>NC_141697.1:958370897-959607980 GCF_964263255.1 Lissotriton vulgaris
GAGAGAGAAGAGAGGAGGAGAGAGAGAGAGAGAGAGAGAGAGAGAGGGAACGGATGAGAGAGAGAGAGAGGGAGAGAGAGAGAGAGAGGCGAGAGAGAAGAGGGAGAGGGAGGATGGAGAGGGGAGAGAGAGAGAGAGAGAGAGAGAGAGAGAGAGAGAGAGAGAGAGAGAGAGAGAGAGAGAGAGAGAGAGAGAGAGAGAGAGAGAGAGAGAGAGAGAGAGAGAGAGAGAGAGAGAGAGAGAGAGAGAGAGAGAGAGACCAAATAACAGTTCTGGAGATTAAAACTGGAAATACTATCTAGCAAATCCCTAGGATAGGATATCTTCGAAATTAACTTGCTAACTCTAAATTCTGAAAAACTGAGTTCATCTTGCTGAATAAGTCGAATGATGCTCAACTGCAAATTAACATGGCTCTCTGGACTCCAGTCTAATGGCTTCACCCCTTCACCAGTTAAGGAAGTGAATCTCTTGGCATCTAGTTAGATGATCATCTCATGGTGACTTCACATATTGTGCGCACTACAACTGCGGACAGAGCCACTAAAGAACTCTACGCCCTTTTACACCCCTGGAGTTTGGATTACCAGTCCAAACCCTGGTAGTTTCCTGTATTGATTGAGGCAACTCAATACAATTTGAGTCACTAAAATCAACCTAGAACCTCTAAAAGCAGTCCTTCACTGAGTCCCAAGCCTGGTATCCAATACGAAAACCTATGGTCACTTTACCCTTGTACTAAGGGCATTTTATTGTCACTCTCTGGTTTGGAGGCAGCAATTCAAGTCAGCCTGCATATTCTTCAAGAGCCTACAGGATAAGAAACCAACTTTCCTATACAAATCTCTAAAATATCTGAGGGTCAAACAAAACTCTGTAAACATATTCTCCATCTCGAACACGGGAATCCTGCACCAGTGGGATTTTAACTAGTCCTTTTGGGCTCCTCCAACCCTTCACAACCAATACCAGAAAGCATCAGATGAACCAATGGCCTGCTTTCTTTCAGAAAAGAATGGTTCTTCTCATCTCACCTTTACCGAAATTGTCCCTTTAAAAGAAGAACAAAGAACATTAACCTTTCAACTAACTACCACCTCTATTCTTGTAGTCACTGTTGAACATCTAACCTAATGATCATTTCCCAGTCTCATGTCCAATCTTTATGACTCCACTTATTAATTTGTTCCTCCTTCCTAACTTTCTCTCAGTTTACACTTCCTTTTAATCGGTTTTCTCCGATATCTGTTTGATGACCTGGTTAAAAAATTATGTAGATCCTGGATTCATCTCTAATTCCTGGATTATGATTTCTTTCTGCAGTTAATGTCAAGTTTATGATAAGAGGATTATTTTTAACTCATTTGTTAGATGTAAAGTGCACTGACACATTTCGATAATGTAGTGCTATGTAAAAAAAGCAAATAAAATAAATGAACAACAATAACTTCAAAAAGCAAGCAATGATTCCAGTATGTACCAGAGTGAGAGATGCCAATGACCACCACCCTGAACCCACAAGCAGAGCAGCCGGTGATCACCAGCTGCACTACAAAAAGATGGCTGCCACTGACCAGCAGAAATAGAGAGCTGCCAAAGATCCCAACTGCTACCACAGAGATGCCAAAGCCATGAGTCGTCAACAAAGAGGGTTGTCTGTGACTCACTTCAGTGCACTAAGAAAGGGCTGCCATGTATCCCCAGTCAAAACCCAAAGGGGGGGAACCAAGTATTCCAAGAAGTACCACAGAGAGAGCTGCCGATTGGTATTATGGAGAGAGGACTGCTGGTGCCAGATTCAGGACCACGGATAGGGCTTCTAAGACTCAAGTTCAGATCTATAGAGAGTAGACTGGTAAGGCCAGGGGCAGTTACTAATACTTATATTCAGCGTTATAGGCATAGGATTGCAACTACCATATTGAAAAGGTGTAGAGAGCTGTAGATTCCAACGTTCAACACAATGGGCAGAGGGCTGCCTGTACGTCCCGATGGCTATCATGCACAGAGGGCTGTCAATGCCTAGGTAGTAAACCACTGGCAAACAGTTACAAACCATTTCGCCACCTAATGAGCTACACCGAGCATGCTGGGGTGAAAGCGCGTAATATTAGCATCATGGCTAATAATGAGGCTTAGCATTTAGTGCCCTGGAGAGAGGGCTCCTGACAACCACCCTTCAAGTGCATTGACAAAGAACTGCTAATAATGCCCACAGTCCGAACTATGGATGAGGGATTCTACAGGGGTGGGCGGAGCTCAAGGAATTTTATTCCGCAGAATTCCGTGGAGTTGCGTAAAAACTCAGGGAGATTCCGCGACGTTTCACGAGCAGGTGTAATTTGGCGTGTCGCGCTGCTGACACTATTTTTTTTTAGCTCTGGGAGTTTGCTACAGCGCCAACGGCACCATGCGGCGCGCCAGCGTGCACTGATTCTTGCTGCTGCTCAAGTAGATTTTGTATTCAAGTGGCAGCTTTCTCAGTGTGAAAACGACCTTCTGCGACCACCCACATTGAGAAAAACTCAGTGGGAGATGTCCTAATGCCCAACAATCGTGCTGGAGGGCCACATGAAAGAAGAAACTCAGCCACGTGGTGCTTGGCACAGTTTTGACTAAAGACTCCCTGATACCTGTGTAGTGCAGAGTGGACAAAACTCTGTGACCTCCACCGGCGCAGCACAATTTTCTGCCCACCCCTAACTAGGAGTAGAGGACCGCAAATACCCACATGTGGCGAGAGAGCGGCTAATACCGACATTCAGTGCCTTGACGCCCATTGGGCATAGCTGCGCAATATAAATAATATTTCATTCATTCATTCATAGGTTGCTAACAACCACAGTGAGTAACCAGGCAGTAGGCTGGTAATACCGTCCTCATTACCATGGACAGAGGATTAATACTCACAGTGCCACCTTTTAATAGGCACATTCAGAGCTATGGACAGATGGGTGACATTAATTAGCCCTGCCAGAGGGGGCGTTAATACTCACAGTGCAATCGTCTCAGAAACACACTCGGAGCTATGGACAGATGGATGACATCAATCACCACGGACAGAGGGCCGTTAATACAAGCAGTGCAGTGTCTGCTAAGAAACATGTTCACTGCTGTGGACAGATGGTTGACATTAATACTCACAGTGTACGGTCTGCTAACAAATATGTTCACCGCTATCAACAGATGGCTGACATGAGTTTCCACGGACATAGGGCCATTAATATTCACAGTGGCACGGTCTGTAATAAACAGGTCCGTTGCTATGGGCCCATGTCTAAAATTAATTATCGTGGCCAGAAAACTATTGATACTCATAGCGCCTCGGTCTGCTAATGAACATGTTTATGCTATGGACAGATGACTGCAATTAATGGCCATAGACAGAGGGCCGTTAATACTCACAGAGCAAAGTCTGCTAATAAACCCGTCCAGGGGTGTGTACCGGCGGCTGACACGTAATACCATGGACATAGGGCCGTTAATACTCACAGTGACTCGGTCTGCTAATAAACACCATTATACCATGGACAGATGGCTGATATTAATTACCACAGACAGAGGGCCGTTAATACTCACAGAGCAAAGTCTGCTTATAAACACGTTTATACTAGGATCAGATGGCTGATATTAATGACCATAGACAGAGGGCCGTTAATACTCACAGAGCAAAGTCTGCCGATAAACCCGTTCAGGGGTATGTACCGGCGGCTGACACTTAATACCATGGACATAGGGCCATTAATACTCACAGTGACTCGGTCTGCTAATAAACACCTTTATACCATGGACAAATGGCTGATATTAATTACCACAGACAGAGGGCCGTTGATACAGAGCACAGTCTGCTAATAAACGCATTTAGTGGTAGGGACCGACGTCTGACACTTAGCCCCATGGACAGAGGGGTCTGGTGATAAACACATTCGGAGCTGCTGGCTGACAGCTCCTAATGCTTACGTTCAGGACCACGGACAGCGGACTGCCGCATCTATTCACTAGCAGCCTTCTAACGCCGCGCGGATATCCACATGAAACTATCCGTACCGCGCGCGCAGGCCTGCTTGCCCTACATTCAGAACAGCGATAAAATGCCTGCTAATGGCTCGCATTCAGGAATCGGAAAAAAGATTTTTTTTCTGCATGACGCACATTCATCACTTTGGTAGTGCAAGAGTCGTATTCAATCAGTACTCCATTTGTGTGGAAGACTAAAAATGGGCTACTCAATTATTTTCCACATTACCTGGGGCATTCAATTCTACTTAAAGAAAAAGAATCGTGCACTGCGTTAAGCCGCTGATTCATGTGAGCAATGCAAGAAGTCTAGGAGCTGTGCTAAAACGAGCAATTTGATGGGTTATGTCACCTACACGCTGGCATTATTGGGACTTTACCTCTAGGTGACGGGGCTACATCACTAATACTAGCCGCGGCCTGGCTTAGAGTAAATACCAAGACACCCCAGCCCACTGAGCTAATAGACCACAAAAACACAAAGGTGTGGGTCAGAAGCGGCCGGTAATTTCATCAGGGTTGCAGGGCGGGAGGGGGCACACAGGCACATGTACACCTCACTCACACATGCATTCACACACTCACCCGTTCAGAACACTTGCTAATAAATACACATACATTCTACACACATGGAAGCAGGCCAAAAAAAAAAATACTAATCTTGCCTTAACAGTAGCCCTCCGACAGGGAAGCCAATGAGGTTTCGGGAAGATTAAGATTGCTGCCTTCCCGCATTAGCTGATCTAAGGTCACCCAATGAGGAAAGGAAGCAGTTCCAACTTCCCTCATTGGCTGATCTAAGGTTAGCCAACGAGGAAAGGCAGCAGTCCCAATCATGCCACAGAGCAACCCTTGACCTTGTTTGCAGGCAGGTCGCTTCCCACGCTGCACAGCTCCACCAGTCTGCGCCTGTGTCCTGAGCCCAGCTGCTGCTGAGAGTTCGAGGCCCGCCTCCACCCGCTGGCTACCACCTGCGCCTCATCCCTGGTGGCCAGTGGTAGGCCCTAGGTTTGCTTACTTGCTTTTTTTGCCAGTTTTTTGCTGTTGTTGCCTGTTATTGTTATTGTTTATTTGTGCTCGTTTTTATTCTCCTTTCATTTCCCCTGCTGGTTGTGCCCGTTCTTGCCTTTTGCATCCTTTGCCGCTCGCGCTTTTCTCGCCGCTGCGTCCCCTGCTGCCCCGCCCTCTACTCCCATTCGTCCGCTCCCTCCTCCCAGCTGCCTCCTCCCTCCCACCTCCCCTTCATATGGCGGCCGATGCGCAGTGAAGGGTGCGACCCTTGACACTGTTTGCAGGCAGGTCGCTTCCCACGCTGCACAGCTTCACCAGTCTGGGCCTGTGTCCTGAGCCCAGCTACTGCTGAGAGTTCGAGGCCCGCCTCCACCCGCAGGCTACCACCTGCGCCTCATTCTTGGTGGCCAGTGGTAGGCCCGAAGTTTGCTTACTTGCTTTTTTGCCTGTTTTTTGATGTTGTTGCCTGTTATTGTTTATTTGTGCTCATTTTTATCCTCCTTTCATTCCCCCTGCTTGTTGTACCCGTTCTTGCCTTCTGTATCCTTCGCCGGTCCCGTGTTTCCTGCCACTGCTTCCCCTTATACCCCGCCCCTGCTCCCATTCGTCCGCTCCCTCCTCCCAGCTGCCTCCCCCCTCCCACCTCCCTTTCTTATGGCCGCTGTGCGGCCGTGCCGCAGGCGCGCTAAAGGTGCGCCTAAGGCAAGCCCGTCTGCTCCAGCCTGTGCCTGGACCACACCTGGTGCCAGAACCCATTTCCCCCGCGAACGCCACAGCGCCTGTCTCCACTACGATGCCAGCACCCTCCACGCACTCAACACCGGACAAGCACACTCCTGCTTCCAGGCCACCCGAAGCGCAACCAAGGGCCCTTCTCCTGCCGGAACTGCAGCTTCAGCAGCAGCAGATCCGTAAATCCACCAACCAGGCCAGCACACAACCACCTCTGATGCATACTCCTGAACACCCCCTTCGTATGCAAATATGCCATTGAACTCTTCGACCTGCTTGACACGTCCTCCGTGGACGTCGCCTTCCAGACAGAGACCTGGATGAGTGACTCCTCGGCACCCGACAACGCCATAGCCATCCCAGACAGCTACAAGTTCACCCACAGAGACCGCACCAATGGAGTAGGAGGTGGAATGGCCATCATCCACAAATCCACCCTCAAGGTCTCAACCAACTCCGACGACACCCTCATCACCGCTGAACACCTGCACTTCCAGACCAGCACTGATCCCAACACCACCCTCAGAGGAACTCTGATCTACAGGCCCCGCAGACCCAGACAACAGTTCAGCGACTCTATCACCAACTTTGTCAGCACGCACGCCCTTGCGTCCACGGACTACATCCTCCTCAGGGACTTGAACTTCCAACTCGAGAACAACAACGACACCAACTCCACCACCCTGCTCGACAACCTCGACAACCTCGGACTCAAACAGTTTGTTGCGACTCCCACCCACTCCGCCGGACACACGCTTGATCCCATCTTCTCCACAAGCTCCCACGTCTCCTTCAGCTACACCACAGAACTCCACTGGACCAATCATCGGTGCGTCAACTTCACCTTTGAGAAGCCTACCATGCACCACCGCACCCAACAGATCCCCCACTGCTGGAGTAAAATCACCAAAGACCAGCTACACACAACCCTCGTCAGAAGCCCACCCACAGACCCCACCGACCCGAATGCCAGCACCCTCAGATGCTGTATCAACGACTGCACCAACACGCTCGCCCAATCTAGAACCCCTCCAACAGTCACACCAACAAGACTGCCAGCTGGTTCACCGCGGATCTCGAGACTTCCAAGCAAAACTGCCAAAAGCTGGAGAAGAAATGGTGCCATGAACAGACACCAGAGACCCAAGCAGCCCACAAGAACGCCATGCACCAACATCACCACCTCATCAGATCCACCAAACAGACCTCCTTCAAAGAACACCTTGACAACAACGCACACAACAGCAAAGAGCTCTTCAACATTGTGAAGAACTCTCCAACCCCAGCTCCAGCACCAATGACATCCCACCTTCGCAAGACTTGTGCAACTCCCTGGCCTACTTCTTCCACCGCAAGATCACAGACATCCACAACAGCTTCGACAACCAGTCTACCACGGCCACCAGTAATACCACAGCACATGGCGTCCCCCTTCTCACCTGGACCAGCATCAACGACGATGACACCATCAAAATCGTGAGCACCATCCACTCCAGCTCCCCATCAGACCTGTGTCCTCACAACATCTTCAACAAAGCCAGCACCACCATTGAACCCCACCTCCCCAAAGCCATCAACATCTCCTTCAAGACCGCGACCTTTCCGGAGAGCTGGAAGCACGCCAAGATCAATGCCCTGCTCAAGAAACCCAAAGCAGACCCACAAGGACCTCAAGAACTTCTGGCCGATCTCCCTGTTCCTGTTTCTGACAAAGGTCATCGAGAAAACTGTCAATAAACAGTTGGCCTGCTACCTCGAAGAGAACAACATCCTGGACCCGATCCAGTCCGGGTTCCGCAGCAACTACATCACTGAAACTGCCCTCATTGCCACCAACAATGACATCAGGGCCCTACTGGACAACGGGAAGACCACGGCCCTCATCCTCCTGGACCTATCAGCAGCATTCGACACAGTCTGCCACCGCACCCTACACACTCGCCTCCACGATGCAGGAATCCGAGGCAAAGCACTGGACTGGACCACCTCCTTTCTCCCTGGCAGAACACAGTGCATCCGCCTCCCCCATCCGATCTGAAGCCACCAAGATCATTTGAAGCGAACCCAAAGGATCCTCCCTCAGCCCGAAGTTGATCAACATCTACATGGCCCCACACGCCCACTTTGCACAACCTCAACATCATCTCTTACGCCGACGACACACAACTGATCCTCTCGCTCACCAAGGATCCTCTCACCGCCAAAATCAACCTCCACGAAGGAATGAAAGCCATCACCGAATGGATGAAGAACAGCCACCTAAAGCTGAACTCGGACAAGATGGAGGTCCTCATCCTCGGCTCCACCCCCTCTGCCTGGGACAACTCCTGGTAACCGACCGCCCTGGGAGCAGCACCAACACCCAACGATCACGCGCGCAACCTGGGATTCATCCTTGATTCAACACTCTCCTTGACCAAGCAAGTCAACACTGTGTCATCCTCCTCTTTCAACACCCTCGGCATGCTCCGAAAGCTCTACAGGTGGATCCCCACCGACACTAGAAGAACGATCACCCAGGCCCTAGTCAGCACCAGACTGGACTACGGAAACGCCCTCTAAACAGGAGCCCCGGCCAAACTGCTGAAATGACTGCAACACATACAGAACGCTCCTGCACGCCTGATCCTCCACATCCCTCGCCACAGCCACATCACTCCCCACCTGAGAGACCTGCACTGGCTTCCCATCAACCAGAGGATCGCCTTCAAGCTCCTCACCCACGCACACAAAGCACTCCACAACACCGGACCAGCATACCTCAACTAACGACTCACCTTCTACACCCCAAACCGCTAGCTCCGCTCTGCCGACCTCACCCTCGCCACCGCCCCGCATCGGAGAGTGACCACCGGCGGCTGATCATTCTCCTACCTCTCCGCCAAGTCCTGGAACACCCTCCCCACCATCCTAAGGCAGACAGAAGACCTACTTACCTTCAGGAGGCTACTCAAGACCTGGCAGTTCGAGCAGTAGCAGCAGCCCCCACCCCAGCGCCTTGAGACCTTCACGGGTGAGTAGCACCCTTTAGAAATGTCTTGATTGATTGATTGATGGGGTCAATGAGACTGCTGTATATTTACTTATGTGACATAAATCTGGTCACTGACACAGACGACTCATAGTACATTCGAACGAGGAAGCATAAAGGATGAAGATAAGATGGGAGCGCAACATGCCATCTAATGGTGCAAAATTGTATCTATGAGGATTAATGAGATAACAGGAGCCAACACTGGGTGGATGACAACATTGGGATACTGATGAAGTCCCACAGGGACGAAATGCATTGGCTGGGCTGAATGAATTGCTTTTGTTGAATTGGTATTTTTTGAATAAAATTGATATCAAAGCAACTCACAAGACTCCTGAATAACTTTTATTCGTCGCATCAAGACTACTTGATCTATTGCTGGAGAACAGTTTAACCATCTGTTGATTTTGTAACAGATAATTCTGTATAGAATTGGATGTTCCTTTTCATTTGTTTTTTCTAGACCTTCTGTTGGGGTGGCCTCTTGGCAATGGGGTCACAAACGTTGGAGGAAACAGAATTGTTAATAATTACACACCAGTGAGCTGTTTAGAGCCCACATTGCCAGTGTGTTTCTTTCAAGTGGTAATAAATACACATACACTCATACATACATGCATGCGCGCAAAAAAATACATAAAACTTACCTTAACCGTAGCCCTCTGACAGGGAAGCCACTGAGGTTCCAGGAGGAATGGGACTGCTGCCTTCCCACATTGGGTGCACTAAGGTCAGTCAATGAGGAAAGGCAGCAGTCCCAACTTCCCTCATTGGCTGATCTAAGGTCAGCCAGTGAGGAAAGGCAGCAGCCCCCAATCTTGTCACAGGGTTGGATGGGGTCAACCAGACTGCTGTGTATTTACTCATGTGACAGAAAAATTAGTCACTGACACAGACTTGAGGATGGATTTACAGACTATCCTTTATTTCCACTTTGGAGGCTATCTTCATCGGTGAAGTACAGTGCTTGAAATCCTGCCACCCATTGGGTCAGTGGTGGCAGAGACAGCACCAGCAATGAACGCTGCTCTTTTCACCCTCTCCCTCTGTGTCCTGATGGCTGCAAAGGAGGAAGGAGCCCCTCCTGTTGATGCAGTTCTCAGCATCTTCGGACCCCATGTGGACGAGGGAGCCTGGAATTGTCTGCAGAGATTCCTACTAGGATGATCAAGAGATTGTGAGGGTCTTGTGCCGAGGCACTGAGGTCAAAGCTTGGTGTTGCTGGAGGATTTGCTTTCCTACTCCTGGACACTTCAAAGATTGCTCTCTAATGGACCTCCTTCTCAATCCCTCTTTCCTACTGTGTGATTGGCACTGCATATCTGATTGCATTGTAAGAGTCTGCAGTAAAAGTGTAGTGCCACCTGAATGGGAGTGCCTAAAAAGAATGTAAAGGCTGGGAAAGAGACGTTAACATTCTGGGTAGAGAGTATATGCTAGAATTTAAATCAATGAAGTTGAGTGTGCTCAAGGGACGATTTGCTCTGACCCCAAGTGTTGCAAAGTCATCCTGTGCCCTGGGCACCCTCCAACTTTTTGCTGAATGGTACTGGTGGTAACTGGTTTTGACTGACCCTGGGCTTGTTGCGTGTTTATCTAGGTTCCTGATCGATACTGTGACCTTATGCCCCTATTCGGCTATAACTCCATTTATTCCCTATATTGGCATAACCGTTCAAGTGCGATTTTCTGAAAAGTCATCTCTGGCCTCACACGAACAGAGCCACATTCCAGCATGACTCTCTGCTACTTCCTTTGCGACCAATTAGTGCAATGACAGTGCAGCAGTCCCTATCTGATATTCCTAGATAACACTCCGAGTTCTTCAACAAGATAAAAACTTAGCAAACCTGGAAATCCCCGCTTGCTATGCTTTGATTAGTAATGGAACTCTAATGAGCAACTGATAACTATCACTTCCTAGTGACATCTTTAATTGACGTCTTATGTCCAGCAAACTTGCGTCAAACCCGGCACCTGTCAGGTATAAATATTACCAACGTTGCCTTAAGCAATGTTCGTTGCCTGTTGCTGATGCCAGCTGCCTGCATGACCCTGTGTTGGTAAATCTAGCACTCTGTCGCTGCAGCCTGCTATCCTGTAGTGGTGAAGCTGCTGATTACCATTATCGCCGCTACAGCGCAAACTATGGTGCAGTACGCTTAAGGAGCTGAACAGCCGACCCTCTGCGAAGACATCCAGCAGATTCCAGCTGCCCGCGGACGCTGTCCCCCCTCCTTCCTCGACGCGCTGAAAAGAAGCCGCTGCCTTTCTCGTGCAGAGAAATCCAGTCCCGGCGCTTCCGGTTTACCCTCGCGGGTGACTGGGATATCGAGAGAGACCCCTGAAGGGGATACCAATCCTCCATCATTCTATTCAGAGGTATGGTGTTGACTAAACCCTTAGACGAGAATTCTTGAAACAAACCTTGGCAAAACCAACTTAACTTAAAGCTACTTACTTACTCCCCTTTCACGTGTTAGGCTTAGGTCAGGCACACTGGGGTAGGCTTAGTTAGAAGCACCAGTTGAGTATGTTAGCCTAATGTATATATGACTGTATATATGTTTTATTACTTTTAAACCATTGTATGGCTAAGAAACCATATCAATGCTTTTACAGTTCTATTTCGCAATACTTATCTTACTGTACGTACTTTTTATAATAACAATTATTGCAATTGTGGCAATACATTTCTCTTGTACGAGAAGAAAGACTGTTCAATAAAATGTTAACCCTTTATTGATACACGCCCGTCTCTCTATTCTCTACATCTCGTGAAAGTAAACTGCACTAGACTGACTGAGTGAAATACATGTCTATTGTTTCACACGACCCTAGAGATTGACTCTTGATCTGAGGAGCAAAGTTGTCATGTTGCACGGTTGTTGGAAAACTGAATCCCTTCTTGTCTGTGCCAAGGAAGCTGATCACTTCCTATGCAGAGAAGAAAGTTTCCAGTGACCTCTGAGCTAGTTGGTAACACAACCCAATTAAGTTTAGCATAGTCAGTGGAGGCCTGGAATATCCGCAGTTCCACGTCGATACTACTGTTTATGTTATTCCAATGCGCAGGGCCTAGTGGGAAACTAGGAACTACACTACAGGCTCTGCCTAACCAGGGCTGCCAGTGCTAGGCTGAAAGAGACACATTAGAATACAGTTAAAACACCTACATACAGTAGGGTACACAATGGTATGGTGGGGTACACATGTAATTGGCATGACCCTCCAATAAGCCCATAGTATATAATTGGGAAGGGGGGATTAAAACTACCTAGAAGTTCCCAGTAACCTGGGGCATGGCAGTTAAGAGGCCAGCAGCCTTTTTCTGCACTTACATGTGTGCACTGCTGAAGTCTGAGGTCAGTTTAAAAACAGCCTTGGATGCCAGGACTGCTTTTAAAAAGTAAAGTGTGCCCAAATTTGACATTGGTGTTTGAGGCACTTACAACTGGATAACCTACACTGTTTTGGCATATTAGGGACCCCCAGGGTCTCCCCTAGGTATCCCAGGGGTGGGGAGTCAGTTATTTATAAGGTATACCCTTATAAAAATGAGTTTTTATATGCCTGGGTAAAGTGTCATTTCGCATTTCACTCCCCACATTGTGGTAAAGTGCTGCTCAAATTCGACTTTGATGCTAGGAGCACTGTAGAGGGAGAATCTGCAATATTTCCATAGATTCAGAATCCCTAAAGTCTCCCCTAGTTGCACATGGGGCGGGGTTCCTGTAGATATAAGGCAAGTAAAAAAGGTTTTTGTAAATCCTGGTGCTGGAAAAATGGCCCATGTCATTTTTCCCATTGCAAATCTTCTGTTACATAGGGTAAAATTGTAGAACGTTGTTGATTAATAACTATTGATCAGAGAGGGATAGAAATGCCATTCAAAGACTTTCCAGAATGGTATTAATAAATCCAACAATATCATATTGTTGAATTTCTCCTAAAGTGTACATACAAGAAGTTATAAGACTTTGTTGTTTGTATGTCCAAATTCAGCCTTCCAGTGGTCTGTCCTGATTGGTCCGTGCTAAGTGGATTAGCCAGGCTGCCTTGAAGTGGTGATAAAGACCCCCTGGGGTTAACCATCTCTGCTGGCAGGGCAGTGTGCTGTTCCATAGGAATGCCAGGCCAGGGGGAGGAGTCTTAAACTATGCTCTTCAAAGGGGAGAGCAGAGACCATTGTCATTTACAGCTCTGAACTTCTCACCTTAGGCAGATGGTAGGATTAAAGAAGGTATGAGCAGATGCAGGGGGAGAGTCTAAATACATTAGCCATCCTAGGGGTGTGTTTAGCCAGCTCTTACCTCCGTGCTGGAAAATCAGCCATTATGGATTTAGAACATTTGATGCACTCTAGGACAAAATAATGGCACACTCTACAGGATGTGGTCATAACTTTGAGGAGCTACCCTGCTCCCATTGGTCAGAAATGACCTCCTGCATGACCCAGAGAACTTGGAATAAGTATCTGAGAGGGGCAGAACACTCCAGATCTGCTGCTTGAAACTTTCTGAAGCAAGAAGTCCCATGCTGAGAAGTTTTGCTGCTCAAAGGTTTCTAAGGCCTGACCTCTGAAGACTGCACCATCTGAAACTATAGCCATGTGGATTGTCTTGCTGAAAAAGAACTAAAGAGTGGACTCCCTGAAAGCTACAGGTTAAAAGAGCTCATCTGGAACATCACCACCTAAGTCTACACTTTGGAGAACCATCAGTGGATTTGTAAGGGTTTTGTACCAGTGGATTGTGGGAAGTGAAGTCCTCAACTTTCAAGGACCATCTTGGAGCTTGCAGACCCTTAGAGTGACATTGAGACACGTTGGGACCCCTTGAGAAACTTCAGGAAGAAGTTGAATTTTGGACCAACTTTTAAAAAACGCACCATAGAGGAATTGACTCAACCTGGCCAGCCAGGCCCCCTGCCTTCAACCGCGAGCCGGCAAAGCCAACCAGGTTTGTCCCGCTAAAAGCTCCATTGCTCCAACTTCCAGAGATTGACCGGGAATAGAGAAAATCTGAAGCCAGCGAACCCTCACCACATACAGCTACAAAAGCTCCAGAAAAGTTTCTACGTCTGCTCGTAGAAATGGTGACCAGGAGCAACCGTAAGAGCCAAGCCACCTGCCTTCCATCGAGTGCCTTCCTGGGTTGCCCCGCTGAAGCAATATTGAGAGATTTTCTAAGTCCGCTCCAGGGAAGTTGACCGAGACTTTGTCACAAGTCAAGCCGGCAAACCCTTCCCGAATCCGTACTGTCTGGGAGCTTCGAGGGGCCTCACCCTCGAGGAGAAAAGCTCCAGAAAAGTTTCTAACTGTGAAGGTAGAAACTGGGACCTGGACCTGCCGCGAGCTGAAGCAACTCAAGGCTCCATTGCGCCCTGCCTGAAACTTTGACTTTGGTCCGGTCTATCGCGAGCAGGTATCACAATATGTTGCTATAATCTTCTAAGTGCCATATTTATTAAATCTTTGAAAATTCATATCTCCGGTTCCCTACATTGGATTTCGTTTTAGTGTCATTTTAAAGATGAAAATATTTCCAATTTTTATAAGTTGGTGCTGAGTTTTTATTGTGTGCTGTGTCTTAATTATTTACTGAAATTGTGTTTTTGAATGCTTTACATACCTGTCTGTGAAGTGAAGCCTCTCTGCTTGCAGCCATGTTACCAAGGGTTGAGCATAGGAATCATTTTCTAAGACCTATGCGGAGTCCTACCATATGTTAGTGGCCTTATTGCCAGTGTCAGACGATCATTTGCCACTACCAATAACCCACTTTCGAACACCAAGCCATTTAGATTGCTGGAGAAGAGCCGTGGGCTCATGCTGTGAAATCGAAGTTGCTCCCACCAAGGGCACCAGGTGCTCCAGCAGAGAACAGTGCCATGAAAATGGTGTGGCTGCACAGAGAGTTGCTGGGTTAGGCTCCCGACGCTGCCTGGAAACTTCCACGGGCCCCGGTGGATTGACTGGCTGATCCCGGGGCAATGATTGCCCTGCGCTATGGGTTTGAGGAAGTGCTGACATAGAGCCAAGACCGTGGCCAGATCACAAGCCCCAGTTGTCTTTGCCGCAGGAAGCCGCCTGAACCTTGAGGCACCTATTTTAATCGGCAAGGAGGGCAGGGCTACCCCGTTGGTCCAATTTTTGAGCATCATTAATTAATTGAAGATTTTAGAGCCATATATGTGCGCCCAGGAAAAGGTGCTGTTTCTCTTTTTTAGCCCTTTGTGTCTGGCTGGTTAGACTGAGCGATTGAGCAATCTTTAAGATGACTGTGCCATGGTATTTTGGAGTGGGGTTAACTTGACCAAAAGGCTTATGGTGCAAAAAGGTGTGGTGAAGATGGGGAGAAAGAAAGGTCCTCCCACCAAAACTCCACCCCCATCTGTAGCCCCTCGTGGCAATACCATAGAAGTCTTCCTCCACCAGGCAGTGGGGGCTGTAGCCAAGAAAATAGAGCTGGTCAAAAGGAGACTCTCTGTAGACAGGGATAGGTCCCTTTGTCTCACCACTGGGTTACCGGAAAGACCTGGCATGGAGGGGCCTTCTTTTGATTTGGTCCATCAGGAGGGTGGAGGAGCAGAAGGAAGGTCCGGGCGGGATACTTACTGGAATGGTGAAGATAACTCCATAACTCTTACCACACCGGTGGCCAGCCCGAGGCACAAGAGGAAAAGGAAAACTGCCCAGCCTCTTGTTGAGCCCAAGCTGGGAGGTCGTTCTATTACTATTTTAACAGGTAAGAAGGGGCGCTCATCCTGTTAGAGTGTATAGACTTGGAGTCAATGCTAAATAACAAATTGGACCTCATTTTTGTGAGACCATCACACATTGAAGAGAGGGTCGTAGAGATACTTACCTCGATTAACGAGGGGACGGTGGGGTGTGGGACCAGTCGGGAGCGGGCCCATGTTGTCCCACCCACGGATCCGAACCTTTTTGCTCCTAAACCAGGGAATGGGGTGGACTCTCGGTGTGCCGAAACTTGCCCCTGACTCCTGGGCACTGACATTGGTGGCTGGCCTCCGGGGCTTCCCATTAAGTTAGTGGGAGTGCTTACACCAGTTCTGAAATGGTATTTTTGTCATCAACTCAAAGCCGCCTGCAAGGCATTGCATCCCACTTTTCCAAGCTCTCCAGACATCCTGCACTCGCTGGACAACTTACTTGTTACACCATCCCCCCAAAAATTAGTCACCAGGCTATATGTGCACACGCAAACACACACTCCGTGGGCTGACCCAAAGATGTTGGAACAGTGGAGAGCAGAAATATCGGACCAGCCCATGGACGGCCAATGGGCATTTTTTAGCTCTCAAATGAGGCATTTATCTCCCAATTACAGGTTGAGGCTCATACATTTTAAATTCTTACATCAATATTATCCTACCCCTCTACAATTATTTAAGCTAAAGTTGAGAGATGCTTCTACTTGTTGGAAGTGCAAACGTGAGGGAGACGCCTTCTTACACATAGCAGGGGAGTGCCCCGCGGTTTCCCGATACTTGGGGGAGGTGTGTGATATCTTTCAGGCCATTACGGGCCAGTTCCTCGAATGCTCTCCACTGGTGAGGCTATTGGGCTATGTGGAGCAATCCCAGCCTGAGGTTCGCTGTCTAACTGCAATGCTGCTGGTCCTTGCCTGACGTTGTTTAGCTATGCATTGGGGCGCTCCTGGTTGCCCACGTGTTAAGGCATGTATTCAGGATGTTGCCTTTTGCCAAGAACAGTTGGCCAACTATTGGGGCCTCATGCCTATGGCATCTCGCCCTAAAGACATTTGGGAGCCTGGCTTAAAATGAGAGATACCCCCATTGAAAATAAAGAACCTATATTGCCAACTACTAGCTCTTCAGAGGCCGGCAATCAGGGGTAAAATTTACTCTTAATAATGGTAGGTCTCCTATGATTAGACCATGGGAAGCCCATTTGCTGAATATTTGTCTTAGCATCTATTACAAATATATTAAGTTGAAGTAACCTACCCCGACTGTATATATACTGTTTTTATTTCAGCCTCTGGTAATTTGTAATTTGTAGTAGTGGCCCACTATTCTTTATGCCTCTGTATTAGTTTTAAACAATGTGCCTCCTCTTTATTTTTCAACTGCCATGTCCGCTGTGTGTTGCAAAAGTGCATTTAACCATTTCTGATGTTTGCTCTTTCTGTTTTCAATGCTGTCTCTTCAAAACCATAAATAAAATAAAATAAAAAATTAGGGGAGTGCTTAACTTGTCCCCAGAAGCAACCCACTATGTAGTTGTTTTAGGGAACGTCCCTGCCTGCTATACCCCTAGGGGTGAATCATATCAAGAACAAGGTGGTGCATTGGCTTAGTGTACATTTGACCTGTAGTAGTGGGGTAGCAGACTCCATCATCATGGCCCGTAGAGTAAGCTGGGTAGGTAAGGACAGGAAACCATGGGTTGGAGACTGTATGGTGGTTAACAGCAATAATTCTTGGCAAGTGGGCAAACTTCTTAAGACTGTACCCCACCCGATATTGGGAATATCAGGGATAGTTGACCTTCCACTGGGATTTTTCTATAGGCCAGGCAGGCCTATTGGTTCTTTAGATGCTCATCACACTCATAGAGGGCCGCACTTAACTGGTAAACATCATAAATCAGGGTTGTTACCTCGTGTGACTGTCACTAATAGATTTCTGCACCTGACTGGGTTGGAGTCTTGTGGCGGACTGGTTGTATGCGATCCTGTGCAGCGTTCCAGGAATATTAAGGGTATTAAGGTGGATCCATTTTGTTAAATCCTTCCATATTATTTGTCTCCAAGAAACTTGGGAAATGGTTAATACTTTCTATCTCGAGGGATATGTGACATACTTTGAACCAGCCATACCTTCAAGGGTGGGTAGGCCGAAAGGGGATCAATTACGTTTGTTAAAGTTGAACTGAGTGGCTGCGTTTTGGACCTCCAGTGGCATGTATATATAATGCAGGGGCATTGGTAAACACTCACTGGCTCCCTCTCAGTGGTTTTAGTCAATGTTTAAAATAGCAAATTTGGTAGTTCTGAGCCAGGGGGAGTGTTCACAATTGGATCACCTCTTGCGCTCCATTTCAGCCAAGTGTGATTGGCAAGTCCTAACGGTGATAACAGGGGACTTTAAACGTCACCCGTGTACCCCCCGACCCCCCGCCAGGATGTGAGGCACCAAATTGTAGTTGTCTGCTGAGAGAAGGGATACATTTTGAGCACTCTCAGAAAGTCGGAAAGGTCAAGAGCTCAATGAGTTCCTGGGTGGCCATAATCTGGTCATAACTAAGGAGTAATTGGTGAACTCCCAGGATCCTGTAATTAGACTAACATTCAAAGGAAGGGACCTCAGGTCGATTATTGATTTAATTTGTGTTTCTGTTTTACTATATTGGTTCATTACCCATTTAAACATCATTTTAGCCCTTATAGAGATCATAACCCCTTATCCATAACCTTGGATGTAGCTAAGGTCCTCCAGACAAAGCACATGGGGGCTTTGAGGAGGTTCTCCACCTTTTACCAAGGGAGGTGGCCGAAATGGTCTCAGAGGGATCCCCAGCACCTTCAAGCAGCACTTTTTGTACTTTGTTCTAGTGAAATTCTGTTCTGTTTTGGCAGTGATGAAGGGACTAGAGAGGTCCTTTAGGCATTTAAAGCTATTGCTGCTCGGCCTGTTGGTGCAGGGTGGTACATTGCATGCATTACCAGAAAGAGACTGTGGGCTGCAGTTTCTAAAAAACACTTGACCTAAGATCGCCAGCACCAACCCTAGTCTAATAAGAGACAAAACAAAGCAAGGGCCCAGAGGATCAGCCTTCAGCGTGACAATACAGAATAGAAACAGTGACAAAATATGACTAGATCCACAGCCAATGTGACAAGAGGGAATAGGAAACGGTGACCAAGAGAGGACACACTCTACTTCCAATAAGGCAAAGAAGAAAAGGAAATTGAGATCCAGAGTGGCCAGGCCTGCATCCCTCAAGACAAGGGAAAAGGGAAATCAGTGAACCAGAGAGATCAGGTTCCGTACTCAATGTGATAAGAGAGAAGAGGAAATAGTGACAGAGAGAAGCCAGGCTCTGCAGTCAGTGTCACAAGAGAGAAGAGGAAAGAGCGACCAAGAGAGGCCGAGCTCCACATGACACAAGACTGAGGAGAAGGGGACACAAAAACCCAGAGAGGTGAAGCTCTGCCCCCACAAGACAACACAAAAAAACAGAAGCAAACAGTGAACCAAAAAAGCCATGCTCTCAATGTGAGAGGAAGCTCGTTAAGCTTCATCGATTTGCATTGAGTTCACGCATGCAATTGATCCTTCGACACACACAGATGTATCCCTTGATCTGTCTATAATTGTTCTTAGGGACATATAATTGTATCTTCATGGACCAAATACACCCCATGGCAATTCCGCCCCCACCCTTTTTATGGATTATTCCAGCGCAGATCCAGAATGCTGGTTCAGCTGTAATTAGATGTGCATGTCTTTGGAATGAACGCTGCCAATATTGAATCCACTGTAAGTTCACAATTGATCGATTCAGCCTGCTGCCCAGAGACTTGGCCCTTTCCCTGTGCTTAACACCTCTCGTCCTGATGATGACCTCATAATAATGTAAAGTTCATCGACACCAGACGATATAAATCAACTCTTTTAACTCCCTCATTCAAATTTCTTTCTGGATTCAAGAGTCGTGCTTCTTTTTATGCAAATGCACTTGGTCATTTTTTCTGAATTGTGTGATCATTGTCTGAACACTTTTCAATTTGTTAAATGTACCAATTGCCTTTTTATTTTTGGATTGCGTTTGCGATTATGTTTGTTTGAAAGGCTTTGACTAATTCATTTGAATTTGCTTTAAAGCGGATGGTTTTCACATTCCACGATTCACAAAGTATTCTGTTGTAAATAAGTCTATAGGGAATCACTGTTTTGTGATATTTTCATTGCCCCAAGCTCCTGCCCAGTGTATTGGGCAAACACTTCTTTTTCTTAAGGCTTTGCAGTCAGCGTGATAAGGGAGAAGAGGAAATGGTCACGTGTAGAGACTGGGCTCTACATCCAATAAGGCAAAGAAGAAGAGGAAATAGAGACCCAGAGAGATGGAAAACGAAAGAGAACCCACAAGTGTAAAATTGGAGAACATTAAAAAGACTGATGGGTAAATTCACAAAGATAGTTTTAGCAGGTAACATACATTCTGGCAGAAAATGACTGGAAGTATGCCTGCTGGGTTTTCACAAAGAGATACCCACCAGGTATAATTACTTTTACACCAATGCGATTGCAAGCTGCAACTGAGTACAGTTCTGCTGGTGTAATTACAATGCCTTCATTCTGCTCAATGAACTCAACTTTCACCTAGATGACCAAACTGACACCAAGGGGTCGATTCTGATTCGGTAAAATGCCTTCCGAATAGCCGTACGGAGCATTTTTCCCGTACAAATCGTATGCAGAACCGTACCTGTACGTACAATGTAGTACAATGTGTACCCAAAGCAATCCTCCGTACCAATCATACCGAAGACCGTACAACTCACTAATCCGTATGAATCGCATTCGGAACGCGCTGTATGCGATGTCCATACGGATTGAAGCAACATTTTCCCACCCAGCAACTATGAATCGTATCGACAACACTCGTACGACTCTTTTTCTACGGGAGCTTAAAACAGCCGTAAAAGCAGATTTCGCCTCGAAATGCATACGAAACAGCTCCCCCCCCCCGGATACAGTGCATACACCCCATGATTGCAGGGGTACGGTGCATCGGGGTACGGTGCGTACACCCCTGGATTTCAGGCATACGGTGCGTATGTCCCCGTGCATACACCCCTTGATCGTAGGTGTGCGGACCGTAGGGGTACGGTTCGTACACCCCAAGGTTGTAGGTGTATGGTTCATCCACCCCGTGCGTACACCCTTTGATTTTAGGGGTACGGTACATATGTGATACTGTTGCCCTCCGTACGAATTGCTCATATGCAACGTTTACCGTACGAATTGCATACTCATTCTCCGGTCTGGATCGTACTTGGCGGATCGTACGGCATGTTGACGAATCGCACGGTTCACTGTGCGGGTCGATATCGTATGGAGTTACCCTTCATTTTTGTACGATTCACAATGATTCGGAAGTATTTTCTCGCAACGGATCGTACTACGCGATTCGGACGGATTCGTACGATTCATACGGAAACGGCTACAAATACGAATCGTCGTACGGATTCGTTTCCCGTATCGGAATCGACCCTCAAGTGTGCTGAACTCTTAGAATACCACATGATCCTAGGCCTCATTCAACAAGCACACAACCACACCAATATGCTAGAACATATACTCAAACCCATCTTCACCAACTTCCCCAACATCAAAGTAGACATCCCCTTCCCCTCACCTGCACTGACCATCACATTCTCCAATTCAGCATCCAACTACCCAACCACACAAAACCCAGCAATACACAGACCATACGATGACAATGAAAGAAAATTACGACAACAAATGGAACTCAAAACTCCTTTCTCACAGCACCCACCAGCCTGTCAACCTAACCCACTGTCTCTAACATCAACAAATGGATAACCACCTACGTTGACTCTGTGGTCATGGTTTAAACCCTGGACCATGCCACATGTCAGCTGGTACACACAGAGGACCTCCAACTCACGAAACACCACTGCCAGCACCAGGAGTGGCACAGGCATCTCCCCCACAGCCTTATTCAAATCAGCCCTCAGGTTCTGCTACCATTGACTCAAAGCCATCAAATATTTAACCCCTTTGTCCTGCATACAGAACAGCCAAAACGCTGAAAAAGAAATCTTTGCAATTGTCAAAGAGTTCACAGGCCCACCTTCCATCTCCATGGCTATTACCCCACCTCAGGACCTGTGCAATAAACTCTCCATCCACTTCATGGAGAAAGTCAATGACCCTCGACCTCTAATTTATTGTAACTATCACCATGTCAGGATCCTCTCTGACTTGCTTAACAGAAATCCCCACCGCAAAAGCTGCCAACACCAAGCAATCCTGAAAAACCTTTAAAAACCCTTCCCTCACTAGAGTTCATCTGCATTGCGCTCACCTCCATACTCAACCTCTTGCTTCCCAAACCCCGTTCCTGGACCCCTGGAAACATGGCACCATACTACCCTGCTTCAAGAAACCTTTAGCCGACCCAGTGACCATGTCTAACTACAGGTCCATCTCCCTTCCCCCTACCCTGACAAAGTCCTTTAAAACTGATCAACATATGCATCACCTGTTACCTCAAGAACAACGTCCTCCTCAATCCTTCTCTATTGGGTTACAGAGCAAATCACAGCAATGAGACAGCCCTCATCACCACCGCCAATTACATACACGTCATCATCGACAGGGGAGGCAAGGCAGCCCTTATTCTCCTGGACCTTTCAGCAGCCTTCAACACCGTCTTTCATCCATTCTCATCCAGAGACTCCACAAGCATGGATCTCTATTGGAGGTAGTCAGGGGTCACAGCTACAGCCTCTAGCTTGCTCCCTGCTACTTCTGGCACTTAATTTGTGACCCTGGTACCAGAGGTGGCAAAACAATTATTAAATGCTCCGACTGGACACCCTCAGAACAGTAACTCAAGTCCTCATCACCAGTGGACTAGACTACAGCACCCTCTGCGTAGGCATCTCTACCAAGCTCACCAACAGACTCCAAGTAGAACACAACGTGGCTGCCAACTCATGCTCAGCCTTCCACCAAAAACACACATCTCCAGGCACAAAATAACCTCCACTGTCTCCCCTTCCACTAAGGCGCAACCTTCAAATTCCTCATCCTCACCCACAAGACACACAGTGCAACCTGGGCTCAGGCTACGTCAACAACCACGTCCACTTCCACATACCATACAGACATCTCAGATTGGCTGGCATATTCCTTGCCTACACCCCTCACATCTGGCTTTCAAATATAGGAGGATCCGTCTTCTCTCATATCGCCCCCATTCACCCCAAGACCTGTAACAAGTCTCCCCTCCCCACCAGAGCAGCAAACTCCTTCCGAAAATTCAAAATAATAATAAAAAATGAAATCTGCCCTCAAGGCTTCTCTCATCCAACCCAGCTATCACCTTCTATGGTGCCTGGATACCCTCGTGGGTGATTAGCAACGTCCTAATAACATAAAATAACAAACACAAACTGCTATCTGAAACCTTCCCACTGTGAAAATGTTCTGAGGTTTGCTCCTGCAGAGAGAAGGGGCATATCCCCTTACAGGGTGGGAAGGGAGAAGGACTCCACCCCTCCTAAATTTGGTGTGGGGCAAAGGCATTCTTCACTAAGAAACGGGTTTTCCCTGGAAATTGTTTTAAAAATAGGTCCACAAATATATGCGTGAACATCAACACTTGCATTTCTCAGTGTGGAATTGTGCTGTGAGTGCAATTCCACTTTGAAAAATGCTAACACCAAAAGAAAATCCCTGACATTTCAAGAAGAATGCACTCGAACCTTTGAAGGGCTCAGTTTAGCAAGAGTAAACGTTTGTGAATAGGAAAAGAACATAAAAGTATGCTGAAGCATAGGCGCATATCTCTTAAGGTGCTTGTTGAATTTTTTTGTGAACTGGCTCCAAATCTTCATCAAAGTATAGAAGAGAAACAATGAAGCTTAGCTCGAGGAAAGGCAGGATTCACAGCCATTGTGATAAAAGGAGAAAATGCAAAAATGAGAGACGGGGAGTGATGGAGAGAAACAGGTGGATAACAGAAGGAAGGAGCGCTGGGGAAAAGTAAGAGAGTAAACAAATATATACACCCATCAATCATTTTACATTTCCATCAATTCATCTGTTCATCCATCCATCAATGTATTTGCCTATTCTTTCACCATCCACCCACCCAACTATCTACCCATCCTTCCACCCATAGTTCATTTCAATCAGTCCTTCCATTATTTTGCACACCCAACAATCCTTCCGTCTTCTTTCCATCCATCCATCCATCCATCCACCCATCCATCCATCCATCCATCCATCCATCCATCCATCCATCCACCCACCCACCCACCACTCACCCACCACAATCCTTTCATCTTCTACCTATCCAACTAATAATGCAACTACAATTATCCTCTACCATTCACCCCTGCATGCATCCTTTTAACTTTCTATCCATGCATCTATCCTTTCAATGATACAGTCCTCAAAAGTCATTTTACTCAATCCATCCATTCACTTAACCCCTTCAGTGCGCCCGTTAACCAACGGCCGTCGGGAGCACTACCTCCGTAGTGCGGTGCACATTCGTTGGCCGACACGGTCCCGCCCACTCAATGGAACGCCCTGCACCGCGGCGGAATTGCCGCTGTGGTTAAGGTGTGAACCATCTTTTTATTCTTCCATCCATCCACCCTTAAATCTATCCATCCTTTCATCCATCTGTTCTTTAACTTTTCAACCAATTCATCCACATTGGCCCATCCATTGATCCACCTTTTCATCCATCAGTCCACCCGTAAATTCATCCATCCATTTTTTCACAGTTTCGGCATTGATTACACTGCCCTTCCTTTGCTTCTTTCACCCATCCATCAATGCAAACTTTCACCATTCAACTAATTTATATTTTCATCCTCGTCCTTCTTTTCACTCTCCGGTCCACCCTTTCGCCCTATCCTTTCTTACATCTCTTCCGTCCTTTAACATTTTCGTCATTCCACATTTGTCATTCCTTCCTCTCATACTTGCTCACTTACAACCTTCATTCCCTGATTCTTTCTATACGACATTCTACACCAGTGTTCCTTTCTTTTCTCTCTACCTTACTTGTTCTTTTTTAGCTTTCAAACTCCAGTTGGTTCTCTTTCTTTCTCTTATTTTCTCATTTGGCCTTCGCTCTCAAACTCAGATCTCTCATAGTATTTCCTTTCAATCCTTAGTGTGTGTTTCTCTATGCACATGGAGACACAAGAGTCCCATAACCAAGTAATCAACGTAGTTGATCGAGCCCGGTGGCACACGTCCTAAAGATGCTACAAAGTGTGTGTGTGTGGGGGGCACTGCATTAGTAGGTCACTGAGGAGGCAAAGAATGAATAAAATGGAGAAAGAATGTGAATAGAAACACTGTAAGCGACCCGGGGGTGTGGCGAAGATAATACAGCCTGGATGGAGAACGATGGAAAGTGTGCATGACGGTTTGGCCGGCCCAGAACATCTTGCCGAATCATCATGCGCACTTAAATGCACCTACCACTCCTCCTGCTCCTCCCCCTGATGGCTGACAGCCCAGCCCACTCCTTTAACTCCTTTGCTGCGCCGAACATTTAGCACCCAGTGCTGAACGTTCGAATAACGAGCGCTGGCCCGTCGGCCAACGGTCGTTTGCAGCACTGGGGAAGTAGCGTTGCCGTCGGCCAGCGCTTAAGGGGTTAACAAAACTGGGAAATACCATAAAAATAATATGATAATAAAGTTATCTTATCATCATTTTATTTTTCGTGTGGGGCATTGCTCCACTGCCTTAGCGAGGAGCCCCCGCTGTGGTAAAGATGAGGGGATGGCGAGCAGGAGGAAGGGAAGCAGTGGCATCTTCCAAATACTAGACTGGAGAATAGGAGACAACGAGCAGCGAGGAGGAGACACTCGGCAGGCTCTCAGGTGGGATAGTGGGGGGAAAGGTAAACATGAGGAGGAGAGGAAGTGTCGGCCATCAGAAACTGAGTACACAAGTTTACAACCTGCTTACGTTGTACTCTGGTAACAGAATAGAATATCAAACGTGTGAATGTATGTTTATTTGCACCTGTTCTAAATAACATGCTTTACTGTGACACACTTATTTTCACTGGCTTGGCATGTATGAATATATTACCATACATCTATAGATCTATTCACCTATAATAAGTCATGGCCCCTCGCCTCACTCAACAAAAGTAATGTATATCATATTAACGCCTGGACATCTGGATTTATATAGTCTACTATTCGCGTCACTCACAGGGTTTGTTTAAGGGTCGTTAAGGTTGTTTTAACTTAAGAGAAAAGGTGTATTTTGATCAAAACAAACACTTCCTTAAATGGTTAAAATGTTTTTATAGTGAAAGCACAAAACACTTACAATTCACCAGGTATGGTGAGCCAAGCCACCATAACTCCCACCGTGTACTGCTCATGACCTCTCACATAACACAAATTACATAAAACATTAAAACACTAATGACATAACGTATGAGATCACCAATGACCTCACAGAGGGTATTATGCACAAGTGAATAAATTAAAGAAAATATATGTTTAGCTTATGCAAAAAAGTTCCCTTCTAGTGAAACACTCATGAAATGTACATCAGATTTAAAACGCATTGTGCAACATTAAACTTATATATACAATCATCAGTATTATTAAGCTAAAGTGAGTTTTGATTTCTACAACAGTAGTTGTGATATGATATTGTTTCTACACAGTGTATTTGTTACATCAAAACACCTTTTGTTTTTGGAGGCATGTTTACAGTTATTTGCTAAAAATATCAAGAACACTTATGTTCCCTTTGCTACAGCAGTAATAGTATCCATTACGAATCTCGAACAGGGAGGGTAAGAAATTGTTGGACGAAGCGAACGTATGACGCTGTCTGAACAAATAAAAATAGGTGTCTGGAGGCAACAAAAAGCTAATAATAGATTATAGTATTCTTTTTCTATTGCTCAATCTGATTCTGTTTTAGCATAACTGTGTTTGTTATTAATTGATTATGCAATTAAGATATCTCTGATGGGTGTTATAAATAACCGTCAGAAGCAAAAGGTTTATTGAATGTAAAATAGCAAAATTCGGCGTAAAGGTGCATGTAAATACAAAAGTTGTGTTATGTAATGCAGAAGTGCAACGCAAAGATGTTACAAAATAGACCCCGTTTGCTCTATAGGAGGCACTAAGGGCCCCATTAGGATGGTGGGCGGATCGCCCCCGCCGGGCCGGCGGTAGTCACCGCTGGCCCGGCGGGGGCGATCCGCCCGCCATCCGTGCAGAAAAGACCCCCCGCCATATTACAATGGCTGGTGCGTTCCGCGGCGGACGGAAAAACCGTCCGCCGCTTTTACGCCCAGTCGACATGTCGACCGGGCGGAAAAGGGTTCAATATGGTGGCGGTGTCTGAAAGACACCACCAGCCATATTAGAATGTTGGTGTTGGAATGCCTTTTCGTGGCCACGGAAAGGCATGCAGAGACTGCTTGAGGGGCCCGTTGTGGGCCCCCAGGGACCCCCCCCCCCCACTGTGGCGGGCACATCCTAATGGCACACACGGGACCCCCACCCTCATGGTGAGCGGGCCCTTTTTACGACGGGATGACGGGCGGACTTTATGTGCCCCTAAGTTGTTCCACATGGTGTTTCCTTAAAGGAAACCTCATGACATTATTGCTGATTGCTGATCTTGTGAAAGGAAAGTTTTGAAGGATGCATTGGGTGCATGTATGAGGTCATGTCCAGGTGGGGGCATGAACATCTAAGGTCATTTTAAAATAAAAGTAGATCCAATATTCTTGACCATGGAGGCAACTGGCTGAATACGTTCATACACCTTGGGACCTGTAAGTGAAGACAGATCAGCTCTGATTCGAGAGCTCAGGCAGTCTTCGCATACGATAAGTAGAAATGCAATTTGAGTGGCTTCTCTCAAATGGGGATTTGAAATTTCAAATCCCCACCTGACCAGAATATTGGGGTAAACCAAGAGATATAGCCAGAGGATGGTGCAGATCTTTAGAACACACATTGTGCACAAGCATTTAAGCCCAATCTGATTCCATTAATTATATGGGCATACCACTGTGTACAACGTAAGCACTGCTTTCAAGGGATTATTGATATGGTCCATAATAGGCTTTTAATAAAGGACAGCTGAAAGCAAACTGTGTCGCAATACCTAAAAAAGGAATGCTTTATGCATAGAATGCATTGATGAGATAAAGAATTGAATCAGTAATGAGCGAGTATACTTTTCAGATGTAAGGAAGTGTCTTGAGCATTTCAGTTGAGGTGAGAGGATACTCCCGAACAGTCAACAGAAATAAATTGAAATTGAAATAATCCTAGGGCAGATGCATGATGTGATTGGCAATTTCCTATGGGAGTAGCTGAAGGTTCTTAAGCCAAAAAAGTCAATGGCTGAAGGAGCTAAAACAAAACCCTTAATATGTTTGGTAAGAAAGGCACAATTGTAGTTACATGTCAAACCAAAAATAATGCAAGAGAATAGGAACCCAAGAGAGAGAAGATAAACTAAGTAAAGGGAAGTAGATGGAATCAATAAACCCACCACTAACCCTAACCCTACTGTTTACCCATAATCTAAGTCTGAAGCTAACCCTGGATCGCTTCCTTCCACATTTTAAACGTTTTCACATTTCCAACATTTTTTCAGATACCTTTTTGTTTACAAACTTTTGGTTTTCTAGCTTTTGGATTTTCTAACTTATTGTTTAAACTATGATTTCCCCAGTTTTTATTTCAAAATGTAGAATACCCTCCAGTTTTCTGCAAAAGAAAAGATCCTTTGGTGACAATGATGTAGTGGCATGGATCCTCTTGCACCAAACCCTCAACCACCAGCCCACAATTTGCAAAACAGTCTGATCCGTCCCAGGAATGTCCGTGGACTAGATATGGTATCAATGCAGGACACACAGCTGGAACTTGTAAGTCAAAAACACTTCACCAAGACCTGCTCGGGCCACATGGGCAAAGCACTGATCAAGTGGTAACCAACAGAGATAGTACAGGAGCTGTGCATTGGCGCATAATAAAGACAGAGGCAGTGACAGCATGTAAGTGTGCAGGTGGACCACCATTTGTAGATGCAATGACAACAGTCACGCTGTCATTCAACATTAAACCCTAAAGAAATTCTATGCTTTCTGGTAAACAAGGCACAACTGAGTTGGTAGTGGCAAGTCTTGGCAGCTGGTGGCAATCGTGTAACAAAAACATATAATCAAGCAGGGTACGGTATTACCTTAGGTGAAGTTTTGCGTGGCCCAAGTGCTTAGGAGTCCAGAAAAGCTTCTGGCCAGAAAGGGATTGCAGTCACGTTGTCTGAGTTTAAAAAAATGTAACATTCACGAGGTTATGGTTGCATGACAGATTGCCAGGTTGGTGATATCAATCCTCAGCATTATCTGTGTCTTTTCTAGGACTTTGCAAAGTTTTGGTTAGGGTTTTGGTTTTGGTTGGATATGCATAACTGGTGAAAAATTAACACATTTTAGCTCTGCGTACGTAGGTTTGTCCCATTTTCTACCACAATGCATGTCTGGTATAATTCCTTTCTAGTTTCTGATGCAGTTAAGAAAGGGCTATCCTGGAGCAGCAAATGGAAAGAAGTATGCTGCACCATTCCAAGGACAGGTGTGGTGAGGGAGCCTGTTCCTGAGGAAGGAGGGTGTGTGAGGGTGGAAAGGGTTGCTGGGGAGGATATATTCCTTAGTGGTGAGTATGGCCCAGGCACAATGGTGAGAGGTGAGCAGGCCTGCCCAAAATTTGCCTGGGCGGGTTTTGGACAATGGTCTCAAATCTTTCTGATGGTTCTAGGCTTACAGACGGGTAAGGTGTGGAAGGCTCCCTCTGGCAGCAATTGGCAAGGTGGATCGTTGGTTGCCGGCCGAGAGCGCCAGACCTCAAATTTTCCAATAGTCCAATAAAGCGATCACTCAAGGGGTTGTACCACCAACAGTTGACTTCTTTTCAGTTACACGTTTCGCCTGAGACAGCAGGCTTGCTCACAACCTGTGAGTGATCGCTTTATTGGACTACTGAAAAAAAAAAATATATTTATACTAGCAGCCCGTCCCGACTTTGTCCGGGAGCATTTAGGCTTCAGGGCCCCCGCCCGCACCAACGTTGTCCGTGGGTCCCCCGGAGCCTTCCTCCATATATTGCAGTATTATACCTCTATGTTTACTTTGTACGCTTTTGTAACCTGCACACGTAACTTTTTCCTCCTGTTATGCACCGTTTGGCTCACTTTTTTAATGCTACGTTTGCATCCTCTTGCTACCTGCACACATCACTTTTTCCTCCTATACCTCTATGTTTACTTTCTACGCTTTTGTAACCTGCACACGTAACTTTTTCCTCCTGTAATGCACTGTTTGGCTCACTTTTGTAATGCTCAGTTTGCTTCCTCTTGCTCACGATGTACGCTTTTGTAACCTGCACACGTAACTTTTTCCTCCTGTAATGCATAATTTGGCTCACTTTTGTAATGCTCCGTTTGCTTCCTCTTGCTCACGATTTTCATTTTTGCTTCATTTTTCTGCCGCTCACCGCTCTTAAATAAATAAATAAATAACCCACCTCATCCACCGCTCACCGCTCCTCCCCGCCTGTCCGCCGCTCCTCACCGCCTGTCCGCCGGGCCTCACCTCTCCTCCCCGCGCCATGTCCGCCGGTCCTCCTCGCGCTCCTGGACGCCGCTCCTCCCCGCGCTCCTCACGTCGGGCACGCACTTCGCGGCCGGCGCTTGTTCCAAGGGACTACTTTTTTTTCGGTAAATTTTTAAATAACGTATATTTATTACGTTTATTTAGCCTATGTCCATCTGCACACCCTGACGATTACAACGATGTATCAGGTGTGTGGATTGGCGCTGTGGTTCCCGAGTTTACCCGCCTCAAAGGTTCAAAGTACTTCCTTTATAATAGTAGTATAGATATATACATATATCAATAACATAGAATATATTTTTTTTAAACATTCTATTATAAATGAAGACAAACTATTTAAAAATATTTAAACTTAAATGTCCCACTTCAGTGAGTGCAATAGTAGGGAAAGTGTGGGATAGCGGAGGGGTAACAATTATTATTCCCACTCCAATGAGTGCAACAGTAGGGAAAGTGTTGGATAGCGGAGGAGGGATAAAATGTACTATTCCCACTCCAGTGAGAGCAACAGTAGGGAAAGTTTTGGATAGCGGAGGGATGCAATTTACTATTCCCAGTCCAGTCAGTGCATCAATAGGGAAAGTGTTGGATAGAGGAGGGGTAAAATTTACCATTCTCACTTCAGTCAGTGCATCAATAGGGAAAGTGGATATTAGGCAAGTCCTTATGGAAGCGGTCACACACATATGCACTCAGCACCCTAATGCGGTGGAACTGATACACAGCAGGTCAATTGGTTACACTCTGCAGACAACGTGGCCCTAAGCCACCCTCCGCCCTCCAGACTTTGGTTGAGAGTGCAGTGGTGTAAAGTGATGTAGAGTGGTGCAGCAAAATAATGATGGATTAAACCCAGATCTGTGACTGGAGTGAATTTTTTGCCATTGTGCAACATTCCGTCCATCACGTTGTGCGTTTTGCAAAGAGCTGAGTGGCACAGAGTGCAGTGGTGTAGAGTAGATTGTTTCAGAGTACAGTGAAGTGGTGTAGAGTGGAGTGCTGTAGGGTAGAGTGGAGTGGTGCAGAGTAGTGGCATAGAGGCCTAGACTAGAGTGGTTTAGAGTGCAGTGGTGAAGAGTGCAGTGGTGCATAGTAAAGTACAGTGCATTGGAATTAAGTGAAGTGGTGCAGAGTAGAATACAGAGGTGTAGAGTGAAGCATCGTAAAGTACAGATGTGTAGAGTGGCATGGAGTAGTGTGGTTCGGTGGCATAGTGTGCAATGGCATGGAATGCAGTAACGCAGAGAAGAGGGGTGGAGAGTTCAATGGCAAGAGTTCAGTGGCAGAGAGTGCAGCAGGCACGCAACACCCATTGGACTCACCGGGCTTCAGCCCCCCGTCGTGTGTGGCAGCCCGGGATGAGACAGATCCCGGGCACACACAGAGCCGCACCCGAACGTTTCACAGGTCTTTTAAAGACCATTTGAATGTTAATTAGGCCCTGTAGTTGTTTAACCCATTCTAAGAGCCCCTGCAGCTCCACTCTGCCTACTGATTAAAGGTTCAGCCCCCCGAAATTTTTTCTTAGCCGCCCCCGAAATTTGGCTCTAGTTGCGCCTCTGGAGTGCAGTGTTGCAGAGTAGAGTGACGCAGAGTGCTGTGGTGTAGAGTAGAGTGGCTAAGAGTGCAGTGGCATATAGTGCAGTGTCAAAGAGTAAAGTGGTGCAGAGTAAAGTGGCGTAGAGAGAAGTGGAGTGGAGTACAGTGGTGCAGAGCAGAATAGAGGTGCATAGAGTTCAGTGGCTTAGAGTGCAGTGGCATAGAGTGCAGTGGCATAGAATGCAACGGCATAGAGTCCAATGGCATAGAGTACAATGGCATAGAGTGCAATGGCATAGAGTACAATGGCATAAAGTGCAATGGCATAAAGTGCAATGGCATAGAGTGCAATGGCATAGAGTGCAATGGCATAGAGTGCAAGAACATAGAGTGCAGTGGAGTAGGGTGTTGCAAAGTAGTGTATAGTGGCATACAGTGTGGTGGCGTAGAGTGTATTGTTTTTGAGTAAAGTGGTGATAAGTGCAGTGCTATAGAGTGCACTGGCATACAGAAGTGGCATAGAGTGTAGTAGCATAGAGTAGATTGTTTCAGAGTAGAGTCAAGCAGTGTAGAGTTCAGTAACAGAGAAGAGTGCCATAGAATGCAGTGTCATAGAGTGCAGTATCAGAGTACAGTAGTACAGAGTAGATTAGAGTGGCTTTGAGTGGAATGGCATAGAGTACAGTGGCATAGAGTAGAGCGATGCAGGGTAGAGGGCAATGGTGTGAAGTGATTCAGAGTAGAATGGTTTAGACTGCAGTGGCGTGGAGTGCAAAGGCACAGAGTAGAGAGGCATAGAGTTCAGTAGCAGGCAGTGCAGAGTAGACTGTCAGGGTGTAGTGGTGTATAGCAGAGTGGCGTAGAGTGCATTTGCATAGAATGCAGTCGAGTAGAGAGGGGCAGAGTAGTGACTAGAGAGCAGTGGCTTAGAGTACAGTTGTGCAGACTAGACCAGAGTGGAGAAGAGTGCAGTTGCATAGAGTGCAATGGTGTATAGTGCTGTGGCATCGGGTGTTGCAGAGTAGAGTACAGTGGCGAAGGGTGCAGTGGTGCAGATTGGATTGGTCTAGAGTGCATTGTTTTTCAGTAAAGTGGTGTAGAGTACAGTGGCATAGAGTGCCATGGCTAGGGTAAAGTGCAGTGGCGTATAGAGTAGAGTGATAAAGAGTAGAGTGGCACAGGATGGATTGGTGCAGAGTAGATTGCAGTGGCATAGAGAGAAGTGGTGCAGAGTAGATTGTTCCAGAGTAGAGTTTTCCTGATAAACGTATACAGCACACACACTATAATGTGTAGAAATGCCATCACCTAGTGTATTGATTTGTTTTGCTGGTATTCAAATATTCGTTTCCACCACACTTGAGAATTTCCTCCAGTAGCCAGAATGATTGCTACATAAATCGTCTCACTTTGAAGTCAGAGAAAGAAAAGTAAACACCAAGCTCCCTTGGAAGACGGAGCCTGACATTTGACCTCTGTCTTTGAATGCACAGCAAATGTGAAAAGACAAGAGCAAGTTTAAAGGCCCGTTTACAGAAAGAGAGCACTCGGAAGTATACTGTAAATAAGGTTAGGCAAGGGAAGGGACAAACTCAAGCGGGTCAGCCCAAAACAAATATAGCCAGCAAAAAGAAAGCAAGAGCATGTGAGTTACAAACCAAGCCAATGGTAAGCAACAGGTCGAATGCATTCCCAGGGAAGCTTTCCGAATGTCCCTAATATGTCGTTAGCAAACCAGACTGCTGCGCTGTCTGGTAGGCTTCAATCTAAAAATAGGCTATCCAGTGAAGAACTGGCCCCTCGTCCCATGCTCCACCAGGGATGGAGGCAGGATCTGATCTGCATAAAGAGAAGGGGTGGAGAAATCTCTGAGCAGGGCGGGCAAGAGAGGGATAAAACCAGGGTAAACACCAGCCGAGTAAAAGAATATGACGACCTGTCAGTCTGCCTCCTTCCTTAATAACCTGCACACAAGCTGCAATTGAGAAAAGTTAATAATTAATGTAGAGCAATTCAAGTCAATTAACCGTGATGGAGGGGCCATTAATCCTGTGACAGGAAAGTGGGGGAGGGGGTGGTAGAACCTGCATGAGGAATGGGGGCAGCAGTCTGATGATGACTGGTCTGTGCAGCACTTGTCACGGTTTGTGACAAAACCACTCTTGGGTAGGAGATATCTCTGCTCAGCTGAAAGAGATCTAGCAAAGGGTCGTCCATCAAACCTCTGGTGACACGTAGGCGCGCCAGCATACAAATGCATGAGCGCGTGCACATACATATGGACTCGCATGTACCTATGCACATACATGTGTACACTATCGAATGCGTGCACACTGGCGCTCAAGTGTGTGCACACAAACAAATGAGAACAGACATGCGTTGGTACCTACATGCACACAAACACAGATGAATCAAATGGAGCTAAAAATAGTTGTAAACACCGTGTACCCATCACACCACCATGAGAAGCACTATATGTTGTATACGTTCCAGTATTAGTGAACCATGAGAATTAAAGGGAAATCTGACACTCAAAGTATGTGCCTTTTCATGCCTGGCAAACCACAGACAATGGGAAAAAAGTGGGAGAAACCTTGAATAGGCAAGACTGTCTGATTACTTAAACTTCTTCACTGGAAGCCCAAGCCTGCTTCCCCGAGGGGAGCACAGTCCCTTAAAACAAGCTTACTTTATTTGACACGAATAAAAACATGCTTTTTATTGAACTCTATTCTTCATCTCCCCTAACCTTCCTGGTCTGCCAGTCAGAAAGAAATACCATAGGTCATGGACCATTGGGAGGTTGCACAGGAATGTGACAGGAAAGATTCAACAGGGTATAAAGGAGATGGGCAGCAGGTAATGACTTACAAAGGTTTGGGTAAGCAAGGGGTTTCATTGCAAATAACATGCAGGAAAATGATCTAGTGCTCAGCACAGTAAACTGGAAGGTGAGATCCCAGTGACATGCCACTGTGCACTCCTGCTCTGGCATTGTAGGCCTGAAACTGCAAGACCAACCCATTTGCTACAAAACACCAAGACTAGCCACAAATAACCCATAGAGGTTAACATGGTCACCTTACAAGGAGCAGCCAAGCTCTGGCCTGGCCCAACGCCTGGCCCTGCTGGGCATTTCAGGATCAGCCCTCAAATGGTTGCAGTCCTACTTGGAGGAGAGATCCTTCAGGATCTGGGAAAATGGGTCCATGTCAGAGCCCTTCCCTCTTCAGTGTGGGGTGCCGCAGGGCTCCTCCCTCAGCCCCACACTGTTTAATGTCTACATGGCCCCGCTGGAGAAGGTGATAGCCCCATTCGGGGTTAAAGCTATAAGTTATGCTGACGACACGCAGCTTGTCGTCTCGCTGTCGCAACATGAGGGCAGCTCGGTTGATCTCCCAGATTGTCTTACAGCCATTTCCTCCTGGATGTCCAGTTCAAAACTTAAACTAAATGGATCTAAGACAGAGATCATGCTCCTAGGCAACCAATTCACCTCTCTGCCCCCTGAGATGTGGCCTGCCTGTATGGGAGATCTTCCACCCCCTAAGCAGCAAATAAAAAGCCTAGGGATTTGGTTCGAACCCCAACTGACCTTCAAGACCCATGCGCAGAAAGTGGTTGGAGGCTGCTTCGGCCTGCTCCGGGCAGCCCGGAAGGTACTCCCTCTCCTTCCGTTTCAATCTAGAAAGCTGTTAATCCAGGGTTTGATCTTGTCCAAACTGGATTATGGTAACTCCCTTTTCCTCGCAGCCCCTCTTGCTACCATCAAGACTCTTCAGCGAGCTCAGAATGCCGCAGCCAGGCTGCTGATGGGGGCGCCGAGACGGGCCTCAGCCAAACCACTGCTGAAAGCCCTGCACTGGCTCCCCATCCAAGAGCGGGTCTCTTTCAAGTCTCTCTGTATTGCACATAAGACCCTGCAAGGTAAAGGCCCTCCAGCCTTGAGAGGTTTGATCCGACCTTACAAGTCGACCAGGGCCCTTCGCTCGGATGGAGAAAATCTGGCCATTGTCCCACGAGTGAGGAAAGCACGAACAGGAGGCCGACGGTTCTCTCTGAATGTGTCAAACAAATGGAATGCTCTCCCTAGAGAACTCCGAATGGAACCGGATCACTTGAAATTCAGAAGAGCACTCAAAACCTTTTTGTTCCCTACCACCCTCTAACCTTGCTTTGCTTGAGTTCACCAGGTTCAGATTAGGATTAGCGCTGGGACGCTCCAGGGCAGCCATGCGCTCTACAAGTCCAAATCAAATCAAATCAAATCAAATCAAATCAAGCTCACTCCACCTCTAAAGGCGAATCAGACTGCGATGAAAACTTAGGAACAGGCGCGGCCGGTGCAGGTAAGAGCGGTGGTGAGGTGGGGTGGGGCAGGACTGGCGGGGGAGGGGGAGTCGACAGATGACTGAATAGGGAAAATAAAATAAAAAAATATTGAAACCACTTTCCTTGTGCTCGCCACATCGCTGAGGGGGCGAACGCAAGGTAGGTGGTTTCTTTTTCTTTTCTTTTTGCTATCCCGTCGTCTGTCGACTCCCCTCTTGGCCCCCGCCCCGTCCCCCTTCCGCTCTTACCAGCAACGTCTGCGCTTGCCTTGGAAGTGCTTTAAAAGTCTTCCTGCACTATTGGTAGGGCTGCAAAATCACCATATCAATGGGAGACTGTGTGCTATACAAATGCCAAAAATGGAACATATTCCAGACAGTATTTAGAGTACAGTGTTGATCAACCGGATACATGGAGCCGAAACAAATGCACTACTGAATATCGATCCCTAGAATATAGGGTACAAGGATAGCGAGGACAGGCTACCAAGGGATAAAATATCGAAAGACAAGTGCATATAGGGAAGTATAGATTAACTATTCCTAAATCCACATCTACGTACTTTGGAGATATAATTACAGTGTAAGTACATATATGAAGAGTTAGTCTACGTACTTTGAAGGTATACTTACAGCATACGCACATATATTTGGAGTTAGGTCTAGAAAATCTATACTTACTTACCTGTCTTTATTTTTTTTATATTTTATCTCATCGATATTCTGGGGTTGATTTTCAGTGTGCATACCAGCAAAAGAACAGATATGCAGACATGGTTTCATCCATCGAGAGAAATTAGCCTGGACTATGCATCCAAGGTGGGACCAGGAACTTTAGGATGACACGATGATGCCCTGTTTAGCATCAATTGTCGAAAAACACTTGGCAAAGGATTCCAGACACACCAAAAACTAGAGGTACGGTACTCGCAATTGTCAAAGTCTGTGAGATGTCACTGCTCTCACAATGTCCCCTTGATGGACAATTTTTAAGGGTACCTCTTCCAGGAGCTGGAACTGGGAACTGAGAAACTTTAAAGTTAGGGATCCATCACAGGATCAGGGTGCCAGTACACTACAAATACACTGGGTGGAGGGCGGGTCGGAAGCCTAGAGGTGAGGAACACGCTTTCATTACTGCAAGCTCTACAGGAGTGCAGCACGTAGACAACCATCTCCCAGAGTCAACCACAAACTTGACCACGAATATGGAGCCATAGTTACTTAGCCACCAGGCATAGGTGGTGGAGAGCTTGAGACAGAAATGATGGTTACAAGGCTGTGATAATTGGCATTGGTATGCGTCAGGGATGGGCATGAGCTGACTGTCATCACCACAGTCTTGGGAATAAGGGAGATGGAAGGCAAAGTTAATGAGAGGCTCTCAGACCTACGGTTCATTAGGGTATCCGTCTTTCACTCTGAAATTGATGGGACGGTCAGGCACAAAACTGGCAGAAGACTTGGAAAAGAGGTTGACTCCAAGGGGGCCAAACTGCTGCAATATTCCAGGGAATACAGGTCAATGAGGGCAAATGAATTCTATGATAATGTCTTAAATCAGCCACATGTGAAATGCCAACTTCTTCTTTCTGGAAGATATATTGTAATCGGAAAATGGAGCCTTTGCACAGCCAATAGAGTACCAGACAGAGCCAAGCTGCACGTGTAGGTAATGCTGTAGGCTGTTCCAGAAGAGACCAGACACTAAAGATTTGCCAATCAGTCTAGGGAAAAGACCCCTTAAAGGTTCTGCACAAATGTAAAATAGCAAGAGTAAGCTAAACAAAACATTCTACGTGTATGGCAAATTAGATGCAAATTTCTTAAATGGTGCTAAACGTATAACCACCATTTTAATGCTCAATAAAGCTTTGTATTTACAAAAGAAATTGACCTAATCATAACTACATAGTGGCTATTGACAATGTGGGAATAATAATAGTAATATTAATAATAAAAAATAGATAGATAGATAGATAGATAGACAGATAGACTCTTGATAGTTAGATAGATAGATAGATAGATAGATAGATAGATAGATAGATAGATAGATAGATAGATAGATAGATAGATAGATAGATAGATAGATAGATAGATAGATAGATAGATAGATAGATAGATAGATCGATAGATAGATAATCATTTTCCAGTTGTTATCCGATATTCTTTCGCCTGCCACTAAGTATTTAAAGCAGTTACATATACACAGTCACAAGAACTCCAAGAAGCCTCAATTGCCACCGATGAACGATAAATTGACATGTCTATCTATGTATTTGTCCACATGGTGATGTGAGGACAGATTCCTAGATTCAAACAGATCTTCCTTCTTAAGAGCACTGGAATAACTTTTGCCACACAAGGAAAGCCAATCCCTAAATCTTCCAGGTGGCACTTTTTGTTCACAAATGGCCAGCCTTGAGTTTTCATTAAAGTACCCCTTTAACGGGTCTTTAGGTTTGTGTGTGGATGCTGGTTTAGGCACAAAATTCCATTATCATCTTGTGGCACTGGGACTGGTGTTTTAAACCCCAAGTTCTGCCAAGTGTTAACCAGGACAGTAAATATCTAAACACCCTGGACATATTTTCCATTTTTTTCCTGTTCTGGTTCTGGTTTAGAAGTAGATGGGAATCCCCATCCTTACATCACTATGAACTCTTCCAAGGGTGGCCTGTGACAGAGTACTGCATTTGAGTCTGTTGTGTTATGACAACTATCATTGCCAGTTTAATTTGAGAAACCACATCCTACTTGGAGACTCAGAGAGAATTGCCTCTCAAGCTTCAAGTTCAGCAGCCAGTTCGGTGTGATGGTCCATTTAGGCTCTCTGAGGAACAGAAACCCACACAGTGCCTTCTTCAAAGATATTAGATTCATGGCTGTGTTACTACAACTACTTTGTTGTCATCGTCCCCTTCAGAGTTTATTTTGCAAGGTCTGAAGAAAGGAAAGACAGTGTGCAAATTTATTTTTGTTGCCGTTAGTACCAAAGTACACTTTTTGGGTTACCTATAGGCATGTGAAATGGTAAACCACAACCTCCAACCTGCATTGGCAGCCCCAAAGCATTCACACTGTATCTGTAGCCTAGGGGCGATTGTTAGTGTACCCTGGGAGACAGGCAGTCTGACACATGCATCTACCCCAGCTGCACCAGGAAACATCCTTCAAAACAAATCCAGAATCATGCCTTTACAGCGCTTACAATAGAATGAACACGTTGTTACCACGCATTTGTTTAGCATGCAAGTCGTCTCAATGACTACCTTTAGGGGGCGCACTGGTGGAATGGTATTGGATTTTAAGTCCAACGCCTTCTCTACTGTTGCACAGACTGGAGTTGGAATAGTAAATGATACTATTCCAAAGTCCAGCGCCCCCCAAAGGCAAGTTGTTATAACGACTTGCATGCTACAGGAATGCGTCGTAACAACATGTATGTTCTAAAGCCGGTGTTGCTGAAGCATGCATGCTAAATGCATGCAGGATTCTGTCATACATTCTGCTACAACATCTCGGAAAAGCCAAGCTGCCTGTCTCTGTCCTGCATGGTCCCAGTTCTGTCTCTGCTCTGTCATGTCACGCTCCCCACCCTACCTGCTCTTAGCATCAAAGATGAGGCGTGCTCCGGGGCGGCAAGAGCAGGAGAGTCAGTAGGTAATAGGAAGACTGGGTGGCACATGCAGGTCAGTGCTGCACTGGACGCCTTAAGGAATCTACTCAACCTACCAATGGCCCAGCCGGGCACGGTCTGCCAATGAGTCTCACAACCAGATCCCTGCCTCTGAGGGGGCCCTGTTGATCACCCAGTAACCACCTTGCTAGGTTAGTGGGACTTGAGCATCACAGAGTACTCCCACTGAGTCAATCTATGTAGTAGAGAATCCCTCTTTGTCATTTGGACTAGATCATTCAATCTGTCAAAAATAGTAAATTAGGAAAAAACATTATGAGCATTTAACTTGCCAACTCTATTAAAATTCGGAAGGTTTGCAGGGTTTTTACTTGAGTGGCAAGGAACAGGAATCTATTTTTTTAAGTAAATTTGGATTCTGATTAAGGCTTAGCTATGTCTGCCTGTCTCAGGGGAGTGGTAAGTACTCAAAGAGTAAGGGCTGTGACGAGAGACTACAAGGAAGTTGCAGACTTTGCAATCAGGTGAAGTGTTTGAACTCTTACTGGACTACTTTGTGTGATGAGATCCTGTGGAAACTACATTAAGCACTTGTCACTCAGGGACCCTTATCCATCTTAAATGGAGTCCTACTCGTGACTCTTCGTAGTTTTGCACCGTACAAAAACATTATTTCAATGTGAGGAGAGAGAATCTGTCAGATCAAGAGCTAGACATCCTTATGGAACAGGAGAGAGAGAGATGTAAATGTAAATGTAAATGTTTAGGCATTTATATAGCGCACTACTTACCCGGAGGGTCCCAAGGCGCTTCGACCACTGCGAAACCCTTCCTGGCTTCCCTGAGAGATGGTCCCTTAATGGGTATCTCCAGGGTGAGACCAGGCATCCCCGGCGGTCTGGTGGGGCCGTTAGTGAAGATGAGGCAAGCTAATGCCCAGAGTTGCCGAGTGTGATCGCTGATCAGAGTGGGCACCGAGGCGAGAGAATTATCGAGTCCGCTGACCCTGGTCCAGAAACCTGCCGCGCCGGGAATCGAACCCTGGTCCCGGGCCGTCCTCTGCTCTCGGGTCTGCCGCCTCTAACCAGTGAGCCACACTACTTCACAGAGAAAAAAAATGAGTCCAGAGGGAGATGTGAGAAGATGGATTCTGACTCTATAGGAAACAGAGTAAGAGATGGCAAGGGCTGGGCAGAGCGGGTTAAGGGGACCTTCTCGGCTTGTGTTATTGTATCCATTTTCCATTGCCAGTCAGGCGTGAAATGAAAATTGGGCAGAGCTGGCTGCTCACTGCTGAGAGCTGGAACATCACAGTGCATTCCTAGAGGAGACGGGCGTAGAGGGAAGCAGGTTGCAGGAAGACGAGGAGACAGGAGGGAGAGAAGAAAGAACCAACAGGGACAGAGCATTCGCAGGTGGAGGTAGAAAAATACTGAGAAAAGAAAACTTGCATACAAATTAAACATCATTTCTCCACACTCCAAGTCATCACAGTATATCTTACCAAGGTCTTCGGCGGACGTCATACAGATCAATCTTATTGGGGGCTCTCCACGGGGTGGCTGCAATGAAAAGAGAATCCGCTTATGAGTCTGTAAGGAAAACATAGGACACTAGACCTCCAAGGAGGAGATCTGGGAAACAAAAGTGGGCTTAGAAGGAGAAATAGATACTGAGCTGGCTTGTCTCCACAACAGCTAATGCTTGCAGTGATGGCACTTAATAAGACATAATGGCATAAAAGGTGAGAATGCCACTTAAAATAAAGAGAGTCCCTTTCTATGGTCTGGCTTGGTAGCGCAGCTGTCGCCAGACAGTAATGTGAGCATCAGTAGACAGGGGCTTTGGCTCCGCCCACAATTTGGGAAACACCAGTACATGTTTTGAGTGAGCAAACGTTGTGTGCATCTACAAAAAAAATGCCTTTCCTCCCCACAGCTGTGATGGTTTTGTTTATTTATCCATTCGTCTGGCCTTGACATTTCAGGGGCACACACATGCTATTAAAGTGTCTAAGATAACTCCATTATTTATGTTGTTTTTCTCTGGCAGCAGCACAGATGGGAGGAGGGCATCAGGGCAGTCGTTAACCTGCATGAATTTTTAGGTCGGTCTTGACAGTGCAACTCTCACCTCACGTGAACATTTAACCCATTTAACCGACAACAATAATATTCTAGAGTTCTTTGCTTCCATGCAAATACATATCTCTTCCCATTCTATTTACCAGTAATGCTTCACATTACCTTATGAAATTATGATTTTTTTTTTCAAGCCAGACCTATTGGCATTGCCAATGCTTGTAGGCTTCCCTTTTAGCACCCCCATCCCTATATAACTTTACAATTCCACCAACCTGGGAAATAGCGGGTGACGCCAGTGGCACTGCCAAAGACTTGCCAAAGCAGAGAGGGGTCCTCTTTCCAGTTTCTGATGAACACATCCTCCAGAGCTCTGGTCCAGTTCAGCTCATTCAGGATAACTGTAGCTGGAAGACAAAGATGGCAGGTATAGGTTGGACTCAGCTTGGCTTAACGTGTGAACAGGATCCATATTACATTTGGAGAATATGGGTAACATGACAAGCATGCATAACTCTGCCTTTCTTAACCCCTTGCGTGCTGATGACAGAACGGTTCCGTCATCAGCTACGGGTGAGCTGTGCTGATGACGGAACCGTTCCGTCATGACTCCACCCGCGCAAGGCGGAGTCAGCACAGGCGGAAAATACGCCCCGCACGCAAGGGGTTAAAGATACAAAGTGGTGTATGCAAATTAATTTCAGTAGGGAGAGAAACAGAATAGTTTGTAACATGTCACTTTCAAAACCGGTCCCTACTTGGTCAAACCACAGGATAAGTCCACCTGTAGAAGCAGTCGCAGGTTTGGAATGATCAAAAACTGAGGTGGCACTACAGCAAATTGATTGTGTAGCCTGCGGGACACACAAACAGATGTCAGCAGAGAGAGCTTTACTCATTCCACCATCTTGTCTGTCTCACGATTTCATAATGGATGTGGTCCATGTGATGAAAGCTATATGGTATGGGAAGAGAGGAATCCCCAGAGTGCTCTAGTTGCATACCAAATGTTTACCTCGTTGAAGTTATGAGAATTGGAAGCACCAACACACCCTACCGCCTCATTTAAAGTGCTTTGGTAAGCAGTATACCAACAGAAATTAGCAATAACCTGATGACCGCATATTTGCCCATTCCACAGAATTAAACTTGATTATGAATTTCTGATTCATATTACAGTGATACTATAAAGGGCTTTTACCAGAACAAGGTTGGTGTATCCTGCTCACAGAAGCACCTTCCTCGTGCCAGGAAATAGATATAAACACTGCATAAGAAAGACTACCTGCTAAGTAGGGTTCACTGAACAAATGGTTTAACTTGAATAAAGCTATGGTTATGTCGAAATACAAAGCAAAACCAAAGGGGATGATGGATGGAGTGTTGAACATTGCAAGCACTCACCCCCAGTCAGCTGATCAGGGTTTAATCCATTATCATTCTTTATCTCACTCGCCACCCCCAGTTCAGACATGGCCATTTGTAAATCAGTCTGCCCCTGTGCCTCATGGGAACATTCCAGCCCGAACTGTCAAGCCATGTCTTCTCTGGACTGGAAACAAGCATCCTGGGACCGGTTTCTGGCTAATCCGCCGTCATCACCCAGGCGAGCTTGAATCCAGTGGGAAAGTGAGGAAGGGGCCCACGTCTGGGCATACCCTGCCAACTATGTTGAAATACAAACATCCTGGATCCCCATTCTCAATAAACAATATATGTGGCCATGGCAGCAAACTATGAATTGGAGGTGTTGGATTGGATCCAGAGGTTGGTATGTCACTATGCTGGTTGAGGAAATAAATAGAGGACAATTCACAAAACGTTCCCTCTAAAATGGAAGCTGCAACAAGGAGTCCCCACTCGCGACCAGCAAGCAGGAAGGGCCTCCTGTGGAAGGTGCTGGAAGTAACAAAGAAGTTGGTAACAAAAAAAATAAATGCAACTTCAGTGATGAATAAACCAGTGCTTAATTTGAGCCGGTACTTCCGGTGCTCGGCACTTAATTCCCAGCACTTATGACAGTTTACCACATGGTGGTGCTGTTTGTCTAGTATTGAGGAGAGCCCACAAACACTGTATTTAAAAACTTAATATAGAATAAAAAATTAATATCAGCTGTCAAGGCCATTTTTATAGCTATGAATTGCCTAGAGTAGTGTGAATTACCACACTTGTAGGCCTATGCTGGTTAGTAGTTGTGTTGGTAATGGCATTGGCTGCGCTGGCAGCGGCAATGAGTGATGCACGTTGCAGTGGTCTCCTGAGCAGGGCCCTCTCACTTACTTATCCACAATCTCTGGAATTAACCTTTAAAAAGAAGTACTGCAGCTTTGTATTGTTTTTGTAGTCATTTACTGTTATAAAATATAAACGATAAGACTATGACATTCGACAAAGAACAGAGCATTATTTTCGTGTAAGAAATGGCTGGAGACAGATGTAGCAAAGTTAAATTCCAGAGCGCCGCTCCGTGTAATCCAGCAAACAAAATCCAGTAAGTATTGGTTAAAAGAGGTGGCAAATTCCCGGCGGTGGCAAAGAAATAGCACTTAAAGGCTACGCGAATGCGAAGAAAAAAAATACGAGATATTAATACCTTCCAGGCCTGAGGGAAACTGCTCCCCCACTGAGAAACGGATGGAAAATCTTTATAAATAAGTGCTCCCAGCTCCCCCCCACCCTACCCCCTCCTTTGCGCCAGCAGTGGTCGCTGCTTTTAATCGAGTGCCTGGCGGTAGAAGCAGGCTTCTGAGAAGACTATGTACAGCCTCTTGCTCATGCTGCGGATTACTGCGGTGTATTTGGCTGTCACGAGAGCGTTTAATAGAGTGTGCATTAAAGCAAGGCGGCAGTGTGCATCATTTTAATACACATGGAAGGGACGTAACTAGCAGGGCACAAGTCCTAAAAAAAGAAGTGGGGGGACGCTGACGTCGCAACAGGACGTGACGTCACGAAAGGTGGCTTGGACCATCAGACTCATTGCTTCCCCTCGCTCACCCCTTAGATGCGATTGCATCAGAGAAGCCAGCACGTGAGCAGCGTTCTGAATGGACTCCGATCTCACCCCAGAGAGGCCAAAGAGTGAATGTGTGGCTCCATTTGCTCCAGTTATCGAGCTCCCAGTAAAATAAGTGGGGGACACCGTCCACCCACGTGGTACCCCCACTCGAGCCCTGGTAACTAGGGTGACAAGATGTCTCTGTGTCACTGAGATGCCACCCTTCCGTTCCTGCACTTTGCTTTTACATATCCTTATGATCAGGTCTGTAGGTCCTATCGGTTCAATTAAAATGAAGGAAGACAACAACTCTAAGAATTCACTAGTAAACGAAATCAAAACGCAGAAGTGGGAAACGTGTGTCCCGGTGACATTGAGTAATCTGGTTAGCCTAGGCAGAGCTGCCAAGTTTCCTAGGTCCACGGATAACTAGCTGCTCCAGTCCAAGATTTTTTTTTTTTGCATCTACACCCCAGAGCTTTTAATTATGCTTAGCCCATTTTTTAAACCAGGGCTAAAAGTACCAGAATAAAAAGAAACAACGCAGACCAGAGCAACTAGCCATCACGGACCTGGAAAATGTGCCAAGCAGATCTGCCAACTTACACGGTGTCACTGTGTGACACACGATATCGGCTCTCATCACACGGTCTCCCTCCCGTTGAGGAGTTGATATCACACGGTGGCCGGGAAGATGAGCTGAAAACCACTGTAAATAGTGTCGATGTCAAAGACATTGGCAACTGCCTCAGCAAGCTTTTTTTGTTTTTGCGTGGAGGAGACTTGGGTGCAGGGTGGGATTCAAAAGTGCCTGGTAGGTACTTCTCAGCACTGGGCCCATCCCATTCAAATCCCCAACCCCTCCTCACACAGTGGGATTGTTCTTCAAGTTGGTAGGTATGGGCAGGACAGAGTCAACTGGACAAGGGTCAGCGCTAAACGCATAAAGAAACGGAAGAGAAGGTTGGTGTAGGGGGCGCATGTTTCACCTGCCCTTAGCATCCAGCACTGGGGACCTGTTGAACGGAGAGGGATTGTGGATTTTACGCAGACTGTCATGTCATAAGGAGTATAAAACAAACGTGGAAGCACCTTTTATTAATACAATTAATTTGGCCAACCATAGGGTTATTGTGCTTAAACAGAGAACACAGACCCTTCATGACTGATAACAGAAATATGTGAGCCCAGAGTGGGCACTGTTTCATGCAGGTGGAAGAATTGGTTTGTGAACTCGCTCCGTGATATCACAGGCAATCATCACTATAAGATGTGTTAGTCTAATTGAGAGGTTCTTAACCTTTTGACTTCAGTGGACCCCCCACTAAGTCACTACTGGAAGTCTGGGACACAGCCTCAGCAATTTGTGTGATTTGAACCTCAATTAAAACACAGCACTAAGCATGCATCAAACAAATACGCACATAGTTAAATATTTGATTCACATACAATAAAATAAATAAAAATCAAAACGTATAGAATTCAATGGGATGAAGGGAGCTTTTCAAAATGTAGTTTTATTTCTGAAAGATGAAGAAATATACTAGAGTCGAGAATCTCTTGTCTTTTTGGCTTTTCATGCATGCTTGCCTTTTGTCAGCACATACGAGTACCGTCTGTCTCCCAAAATAAATGTTGTTTGCTGTACTCATGTTCTGAAGGTTTCACAAATTTAAAGATACCAACTTAAGTTTTAGCCATCAATTAAATGTTACTTTACATTTACCGAGCATTTTAGGTTTTTTTTTTAATTATTTTTTGATGTATATATATTTATAAGGAGGAAATAACAGAAACAATAACAGGATTGGGAAAAAATGACCACACTCCATTTAGGGCACCGTCAAAATTCTTGCCTCAAACCATGAGAGATATCTTGGACATCTTTGGAGAAAGCATAACGAAAGAATTGAAACAGCTGTATTCTGTGGCTAATCTAAATAAACGTAAATGGACCCAAAAAGAGCACTGTTTCACTAAACAGTAAAAAGATTGCAAAATGAAGAAAGAGTATTGATCAAACCCTCTGATAAGGGGGGAAATATTGTGTTGTGGGGTAGAGAGCAGTATAAAAAAGAAGCCCTCTGCCAATTAAGTAATCACAACTGTTATAGTAAAATCAATGTAAAAGAATATGAGAAAGTGAAGGAACTATTTTTTGCAAGATTGGAAGCATGGAAGGAAGAAGGGTTACTGAACTGCGATGAATTCAAATTTATCAAAAAGGAAAAACCTATAATCCCAGTTTTTTATATGCTCCCAAAGGTGCATAAAAGTCTCACCAGTCCACCAGGGAGACCTATTATATCATCGTGTGACAGCCTCTTCGAGAATGCATGAAGATATATTGATTATTTTTTTAACCCGATCGTGAGAACACTTCCCTCGTATATTAAAGATTCTACTGACTTTTTAAAATGTATTTTTGACATCTGCTAGCATGCAGAAAGTATGGTAATGTTGACACTTGATATATCTACACTTTATACTAGCATAAGACATGTAGATGGTCTAAGAGCATCCAAGCATTTTTTAACCTCTTCCATGCTCATGACGAGCTCAGCTCGTCATGAGGCACAGTTGAGCTGTGCTGATGACGAGCTGAGCTCGTCATGACACCAGCAAATTGGCAATTTTCAGCACAGGGGAAAAATAACCACAGCAGCGATGTGGTTAAGCAGGAGACCAGTACGATTTGGAAATCAGAATAAAATGATCTTGGAGTTGATGGAATAGTGCTTAACCAAAAACATTTTCCTCTTTGGTAATGAGTACTATCTACAGGAGCAGGGGACTGCGATGGGCACCTGTTTTGCCCCAAGTTATGCCAATTTACATCTTGGCAGATGGGAAGAACAGGTGCTCGGAGGCAGTCCCTTGGAACAATGGGCAGGACATGTTCTTCTATGGGTCCAATTTATTGATGACACTTCGTGCTGTGGCAGGGCACGGAGATTGAGGTGTTCATCAAAGATCTTAACAACAGTTCCTTAAATTTGGAATTTGTGGGGCACCATAGTAAAACATCTATAGATTTCCTGGACATGCGAATTAAGCCTTGTAATGGGAAACTGATAACATCTGTATTCCGTAAAGCAACCGCTGGGAATTCAGTTCTCCATGCGGCAAATGCTCACCCTGCTGCACTTATTAGACGTATAACCTTTGGGAATACTATAGAGGTAAAAGAGCATGCAGTGAACAGGGGGAATACGAGATAATTGAGAAAGAAATGACACAGAGGTTTTCCCAGAGAGGTTATTTACCAGAGGTTTTAAAAGGTGCATCATCTAAAGCTAGGAATCTAGAAACAACAATGGTCCCATGCAACAAAGAATAAAGCATACAAATGAATACAGACACTGTCGATTCTGTATTAAGTGACTTGTCCAGCCGGACAGTAGTCTAGATATGTTTACTTTTAGCAAAAATACCGGGAGAATATCCTTCGACAATCTCACGTTGTGGGGCAAAAGCCTGTACCTCAATTAAACACAGACACTTTAGTACACTCAAAGTGAACAGGAAAGGGCTTTTAGGCAAAAACCTTAAATTGTTCTCTAAATTATAATATGAACAAATATTGCAAGATGCGCCTTTACATCAACATAGTACATAATATACACACTGTATAAGGCACATGAATTGGTCGACGGCGTTTCGATCCCACTTATAATTCAAAGGGATCATCATCAGGACATTTGATAAGTGCCTAATTAGTTGCAAGCCTCTAAAACCATGTTAGTTCCATGGCTTTGGGTTGTAAAGGATTGATAAATTGTGGCCACCAGAATCGGGACCTGCCAGGAAGAGTCGGAATACCGATTGCTTGCGAGTTGCTGGGAGTACCGGATCAGTCGGTATCTGGTCCCGCTCGGCAATGCGATCCGAGCGGGAGGCTTGCAACTAATTAGGCACTTATCAAATGTCCTGATGATGATCCTTATACAGTGTGTATATTATGTACTATGTTGATGTTCAAAGCTTTATATCTCACTCTTTTCCCAGCATGACGCGTTTCGGCTGCGTCACTGCAGCCTTGATCACATATATAAATGTATATACTTTATCTGGTTATATTATTTAGTTTTCTAAACAGTCCCAGACCCTCTGAGTAGCATTTAAGGACCCCATGGGGTCCGCGGATACATAGTTGAGTCGCTGTTTTCATTAGTTCTAAGGACACAAAAAAAAAGACAACACTACACAGGATACACTAAGTTGTAACACAAAAGCCAAGCATGGGAAGTATGTTGTCCATAATGGCACGAAGTCACACACATCAATTAAGGGTCACCAGAGGTTGCATCTGCTAACCCAAGTGTGCTGTCAAGTAATGTTAGTGCTGCCCTTGCAGCCTCAGGCTTGCTTGGGTGATACATTCCTTGTCAAGAGTATTTCGAAAAAGTCTGCACACAGAGGGTCCTTTTAGTACCACATTGGTGTCTTCTAGCTTAGTACGTCATCAAACAGTACAAGTCCTAGTTCTCGTGGCAATACTTGTTTATTGATCTGAAAACATCACTGGTTAAACATTAGTCACCCCAGGGAATCTCATAGTCTAGAAGATATCAAGATGTCTCAGTCTATTGCCCTTATAAAAATCAACCTGGCTCTGATATACACATTTAAAACAACACACAACCAACAATCACCTTGGAAGACAACAACAACAACAACAAAAAATGTGTGAAGAGCGAGATGGCACCTCACGGGCGCACCACCAATGGGACCCCTGGCTGGTACTCACCAGGATGGCCCTGTTCTCATCATTGGTGCCATCAAGCTTTAACGGAAATGTGTCTCAAACCCAAAGTGAAAGGACAGTGAATGGTGCAATGGACAGAACTTATATGTGACAAAAACATACAACATTAAACATTTAACATACAAGTTACCGTGCAACTAGGACAGTACATTTTACTCATATTCCTTTCTTTGTTGCAAGTAGTAAACATATAACGATAAAAAAGGAGAATGTGAATACTACCTATCGATTCACACCCTACTTCAGCCGACATGTTTCATTGCCTTGGTTTATATCAGGCAATTTACTCAGGGCAATTCAATTTAAATGCCACTGCCAAAGACACTGTGCTTTGAGTGCTGTAATATAAACAAACATAAAAGAGGTTACCTGCTGACCACCTATGTATTGTACATATAGACCATTATGCACTGTTAAAACAGCCATGCTGTATTAGATTATAATTACCCTTCATGCAGCCTTGCCTCTCATACCAGCCAAGAGGAATTTACAATCAGGAAAATAGCCCCCACAGGTGAGCGTAATCCTATCTCCCTTCAGTTCAGTTACTAGAGGAAAATGTTAAACAGACAGCGGTTATCTCATGCATCCTTATACCTTGCTCGTTGTACATCACAACGACCCAACGGGTCCATAAGGCAGTTACCGGTGGAGACATGACGTTCGGCGTTGGGTCGTTGTGATGTACAACGAGCAAGGTATAAGGATGCATGAGATAACCGCTGTCTGTTTAACATTTTCCTCTAGTAACTGAACTGAAGGGAGATAGGATTACGCTCACCTCTGGGGGCTATTTTCCTGATTGTAAATTCCTCTTGGCTGGTATGAGAGGCAAGGCTGCATGAAGGGTAATTATAATCTAATACAGCATGGCTTTTTTGACAGTGCATAATGGTCTATATGTACAATACATAGGTGGTCAGCAGGTAACCTCTTTTATGTTTGTTTATATTACAGCACTCAAAGCACAGTGTCTTTGGCAGTGGCATTTAAATTGAATTGCCCTGAGGAAATTGCCAGATATAAACCAAGGCAATGAAACATGTCGGCTGTAAGTAGGGTGTGAATCGATAGGTAGTATTCACATTCTCCTTTTTTATGGTTATATGTTTACTGCTTGCAACAAAGAAAGGAATATGAGAAAATGTACTGTCCTAGTTGCACGGTAACTTGTATGTTAAATGTTTAATGTTGTATGTTTTTGTCACATATAAGTTCTGTCCATTGCACCATTCACTGTCCTTTCACTTTGGGTTTGAGACACATTTCCGTTAAAGCTTGATGGCACCAATGATGAGAACAGGGCCATCCTGGTGAGTACCAGCCAGGGGTCCCATTGGTGGTGCTCCCGTGAGGTGCCATCTCGCTCTTCACACATTTTTTTTTGTTGTCTTCCAAGGTGATTGTTGGTTGTGTGTTGTTTTAAATGTGTAGATCAGAGCCAGGTTGCTTTTTATAAGGGCAATAGACTGAGACATCTTGATATCTTCTAGACTATGAGATTCCCTGGGGTGACTAATGTTTAACCAGTGATGTTTTCAGATCAATAAACAAGTATTGCCACGAGAACTAGGACTTTCACTGTTTGATGACTGTTAGAAACGGGACCCTGGCCGGCCAAGACTCGCGTCGAGGTCAGTCAGGGATCACCATTTCTAAAGTCAGGGCAGGGGAGTCACACACCAAGGCAACCCCCACTCGCCCTCTAGGTAGCGTGGCGGTTGCCTTGGTGTGTGACTCCCCTGCCCTGACTTTAGAAATGGTGATCCCTGACTGACCTCGACGCGAGTCTTGGCCGGCCAGGGTCCCGTTTCTAACATTGGCGGCAAGCGGTGGGATAAGGATTTGTGTTTGCGCTGTACCACAGTGGCGACAGGCCACACTTCAAAGCTCTGCATTTTTTAGATAACCGCATTTTGGGGATTATTGTTTTTTAGGGAAGTTCAGTTTTACCTACAGTGTGTTAGGGTTGCGTAGGAGGTCCTTACTGTTCCAGTGATTACTGGATGTGTGTTGCATTTATGATTTTGGTGCTAATCATTCTATGTTTACGACATAAGTGTATATCTACCAGTATTATTATCTAACAAGTGCCTACCCCTGACAGTGGTCCATGTGGCCCTGTCCTGTACATAATTCCCCTTGTAAATTCTGCCCGTGCCTCTGGCACATTGTACAGTTTGCGTGTGTTATCTAATGTGTTTTGTTTATTATAATACAAAGGCTATTTTTTATATATCCTTGTGTGGAGTCTTTCTTTGTGGTGGGCCTTGGGTGTTGTTGCTGGGGTGCGTGCGCAAATACTTAACTCATACCGCCTCCAAGTTTAGCCTAGACTGCTCGCGCCACGCTACCTAGAGGGCGAGTGGGGGTTGCCTTGGTGTGTGACTCCCCTGCCCTGACTTTAGAAATGGTGATCCCTGACTGACCTCGACGCGAGTCTTGGCCGGCCAGGGTCCCGTTCCTAACAATGACGTATTGAGTGGAGGGCGTCCTAGTTCTGTCTTTCCCTCTAGACTCCTATTTTGTTTGCTTCTTCTAGCTTAGCCCAGAAGGTTCCTTACCGACACCCGTGACGTCACCTTTGGAATGTTGAGGGGGAATTGGATTGTGGGTGAACTGTGTTTGGCAGTTGGCAGCAGCCGCAGAGGGACAAAGTTGTGTCCTGCTATCCCTCCTTACATAATAAAGAACTTAACCTACCCCTGGCCTCAGAGTATTCTTCACTACATACTTGACATACTTTTCTTCACTGAAACGTGGACGATTTTGTATGTAGCCCTATATGACATTTTTCTTGGCGACTTCGACTTGCACTGGAACGACCCCAAGGACCCGCAGGTCAACGCCATCAGAGACTTCCTGGCTGACCAAGCCCTTACCCAAGCCTGCTCCCTCCCTACTCACTCGCCATTCTAGACTGATCATCTCCAAGGAATCTGCGGTCAAACTCATTTCCATAGATCCCTGCGACTGGTCGTGACCACAATGCTATCACCTTCTGCCTTCCTGGCACTCACAAGACATGGACAACGCAACCGGTGATCCCCAAAAGATGGATCAGGGACACCAAGAACCTTGATCATGAGAAATTGGCTGCCCGCTGGGCAACTGACCTCCCCCCTCCCACCCATATCACCATGGTCGACAACCTCACTGAACATTATTCCACAACAATAGCCAATATAATCGATGACTTTGCCCTGTTCAAACTGAAAAGAACACAGATCAAAGACAGGAACCCATGGTTCAATGAGAGGAGGTCCCTCTGACAAACAGAACAAAACTGGAAAAAGCACCCTTCTGCAGACCATCTTAAACTTCTCCGTCAGGCCAGAAACACCTATAACAAAAAAATCATCAACTCTAGAAAATAATTTTTCAGAGCTGAACTGGATAACGCTAAGAATAGACCTCGCAAATTATTCGAGTTGATAAAACACCACTCAAACAAACTTGCTAAATCATCCAAAGAACCTCCTATTTCTACAATCCCATGCAAGGAATTCTCCTCCTTCTTCTGTGATGAAAGCTCTGCCCTATGAAAGAAACTCACGTCTGCTACCTATTCCCAAACCCCTCCGGTTCTTCCTCCCCACTCAGCGCTGTCCTCCCAGACCTCCCCCAAAAACCAAGCGTTATGGTCCAACTTCAAAGTCTATGATTAACACTCGATCTCAAAAATTATCTCCTCCTTAAGCCCCAACATTCACTTCAATGACCCTCTCCCCTCAAACTGCCTTGCCTCTGCTTCTCAGGCTATAATCTCTTCTTGGAGGACTATAATCAACTCCTCTCTCCTACAAGGATCGATTCCTGACTCTCTCAAAGCCGGCCAGGCGGTCCCCATTCTAAAAAAAAAAACACTTTAGATCCTGCTTCTCCTGACAATTACAGACTTATCTCTAACATCCCTCTTCTAGCTAAAGTGCTGGAAAATGTGTACAGCAACAGCTGAGCTAACATCTCCAACTTCCACCTTTTAGATGGCTTGCAATCTGGTTTCAGACCTTGGCAGAGCACGGAAACCATACTCCTCCACTTTATGGATGATGCCCTTCAAGCCCTTGACCAAGGCAAAACCTGTCTCTTGATCCTCCTTGACCTATCCTCTGCTTTTGACACGGTTATCCCTGAAATTATCTAAATCGCCTCAAACTTAGGATGGGCCTGGATGGCACCATATTGGCTTGGTTCCGATCCTTCCTCCAGAACCGCACTCAAGAGTCCTGGTCAACGGCAACCTATTCACTTCCTCTCCGATCACAGTTGGAGTTCCCCAAGCATCAACCTTATCCCCTACCCTCTTCAATCTTTACCTCGAACCTCTCTCATAGGTGCTGCGTACTGGCAATATCTCCTACCACATGTATGCCAACGACACACAGCTCTACATCAATATCTCTTCTCCAGAGGATATCCGTTCCCTGAATGAGGCCTTGAAACTAACTGTTCATTGGCTTACATCTAACCAGCTTAAACTCAATGTCCAAAAAACAGAGTTCCTCTTAATCTCTTCACCCAACGCCAATACAGTCATTAAAGTTTGGACCAAGGCTATCACAGCGCTAAACTTCTCTCCCACCATTGTGGACTCTGCTAAATCCCTGGGAATTACCTTAGACGGCAACCTGAACATATCAACGCGAAGGCCAAAACTGCCAGATTTCACCTGAACTACCTACGAAGCCTGAAACCTTTCCTCGACTCCCCTGAATTAAAATCGGCAATCCAGGCCTTAGTCATCTCTAGACTAGAATATGGTTGCTCCACCTTCGCAGGCCTACCCAAGATTTCTCTGGCACCCTTGAAAGCCTGCCGCAACGCCGCCGCCAGAATTCTAACTGGCTCTAAGAAGTTCAACCACATCTCGCCCCATCTTAAAGCTCTAAACTGGATTCCTCTTGAGGCCAGAATCCAATTCCAGCTGGCTTGCATCACCCACAAGACTCTCTATTCCAGTGCCCCTGCTTTTCTCAAACAGAAACTTGTGTTATCCGGAGGAACGAGAAACTCCCGGTCCGCCAGAGCCCTTTTGCTCCAACCTGCACTCTTCAAGAAAAAAAGAACGTACAATCAGGCTTTCTCTTGGGCCGCCCCAAGAATATGGAACTCACTCCAACCAGCCATTAGAAGAATACAGTCTCTAGCTCACTTCAAAAAGGAGACCAAAACTTTCCTAATGGGCAAATTCCTTTCCTAAAGTTCACGCTACAATCACCCTCGCAACCTGACTTTGCCTATCGTCACTGCACTATTCCTTGGCTGCCTCCCCTTATGTTACCCCCCCTGCACTGCTGAACAATCTCTCAGGGTGATGAAACTGCTTTTCTAGTTTATTGCATCATTTTTGCTCCTATCCCTCATAGTAGTCTGATATTATGATTGTTTTGCCATACACTGTATCTATTTGTTTCCCTATCCCTTGGCTTTCCTCCCCCCTTTGTTCTGTATCCCACCTGATACTACTGTAAAGCGCTCTGATACCCTCACGGGTCTGGTTAGCGCTCTATAAAACACTACATAAAATAAATAAAAAATAAAATAAATATCTGATGAGCTTGTTCATATTGATTCTAAAATTATTATTGTGTGATACATTTTGTATGACTATCAAATTGAAATGTCGAAGTAGCTGACAGAAGACTTTGGAAACGGGGAGTAGATTCAACAGCAGTTTACTTCCAAAGATTAAGTTCCCAGTACAGGGACCCACGGCTATCGCCAGTTGCTCAGGAGAAAGTCCAGAAGATCTGACCTTTGTCCTAGCAACTGGAGATAGATTCCAGGATGGAACATAAAGCACAATGAATGGAACATAGAAGAAATACTAAACTATAGTATACATACAATAAAAGTAAAAGGAAACTTATACAGAACACTACATCATCTTCCCCCTTATAAAAGGAAATAAAAATTAATCATAATCATCAAAACGTGAAGGTCATTTAGAGACTCTTTTAGCGAGAACAGGTTCTGACACAAATGAATAAGTCATGCGCGAAAACTATGAACACTGTGATGTAGATCCTTGAGAAACAGGAGCAGACAGCATAGAATCACAAGGAACAACCTGTTCTTTAGGTAAAGATTGTTAAATAACACTGGCATCAGCAGATTGGGATGATGTCATGTTAGAATCATTACAAATGTGCATAGTAGGTGACATATCAGGAGAACATGAATCAACTGATTTAGCTTCATAGAGAATAGAGTCATTAACAACAAGAGTATGTGATTTAAGATAAATCTCTTTCTGAATGTTCAAAATGGGTACTAAATTGTTTTTATTCCACCACTGTCTCCCTTGTAAAAGAACAAAACTCCTACTGGCCCGCTCAATTTCACAAGGAGAGGATAAAATAGATTCCCCTTTGGTGGCTCTCACAAGTTTCTTGATGAGAACACATGACCCAACCAGAAAAACCTCTTTCTGATACATGCTTAGAAGAGCAAAGAAATGGCTCAAGAGGGCTCGTGCAGGAGCAGGATTTGGCTCGGGAAGGCACGTGCGGAAGCAGAATTCGGAGGAGCAATGAATCCCCTTGCGAAGGCTGACGCGGCAACAGGATTCGAAGGCAGCGTTTTTATTTGAAAAAATAGCGGTAAGATTGCTAATAATAAGTCTTTGCTTACAAATAAATGTCACACACCTGAACAAGGAGGTTAAAACCCTGTTTTTTTGTTTTTTCTAAAAATGTAATGTAAGGTAACACACTGATGCAGTACTATTCGAACAGATGTTCGAAACACGAATGTCACATTGGGATCAATGTTGAAAGCGGTAGATTACCCTATGGTCTGTATTGATATGTGAAATATGACACGGACTAATAAAATCAGTAGATATATGGTGCTCTACCCCATGATGTACTGTACTGAAACCTTCTAATAAAACTATGTTTAAAAAAGTAGTGAAAATACTCGCCAAGAAGCAGGCAAAATTAAGGTAGAGGCTGGTGGGTCCGGAGGCAGGAACAGAGAAGAAGTAGTAGGAACCAAAGTCAGCACTACCCCACTCCTGGTACCAAATGAAGTGTCGGTGTAGCTGACAGAAGACTCTGGAAACGGAGAGTAGGTCCAACAGGAGTTACTTCCAAAGATTAAGTTCCCAGTACAGGGCCCTACAGCTGCAGCCAGTTGCTTAAAAGAAAGTCCAGAAGATCTTACCTTTCTCCTAGCAACTGGAGATAGATTCCAGAATGGAACATAAAGCACAATGAATGCAACATAGAAGAAATACTAAACTATAGTACAAATACAATAAATGGAAACTCATACAAAACATTACACAAATGTGGATGTATTTTATTATTATGTATTTTACACATTTTTATGCACACATACTTTTATAGTTGTATTATCAGCCGAATAAAGATATATAAAAATAAAAAGCTAAGGTTATAAAACTATTCAGGCTGATCGGGATGTAAAGCTTAGTCGATGGTGAGTTGTTGCGACATTATTTTTTGTGACTCCCACCTATGGAAAAGAAGGCCGACCCCCTTTGATACTCAATATGACAGGCAGATTATTTGTGAGTGCCGTCCGCGATATGCACATTTCATATGATTTACTCTACCACCCCCTTAGAGATTCGAATTGCCTCACCCTGTCTTTAAATAAATACTTTTATTAGGGGACTTAAATCTCTGGAAGGAAATGTAGGATGCCCCTCAAAACAAACCTTTTGTAACTGTTAACTATTGCAGTCACTCTGTCCATATAACTAATTAGATAGTCAAATAGCGCCAAGAAGCCACAAGCTAACGTTGAGCTACACAAACATCATTACCATAATGAAGGCAGTGCATGAAGTCACAAGTAACATCTGCTTTACAAATATCATTACTATTATGACGTCAGTATGTCAAAAGTAATACCAGTCTTACAAATATCATTACCATTATGATGCCAATGTGTGATGTCATAGGCAGAGTCAGGCGCATGGTTCATACTGCAAATGGCCTACTGAGTGAGGACTACAGCCCCCCGTGAAGAAGGCCCCCAGTTTAAGCCTGGGCATGGCTTTAAAGTGGTATCTTTCAGTGGAAGGAGTAGAAAACATGCAAAAGAGGAGGGAAAATGGAAGAAAGAAAATGAGAGGATGTGAGAAGCGAAAAAAGGCCTAAGATGCTAAAGAAGTTGAGACTCTGAGGCCACCCCATAATCTCACAGACGGTAGGCCCGCCCTATCCGGCTCCAGAGTCCAGCCCTGCCCCTACATTTGGCAAAGGTAAATAAATAAAGTCACCCGGTTGTGAGTTGAATGGAGCATGTTGACCTTAGCTACTCGCATGATGACTTCTCACCCAACCGCCATTTTGTTATGTGATGTTCTTCTCCTGAGCGCCTCCGCCCGGCCATATTCCAGGCAGAGCAGACGAAACCGCGGCCTAACTTCAGGAAATGGCAGGCGGCAGCTACAGATATTAAAACATGAAAAAAGTGGCAGGGAGATATCACATGCCGGGAACGCCGGAGCGAATCGCCACGGGGTGAGCCCCTGAGAGCGGCGGCAGATGGGAATTAATTGACTCCGTCCCCCAAAGGCGGCGTTGGAAGTTCTGCTCCGTGATGCATCCTGGGGAGGGGGGGGGGAGGCAGCTAACATGTCCCTTCGGGAGGTCCCCTCCCACTCAATATTCATGATGGGCCTCGCGGAGCACGCAAAGCAATTAAGGCGAGGGGTGAGCCTCGGCGTCTTAATATTTCTGCGGTTAGGGCGAAGCGATAAGCAATCCACATTCATCATTAATCAAACCTCACCGGGGCATGACGGAGTAGCGCGCGGAGCGGCGCTCCGCCTCGACCTGCCTCGGCGGCGGAGGAGCGCCCCACCCAGTCTGTCGGGGTGTCTGGTGGCATCAATGGGACCGTCGAGCACTTTGCTATGTTGTAGGAAGAACGGCAGGTGCGAAGTTTCAGGGCTACGGGACATATGCGGCAGGGAAAGACCACATTAAGGGTTGACTGAGTTATTTGGCAAAAAAAAGCAAATTATGCGGCGTAGTTCGGCAAGTTTTTTGGTAGTATAACTTTATTATTTGGCCATTTTTACACAGGATGGAAATCTATGGGAAATTATTTCACCTTATTAGTACCTGTTTAACACGCAAATACGGCAATAAGCAATTGCAAAATAACCAGTCTACCGTTACAAAGGGCTTTCTACTGCATGGGCACACCTGTTGCCATGTTTTTTTTTTTTTAATTTAAGTGAATTTTATTGAGAAAAAAAGTTCTTATATGATTAACTTTTGATCCGTTTCAGCAAGAAACCATTTTTGGGGTTAAAATCTGCAGATTATGCAGCACACGATGTATTATTATGTGGCAAATACAGGAAAACCACGCCTGAGGCCGCACAAATCGCATAATTTCAGCACCCCTGATTATGATAGTTTGCGGCAGGATTGGCATCTGGAGCATGGTACACTGATGAACAGTATATGGGGATGGAACCCTAGCAACAGTGCACCAGGTGCAGTGGCACCAATGCCCAGAAGCGTGAGGGGTCTACCAAACCCTGAAAATTGCTATATTTTATTAATTATACAAATGTTAGGATGCCCATTTTCACTGCCTAGCCTTACTACACCACCACTGCTTCTTGTACTACACAGCAGCTTTTATCTTTTCCAATATTCTATAAACCTATGCTCTATGCTAAATTACCTCTTTTTAGAAGCTAATTTCAAATGCATCAAAAAAGGGTGTCACGACATTCTCAGTTCTGGGGCGGAAGCCTGGAATGCCCTTGCCTTGTTTTTAATAAAGAAACCTATCGCCCTGACCTTTCAATATCGTATTTGAACAATCTATTTAACTGACGGGACTTTCTGGCTGCATCTGTAACAGGGGTTTAATCTGCGGCGCGCTCTTTTCTCCTTGTAGCGCCAAAAGACCTTCTATTGAAGGTGAACGCTCGCGCTCGGTACAAACCCATGTAGATACGACGCAGGCCTGGGGTTGGTGTGCATTGGTTCGCTGCCATGCATGACCCGTGAGTATACAAGGAAACCTTTATTGTTGTTACTGTCTGAGAATGTTCTAGAAATGCACATTTTTATAACACGATGGAGGCAGTCTAATCTGTTCAAGTAAATTTTTATACTAGGAACGTTTAAAGCCCATAAATGCTGGATCGGTTCCAGATTTTCTGGCGAAATATAGGTCATTTTCATAAAATTATCGGGTATTACATGAAATACGTTTCACCGGTACTTTAAGTGACTCTAAAAAGGTATGTTCGTTCAAAGAAGTCATGCAACAAACGTGCAAGAATCTTGCTCAAGGAGAAAATGTCTCCCAGTAAGACATTGTCTACTCAAGTCGATCTTCTGTACACAAAATCATGCACAATGTTGTGCTATGTGAAATGATGGACAATTCACATATTTTATACAATGCGAAAATAAGGAATTTGCTAGATTATGCAGACCTTTCGGACATTCCTAACCATTGTCTGTGTGAATCTTTTCAATTAGAATATTTGTATTTAAATGTATATCCCGTGAATGTCCAGAAAATGTGGCATGGATCCAAAACCTTGGGCACCTGTTTGAAATTTCTGCATTATATTCTCTTCCATGCAATATTAATAATTAACACATATTTTGATATATTTTTTTAAGTATCTAGATCAGAACATACCCACATATGTTTTGTTTAAAGTTGTTCACGATGGATCAAAGTCATTATTTGACTAATGCACACTGTAATTGAAATACAAATACAAAAGTGCCTCTAAAATTGACAACTGACCCACGTCCATTTAAGAAGGACATGACCGCTTACTTCTACATGTGTGAGTGTATGGTTAGCAGGACAGAATGACTTTGGGTGTCTTTAAAAGTGCCCATCAAAGAGATGGACGAAGTGAAGGTTTTATTAAGAAAATGCACCTTTGGAAGCCACTGAGGAGGTTGTGATCAGTAAATTGTTGGTAATGTGTAGATCGACTATTGCAAAAAGAGTCTCAAGGCATTGTAGAAAAGTGGTAAAGCATGGAGATCCTGATTCTTTAGATGGTTGGGCTGACAGGATTTACAGAGCTATCTTACATTTCCGATGGCTCATGATGAAATTGAAACATAATAATTTCCAGGATGCATGTAATGTTTACTACTCTGTAAAATGCAGGTCATATGTGATGCAAATTTTGTTACCTGTCTATTGTAAGACTGTATTTTCAATAAAAAGAATTCTAGAAAAAAAATTCCATTGGCTATGTTCTCGTTTCTGATGAGTTTCAGGAAGAGAGTTAACTAACTTAGCAGCTTGGACCAAAAAATGATCTTGTGCACCGATGGATAGATATTAATTTGCGAATCACAAGTCCAGGATCTGCTTAGAAGCGGACAGCACAAGCTAGTAAGGTTAGAGCGAAGAAAGGCTTGGTGGGTCCTGCAGTGTGTCTTTGAACTGTATCTGTGGATGGATGGACAGCAAGTTCTGGTTCCTCAATGAAATAGACGTTCTGTTCTGTATTATAGATTCCCTGCAGACTGGCGATGAAGCAAGGCCAAAAAGCAAAAAGAAGCTCAATTTCCACAGTACTGGCAATGATAACCACACTGCCTCCTAACAGGAATGAAAAGTATTGTCGCAGAGTCTCCGGAACGTAAGCTGATCATCTAATCATCTGGACACTGCTACAATAGGGGCATCCTAAGTATGCCCAAGTTGACCATGATTGCCAGAATCCTCACAATCGACACTGGTTTAGGGTATGGACCCATACTGAGAGCAAGAGTCAGACACCCCAAGATGTGAATACAGGGACTTATAAGATGCATCTTAGATCTGCTTAGGTTTAGTTAAAGAATGTGTAAGGCACTATGAACTGGGTATGTATATCTACTTGTGTTGAAGAAAGACCAGCAAGTACACCACAGTGTAGAACAGTAGCAGCTCTGCTCCTCTTAAAGTCCATAGGTTTCCTTCCTTTACCAACATCTGCAAATCAACAAACATTGTGGGAGCCCCTGGAAATGTGCTTTAGCAATTTGAAAAAGTGTGCGCACTTCAAGGCATTGTTCTGTGTAGATGGGTATTACTACTATTGCACATTTCACCTTTGGTTACCAAGACAGAAAACTAATGGGAAACACTACTGAAGTCATACCGGAGTGCAGAATGTTGGTACTACCATATCAGCCGTGTAGAACCGAAGCATTTTAGTTACTACAGATATACTGTTAGATCAGTTTAACTTCAGTTTCCAACCGTGCAAACACATTACCAAGTAGAGATATAAATTCAAGGGAAGCAATAACGTAGGTCATCCCAAGCATAGGAAGGGCAACACGGCCTAGGGGAGCATCTGCGACTGAGTTCGCCCCCAAGCTCAAACCCATGTTTGCAAAATGTATATTGAGGACCCACGTGGCAACTTTACACATCTCAGAAAAAACGACAATCTTTACTTTAATAGACTGAGCATGAGTATACTAAGACAATTTGTCTATTTATATGTACCAGCAACAGGTTTGAACAGAATACAATAGTACAGGAGGTTTAGGGCCGCCAACTGTATCTTCCAGGTATGCTTTCACTGAAAGTCAGAAACAGCTCAGCAGCATTACTACATCACAATGTTCAGTTTATGTAAAATCTCAGGGAAAGTCTTTCCTCAAGACTTTTTAACCTTTCATCAGTCGAAAGAAGTCTGATAGACAGCAATGGATATGTTAAGTACTTTTACCTACACCAAATTACATTCACTCTGGTAAAAGCATATAGGTCTTTAAAACCAAGTTGGAAGATCACACTATCATTAGGTCATCTAAGTCAAAATCTTCAAATCACTGGAAAGAATAGTTTGAATTATCTGTATATGATACCTGGAAGCAATTCTCTTTCCTTCTGGAAAGAAAGATAATTAGATGTCCAACAAATATCTAACTAACATTTTACAAAGAGATGATTCATCCTGAGTTTTAAACTATAATAAGATACCATAAAAGAAATTATGGAAATAAAATTACTTTTCAATGTTTAGAAACTGTACTTTTGACACATCCCCGTGTACTGTAATCTAACTGATCGCTTCAAGCCCGCATTATGAACTTTCTATCAGATGAAGTCAGGTTCATGAGTCTCAAATTCACTTGTGAGCATGGAAAAGGCTCAAACTGAGGAAGACAACATCTGAACATTCTACACTCAGCAGTGTTTGCTCTGGTTATTGTGTAGGCAGCAGAATTTGTCTCCTTTCTCCAAGAGAGGTTGGAAAAGGAAGAACCTGGTGCTGTCTAGAGAGATTAGCACCCCTTCCCTTAGAACAGCAGGTGGAACGTTGTTAGGGTAAGATGGCCTTATGCTAAAACTTTTGAATTACATCATTTCCACAAATTAGGGTGTTTTAGGTCTTAAAAGTGTCCACAATTGATCTCTCTATGAACACTGGGTTGCGTGACCTGAAAGGAATTTTTGGTTCTGAACCTGATAAGTGATCCCTTTGCTCAGACTGGTATCAAACAAGGGGAATAAAGGTGGACGATTTTTAATGGGGTCCAATGTACTCGTCCTAGGAAGCAGCAAACAAAGAGTGTTGTACAGAGTTCCCCAATGGGAGCCAGTGATTTAGCTCAGCTTGTCTTCTCTCTCACTAGTTAGAAGGGGGATAAGTGCATGGTGTAGACCCTTTTCAGAATATAAGGATACCTCACACAGGTTACCGGCAGGACCACAACTGTTGTCCCAGCCGATGACCGTCCAGCGTCATCATCGGTACCCTGCTCCTACGGCAGGCTGGCGGTGCAATGCCCGTCGGGCAGCAAGGGGAGCTGCACTTTGGCGGAGATCTTCTATTCCGAGCCAACGGGTGTGTGTGTGTGAGGGGCCTAAAAAAGTGCAATAGTGAGCGTGGGGGTGTGTGTGTCTAAAAAAAAGTCAGTCGAGTCCCTTGGAAATTATTTTAATGGTCAGGCTCACTGCTTTGTTAAAAATAAAGGGGTATTAAGGAGTGGTGGGCAATGAAACCAATCCTTATTCGACCCTTGTTGTGAACGCGGTCGACATGTTTCTTGCCATAAGGGCAATTCGTCAGGACCTTCGTGCTCATATAATTGCTGGGATCCTCTCAATTAAGAGGACACCGGTATACGACCTGTATAGTATCGTACAGAAATGGTTCCTTGCGAGGGACCTCCTGGGAACTGAAGAGAAATAAGCAAACATTAATGATGTTAAAGTTATTGTGACCGGAATACATCAGTGCGGTCAGTACACTGTAATGCGGGGGCCATCTTGGAAAGGGCAGGGTTATCTGGTAAGGCATGTTAGTAATCATCTGGGAATGGACAAATAGTCCAGATTGATAACTATCTGGCGAGTGTCGTCCAGGGCACCCCATCGTTCAATCCCAGTTCGTCGCACTGTAGTCGATGTATCCATCTCTGTTCGAGTCTGAAGAGGGCTTGTTGATTGAAGTATGGTAAACATTCAATGACAGTACAGCATAGCAGCCCAATACAGTACGTGTGCCTCACGCGCGCTGTATATTTTTTAATTCCTTTTCTCTCACAGTACCACTTAACTCTGTCATGATCCAGGCAGATTGTACCCACTGGGCACGTATTCTTGTCACTATGAATATAGGCACAATATGATGTATTCCGGTCACAATAACTTTAACATCATTAATGTTTGCTTATTTCTCTTCAGTTCCCAGGAGGTCCCTCGCAAGGAACCATTTCTGTACGATACTATACAGGTCGTATATACCGGTGTCCTCTTAATTGAGAGGATCCCAGCAATTATATGAGCACGAAGGTCCTGACGAATTGCCCTTATGGCAAGAAACATGTCGACCGCATTCACAACAAGGGTCGAATAAGGATTGGTTTCATTGCCCACCACTCCTTAATACCCCTTTATTTTTAACAAAGCAGTGAGCCTGACTATTAAAATAATTTCCAAGGGACTCGACTGACTTTTTTTTTAGACACACACACCCCCACGCTCACTATTGCACTTTTTTAGGCCCCTCACACACACACACCCGTTGGCTCGGAATAGAAGATCTCCGCCAAAGTGCAGCTCCCCTTGCTGCCCGACGGGCATTGCACCGCCAGCCTGCCGTAGGAGCAGGGTACCGATGATGACGCTGGACGGTCATCGGCTGGGACAACAGTTGTGGTCCTGCCGGTAACCTGTGTGAGGTATCCTTATATTCTGAAAAGGGTCTACACCATGCACTTATCCCCCTTTGCTCAGATTCACATCCTCAGACTATCCGAGAGAATGGGAAGAAGAGGTCGGAGCACTTGGAGTTCTGTGCCCACTAAGGATCTTGCTAGAAACTGAGTTGTTGGTTGACTGGAGCGTGAGCCTTGGTCAAGCAGCTACCATAATCCTAGTCAGGGTAAGGCACAAGCAAACCCTAAATTAACCTGCGCTCACCCCCATGTAGCGTGGCACAGAGCAGTCAGGCTTAGCTTAGAGGCAATGTGTAAAGAATTTGTGCAACACTTCTAGCAGTAAAACAGTGGAAGCAGCACACAGAAAGATCCCACACCAAGTTAGAAAATGGAGCTTAATTCAGTAAATACAACAAGACCAATACAACAAAAATCCAATCAGTGGAACATGAGTAATGAATTTGTAAAGAATAAAGTGCAATATAGCGTTAAAAGCAGAAAGTGCCAACTGCGGCTATCTGATCAGGAGGCCAGAAGAATAGTCCTTTGAGGTTCAGAGTTCAAGAAGCACTTGCAGCCCCACTTCTTCTTCCTCAGGCTAGAGGTCAGCAGAGCAGCACAGCATGGCAGCAGTTCCTTTTGAGTATCAGTTCAGCAGAGTGGCAGTCCTTGGAGCAGCACATCAGTCCTTCTTACTGTCAGAGTATCCACAGGTCCAGAAGTGTATTTAAAAGTTTGTGTCTAAGGTCCTCTAGGGTACACAGGTGTGCCTTTGAAGTGGGGAGAAGCTTCTAGAAGCATGCTTTTGCAGTACACAAATGCCCTGCCTTTCCTGCCCTCTATCTAGACTAACTGCAGGGGGTATGCAGTCCTTTGTGTGGAGACAGGACACAGCCCATTCAAGTGTAAGTGGGGCTGTGCCCATCTCCTCTCTCCCATCCTGCCAGTGATGCCCTATCCAATCACACCTAAGCTCCCATTGTGTGTAGCTATTTAGGAGGAACACACAAAGCCCAACTGTCACCCACACCCAGTCATTTGACCCAGAGACAGACTGCAGGCACCAAATGGTTAAAGCAAGAAAATGCCACTGCAAAACCAGTCTCTAGGATGCTTGTTTCCAGTCCAGGAAGGACCTGGCTTGGCAGTTCGGGCTGGACTGTTCCCATGGAGACAGGGTCAAGACTGATTTGCATATGGCTGGGTTCAAACCGGAATGGCATGGTGAGCAGAAAAACGATTGATTTAGGCCCAGATCTCTGTACTGGGGTGAATGTATGACATTGTTCTGCATTCTGTCCATCAACTGTTGTTTTTGCATTTGTCACCCAGAGTGGGACGGGTACGCCCAGACGTGGGTCCCGTGCTCTCCATGCCACTGGAATCAAGCTTTCCTGGCTGAAGAGGGGTGAAACCCTGAAACCGGTCCTAGGATGCTTGTTTCCAGTCCAGGGAGGACCTGGCTTGGCAGTTCAGGCTAGACTGTTCCCATGAGGCACAGGGTTAAGACTGATTTGCATATGGCTGGGTTCAAACTGGAATGGCATGATGAGCAGAAAAACTATGGATTTAGGCCCAGATCTCTGTACTGGAGTGAATGTATGATATTGTTCTGCATTCTGTCCATCAACTGTTGTTTTTGCAACTTTCTAAAAGTGGCATTCTCAGAATTTTAATTTAAAATCCTACTTCACCGTAAGTTAGGATTTTAGATTAGAATTCCAGAGACACCAAACACGTACTTGTTATCCATTTTCATTTGGAAATGGCACTTATAAAATGTAATAAGTCACTTCCAATGTTATCCTATGGGAAATATAAGCCTTGAAGCAGTGAAAAAGGAATGCATGATTTTTTCACTACCAGGACATGTAAAAAGTAAAAGTACACAAACTACTTTTTAATACATTGCACCCTGCCCTTTGGCCTCTTCAGGGCCTACCCTAAGTGTGACACTTGTTTTAAAAAAGAAGATTTAGCCCTGGAAAAGGGTTTATTTTGCCAGTTCCAAAGGGCAGTTTAACAGCACACACAGGCTCTGCAATGGCAGGACTGAGACATGTTTAAAGGGCTACTTAAGTGGGTGGCACAATCAGTGCTGCAGGCCTACTAGTAGCATTTAATTTGCAGGCCCTGGGCACATGTAGTGCCACTTTACTAGAGACTTATAAGTAACTTAAATTGAATATGCCAATTGGGTATAAGCCAATTCTACCAAGGAGTCGGTGGCAGCTTCTCCCACCCAGCTTGGCGCCGACCTTGCATTGATAGCAGCCACGCTGTGCTAATTTCGAAATTCTCGAGGCGGCTAGAGATATTGATTTTAAAATTTACCTGTCACTATAGTGATTGTTTTTAAAATTACAACTGTACAATTGTGTACCTGTTAGCTATTTAGCTGCACGCTGTACCTGAATATCCACTTACCTGCATTCACATAGGGTTTTAGAAGTCAAGTCAAGTCATAAAATTTGTATAGCGCACTACATACCCAGAGGGTTTCAAGGCGCTTAGGAAGGGGAGGAGGATTATTTGTCAAATATCCACGTTTTAAGCTGCTTTCTGAACGCTAGGTGATTCTGGGTGAGGCGAAGGTAAGCGGGGAGTGAGTTCCATGTTTTGGCAGCCAGGTATGAAAAGGATCTGCCTCCCATGGTGGTCTTGTTGATGCGAGGTACAGTGGCGAAGGCTTGGCTGGAAGAGCGAAGTTGGCGGGAGGGGGTGTAGAAGGACAGTCGAGAGTTGAGGCAGTCTGGTCCGATGTCGTAGAGTGATTTGTGTGCGTGGGTAAGCAGTCGGAAAGTGATCCTCTTATTGACGGGTAGCCAGTGGAGGTCTTTAAGGTGACCAGAGATGTGTTCGTTGCGTGGGATGTCTAATATGAGCCTGGCTGAGGCGTTTTGGATTCGTTGTAGTTTCTTCTGGAGTTTAGCGGTGGTACCTGCGTAGAGGGCGTTTCCGTAGTCCAGTCGGCTCGTGACTAGAGCGTGGGTGACTGTTTTCCTTGTTTCAGAGGGGATCCAGCGAAATGTTTTTCTGAGCATGCGAAGAATGTTAAAGCAGGAAGAGGATACGGCGCTGACTTGTCTGTTCATTGAGAGTGAAGAATCCAGGATGACGCCAAGGTTCCGTGCGTGGTCTGTCGGGATGGGTGCTTTTCCGAGGGCTTCCGGCCACCAGGAGTCGTCCCATGCAGAGGGGGATGTACCTAAGATGAGGACTTCTGTTTTGTCTGAGTTCAGTTTCAGACGGCTTTGTTTCATCCATTCGGCGACTTCTTTCATTCCTTCGTGTAGGTTAGTTTTGGCGGTGCTGGGGTCCTTGGTGAGAGAAAGGATCAGTTGAGTGTCGTCCGCGTAAGAGATGATGTTGAGGTTGTGTTGGCGGGCGATGGCCGCGAGGGGGCTCATGTATACGTTGAAGAGGGTGGGACTGAGTGAGGATCCTTGAGGTACGCCGCAGATGATTTCAGAGGCCTCGGACTTGAATGGTGGGAGGCGGACTCTCTGGGTTCTTCCGGTTAGGAACAAGGTGATCCATTCCAGTGCTTTTCCTTGGATTCCGATGTTTCTGAGGCGTTGTAAAAGGGTGCTGTGGCAGACTGTGTCGAATGCTGCAGAGAGGTCGAGGAGGATGAGGGCGACTGTGTCTCCATTGTCCAGTAGAGTTCGAATGTCGTCTGTTGCTGCGATGAGGGCAGTCTCAGTGCTGTGTTTGGCTCGGAAGCCAGATTGTGAGGGGTCGAGTGATTTGTTGGCTTCGAGGAAGGCGGAGAGCTGGTTGTTGACGGCTTTCTCGATGACTTTGGCCGGGAATGGAAGAAGCGAGATGGGGCGGTAGTTTTTGAGTTCGGTGGGGTCTGCTGTTGGTTTTTTCAGAAGGGCGGTGAGTTCAGCGTGTTTCCAGTCTTCTGGGAAGGTAGCGGAGTTGAAGGAGCAGTTGATGACGTCTCGGAGGTGCGGAGCTATGACGGAGTCTGCTTTGTTGAAGATGTGGTGAGGGCATGGGTCTGTGGGGGATCCAGAGTGGATGGAATTCATCAGGCGGATGGTGTCCTCAGTGGAGATTGGGTTCCAGGCGTTAAGGGTGTTTACGGGGGGAAGATGGTCAGCAGATGGTAGGGTGGGTTGGCTTCCGGGTTGGTTGTCAAAGCTGTTGTGGATGTCAGCAATCTTGTTGTGGAAAAAAGAGGCTAGGGAGTCGCAGAGGGTTTGAGAGGGGGTGATGTCGTTGGAGTTGGCCGAGGGGTTGGAAAATTCCTTGACGATGTTGAAAAGTTCCTTGCTGTTGTGGGCGTTGTTGTCAAGTCGATCCTTGAATGCTGTTTTCTTGGCTTTTCGGATCAGTTGGTGGTGAGTACGGGTGGCGCTTTTGAAGGCGTCCTTGTTGCTGGTGGATGGGTCTTTTTTCCAGGCCTTTTCAAGGGAGCGGCACAGTTTCTTGGATTTTTTGAGATCATCGTTGAACCATGAGGCCTTCTTGTTGCCAAGTTTGTGTTGACGTTTTTTCAGTGGTGCTAAGGTGTCGGCGGTGTTGGATAACCAAAGGGTGAGGTTGGAGGCGGCTTCGTTGGCGTTAGAAGAGAGGGCTGGGGAGGTTCGAAGGAGCGATGTGGAGATCTGATCCGTGGTGATTTTGTTCCAGTTTCTTTGTAGAGTTGGTTGGAGGTGGATGATGGGTTTCGGCTTGTTGTAGGTGAAGTGAACGCAGCTGTGGTCAGTCCAGAGGCGATCCGTAGTGTGGCTGAAGGAGACATGGTTGCTGGAGGTGAAGATGGGGTCGAGTGTGTGACCTGCGATGTGGGTGGGGGAGGTGACCAGTTGTTTAAGTCCGAGGTTGGCGAGGTTGTCTAAGAGGGTGGCGGTGTTGCGGTCGTTGATCTTTTCAAGGTGGAAGTTGAGGTCTCCCAGAAGGATGTAGTCTTTGGAGGGGAGCGCGTGTGGGGTGATGAAGTCCGTGATGTCTTCACTGAATTTTGCGCGGGGTCCTGGTGGTCTGTAGAGGAGGGTGCCTCTAAGGGTTGTATTGGGGTCGATGTGGATCTGGAAGTGAAGGTGTTCGGAGTTAGCGAGGTTGGCGTCGGAGCTGGTAGAGATGCGGATGGATTTCTTATGGACGATAGCGATTCCTCCTCCTGTATGGTCGGTGCGGTCCTTGCGTGTGATCTTATAGTCATCAGGGATAGCGATGGCGATGTCAGGGGCGGAGGAAGCGTTCATCCATGTTTCCGTTAGGAAGGCGACGTCAGGAGTGATGGTGTCTAGTAGGTTCCAAAGGTCAATGGCGTGCCTGTGGACCGAGCGGGTGTTGAGAAGGATGCATTGTAGGTGGTTGGGGTCGGGAATCTGTGGCGTGGTCGTAGCGGAGATGTTGTCGGTGCCGCTAAATTTGCAGGAGAGGCAGGAGAACGGTCCATGGGTGCGTCCAGGAGCGGCTTGGACGCAGTTGGGGGCGCGACCTGGGTTAAGGGCTAGGAGGGTGGCGGCATCGTAGGTAATGCGGGGGGGCAGGGAGGGACGGGGCCAGGGGGTATGGCGCTGGGCGCGGTCCAGGCGTGGACGGGCGTAGACGGGCTTACCTTTGGCGCACCTTCGGCGCGGGTTGGGCGTGGACGCTGCGCGTGAACGCTGCGCGAAAGTGCATCTGTCATATATGGGTAGTGGAGGGGGAGGGGCGAGGGGGGTCAGCTGGGAGGCGGGAGCGGGGTGGAGCTATGGGCAGGGAGGCACAAATAACAACAAACCAACAAAATGGCGGCAATGGGGTAATTGACCAGGACTGGGGTCCGATCTGCAGAGTCTGTAGCACAAATGGCAGTGGAGTTGGCAATCGGGCAGCGGAAGACTGCAGGCAGCACGAGTCACACAGTATCTGTCTAGCGCTGCTTTCGAAGGTGCCTCCGCTAATTTAAATATTAAAGGGCGGGTGGGGCAATCACACGCTGTCTCAATACACCGAAAGTTAAGCAAACAGTTACAAATATATGCAGCAGTGTATCAGAGGCGGGCACACGCTATCCCAAAGCGCCGAAAGGTAATCAAATGAGCAGTTACAAATATATGCAGCAGTCTATCAGAGGCGGGCACACACTATCCCAAAGCGCCGAAGGTAATCAAATGAGCAGTTACAAATATATGCAGCAGTCTATCAGAGGCGGGCACACACTATCCCAAAGCGCCGAAGGTAATCAAATGAGCAGTTACAAATATATGCAGCAGTCTATCAGAGGCGGGCGGGGCAATAATATATGCAGGCTGAGGCAGTGCGAGGGCTTGTGGAGCTACGATACCGGTCAGGAGCAGCGGGAGGAGCGGCCGTTTCTGCTGGTAGCAGGACGGTCACAGCGCAACAGCGGCTGAGCAGCCTCGTTAGTATCCGTGGGAGGGGGGTCAGCTGGGAGGCGGGAGCGGGGTGGAGCTATGGGCAGGGAGGCACAAATAACAACAAACCAACAAAATGGCGGCAATGGGGTAATTGACCAGGACTGGGGTCCGATCTGCAGAGTCTGTAGCACAAATGGCAGTGGAGTTGGCAATCGGGCAGCGGAAGACTGCAGGCAGCACGAGTCACACAGTATCTGTCTAGCGCTGCTTTCGAAGGTGCCTCCGCTAATTTAAATATTAAAGGGCGGGCGGGGCAATCACACGCTGTCTCAATACACCGAAAGTTAAGCAAACAGTTACAAATATATGCAGCAGTGTATCAGAGGCGGGCAGACGGGACTGTTCCTTCTGCCTCCTGACCCCTGAACCGGCACTGCAGCCAATCGCGGTGTGTGGACGCAGGGCAGAGACGGGACACCCGGAGAGTCGAGCGGTTAGCGCTCTAGACCTCTGGCATTGCAGGGCTATTTAGCCCTTCGTCAGCCTCAGCGCGCAGCCTTGGCGCGCAGGGTGGCGCCTATTCCTGCGCCTAAGACGAGCCAAAGACCAGCCCGTCTGCGCCCGTCCGCGACAGGACGGGGCTAGGGCCAGGAGGATATGGCGATCTCCCCTGTCATCTTGGAGACCCCCTGCACTAAGCGGCTTACTTATACTCCACAGGTATTATTTGACATACGTAATCACCTACCGGCTGCTTGTGATGCAAAGATAGAAACCCACCTAGAAGGACCATTTGCGTGCCAGGCATGCCGCACACAGTTTTGCCTTGATGTAGAGGAAACTGGTCAACAGCGGGATCCAGCCGCTAGGCTAATTACAGTGCACAAATTTGTCCCTGGAACTATCATAGAGGACAATCCCCCTTCGGGGAGCAAAAACCTGCTCTGTAATACACGATCGCTAGTAAAGCATGCCATACAGGTCTGGGATCTGATATCAACAGAGAAACCTGACCTATGTTTCCTAACGGAAACTTGGCTCAAGCCTCACTTAGTCCCAGCAATCACACTAGGCATCCCGATGGGATATAACATAATCAGAATGGATCGCCCTAATAAAATAGGAGGGGGGTGGCTATTGTTTATAGAGAGGAACTAAACATTACTACTCTGGAGGAAATCAGCACCCCACAGATGGAACTACTGATCTTTAAACTCAGTTCCACATCTAGGGAACATAGAAAGGGCGCTTTGGTATATCGCCCTCCAGGCCCGAGTGGGAATTTTTCCATTGCCCTCATAGAGGCCCTAGCACCATTTGTAGAGGAAAATCAGAACTTCCTGCTAGTAGGGGACTTCAATAAGCACGGGGAGTTAGAAAAATGCACGGAGATTAGAACCCTCCTAACGGATCTTGATTCCTTAGGTCTCAAAAAGATTAACCATGGACCCACACATGAGGCAGGCCATACTTTGGACCTAGTGTTTTCCAACTCACCCCTAACTACATGCACAGTATCTACCCAGGTAGAATGGACTGACCATTTTATATTAAAGTTTTACACCGATGCCATGGATAAGCCACGTGTACAGACCACCTTGGCTAGTAAAAGAAGACCCTGGCATAAATTAACGGCGGATACTTTTAGAGAGGTGTATAAAGTCCCCCTGCCCAATGACTACTCAGGAAACATGACCACCGATCTCCAGCGGTTTTAGAAGACAGTTAGTGAAGAAATAAATTCCACCATTCCGCTGAAACCATACAAACCCCGCCAGGCAGATAGACAAGAGATATGGTTCTCCGAAGACCTGAGACTGCTGAAACAAAAAACCAGGAAGCTGGAAAAAGTATGGAGACAGTCTCGAAGGCTGGATGATAAGGAACACCACAAAACTTCACTTAGGGCATACCACAAAGCCATTAGGGCAGCTCAGAAAAACGACATTGCTACACAACTAACAGAGGCTGGGAAAGACTCCAAAGTGCTGTATAAAATTCTACAAACATTTACCAGACCAGCAGCATGTGAAACCATAGAGGTCGCATCCCAAGATCTATGTGAGGAGATCGCTCTATTCTTTATGAAGAAGATTGAAACAATCTATGAAAAAATAGTAGCCTCGAAGGCAAGTGAGGTAGCCGAAATCAACCTTTCCCACAACAACATACAACAGAAACCAACTTCCCACTGCCTTAAAAGCTTTCCCCCTGTCTCTTTAGAAGAGGTCACTGCATTAATCACTCAGATTAAGAGTGGTAGCCCTCAGGACATCATCCCAGCCTGCATTATGCCTATGTTGGCAGAAGTCCTTGGGCTAGGAATTCAACAGCTAATTAATCTATCTCTTAGTACTGGAGAGGTCCCGAGAGACTGGAAAAGGGCGCTAGTGAGACCGTTGAGGAAGAACACCGCTATTCCCTGGACCGAATTTAACAATTTAAGACCTATCTCTTTTCTCCCCTTTATGGGCAAAATCATAGAGAAATTTGTCAATAGGCATTTGTCAAAATACATTGAAGAGACAAATGGACTGGACCCCTCCCAGTCGGGTTTCAGGCCAAGACACAGCACCGAGACTACTTCGCTGTCAGTCGCAGACGATCTACCCATGTTGCAGGATAAAGGCTACTCTGTTATCCTGGTTCTGTTAGATCTGTCTGCGGCGTTTGACACCGTGTCATATGACATCATGACCACCAGGCGTGTTAACATCGGCCTGGAAGACAAGGCTCTGGCCTGGTTGAGGAGTTTCTTGACAGATCGCACACAAACAGTCACCTTGGGTGCTTATCGGTCAGAGGAGTTGGGAATCTTGAAGGGGGTGCCACAGGGCTCTTGTTTGAGCCCTACCCTTTTTAACATCTATGTGGCCCCCCCTAGCGAACATCATGAGATCCCATGGGTTTATCCCTGTGTCATATGCGGATGACACCCAACTCCTCTTTCCTTTTAAATCCCTCACGGATGAGGTCAGGAACTCCTTTTCCCAGGGGATGAAGGCAGTGGCCCACTGGATGGCATCTAACCTCCTGCAATGCAATGTTGCAAAGACGGAGGTGATGCTGTTCAGTGAGGCCAAACTCCTGTGGTCCCCTGACTGGTGGCCGCAAGATCTTGGCCCAGCCCCTGAGCCCAAGCAGGTGGTTAAGAATCTCGGTGTTCGTCTAGACCAGGAACTTTCTCTCAAGCAACATGCCAATCAAGTGGTGGGGTCCTGTTTCCACATCATTGGGATGTTGCGGAAAGTATTCCCTCTGCTTCCTGACTCAACCAGGAAAACCTTAGTACAGGCCTTAGTGTTGAGTCGCTTAGACTACTGCAATGGGTTACTTCTTTCAGCTAACGAGGGAGTAATCTCTAGATTGCAGGTAGTTCAAAACACCGCGGCTCGCCTTGTTCTAAACCGCCCCCCCGCACCCCCTCCAAACCCCTTTTGACCACTTTGCATTGGCTTTCCATCAAACAGAGGGTGAAGTTCAAGGCCTGTTGTATCATACACAAGTGTCTTCAGAGGAAAGGCCCCATGTACCTGCCTAATAAATTCTCTCTCTATGTACCCTCGCGATCCAGCGAACAGGCTCTGCTGCGGGTACCTAGAGCAAAAAAGGCAAGACAAGGCGATAGAGCACTTTCCATTGCTGGTCCAATGCTGTGGAATACCCTCCCACTTTCCTTGAGACTCTGTAAGGAGCACTTCCCCTTTAGGAGACAGCTAAAAACCTTTTTATTTCAAAATTAATATGTTACACTGCCAGTACTGTTTATTTGCAATAAGGCTGCCAAAGGCGCGGAGATACTCCTTCGGGACGTGATCCTAGCGCGATACAAACACGCAAATAAATAAATAAATACCATGTTTTAAGGAGAGAGTATAAGCACTTTCACATTGGTTAACAGTGGTCAAGTGTGCAGCGTCCTAAGGTGGACAAAAACAAATTCAGCAGAAATAGGAGGAGGAAAGCAAAATGTATGAAGATGACCCAGCAGAAAGGCCCTGGTGTAAGAGATATCATTACATATGCCCTCTTAAAGCCACAAGTAACTCCACCTCCCAAGGATTCCAATACTGAGGATACTGGTCATTCGAGGTAGGGATTGGGTTAACGAGGAATTAGCAGTGCAACCCTAAACTTCCCCGGATGAATGAGGAATAGGAATAATTGTGTCTGATTTCACCGGTAAATTGTCATTTCCTCCTAACCATTTTGCCTGTTTGGTGCAGGTGAAGTCTCCAGTAGTTTGAAACTTTGTCCATTTTAGATCTGTTAAGTCTGTGGTAAATCTGTAGACCTTGTGACTAGATAAGGGGAGTTACCAGCCCAATTGAAATTAAAGAGGTATTTGTAAAGAATCCTTGTGCTGAAGAACACACATCTAAAGCATCCCATAATCTGATATGAAGAATGACTTGTACAGAGTCCATGGCCCTTCGAAACACCATACAGATTCCAAACACTTAGAAGCAAAAGATGGTTATGTTGATATCCTACATTGTCTTTGCAGGATGAGAAAACAAGGCCTTGATTGTTATCCATTGTCACCCATATAAACCTGAGTTTGTGTGTATTGCAATACATCTATGCCTGGTACATGGAGACCTTAGAGGTCTTTTCAGGTGCACACAGATTAGCCATTGTGATATGTTTTTGATAACGCTTAAACAATCATTCTAAAATGGCTGTTGTAGTATTCCATTTCATGCTTTATTCTCCACACATTCATGTACGCCCTCCCCATATTCCATTTAGAATTGTTTTGCTTCTTTCTGCCTGGGGATTCTTAGGGATCCTTGGGAGTGTAATGTTCTACTAGCATCAGTTACAGCTGTGCATCTATTCGTGGTGGTTGTCTAAGCTGTCTCCTAAGAATAAACTGGATTCAACCATCAAGAAGTCTCTTCCTGATTACTACATAATCTGGCGACGAGGATGGGATATTAAGCCTGAAGCTTAAACAGGACCCGTCTACTTTCCTCGTTTATTTTTTTTTTAAAGAAAAAATCCAGTTCGGAGACAGCGTTCACCGTTTGCAGTGTGGATTCATTTAAGGTACTTTTTAAATTCTTTATGTGTTAAATCATAACACCAGCGGCAGTATTTCCTACTCTACGTGCCTTGATTGCACCTGCGGCTGTTTTCCTGTGTTTTTGTGCATCTTCCCGTACATTTGGGAATTCGAGTGGTCACTCGCTCACAACCTCTTGGATTTCATCTTATACCTACTCCGTTTTCCTCCGTGTGAAGCTCCCGCTCTGCTGGTGTTTTTGTGGCGTTTTTGCTTTCCCTGTGACTTTGTTGTGAGAAAGCATCTTTCAAAAAAGCACACGAGACTCACCTTTCTCTTCGCGTGCGCTCCACTCGCTGCCAGAAGCTCTTCACTACGCTCTTGGATTCAACGCGTCATCCGCGCACTCCGCCTCTGCGTGTACCAGCGTCATCTGACAGCGTCTTTCTACGCACAGCGCTGCGTTCCAGCAACCATCTTGGATCACCATGACAACAGTTTCCGATCCGAGTCCCATTTTTTTTTTAGTCTTCTTTAACGCCAGTTACTTATGTGATTTAACCTATTTATGTCCATTATTGCCACAGTTATTTATGTACCATAGCTTATTCTGTTCCTTAATTTATATCCTGGTTGCAGTTTTATTTACAAGGAAATCGTATGGTGCATCTTTATTTACAGAGAAGGTATTTTACTCTCCTCCTTTTCCAGACTTTCTTCAATGCTGTTATTGTACAACTACGTTTTTGACAACTGATTCAACCAAATAACTGTGACCTTTATTTTCATTTTCTTCCTTTTATTATTTTTAATACCATTTTAAAAATGTCGAATAACATAATTTCACCTGCACATTTCTTACCTTCGGCTGGTGATCCCAAAGTGGAATGGGATCTTTGGTATCCAACCTTTTTAGCCTATGTAGATGTGGTAGAGGAAGATGGCTGTTCTCCCAAAAGGAAACTCGCTTTGTTAAAAAATTGTCTAGGTGGTGCTGGTCTCAAAGAATTAGAAAGTCTACCACCTATTGATAATACAGGTGCAGGTGATGTAAATGTCTTTGAAGTGGTTGTTAAGCAATTAAGCACCAGATTTGGAAGAAAAATTAATACAGTGATGGAACGATTTAAATTCTATTCTAGAATTCAAAAAGAAGATGAATCCATAGAAACTTATGTAGCTGCTCTACGCACACTAGCTAGTTCTTGTTCCTTTGAAACTATAGATTTTGATCAAGTCTTAAGGGATCAAATCATGATGCGTACTAAGAGTAAAAAGATACAGGAACGTTTATGGATGGGTACTGAGTCCTCTCTTAACGCTGTTCTAAACATTGCCAAAGGCATTGAGCAATCGGAATTGTTTGTTAACGAAATAAGAGGCCATGAAACCAAAACTAAAGTAATAATTCCGGAAGTTTCCTTAGTTAGGAACCCTCCAAATTACAGGAAACCTACTTTCATTCCTACTAAAAGAGACAATTTTGGCAGAGATAATAGATCTTTTCAAAGAAAGTCCCCAATAATCTGCTACAGATGTGGCGCTAATGATCATGTGGGAAATTATAAAGGGTGTCCTGCTTGGAACAAAATTTGCGTCAAATGCAAAAAGTCAGGTCATTTCACCAAAATGTGCAAGTCCTCGCAGAAAATTAATTTCTTATCACATGAGGAGTATGATGATTGCGAACAACCTTCTGAAGTTAATACGATGTTGTGTGTTGGTGATACTGAGTGCAAAGGTTTTCCCAGTGATATTATTCTTATTAATGGTGTGGAAATCTCCATGCTCATCGACTCATGTGCCTGGTACACCATAATTGGCAAAGATGTCTTTGACAAGTTTTGGTGCTCAAAAGAACTTTTACCACCTGATATACATCCTGGAGGGTACACAGGGAAGAAGATAGGTCTTGAAGGTTATATGTGGGCGGAGATCAGGTTTAAAGATAGAACTACTAAGGGGAAGGTTTATGTCTCCTCGAAAGGGGCATCCATTTTATGCTGGCCTCATCAGTTTGATTTAGGAATCAAACTTGATCCCAATGCCTCTCCCCCTGTTTATGTCGTTCCTCCGGAAAATGACTTCATTTCCCAATTAAAAAAAGATTTCCCCTGTATCTTTAATGATAATTTGGGGTTTTTTGCTAATTTCAAACACCGTATTATACTTAAGGAATCAGCTGTTCCCGTCCGACATAGGGTCAGAAATGTACCCTTGGCCTACCGTGATAAACTAAAGTTAATTTTATCAGATCTGGTTTCCAAAAAGATCATCGAACCAGTTGAGTCATCCCCATGGATTTCGCCCGTTGTTTTATCCCTCAAGAGCAACGGCGAACTTCGTCTGTGTGTAGATCTCCGCAGTCTAAACAAGGAGATTTGGATTGACAGACATCCCTTACCCCACATACACAAGCTCATTTCCACCCTTTCTGGCGCCTGTGTTTTTTCCACGCTAGATTTAACCAGCGCTTACCATCAGGTAATTTTACACGAAGACTCTAAATTCCTAACCACTTTTATTACACCTGAGGGCTTGTTTCAGTATTGTCGTATGCCCTTCGGCCTAGCTAGTGCGGCGTCCGTCTTCCAACGCCTCATGAAAACAGTACTAGAAGGATGTGAGGGTGCAATCGCTTTTCAGGATGACATCCTAATACACGGAAAAGTTTTTGAGGAACATGATAAAAATTTGGTAAAAGTTTTGAAAAGTGTTCAAGAATATGGGTTGACACTTAAATTATCCAAATGTAAATTCAGACAAAGTCAGGTCGAATACCTTGGCCATGAAATTTCAGCCCTGGGGATCAAACCTAAACTCAACCATATCAAGAGTATATCCAAAGCTCCTTCTCCCTTGAACAAAGATCAACTTGTTTCCTTTCTTGGTCTTACTGAATTTTATAGTAAATTCGTCCAAGATTACGCTTCCAAAGTTCATCCTCTCAGGGTGTTATTGAAGAAGGATGCGAAGTTTGTGTGGAATAGTGATCAGCAACATGCTTTTGAGTTACTGAAGCAAGAAATTATTAATGCTCCTTTTTTAGGACCATTCGATCTAGACAAAGAATGTATAGTGTGTGTCGATGCAAGCAATGTTGGCTTAGGCTCAGTTTTAATGCAAAAAGACAGAGGTGAGGAGTACGTTGTGTCATATGCTTCAAGAACCTTGCGGGGCGCTGAGTTCAATTACTCCACAATTGAAAAAGAGTTACTAGTGTGTACCTGGGCCTCTGAACATTTTAGGCAGTTTCTTTGGGGAACCAGGTTCCGTTTGAGAACCGACCATAAGCCTCTAATTAACATGCTGGCAGCTGGTGGTGGCAGAACCTTAACAGCGCGCCTAGCACGTCTTGCAGCCAAATTACAAGAATTTCAATGCATTGTTGAATATGTTCCCGGGCGGTTAAACGTGCATGCCGACTGCATGTCCAGGCTGCCTTTAGTCAATTCTATCTTTTCTGGTAATTGGAACAATGAATCAGATGTTGTTTTTAATATCGATGATGTCAACGATTGTGGTCTAGCTGGTGCTTCTAATAGTATTTCTGAAATCGAGTGGAGGGAAGCTATGGCGAATGATTCAAACCTTCCTTCTTTAACTAGACATTTACAGTATGGTTGGCCTCAAGAGCGATACTTATCTGGGGATATTCTTTCCTTTTTCAAGGTAAAGGATGAACTTATGTTTGACCAAGGTTTTGTTTTTCGTGGCGATAAAATCATTCCTACCATTTCCTTGAGAGAAAGAATTATTTCCATGGCCCATGAAGGTCACATGGGCATGTCTGGCACCAAAAGACGCATCCGCGAGTTCTACTGGTGGCCTGGTGTAGACAGAATGGTCGACAAATGGGTTCGTTCATGTTCCCCTTGTGGTAAAAGTGACAAGACTGTTAAACCCTTGTCTGTTGCTAGTTCTCCCATTGAATTTGTTTCTTGCCCCTGGAAGAAATTGGGCATTGACATAATTGGACCCCTTAACTTGTCCCCCCACCAAAATGTGTTTGGCCTGGTCCTTATTGATTATTTTTCCAAGTGGCCAGAGCTAAAAATTGTTGATAAAGTTGGCTCCACTCAAATTGTTCAATTTCTTGATGAGGTTTTTTGTAGAGAAGGCATTCCCGCTGAGATTGTGTCGGATAATGGTCCGCAATTCATAAGCAAAGAATTTTTGTCATTCATCCAGAGGTGTGGCATCGTGCACAAAAGGGTGTCGAATTATAATCCGCAAGCCAATGGTCAAACGGAACGCTTTAACAGAGTCATCAAAGAGTCTATTCAGCTGGCTGTTAAAAGCAATCTAGACTGGAGAAAAACCCTACGTTCCACCTTACTGTCTTATCGCACTTCACCCAACTCTGTCACAGGGTTTTCACCCTTTGAATTGCTTAGAAGCAGAAAGCCTGGTTCCAAACTCCTGCCTTGGTGGATGAAAGTTAAGATACCTGCTGATTCTTCTGTAGATCCTGCTTGTGTTAAGGACAGAGTTTTGAAATATCAGGAAAGAATGAAAGCCAATTTTTTGTCCACTAAAAGTTCCGGTCAGAAGGTCAGAGTGGGTGATTTTGTCCGCGTGAAATTTGGCAGAATTTTTGACAATAAGTGGAATAGGTGGTCAGACCCTTGCAAGGTTATTGAAGTATTTTCAAAGGCTGTGAGAGTTGAGGATGGGAAAATATGGAATTTTAGAAGGATTTCACTATGTAAAGGTTTAGATTCTTCTCATACTGAACCCTGTTCTGCACCATCCTCTTCTAATGATCTTCCCACTGCTAAGCCTTTGTGCGATCAAAATGATGCATCCTTTTCTCCTTTGTTTAACACTTTTGACTGTGAGAACCAGAGTGTTGATCGTGTTGTTCCTGTGCCTGATAATTGCAATCCGTCCATGTCTGACAATAGCAACCAGATCACTGAACCATCTTCTAGGCATGTTGACAATCCTATTAGTGAAAATGTTCCTATATCATGTCCTGTTATTCATAATGATGATTCTTCTCTAAGGAAAAGCATTCGTGTGAAACATACTCCTGTAAAGTTGCATGATTACTACCTTTAAGTTTTTTTTTGGTTTTTTTGTTTTTTTTTAGGGGGGAAGGTGTGTAGTATTCCATTTCATGCTTTATTCTCCACACATTCATGTACGCCCTCCCCATATTCCATTCAGAATTGTTTTGGTTCTTTCTGCCTGGGGATTCTTAGGGATCCTTGGGAGTGTAATGTTCTACTAGCATCAGTTACAGCTGTGCATCTATTCGTGGTGGTTGTCTAAGCTGTCTCCTAAGAATAAACTGGATTCAACCATCAAGAAGTCTCTTCCTGATTACTACAGCTGTCATGCATTGACTAGATAAGCACGCACAGTTGGCCATCTTGGAATGGTTAAAAAACAAAAATCACTTACATATGGCTGTCCACCACTATATTATTGGTGGATGGCAGATGGCCAAAGCACAGTGGAGGCAATTGAGGGACGCTACTTTGTACATAAAAAAGTACAAGCAGGAGAGGAGGGGGAGCATGGAGAAGGTGTAGAAAGCGGGAGAGAAAAATAGAAAATAGCCTCTCGTGCACTGCATTGCGAGGTCCTTATGTCAGCAGTTTAAGACACAAGTCATCCAACAAAAAAGTACTGAGACCGAAATGATCCATGGGCAGTACAAACAGAAGAATAAGCAGGAAAGCCATTAAATCAGGGGCAGGGAACTGAGATAGACAAGAAAACCACTGATACCTGGGCAAGCAACTGAGTTAATATAGGTGAGACCTAAAAAGTGTGGCATAAAATATTGTCTGGTGTTGTTGGGAGCCCAGGTTTCTAGGGAAATCAAGGAAGAAGCAATCAGATTAGTTTAGCACTTAGCATTCCAGAGTTTTGTGTGCTCCAAGAAGGAAACGGATATACGACTCTGCATAATGGACAAGTGTCCCAGGTCCTCTCTCTATGCCTTTCCCCCTTTTTCCTCTACCATTAACACTACAAAACACTTTTCTCCTCTTACAATTAAGAAATGAAGGCGTCCCACAAGCTGCAAACACAACATATGACTTTAACATGTGCATGTATGAGTAGAATGGTTCTTCTTGGTTAACAATGGAACATAGGAGAATGAGTGTTCATTTCTAGCGTGCTTGTATGTGTTAGCATGTGATGCATACCTGTGTTATAGGTGGGTGTTTGGCAGCCACAAGTACATATCTCTATCACATGTGGTGGAGAGAAGCAACAATATTCACATGTTGACAATGCACGCTTTGGGCCCCTTGGATGGGTTTCTGAGCAAGAAGAGTTCATTATTAGGACAGCCTTGATGGCACAGCTGTCTGAAAACCTGCTCTCAATTCTTTAAAAAATACACTAGGGACATTGCCTCCGACTAGAAGAATATATCCCTCTCATAAAACCCTAGTGGCTATTTGATGTATGATTCACCTCCTTTGAAGTGCTTGCAATGCAATGCATGAAGGACAACTTTATATGTTAAAAATAAACTGAATCATCGTATACAAAATTGATCTCACACATGCACTGTAAACAGAAAGCAATTCCTTGCCTTGTTTTCTCATTACAAACAAAACAGGTGATGGACAGAATGTGGATCAATGCCACAGCATTTAAAAAAAATGTTTATTCAAGGCATCTGTGGGGAAGTCTCGGTCTGTCTCCCCCTTTGTTCTTCCCCTTCTGTGCCTTTCCACATAGTTTTTCATTTATGTTTATTTCTTATTGTTTCTCTTGTGCATGAATTTGTCTATTGTTTTCTTAATTTTGTTTCACCCATTCTTATTCCTCGTTTATTCTGATGTTAAAAAAAGATGTGTCACAATTGTCAATAGGTCTGGCTTTAACGAGCCAGCACACACACACCACACACAATATACAAATGCGGAATCCATGGCAGTCAGTCAGCTAAAAACCCTTTGTTCGTCCAATTTGTGACTATAAAAGCACTTAGCATAAAACAATTTAAAGACATTCATTTAAAATATCACTTAAATCAATCACAGAATATAAGTCCATTGTATTCCTGATGCGTATTTCTTTCTGAATTTCAGTGCTGACACAAGATAATTTACAACCGCAAAGCATAATGTAGGAGAGTCTTATCACTGTCTAAACTGCAACCCTTCTCGATGCCTGCTAAAATTTCTATCACGTAAAAAGGGGTATAGTAAAAGAGATTGTAAAGTGCAGTAAAACGTGCATAAAATGCTTTGTCGATTTAACGGACACTCCATCACCAGGGCAACAAGGGAGAGACATGAACCAGGTCCCAGACTGAGGTAAGGCAACTTAATGGTGATTTGTACTTAATCTGAAGCTGGTCAATTACAATCTTAATTCTGGGTTCTCTATCCATGCCAGACATGGTTCCATTCCAGGCACAGTAGAGGAAGGAACATAACCTTTGATGGAGATCCTGTCAAGACATGCTAAGATTCTCCTGCTCTCCCTGCATTCAAGGACTCTTTGCTTTACTAGTTCTCTATCTTGCATGCTAATGCTACATGGGGTGTCAAATAGTCGGCTTAAAGCCAGATCACAGAGGGAATTCTTAACATAAAGAAGCCACGGGATGGCGAACATCCTACTTAGTTTAAGACAATCCTCTAAAACTTTTCATGTGAAACTCAGCTCAGGGGTGACCCATATTTTGAGCCATAATGAAATGGGTGCCAAACTTGCAACATCTTCTATGAATCCTAAGCCGGGTTCGCCATGCCAAATTTGGCTGGGTGTTAACTTGGGGATTGTCAACAGTCTGCATAAAAATGTATTTTCTGCTACCCATAGAGGACATAGGCTTGCATGCCCCCACCGCCCGCTCAATAAATTCCAACCGATAAACCTTTGCATCTGTATAACACGAGCATCTCTTTAAGCTTTTTAGCAAACATGTGAATAGCTTCATAAGAAGCCATCATCTTCTGAAGTTTTGGATAATCAGTTGGTCTCAGCTCAGATTAGCATCAAATAGGATGCCCAGATAGCTAGATTTTAGGGTCTTAGTGATAGGGGACCCCCTGATGTAGGAAGTTATAGACAGGGTGTTTTTTGGCCCACTAGTCAAAACAAAGGATTTCTTATGGTTGACCTGCAGGTTAAGATTCCACATAACAATCATTAAAACCATTTCAAAGATCCTGTAACCCATTTGCTGTTAGGGCCAACAAGACAGTGTCATCCACGTACACAAGTACGGGGACGAGGTGAGACATCCTGGGCTTGTGAAATCAAAATGCATGTGTTAGCACATCAATGCCAGACCAATTGGTACTACCAGTGCTTCTTTAAAAAGGTGTGTATTGTTGTAGATTGTGTGCACACACATCACTTCACTGCATCTATTGACACACCTTTATTCAAGTTGAAGCGTTTCGGCGGAACAAGGTTTGCCGTACTAGGCCCCAGATACTGGAATTCCCTGCCCCTAGAAATTAGATCCTGTACGGATCTCATGAGCTTCAGGAGACTTCTAAAAACATGGCTATTTATACAGGCATTAGAGTAATGCCCAGGACTATGGCACCCCTTAAAGTAGCGCCATGAAACCAATCTGGTGTACTTGCGCTTTATAAGCAACATATAACATAACATATCACATAACATGCCCACAAATGTGGTCCAATGTCCCTCGTTTCTGCTCTCCTACTCCATTTTCTCTAAAGCTGAAAGGTAACTACCAAAAGAAGCAGCCACAGCATAGCTGACCCTAGGACACATCATTAAGGAAGCACAACAAAACAATCAAAGAAACTCAGCAGAGCGTTGAGAAAGGAAAAGAGTGTCAGGATAACAGATTGAAGGAACATGGGAGCAATCCCCCAAGGAGGCATACATCAGTCATGAGGATGAATGAAGGGATCATGTCCAAGGGAACAGGTTTAGTCATCGGGCTCAAACAAGCAACCTGCCAAGGGAAATTCTTCCCTCATCTGAGGCACAGAAAGTATTGTAACCAAGAATGAACAGCTTGAAGCAAAAACTGACACCAGGTTTAAATTTTTAAGGGGAACATGCATGATCAGCCCTCTTTACTATGCATGAGATCCACAGACAACAACAAACCAATGGCAGCCTCAGTTACTAGGAAGGAAATGTGAACCTTAATCCCGGACACTAACATGTCCCACCACAGGAAATGCATAGACTCACATGTAGAGACTGACATGAGCGTCAATATTCTAGTCCAAGGGTGTCCACGTGATTCATGCAATATTTTCATGACAAAAATAAATTATATATTTGCACACAATGGAGATAAATTCTACCCCTAAAAGCTGCTGCATATGCATCAGCCAGACTTATCTCAAAAACCTAAAAGATGGAGCAAGTTTCTCCATTTATAAGACCTCTGAATTAACGATCAGTGAAGATAAGAAGTATTCCTAGAACTGTGTATATCACATGTATGACCCTCCATGATAACCTTACTCAGAAACTAAACATTCGAGGAAGAAACAGAAACTCCCGGAATAAAAAAATGCTCTTTCCAAATAGGTTTAAATTTAAGAAACAAAAACTTCTAATTGAATTAATTTCGGGACTGGCAAGAAAAATCGAGAATGCCATCTCACCAGTGCGAATAACCAGATAACAAGCCCCTGCAAAACATGGTCTGCCGCAGAGCCACAGGTCTAGGGGGCCAAGTTAGATCTGGATGGTAATTGTACATGAGGTTACTTGTGGACAAAGTGACAAGTCCTCTTTTCGAAGGTCTATGCCGGTGAAGAATTGGCTGGCCAATTTTCTCCATCAATGGGATAGTATTGATGAGGTATTTATGCTGGCAGATTCTACACTGGCGACGAATCCTCCAAAAGAGGACTTAGGGGCATATGTATCAAGCCCTTTTCCCGCTCGCAAACTGGCTGATTCTCAGAATCGGCCCGTTTGCGAACGGGAAAAGGCCTTTTGGGATGTATCACCCCAAAAGGGCATTGCACATTAGAGAATCGCAAAATTTGCGATTCTATATTTTGCAATTGCATTTAAGGAATTGCAAATTGCGATTCCTTAGATGCACTGCATGAAGCACAGAAAAAGTGCGATTTGGCTTTAAGAAATCGCAAATTACCACCAACTTCAAGTTGGTGGTACAAATGCTGACCATGTCATGAGTGATGTAATATGTGACGTCATCAGCAGTGCATTGCACGCGCAAGTTATAGTGAGTCCAACTAACTATAACGTGGGAATTTCAATGGTTTATGTCAGTAAAATTTCCAGCTAACTATAACTGGTGTTAAACCTATGTTTTTTTCAGTGAATTTAATAGGTTTTTTAAATGCTAATTCCTAACTATAACTGGTGTGAAACCTATGGTTTTTTCAGTGAATATATATATATATATATATATATATATATATATATATATATATATATATATATATATATATATATATATATATATATATATATATATATATATATATATATATATATATATATATATATATATATATATATATATATATATATATATATATATATTTTTTTTACAGCAAAGAAGCATGTCCTTCTCATGCCCAAGCAGAAAGTACGCAGAGGAGCCGTGTTTGAGTAAAGTGCTTTATTGTGCAGACCCAACAGCATTGACAAAGCCGCAAGGTGAAACGCATCTGTCGGTGCAGGGGGTCTGCACAATAAAGCACTTTACTCAAACATGGCTCCTGTGTGTGCTTTCTACTTGGGCAAGAGAAGGACATGCCTTTTTGCTGTAATTGACTGCGGTTCACCACCGCAGGAGTGAGCACCCGGGGCGAGAGGAGTGGCAGGGGTGGCTTTGTTGTTTCTTGGAAGGGGGGCACGGAGCAGCATGGATACGGTACTCAGTGCGTGGGAAACAGTGTGAGGATTAGAACAGTCACGCAAGCCGGAGCTCATGTCAAGAGCTTTATTGAGCATTCATCATAAAGCGCATCCATCTGTGGGGAAAATAACGGACTTCAACCACCATAATGCAACGTTAATCTCATTCAGAGCGCACAATATGGCTAACGATAATGCATATAAAAGGAGGTTGAAACCGAGCATGCGCTTTTGGCTGCACTAGTCCCTGATGAAGAGGCATTCTCGAAACGCTTAGGCAGCGGCCAGATGCTGATTGTAACTGGATTGCGGGACTGTTTGTACCTTGAATAAAGCTTTCCTTAGAGTAAGGCACCGCTGTTTCCAAGTGCGACTCTCTGTTGGACAAGACCCCTCTGAGCAAATGTGTTAGCGGCCGTCCTGCCACTGGGTCTGCACCACCCCTAGGAAGGGGGCCACGGAGCATCATAGATACCGTACTCCCACAGTGGGAAACAGTGTGAGGATTAGAACAGTCACGCAAGCCGGAGCTCATGTCAAGAGCTTTATTGAGCATTCATCATAAAGCGCATCCATCTGTGTGGAAAATAACGGACTTCAACCACCATAATGCAATGTTAATCTCATTCAGAGCGCAAAATATGGCGATCGATAATGCCTATAAATAAGGGGACGATAATGCATATAAAAGGAGGTTGAAACCGAGCATGCTCTTTTGGCTGCACTAGTCCCTGATAAAGAGGCATTCTCGAAACGCGTAGGCAGCGGCCAGATGCTGATTGTAACTGGATTGCAGGACTGTTTGTACCTTGAATAAAGCTTTCCTAGGGGTAAGGTGCTGCTGTTTGTGAGTGTGACTCTCTGTTGGACAAGACCCCTCTGAGCAAATATATATATATATATATTCACAGAAAAAACCATAGGTTATAGTGGATATATAGTTAGGAATTTGCATTTACAAAACCTTGAAAATTCAATGAAAAAACCATTGGTTTTAGGCCATATATAGTTAGGGATTTGCATTTACAAAACCTTATTTTACTCGCATAAAACCATTGAAATTCCATATATAGTTATAAGCGCTAACTATATATCGCGCACCCGCAATCCACTGCTGATGATGTCACATATTATATCATTCATGACATGGTTAGTGACATCACTGATGACATCTCAAATGACATCACTGATGACATCACTGATGACAACATCCAGTGACTGTATGTTTCTGTAAAGTTAAAATATCTCTTACATATTGAAGAATGAGTGGATATATAAGTGTCTGGATGAAGGATTTAGTAGGTGCATGACTGACTGTATGAGTGAGTGATTAAATGTGTCTCACTGAGTGCATGGGTTAGTGACTAAACTGTCTTAATTTGTGCATCATTATGTCTGTTGTTCTGTAAACTGTTGCATGTGTTGATAAGTAGCTATATGAATAACTATATGGGTTATTGATTGGTTGCCCAAGTATTTGTATGGGATACTGAGTGTGTGTGTGGGTGGCTGGGAGGTGTGTGACTCTGTGCATAGATGTGTGAGCAGTTGATTCACTAGATGTATGGTTTCAAAAGTGCATGTGGAAACAGCTGTATGGGCGGTTGACTGTGTGCATGAGTGTATTGGTGAGTGAATGGATATCTCAGTGCTACATGTCAAAGTAAGTACATATGTAAAACACAGTACATGTGAGAGTTGACATATATAAATAACTGTGCATAAGAGCCAGTGAATGTGTGAGTGGCTGTATGGATCATTGTGAACTTGTATCAGGGATTGTATAATAGAGTAAATATGTGTTAGTATATGTTTGAATAAGTAAAGTTTGTATAACTGTATAGTTGAGGAAATGGAGGTGTGATTGATTCTTTGCATGACTGACTAGGTGTGTGAGTAACTCCATGGATGAGTGACAGTCTGTAAGTGTCTGTTTACACTGATTGTATCTAAGGTTATATTAGAGTCTGAAGAGGTTCATTGTATTATCACATGAATGATATCATCAGTGATGTTATCAGTCATGTCAAATGAGATGTTTTCAGTGATGTCATCAGTGATGTCATTTGAGATGTCATCAGTGATGTCATCAGTGATGTCACTAACCATGTCATGAATGATGTAATATGTGACATCATCAGCAGTGGATTGCGGGTGCGCGATATATAGTTAGCGCTTATAACTATATATGGAATTTCAATGGTTTTATGCGAGTAAAATAAGGTTTTGTAAATGCAAATCCCTAACTATATATGGCCTAAAACCAATGGTTTTTTCATTGAATTTTCAAGGTTTTGTAAATGCAAATTCCTAACTATATATCCACTATAACCTATGGTTTTTTCTGTGAATTTCATTGGTTTTTTAATAGCAAATATGAAAAGCTTTAAAATGTCAAGTACGTGATAGATAAAAACATTTTCGTATTTATGCACGCTGATGTGCTTTGAACGCTGCACCCCCCCCCCTCCCCTCTTTTGTCTTAGTAGTACTCTCTCTTTGCAGATACTGAAGGGTAGTTAACGCAGGCCTTTACCCCCGTTGTAATCCGTCGTGCCTGCTTGTCTCTCCATTTGATTGATTGTTGTCCAAGCATTTACTGTTTTAGAATTGGTTCTCTTTGGATCATTCTCTATTTACAAACAAGCACAAAGTCGCAATACTCTGTTTAGTCTTTGCAGATAGTGAAAAATCGTGTAAAAAAATAAAAGTAATCGAGCAAAATCAGTAGGCCACTAATTGGATCTCTTTTTGACCTCGCTAAAATAGAAATATTAGGAACAACCCTTCATGAGAAATACGAAAATAGTGAGATGAACTGAGCTCCACACCATGAGGGCTGCAAGACAGCTCGGCTCCATCACCCATCCCGCACAAAATAACGACAAACCCTATGCAAATATTAAAAATATAGACAACACACCAGCAAAGAAACAGGGTAAAACATTTTATTAAAAAACTATTTACATAACGTTGGTTTATAAGATGATGTCAGTAGTGGACCGATGTGTGAATAGGTTGAAAGCAGCACAAGGCTCCAAGATCCGGATGGCAACCTCCTGGATGTTGGGTGCCATAGTTCAGAGTTCTGAGTTTGAGCCTATTTCAATGCCTGTGCTTTGTTGAATCAAAATGGCGGCTTGACACAAAGCTGACTCAAGCGTTGCTACTGATGCTATGCAGACCAAAACTGGTTTTCAGTTTGTACATTTTTCTAGATTTTTCAATCCAAGTTTGGTTGACTTTGTAGAACGATGGCTTCAAATTTTCAACATACGGTGTGGTGGCGCTGACTGGGAGGGGGCGCTTCGCTCCTGCCCCCTCCCCAAGTAAGATTTTCATACGTGAAAGTACGTTAATGGTTTTGGTCCCTGAGTTGCTTCGATGTCACTGCCATTCTCAAATGGCATAAGTTCTGGATGTTGGGTGCCATAGTTAAGAGTTCTGAGCAGTGCTTGTAACACTGTCTGAAGCTTATTTCCACCTACTGCAGCTTCACTATTCTCAAAGTAAGTGAGTGTCGTTTGTGGACCTGACTGCATTAGAAAACAATGTGATATGTTACCTTCCTAAACAGCTTGACGGAGGCCCCTGAGGGGCGGTGTGATGGCCATGGACTCGGAGAAGACGCTTGGCTCCGACACCCTCCCCAAGTCTTATAGCACTGGTGTAGCCTGAGATCGCCCCCGACATAGGCGGCCGGCTCCCGGGGTCCGGCAGAACTTTTTGCCTTTTGATGACTCTTCAATTCTGAACCTTGTCCCACAATCCGTTTGACCTGAAGACACGCTGTAGTGGGGCGCCCCTTTACCGTTTCAGTTGCCATTCCGCCCGCTTTTGCTACACTGTGCCTCTTCCGCCATTCAGCTGTTTACCGCCCGCTCTTGCGACTACAGCGTCTCCCTCATCATGTAGTTGAGTTGCTCCCGCTCTTGCGGTGCAGCGATAGGCGGCTGCCACAGGACTCTCAAAATGGCGGCCGGCTCTTCGGTTTTGGGCCTGGTCCATTAAAATGGCCCTGGGACACCTTTGAACTCGGACGCTTCCCTGATAGGGCTTGGGTCCCATTCTCGAAAAGCGTCCCCTCAGCCGTGAAGATTCTACAAAAGTCTTGGGGGCCTCCGACTCCCGCAGGCTTCTGGTGGGGAGCGGCTGCCATGATTGCTCGTGGAATGGCCACGACGGAGCTACGAGATGGTAGTGGTCTCATGCTGACGCCAGCTTTAGTCTGAAACATCCAGAAACACTGTAGACTACCAATTCGATCAGTTCCGGTAGCGCCCCAACATGACCCGGAAGAGAAGAACTTGCCCTCCCCTCTTTGACTGATGGTTCTTGTTGCCTGTCCCCTCTGTTGTCATTTAACAGAACTTTTTGGACTGCTGAAAGGGGTTGTGTTCCGAACGCTGGTTGGTGGAGACATTTTGACTATATTCTTGACCTACGTTGTCGCGTAATGCGTTATATGACACGCCGCGTTAGCACACCCGGAAGTGATCCGAGGCGCGGCGCGCAGCGCGTAACGTAAGCATAACAGGTCATGTGACTTGTTAATAAAACTTTTCATTGGTTCATTTTACTTTTGTTAATTTAATGATGAAAAGCTTGATCATATGACCTAAAAATTACGCTTTTTATTGTTTTCGAACAATATTTTTTTTTCAAACATATGTTATAATATTCCAGGCTAATGTACTTTCCCGGAAAATTTACAACTGTCTTGCAAGTAAAATATATTCCTTTTTCGAGAAAAAGGGCGTTTCTTCCTTCCATGACGGAGCCGTTGAGTAAAAGAGATTCGGCCTGCTGTCTTAGTCGCCGATACGCCTGATTATCAGATTCTTATCGATCACTTTATGTTGCAGACATGAAAAACACAACTGCCCTTGACCATTTATCTTCACTGCGTTCCTACATATTATACCTTTTATCCGTCATGTAATTGGACTGCTTTATTTCACTTGCCTTTTACTGATTCGAAAACAGTGACTAAAAGTAAAAACTTTACCAATGTAAATACTACTACCGTGTTTTGTTTTAAAAACCTTTATTGTGAAAATGTCAGTATACAAATACGGGCCTATAACCACGTGGGCCGGCCACGGAGCAAACTGAAATCGTATATGATGAGGAGACATTTACACTGTAGAAGAACGTAACGAGCGGGCCATTAGGTTGCAAGAACAAAGGTGTCTAACAGTTGCGGAATCGGTGGACGTACATTTTGTAATTAAAATACGACAGGGCCACTTACAATAACATTTTCTAGATATACATTTGCGGGCAAGGAGTTACGAGTCCCATTTATACCGGCGCCATTTTGGGCGAGGCCGGGCAGGTCCAAGATATAGTCAAAATGTCTCCACCAACCATCGGCCAGACCAGAACCCCTTTCGGCCCTTTATGCTACAAGATGGTGTCTTCCATTCAGAAAATATTGTTGGCAGCATTTTGAAAGGAAACAGAAACAGCCGTTCTCCTAGTGAGTTTCACATTGTTACATTTAGGAAGAATGTTGAAGAGTAGTATGTGGAAAATCTGAAGCCATTTTTCTACAAACTCTCAATCAGACTTGGATGGAAAAAAAAAACCTGAAGAATGTACAAACTGAAAACCAATTTTTGTCTGTATAGCATCAACAGTAACGCTTGAGTCAGCTTTGTGTCAAGCCGCCATTTTCACTCAATCAATAGCGTCCCCCTGCACACATTCAGGGACCTGGTCGTGTCTTCAGATGAAACGGATTGTAGGAAAAGAAGCAGAAAGGAAAAGGAAAAAAGTTCCGCCGGACCTCGGGAGCCGGCCGCCTATGTCATGTGCGACCTTTGGCCACACCAGGGCAATAGTGAAGCTGCAGCAGGTGCAAATAAGCTTCAGACAGTCTTACAAGCACTGCTCAGAACTCTCAACTGAGGCACTCAACATCCAGGACTTGCCATTCGGATCTTGGCGCCTTGTGCTGGTTCCGACCTATTCACACATCGGTCCACTACTGACATCACCTCATAAGCCAACGGGGCACCCCACGCCGACTTTCGGCGCAGCATTGTAGGATGGCCACACCAGTGCGGCAACTTGCTGGACACAACATCGGGGCCATCCAGATCTAGGCGCGTTCGACTCACTGTACCGCAAGAGTGACCGCAACTCAGCTGGACACGCCATCTTTCGGCGCAGCATTGTAGGATGGCCACACCAGTGCGGCAATTTGCTGGACACCACCTCGGTGCCATCCGGATCTCGGGGCGTTCGAGTCACTGTACCGCAAGAGTGACCGCAACTCAGCTGGGCACGCCGTCTTTCGGCGCAGCATTGTAGGATGGCCACACCAGTGCGGCAATTTGCTGGACACCACCTCGGTGCCATCCGGATCTCGGCGCGTTCGAGTCACTGTACCGCAACAGTGACCGCAACTCAGCTGGACACGCCGTCTTTCGGCGCAGCATTGTAGGATGGCCACACCAGTGCGGCAATTTGCTGGACACCACCTCGGTGCCATCCGGATCTCGGCGCGTTGTGCTGCCTTCGGCCTATTCGCACATCGGTCCGCTACTGACGCCGCCTCACGTGCCAACGGATTTTCTACGCTTTTTGTAGCCCTATGCAATATAACAGGTCATGTGACTTGTTTATAAAACTTTTCATTGGTTCATTTTACTTTTGGTTTCCTAAAGATGGAAGTCTTGGTCATATGACCTAAAAATAACACTTTTCATTGGTTTAGAACATTTTTTTTTCCCAAACGATGAAAGCCCCACCTTGTTTCTGGATCATTCAGACTGAAGCTGGCGTCAGCATGAGAGCACCACCATCTCGTGGCTCCGTCGAGGTCATTCCGCGAGCAATCATGGCAGCCGCTCCCCACCAGAAGCCTGCGGGAGTCGGGGGCCCCCAAGACTTTTGTAGAATCTTCACGGCTGAGGGGACGCTTTTCGAGAATGGAGCCCAAGCCCTAGCAGGCAAGCGTCCGAGTTCCAAGGTGTCCCAGGGCCATTTCAGTGGACCAGGCCCAAAACCGAGGAGCCGTCCGCCATTTTAAGAGCCATGTGGCAGCCGCCTATCGCTGCACTGCAAGAGTGGGAGCAACTCAACAACATGGTGAGCGAGACGCTGTAGCCGCAAGAGCGGGCGCAACTCAGCTAGATGGCCGCCACCTGGGGAGGCCCGTTCACGCCGCCTCCCCCACGCCCCCCCCCCCCCCCGGGCCGCCGCACGCCAATTTTCGGAGCAGCATTGTAGGATACCAAAACCAGTGCGGCAGTTTACTGGACATCACCTGGGTGCCTGTCGTACATGTTGTGTCAGCCATGGGACACTGGACACAGTCCCATCAACATCTCAACGCGTTCTGCTGCCTTGGGACTATTCGCACAACAGACCGCTACTGACGAGGCCTCCCCCCGCACCACCCGGGACGCCCCACGCTGTTTTTCTGTGCTGCATTGTAGGATCCCAAAACCAGTGCGGCACCCAGGCGACATCACCTGGGTGCCGTCCAGAACTCTGCACGTTGTGCTGCCTTGGGACTATTCGCACAAAATGGCGAATTCCCGTTTCGCTACCAGTTTGCGGCCCAGTTCCCGGCCCGTGAAGCGCTTCTACCGTGAAAAATCATTTTTTTTTCTTTTCCCCACGGGACCCTTTAATAACCCCAACAACATTACTAGGGGGTCAAGAGGGGGATACCTTGCCCCCTTTCATTAAATTCCCCCTTCGTTTTTCACCTCTTCTTCTCTCTCGATCCTACCGAGAGACAAGATGGCGGCCGCTCCGGACTGTTTAGAATGTTGACAGACACCGGAGAGCCAATCAGCATTCTGCGCGCAAAGTTCCGAAACGCGAAAAGTAAGCGGACCGGATCGCTGCCCGGAGCGCTGTTACAGATATATATCTTGATTTAAACGTTAATTTCTCAAAATCCACTGAAGCACATATATTGAGACCTAGCAAAGGCACATCGGGCTAACAGTCCCTACAATTTTGCCAAGTTTCGTGCAAATCCATTCAGCCGTTCGAGCTAAAAGTGAGTCCAACCGCCCTATGGAAAACTCAATGTAAAAAACGCGTTTTGGGACCCCCCTTTTTTCTCAGCCCCCCCTTGACGAAACCCCACCACATTTTCAGGGGCTGCTCAGAAACAAAATGTGCCATTTTCCTGATAATTTCAGCCGATTCCGTCCACAAACGCCAAAGTTATTAGACATAGAATTTTCAAAAATCCCATAGGGAATTAATCCTAACTATATATACCTACTGGCGATAGCCAGTAGGTAATATATATATATATATATATATATATATATATATATATATATATATCCAACACCTCCGAATCACTTTGCAGCGCCCAGCCGGAACACAGCCAAAGAAACGGATACAGACTCCAGTTTTCCGTGGTATTAGCAGGTCTTTATTTCATTCCAAATTTGTCAGACGCGTTTCGAATACCTCTGTATTCTTTCTCAATCGGCAAACATATAGTCCGCTTTTCATTTTTATACTTTTTAGAAGTGATGCTTTCACCCATTCCCAGTGCAAAAATAGAAGAAATACTACATGCAGATGCATGCTGGGTATCGTAGTGTCAATACCACCAACTTCGTACCAAAATCATAGTATAATTTGTCCATTGAACAAAATACTTTATAACTGCATAAATGCCAGTTCATTGGTGAAGAGGTACCATGCCAAATGCAAATAGGTCCCCGTGCAAATAAGCTGAGTACATTAGGTCACATATGTATATATTTTCAATTGTTTTTCATGAAAATACCATAACATACAAAAATATATATCTCACATTATAAAAATATACATTTGATAAATTTATATATTATATACAGTTTAAAATTAGAAACATCCTCTAAAACCATAGGTATTCCCACAATTGGTTATATAGATCTAACGGACTGAATTCCAAATTTATGCAGACCTAAGCTCATTTATGCATTGGGACACTGTACCGCTAATATTATGTGCAGGATTGCAAGTTGGATCCTGAAAGTCCGTTTATAGCAGCATGTAAATATATCTTCGAATAAAGTGCGTGAAGTGATATTTTCTCTATAACCAAATATTCATATCTTTTTGTATAAAGAAGAGATTTTTTATATTTAATTGTTTTTTTTTTTTTTTTTTAAATACTTTTTTTTAAAATTTATAAGATAAAAATAATTTATACTTATAACGTGAAAGACTAAAATCACAATTAAGATAAAAATGGAGAAGACACTGGGGTCACATTATAATAATCAATGTTTAAACACAGGATACAAAGGTTAGAGAAAACCCCCATCGGGGACACCCTAAATCAATGTTTGACTTTTTCAGAGGAAATGGTGGAGGTCCTCCGTGTTATTCAGACCGTTTGGCTGTCTACTATCTAGTTCAATTATGAATTTCGATTCCAGCTGTCTGAGGCGCTTTTCTCTGTTGCCACCGCGCGGATTTTCAGTCACCGCTCCGATGACAAAATATTTCAAATCCGCCAGGTTGTTTTGATGGACTGCCTTGAAATGTCGTGCGACAGGATACGTGCTATCGTTGTTTACGATAGCACGTAGATGTTGTAAGATTCTGACGTGTACTTGCTGCTTGGTACTGCCCACATAGCGGAGCCCACAAGTACACGTCAGAATGTACACTGCATACTCAGTTTTGCAGTCATGACATCCCTGAATATTAAATTCCCTCGGGCTGAATGGAGTGGTATATTTTTTGGTGGTTACACCAAATTTACATGCCCGACAGGATGAGCACTTGAAAAAACCTTGTTTTTCTGGTAACCAGTGAGTGCTCTTCTTCTTAGTATTGAGGTCCGGGACGCTCTTAGCTATTCTGTTTCTCATTGAGATGCCTCTCCGAAAGGTTAATGTGGGCTTGGGAGGCAGTTCAGATGTTATGACTGCGTCTGTCTGCACTATCGCCCAATTTCCATTAATTATTGATCGAATTTGGCGATGCTGGTTATTGTAGGTAAGAATCAGCCTAGGTGTATTGGGGGTGTCCTTACTTTCCTCCAAAAATTTTTCTTCTGATGTTGGTAATAATGATTCCCTGGGTCTACTATGGGCTTTATCCAAAGCCCTTTGTAGAGTTTTTGCCGTGTAACCTCTTTTGCGGAATCTTTCCACTGCCTCTCGTATGCATATTGTTTGTTGTCCCTCATCACTACATATGCGTTTTATTCTAAGAAGCTCACCATAGGGAATACTGTCAATTAGGTGTTTGGGGTGAGCACTAGAGGCATGCAACGTGGAGTTGCCGGCTGTTATTTTTCTATGTAATGTTGTTTTTAGTTCCCCATTTTCTACATAGACCTTGGTATCTAGAAATTCGACCTCTTTAACACTGACATTTGAGGTGAAGTTTAAGTTCATCTCGTTCACATTAATGTCATGCAAAAAGGTTTTTACACTTTCATCATCTCCTTTCCACAGCACAAAGACGTCGTCTATAAAACGTAACCAAATTGTAATGTTGTTACCATATTTTGACGACAGATCTTTCCTTAGTGTCTGCTCCTCCCACCAGCCAACCACTAAACAGGCATAGCTGGGGGAGAAGCAGGACCCCATTGCCACGCCCCTGCATTGCCTATATATCTTTTTAGCAAATGCAAAGTAATTGTTATTTAGGCACCACTCAATACTTTTCATGATTACTTTGTTGTGCTCATAATATTCAATTGGTCTTGTGGACAAGAAATGTTCAATAGCACTAATTCCCTTTTGATGATCAATACATGTGTATAGGGATTCAATGTCCAATGTCAACATTCTCATACCGTCTTCCCACTTGAGTTTACCAATTTTACTGAGAAAGTCACCGGTATCCTTGACATATGACGGTAAATCCCTGACCAAATCTTGTAAAAAGAAATCAATGTATTGTGAAAGGTGCTCACTTGCACTTTCAATTGCTGATATTATTGGGCGTCCCGGGACTGGGGTTCTCTCTTTATGAGTCTTGGGGAGAAAGTATATTGAGGGCAAAATGGGTGAGTCATTTGATAGAAAATTATACTCCTCCTTGGAAATCATGTTGTCTCTTTTACATTGGAATAGTGTTTCCGCAAGGTTTCCAATGCCTTTATGTATTCTCTGTTGGTTGTTTCCACATAACATTGAGTATCAGACAACTGCCGGTTAGCTTCTCTTATGTAGTCTGCTTTAGGCCACAATACAATGTTACCGCCTTTGTCTGAGGCTTTGATGATGATCTCAGTATTATTGCCTAATTTTTCCATCAGTTGATTGTATTCCACTTGATTTTGACTGAGTTTTTTGGGATGATGACTTATTCGATGGTGTAAGTCTTTAATATCATCTGTTACCCTGTCGTGGAATATATCGATTGCATCCTTTGGCATGATTGGCATGAACACAGATTTTGGCTTAAATGGGCTTTTGCCTGCCCCCAGTTGTGATATTGAAGCCAATTGTAGATGTTCTTGTGTGGACATGTTGTTATCAGTGATTTCATCAATATTGTCCTCTAGTGTTTGGGCAGCCACTGTTCCTTCCACATCACCTGCTGTCAGTCTAATGCCAGATGATGAATGTTCAACTGTTTGTTTTTTGGCCAATCCATCCTTAATCTTATGGAATTTTAATAGTTTTAATTTTCTGACATAACTGAATATATCAACTCGAGTCTGTGCAAAATCAAAGTTTTTTGGAGGGCAGTATGATAGTCCTAACTTTAAAATCTGCTCTTCATTTTTATTCAATGTTAGGGATGTCAAATTGATGATAGTTTTATCTACTGCGTCGATTACTGTTTGTTCCGCCAATAGTTTATTTTTCCTCTTCCCTTTGGTTTTGTTACGCCTTTCTCTCCTTTTTGCGTTTCGTGTTTTTGTGGTGCCTGAGGTTTTGACTGCTGCTGTGTCCGAGGCCTTAGCGTTTTTAGTCTGTCCTCCACTAAAAAATCAATCTCCTCACCAACACTTAGGGCTCTGGGAATTGTGTCTTCGCCATCAGTGCTGTCCGGACCACTGGCACTGTAAACTGAGCTATTATCGCTTGACTCACTTGCAGGGTTATTGATGTCAGAAGCATGCTGCTGGTTGGAACATGATGCTTGCTCACTTATATCCTGCCCTGTCGTTTTCTTTGAGTTAGCTTTTAGTTTTTTAGCCACATCAAACTTTCTTGCGAATGTGTAAATTTTGCCTTGCTCATAATCTGCCAGATCACGGGCGAACTTACAAACTTTGCGCTGTTTTATTTTGTCTTCTTGTTTTTGTAATCTCTCTTTAATCTCCTTACGTGTTTTGGCAATGTAACTATTTGGTTCGAGTTTTGCCAACTCTTCATTTATAACTTTGATTTCATCCAGTAATTTGAGTCTGTCAGATTCCGCATACCTGATTAATAGATGAACTAAATTCATGGATGCATCTAGGTTTAGTATTCCCCATTCTTTCAACATTTGAGGATCCGGATTCTCGTAGCTGGGAGCAAGTAGAATTCTCAAGCCACGTGGCACTCGACCAGCCTCCGCATATTTGCTCAGCGATTTTCCTTCCCACCACTTAGTTAACTCGGATCTCATGTGCTTTTCTAGCTTTCTCAAGAGAATTCTTGCAGTGTCATCCGTTTGTACAATGTTAGTGGTATTAACCGCTGCTCCCCTCTTCTCCATAACGGGCAGTTTGCTGTAGATGTCATCAGCAGCTGCCTCCCTTGCGCGAACTTCGTCTTCTGACATGGTAAATGTTTTTTAACGCGCTCGCGTTTGCATATCAGCGCGTTTGGAAATGCGTGTGTTATCAAATCCACACGTTCGGCGCCCAAATAACGAACGCCGAATTGTGCCTGCCCACACCTGCCCGCCGAGTCTCACTCACGCTGGGACACTCACCGCCGTTCGTGCTTCGACTCGCCGGTCCTCCGACCTCGCTGGAATGGCCGCGCTCACGGCAGCCTGGTCTCTACGTCTTCACTCGGGAGCCGCTGCAGTGGTTTCCTTAGCGGAAGTTGAGCAAAACGTGGGTTGTTTGCAGCGGCCACTTCTGGACAGGGGGTCTGTAGGCGAAATCAACCCGGATTCCGCAATTAACATCCAACACCTCCGAATCACTTTGCAGCGCCCAGCCGGAACACAGCCAAAGAAACGGATACAGACTCCAGTTTTCCGTGGTATTAGCAGGTCTTTATTTCATTCCAAATTTGTCAGACGCGTTTCGAATACCTCTGTATTCTTTCTCAATCGACAAACATATAGTCCGCTTTTCATTTTTATACTTTTTAGAAGTGATGCTTTCACCCATTCCCAGTGCAAAAATAGAAGAAATACTACATGCAGATGCATGCTGGGTGTCGTAGTGTCAATACCACCAACTTCGTACCAAAATCATAGTATAATTTGTCCATTGAACAAAATACTTTATAACTGCATAAATGCCAGTTCATTGGTGAAGAGGTACCATGCCAAATGCAAATAGGTCCCCGTGCAAATAAGCTGAGTACATTAGGTCACATATGTATATATTTTCAATTGTTTTTCATGAAAATACCATAACATACAAAAATATATATCTCACATTATAAAAATATACATTTGATAAATTTATATATTATATACAGTTTAAAATTAGAAACATCCTCTAAAACCATAGGTATTCCCACAATTGGTTATATAGATCTAACGGACTGAATTCCAAATTTATGCAGACCTAAGCTCATTTATGCATTGGGACACTGTACCGCTAATATTATGTGCAGGATTGCAAGTTGGATCCTGAAAGTCCGTTTATAGCAGCATGTAAATATATCTTCGAATAAAGTGCGTGAAGTGATATTTTCTCTATAACCAAATATTCATATCTTTTTGTATAAAGAAGAGATTTTTTATATTTAATTGTTTTTTTTTTTTTTTTTAAATACTTTTTTAAAAAATTTATAAGATAAAAATAATTTATACTTATAACGTGAAAGACTAAAATAACAATTAAGATAAAAATGGAGAAGACACTGGGGTCACATTATAATAATCAATGTTTAAACACAGGATACAAAGGTTAGAGAAAACCCCCATCGGGGACACCCTAAATCAATGTTTGACTTTTTCAGAGGAAATGGTGGAGGTCCTCCGTGTTATTCAGACCGTTTGGCTGTCTACTATCTAGTTCAATTATGAATTTCGATTCCAGCTGTCTGAGGCGCTTTTCTCTGTTGCCACCGCGCGGATTTTCAGTCACCGCTCCGATGACAAAATATTTCAAATCCGCCAGGTTGTTTTGATGGACTGCCTTGAAATGTCGTGCGACAGGATACGTGCTATCGTTGTTACACTTACACTTCCAAACTGTCTCGTCAGGAAAAACGGCAAGCACTCCGGTGATAAGATTTAAAGTTGATTTATTTCCAAACCCCCTCCACCCGCGACAAAAAAAAAAAAAAAATATATATATATATATATATATATATATATATATATATATATACACACATGTGTGTGTGTATGTGTATATATATATATATATATATATATAATGTAAATAAAAAAGGTTAAATTGACATTATAGTCTGGCATGAGTTAGATACGGTAATAAAATCCTAATTTGCATTAAAAAAATGTAGAAATTCACTGACAAAAGCAGATGCTAAAAGGCCATTATAATTTGATGAAATTGTTAGTTAAAACATACATTTTTAATTTAACAAGACCACTGAAATTCACCAGTTATAGTTATCTCAAGTAACTGCATTTTTGTGCCCTAAAATAACTGGAATTCGTGCCCCCACATGCATTGGTCAGTCGTGTTATCAATGATATTTCAGAACATGTAATGAGCAGTGATGGAAAGTAAGGGGATATAGCAGCTATTTCTGTCTGTATCTGGGATCTGGCTGAACCAGGGAAACTTGCACTGTTTGCAGGTTTTGTGCATTCTGTTAGAAGAAGCAAGGTGCAGGCGGTGAGGGGGTTTTCTTACCTACACATACAGCTGGGCCCAAAACAAAGGCCTGATTTAAAGGGCTATCAGCCCTCCTATTATTTAAGTCTAATACTGGATGGTAGCTATCTGGAGTTTAACACCTCGATGCCAAAGCAATGGAAGAAAACAAGGGCGAGTAGCCATTTATCACTTCACAAGTACTTAAGAGAACCAATGAGTTGGAAGCAGGTTAAAACTTTGTTCAACTCTCTATGTAGGAGATGTGCTTGCACTGTAAGAATGCCAGATGTATCTGTCTGTATGAGTAGTTACACAAATATTGATGTAAATGGCACCTAATTGTTTTTAATTTAATTATTTTATAGTGCTCTCATCCCGCATAGGGTTTACGAGTGCTTTACATCACACACAAAGGCACAATAAATCATACAAGTGTGTTAATCAATGTAGAAGAACTGCTACATAACACAATGAGGGTTATAACTTATAAGGCGTGAGAATCACATGTCATCCATACGTAGACATTGCGTGTCAAGTGAACAGTCAGGATAAACACAACGTCAGGGTATAAAACCTAATGCTGTGATTGCGGTTGTCTGTGCCAATAAGACTTTATTACTTCACAAAGGAACCCATCTTTGCAGTCTTAGAATAACTGCAGATTTACAAAAAAACAATAAAGTTTTAAACCCATGACTTAGAGTTTGCAAATAGCTCTGTGATGCTGGTAAATAGAACACTCTACTATATTAGAAGGCAGGCAACTAATGAACTGGAATTAGCAAAACGATTTCAGTGTCCAAAGCAGTAGCTCACTTACCTATCTACATAGAAAAAATCTGTGATCTGCAGGAGGCACAATAATCCTCTATGCTAATTTACGATTGGACACAACTGTGACTGGACAAACCACAGAACTCTCTCAGAACTGTGGTAACCAGTAGAGTTATCTTACAGCTGTTATAACCCCATCAAATATGCTGGGCACACAACGATCTCTGCAGCAGGTGCCTTAACCCGATAAGATAAGATATTTTAAAATACAGCCTCTTTTTGACTAATCAAGTAATGTAGAACAGATTTACTTTCACATCTATCCGTGTTGCTAATTTCCTTGCAGCAGATTTATTTTTAAATAAATATATTAACAGACTACCAGACTCTGCTTTTCCTGGGTCCTCTCCTCTTGACTCCACCCTCTTTCTTCTGGAACACCTTGAATGGGAATTTTATGGGTTCCTTGAGTAAATTCCAGCACTGCTCATGAGTGATGTAATAAGTGAGGTCAGAAGCAGAGGATGGAGAGGTTCCCTCGGCAAACACCCCAGATGGTCCAGGGAGTCAGGGTACTCATATCCTGCCCCCTTATGCTCAATTGTTTTCAAATTTCAGGACAAGGGGAGTGTCCCTGTGTCCTGATATGGTGGCCGCCACATTTCTCATCATGTTGCGGCCTGCCCAACACAACACAAGCTCCTGCGGGACTCTAGTTTGCATGAGCGGGATAGGGCGTCGGGAAAAAACAGCTCCCTGGGCCAATCAGATGTCTCTATTTTTTAATTTATTTTGAGCAAATGTGGGACTCTTGTGAGCTTCTGGCAAACCAAACCATCCAGATATACAAAGTTTATATGCCTCAAGTTCTCAAAAACTGCTGAACAGATTAACACCACATCACAAAAAGCATGCCTTCTCGGCCTGGATCTACCTTTCCGTCAAATCTGGTGTAATTTTGTTCTGCTGTATGGGCTGTAGCTCTTTTAAAAAATCCCTATGGAAATTGCATGGGGAAATTGCATTTTGTTACCTCCCCCCCTTTTTCTGCCCCTGCTTTCCATACAGGAGCTGAAGAAAAAAGTGAACTTTTTTGGGAAAGTTTCATAAACATCTATCAAAGTTATTAGCAAACCAAAAAAGCTGTTTACCCAGTAAAATACTGCCAGACTTGACCGGCCAAAATGAGCTGGAAATGTAAACCTTCCTGCACTAGCAATTATTGAGTGCAATAAACTCCACACCACTCGGAATTTCAACCCCTTTGGAAAGAAGGGTTTGAGATGGAGGTTGGAATTTTCCAACAAACTTGTAATAAAGCACATATTATGATAGCATCTTTTGCTCTGGTCGTTTTCGTCTCCTGGCTGTGTCAGAGCCCATCCTGGTGTAGGCAGGTGCTTCGTTGAGTGATATGCACCAACATAAATTGTTGCCGCTCAATGTTGTCTGTTGTGCCGACAAGAGTGAGGGAGAATTTTATAAGCATTCCTCTTCTTCCTTCCCCCTTATCCCTCCCGCAAGAAGACAGGTTTGCTAGAGTGGAAAATTTAGGTCAAAATAACCACATATTAAAGCAGACCTTTGCCTAGACATTAACATAAAAACGCCTTTATAAAGTAAACTAGGGGGAGAAATGTGCCTTTCTTTAATGTGCAAAATGTTAACATGCAACTTTATGGCTTTGCATAAAGCGCTCATTTCTACAGTTTTTTCACTGCTGGGCCAGATTAGGCCTAATTTATTCTTCCTTCCTTTCTTTCTTTAATAAAATAAATGCCTCTTTAGAGAATGCTGATTTATGCCAGTTGAACTACTAAAGCTCATCATCACCTGAAATGTGCTGTTTAAAAATCTGGGGGCATATTATCAAGGGGGTTTATCTCCGCTTTTTTGGCTTTAAAAGCCAAGAAAGCAGAGATAAAATTATCTCCCTATTACCAAGCTGTCGCTAACACCAGTTAGCGACAGCTAGTAGGAGATAGCGACCATCTTGGGACCCACTTTGCATGTCAGTGATATTTATCACTAATGAGATGCAAAGTGGGCGTGCCAAGATGTTAGAGACTGAAAACAGTCGCTAACATCGCTATCTCCTATTACCAACTTTTGGAGATATTCGCGCTAAGCGGGAATATCTCCAAAAGCTAACACCTGCCCTGAGCAGTTCTTAGCCATGTTATCCAATGGGAGGTGGATAACATGGCTAAGAGCATTTGCTCGATAATGCATGAATATCGCTGACTTTTCAGCGATATTCATGCATTTCGGCCGTTTTTTATCGCATTTGCGATAAACCTTGTTAATAGCAAGGTTTATCTGCGATAAAAATCGCCGATGTGCGGCGATAATTTTTGTCTCTAAACAAGTTAGAGACAAAAATTATCGCTAGTTGTTGGTAATATGCCCCGTAATTCTTTCCTTATCTCACACCATATGATTTCATCATATTTAGATTAATTCATCTTACAATTACTTAGCATGCTAAATAAAAAGACAATATAATAGAACTAATGATGTTTGCTTAAAGCATGATATTCATGATCCAACCAGGACATTGCGAAGAGAAAATGTTTCATTTCTTAGAGTAGTCTATCGTTACACAACAGAACACTGAATAGCTAACAGAGTAGGCTTACAAGATTCTCACAAGAGCTTACTCGGATGTAACAAATGTATGAATGTTTAGCAACATCTAAGTAGCACCATGTCGACTTGTGCACTTACCATGGGAATCGAAGGGAAAAGCTACAGATCATCTGAAGATTCTTCCCCATTGGCTTGAGATGACTTCACAAGCCAGAGCATGGACAAACATGTTTTTAGGTTTATAATAATACATTCTCCTAGCCAGAGAGGCTATGCGATGCGATGCTATGCACTTGACTGTGCCTTCCTTTCCCTTCCCTCAATTGCTGTAACCTACTGCTGACGGTGATTGCTGTTGCCTGACACTTCGTTTGCTGACTATTTTGCTTATGCTGCTGATCGTAGCCACTGCTAAGATTGCTATCCTTGAACTTGATTTAGATGGTTGGCATTGCAATTGTTTGAGAGAGACAGATGATTTTCTTGAACTACTCTTTGCGAGGAGTTTGACATCCTATAGATTCTAACCCCATGCTCCAATCTCCTACTCTTTTCCAAAGAACTCTGTATGGGTTCTGATACAATTTGGACCCTTTTAGGTCAGGATAGAGAATATTTCCTTTATGGAACATGTTGTCATTTATCCGCTGCGTTTAACAATTATTTTCTTGATATTTCTGTAAACGAGTTTATCTTTACTAATTGAATAAAAAGACAAAAACAAAAATACAAAACTTTCAGGAATAATAAAGTTTTTGAAACCCTTACCAAACCTCTGATCATTGACTAATTATAAAAATGCTAAACGTTGATTTTATGTGAGATGTTTTAATCCAGTGCTCCATTCTAAAACGGTGGCAAAGATCTATTGACCTAAGATCGAGTTGGCACGGAGTTGGAAATCCTCACTTGTAAGTTTTGGGTTGAAGTGTCGATTAAGTACTGATTTCCGTGCTATCAATTCACTTTGGAAGAAGGGCAGCGTGAAGAAAAAGTGCAGCTCAGACCTGACCTCACCACCACTCTACGTGTGCTAGGTTTGTACCCTGCTGGTCTCTATAACCAAGCTATAACCAGTCTAGCTTTACTTGGTTGTAATTTGGCAAGTGTTTTTTTTCCAGTGCTTTGAGTTGGTTTACCAGGTGAGGTTGTCCTCAAGTTCTAATGTTCTTTCAAGTGACCAGCAACATTGTTACTTGATGTTTGCCCTGGGGATACCTTCCAACATTGCATGTTGCTTCTTTCAGAACTTTTCTAAGCATTCTGCATAAACTGTGATCGCTGTCAGACTCCCACACTTCACTGCAATAAAGTAAGGTTGGTGAGATCAAGTGGTTAACAGATTTAGCAATCATCCCTCTGTTTCGATGAGGTATTTTAAAGTGTTTCTTAAATTGAGATAAAATCACGCAAGGCTTTTACGACAACGCTTTATTGACAATTTAAAGTTTCCAGATGACCTTAATTCTGAGCCCCATGTAAGTGTAGCCAATCGTGGAGTAACCCCCGCGACAATAAGTAAAACTGTAAACTTGTTGCTTCTCTTGATGTGCACTGGTGTGCATCACCCTGTCTGCCTCCTCTTTGTATAATGTACATCGGCCTAGCTGTCACTGACTCTTTCTGTGTCTCCAATACCCAGTGCCTCTCCACTCTCTTTTTTTTTTACAGCTACCGCACACTGTTTTTACCTCTGGGTGTGTCTTCTCTCTCTATTCTTCTAGTAAAGACGGTCTCTGCTTTCTCTATTCTTGTACGATGTTTTTTTTTCTCCTATAAGACTTACGTTTCCTCACTTTGCCACCACCTCTGCCCTGGATGGTTTGAGTCTCCCCTCTATCCTTAGTCTTATATTATCTATAATAAACCCAGTGGCGTGGCTAGTCCTGTGGCCTCCCGTGGCAGTCTTTGCGCTTGCAGGTAAGAACGGGAGGAGGCCGTGCCACCCCCAAAAGTAGGACCACCCCGCTCTTGCGACGTCACTGATAAAGCCCCATATACACTTCAAAATCTTCCTCCTTCCCTCACTTTCTATTTCTACCTCACACTTTACTTTCTCTTTTTTCTCTTTTTTAGTTTTGCATTCTCAGGCCTCCTCTTTTTATGCACCTCCCACTGGCCTGCAAACTCAGACCATCCTTGGTGCTCGCTGTTTGCTCGATATCCCAATGCTCCCATAGGGGCATTATCTTTTCCCATCCCTCGCCATTCTTTCCTTTGTCAATCCATTCTTAATCTCCTCATCTTTTCCTCATTTCTTTCCTCAAACAGGTTCCCCCAGCAATTACCCATTTCATTTATTTTGGCTTCCTCCCTTTCACCATGTGCCAACAGTCTCTTCCATTCGTTTGACCCCTTAGGCGCCAATCTTCCCCTAATTTATATATGACCCTTCGCTCTACATTTCAGCATCCTGCATCTTTTCTCTGCGTCTTTACAAATTATGTGTAGGCAAGGAGTCTCGTCTGTCTGTCCAAATGCTAGTATGGGAGTGGAACCGATTAAGGGACAGTGGCCTCATAATCCACAGAATGGGAATGACCCAATGTTCAGACCGAGATTCCCTCCTCAAGTTTGCTTCAGGCATTTTGATATGGTCTAATTACCCTCACAGCAAGCTCATGGTTCACCTTGCCTTTTTATTAAATCTTTAAAGCCCCCATTATGAGTTCACCGAGATAGCGGGGCCACTATAACTGATTAGACTGGTTTCTCCCCGTGATTTAACAGAAGCAGGAGTTAAGGTTTCCATCATGGGGAATAACCTGCCAGGCCCCGGACTGTGGGCTCCTTTATCACACGTTTTCCTTTGTTCTGACATTCATCTGCTCTGTGCAGGTGGTAAATATGTGCAAGTGGTTGTTGAGGGTCTGGGTGTTGGGCAGGTATGGAGGTTGGAGGGTCTGTGGGTTGTCTGCTTCCCCCCATGCTTCAGGTGGGGGTCAGGCTGTGCTTCTGCCCTGTAGCCCCTGACTACCCCCATCCCCATCAGTGGTTTCCAGAGTCAGATCTTCACCCAGTAAAAACAGATCAGGTGTTTCCAAAGGTGGTCATTAATGGCCCAGAATTTAAACATCGGTCCACTTGTAGTGGCCTGGATCAGTATCAGGCCCGGTTCTAGCGGGGGGCTGGGTAGGCCAGGCCCACCCAAACATGGCTCTTGGCCAACCCAGTCATGGAGGAGACCATGGAGAATGCACCTGTGTTTTCTCCATTTCAACTCGTAACGTTGTAATGTTTTTTCACTGTCTTTAAAACTGAAATTAGGCACTGCGTCTTGGGGGTGGAGGTGGGCGAGCCAACAAATGAACAGGGAGAGCCCCAGGGCCGAGTTAACCTCTTAGGTGCTGCGCCTATTCCAACGGCCGACGGCACCACTACCTCAGGAGTGCTGCCGTCGGCCGTTGGACGTTCGAACCTCACCTGCGCAATGGAACGTTCAGCACTGGAGCTGGACGTTCCATAGCTGCTAAGAGGTTAAGGCCAATGCACAAGCGGAGGCTTGACAATGTTTACTATGTAAGGCATGAAACAAATATCACAAGGTATGATACAGTGTCTTCAAAATAAAATAAAAAAGTGAAGTTCTTTAATATACGGAAGCTTTTGACGTGAATATATCACAATTTAGTGCTGTACTGATAATTAATGGTAATTATGTAGACCTACCTCAGAACTAATTACCCAAGCCAAGAACCTTTAGCTCATCCTTGACTTCAAACTCTACATCACAGCACAAGTCAACGCCATCAGTGCGTCATGCTTCCACATACTAAAGATGCGGAGGAAGCTTTTCAAATGCAGGCAGAGAACCATCACCCACATTCTTGCCACAGCAACCTAGACTACATGTAAATTGTAAAATGTAAATTGATACTTGTATAGCACACTACTCACCCACAAGGGTCTGAAGGCGCTTGTACGAATACCGCTGTGGAACCCATCCTGGCTTTCCCTGTGAGGCGTCCACTCCTGGGCACCCCCAAGGTGGAGGCCAGGCATCCTCAGCGTTGTGGGGGCCGTTATGGAGATTAAGCTAGCTATTGCCCAGAGTTGCACAGTGGGACTCCATGATTGGACTAGGCACCGAGGTGAGAATTATCAGGTCTGTGGAATTTTGAGCCCAAGACCCGCGAGGCGGGGAATTGAACCCTGGTCCCGGGCCAGACCTCTGCATCAGAGTCTGTCGCTCTAATCACTGAGCCACACTTCTCCACAAACATAACACCCTCTTTGCGGGGAAGAACATGCATTTCATCGGAAGGATGCAGAACATCCACAAATTAGCAGCCAGAATCACTCCCAACCCCTCACAACACTTACACTTCTCAGCTCACCTCAACGAGCTACAATGGCTACCCATACCCAAACAACCACATTTCAAACTCCTCACCCAAGCTTTTAAGGTCCTCTGGCCAGAATACCCAAGAAAATCCTCTGCTTTCTCAAACCTTTCAGACACCTCAGCTCGGCAAGACTCCTACTTGCTCACAACCAGCGCATATGGAAAACCAGATCCGGCCAGAGGTTGAGCCTTCTCCTACATCGCTCCTAAAGCATGAAATGGCGTGCCGTTACACAACCGAGCCTCCTCTTCATTTCTTGAATTCTACAAGAAGCTGAAGGCCTGACATTTCGAATAACCACAATACGCCCTAGGTTTGACCAATCTCACAGCTGCCCAGCACCAGGATGCCACCCAGGAAGAAGAGCGCTTTACAAACCAACATAACTTGACATGACATGGCCTGAGAGAAGCAAATACTCTTTATGGAGCATCCAAACTGGTATAAAACCAAACCATGGCTGGAGTATTCTTAGTCTGGGTGATTGCTTTCATTTCCCATGTTGTGTGTCTGTTTGCCTCTGCACAAACATTCATAATGGAGACAAGCTGGGAGGCAAAATGATTGCCTCATTTGTGTGGAGTCACGCCCATGCAATCGAGGGAACATCCTTTGAATATAGCACTGGCCATAAATGCATGCCTGTGCTTCAGTATTATAGAAGAGGCTGCAAAAGCACCTGTGGCCTCGTCTGTCCCCGGTTACCTGTTTGACTGCAATTAATGGTTTTGCACTTCTCAGGTATGAAACTGCTCTTAGTTGTCAATAATACTGCTTTTTTTCCAAATGTGTTGCTGTTTTAAAAAAAAAAATTCAATGAAAGTACACCACAAAAGAATGACATGAAAAGAAACAATTACAAAGTTCACAGCATGCAAAGATATAGGTGTTGGGAAAATTTCAAGGAGGAAGAAGTCAGTCATCCTAGTGCGAAATGTCAAGGCTTAGGTGTAATAACAGGGACCTCCTTTACCTTGACCTACTATTAGAATCTGCTTGGAATCCAAATGCTTCTGTTGAAACTTTGCCAGCTGGAAATTATAAGGGTTGGAGCTGTTGAGTATTGACAACAGCTCTTACTCTCAAATAGCTCTCTAGGGGCCAGATGTATGACCCACCAATTAGCGAGTCGCAAATTGCACTGCATTTACGACTCGCTAATTGGGATGATCAAAAGTGTCTGAGACACTGTTTGGGATTCCCAATGGGGTCGCAAATTGCATGTCTTTTGTATATTATTGAGGCTGTCACAATTTGCTACCCAATTGAGAATGGCTGGCACTCCCAGGTATGGTGGCCTGCTGGGGTCAGCAGACCTCCATGTCTGGGACTGCTTTTAAACAAAGCAGGTTCTTTTTTTTTTTTATTAAATGCAGCCCGTTTTCCTTAAAGGAAAATGGGTTGCATTTAAAAAATAAAAAAAATAAACTTTTCAGTTTCATTTTTTAAGGGCAGGCAGTGCTCCCTGAGACCACTAAAATATGTGTGCATGCATTCACAAATGGGAAAGGGTCCCCAGGGGTTTGCGAGTGCTTTAACCACCCTTCTGAGAAGGGTGGTAACCTGCAAGTGTTTTGCAACAGCAATTGCGGTCGCAAAACATTCTTTCCTAGCTTAAGGAGTTGCTATTAGGAAGGGACACCTTTGGAATGCCCCTTCCTAACAGCGAGTCACAAAATAGGATTAGTACATGGGCCACTGTTTTTTTGTGAGCGGAAACGGGTCTAAAATCCATTTGCGCATTCAAAAAACATTTGTACATCTGGCCCTAGATGCACTGTATACCTGTTTGGAAGAAGAGATGATGTAGTCTTGGACTCTTAGGCTACCTCCAGAATTGATGAAAATTGGACCCACATTGGCCCACCCAAACATACCCCTGGCCCATCCAGATGAAAATTCCTGGAACAGGGCCTGATCAGTATCCTCCCTGCACACGCCACTCCAAACAACTCACATGGGATTACCGGTGGCCTACTGATAAATCGATCAATACATGCTCTCATCCTGCAGAGCCCTGCTCAGACGCTTGACTCGAGCAGCTGAGCACTGGACCGGCAAGGACAATGTTAACTATTCAACCTTTAACAAATCGCATGCGCATCGGGAGGGCTTGGCTCTTGCAGATTATGATTTAGTAATTAGTAATTAGGACGGGATGTGAATAAAGATGTGGGCTTGTCGCTGCTTTCATGACCTTGGCTCCCAGAGGCATGTCTAATAATCCGGGTCTCAGTCCTTCTCTAGAACATTCTTTGATTCTGGAAAATTCCACCTGTTGGTCCTCTGAAGAGCCAGTTTGTCCTGAAAGATATGGAAAAATTATTCTGTACATTTTTGGCCAACCGCTGTCATCGAAGTGAATAACATTTTCTCCGTAAATTGAAGCCGCCGCTCTGCGGTGGCAAGGACAGGACGTGCTTCTTTTTTAATACGTTGGAACCCGAAGGCAAGCTCTTTGTCTTTAACCCTTTCGCTGCTAAGCCTTTTTTTGACTATTTAGGGTAGTTTGCACTTAGGCCCCTGTAACGTTTTGACCACATAAGGTATCCACACCAAATTTGCGTCCTTTTCTTCCAACATCCTGGGGATGATAATCGTACCCAGGGTTTGCTGATTACCTTGGAGGGGACCCAGAAATTAACCAAAATACAGCCACATTTTGGTTCTTTTAGGAAAAATTAGAAAAGAGTGCTGAAGATGAAAGCGTCGTTTTTTTTCCCTGCAAATGGTATCAACGAAGGGATTGTGGTGCTGAAATCACAATCTTCCCAGCTTTCAGGGTCAGACTGACTTTTGTCAGAAAACCGAACATTTTTACATAGTTTTGTCATTTTACTGGGACATAGCCTATTTTTGCTATTTTGTGTGCTTTCAACCTCCTAAAATTCTGAATTCAGCAAGGGGTCATTTGTGTCAATCCTTTATACCTTTTTGCTAGAAACTAACAGTTGAAAATAGGAAAAATTGAAAATGAGTTGAAAAAAACTGCCATTTGTGCCAACGTTTTCACCTGTAACTTCTAAGTATGACAGATTTTTTTAAAGCAATATACCACTACATCCGCTTGACCCTTTTGGTTGTGGGGATGTAAAGGATTTGTAGGTTCAACAAGAACCCAACGAGCCCAGAGCCAATAACTGAGCAGCATCTTGAAATGTTTTTTTATTATGTACCAGGTATATAGCTATTCATTTAGTAAAATATAAAGAGCGAAAAATCTGTATGAAAAACCCCTATATATTTCTGAAATGGGAACAAAGTATAAAGTTTAGAAACAGTAGCTATTTGCACATCTCCAAAAGTGTGGGTACCCATACTAGCATGTGAACTGTAGGACATTTTTCAAAGTGATTTCATTCTTACACATTGTCTTCCATTTGTAAGGCAGAACTGCATCAAAAGTCAATAAGAAATAACAGTTGCTCTACAATTGTGTGTCCCCCTAAGTCTTCCGATAAAAATGGTACCTCACTTGTGTGGGTAGGCCTAGTGCCCGCAACAGGAAACGGCCCAAAATGCAACGTGGACACACCACATTTTTACAGTGAAAGCTACCCCTTTTTTCCAAAGTGCCTAGCTGTAGATTTTGAACTCTAGCTCTGCCGGCACTTAGGGAAACCAAGCAAACCTATAACAACAATTTAAACTAGATGCTGAGGGGAATCCAGGATGGGGTGACTTGTGTGGCTCTCACCAGGTTCTCTTACCCAGAATCCCTTGCAAACCTCAAACTTAAAAAAAAAAAACACACATTTTCCTCGCATTTCTGTGATGGAAATTCTGGAATCTGTGTAGATCCACAAAATACCACCCACCCTGCATTCCCCAAACTCTTACGATAAAAATGATACCTCACTTGTGTGGGTAGGCCTGATGACATGGACACACCACATTTTTACTGTGAAATCTGACCCTTTTTTTGCAAAGTGCCTAGATGTCGATTTTGAACTCTAGCTCTTCCGGCTCCTAGAAAAACCAAGCCAAACTATACATTTTGGAAAAGCAGACACCAAGGGGAATCCAGGATGGGGTGACTTGTGTGGCTCTCACCAGGTTCTCTCCTGATCAGACTCACTTGCAAACCTCAAACTTTGTCAAAAAAACATATTTTACCCACTTTTGTGTGATGGAAAGTTCTGGAATATGTGTGGATCCACACAATTCTACCCACCCTCCATTCTCCAAAGTCTTCTGATAAAAATGATACCTCACTTGTGAGGGTAGGCCTAGTGCCCGCAACAGGAAACTGCAAAATGCAACATGGACACACCACATTTTTACAGTGAAAACTTCCCTTTTTTTGCAAAGTGCCTAGCTGTTTTGAACCCTAGCTCTGCTGGCAGCTAGAAAAACCTAGCAAACCTATACATTTTGGAAAACTAGACACCCAGGGGAATCCAGGATGGGCTGACTTGTGTGGCTCTCACCAGGTTCTCTTACCCAGAATCCCTTGCAAACCTCAAACTTTGTAAAAAAAAACACATTTCCTCACATTTCTGTGATGAAAAGTTCTGGAATCTGCAAAAAGATTGTTGCTATTCTTTTGGGGGGGGCTTTGAGATACCCATTCTGGACAGCCCACACCCCTACATATAAAAAAGCCATCATAATCGATTGTGCCTAGTGTGCTCTCTGCCCCCGGGGGCAGATAAGGAGCTACGGCCCCCATCTGCCCCCGGGGAAGGGGGGCAGAAAGACTCTGGCATCTTTTATGTGGGGTGGGGGCTTTGGCATACCCATTCTGGGCAGCCCCCACCCCCAACTTTGGAAGAAACAAATCCCTGGTGGCTAGTGGACTTTCTGCCCCCCTGGGAAGGTAGAAAGACTGTAGCATTTATGGGGGGGGAAGGGTGGGGGCAATGACATGCCGCTTCTGGGAAGCCCCCACCCCTACCTATATGGAAAAAAAATCCCTGGCGCTTACTAGGCTTTTGGCATCCCCCGGGGGGGGCGTGGGGGGGGGCAGATCAGGGGCTATTGCCGCCATCTACCTCCTGGCGGGGAAAAAAGTATTTTCTTTTCTTTGGGGGGTATGGTAGGGCGATTTGCATGCCTATTCTGGGCCACCCCCACCCCGGCCTATAAAACAAATAATCCCTAGCATCCAGAGTGGCAGAAAGACTCTAATTTTGCAGGGGCATTGGCATGCCCATATTGGGCAGCCCCGAACCCCTAATTCGCTTTGAAAACAAGTCCCTGGTTTCTAGTATGTTTTCTGCCCCATGTGCCCCTGAGGGGGGAGTCAGAAAGACTGAATTCACGCAAAATATTATGGGTGTAGAAAAGGCCCTTGCCCTGGTGCCTAGAGGGTGGATCCCTGCTTTGGGATCACCCTCCTGGGGCAATACCCAATCAGGGATCCACTAGGGAGATTCTCCCCTTTCTAATGATACCTCTAATGAGCCTCTCTGCTCATTACAGTTTTGGTTTCACTGAAATGAGGTCAGTGCGACATGTGCGCTGATCGTCATTTCAGGGAAACCATCTACACTGCCTTGGGAGCTGGGGAAGCTCTTTCCCAGCTCTCGAGGCTGTTTGGGGCGGGGATAGAAATCCATCAGGTGCCCGCACAGGAGGGACTTCTAGTGCCAAGAGATCGGACGGCTGGGGGCCATCCTACGCACATGAGCACTAGTGCGTCGGACGGCCCCCGGCTGTCCAACGCACTGAAGGGATTAAAATCTGGAAGAACATGCCCCCCTCCCCCCCAGCCACATGATTTACATTGTGCTGGGGTTCGCTATTCTCCGTAGAGGAAAAAACAGTGATTTGTCCAGAATACCATTTCTGCTAATCACCAATAATTGGCATTATAGAACGTTTGTTTGTTTGATGATGTCAGTTGGGGGTTTTGAGATCTATTATGACGTCATTCACCGGTTGACCCTTGGAAGTATGTTGATACTCTGGTGTTGTATTTCAATACTCTTGTTAATTTCCCCTTTCCTTGCAGGTAAATTGGAGAATAGCTTTCGGATGACATCCCAGAGGTTATGGCAAATATATGTGCCCAGAAGATCTGTTACAGTCCTTAAGATACCTCCTTGATAACTACAGTTTTTTTCCAACATTCTTCTCTCCTTGGCATTACAGCTTGGCACCCATTACTATGGCCTTCAGGGCCCGACTGGCCTTAGCAGCAACAGGCGTTTTCCTGGTTGGTCAGAAGGGTGGGGGCAGGTTTGGAGAGGTGGGGCTGTTTTAGTGTTGCTGGTGGGCGGTTTTGCAGCAGTGCTGCAATGTCAGCCCCCTGTAACAAAAGCAGAAGCATGAGTCCCACCAGCAAGCCACCTCCCCCCCACACACACCCTGGGCTGGTCTGACTTAATTGCCATGGCTGGTTTGTAATCTCAGTCTGGCCGTGATGGCCTTCATATCAGTGTATTATGCCACCATTGTTACATCACGCCTACAATATTTAGCCTTGGCAGTATTTCTAGTCTGAGGCCTTAGGACAGACCAAATACTCTAATTCTAAAGAAGTTCATCTTTAGATGAGAACAATGGGGTTTGGGTCATTAATGGCCATGTGGTTGTTCGGGAAACATTGTTTACCACGCAGTGCCTTTACAATGCAGTCTGAACAACGACCATGCCTTTACCTCGTGTTCCTTTAGCAAGCAAGTGGTTACAACAACTTGCTTTAGGGAAGGCTGTGTTTGTCCTGTTGCTGGATTTTAAGTCCAACGCCTTCCCCACTGATACGCAGACTGTAGTTGGAATAGTAAAATATACTATTCCAAATGCCAGTACTTCTCTATTGTAGCGGCTTGCGTGGTAAAGGAATACGTGGTAACGACAGTTGTTCAGATTGCGTTTTTAAGGCACACATGATTTAAGCCTGCGTGGTTCTGTTATACAACCGTTTGTTCACTTGTATAGTCTAAGCATTGGTATTTGTAAAGCACAAACCTCACTAGAGAGCAACAGGAGCACTGAACAGGCTGTGTGAACCAGAAGACAGTTAAAAATGTGTGTAATTGTCAGTGCGCTGTAATAATCCTTCTAAGTGCCAGACCCTGCCATTAAATATGTCTAACTTAGCCAGGTTGGCAGCTTTCCTATGTTTCCTTTGCTGCAGAGGTTTACCATTGGCTCCTTGATATTGGTTGTAGTCCAACGTTTTGAGTTTTATTTCTCATTTCTCCTGTACATGGGCTGCCTTGCAGCTGTGCAAACCGGGGCTATGTATCAGTTTTTGACACAATTTCAACTTTTTTGGAACTACCTTCCCGACTCCAGTAAGGGTCGCTTTTTTATGCACCGATACCCCTTGCTGTTCTCTGCCATCTGTCAGCTTGAACCCAGGGCTGGCTGAGGTACCCTGCACAAAACTGCTTTCTCCACATTCAATCAGTCCTATCTGCACCCATGTGCTGAGGTATTCTAAGGAAAAGACACCATGCAAAATGTTGTTTTTTCTCTTCCAGCAGATGGGTGGTATTCTTTCACTAATGCATACATTCTCTCTCCATCATTGCTCACTACTCCCTTGCGGTCACCCATGTTCAATCTGCCCGTCAGCAGCCACACTGATAGCAGACAGCATTGTTTCCCTTCACATTTTCACCATCACCCACAACATCTCACAATTCTCTCAGACCGTTAGCAGATGGCTCAAGGAAATGTTTATTGTGCCTTCTCTAGAATTAGCCACACACCCACCCTTTGATCGAGCCATGCATTCACTCGTTTTCGCTTTCACCTACTCAACCATTCACGCTACCACAAACGAAACTCGACAATCAGTGAAGAACCACATCTCACTCTAAAAGCCAGACCTATTGGCCTTGCCAGTTCAAATGTATTCCTGACATCTAGACCTGAAGCTTTGCAGTCGCGTGATTAGATGGCACTGTTGATGGCTGTGGGTCGCAAGTGCGAGCAAACCCGGTTTTTGACAGTGGACCAATGATTCACCATATGTCTTTTAGCTCTCCTCATGGTTTTGCTTTTTTTTTTTTTTAATTATTTATTTTTCTCCTTCTCATAGCTGAGTTCAGCACTTTTGGAATCCATCGCCCTTCTTTTGACAAGTCACTGTGCCCTGCTTGCTCCTTTTGTATCCCCGGGCAAGGGTGGGAATGTGTCCTGAGGGTCTGATCCAAAGTTTGTGGTGGATCGTTTGCCATTCGGACTAAATGTAAAGGGTTTTGACGGATGCTTAGAGCTCAAATGTATTTGTGGGTTCTTCTGTGATGCCGTGGTTTCATCCTTCTTTTGCTTGAGTGTAACATCAATTTGTAAGTAGTGTTGGACTGGCCTTTTCGGCTTTCTGGCTGACTGTACTGTTTGATGGGTCTGTGTGTTGGCTGTTTTTTTTAATCCAGTGGGCCATGACAGGACCACAAAAACAGCCCACGCACTGGCCCTCTCAAGCGAGCCCATCTGGCAGTGCCGATCTGGCCAAAAGGCCAGTCCAACATTGCTTGTACGCAGTGTAACCAGGACTATGGACAAGAGATTATTGGCCTTATTAATACTGGTAATTCTCATTACACCACATCTTCCTAATCACATTCCTTGTACCGCAGCTCCCTAATTCTGGCTTGGTAGTTCCAAGCAGTGTGGATGAGGTGAAACTCTTTAGTGCTAAAAGGCATCCACGCCAAACTCTTTGAAAGAAAAAACATAGATAAGTGTGTAAAAAAAGACATTTCTTTAGAGAGAAAGCAGCCTCCCCTAAGCCTTTCGGGCAAGTGTGCCTGTTTCCACATGAAGCTTAACCCCTTCGATGCGGGGGATATTCCCCCGCTGTGCTGGGGGGAGGGGGGCGCTCACGGCGCTCCTATGCTCTTGACGAGCTCAGCTCGTCACGGCCACACCCCTTCCCGTGGAACGCTCAGCTCAGCAGGGGAATTATCCCCGCATGCGAGCGTTCCACGAGCACCGGAGCGCCGTGGCTCATGACGAGCTCAGCTCGTCATGAGCTTTCAAGGGGCTAATGTCATTTTGTGAAGACTGTGGGAAGGAAGACTTGGACTTGAATGAACATTGTTGGTAAGTAATTAGGATAGTAGTGAAAATACATTTTAGACTTAAGACCTGGATGAGAGAGAATTCAAATAGTTCAGTAATGATAGACATGAAGTATGGGTGATGTGGTTTTTACCACGGTCATAAACAGGTCCATTTGCATTGGGTCTATGACTGTGAGCAGTGCAGCTGTGTCCCATTACCTTATTACTAGGCCTGGGCAGAGTTTGTGGAGTTCTGCTATGCTGAACTCCCTGAAATGCCGAAAAATATCCGCGCTCTGCAGAGTTCCGCAAGCAGTGGAGTGCGGTAAGTCGCACTGCTGTGCTGATTTTTAGCACGGAGAGTTGTCCTGCACTGTAAAATCAGCACGAACTGCTCCACATGCAGCGCAAGAGGGCACTGCTTCTTTCTGCAGTCTCAAGTAGATGTCTACTCAGGTGGCAGCTTCCTCAAAGCAAGCGGCAGGTTTCTCAACCCACGCGGTAGCATCATGCCCCGACCACCCATGTTGAGAAATCTCACCTGGAGGTGGTCTAGCGCATGAGTTTTCACACTCGTCAGCTTAACATTGGCGGGCCGCGCGAGAGGGAAAACTCCATTCAGTGCCGCCTCACAGAGTCTTTTGGGCCACACTGCGCATCACAGCCCTAATTATTACCTGATGGCGCTTAGAGAAGAATATAACATATAATATATATACAATACAATATATATATATATATAACCCTGTTTAAAAAGTGGTTTTGATTGTTTGGCAAGGGCAGTGGTTGGGACGGGAAAAACAAAGTGACTTACCTGTAACTGTGAACCTATGCCTTTCTGTTCCACTAAGAAGGGCTCATTACTATTATATTATCTCATCAGTGAAGTTTCTAACATATTTTGATCCCCCCACATTCTGATTAAATACAGTTTGCAGCAGTCTGCCCCAAAGTACAGGCACAGAAAACCCACCCTGTCTGCAACCTTGTCTTTTACCTCTACCTCTTTCAGAGGACGCAGAGGCAGCCAGACATGCGCTCCTTATAGGAGACCTACAAACTACGCTCTTCTCCAGTCCAGATGCGCAATGTTCAAATTTCAGAAATTTGTGACGCTGATCCTGCTTATTTGTGGTGTTTAGTAGGGATTAGTCACACGGAACTCTTTTCCATGGTAAACGAAAGATAGCTTATGGCGTCAAATCGTTCTGGGCCATCTCCACTTAATAATGGTTATCATGGGGAATGAATTGCCAACTCTAGAATAGGCAATGGGCATCAGTTCTTATTCGAAGTTGAGCTCCATTGGCTTACATGTGCGCCTGGGCAGAGTTTGCAAAGTGACCAAAAAACTCCGCCACAATACGCAGAGTTCTGCAAGCAAAGTGCATTAGGGTGTGCCCTTCGTGTTGATTTTTAGCACTAGGTATTGGTCCCACACTGGAAAATCAGCAGATATTCTACTTGAACAACAGCTTCCTCAATGCGAATGGATGGCTTCTCAATGCGAGCAGTTCGACCATCCGCAACCGCTTACATTGAAAAATCTCGCCGGGGTGGTGGTCTAGGGATGGATTTTCCACGCTCGCCAACTTAACGTTGGCGAGCGTGGTAAAACTCTGCTCCGTTTTTCGGAACTCAGCGTGGAAAACTCTGCACACTCCACGAACAGAACGGAGCTCCCATGGCTACTAATATGTCCTTCAATCAAACCGTTACTTTCCCTTCGTTCATACATGCAGTATGCATTTCCCAGATTTTGTTTCTCGGTTACACTAAAAGCCCACCCAAAACGGTTCTAGTCTTTAAAAAATATATAACTTTTAGTTGTTTATGTTTTAACCCCATCTTCCTTGTTAAGATCAATTGCATATATATTCCCTTCCTGATGCCTTTTTTTTGGTGCTTGTTTGAGCTCTGTATTAGCCATTGATTTTCTAAGAGGAGGGTTTATTTATTTTGTACTAAGCTGCCCTCGTGTGGAAATCGGACTACACCGGGGCCATGCTCTCCAAGTGCACGTCCGGCGTCATTACCCAGCTGCAGAGAGAAGCGCCCTCGCGATAATCGTGGGTACAGTAATTAAACACAACAGAACAGGCAAACATAACTCGTTTTATTCTTGAGGGAAATCGTCCTAGTAGCGGTGGAGGTTAAAACACAGTGCATGCAAAAACTGAAGACTGAAAGATGAGGGTGGCAAGAATCGATTTTTCCCCAGCTGCTTCCTTAGGTGGTACTGGGGCCCAGAGGCCTGAGGGCAGGGCCACTGGGCGCTGACCTGGAAGGGGGCACTGACCTCAGTGGGGGACGCTATGTTTAGCAACAACATTAGATTTATAAACACCTGCTCCAGAGTTCCTTGTGCATTCAGCTGTCAGGCAACAATACAAATTTCATGATTAATCTTCCTGCCAGAGAGAGATTGGAGTTTTGTCTAGTGACAGTTTTGACTTGCCATAAAGCAGCGTAGAGGGTTAATGTGCCTGCTGCAAAGGACAGACCTGTATTTACTTGGATAGCTGAGTGAATCAGGAAATCTAACCTTTTCCAGCTCCTAAAAAACAGATTAAATGTAGATGAGAGAGGGGTTATGTAGAGATGAAGGGCACTTTTACCAGGTGGTAGTAAGGAAATCCAAGGTGGAGTTCATGGCGGGGCGCAAAAAAGGATTGACACTCCGGCGCTACCAGCTCTAAAGCCAACCCTGCCTGAGGGACCCAATGAACCCTTATTATTGCAATATTTTATAATTCAACGTTATTGCTTTCCGCAACATCTCTGAAGATCTGAAAATCTCTTCCCGCTAATACTTGTTTAGCAACCTCCCTTCATAAGTTTAAAAGCAGCCTAAAGGTACGTGCACTAGCCACATGCTGGATGGACGTTTTCTATGTACAAATTCCGTCCATCATCTTGTGTGTTTTGCTGTTCACCCTATGTGGGAAGGGTATGCCCAGACGCGGGTCCCTTGCTCACTAAGCCACTGGAGTCAAGCTATCCTGGCTGAAGACGGCTGATAGCCAGAAACCAGTCCTAGGATGCTTGATTCCGGTCCAGGAACGACATGGCTTGGCAGTTCGGGCTGGACTGTTCCCATGAGGCACAGAGTCAAGACTGATTTGCATATGGCCATGTCTGAACTGGGGTGGCTTGGTGAGCAAAATAACGATGGATTAAACCCAGATCTGTGACTGGGGCGAATGTATTGCCATTGTGAACATTCCGTCCATCATCTTGTGCGTTTTCTATGTACGCCTATTTCAAATATGAGCTAAAATTGGGATTACATTGCCTTAGTATCTTGCACAATGGTATGCGACGAATACCTGCTTTGTGCAATGCCATCTATTTGCATTTCTATGTTTGTCCACTTATATACAGCGTTCAGGCGCACAAGTCCTTAAGGGTGTATCGATTCAGTACAGTTAAATAAATAAACACATCGCACCCACGTTTGAGGATTTGACTTGACTTCTGTTTACATTTGGCAGTTCGTGGTACCTTCCGCTTGGGGGCGGTGTTCTCCCACGCAGTCAGGGATGTCTGAATATACTAAAGCCGTGAGATCGCTTTACACGCGACCACCCCTGTCCAAATAGATCCGAGTCATAAGGCATTTATTGCGGGCTGATACATTAGCTCCACTGATCCCTAATCCACAGCGTGCTCACCCAGTCTCCACGGTGGCTACCTGCTCTAAGGGAGGGATGTCTATTTCACACTGAGTCAAATCGCCTTCAATATCTAGACACTTGGCGTTCATTCTGGAATTTCAAATGAGAAATCTGGAAGGCCGAGGAACTCTGCGTGAAGTACTTCGCCCCAAATCGGCCAACACGTGCAGCCCCTTTTATGTATATGCAACGGCAGTGAAAATAAATGTAATCCAATAACAGACGTTATTTAGAGCAACTGCCTAAACACACACTTACACATTTACTAGCGCAGTGCAAAGGTCAAATTAGAGTAAGTTAGAATAGTACACTGAAATGAGAAAACCTCTGTTTACTTCTTCACAGATTTCATGCTACAAGAATCTTAATAACATTAAAACAGCTCTGCTAATAGTCATGAGGTCTCCCCAATTAATTTGAGCTAACTGCCCAAGAAAAACCCTCTGCACCCTGGTTTTGGTTCGATATATAGATATATTTTTAAATAAATACACATAAAAATTGATATTTAGATTGAAATCATAAATGTAGATGTACAGAGTCTAATATGTTATAACATTGCAACATATTTTTAACTACGGTGCAAAAGTACCTTCCATATTATTGCAATACAGAAAAATGTACAGGAAAAAAATCTCCCTTTTTTGGTGCTTCACAGATTACACGTTACAATAACTTTACAATGGAAACGTAATCTAATGCTCACAGGCCGCTTCAATATGATTTTACCTTGCTGCATAAATGTAACCCCTTGCATCCTGTTTTTTTTCAAATTCTTAAAAAACAAAAACAAGTACATAAAGGGATATGCCATGACATAAATCGTGCATGGAGATGTAGAGAGTGTTATTTATGACCATTTGTGAGGGAGGGTGGGGCATAATGGCTCACTCGAAGCTATGCCGCTCATAAGTCCAACCTCCACAATAGTAATAAATAGCATATTACATGCTGCATACATTCCAATTTTGTTTATTGCTGATTTAAGAGAGATCGTGTGCAGTTTGTAGGTTGCTGAAGGGCACCATATAAAATACAGCGCCTCGAATGGGTTTTAAGATGGGGATAGAAAGAAGTTACTGTGCACCCTAAATATTGACACCAGAATATCAATGGGACACAATACTGAGGACAAAATATTGAAGAAAAAAAATATTGACAGATAAAGAAGGCTAAACTTTCATACTCAAATCCACACACATGTATCTGATCGGTACACATCTTCAAGGTACGTGGATGTGGCATTAAGAATGGTACATCTATACTTCCCCATATGCACTTACCTTCCGATATTCTATCCTCAGTATTCTTGTACACCATAGTCTGGAGTACTATCAAAAAAGTCTACAAAAACAATGGCAATCAAAAAAGCCTACAAAAACAAAAAAAATATGACCGTTTGGGTCCCTATAGGAAGTCTGTTCTCCCAAAGAGAGAGAGTTTTGATAAATATGTAAAATCAAAGTAAAGAATCTTCCATTAATATTAAAGGCACCAGCCAACAGAATTAGACTCTGCTTTCATATTAAATGGTTAAACCATAGCACTCCCATATATCACAAAGTTGCTTAAATGGCAGCTTTTATCATATATTTGTGGTATCACTTATTTATCTCCTTCTCCATAACACTTCCTTTCTCCTAAAGGGATTTCTCCTCAGCTATTTTCCTTCATGCTTATTGTTTCCTCCCAAAGCTATCCCCCATGCCACCCAACAGACGGTGAGCAAAGATAAACCGACCCGAAAATGGTTGTATATTTAATTAAAAGCGACAGAGTAAATAAAAACATATCAAATTTAATTTGCCTGTGTAGCGGCGGGTGACGGTGGAGGGCTTTCTTCTGAAAGGTTTTAATTAGCATGTAAGAGGGCGATAGTGCCCCTCGAGTGCTCGGGAGTTGAAATTTCTATATCCAGGGGAAGGAGCAATGGGCCGGCTGAGGGCGCAGGGCACAGGGTGGGGGATGGGGGGTAGGGCGGTAAGGGAAACTAGCTATCGTGGGCACAATGTCTATTTGAAGGCTGCCTCCCACCTCACATCCGCCCTAAAAACTGTTCTTGATCCCGATGGTGAGAGAACAGGACCGCATATGAGAGTGAGAAACAAGATGGAAGGCATGTGTGGCATAGATTGTGCAGAATCTGATAGTATTCTGTGATATGAAGTAAGGGGCAGATTTATGAGGCCCTTGCGCCGCAATTGCGTCACTTTATTTGACTCAACGGCGGAGCAAACAATGCGCCCTATTTACAACGTGACGCATCTAGGAGATGCGCCACGTTGTAAAGCCCTGCGCCATAAGGAGGTGTTCCTGCCCGGGGGGGTGGGGGTGGGGGGGGGGAGGGCGTTCCTGCGCAGGAACGCCTCCTGAAAGTGGCTGAGTGAAATCTATTAGATTTCCCTCAGTCACTTTCAGGCCAATGCTGTGTCAAAACCCTGCGCCTGCTTGAAGCAGGCGTAGGTCTTGAAGCAGCATTGTGAAGATGGGGCACCCCCGAGCCTTGCTGGAGCTGTGTCGCGCTTGCGACGCAACTCCAGAAATGCGCCACCTTTCCGGCACAGATGCGTCACGCATCTGTGCAGTTTTTGCCCCATGGTGCGCCGCATTGTAAATGCGGCGCACCATGGGTGGCGGAGCTGTGGGGATGCGCCAGTTAACATAATATGCCCTACCACAGGATTTAAGCATAGAAGGGGAACATGGTCAAGTGACAAGTGATACAAGTGTTCTACCAGTATGTATGTTTTGGTATTGGTAGAATAGTGCTTAATATCCCCCCCCCCCCCCCCCCCCCCTCCGTCCGGGAAGATAAAATCATTAGCAACAATTTTCCTTTGGAGGATGCGCGGTGGTAGTCAAACAGGAGTACTTTGCTACATTTTCTGAGAGGTTCAGACTAGAATAAACACAAAATTGGTGATTTTCCAGGTGATTTGCAGTTTTCTGGACTTTGACATTTTTATAGTTTAGGGCCCAGGTTCGCAGAGACCAAGGAGGTGTCAAGCCAACGAGCAGGCAAGGCATTGTGTTATTTTTTTAAAGTACCAAAGGGGATGCAACACCACTCAGACTGTCCATTTTTTAATGTTTAGCTATTCAGGTAGGGGTAATAGCTGGTAGAGAAATAAGAATATGTCTAAAATAACAAGAATTATTTTGCCAATTACCCCTCTGTTTGATTTAACAATCGTAGAGAAATACTTTGGACAGCTCTTTAATATTATTAAATACATTTCTTCAAGAAGTTTATATTTCAATGGGGAAAAATTCCAGATTTCTCATATTTGTTTTGTGGCCTTGATGGAAAAATACTCGCCATGCTGACCAGGTGTGAACTCTGGCTGGTGGGCGGTAGACCACCACAGTGTAGGTGTGTCTTTTCCTTCGAGGCCTTTAATTTGAGCTTAGGCCCTCATAAGGCAGAAAAGTTAAATAATAATATTACCAAAAACCTTTATATGCGTGGAAGTTTTGCACAGAGCAGTCGGGCCTAATTTAGAAGCAATGTGTAAAGCAGATGTGCAACACTTCAAACAGTAATACAGTGAAAACACCACACAAAAATATCCCACACCAGGTTAGAAATATAGAGCTGACTTTAATAAATAAAACAAGATCAAAATGACAAAAATCCCATGAGTTGAACCAGAGTTATGAATTTTTAGAGGATTTAGGGAAAATAGCTCCAAAAAGCACAAAGTGACAACTCATGATATCTGGTAGAGCTGGACAGGGTTAAAGTAGCACTTTCAGGCCTACCGCAATGGAGCGGGTTAGGCCCCTTGAAATTTTCCATCTCAAGCTTGTGCCAAAAGTCCCATTCATGTTAAAGAGGGCCATAAGAATCAGGGACAGCATCGTGAGATGTTGTAAGGTGAAGCGCGAAGAGATGGTTGGCATCGCGGGAGGGCTTTGCTGGAGCTTCGTGGTGCCGGGACCCGGGAGCGGTCGATGTTGCACTGTGAAGAATTGGATTGACGGAGCTTTCGAGTTGATTTGAAGTATGAGTGACAACGTCTCAGTGCCAACAGGGGTGTAACGGAGGCCCACGCAGCCTCTGCAGTGTGTGGGCCCACCCAGAGTTTTGGAGGGTGCCTCCTCACCATATAAGCCATGCCATTGCATGCCTTTTAGAATGCGTGCAATGGCATAGAATAAGAAATAGTTACACGCTCTGTAAAGCAACTCTGCTTTCCAAGGCAGGCCCCTGCAGGGTAGGGGGGGGCAACAGTTCAGGAGCCCCCAATGAGCCCAAGACCAATGGATGTATGTGTGACCTGGGAGACGCTGGGGTCCCTCATCACATTCTGTGGAGAAGTGTGGCTCAAGTGGTTGGAGCGGCAGACCCTGATGCAGAGGTCTGACCCGGACCAGGGTTCAATTCCCCGCCTCGGCGGGTCTTGGGCTCAATTTCCCCGGACCTGACAATTCTCGCCTCGGTGCCTATTCCAATCATGGAGTCCCACTCTGTAACTCTGGGCAATAGCTTGCTTAATCTCCACAACGGCCCCTCGCAGCGAGATGCCTGGCTTTCACCATGGGGATTCCCATTAATGGGTTATCTCGCAGGGGAATACCAGGACGGGTTCCCTAAGCAAGCGCTGGGACGCTTTCGGGCAGCCATGCGCTCTACAAATCAAATTTCATTTCATTTCATTTCATTTCTGTAGGGAGAGGGCATCATTGTGCTTTAAGCCACTGGGTGCGAACGGGCCCATTCATGGTAGTAAAATGTCAAATAGCTTGATTTCAATGCCCATGAGCCACACCAAGGTTCCAGGATCTAAGAGCCACCACTTGTGGGTCAGGATCACGCTGCAGCTGCGTCCAGGGTCTGGTGTAGGATGTTGGAGAATCTTTTATGTCCCTGAGGCTCAGATAAGGAGGCCAGCAGACTAGCCCATGGAGTCACACTGGGGTCCTTGGTTCAGCATGGTTGCAGGTCCAGTTCTCCTTTCCCAGGCAACAGGGCAGCAGGCTTAAGGTCAGCACAGCAGGGCAGTATTTCCTTTAGAGGAGCAGCCCAGCAGAGTTCCAGTCCTTGTGGCAGCACAACAGTCCCTCTTCCTGGCATAGTACCCATAATTCCAGGAGTGTACTGAAGTGGTGGTATCTGAGGTCTGGTATTTATAGACAGTTGTGCCTCTGAAGTGGGGAGAAGGTTCTAGAGGCAGGCCTTTGAAGTGCACAGATGACCTAACTCCCTGGCCCTCAGTCCAGACTAACTACAGGTGGTGTGCAGCTCATTGTGTGGAAGCAGTACACAGCCTGTTCAAGTGTAAGTAGGGCTCCTCCATCCATCCTGCCAATGATGGCTCATTCAGTCACATCCATTGTGTGTGGCTGTTTAGGAAGAATACACAAAGCTCAACCGTCAGCTACACCCAGTCATGTGACCCAGAGAGGCACCAAATGTCTAAGGCAAGAAAGTGCTAACTATCTAAAAGTGGCATTTTCAGAATGGCAATTTAAAATCTGACATCTTCATAGGTTAGCATTTTAAATTTTGATTCCAGAGACACCAGACATGAAGAGGTTAACTGTTCTCAGTTGGAAATTAAACCTATGAAATGTAATAAGGTAACTCCAATGTTATCCTGTGGGAGAAGTAGGCCTTGCAGTAGTGAAAAATGAATGTAAGATATTTTCATCTCCAGGACATGTAAAACTTAAAAGTACATTTCCTACTTTTCAAATGCATTGCACTCTGCCCTTTGGGCTGTCCAGGGCCTTCATTAGGAGATGAATTATATGTATTGAAAAGGAAAGTTTGGGCTTGGCGAAAGGTGTTTTTTGCCAGGTCTAAATGGCAGTTAAAAAATTAACACCCACAGGCTGCAATGGCAGGCCTGAGATGTTGAAAGTTCTACATAAAAGGGTAGCATAATCAGTGTTGCAGGCCCACCTGTAGCATTTAGTTTACTCATCCTGGGAACAGGTTGTACCACTTTACAAGAGACTTACAAACAAATTAAATATGCCAATTGGGTGTAAACAAATTCTACCATGCTTGAAGGAGAAAGCACAAGCACTTTAACACTGGTTAGCAGTGTCAAAGTGCACAGAGTTCTAAAGCCAACCAAAAAGAATTCATCAAATAATGGAGGCGAAAAGGCAAAGAGTTTGGGGATAACCCAGAAGAGACGGCCAAGTCCAACACTGCGGTACTCTTAATAATAGACATAGTAAACAGACTATAGTGACAGTATAAACATAGCGGAATAAAAAAAAAGACCTGAACTGCTCTACAAGCACCTGCTCTTCCCATAGGGCTGAAAATAGACACCCTGCTTGGAAGGTTGCGGGCTCTTGTTTGTCTAGGCTCAAGAATAACAAGCATTTGCAATGCAATAGGTTTTGCCTTTGTGAGAGTTAGAGCTATTGGCGCAGTAAATGGCAATGTCTTTTATCCATGTGTTTTAGATTGGAGTGGAGTGGATGTATGTGGTGTGGAGTGGAATTATGTGTGTTGGATTGGAATTGGTTAGTTGTGTAATTGTGCATAGTGGAATGTGTGGTGTGCAGTGCATTTGTGTAGTGGAATTTTGTGACATGGTGAATAGATAGAGGTGAGGGCTGCACAGACTAGTTAGAAAGGAAGATAGAGAGGCATAGGTAGTATGTGCAGGAAGAGCAGAAAGTGTGTGAGAGAAAGAAGGGGGAGAGCAGGCTATAGACACAAAGAGTGAGTGTCTGTGTAGGCAGTAGACATCCGAAGAAGAGGAGGAGGAGAGGGTGGGTTAGAGAGAGGGAAACCTTGATAAGGCTTGGGAAAGAAACTGTGCTCGAAGACCTGATGTGAACCACATGAGAGAGACAGGAAGAGTGTGTGAGAGAGTGAGATGGGGGCAAGAGATGATACGAGAGGGGGGCTGAGTGGGAGAGGCACCTTGAGGAGGGGGGATAGGAGCGATGGTCCAGTGCATAGTGTGAGGGGGTAGAAAAAGGTAGCACTTATCTTTAGTGCACCCACTGTTGCTGCGTTCAACAGATTAGGGTAGGCTGTAGGCAGTAGATTATTTACAGCCTATCGCGTTTCAGACACTGTGGACTCACCGGCTACTAAGACAAAAATGAAACGGTGATACGGGGAGCTGGAAACATCCAAAAGAGTGTCCAAAGCAGGGCTATATGTATTGCTTTGCTTTAAATGTCAAATGATTGTAATGGTGCTTGTCGCACTGGTGTAAAGTGAATTCGCAAAGTCCAATCTCTACACTGACATACTGTAGGTTATTGGACACGGCAAACAGTATGAACATAGTTTAATTTTAAAGCAGATCAGTAGTTCTGAAATTCAATCTTTAAAAATTATAAAAGGAAACACCAAAGCTTGTAAGATGAGACACAACCCCTTGCACGAGCAAAAGCATGTGCCGGCCATATGTAAGGGTTTAGGCACCTTAGAGAAGGCGTTGTAAGAGAAGCCAGCAGTTTCAGTTCCCTATGAAGAGTGCTGTAAGAGATGTAAGGGCTTCAGTGCCCTGATAAGAGTGCTATAAGAAAATAAGCTACAAGACCCAGGGGAGAAAGCTGTTAAGAGAACTCATGGTGTTTCAGACCCCTTGAGAAAGAGCTGTAACATAAGGCAGGGCTTTCATGACCTGGACAACGCACTGTAAGAGAAGTCAGTGGTTGCAGCACCATAGACAGAGCGCTGTAAGAGAATTTAAGATGGCTCAGCACACTGGAGAGAGCACTGTAACAGAAGACTGACAATTAAGAAAAGACAAGGGGTTATAGAGACTGAGCAGTTTTACCACCCGGGGTTATGTTGTAAGAGATGCGAGGCTGTTGAGTTCCTGGACAGAGCGCTGTAAGACAGGCCAGTCGTGCCCCGGAGATGGATTTGCGAGAAAAACATGGGGTGTCAGCACCCTGGGCAGAGCTGTATAAAAGAAGACATGGGTTCCAGACAATGGGCAGAGTGTTGTGAGTGCTGTAAGCAACAGCAGGACACAAACAGTGTTAAAATTGTGCATTTTGCTTAGGTATCATATAGCACTGTATAAATGACTATGTATATTCTGGGCACTGGAGTTTTATATTTGCAGGTTAAGAGAAGATTGTGTCTGGATAACACGGGTTTTGAGAGCAGAGAAAGCCAAAGAGGGGTGCTACCTTTGTTCAATTAAACATTTAGGGGACGCAACTAGTTTAATGCTTCTCCTAGTTCTTGTTCAGGAACACAAACCCCTCACATGGCTCTAGCTACCCTAGTTTAACAGAGGCAACCCTGCGTTGGGTTGTGCTGCATCGTGGCACCATACCAGCCCCATTCTTGGATTGCAAGAGATGAATTTACCTGAAGTGAGGGCAGCCTGGGTTCCCCACTTGTTCCCGCTGCCCCGGGACACGGCGTGACCCGGCAGACAGTGTGGGCTGCGAATGAGGTGCCTGCGCCCCCCCGGCATGCTTGGCACAGAAAGCGAAACTACCTACTCCTAAATGCAGAATTATAGCAACCCATTGGTATTACTTAGTATTTATCGCTCAAATAAACATGTACACAGCACTGCAGTTATCTGCTGAACTACGGCAATGGACTAAATGTTTTTGACTTGTGGCATTATAGAGGGGAGGGTTGCATAGCGTTGGACATGTATTCTCGGTGCTGTACCAACTGGTGTGATCTGTCATGAGCATTGGAGGGTGCAGTAAGTTTGCGGCTGTTGAAGCACAGCTCCGTGGAGATGTGTGACATTTTAAAAGAAACATAAAACGGTGGTCCCAAATACCTGCAATGTCTTCGTTCTGGAAGCCACTATGCTGCTCCCTGCTATGCCTATCCCTACCGCGGCTACGAAATGGACACTTTTGGATCGCAGCTCCAGAAGCATTTGTGACTGTTTCCTGGGAACTGCAGAAAAGCGATGGCTTTTGAAGAGCGGCCACCACCGACAGTTGCATAAATGTTGCCAACGTAAATAAATAGAGGTGGGCAGCTGCACAGAACAAAAGAAAGGAGTAAGGTGGAACAAATTAACGTACCCGTAGAGCCAGAGAGGCAGCAATGGCACAGATACAAGAGAACTGCGCCGCGCCGTAACAACGCCACTGGCAATTAACAAAGTTCTAACCAGCAACAGCATATAAGTATGTAGGGACACGCTGTGCTAAAATGATGTGATAAAAAAACACCCATGGGTCTTGGGAGAATAGAATGCAAAAGAAAATAGGAGCGTGCGAATTGAAAGCGCACCATGAGCGCGCTGTGATGAAAAGAGAAGCCCGCGTGCACACCTTCTGTCTTCCGTATGGGTGCACATCTCCTGTGGAAGCAGAAGGGGCCTGATAGAAGGAGAGAAGGAGTGAGCAAGGGGGCGCGACGGGGGGAGGGAGGGAAAGCGAAAGCGCGCCAGGTGCGCATTGTGCTAAAACACCGACCCGTACGCGTGCACATCTCCTGTCCTCAGTACGCGTGCACATCTCCTGTCCTCCGTACGCTTGAACATCTCCTGTCCCCATTCGCAAGAAAATTCGACTACAATAGATCTCGCAAGCGATAGCGCATGCGCTGCATGACTAGGAGAGACCTAAAAAGGCACAATCGCATGTGGGAGCATTTCCAACCCCACAAAATGCCATATAAAAGGCAAAACTGTCCGTTAGGAGTGTGCCCTCCACAGCACGGCCTGAATACAAATACCTGCCTGTGTGATTGTATCTTATCAGGCAAATGGTAACCTCAGTTATAAGTCCCTAAATCTCAACAAAATATTTGACTTGGCCTGCAGGGCAAAGTAAAAATAATATTCACGACAAGCCTACCTACTACCAGCGAAAAACAGGAGCAAATCTTATGCTTGTATTTCATGAATCAGCCTGCTCTAGATGTATGAGAGAACGGAGTTTGCTACACCAGTGATAAAAGAGTGGGCATCATGAGTGGGTCTGATCATGCCATCTGCCAGTTCTTAAACCTTTGATGTGCAGTACATATTGAAGTAATGTATTCACAATATGTTGCCCTTGGGGCTGAATCAGAAAAAGAGACACTTCTAAGGATCATATTGTCTGCCACAGTGGCTTTTCCACAATTTATGCTTTTAGGGTGTTAATGGCCCACAAAAATAAGAATTCATATGAATAAAAATTGAATAGCCCATATTGGGTATTAAGGGTCGGAGTATATCAAGTGTTAGGGTCAGGACATCTTTCCACTCTGTAAGAATATGCTCCATTGAAACCACCAATAAGGTGGAATAAAAAATAACGAGTACATGTTTAACCTTCTATTTAACTAAAAAAAAAAAAGGCTTGCAGTGCCATACCGTGGCCTAAAGTTGGTGAAGAGAAACCATTTACTATTTGAAGTAAATTTAATGAATGAGGGAGGAACTCAGCACAAACTCTTAGTCCATCAACCGAGGAAAATGTAAGGGAAATAAGCCAATAAGCATGAACAAATCAAAAAGAGGTAATTTAGAACCAACAGTGATCGGTTGAAGGCGCAGTTTCGAGAGCGCATCTCCAAGATGTATTCACAGTTTTTCTTCTTCTCTTTTACTCAAACACAGCGCCCCCATGCTCATGACGAGCTGAGCTCGTCAGGAGGCACGGCACTCCTGTGCTCATGACGAGCTTAGCTCGTCACGGCCACACCCGCTCCTGTGGAACGCTCAGCACAGCAGGGGAATTATCCCCGCATGCGAGCGTTCCACGGCTCATGACGAGCTGAGCTTGTCATTAGCACCGGAGCGCCGTGGCTCATGAAGAGCTCAGCTCGTCATGAGCCTCGAAGAGGCTAAAATGTGAATATTAAGGGAACATTCGTATTCCAAAGTACAGATAGGAAGGATTGTGTTCTCCTTTTACTTTTACTAATAGGGAGCTGGACATTTCGGTGCCAATTCGCAAAGATATGTATACGTAATTGAAGTGGTACTCTTAGAGGACTTTTTCAGACAGCTTCGTGAATGCCCCTCTAAATATTTAAAATATAATTATTCATAGCTATACAGATCATTATTAGGAACACGTGCTACAAGAAATGTGGAATTAAAGGAGAGTTTACTTTCTTTTTCAGAGAATGGATTATCTTCACTGGTTTTATGCTGTTTGTATGTTTATATTATTCTGCCCTCTAATTCGACAGGAGTTTCCTTGGAAGATGATGGTCGTGCAGGTTAATGAATTACCTTTTAATAAGCTCAGAGTGGACCATCTGCTTCCAAATTCAAGAACCTCTCATGATCAAACCTAGACAGAGCATGAAGGCAGGCTAGAGAGACTCCCCCACACCCATGGAAGAGGCTTCACTTCCGAGATTATGAAATGGAGGGTGATCCAGTGAGAGTGTTAGCTCCTGAAATATTCAGCAAAAAAGATCCCATGAGTGCCTGAGTCCACAGCCATCGGTATAAATGAACCACTGAGTGCAGCACTCTGTTAATCATGCAGAAGATAAACACACTTCTCACTTAACCACCTCTATAAAAACAAACATCAACCATAGAAAATAAAGGCAAGTATAGAAGAAAGCAATTCTATCCCTATTTCTTCTACACCACACTCCAACATAAAGCACATCCACACAGCGGCGGCCAGTGAAGGCAAGCACAGTGAGGCGGGCGGGGAATTTGATGGAAGACAGAATAGGGAAAACAATATAAATAAATAAATCCTATTCCATCGTCTTTCGACTACCCCTCCGACCCCCTCCCCCACTGCGCTTACCTGCACCGGGAGTGACTGCATCTACATGTAACAAGATAAGCATAGCCCTCCAGTCATCACACACAACACCAAAACACTTCTCAAATAGGCCCCTTATAAAACCATACTCTTCCAAAAAGAGACCATGTTGGCACGTACAAGTCTAAATGATTCTATCTTATACTCTGTATTAGATTCCATCTTAATTGTAGCCACATGTAGCAAGGCATGAGCTCCAATCTAGTAATCACATTGGAGAACAAAACACTTCCCATGTAGTGCACAGCATAAACCAACACTGTTCCAATTGAGCATAACATAGAGAAAAACGTGCTACCAGTCCATGGCAGTGTGCCTCTGTGCTCTCATCGGGGGAATGAAGTGCTATATGTAGGTAGGTAACTAAAATACAGTACTTCTCTCACTTTACTTCCTCTCTTTTCATCACTGCCATTGAGGCGAAGTCTTCGATGGTGTTTTTAAGAGTGTATGGCTGAATCCCAACTTCCACTAGAGATCCAGTGTCTCAAATGGGTTCGGCAAATTTTTCCAGCTACTCCCTGAATCCTCTGGCTTTCTGATCTTTCCATAAAGAATCAGAAAAATGGATCTTTTTTATCATCAACATTTATGCAGCATATTTGGACCTGACACATATCCAGATACTACCGGAGAAACATACTACTGGATTAAATACACAGCATTAAGGCTATAATTTGGAATAGGGTGAACACATAATATTTGTTTCTTCTTAGGATAATCTATTTTGGTCAAAAGGAGGATCCGTATCACAGAATGTACAGTGAATGATACTAAGGGACAAAATCAGGACTCTTTTTTTTTTTACTGGGATCCATTTACATGCCTCAAGATTTGAGATTGTGTTGTGGTCTTGTTAAACACCCCTTTTCAAGAACAGTAGAGTTGTTTCCTAATAAATGCCATCATCATAATCAGTAAAACAATTATCTTGACCCTTTGCAGGTATCTGAGGTAAGAAAAATGTGTTTGATACTTTATATATAAACAATGGTCTGCTTCACGTTGGTGATTTTCAAACAAATAAGGATTTAGCAAGGTGCCAAGAGTTTTTACTACTGAATCTGGTTCGAGACTGGTCCATTAAAATTGTGTATTCGTTGGTGAAGGATCCGTTTGCTGGCTTTAACTGAAGAAAGTTTTGGTCCACACTCACATCTATCCAAAATCTTTGGATAGGTGCAGAGGGACAAGCACTGGATTTAACTGCATAAAAATGAATATAGCCTGGATACCTAACAAATGGAAACCCAAAACAGTGAGCGGGTCGAGTGCTGAGGTACTCCACGGGTGGCAGTAATGGCTTTGCTTACTAAAAGAGCACAACAGGTTTCATGCAATGAGACAAAAACAAGGAATCCCCTTCTGGACTCAACACCAATTTCCACAACTCAAGACAACTGAATTGTCATTAATGGTGTTAAATGCCTGAGGTAGGTTAGAGGAGACAGGATGTTAACAACGTCAGATGAGGGTCACCAAGCATGTCAAAAATGACTAATGAATGCCCACTCAGTTCAACACCAATGTTATATCTTGTGTACTTCTTGCTTAGGTGTCAGTGTGTGGGTGAGTGCTGCAACACTATTTGGTGCATGTGTCTTGTACAGTAGGAGATGTACATTTTGCATTTTGTGTCACACTATGATGTTCTCTGTTAAGGGGAATGAGCTAGCATTTGAGTTCGGGTCTATTGGCAGTCTGAGTGCGTTGTTTGAGACAGTGCGAGGCGTATGGCTTAAACAATACCTTTTTTCTACATTTTTCTAAGATTTCCTGTGTGAGTGGGCATGAGATGGGTTTAAAGATACCCAGTGATTGTGGGGTACCTTTTGGTATATTTTCTGAGTTTCCTGTGCATAGCTATCGTTAACGTGGTTCTGCCGTGATACATTGATTTCCTGTGTAAGTGTGGTTTTCTACTGATATGCAAGTTTCCTGTGTGTGGGAATCGTTACTGACATTACTGTCATGTTATATTGATCTGTTACCCATTGCTTGCCTTTATACTAGATGCCCTTGCTTGAGGGATAACTGTGTGGGGTATAAGTCATCCATTGTTTGCTGTTACACTGGATGCCCTTGCTTGAGGGATACTGTGTGGGGTGGAAGTCGCCCATTGCTTGCTATTACATTAGATGCCCTTGCTTGAGGGATACTGTGTGGGGTGGAAGTCGCCCATTGCTTGCTATTACATTAGATGCCCTTGCTTGAGGGATACTGTGTGGGGTGACAGTCACTCACTATTTGATCTTTAGAGTTCTTTGTTTGGGTGTGTGAGTATGAGAGTTCTTTGTTGTGTACTTGAGTTCAAGAGTGCTTTTATGGTGTGTGTTTGTTTGTGGGGTTATTGTGGGTTGGTGTGCTGTGTCACTTAATCGTTTGTTTTCTGTGTTATGCCAGTTATGCTTGTGGGACCAGCTGGTGTGGTTTGTGGTGGTAACAGGAGTGCCATGTTTTTCCCAGTATGCATCTGCTTGAGATGCATGTGTGTGGTGGGGTGCGTATATATATTTTTGTCCCTTTCTATTTTAAATGGTGTTGTAGGGCCCTTTTGTTTCCATCTTGCATTCACAATATGTGTGTGTGTTCTGTAAAGGGGGAAGATGTGTGTTATATCTTGTGTATTTTACTACGCATGTTCCCTAGTGCTCTGCTGCTGTAGGACTGTTTTGTTTCGATCCTCAGCCCTTTATTAAGCAAAATGTGATCCTAATGTAAATGCATTGTTTCCATCTTGCATTCAAAAGGGTTCTATGTAATCTGTAAAGGGGGAAGATGTGTTATATCTTGTGTACTTTACTATGCATGTTCCCTGGTGCTCTGGTCCTTGCTGCTCAGCTAGTATGAATGTGCTGTGCGGCATGTTGGAGTGGTGGTGATGCAATGGAATGTATGGGTTCCTGGTGAGGTGAAGATTGTCAGTTGGAGTACGGGCTGAGCAGCCGGGAGGCTGTTCCTGGTGGAGCTATCCTAAGATCTAAACTAAGTACCTACTATTAATATACTTATCTGCAACTCAGATCAATAATCCTTTTCTATAACCTACACCTCGGCTATCGGACATTTTCCTTGTAACAACCAACATGCACAAAGTTCAGAAACGGATAATTAAATGTGACCCACAGCTAATCCTGCCAGTTTATTTATCAACTGCTGGGCTTGGCAAAACAGAATAGAAATTAAGCAAAAGTTTCCAGTTTCCAAAGAGCTCAAGCATGAACGCATAAGAGAATTAATTATTACAAAATATTCAATTCTGGTAAACCATACATTGAGATGAAGAAATATCTAAGAAATCCCCTGATTTGAAAGGCGTGGCTTGGAAGTAAAAGCATCATATAGCAAAATGTCACCATATAGACTTTCCCAAGGGTGTCTGTGCATTCATTCATTTTAAAGAGAATGTGGGGAAAACTGCAGTAGAATGAAACAGAAAGATCACCAGAATGTGGCAAACATTCCCTTGACCTAATAAGAGTGTTAGGGTCCCTTTGAAACTGCAAACCACCACCAGGATACAACTCAAAATCCATATTCCGCCCAGAGTGTGTCATGCACAAATTGTTAATTCTGCTGGTGTTTTGGGAAGACATACATAATTGTATCCTTCATGACACTGTGGAATACCTTTCTTGCACAATGATCACTGAGGGAGGTTTTCTACAAAGAAAATTGAGCAGGAACCCTCTCTTGCAAAAGTCAATGTCTGAATTTTTTTTATATAGATGAAGCAACCGTCAACAAAGTGATGAGAAGGCAAACTTTTACATCTTTAGAACATCTCAGAAACCAAATTATATACGAAATGAGCCTTGACTCAGATTATCACTTTTGTACCGCTTTAGGCCACCATAAGTGTGGCAGGGTATGCTCAGACGTGAGTCCCTTGCTCACTTTGCCACTGGATTCAAGCAAGCCGGGCTGAAGACGGCTGGAATGCCAGAAACCGGTCCTCGGAAGCTTGTTTCCGGTCCAGGGAAGGCATGGCTTGGCAGTTCGGGCTGGACTGCTTCTATGAGGCATAGGGTCAGACTGATTTACATATAGGCATGTCTGAACTGGGGTGGCAGAGTGGGCTAAAGAACGGTGATGGATTAAACCCAGATCTTTTGACTGGGTGTGAGTGTTTGATTGATTCAGATGCTCCGTCCATCACCACCCCCTTTTGTACAGGATTATATCGGAGCTGAAGAACGAGTGCTGGCAGATTACACGAGAGAGATTAGTAAACAAAAGAATATCTTGATTGCTGCGGGAACCAGTGCTTAATTTGTAATAGGATGAGAGCTGGTGATCAAAGCTCTTCTTAGAGACCCACAGCGAATGGTTTTAAATGCAGGTGCACCTAATATCAAGACTGCATAGTTTTGAATCAACCTCATGGTTCTTCCATCCACACTCTGTACCCGTTTATCACACTCTTGCATGTTCGTGCTTTATCCCCTTGCAACGTTTTTTCAATCTTTCTCTTCCTACTTTGTTGTACAAAAAGATTGATCCTAGTAGGTTATAGGATGTAGATGTATTCAGCTCAGTTACAGGTTCAAGGTAACACCCCAAGAGGAGCAGCATCGTTGCTGCTCAGCCCACTCTCTACAACTGACATTCACACCAACCAGGCACTCATCAACATTTCGTGACCTCGCACACGCACACTGGCTGAACACCAGGGACTTGGAACTATGGAGAGGATGCACAGCAACCATGACAAGTCACAACACATCTCCCACTGCCTTAAAGAAACAATTGAAAATATAAATAAACAATTAACGAGTCCCATAAATATTCATTCACATTAAACAACAAATCAAAAGGACAAAAGATGGAAGAAAATGATCATTCAATTCTATGAATATAAGTCTCATAAAACATCAAGAGGTAAATCCAATTTACCCCTACCGCACATACAACACCCTTAGCCCTCAAGAAGGACATTACACAACATCAGGATGAAACACACATGCCCCCACAACACATCATCCTTAACCAGATCAGGGTGCAACACACAAGCACCTACCACACGTCCTTACCCCTAGGTAGGACATTACGGACATCAGCAACACACATGCACCTACCACACGTCCTTACCCCTAGGAAGGACATTACACACATCAGGGTGTAACACACATGCCTCTACAACACACACATCAGTAGAACACGGGGAACTTCTCATACCCGCTACTACATCCACTAAACAACTCATGGCAGGAATAAATGCACAGTGTTCATTGATATTCAATGTTCTTTTATTGATTATTTTCTTGTCACAACCGTCACAGCCGACGCGCGTTTCGCCCTCCGCAGGCTTTTTCAAGGCAAGTACTTTATGGTGAGCAGTATGTATTGTAAGAATCGATAATTATCAAAGAACCTTTAGGCATTGTTCCTTCAAGCCTTTCGCTTTCACACATCAAGGTGCTGTCAATATATTTCGTTAATCTAGAATCCATCCATATGTTGATTTATCAGAGTTTATACGCGCTATCTGGAGCCTTGATAAGTTCCATCGCCATTGCGCGTCTGTTGGCGTTGGAAAAGGTAGCCTCCTTCCGCGTTTTCCGGGAACGCTGATTCAGTGCGGTTGAAAAGCCAAACAATGTCTTGTCAGGAATTGGCAAGCAGGCGATGTAAAGATGAAGAAAACTTGCACTCTTAGGAGTCACAGAAATTGCCACCTTGATTCCATACTTTAAGTAGAAATGGTATTAGGGCCAAACAGGGGCCAAGCATTTACGATACAAATTCTCAGGCTGAGCATTCGCTATGCGACACTGTGGTAAATAGATTGCAGGATACAGCAGGTATATTGAGAAGTCCTTTATTGAAGTACATAGGAAGAGACAAGAGCGAACTCTTCACCACCGAGGCTACAAGCAACTACCGTGAAATAGAACCCTTACTTGAAAGCAAACATAGAACATAAACATGAGAGCATTCTGTTGTAGTACAGATAATGTTAAGACATTCCATAAAGACTAGAACTGAAACCTAAGAGTTTTTCTTACTACAAACACCCCGTGGTGTTCCTCAGCTGCTTCCCAGTGCAGTAGGATACTGTAAAAGTTCTCAAGACATACTTTCAGTGAAGCCAGCCGGGACGGTGAGTCAGCGCTCTAGCCTCCGGGGGTGCCCCTTTCTCCGTGGTGCAGCGCAATGATGTAATTGGTTCGCACTGTGTGGGTACGCAGAGTTGTCAGTGTTCACCCTCACCGCTGACATCATATTGGCCTGAGTGCTCGGTTTCACTCCTCTGCACACAGCCGTGACCAGTACTCATGCTCCTCCTCCCGAGCTGACATCTTGGCTCGCACCCAGATTGACAAGAGCAGCACATGGCAGCCTTGCGGCGAATTAAAATGCTGCATCGCATGGCAGCCTTGCGGACAATCTGAATGCTGCATAGGATCCTTCAGTTCAACAGCAAGAGAATATGAGACCAAACCAGTACAGAGGCACCACAGGTGCTCCCCACCCCTTAGAGGCACACAGAAGTCTAGGTGACAGCACGTTGCATAGACTTCATTAACCCAAATAATGCTGCGGCTTACCAGTCTTGTGCCCCACAGTTACTATGCTAAATTTAGTGTGGCTCAGACCACGATATACCTGTTTGCCACTCTTCATGCAGATCTACAAAAGGGTCAATTTCACCAGTATTCCTTTCCCAGCTGCTGGTTCATGTCAATTAAAGGCTGCAAGTTCACTTAAATCCTGCAAGATCACTCAAATAAACAGATTAAATGCCCATCACTTCTGTTGACTGTGGGCTGCCCAATGAAAAAAACACTGGTGGAGCTTCTGGGGGGCTGCTCTTTAATTCAGGCTTCAATCTCCTCTGCTCTTAGCTTCTTCAGTAACCATCTCTTTTCACGTTGTTCCCTATGTGTGGTTCCATTTCTGCATTGTCACCAGTGTTGTTAAAAAGATGGATCCTAGTAGGTTATATGATGCAGATGTATTCAGCTTAGTTACAGGGTCAAGGTAATGCCACACCAGGAGTAGCAGCTGCTCAGCCCACTCTCTACAACTGACATTCACACCAACCAGGCACTCATGCACATTTTGTGACCTCACACACACACTGGCTGAGCAGCAGGGACTTGGAACTATGGAGAGGATGCACAGCAACCATGACAAGTCACAATTTACTCCTTTCTCCTTTGTGTGTTTTTCTCACGCTTCCTCGCTGGCAATGGCTGATAAGGAAAAATAAATGTCAGTCCCCAAAATTGAGTGCTGGTGAGCCCCACTGGCAGGCTGTTAAATGTGTTGTGTGGCATTGTACCTGAATATTGAATACCATCTAATGTAAACATCATCTACCAGAGGATAGCCCCAGTCGATTTATTTCACTTAGGGTCTTAATCTCCAGAAGTGTTTCCCTCAGAGAATTGATAAGGGGCAATCTAAACATTAAAGTGTGGAGTTTTGATACCAGAGCTGTCTTTTCAAGCCTCAATTTTCAATTATAATTTCAAACTGGTGAATTGGTGTCAACTGTGTCAGGACTTCTGGGATATTTAATCAAGATTACCCATTTGTGAGTATTTCTCATTTTGGGACAGCTCCCAACATAACTACTTAGTGAGGGAAGAGACGTATGCATTCAGACATCCATGTCCTTCCGTATTATTGGTGACGTTAAGAATATATTATGTCTCCGCGACCTCATAGACATACCATACCTCCCCATACAAGGGATGTACAGAAAACATGTGCATGGTGGCATCAGTGCTCTTCGTGACCCTCAGGGCTGTTTGTCAATCCTTTCCAGGGGCTCAAAAAAAGAAGGAGGGCTGAGGGGGGATCAGTATCTCTGAGCTCCAGAGATCGCGGTCCATTATTCTGCCTACGCAGCAACATCCAAAAATGTTACACTGCCCTAAACAAAGGGTTTTCATTTACACAAAATAAGGAGCATGGCAGACCCTTTACCACTTACAAAGTAAATAAAGTATATCAGGCTGAAGCAAGTAGCCGGACTCCATGTTCACTGTATCATGCAAAAGTTTATTGTAAATAAGGATCCTTGTTTTCCGTTTTTACAGATTTTTACAGATAAATACAGACAGAAAACATTCATTTTCCAGTCTGTGTTTATTTTTAAATGTGGAAAGAAGGAAAATTGGATTGCTTTTTGAGTAATTCGAAATACTGACTGCCATGACTGCCAGGCCAATAGATGGCTGGATTAATAGATAAGGGGGTTAAAAAAAAGAAAATCATTTTAGTAAAGAGGCTTTAACAGCAGTAGGTATGCACCACGTTGATACTAAAATTTCCATATTTTCATATAAGTGCACTGATTTATCCTCAGCGTGTGTTCACAGCACAAAAACTTGGCAGGCATTTAAGCATGAGTGCATATTTATCGGTTAAATAAATGTGGGAATATACTCATTTCAGCTTAATTTTTCCATGAAACCAAAAATAAATATGGATAAATACAGATAAAATTAGCAAAAAATGAACATGGACAAATACAGACGGAAATGGCAATAAAAAATACCATTAAACCGGGAGCTCTAATCACAACCTCAAGTACCCAGGACGCAGCACAGTCATGTATGTCATTGTCTTGAACATCCTGGCAGTAACTGACATACCGGTCACTGCCAGAACCTGAGGAACATTCCTAATGCAACAATCTGTACGCCATCTTACCACACAGGCCGTCTCCTGTCCTCACTGTCTCCTGAAAAAAAATGCAATTTACTCAAAAAGAATTTGAGGGAAAGAATGCGCTGTTTTTTTTAATTTTTATTTTTCCAGAGGCATCAATTTAATGCTAACCCATACTCCAGAACCGGCTAAAAAGCATTTCAGCCTACCCTCCATGAAGATGAAATCTGTCAGTAGGCTATCACAGGATGTTTTATAACTTTCCTAAGGGGAGGTTTCATTTCAAATAAAAAAAACTCCATTTAAAGTAACGACTTGGGACACAGAAGTGGGCTCCGCGCAAACAGCAGCCATATTTTACAGCCCCCAGACACTGCAGGAGACGTCTCCTCCGATGCTCTTTCAGCTTTTTTTTGCTGCTGCCACATTTAGCCGGTAACCACACACTGTATATGAAGCCTGTGCTTGCAAAGACACGAGAGGTAAGCAAAGGCAAGGGGGATATTATAGGCCTCCAAAGGGCCCTCCCAGATGGATGCCAGGGCTACAGATAGAAGATAATGTGTCCTCTGCCCTGCCAGGCAGTGCTATATTTTACTCATCGGCTCTGCTGTCGTGAGTTGAGTGGTTCAGCCGCAGCATCAAAGCACTCAGGAACGAATGGGCAGCAAAATGCATGTGGCGCGTTCCGGGGGCTAGAGCAAGCGGCAAAAAAGTAGGTCATGCATGGGCTGCCTGAGCGCGGGACGTACCAAGTTACATCTACTGTATATATATGTATGTGATATTTGTGTGACACCAGCCTAGCCCAGATGTGTAGCTTCCATTGGTGCAGAAGGTGCAGTGACACCGGCGCCCAGAGACTGAGGGGGTGGAGTACAAAACCCTGATTATAGCTGTTCATGTCCATATTCTTCTCTGCCCATGACACACTGACTTTGCCATTCGAAGGGCAGTTGAGCATTCTGGGTAATACGCCTTTAATGGTCTGGAGCAATGATTGCATAAAGTATAGACTCAGCTGCCTTTCTAAGGAATGCTCATTAATCTCTACTAGACCTTGTATATTTCGACATAGTTTTCAATATTTTTAGGATCCCGTCCTCTCTAGAGATCATGGTAACTCTTTCCTTCACAGTTTTCCCATTTCTTCTACCCAATGCTCGATTTTAAGCTTACTGAAAGGATGAAATATCTCGCTGTCCTTGACACTGAGTGCATCTAAAATGTTTTTTTTTAAGAAAAGACCATCGCAGCTTTTTCCCCAGCCACATTCCGAGCGCTTCCTGATGGTAATTGAAGCACTTGGAGGCATGATGACGTTGGGTGTCACACCAGCCCGAGTCCTTTCTCCATGGGTCAACAGCTCCACAAATAGGAAATAAATAATAGGCCGCGTTAAGCCCCATTATGAATCTTAGCCCGAGCACGCCAATGCTGAGTAGATTCCCTGTATGGTGCCTTCTTATCCCAAAACTCACTCCCTGCCCCTACGTCCCTGCCCGCGATTTTGATTGGACCGTCCGCCCCAGGGAGGGCTCATCTGCAAGTCTGATTTCATCTACTAAGCAAGCAATGCTGTGATTGATGCATTCTAATATCTCTGCTCGGACACGGGCAATCAAGTAGGGAATGGAAGGAAACACCTCATCCCATTACACCCCCAGCCCACAGCCCCTCTTCCTCATCTTATGATCTGCCTCATTAGCCCACTCTCCCGCCAACAGGATGCTGACAGCTAAAAAAGATGCTTCTCTTGCTGATGCAGAGCCATTGTCTCTAGTGTGGCTGTGTACCGAGGAGCTGACGAGGAAGGGCCCTCTGCTTTGTTGTACAGAGGGATATCCAGTCAGCCTGCAATCCTGCCTTAATGGCAGACGGCAAAAGGGGAAAACAGAAGGATGCATGATCACGCGTGATGGTGCTGGACCAGAAGAAGATCCCTGGCCGAACCAGCAGCACCATTTTTGGCCACATGGGTCATTTCATTATTCTTTTCACCTGTGGAAGAGCTGCATGGAGAATAATAAAAACAAGGGTAAAATATTTAGTGTAATCCATTTCAGTTTCCATTTCGAAGCCTTTGGCTATGCCAAGTGGGCCATAAGAAGGCCCACGATGGACCATACACTATGCACACACCTTTTCCTTCTCATCTACCTGCAGGAACAATAGTTCTGAGCATAGTTGCTGATTTATACAGCTAGGGGCATCAGTAGTAGATGTTTACAGTAGGGCTTTGGCCACCAATTGCATTTCCAGTGAATGGGGGCTTAAATCCACAGCGTCGGGCTGGAGAACTGATCGACAAGCCATGAGTGGAGTATCGTAACACAAACCAAAGCGTAGCGGTCAGTTTGTGGGTGAGGACAAGGGGCCTGAATCAGTCTAGGACTGTGAGCCAGTACTGGCAAGTACCTTTCAAGAATGCGCCTAGAAGCCTAAGGAGGATCCGGCACTCCAAGTCCTGCAATAACAGTTAGAAGCCAGGTCCTCATAGCCCCTTCTTCAGCACTTGAATCTCCTGTAGGGTTAGATGGTTATAATGATCCTGTACTATGGGCCTCACCTGTATGAAGAACTGTATACAAAAATCCTTTTATCGTGAATCTCAGGGAGCATTATAAACTCTTATCTGTCCAAGTGCAGTTATATTTACTTTTGTCACCCTTTTATCTAGGTCTTCTGAGACAACCATCAATATAATTATCCGAGGATAATTATATTGATATTTGTAATATGAGTTCACCAGTGGTGGCATGATGAGGTGGCACGATATTGGTTGTAGCTCTGAATTATAAGCCATTTTCTTCAGCACTGAATCATAAGTAGTGACCAGTGGAATATCTAACCTTGGAACATTCTTCTGGTTTCTACGTGCATGCACGGACCAAAATGTATGGGTTTGATGAATGAGCATCCAAGATACTGTGAGAGACCCAGCATTTGGAATCTTAGGTGTTTATACGTTCAAGAAAGCCCCAGGGCCACTGCTGCCCCAGTCGGCTCCCCAGCCAGCACCATCCCAGATGTTGGCGGGAGCTGGAACTTTGTCTCTGCTCCCACCCGGAAGCAGCTGTTTTTAATTACTCCTGCCGAGCGTGAGCAAAACACGGTTCCCTGCCTGGGAGAGTTTAGAAGCAGGTTCAGATTTCTGTTGGTATGTCAACTTTTGAGCAGATTTTGAGAATATCCGTCAAAATTGGGGAAAGATAAATAAGGCAGGGCAATACAACTTATTTCACTAATATATCTGCATCAAACTTTACAGTCAGCTAGCAAATTAAGTCCAGTACAATAATTTTCTGTTTCATGAAGATTAGATAGAGAGGAGTGGGCAAATTTAGCCCTCCCCTTTAAAAGGCCAGGTCCTGCAGCCATCCCCGCGCTGTGAACACCCAAAGGCCCTGAGTAATGAGGTTGAATGACTACGGGGCATGAGCACCGCGCCTGCCCAAAAGCCAGGTCCTGCAACTAGCCCCCACTGCGCACAGCCAAAAGCTGTGCAAAGGAGGGATTCAAATGCATACCTCCCACTAGGACTATTTACATGGTTTGGCCTTTGGCCAGTCCCTGTCGCCGAACCCCACTACACATTGTCGAAGGTAGTACAGAATGGGTACATGGCACAGTAATGCAGTACATCATAAAACACCCCACCATGTTTTAATTTTTGCTAGCCTTGTTTTTTATTCATATGCCATCAGTAAAGTGGTGTACTGAGGATAGCGGATGGGGGAATTATAGTCTGGGACACATACCATAACTCATTAATGATGGCCCTTTTGTTTTGGTGTTTGCAGAACTATAAAAAACTATTTAAATAATCGTATTTATGTTTAATTTGTCAGAGCAACTTTGAAAAATGATAACAAAGTGCCTGCATCAGTCTGGAGAAGTCACAACCCCACACTCTTGGTTGGCATGTGAAGCCAGCAAGATGTTTTCTGATATCTGCAAAGCTCCAGATGACCAGCTTCTACAGCTCAAGAATAAAGACTTGCATCAAAATACAGCCTCCTCACTCACTCCTGGTGGATTAATAGATGTCTAACACATCTGACAAATGTGCATCCTGCAATGCCCCTCAAGAAGCACCTTTGATGACCTTGACCTCTTGTTCTTTCTTCTTCTACATCACTGCAAACCATCCAGCCGGTCTGACCTTGTAGGACCCTTTGTTTGAGGAACATTTAAGACCCTCTCTGGCTCAACTTTGACAACAAACAGCTATGCCTGATGGTAATTTTTGTCAACCTTCAATGAAGATGTTTGAGTACACTTCTTTATGGCATTCTGACCATTATGTTCCTTTGACCTCCATGTTAAATGTCTCTCCTGCTGAATTACAATGAAAAAGTAAAGTCTATTTTTTCGTTCTTTGATTGCATTACATATAATTTTCGAATCTCTGGTTTTAGTCAATAAAATATTCCTTAAAGTAAACATGGTTAGAACTTTATATCCTTTACTCTTTTAACATGACATGGCCTAGGCTGATGATGGTGGGGGCTACTTCTCAAAACAGTCCAACTAAGGTTTTGAAAATACATTTATCAAGAAGGTTTCTTTTAAGAATGATAATCGAAATTTACTTATTTGAAATTCTTCCTTGAGTGGGCAGAGTGTTAGTCCTGCACTTTTCTACAGTGTCGTCTGTTGTTTAAAATGGGATATCAGCTCTATGTGATAACGGTCGAGTCCTAATGCTACCTCATTGGGTTTGATCTATGAGCAGGCCATATTTTTACATATGAGCATCAGCAGGTCCAAGAATTGCTCCATCTCACCACTCTATACTTCCTTCATTTCAAGTGAGACAGATCGGAGAGGTGCAAGTGGGCTATGATATAAACTTTTCTAGCTCCCAAAGTAATCCTAATAAAGGAGGAAGGAAACTAGAACCCAGGAGGCAGGTGGATCAATCTTGTTAGGCCTTCTGAGTGGAAACTGAATGGCTGATCACCATCCCATATCTATTCCTAAAAGGAAGCAGGTATACTATTCAGCGCATGAAGGGTGTCCCCAACCACTTCATTCTCCATGAGCTGTGATCCATTTCTGCCTGAACATCTCTCCCTTGAGTTTCAAGTTTTTATTTCTCCTCCTTTGAAACAGGTGAGCTATGATGGTGCAATGATGTGTTAGGTCGGGTCAAAAATGTAATTACGCTGGCAACATTAATGAAATTCTGAATTTTGCACTACGCAAAATGTAACATAACCCACAGTTTGTAAAGTATTGCATTCTGGTCTTTCGAGTAACTTTTACGAGTGAGCACGTACATACCGTACTTTAAATAATATTCGCGAAATACCAACGAGATAGGGATTTTCACAGAAAATCTCTCAATATTACATATTTTACATGAGATAAGATCACACGATGCTTCACTCAGAAAAAGTGTGATTTCATCTAATTTTATTTATTTATTATAGAATTTCGAAACGTTCCTGAAAAAAAGCGATTCACACACCCTCTGATTTTACCAGCTTCAAATGAATTCCGGGAATTGTGAAGAATAGCGTATCTTATTTCCAATACCTGATATCACATTGTATAACTACTTTCAACCTCTTCTTGAGAAATTTAAAGACTTATTACTGTCTTGACCCTTGTCTATTTTTATAGTGCTTTTTTTTCTTCCTCACCTTTTGCTATAAAATCGGAATCCTTCCTCGGGTGTTTACTATCACCCTCCTCTAGATTCCTTCTTAATCAATGCTTAAAATAATCAATTTTGACCTGGATTTTTTTCAGATATTTCTTTTTTAGATAACGGGATAAGGGAAGATTTTAAATAGACTAATCTTTTAAGAAGGATCTAATGAAGACGAGTGTATGGGTTTTGAGGAATGCCAACTGCAAATATCCACCCCAAAATGTGGAGATTGCAAACAAGTGGAACAGGCTAGGCCAAAATAAAACAATTTGTAAAGACAACTAAGAGACCCGCATGTAAGTAAAAAAAAAAATTAACATTTTAGCTAAAATATAGAAAGAGATTTTCCGTAAAATTGTATCCATATTAGTTTCTCTACCAAAGTCCAAAGCACCATCTTCATTGTCCCATTCCTTGAAATATTACTCTCCATCCTGACGCTAAAGTGAAACCTCATAACTATACAATCGGGATAGGTGCTCTCGTATTGTGAAGATTCCGAAGATGCCTAAAGTGGCTGGGAGAGGGCATCGTTAGTTAACGGAGAACGTTAGATGACCAGCTCCTTTGCAATGGGAACAGCACAACGTGGTTTCTCCCGTTACACTATTTACAACACACCTCCCCAACTCAGCCATGGGCTCCAGTGGGGATTGTGGATAGATGGCTACAATGCCAAGGGTAGTGGGCAATAGGCACCAGCCATATGACATTAAAAGCGGAGGGGGTAATTAAGGTATCAAAGGACCTGGATTTCCAAAAACATAAAACTGGCAAATAGCTTGAGAGAATTCGGACAGTTAAACGGAAGGATGGGCATGAGAGGAGTCAAGAGGCGTTGGTAGGCGTGGGAAGCGAGTTTGGTGGTCTTTTCTTGTCTTCACTTTCTATTAATCTGCCTAGATTTAAAAAAAAACCCGCCAAGTACCCAGGACATTATGTCTCCAGATCATCGCGCTGCTTGCACCCTATGACCCTGGTGTTCACTTCGATTAATGTGATTTGTTGTATTTTCCGAATCTCTCGTCCTTCTGCATGCCTGCAGAGCCAAGGTGTTTCAAGGCAGATGTAATCTGACAATTCAGTGGATGAAATCTGACAAGTTGCTGCCAAACCCAAACAAACATTTTTTTCTAGCACATAACATGTGACCCTTCTGAGTATGAAGGGATTCGACTGAAAGGGACAGTTAGATGTTCATATGCATTGAAGGAGAGCAACAGCACTTGAGACAGTAGGAATCAAGTGGAATATTCATGAAAAGTCGACAGAGAAAGGATATGTCCTGAACTCACATATTTAAAAGTGCCCTAGTCTCTTGTATGCTTTTAACCTGCAGGAGCGTTTCACTTTAGAACATCAGTTAATATCTCTATATTGAGAAGCATTTATTAACAGTTTTAATAAATGCCTCTCACTATAGTGATATAAACTGATGCACTAAAGTGTAACGCTAACACATGCTGAAAGCATAAAAGAGGCACCCCACCCCTTTCATGTTCCCCCAGCCGCCACTGCTCGCAGTGTGCCTAGTGTGTCAGGAACATTATTGTTAATGGTTTTATATGTGCAAGCGATGGCCTTGCTCCCCAGCACCTCCATGAGAAACCTACCCTCAAGTGGGGAGTATTCAGTTATATCAACAGCGTCTAACCCCTCAGTCAACCAGGCATGCTGGAACAGTGCAAATTTCAGGTATTGATTCAGATGAAGATGATATTGTCGGCTCAGGGAGGGGAAGGGCATTAAGTCCCCATCTTTCCGGACATCACCTACTCTACAGATCCCACGGCTGAAATCCACATAATATCCCCAATTCTCTCATCATGCCTCCTTCCCACAATGGGGATTCCCTGGTAACCCTAGATGCCCAGCCCATCATTTTAGAGGTTTGTTGCCACCCTCTCAGTGCCACCTGCATTGCAGGTACTAACCTGCTCACTCCAGCCACAATATATATATATATGTGATCAAGCCTCTTCCTGAGGCGAAACGCGTCATGGCGGACGCGCTGGCACGAATATAATAAAATATAATAAAAAGCACTTTTGCACCAGCAATTGATGGCTCTACTTTTCGTCATTTGGAAAATCGGCAGCGCCAGCTTGCAGTGTGGCGATTCTTCGGATATATATATATGTATTATATATATATATATATATATATATATATATATATATATATATATATATATATATTATTGATCACATTCTGAACACGAGGTTGCCGGCCAACCCTATCATCACCTTTAGACGGGCCAGAAGTATGGGCTCTGCTTTGGAAAAAGCAGCCCCTGAATTGAAGTCTAAAACTCCCTGGTTGAAACCCTCTAGGGGTTTTTTCAAATGTTCCAGCTGCCGCGCATGCAGGTTCGGTATCAACACTCTACATTATTCAACTCCATTTGATGTAGAACCTAAAATGATTACCGGCAATTTCAATTGCAAGACTGACTTTGCCGTGTATGTCCTGACGTGTACCTGTGAGTTAAGATATGTTGGTAGCACCAAACTCCAGGTACACGTCAGGATTTTACAGCATTTACGCGCCATACTACATAGTGACCCGGCCTACCCTGTAGCTCGTCACTTTAAAAGAATACACAATAAGGATCTATCCTGTTTAAAATATTTTGTGATTGGAGCCATACCCCCTCTCAAAAGCGGTGGGGACAGGGAGTCATTATTAAGGCAATTGGAAACCAAGATGATCTTAGAACTGGATACCCGTTGGCCGAATGGATTGAATAATATTGATGAAATGCATCACTTTTTTATGATACCTCTTTCTGATTCAGCAATCCCTTATGCAGCAGCATTTTTGGGCCTGGTTAATTACTTTTTCTCCCTCTTAGTTAGGTTGCCTATTTCGAGGTTGAGGCGGGGCCCCATTTCTGTCCCACACTTATGTATCGTACTCAAGAGGTTTGAGATGAGCATAAAATATGTGTTGATTGAATTATGAATGTTCTTGACCTATGTATGTTTAACATACTTATTCTAGCTTGTATAAGGTCATTCTATCTGTGTATTAGTCCTTGATATGTATATTTGTATATAGACATTTATATTCTTATATATTTATCTATATACACCTCTATTTTTCTAAAATAATTTTTCTACTTTTGTACATTGACTAAGTCTGAAATTGAAAACATGAAATATCATATTGATCATAGTTTTTACTCTTTGTGTATATATGCATGTATATATTATATTGTATATATGTATATATATTATTGAATGAGAATTTAGGTGTATTTATTGGGTTTTTATCACATTCTTTTGATACTATTTTATACTATTTATTACATAGTGATAATTCATGTTCATGAACTAGGCATATTGAATGTTTCCAGGGACCTGTGAAACGGTTTTATGTGCTGATATTTCTTGTTCCTTGATTAATGAATGGTATTGCACTGACCTTTTTGCTCCCTTTCCTGCCTTTTTTCTCCCTTTTTTTGCACGTTATCTCACTCTCACACAGCACTTTATTGCCTGCCTTTGTTTTATGATTATATAGGCACATCATGTAAATGTAAATGTAGTTGAGCTTATATAGCGCACAGCTACCCGCAGTGGGTTTCCCGGCGCTTGCTTAGGGAACCCGTCCTGGTATTCCCCTGTGAGATAGCAGGGTATCCACAAGGTGAAAGTCAGGCATCCCGCCGCGAGGGGCCGTTGTGGAGATTAAGCAAGCTATTGCCCAGAGTCGCAGAGTGTGAACCCATGAGTCGAGAAGGCACCGGGGCAAGAATTATCGAGTTCGTGGAATTTTTAGCCCAAGACCCGCCGAGACGGGGAATTGAACCCTGGTCCAGGACCGATCTCAGCTTCCGGGTCTGCCGCCTCTAACCCCTGAGCCACACTTCTCCTATCATATTGTATGTGGTAACGTTAGTACGTCCTATGAGAACTCTGTATTTATACAGTTAGACTTTGTTCCGTTGTTTGACGTAATTATGTGGTCAGTTTATTTAACTACCACAATATACATACAAGGATCCTGGATTTATCCGGTGAAAATTATCAGTGCTCATGTTTTGTTAGAGAATTAATAGCGGCAGTATGTCTTCACTTTTTAATTGTCACATGACACATTACGTCACTGTGAGGGGGTGTTCCCTTCTAACTTTGCATTTAAAAAAAGCATTGTGTCTTCATTACATGTTGCAGCGTGATCAAGGGCATAATTTACCAGAAACGCGTAGCTGCTTTCTGTGTATCGAATAAAATCTTTCTGATGCTGAATTACCGTGGTCCGTCTTCCTTCTGTTTGCTGGCGTGCAAGCTTGAAACGCTGAGAGATTCGGAGGAGTCACGTGGTATATATATATATATATATATATATATATATATATATATATATATATATATATATATATATATATATATATATATATATATATATATATATATATATATATATATATATATATATATATATATATATATATATATATATATATATATATATATATTTTAGAGCGGAGTGTGGCTGAATACAGGCCCTCTCCAACAAGTAAGTTAGGTGATCTGGTGGTGCACACATCCAATTGTTAATGGGTATCAGGTGTGCTGTCCAATAATAGGCCCATATGTCTGGAAGGGAAATCCCCACAGTATAAGAATTCCACTGGAGCGTCCATAATGTCACCCTAGAGTGCTTCCCATTCCACAGTAATGTCCGCACCTCTCTAGCAATTTTATTGAACATCTTCACCGGGATAGTGAAATATGTATTTTGGAGTTAATATAATAACTTAGGGAGTGTAATTTATCTTAAAGATGGTGGCCCTCTCAAGAATTGTCCAGGGCAGCCTGCGCCAAAGTTCTGCATTGCCCCGAAATGCATTGTACTCCTTACCTAGGTTGGCAGTTAGACTTAGCTCTCTAGCGGGTGTGACATCAAAACCCTGATATTTCAACATTGCATCCTCAACCCATAGTTGGCAAGGCAGTGGCATCAAAGGTGCCATTAAGTTGGAAGTGCACAGATTTCTTCCAGTTAATTTTGTATCCTGAGTAATAGTCTTGAAGATTACCGGAATTGAGAAATGAGGCTCCATAACATAAAGAAGGATATCGTTCGTGTAGAGTGAGATTTTCTCCTCCTGCGGGTGAAAACCATGACTCATAACCCCAGAATGACGGGGTAAGCGCGGATCATACATGCTACCGGTTCTAACGTTAGAGCAAAAAGGAGAGGGGATAAAGGCCAGCCCTGTTACATCCCTCTCAATCAGGAATTTCTCTGAGAAGACACCATTCACTAACACCTGGGCCATTGAGACATGATATAGTAAATCCACTGACTGCCCTTATTTGGGACCATTACCATATTTTACCAATGTTTGGTGTAAACTGGGCCAATGGACATCCTTAAATGCCTTCTCGGGATCTAGTGAGAGAAAGACATGAGCCATCTCCCTGTCCCAAACTTCCAAAAGCCAATTGGTGAGTGTTGCAAGTATAGACGGGTCGATCTGCCTGGTATGAATCTAATTGGTCTCCATGTATCAGTGGGGTTATAACTATTAACAGCCTAGTCACCAGGATCATCGCCAGCACCTTAGCCTCTACCTTTAGAAGTGAAAACGGGAGGGGTATGAGTGACAGCTGGTCTGAGGTTTCCCTTCTTTATGTATTACAGGTATAGTTGCACACTGTAAAACTAGTGGCAGTGCCCCCTGGTTTCTAGCCTCTCTAAACAAGTTCAGGAGATGTGGAGCCAGAGTGCCAGTGTATCTTTTGAAAAACTCAACCGGCAGACTGGTGGGCCCTGAGGTTCTCCCTGGATTGAACCTCGCAATAGCTGCCTGGACCTCAGAGAGGTATATGTCTCCCTCAAGGTCCATGAGGTCTTCCATCAAAAGAACAAGGGGCTGTCACTGTGACAAGAAAATTCCGGATCCGGTAAGTTCCCAGGAGTGAACAAGCCCTGTAAAATTCTGCATAATAGCAGATGAATCCCCCCACTATTTGGCTGTCAGTCAAGTAGGCCTCCCCATGGATGCTGTGATGGTCCTCACCGAGTGCGCCTCTGTCTTGCTCCTGCTGAACCAGTCATCACGAGCATCTAGCCCTTGCAAACAAAACATAACTACTCGCAGAGAAATACCAAGAGGTCTTTTGCCACAGCCATCCGAAACTCACAGTCCTAACGTAAAAAGCACCATCACGTTCCTAGCACTCCCAACACACACCACACATACCAAACATACCAATTACACCAAAAAGAGGGGGGAGTCCCCTCAAGAGCAGCAACTACTAACCAAACGTTATGCTCCTGTTAGCCCAAAAACATAACGCCCACTGAGGCCCCAACCTGACACCCACAGAATCAAGGGTCCATAGGGGCACCAGTTTCTCTGTGCCCTAGTTCAGGGTTACATGATACACAATCAGAGCCTTGGCCCAGATTGCCCTCCATTGTCTGTCGGGCCAACGGATCATCATCCCCTAATAAAGAAGGCTGACTCCCCGGAAGGAGAACCCGGTCCTCTGAGTCTGTCGACCTCTCACTCCCAACCAGGCCACCATCATCCCTCCACCTGGGTCTATCCCCACCTCTCCTAGCCCTGGCTCTTCTTTTTTGTATTAAGGACCAGAGTTTTGGACTTATCCCATTCCTCCGCAGCCAGCAGTCTCACTTGTCTGTCCCTGTGATGGCCAAGGACTCTCCTCAATCCAGTGTCATGAATAATCAGGTGTTAGGAAGAAATGGACCTTGTCCTGGAACAATACTTTCAGTTTGGCAGGGAATAGCTGCATGGACCACAACTTGGCATTAAGTGCTTCAAATGTTTTCCTCTGCTTTTGCACCTCCCAGAACAGCCCTGGCATAGTTGTGACAGCATAAAGGTGGAGGCAACATACTTGAGGACTCCTTTATGACTTGCGTCTCTAAGGATCTCATCCCTATCCTGGAACTTCAGGAAGCGCGCAATTATTGGAAGCAGGGGTGCACCGGGTGGCTGCTGACCAGAGAGCACTCTGTGTGCTCGTTCAATGACAAAGCAGGTGGAGAGGTTATCGACAGTGAAGGTGGCACAGATACATTGCCCAGGAGAGTCCATCATATTGGTCCCCGCTCAACCCCTTCCGGTAACCCCACCAGTCTCAAATTATTGCACAACGCCGGGTTTTTAGTGTCATCAACCTTCCAAATCAGATCCTTAGTGATCGCCCTCACCTCCGCTAGATCTTTTCCACGGGTGTGCATCGTATCTTTAAGTTTGGATACCCTATCCTCCGCAGCTGTCACAAGATCAGCAACATTGCGAAGATCCTGTCTCAAGAGTCATACCTCAGATTGGACTTCACCAATCATGGCATCTAGGCCTGTCCTAGCAGTTTGAATCACTGCTAGGAGAGCTGCTTTATCAGGCAAAGAGGAGGCTGCAGAGTCATCTGAGTGAGGCTCAGCCACCTTGATATATCTGTCAATTTTCCCCTGGCAGGGTGGTTCTAATTTGCCATTATGAAAAACAAGATAGGTCACTTACTATTACATTCATTGTCAATCAATCAATCAGGATTTATCAAGTGCGGGTAATCACCCAATAGGGTATATAACTGTCCACACCAGCCAGGGGATGATGTTGGATGAAGGGGAGGGCAACCGTAGCATGGATTGAGTCTCCAGAATAGTAGTTCCCGGCATGCCCCTAGGTGGTGGAAATCCAAAACTCTCGCACCAGGGGGCAGGAGTAGAGGCAGGGGAAAGAGAAGTTCATCAAGGCTCCACTCTGCAAGTACAGGTGCCCCGAATGACTGTTCCGTGACGGGCGGTGTCCTACTGCAGCATGTCAAGCAGTGCCCACTTTTCACAATCTCCATCAGCCAATGATGCTTTGGCACCGCACTCTCCATGACACACGGGCTCAGCGGTCACTCCATGAGGGAGGTTCAGGCACGATAGCAGCGCTGCAGAAAATCATACCCATGGGACCCAGCCACACTCTTCCTCTTCAAGGGTACATAGATCAGGCCAGAGCATAGCCCACCTCTAGATCGTCCTTCGGCCCACAAACCCCACTTTTGACCATACCCCGTCAGCTCAAAGTACAACGGCTAGCAGGGACCGGGGAGAGGGCCGCGTCCAAGCACTGCAGACTCCAAGCACCTATAGATCAACAGGCAGGGCAAGAGCCTCACCACATAGCCAGGCTGGGTATGTCACCAGTATCATCCAGCAGTGAGCCCACAAGCAGTTCTCTCCCCGCCGTCAGCCGGAATTGCATTCCAATGCTGCATCCCTGCAGCACACTGGGGAGGCTTCTGGGAGCGCAGCGCCACATCAGATGCTTTCTGCTCCGCAACCAACAGCAGGAGTAGAGACAGCGCTGCAGAGAATAATTCTCCTGAGACCCAGTCTCATACAGCCTCCGACAATGACACCTCTCTATATTGTGTTCCCTTCATCTGCTGGCCACAGCCTGGTCCCAATCTCACCACTCGTGTCACTCTAGAATACTCGGTCCCGCTTAGTCATCGGCAGCCGGGGGGAGAGCACACAGGGGAGGGGCCACAGATCAAGTGTTGCATCCCCAACACCTTAGGGCACACCCCAGGAGAAGCAGAGGCCCTCACCTCTCAACTCAGCCGGTCAGAAGAACAGCAGCCACCATCTTAAGTACACAGGACCTGCCTCCCATCGGGGGCCTCAATCCAGCATGCTTCTCCAAAACCAATCTCATGGCACGGCCCACATCGCACCAAGCTCCTTTCTACACTTTAGGGGGACCGATGGGCACCCGGGAGGTGGAATCTTACAGGATTTCATGGGCCTGGACTGAGCTCAGCAAAGTTACCTCCCGCCCGCAATTTTCCTGGCCATGCCCCCGTGTCATAAAGTTAAACAGCCGCGAATAGAGATTGAAAGCAAACAAAATGTAAATGTGGGAGAAAAAAAAAGTAGTTTAAATGGAAGAACAAAAAAGGAAGAGAAGTATAGAAGGAAAGGTGAAGAAGATTTCTGATAACAGAAAATGTGAAATGGACATAGATGAGCCAATTTAAATCTAGAAAAGGCAGAAGGAGAGAATGTACCGTCAGCGCGATCACAATGAAGTATGGCCACAAAAAGGGAAAGTCAAGATGTATGAAGAAGGGGTGATAACATCTGAGGGCAAAACAGGGACAGAAGATAAGAGGATTGGAAAAATTTTGAGAAGAGAAGTAGGGAGGTTAAAGCAATGAAGGGAAAGACAGAGCTGATGTGAAATGAGTAGACACAGAAAGAAGACCGCAAGGTAAAAGAGGAAATCAGAAAGAAAATACTGTCAAATGATAAACCTTTGACATTTTGGCATTTAAAAAAATAATAAACAAAGAAAGAGTATATACGTTTGAAAATCCAAAATTCTATTTGAGCTTTGTAGACCACAAAAATGCAAGGTAAGCAAAAAAAGGAAACAAACATTGAGAGCTATTGGCTTCGACAATGGTTTTTAGCGATGCTGTAAAGCATGGCTAAAGAAGAATAAGAGATGACCCCCGCATCATTTTGTAGGCGCGCCCAGCATGCATGTGCATGCCTACAAAACGATCCGGGCAACATTTTTCCCATTTTATTTACTGATCCAAGCGGGATCAATAAATAAAAAGAAAAAAGTGGAAAAACAGTTTTTTTGCAGCGGTTGGGGTAAATAACCAGAACAGGGGAAAAGAGCAAAACCGGGAGTGGGGGAGGGGGCAGAAGCCATGAAAGGAGAATAGGTGGGGAGAATGAACATGGGTGGCGCAGATGGGGGTAGCAGCACAGGGGCATTGGTGGGGTGGAGAAAAGCAAACGGGCAAGAGGGAGAGCAACATGGTGCTTGGGGGGTAAAAAAAATCAGCAAGAGAGAGCAACCGCTAGTGGGAGACGCACACATGAACGAGCCCATCATAGAGACGGTGGGGGAGGAGCACACAGGCAAGAGAAAGAAACAAACATCATGGAGAGGGGAAGAGAAGTACACTATGTAGACAGTTGGAAAATTAATGCACTCTCGTGGAGTGCTTAAGACAAAAGAAAAGGTTACTTCTCTAAAAGTGAGCAGTGGAAGGACACAAGTAAATTGACAATGCTCCAGGGGAGGGACAGACAGAAGAAGGAAAAGGCAGGCCCTTGAATAAAAAGTAGGCAAATGGCAGTGACATGCCAGCCAAGCAATGGTAAGCAAAGAGTGAGCTGGAAGTCCATCTATGGTCTTGGTAAGCTCACAGTATGTCTTTCACAAGCAGACAGCTATGCTGTCTGGTGGGCTTGACCTAAAAAGCGAAAGGATCATCAGGCAAAATACCCAGGGCCTTGATAAATCAAAAGAAAGATAAGGGTGGAAGCAGGAGCAGAAGGAAGACGGTACATGAAAAGGAGAACTCCATAGGGATCCATGCACAGCTTCACAAAATAAATAATAAAGACGAATTAACCACCTAAAAAAGAAAGCACATTAAATCGTTTGTCTTTTTGTTGTTCAGTCTTTTTACTTCAAATTTCTCAGATTCCGGAAAAAGGAGAGAAGAAAGGAGAGAAGAGGACCTCTACGAAAGCTCTTTCGGATGATGCCCCAACTCATGCGAGCACTGCATGGCCATGCGCATGGCCAGTGATTCATTTGTAAAAAAATAAGTGCCAGCGCTCTCGTCAGGACTGGAAGCCCCTGAAGCTTGTGCCACACATTGCCCCTGCTATGCTGCCGATGATAGTAACACAACTACTAACCATCATACTTTTACAAGTGGGACAGTTCGGACTGTTTCAGGCCCCCAAAGCTTTAAGAATGGCTAGGGCGGCATGTAATAGTAATTTTTAATGTACTGTATAAACAATTAACTGTTGTTGTGGTAATCTCTAAATTAGTCAGCCAGTGCCACCTTGTGGCAGACTGTCACAAACACCAGTGTTGAAAATTAAGTGCAGGTGCCGGGCACGGAAACCACCGGCTCACATTAAGCAGGGCGCATGGCAGAATGTGTGCTATACCAATGCATCAAACATAATGTAAGGTAACAACGTTGCATAACTTTGTGCTAAATGTTGCCCCCTTACCCGCCTAAACCGTCGACTGCTGTTTGTAACTTTCCATACAAATCCTATTCACGTCGTTTATGATCAAAATGCTTAAGGCAAGAAATAAATAGAAAAGAATGCGGGAAAAGTAAGTTGGAAATGTCCAGCGCTGCACGAAAAGGAGGACAAGTTGACGGGAGGGGTTTAGCATAGCAGGCGAGAACAAAAAGCTAACAGGGGAGCATGTGCAGAAGGCCAATTTGGAAACAATAACAGCGCATTCCAGGCAGAAAAATGAAGACAAAGAGAGCGGCTGCTGGAAACATACAGGAAGATAAGAGAAAATGGAGAGACAAAGCAGCGGCTCACAAGCCCAGCAATGTTCTACTTCACACCAGCAAATCCAAGAATAACATCTCAATCACCCCCTACCCCACAATATGAAAGGATTACCAGCAGAAAGGCATTTCTTTGTTGGAAGGTTAGCAAAGCACTTGCCTGATAAACACACTAAGCTTTGTTTGAAGGCTGCAGCATTAGTGTGTCAAGATAATGAGAAAAAATGCGACGGGCAACTGAGCGCAGAGAGCAGGGCCGTGCACACAATCACATGACTCAGACAGGCAGACACAAGGAAGATGCAAGAGACCATGCTTCAGTCTTTAGGCCTGATTACAAGTTGCATGCTGGAAGTGACGCATCTACATAGATGCGTCGCTTCGTAAATATGGCGCAACACGGCGCATGTTTTACGCCACTTGTGTGTCACAAAAAGTGGCGCACCGGTGGCGCAAAAGTGACCCATTCATGTTTGGTTACACAAAGACACATTCATTTTTAGGCACGGGGAGGTTAAATAATTTGCCCAGAATCACAGGATGTTGAGCAGACCCGAGGCTCGAACCCGGTTCCCCAGCTCCACAGCCGGCAGCTCTGGCTTTTGGGCCATATCCTCTGTTGGCCTGGAATACTGTTTGTTGCGTTGGACACTGCACGTTCTGCTTGACCTTTTTTTCAAATTAGTTGCCGCAAGTTCCCTGTAGGGTGCTTAGAACAGCAATCTTCATAAATTATTATTGTGACAATAAAGAGAGGCGCGGTAGTACTGAAGGTCAGTCCTGACTGCATTCGTGCCACAATATAAGCCAACCGGGAGACAGCAGCAAGGACAATCTTGTTTTCTTTCCAGATGATGCCTTTCTTTGTCCTAATGCTAACAAAAACGGGGAATGGGGGGTCTAAGGGAATTTTTAAGACCAAACTTTTAAGAACAAGTTATTTCGCTGTTTGTTCTATATTCTTTTTTAACCCTTACACTACATTCACTTCCTTTGTTTTGCACTGCACCTGATCCCATTCGGTGATCATACGCATGGTCTACAGGCAATCATGGGCTCTGATCCCAGTCCTACACGGTGGGTCTAGAGGCAGTCTCAGTGATCAAGAGACACACTAGCTCAACCATTGGATGACCAGATGATAAAATTTGATCACCTACAAGACTTTGATGGGAATCCATCCCTGGACCTTGGGTTTCACCTACCTTTGCAAGTGGTCTGATGCGCTGAGTTACCTACTTGGTATACGACTATTTGGTTATTTAGCATACTTTTGTAGCTTTTAGCGTCATTTGCTCTGAGCACGTTTTGACTCCTATTTTAGACCCCCAGGCTTCTGTGTGTTTATAATTTCTTTGTCCTAATGCAGTAGCGGCCCGTGCAGGTAAGCTCGTTGGGGCGGTGAGGCGTGGGGGTGAAAGTGACAAACGATGGGATAGGGAATGTAAAATAAATAAATAAGACCACTTACCTTAAGCTCGCTGCATCGCCGAGTTGGCAATGGGGCAAGCGCAAGGTAAGTGGTTTTATTCATTTATTTTACATTCCCTAGCCCATCGTTTGTCACTTTCACCCCCACCTCCCACCCATGACCCGCCCACTGCCTCACGGGGCTTATCTGCATGGCCCGCCACTGATGCTACTGGGGTAATGCGATTGTACTGTTACCCTGCAGTAAATCTGCACCAGCACCGTGCAATTATCACCTTGGAATGGGGAATTACTGTGTCGAACCAATTTTTCCAATCATAATATGGCAGCGAATGCACAGTTTCACTGGATTATAATGTACACCGCTTTGTTGCCAGCCAAGTGGTACCTTTGCTTGGTGCGCAGTAGGGAATACTCTGCTTTTATAGTCCATCGCTTTCACTTAAGCTAGTATTGCTAGTACCAATCAGCAGTGTTTTTCTGACCATGACGCACTGGGTGTCCTGCTAGTTTTGCCAATCCTCCAGCACTTTCTCCGCCATCACCTTGGTCTGTCTCATGTGAGCCACTGCTTAGATAAGTTGACCCTTTAAAACCAGTTTTCTGGGTATCCTATAATGTTCCAGGGGAAATGGATAGTGTATTATTGTCTAATATCTAGTTCCTGATCTTATAGGCAAATTCTGCTCTGATCACCAGATCTCAGAGAAGAAGTTTGGTCACCCGCTATGTATGCACACGAGCAACACGGCAGAGATGGTGCAAATGAATGCTGATTAGTGCATAATGTGAAATAAGGGATAACGTATCCAATGCTGTACTTTATATGGATATTGCAAGTCACTGAGAAGTTCCATAACATATACAGGAATGAGACCGAAGGCTGAGTTCCTTTATAAGGTTATGGCAATATCCTTATCATGTATACTAGGTAATACTTTATCCCTTATAATACATAGTCAAACCATCACCTTTCCCTCAAACCACCCAAAACTTTGGTGCATAGCTCCTTTATATGAAAGAGCGACCATGTTTGTAAAAATAAAGAATAAAAATAAAGCCTCTAGTGCAAAATTAAACACCTCAAAAACCTGTTAGATATTTGTTGAAAAAAATATTAGAAACAGTCCCATGCAAGCCAGTCTAAAAAAAGTGCAATATGTGGGGAATGTGGAGAAACATGCAGAACGATTCTAGCTTTTCTTTATCTAATGAGTGCAAAAAAATACATATTCTCTCTGCTGGTCATTTAAGCTATTAATATAGAGGAGAAGAAAGAAACGCTGTGTTTCATTTTCGTTGATTTAAACAGCTGCTTCAGTTCTGATCCTTGGTCTGACCGGCTCTGGCAGCCGGCATTGTGATGTCAGAAATCGACTGTAAGAACTTGTACTAGTCAAGTTCTGATGTCTTTTATTTACAATCGGCCACTGAGTGCATCACTAGTCACCAATTATAAAGAAAGAAGAGACTGGTGTTTATTCAGAGGTTACAGAATCTCATGTACTATACAGCTATATACCAATATAATTTTTTTTTAATGATGCATATAATCTGGAAGACAACAAAAGGTAGTGTAATAGTACCACTTTTTATGTGCTGCTGAGTAAAAGGTATAATTTTTTTACCTGCATGAAAGTATCGCTACCCACCCTCTCGCCCCCACATCCTCTAACAACTCAGTAAGGCCCACGCGGGCTAATCGCCCCATCATACTTCTGCTGGGTACGGTCCTTAGCTGGATCAACTCCTACATTCAAATCCCCACCAATCGGGATTTTGCCTTCTACCATATCAAAGAGCTCAGAAAGCAAGTTTTAAGGAAGTGTTCACCTTTTTTGTCAGGTGCATTAAGTGACAATATAGTGCAGATTTGTCCATCTATCTGGACAAATACCTTGAATCTTCTACCCACCTTATCTACATGAATCACTTAAGTGTATGATTCTGTCCTTTTTTTCAAGGTGTTAACTACAGATCCAGCTATGGATAAACCCTTTTTTTAATTTCAAATCTTTTTTATTTAAGAATGCAAAGAATACAAAAGAAACGAAAAGGAGACAGAGAATAATGCATGGGTGTATACATATATGGGAATGGTATAACTAAGATACATATCTTGAGAGAACTACATATAACAAGTCATGAGCAAATAGTACACATTCGATAAGCATTGAACATAACACCCAAACATAAGATGTAAACCCTGGTAAACAAATGTAATGTAAAATAGGAAGAGACGGCTAAGAACGAAGGAAAGCAGGGGAATATGATAAAGAAAGGGGCTGGGCTGAAGGAAGGGAGCAGAGGGGAAGGAAAACCAGACAGCAGCAGCGTAATATGCGATAATAAACTTAGGTCAAGACAGCAGGTTCACAGCACTGATATAGAAGCCCATTTAGGTGACAGTAGTGAGGTATGAATCAGGAGACAGGAAACAAGCCTAAGGTGGATCGTAGCAAAGCTCGAGTGAGTCAAGTGAACTCCATAGTATGGTATGAGGTTTTCGCCAAGGTGATGAGTGGAGGACGTCATTATCTGCACCCCTCAATGAAGCCAGCCACTCCTGCCACATATTAAAAGAAACATCAGAAGCACTCTTCCATTTATACAGTATGACTTTACATGCAAGTGTGAGCATGAGGTACAGTGGGTGCCTATCATTTTCCTTTGCTATTCTCGGGTCAATTGCACCCAGTAAGACATATGCAAAGTCTCTGGTCGGCCGATAGTGGAAGATTTGTTGAATAGTTATAAATCTTAACCCAGAATGTTTGGAGTAGTGGGCAATGAAAGAGCATATGTGCCAGGCCACCAATGTGGGATTTGCAGCTCCAGCAAAGAGGGTTATCAATGAGCTGGAGCTTGAAAAGTTTATGTGGGGTCCAGTATGATCTGTTTATCAACATAAATTTGGTCTGAGAAAGTATCGGAGATATTTTGTTGGAAAAAGGAGTGAGGTGAATCTTGTCCCAATCGAATACCATATTAGAGGTGTTAATTTCTTTTTCCCATTCTAGCTCGCACTTCCTATGTGCTTTCTGAGGCCTAGGGGAGAGAATTTTGTAAACCTTCGAGACCATGTGGCCCAGTGATATGAGTTGAAGCAATCTTTTGCAAAGTGTAGGTTCGTATGGTAAGATGGCTCTGGCAGAAACAAGGGTTTTGAGACGTAGGAATCTATAAAAATCAATTGGCTGGAGATCAAACCGCATCTGTAAGGTGGCAAAAGCTAGAGGTGTAGATATCTTTCATTAAGTTCATCCCTTTCTTAGACCAATTTTCCCAAAAGAGGTATTTGCCTTCCTCTTTTAAGGCCGATTAAACCAAAACGAGGTTAAATTGGATTTGTAAAATTTTATTTTAACTTTACAGTGTCTCTCTAGGGTAAGAAGAGCCCTTTTAGTGTTGAGAAATATATACTTGGAGTGGGGGAAGACTGTGACATCCATTCACATTATGGCAGAAAGCGGTAAGTTGTTGATGAGAGACTTCTCGACTTGGACCCATACAGGAGTGTAGCCCTGATGTGCTTGGAACCAGTTCGCTCCTTGCTTGCTTAGGTAGGCCGTCTGGTAGCATCTAAAGTTTGGTAAACCTATTCCCCCCTTATCTTTTGGAAGTAGGAGTTTCTGCAAGGAGATTCTTGGTTTCTTTCCCTCCCACAAAAAAGCATTAAAAAGCTTGTATAGCTTGGTGAGAAAATCATCAGAGATTAGCAAAGGCAGCATGCTTATTAAATAATTGACAAGGGGCGTGATCATCATTTTCAGAGTTTCTACTCTGACCCACCAAGACAAAAACTTCGGGGACCAGCCATCCAACAGGGAGGATATCTTTTTATGGAGGGAAAGCTCATTAATTTTGAGAGTGCTAATTAAATCTTTCTCAAACTCTATACCTAGATATTTAAAACTCTTTGGTTGCCAACACAAGCCCGATCCTCCCAAAATGCTCTTGTCCCCTATATTATTAAGCAGTTTTACCTCCGTCTTATCCTTGTTGAGTTTATAACCTGGCACTTCCGCAAAGTCTGCAATAGAGGACATCAGAGCCGATTCTGCATTCTCGGAAACCACCAAAACATCATCGGCATAAGCCGAAATTTTGACTGTGAAGCCTTCAAAACAGATTCCTTTGATTAGGTCGTTATTCCGGAGAGAATAAAGGAAGGGATTGATTGCTAGAAGAAAAAGGGAGGGGGAAAGGGGACATCCCTGTCTGGTGCCTTGTTTCAGATCGAATGAATTTGACAGGCACCCACCTGCTCTTACTCTCGCTGAAGGGTTAGAGTATAAGGCCATGACCATCCGTATGAAATTGGGTCCCAGATTAAATTTGTGCAGAGTGGCTTCCAAGTAAGACCAGTCGACCTTGTCAAAGGCCTTCTCGGCCTCTAAGGTCACGGCCACTGTGGGGGAGGTAGTTAACTTTGCTCTTTCCAAAATGGGTGCAAGGGTTTGTGTGTTATCGCTGGATAGTCTGTTTTTGAGAAACGGATGAACTAGTTGTGGCAAAACTTTTTAAATCCCCTTGGCCAGAATCATTGCGTAAATTTTACAGTCGAGGTTGATCAATGATATCGGCCTGTAATTTTTTGGGGATGTCGAGTCTTTCCCGTCTTTCGGGAGAACCGCAATAATAGCCTCTGCAGGGGTTCCTTGAACTTGACCACTTATGTTAAAGTGTTCGTATAAGTCCTTAAGTGGCTCTATCAGGGCAGAGGAAAAGTTCTTATAGAACATAGCGCTAAACCCTCAGGGCCCGGAGCTTTCCCAGTTTTGAGGGATTTAATGGCCTGATCGATGTCATCAGAGGATATGAAGCGGTTGAGTTCGGTCTGGTCTCACGTCGAGAGAGAAGGGAGCTTACAATTGTCTAGGTATTTTCCTAATTTGGAGCCATGGATCTCTAGGTTTTTACTGTATAAGTCACTATAAAAGTGTTTAAAGATGTCAGCAATTTTAGTGGGATCCGAGTGCGGGGTTCCTAGTTTGTCAACAATACTCTTGATATTAGTTTGTTGTAATTTGAATGTCAGGTAAGAAGCTAGGCTTTAACCTGCCTTATTGGTATGACACAGCTTGAAATTTTTGTGGTGCTGAAGCCAAATTCCTGCCCTTTCACTGACTGTTTTGTTATATTCGTATTTTTTGTTCATCAATTCGTTTAGGACCAAGGGGTCTTTAAAAGCTATGTGTTGTTTTTCTAGCGTCAAGATCTCTTCTTCTAAACATGTTAGAGTGGAGTTGGCGTCCTTATTCATGGCTGCACGAATTTTAATTAATACCCCCCTGACTGTTGTTTTAAGACCCTCCCATCTTGTAAGATCTGAAGTGTACCCCTTTTTGTTGTGAGGAAGATATTCAGTTATGGCGGTTTCTATAGCCAACCTATTTGCTTCTTTTTTCAAGACCGCATTGTTGAATCTCCATAGAGTCGACTTTTTAACCACATTGTGCATTGCCAGAGTCATCGTGATGCATGAATGATCAGAAATTACCCGCGGTTCAATGGAGGTGTCTTCAATGTCTGCAGTGGAGTGACCAGAAGTGAGTAGGTAATCTATGCGTGAGTATGAGTCGAGTGGTGGAGAGTAAAAGGTAAAGGTATAGTCCCTACCTGTAGGATTCATCAGTCTCCATGAGTCAGTTAGCTTAAAGCGGGAGCAGAGATTGATGAGTGCTTTGAGTGAGTTGTTCGTGTGAAAGGAACAGCGGGAGTCCCTGTCTAAGATAGGATCCATAGGGAGATTGAGGTCACCACCATGGATATGCGTTGCAGTATCTGGTATAGTTTTGATATGGGCACAGAGTTCCTTCCAAAAACCTGGGTCATCCTTATTCGGGGCATAGACATTAGTTACATAAAATTCTGTTTTGTCCTTTAATAGTTTTGTAGAGACCCATCTCCCTTCTGTGTCGGCAGCACTGTGTAGAACATCAATTTTGGCTCTTTTCGCAAATAAAGTGAGAACCCCGTTCTTTTTCCCCAAGGCATCAGATCCAATTGCCTCACTGTACCATTTGTTTTTCATAGAGTTAAATTGTGGCGAGTCGATTTTAGTTTCCTGCAGTAATATAATGTCACCCTTCTGTTTGTGTAGATAGTCTAGAATTTTCCTTTTTTTGATTGGGTGGTTGATATCCTTGACATTGAGTGACACTATTTTGATAGCCTGTCTATTTAAGGCCATGAGGAGGGAGAAGAAATGATGCATAATACGTCACGTTATTCGTAACGCATGTTGTGCGGGGCATTGTACACCCAACAAAGATGAGGTTAAAGGACCACAAAATAGGCAAACATTGGAACGTGTACACATGTTGGATACTGTCATTGACACTGAAGTATAGAGCATTGCTGCATGGATATAGAGCCAGACGGCGAAGTAAGAGCAAGAACAAGGGCAAGAACCAAGACAAAATAATAATAAATAGCAAATTAACCAAGATCCCCCCCAACCCTCCCACAACCCAGACCCACCCTCCCCACCCCAAAAGTACACTAAGGACATGGCAACCAGGGAGAAGCAACCTCACCAGTTTCCCTCCCCCATGGCGATTGCAGGCTAGCCCTGCTTACAGTTGCAGAAATTAGAATGTATAGGTATACAGTAAGTACAGTTAATGAACCTTTAGGCAGACCCTCCCGATTTTCACAAAAGTGCTTTTTTTTTTTAGTGGACCAGATTTGATTGGTAAATAAAAAGGGGGGAAAGTATTTGAGAGTGCTGTTGCAGGCTGAAGCACTTAATACATGGCCAATTTTGGGAACCAGCAGAGTAATTTTATATAGCTGAATAAGAGAATATAAAGTAGTAATGAAGGCGCACTAGGGCCAGAATACTCAATAGTATATGTTTAGACCTCTCATTTCCATTGCCCAAGCTTAGATAGTTAATTCAATTCAAGTTTATTCTTTCCATTTTTGGACTTAGTATTAATTTTATGTTTGTATAAAATGGACCATAAATCCCAAAATGTAAACAAAAAAAAATCATGACCTGGATGAGCTACTTACAAAAAGGACCTGGAAAACCTGAGAACTCTAACTTTAAAGTGAGCCCTGTGGCAGGACCACTTTTTATATGTGGGTGAGGTAGGTATCTGTGCCCTCCCCCCAATGTATGCAGAATGTGGTCAATGAACATATTTAGAGTACCTTGGATAGTTTTGCAGCCAATTTTTTCCTCCTTTGTGTGCAAGCACAATGTGAAACGTGGTAAGTTAATGTTGCAGTCTTAACCCAATGTGATAGTTCCAAATGAGTGTATTTTTAGAACCTTAGCATACAGAAGTGAACCATGTCGAGGGTAGTGAGCCAAAATCTGTTTTCTAATTTCCATTTGTTTCAGAATTCCTGCTATTTTGTTTTAAACAAAACCAGGAGCCCCAATTTCCACACCTGCAGTAAGACACGTTCTAATGGAGGAGTGAGATCATGATGCCCCTAAGAACGGGTTAATGTAGACCATGTAACACCATGAAAAAAGGCATGGATATAGAATGGTCTGAGAGCAGCAACACTGAGTACAACTGGGAACGAACTTGAGCTGAGCGAGGTCGTTGTGGGCTTAAACACTTCCCAGGGGCTAAAGTTAATGCCAGACCCTCCAAGATTTCGTGAGAATGAATGATTATGAGTGAAATAACGTGCCGCAAAAATGCCGCTAAATTTCCATATTTGTGCCGCTAAATTTCCATTTTTGTGCCGCTAAATTTGCTGATCCATGCCGCTATATCCTCTATAACTCTAAAATGGCTTACAAAGGATGGAGTAGAAATGTGAGTGGATGCATGCCGTCTCCAAGTTCATTTGCATAGTATTATTTACTAATTTGTTTGAGAAAATCAAAGCTTGTGTTAACTTTTTATGGAGGTAGCAATTTTTACCCTTCAACAGTGAGGGTGTGCAGTGGACATCTTTTTGAAGGTCAAATGACCATGTCTAATATTCCATGACTAATGCTGGACAGATTCTTGGTGAGAGTAAGCCATCGTTTTTCAGAACCTAAGAGATTACCAGAGCTTCGAGAAGAGGGGCGTCACCCATCCAAAAAAAGTGCCTATTTGTTCTTATGGTGATATCTTCTGCATGCTTGTTAAATCCACATCCTATGTCTATAGCCCCAACTCAACTCTACAAAGCATATTAGGCATAAGACTTGGAGTAGTGATGAGAGGTTCTACCCTCAAACATTGAAAAGAGAAAATGCTTTTAAATAAAACATCAGTCAGGCTCTACCTGTTAAAAATAGGCTTTGCAACAGACCACACTACTGATCCAGAACGCATGAAAAACAAGTAGCATCAAGGCCGTACATCTTTAAAAGAACATTCATCTCGGCCTTTTTAACTATTTATTTGCCTTTTTCCTCTTGATTTCACTTGGTAAAGCCATTTACACTTACAATAAGCCATGTCCTGGGCAATTACTAAAGAAATACTATCAGGAGCAAGGAAATGAAACCATTTCCTCCTACTTAATCTATCACCCTGGGGGTGGCCCCAACATGGAGTCTCTGCATGAAGTAAGAGGGGCCAGGATGGTAATGGCTAAACGTTAGAGTGTGTATGGGGGTGCTAGGTTGCTATACAATGGGGAATTTATCAATTAAAGTTTCTGTTCGGGCTAGTGACACGAGTGATATATAAGGGGTATTTAGGCGTGATCTGAATTGAAGACCACAGTCAGGAATTTATGCATGGCCCTTACAAGGATTCCAAGGTCCCTTGTGTTCATTTCTGAGACTTTTGCTTTTTTCACCTAGTGTTTGAACTCCATAAGGACTATTTTTGCCTCAGTGGTTGGGTGTTAGTATGGACCAACACTCCACGTCTATATAATACACACTGTTCGTATGAGGGTAATTTTGATCCAGTCTGGACTAATTTACCTGGGAAACTCATGTTTGTTAGAATTTGCATCATTACAGATGTTTCTGTGCATTTGGGTTCCAAAGTCCTTATTCAACGCTGTGCCACATTAAAGGTACACAAAGATACATATTCTTTTCCCAAAATGCTTTGTCTGCCTCTGCTCTGAGTTTTTACCATCACATCCTGTTCTATTCATCTGTAGCTGAAACCTGGATAGTTCTCTATCACAGTTTGCTGATTAGTTGGCAAATTCCTTTCTGGGAAGTACAAAGGACTTGGCCAATCATCAGTTATCTGGCAAGAATGTGGAGGTGCTGGGAGGATGCATAAATACAGAGCATCAACTAAAAGTTGTCTTGGTATATCAGGGAGAGGAATGACAGGGACAACAGAAGTCCAACAAAAAGAGGCATGCAGGAACTTCACAGAACCATGTTGACAGTAAATCATTTTCATCTGTGTGGTTCTCCTTTAATGGTGGCTTGCTCCTTGGCATGTGGTCCAGGGTGGCGTGAGTTCAGGAGCAGACGGAGTAGGATTGCATGGTAGTTTACTCATTTCACTAAGTGGGGACTAACAGTGCTACCCCAAAGCCTTGAAGTCCTGCCACAATGAAAGCCCACAAGACGAAAGTCGTATAAGATGCTTTACAGGGAGGTGAAGGGAAAAACCAGTAGGCTGACAAATGTGGAGACACTGAGGATAGATTGATGTCATATCATCAATCTCTTATCAATTCCTTCTCATTACCAGTACCTCTGAATACAACTGGACCTAGAGAAGAAGAGAAGCAGAAGCACATGTGCCATTGGCTGAATGGAAGCGGAGAGAAGTCTGCATCTGCTCTTCTTTGCAACCAATAACTGTGAGTACATATCAATGGCCTGGTAACCTAGCCGCTTGCTGTCCCAGGAACATGAAGGACAATTACGCTGTTTCCTGCGAAGCAACAGTAGGCTATTTTTCACAGCCTGGAGCCCCAGAAAAAGACTGGTTTGTGCCCTTCTAACCTGGAAGTTGCCCTTGAGGTTAGGAAACTTGGTAAGTGACAGAGGAAATTAACCTGGACTTCCAAATAAGGTAGGACAGAGAAAATGTTGGAACTCTGCTTGGACAAAGTGCAGAGACTACTTAAGAAAGGATGAACAAGAATATTTCGTGGTCCATCCCGCTTGGAGCTTTTTATGACGAGAAAAAAAGCTTTTGTTCTCTTTGTCAAGACTAAGGGCCAGATGTATCAAGCTAAATTGCGATAGCAAACGCTGAAATTCGCGGAATTTCAGCATTTGCGATCGCAATTTAGCTGTGTGCAATGTAGGTAGGCAAAAACCTACTCGCAAAATTAGGAATCGCAAAAATTGCGATCCCCTATTTTGTGCACGCATTTAGAGAATTGCAATTTGCGATTCCCTAAATGCTATGCTAGTAGGCATTGCAAATTGCGATATTGCCTTAAGGAATCTCAAAATACCACCAAATTCAAGTTGGTGGTAATTTGCAATTTCCTAGAAAAAGCACATTTTTGCTTTTTTTAAAGTGCATGTATGTGCACCACATGTGCACATTTGAGGGGTGCAACAGGGTGTCCTTTTGGAACCCTTGCACCCTTGAAATTGCATGCGCAATTAGCGAGTACCTATTGGGTACTCGCGAATTGCGCACGTAATTCCTATGGGCCTCTTGGCCATTAGAAATTAATGGAAAGCCATTTCTTATTTGCGACTCACAAATAAAGAATTTGTAGGAATCGCTATTTTAAATGCAAATCCTACCTACATAGCTGTTTGCGAGTCCTTAATAGCGATTCGCAAAAAATCGCTATTAAGGATTTGCAAAACTGTACTTTGATGCATGTGACCCCCAAGCCCATACATGCCAATACACCCGATTTGGACAGGAGCCTCCCGATTTCTGAAGTAAAAATGGCTTTAATTTGGCTGTCTCCCCTCTGAAATTGCCTCTGCTTCAATAGAAATCAATGGGAGTAATACATTCTCCTTATTTATTTTTTATTTTTTTATTTCCCACTTTCCTCTTCTAAAATGTTGACATGTATGTATATGGAGAATTGTACAGTCCTACTCAGCAAGGCTGTGGCTTTAGACCTTGTATTGCTGGATAATTTAGGGCCCCAAAATTTCTTCTAAGTTCGAAGGTAAAACATGAGCGTGGAGAAAGGTGAAAAAATGTTATAAAATTACCCCCAGAGGTTACGCAACCTTAGTGGCTCCGTTGTTCAGGTTCGTCACGCTTAAAAACGAAAGCATCAGTGGGATTCTGCACTAATTTCAAGGGACTTTGGGGGCCGCGGGGCCCTGTTTGCTCCACTGGAACATTCTGAATTCCATTATTTGATCTAAATCAGAAGGTAAAACTGATGACTGGGTTAACTACAGGGCTGCAATCAACCCATGCTTTATTACAATAAAGGCAACCACGCCCCTGTCATCCTTGGGCTTTCTTTCGTGCATTTATGGCTTTTTGACATTTACATTTTTGAAATTCATATCCCTGGTACCCTTTAACGGATTGTAATCACCTTTGAGCCATTTACGAAATTAATTCTACTTATTTTCCTTAAATTGGTTTGACCCTTGTATTGCTTATTTTCTTGATTTGAATGTTGTTTTGGTACCACTCAAATACTTCATACGTATTATCTGAAAGAAAGCCCATTGCTTTGTGCTATAACTACCACTGCTAAGCCCAGGATTTCTCATTAATAATATACCTAACAAGTCATTAGTTTATTATCTTTATTGGATATCATATACCTCGCTCTCCCCACTGGTAACAATCCAGGATCTTTCAATATGAAACTGAGTTTTGTGAGTGTTGACAACTGGGGGAAGTTCAATATCTCCATTAAGACAGGATGTTTTGCTCTAGACAGAGTGTAGTCCAGATGTGAATACCTACAATTAAGTCACTGTACATCATCATTGTGGGGAGATATTTGAAATGGTATTGACTTACAAAACAGAGTAGACTGAATGCCAGTAAGCTTGTTTTCTTTGTCTGAACTGGGGTAGCAGAGTGGGCTAAAGAACGGTGATGGATTAAACCCAGATCAGTTGACTTGGGGTGAGTGCTTGTATTGTCAACGCTCCGTCCATCATTTCCTTTGGTTTTTCTTTTTATCCTTAACAATTCGCAACTGATTATAGATTGGTGAGCCAATAGAAGTTGGTGGAAAAGGAGAAAATAAGTAGCCTGCATATCACATTCATGCTTAACAAAAACAATCTTTTAACTTTGAGCATGTGCGTACATATTATATATCATGGACACTTTTGTGTGCTATATTTATGCACTTGCTATGCATGGGAGAGCAGCCACTCACAGCCCTTGTAGATGTCGGTGGGGATCTGGACCGCGGCGTAGGAGTAGTTGACCTTTGTTTTGAAGTGGACATCTTCTTTGAAGTCGAGCTTCAGAGAGTTCGATGGTTCCTTCTCCACATCCTCTCCTTCCGCATCATCCTAGGTGACATAAATACTAGATATTACCGAGGTGAAAAGGGGCCTAAGCCAAACGGTGTTCTAGGCTACAAAGTCACGTCTGTACAGAAACAACAGCAATCACTTACATGTCAAGCAAAGTCCCATCCCAAATACAGATTGTCATTAGACTTTACTCTTGGATAACAAGACTGTGTGCAAAGGGAAGGTGAGAGGGACATAATGCACCCCATCATAATACAGTGCATTATGAACAAAAATCTTAAACCTTCAACCAACAGCATAAACCAAATCCATCATGAGGTTATTTCGTTCTCGTTTGAGACTGCTGAGTTTATTAGTCTAGGAATGCATAAAATGAGCATTTTATTCATCCACGCAGATCTGCTGCTAAAAATGGAGTGAAGTGTGCCGAAATGGTGCAAATAAGGACTAGTGAGGGTGACCAGGTAAACATCTATACTGTGGTGGAAAATATACAGCTGATCAGCTCTGCCTAACACGGTCTTAACAGTTAGACGTGATTACACATAGTAATGTTGATGAGGTGGGATCCCCGCGTAATCATCTTACAAGCCTCCACTAAAGGAGGCATCCTAAAAAGACGGTTCAGCTGCCCGGATCGAGCGGTGTGAGCCTTCAGTTCATCAGGACTGAAATCGTTGGTCACATCATGATCAGTAGCAAAGAAACCGAACTACCTTGTTGAGATTGTACAGCTCTTAAAAGAATTTCCATAACTATACAGACCAAAATGACAAATAAGTTGACTCAATTTCCAAAAGTGTTCACTCTACTTAGCAGCCTCTCCCAGCTGTGGCGAGCAGACTTGGGAAAAACACTGGCAGTGTCAAAGAATGATTAAAGTGAAAACATGACATTATTTAAGGGATAATCTTACGCTGGTGGAACATACAGTAATAATGGTTCACACAGAAAGACTAGACTGTGAACCGTCCTGGCGGATAGTTATCATAAACACTTTGCAAACTGCATAAATAAAAATATATTTGGGGGTATTCGCAACACACATGGTGTAAACAGCCATATAAAGTACAAGCATACATGACAGTGGCTATAGAAAAGAAAATCATCAAAACCTGTACAATTTAACCATGGTATAGCAAAGTTCATAAGACATCGACCCATAATTGCTTCTGAGATTGTAATGAAAATAGCATAATCATATGGCAAAATAATCAGATGTACGTATGCTATTATTTCGTCATCGACTCTGTCTGCTGCAAAGACCTAGGAAAGAAAGCATGCTCAAAATATACCTAGAGAAAAATGCACACTTTGAAATAAATATCCACACCAAGCAGTTTAGGTCAAATTAAACAAGCTTAAACTAGATATGCACTGAATGTGCACGACTTATGGCAACTGGTGCTCTGTCTTTCACTGACTCTTCCAGCTGTGTGGGCGACTTCCTGGGACCCATTGTCCAGGGAGACCTTCCGGGGCACACTCACCATGCACCTCCGCATATGTAGTGCACATTCAGTGCGTATCTCACGGCTTGTTGAATTGGACCGTATGTGCTTGGTGTGAATATTTATTTCAATCTGTATTTTACAGACCGCTCTCACCATCACAGGCGCGAAATGTCAGGCTTCATGCGAGCCCTAGGGGCATTTATTACTGTTATTAGGTTTCCTTTCCTGGTATTCGGCAGGTGCACCCAGTGAAGGGTGCGAAATGGTGCAAATTGTGACACTGCACCCAATGTGCGATATGGTACCTGTTCTGTGTTCAGCTCACCTTCGAGCTAAAGCCTATGCTCTTGGTGGGCCACAATGGAAGCAGTGTAATTTTAAGGATTTTGGGAGCACCCAGCAAAACATTTTGAGGGCTCGCGTTGGAACATCTTTGAATTTTATTTTTATTTTCTCCGAAGTCCCACTTTGTATTAAATTACATGATAATGGTTGGAATACAGAAATAGAAAGGAGTCGAAAGAGCAAAAGTTAATTTTCCCAGGGGCCATTGGAAAATGGGACCCTGGGCAATTGCCCACATTACCCATGCCTTAAAGCGTCTCTGGGAAGATAAAATATATAAATGAAATATGTGAGGGTGGCCGAAACACATCGCATCGCCTCCTGCTCACAATCTCTGCCAAACTACACAGAGAAAAAACACACCAGCACAGGTCGAAAGGCTTTGTGCACTAATCAGAGTTTAGTGCTTTGCAAGAAGCAAACACCGAAACTCACGATGCACCTTACTTAGTTCAACTTACTAGTGGCTTGCCTCCTTTAGAAAACATGTAGTCACCTACCCATAATAATCCCTCACTCAAAAATCTCATATATGTACGCCATCCTAATGATGAAGAGATAGGAACGCTGCTTTAAATGACCCCAAGGGGTTGTCCACATCACTTTAAAATATATATATTTTTTTAAAACAGAGAAATATAGATTTCTCCCTCGGTATAGGTGTATTTTCTGAATTTGATTGTCTCCATATGCATATTAAAATCAAGACGGAAGGTGCAATGTCTGTCAATCTTCGCAATAGATTATACACCAGGATGTCATGCTCGGCCAACATCCTTAGTCATTAAAGAGGTCACTTGTACCTTACGTTAAAAAGAAATCTATCTACATGTTGTTTACACTATTTTAGAAAACCTTATGCCAAGTCAAGTCAAAGATATGTTTATTATGATCGTAATCTTTAAACAAGAGCAAGAGGCAATACCACAAGTTTAAAATATTCTCATAAAAGGTGATAAAACATGTACAAAATATTCCATTATAGATTAAAACTCTTACACACCCTTAAAAATTACAAACCAACACCAATAAAATGGCACTTATAATAAAACTTATTATCACATTAAACCACTTTTCCTTTGCTTTAGATCAGGTATATAATTCATTGGTTTAAAATTCATAAAATCCTAAAAATTACTACTGGCTTCTTAGAAGGCTCTGGACCACCTTTATATATTTTCCTAGGGCAATAGCAATCTCGATAGTGGGCATTTCTGTTAATAGGTTGGCCGCATGTGCCTTGTTCTTATATCGTATTTTAAAAATATTGGGCGCAGCCACAGTTTCCGCTGTTTTAATAATGTTAGGCAGTCTAGGAGGATATGCACAAAATCTCCTTTGGTGCCCAGGATACACCTGCAGCACCCTTTATGATTTTTGATTTAAGATCTTTATTTATCAACCATGGATTGATCCCAATCGGCAATCTTACTATCTCCTGCTTAACAGCGATTTGGAAGGATATCTAAGTAGGGAAACCAGTTTTCAATTGACCAAGAGTTCATCATAAATTCTACTGATTTTTTCTTTGCCAAATAGCCCATATCAGACTTTCTGGATACTTCTTTCCCAATAGATTTCAGCTCACTCTTAGTGCAGATGATTTGTTGCATTTCCTGGCTCTCCTCCACCTTTAGCCTTTCACAAACCTGCGCCATTCTTTCCCTACAAGCTTTTGCCCATTTTAGGTCACTATTTTGAATTTCTTTCCAACACCTTATGCATTTATAACAATCTTCGGGAAGAGGTGTGGCACAGCGGCCAGGGCACCTCACTCTGGAACATGGGGGCTCACCGACCAATCCCTGGTGCCGGCACACGTTATCCAAGTATCATGTGACTCTGGGCAATAGCTCGCTTAATCTTCACGACGGCCCCAGCACCTTGACACCCTTGGGTTTTTGTTTGCGCTTCACAAATACTGGATTTTTTTTTTCATTCTACTCTCCCACTCATGAGAATCAGAGTTCTGCTCCCTTGGTTGTTTCTGCTTGAACGGTTTCGAGTGATCACTTTGTTTATTTGACTGTAGACATCTTGTTTACAGAGGCTCATGGTTCCTTTGAGAAGTCGTCAATAATGTCTTACTCATACATGTTGGTGTAGCACATTTTACTAATAGGGTCTGGCACAATTCGTGCCCGCCAAGGCAGAACTAGCCTGAGAAAAACGTGCTATGATGTGGGTTACACCGATGTGAAACTTCCCAGAACCACTAACCAATGATGAAAAAGCTTTTACAGTGGGACCTCACTTTGAGACTGGGGAACATTTAACAACAGATCTAGGAGCCGGATGTAGAAGCATTGCAACTGTAGCAGACAGGGCCGGACTGGCTACTGGGCAGTTTGAATGCTGCTGAGCTGGGGGGCTAATTTCTTTTATAGGGACCTGCGTGTACTAAACAAAATTTGTTTTGTTTTCATTATTTCGAAGTATACGCATGTGTCCATGTACAAAATCAGCCCCACTGCAGTAAAATGTTCCAGCAGCTCGGCAGAATTCCAAACTGCCAGTAGTCAGTCCGGCCCTGGTAGCGGATGCATTTGCTACCTACAACACAGACCATCCTGGTTAACCCTGGGCGTAGTACTACGCTACGCTCACGGAGCGTGCGTAGTTTGCACTACTACGCACTACGCAAATTGCATGTAGCACAATGCAAAAACGCGTAGCGGGCATTTTTTGCTTGCTAGCGGTCCTCAACGTCTAGTTGGCGACAGCGAGCGAGCAAAATCCACATCCCGCCGAGACTTTTGTTTCTCATTGCAAGTGGTAGTGCATGCTCATGATGAGAAACTACCAGTCTGCATTGAGAAAGCTGCCGCTCAAGTACAAAGCTACTCGAGCAGCTGAAAATGACCGCTTGCACTGTGCAAGATGCTATTTGCAATGATTACACAGTGTGGACAAGCACCCGGTACTGTGCAATCAGTGCCAACATCATTTCCCTCCCGCACTACGCAGTTCGCATAGCGTGCGTAGTGCAAAGTGCACTTCACGTAGCTACGCGTAGCGCTACTACGCAAACTACGGCCAGGGTTAAGTTGGTAAAACATTACATTTAACATAGTAGAAATAATCAAAAGTAGTACTGGACCAGCAGGATAAATGACTACCACCAGCTAATTATATTTTGTACATCTCACACCTCCTTATCCATCACATTACTAGGTACTGTGATCCAAGACTAAATAGGCGCTCCTGTCTGTTCACCTTTTCACAACATCGAATCCCTTCCCACATAGGATTACAAAAAATGCAGCACTGCCGACCACACACTCCCCCACGTTGTAGCGCCGCAAGTCCAAAATGTGCTTCTGCACCCATAATAGAGTATGAAGCGCTATCAAATGCCACAATAAAATGCAGCGTTTGTGCCCACTGAGCTGCTCCTAGCTGCAGAAAACCAGCTTAGTTGCCTCTGTCCATGGTGCTGAAACGGTTGCAGCACATGCCTCCGCCCTATGAGATGGGCCTTTCAGAACAGCAGCAGTGATCTCTGTATTACCTGCACAGTCACTGCACTCACTCCATTTCTTCACGGTTTTAACCCACCTTAACACCACGGTCCCAATAACGCAGTTGAAGTCAGGAGATAAGACGAAAATCTGAGCTGAACCTTGGAGGAGGAGAAGGAGGCAGACCTGTCATTTCCGTCAGGGAAGTTTGGAGCTTACAGAAAACATATGAGGGGGCGACATATGATGTGATCACATGTCGGCGGCGGCCTCAACCTCATCAGTAGAGCATGCGCAGAAAGGAATGCGTCATGCCCACCACCTGGCCAGCACAAATAGGTGGAGACCGACTTGTTTGGAAGCTGAACTCATTAAGACTTATGCGATGTACTGATTTTCGCTGGAACTTGTGCAGAAATGACTATTTTAGCAAAACAACTTAGCGGGGAATGTTTCAGACCACACAAATAGAGGAGAAAAAAATATGTTAGGGACAACAGAATGGACAGCACTGACCTGAAGCCGACACACAAGACCAGAGTTTGAGGTAAAACAGGACCAGGCGCTAAGAAACGTCGAAGGGGCCAGTAGTCCCAGGGGAGGTCAATGGCACGGTAAAGATCGGGTTTAAGCATGTTTACTGGGGAAAAGGAGGTTGGGGCCTTAGTGGCAAAACGGAAGGTTAAGTTGTTTGGAGGATGGGGGAAGTGTTAGGTGTTTAATGTTTGTGCTTGGTACGTCATTCAAGCTTGTTAGTCGGAGGGTATGTTGTGTGAGCTCATTCTGCTTCAGAATAAAGTCGGCCATAGGCTCCTAAATTTAAAGAAAAGTCTGCGTTTCTGCCTAGTCTTCAAGACACATGCAAAGGAGCGGTAAGAGGGTGATCTTTCTGCAGCAACAATTACTCCGGATAAACATTGCAGTGAAATTTGGGCCCACAGACAAATCACCCCACTTTTGATTTCAAATGGGCTTCCTGTTCGAATAGTACAATAAAATTGTGTCTGGCTGACGGAAGGCAAGCAGGCTTATCCAAGCTGGTGTTTCCATTACCAGTTACCACCCTCGATTGGCAGAGTAGTCTGAGGAGTGGGAGAAATAACTTTGCACGCCAGTTTTGCTCTTCTTAATGTATTGTTTGTTGAATATGCATTGTGATCAGAGTTGGAGCAGGAAGTAGGAGCAGCTGGTGCGAAGATTTTCAGGTGCCACAATGAAGAATCAAGGAGGTTTATGAAGACAAGCAATCCAATAGTGGTAACCAGCAGTCCCGCCAGCATCCCCGTCAGCATCCCCCGCCAGCATCCCACGCTAGCATAGCCTCCCACGCTAGCATCCCACACTAGTATGCCACGTGCCACACAGAGCATAGAACCTTGCAGACTACCACCATTCTTTAAATATACAGCACACCTCTTTCCCTCAATTTACAAAGTCAAACTGTCAAATACATAGAAAGACCCAAGTAAAATAAAAGATTCGTAGTGTAGAGCACAACTTTTGCAAGTTGGACTTTGTTCATTATACCAACACCCCACAGTTTTGTGATCTACCCCAAATGTAGTCACTCTGCCACTTACGAGTACATCTTGTTCAGGGGTGATCTGGACTCCCCAATGAGTCCAACTCTGCAAGATTTCTTTCTGATCTTCCTCTGTATTACTCAACGTTCTGGTCTCAATCTCCTTCACCTACATCACGCTTCACTCCTCTTCCTCTTGCAAGGAGTCTGTCAGCAATGAGATTCACTTTCATTTCAATATCTAACAACAGCATTGGTCCTCTACACCCATCACCCTCTCTTTCTGCTCCATCACACTCTAAACCTCTCTAGTACAAAGCTACTTGCCTCTTGTTCAATGTTTCCAACTCTCCACAACAGCCTCCTACTACCTTTACTCTATATATAGAAAGTCCAACTCCAAACCTACCCAGTTTCACCGTGACTCAATTATCCTTATGTTCCCACTTGGGAACCATCTCCTGGCCATTCGTAATACTCCGTAATCTGGCTACCAACCTTGGTGGTCATGCAGAACAGTTGTCCGCTCAACCTAACTGCAACACCTTTAATAAGGGCCTATGATATGTCCTTATCACAATCCTAACACCTCATATACACATGATGAGATATTTAACACCATCGCTGCTAGTGATATTTTCCTCCTGTGCTGGAATTTTCAAAAGTCCAGTGATCATGACGAGCTGGGCTCGTCATCAGCCTGGTAGGAGGCAACTTCATGACGAGCCCAGCTCGTCAGGAGCCTGGAAGGGGTTAATGTTGCAAGCAGCCGTAAATGCCTCTGTTTCAGCTACTGAGCAATTCCTTTGCAATTCAGTCTTCAATCTCATTGAAAGCCCTTTGTTGCTTACTTCTCCACTCAAAAAACGTACCTTTCTCTAACAAAATGTGCAATTATTCAGCTTTTGTGGTGAAATCCTGGATAAACTTTGCATAATATTCAATCAAACCCATGACGGGTCTCAACCTGGTTTTGTACCATGAAATAGCACTCCGATCATGAGATCTGCCTTAAGTCTCACTCAGCCTTTTAAATGGTGTACCCTATGCACTCAACCTCTTCTTCCAAAAATCTATATTTTTCCTTATTGAATATCATCCTTACCACTATCAATTCATCTAATTCCTGTTATAGGACCAGATGGTCTTTTCAAATACTAAAATATCCCCCCCCCCGCCCCACCCCCGGAAATTGTCTCTCATCGTACATTGAAGTACACTAGCTGCTGACGAGAGGCTGAAGGGCACTTAGATTAACTGAAACACACCTTGGATAGATGTGAAGTCTGTCACAGCTTTGGATTGCAAACAAACCTGATTTAATATTAAGCACTCCTCAAATCCAGTTTTGAAAAAAGTACTTGCCACCCGTTAAACAACATCTCAGTGATAGTTGCTAGTGCAAAACAGCTCAAGACAATATTCTGATTTAGGCGGCAAAGCTAAAGACAAATCTCAATCTACCACAAACCTGTTTGGTGATAGCTACATGCTGCATAGTGTACCCTTTCCCTTACTATACCCTTCACCTCTTCTCTTCTGACCAAAGGTACTCTTCCAGCCTTATATGTTGATCCCTCATTTAATACTATTTTATGGACATAACCCTTCTAATACACCTAGCTTTCCTTCAAATACCTTCTTAGCACCCAACAAAATGTCTTCTCCATTGATGTGTTCCACTCCGTTACTTGTTCGGGCCTCTCAGCTTTATGATGATATGAACGTCATAAGGACAAACCCATCCCAATTTAAGTGGTGCACTCTTGGCTTCATATACTTTCCCTTTTCTCAAACACACTCCTGAAATGTGATGTCAGTCCATATGTACTCAAAAACAGTAATGACGCGCCCCTGATAATCTTGGGTAATAATATATTTAAGGTTCTACCGGACTGCTGGCCACATTGCATTGAACAGTTCTTGTCTATTATAGTGTACAATTAACCTGTGTCTGCCATCATGGTATCCTTTGGCCCTTTCATTTGAAAAACTAAACTCAATTTTCTCTCTTTTCTCAACTGGCCATTCTACACTGAGCAGTCCGTCAAATGTTTCTTCTTTGTAGGTTTCGACTGACACAACCCTGATTCTATTTCCCTATCTACACCTCAGATAAAATTTCCCCTTTCTCTACATTAGCTGCATTCTTTGCCAGTGGCAATACAATTCTTTAATTTAGGAACATTAGAACCACCTAAGCGTCATATGTTCCTTCTATGCCCGATGTTCTTTCCTAATCAAAAGATTAGCTAATCCAAAGCTTCAATATAGCTTTTGAAAATTTTAATCCACTCTTTCCAATCTATGGGTGGTGAGCTCGTCTGTGGTACAAAGCTCGGAGACAAAATGATAGCTGAGAACCACCCGCGTCTGGAAAATGTCTGTTTGCGAAGTCGAACTCCATGTTGGACAGGATAAAATATTGTAGTTGATTAAATGATCCCGCTCAGAAGGTGTTTTCCAAGTGTGTTTCTCCTTTTAATTTACTTTGTTTTGTTTTTCTTCCTTTTTATATAAAATCCACCTTATTACTACTAAGTCATCTTTTGAAGGAACATTTTCAGGTTCCATTGACAGTAGTGTGCACTGTAAGGCAAAGATCACATGGTGACAGTGTACTCATTGCTGAAATATCTGTCTCAAACTCCTGATCTTAAACTTCTCTTCCACACACTGTACCCGACAGCCTAGTCAGTGTGGTGAGTGATTAATGTTCTTATCAATACAAAAGACGGATTTCCTTAACACACCAGTAATGCAGTGCAGAGCATCCGATTGCATTCAAGTAGCAGAGTTAAGGGGTCTCTGTGGTGAGACGTCCCATAGCTTCAGCTTGCGTTTGGTCCTGTCGCGCTCATGGAGGGTGCTGAGGAGAGCGAAAATCCTCATGAACTTCAGAGACATAGGAGTCACGGAGAGGAACCCGGCACTGGGGTTGATCACATTAACTGTTGGATCATCCATCTTGTTCGGCTAACTCTTGTGACACTGATTAATATTGTTCATACAAAGGCCCAAAAAGAAAATATTCAAGCCCACACTTTCCATTTACTTCCACTTTCATGAAGGAATTTATGCCACTGGCCAGTTTTATCACTATTGTCTCTTCATCTCTGTGCTAAAACGTCTTCTTTCTGTTCGCGTGTGGCCTCCAACTCATTGCAAGATTATTGCACGGATTCTCAAGAACCACAGCAATGAAGCAAGGAAGTTTATTAAGACAAACAACACAATAGATTGAACCATCTGGCAACCCAACTGGCAATCCCACCCGCCCCCCCTTAGTTAAAAACAGAGTGCGGAAATTTGCAGGATTCCACCACTCTTTAAAGATACTGCAGCTGTCCTGGAAAAGGTTTTAAAACCAGCCTCATAAAGCACACTTTAAGCAATGTAAGAAGTCTGATCCCCTACAATAGGGTTTGTTTGGAGACATCACCTCAAGAAAATGTATTTAAAACGTTGTGAACCATTTTGTTTTACAGCACAATTTCCCACATGTAATGGGGAAAACCCACAGGTTGAACAGGAAGTTTTCAAGGGTAGCTGTAGCAAGTTCAGAGTTCGTTGTACTCAATGATGCTATCCAATATACATTTTAGCATGCTTGTGGCTGGAGAAAGGGTGGCCAAAAGGTTTACCACTTCCGATGTCTTTTCAAAAGAGTATTCACACTCACCCAACTCATTACTACCCTTCTGGATGGCCATCCAAATAATATTTGCTCATATTTTGAGGTGAGGTCTTCACCCACACAAAGCTGGGAAGAAAACACTCTGATCTCCCTCCAGTGGACACCCAAGTATTGAAGTTCCTGGTAGATGAATAACTTTTGTATTGTGTTGTAGTACATTTTTTCACTGTAATGTTAGTGCAGTAGCCACTCTATGTCCTAAGGTCCTGAAGAAAGCCGGGGCAATGGCCCCTATGGCTGAAACATGTCGACCGCTCTGCACTGTGCCAGTAGGCATTTTTACTACATGGCTCCTTTTTAACTCTTGGCACATGGACTTTTGTTAAAACCCTCCTCTGAGTCTGCGTAGCCATTTTTATCTATCACCATCACCTCAGCACTGCACTTTTTCACTAGCATCACACTGGGATGTTTATTATGACTACATCACTGGTTTCCATTCCAACACCGGCACTACATGGTCGGACGGAATGTTCAGCAATCCCCACATGACGTTAATTCCACCATAAAGGGTGGTCTGATGGGAATTGCTTAGGCTTTTGCTTACACAAGTTCTGTTAAATGTGTTATCAATGATTATATGCTGACAGCAACCTTCACCTACTCATGCACTATGTGTCGCCGCGGCGACTGGTATAACCACGCATTATTTCAGACCTGGTCTGCTCTTTTGTGTATTGTATATTGTCATAAGGGGTATGAGCAGACAGGTCGGTAAAAATTCCCCTCGACCCTCCACACACCTGTTCTGTTTTTCTACGACATGCTCTTATTGACAATCACAATTTTGGTACTTTCAGTGTTCAGCTTTAGACAGTTGGTCTTTATCCAGTGGGCCAGTTCAGTCATGCAGGCATTTAACTTGATCTGGGTACTGGGCCTCTTGTCCCAGAGGAAGAGAATGAGTTGTATGTTGTCAAGGTTGAAAAGGACGTTGATTAATGAGAGTAGAAGATGATGACAGGAGAGATCATGTATGTGTTGAAGAGGGTCGGGCTCAGAGAGGATCCTTGCAGAACCCCGCAGATGAGCTTGAGGTTATAGTATACGATACCAGACTGACTGACCTTGGTCCTTCCAGTCATGAATAGCAGATCCATTGGAGGGCGTGTCCTTGGGTTATGATGATGTGTCGGTGTTGGATGAGTATGGGGAGGACAACTGTGTCAAATGCTGCAGAGAGGTTCAGGAGGATGATGGCTGCTATGTTTCCAAGTTTTCATGCTATGGTTGGGTCTAAAACCAGAATGAGTGGTGTTTAGGAGTTGGTGGTCATTAAGGCATTCCATGAGGTGACTGTTGATGATTTTCTCCACGACCTTGGCCTCGTATGGTAGCAGGGAGATTGGTCTGTAGTTGGTGGCTGTTGAAGTGTCAGAAGATGGGTTCTTCGACAAAGGGAGGACAGTTGCATATTTCCAAGCATCTGGGAAGGTCATGGAAGAGGTGGAGGCATTCACAATGAGTCTGAGCCTGTGGGTGAAGGCTGCAGTCCTCTGGAGTGGGCGTGGTGGGGGCACAGGTTCGATGCGACCCCTGAGTATATGGATTTCATGGTGGTGGCGACTTCTGGGGTGAGGAGGGGCCTAGTGGTTAGCATTGGTTTTCCTAAGGCACCCACATTCCTGGGTCCTAGGACATTGTGGGCTCAGCCTGAGCTTCAGATTGTAACCAGCCCCATAAATGTGTAGCCTCAAACTTCACAAATTTCATGTGGCTTGGCTCAGGTTCTGACAAACATCAGACATTCACTGCCTTCAGTCAATGACCAGCTCTATGCAGTCCCTGATTTGAGAGATTGGTTGGCTCTTAAATATGTGGGCATTCATATTACTGCTGTTGTTTAATTATATGTGGCATTGCATGGTCGGGACATTGGTGGGATCTCTGCAAGTTCTAATACAGACATTCATGGGCTATAGCATTCAAGAGCCTTTAGAACTCTGCTCTTAAACTTGTGGCTGTGGAATTGTTAACACCGACTTACATTTAGTGTTGCACCTGTGGCGTGAAATCTTAAGTGGGCATCTATTCAGCATTGCTGCTGCTGGCAAAAGCATGAGAGCTAAGCACATTGTACTTGATCTTCAGAAGGAAAGGCCTCTTTGGCTTTCCGCAGGTGTCTACCAGAAAAAGGGGAATGGAAGTTAAGTGCAAAGAATAAAACAAGGGTGAAAGCAGGTAGGACAAAACATAAAGGTCTGGTACTGGAGTAAGTGCAACCTCCAGTCGACATAAGAATTAAACAGCTTTAGAAACAATACATTTCAGCCCCATTAAGCTCATAACTCATTTTCTTCAAATGCGGTCTCACTAAATCCTTTCACCAGCTCACAATGGGGCTACACCTAAAGGATCAGATGAACGGGTAAGGAGATTAAATAAAGGTTTGCTTTTTGTTTGTCTTTGCAAGTGCAGAATTATCAAGAGCAGCTTAGCCTGCTCTCCAGCTGACTAGTACCCACCTGCACGAGGCTCAGAAATGAACCTCTCATATTGCTGTTACTCAAAGCCACCATTCTGGTTAGGACTCATTTGGTTCCGAGGCTCTCAAAAGAGCAAAAATTGCATGGCTTGTTGAGATGAGCAAGCCAAAATCGAGGGATTGTACATTGAAATATCAAATTCAGAAACATTGTGCTACCAAAATAGTGTGCCCAAAAATATAGAGAAGGTAAGTGCATATAGGTAGGTATGGATAGATATATTTTGTCAAGGTAAATAAATGTGGAGTTAAGAATAGTAAACCGAACCTTGCCTAGATATAGTTACCTTTGTGATATGTTGGCCCTCTATTTGTTGTGCATGATACGCTGGGCGCACTGGATTCTATATTAAAGAGGAATACCAACAGAGGTGTGTTTCAATGAGTAGTGCAGGCAGTGGGACTTCAAGCAACCTAGTAAAGTGGCCTCCCTCATGGATGGTAATAAAGTCATTATCAGGGTCACTTTGGTCGTTGTGCCTACAGCAGTTGGTGCAGGGGGCCACACAACCCTGTGGCACACAGTGCCAGCTGATGTTTGCAGCCCCTGTGGCAGAGTTTAATTTCCAGGCCCCTCCGTATTTTTTTCTCCATTGTTCCCCTACCTCAGCTCAGCGACAACAAGGACTATGGTGGCCGATAAAGCGAACGTAGGCCGCCGCAGGACGGCGCGACCATCAGGTGCCCAAGCGGCATGTCGCAGAGTGCTGAAGCCAAAAAAGTAGTTCTACTCCCACCACCCTCTTTTTACACAGCAGGCTATTCTTGGACCTGCCCCCGCCCATCATCTCCCACTGCGACCAGCAGACTTCCAGCACATGCACGGTGCACTAGGGAGCAGTACAACCAATACACCGGATATGGAACTTGCATCATGGCATTCGAGCGCCGGCGGAAGCAGTAGGCTGTGAGTGCCACGCAACCGCCTCGTCGAATGCAGGGCGCTCCGTGAAGCGCAGGCGGCGCCCCGATTCAGATGCAAGAATGATTCAGCTCAACGCTTCTTCAGTTTGCTAATACATGCCACAAAATGGCCTTTTCCCCGCTTCTACTCCGGCAGCCCCCTCCCCATCCCTCTCTCCACCGACTCCCCTCGTTGCCTCTGATTTCTTGGCACCTGTTTAACCTTGCTTCCCAGGGACCAGCGGCGCAGCAGGCGCCGAATCTGCTGAAGAAAGACAAACCTGCAAATCAATTAGCCGCAGAAAGGCAGCTATCAAAGAACAAATTAAAACGGACGGAGGTTTGGCGCACCGTCAATAGGCAATGCAAACAATATCTAATTATAGAGCCCGGAACGGCACACTTCTCAGCTCCGGCCTTCCCTCCCCACTTCCCTCATCCCACCCTCTTCTCCGTCTCTCACTCTAGTTTCCCTGGAGACCGACTGTGAGTGACAGGAGCTCCTATTGTCTCCACTTCCCTCAAAGTTAACCTGTTTGCAAAGTGAAGAAAATCACTATTGGATTTCGGAGATTAAACCTAATTCCAATCTTAGCCACGGGGTAGCCAGTACCGCAAGCACCTGATTGTCATCAAGATTGACTGCGGCCCTGGCGTTGCTGGCCTAGGATTGCTGAGATTAAGATGGCGCCCAACCTCCTGTCATGAAGAGCGAGACAAGAATCTACTTCCTGTCACAGCTTCTCACCACTGACTTTTATGCCGAGGTCCAGCTCAGGATAGGGAAGGGCAGAGGAAGTGCCTTTTCTAATGGACACTCTCTTTTGTGCATGCCAGTTCACCATCCCAAACAGGGAGCTGGCGGCCGTGTAGGTGCCATCAGGTTCGAGCCTCAGGTTGATCAAGGGTCGATGTTTCACATGCCACTGATGGCCAGTGTGTTTTTTTTAACTTTGCTTTGCCCAGTAGGAGTTGCACAAGCAGCTCTTCTGTTAGGGTACAAAATGTTAAGTTGCAAAATGTATGCTATTTTTAACCCTCTGTTTAAGCCACTGAGTGTGTGAGTGGTCTCTCGACACCTAGCAGCCGGAGGGCCCGGTAGCTCATAGAGTTTGGTGCTAGATTCTAGCTCTCCAGCCGCCCGCCGCCAAACCTCAACACAAGGAGATGATGGACAGAGTGCAGAAACTTTTAAGACACTCACCCCCAGTCACAGATCTGGGTTGCTCACTTTGCCACTGGATTCAAGATAGCCTGGCTGATGAGGAGTGTTACCCCGAAACCGTTCCCAGAATTCTTGTTTCAGGTCCAGGGAAGACCTGGTTTGGCAGTTACATCTGGACTGTTCCCATGAGGCACAGGGTCAAGACTGATTTGCATACAGCTGGTTCTAAACTGGGGTGGCAAAGTGAGCTAAAGAACGATGATAGATTCAACCCAGATCTGTGACTGGGGGTGAGTGTCTGAGAAGTTTGAGCGCTCTGTCCATCATCTCCTTTTGTTTACTTTTTTCCTACCACTATTGCCAGACCATAAAAGTATATATGCCAACTTTCTTACGACCAATTAGATGAAGAATTTATACACCCCACTATTTGCGATGGGGAACAACAGCGTAACATACAGACCAGGGCATCATATTTGTAGGCTGTGACCAAAAATATTCACATTCAGTCACTGACATGGGCATACCCAACCATTTACATTTCAAAAGCTTCAGCAAGTTATTCTTTGCTGAGATTATGAGAAGCTGACACTTTCTGCAAGAGCATATCTCATACCACTGCAAGTGTACCCTATACGTTTCTGAAGAGGTAACTAGCATTTAACTTACTGAGACAGCAAATGAAAATTCTGCACTCCATGATATAAGACCCAGTGTGCAATCCCATTTACTGCCACTTGGAATCAGGGCATATCCAGTTTAAAGGCATGCAATAGAGACAGCTTTGGCATTTGCTAGCCTACTATAAACTTAAAAATTAATTATCATATTCTTAATATTTTCCATGGAAAAAGAATCTCTGGGTCAGTCTGGTACAGCCACTGCTATGGTGGAGTGTCTTACAAACTTTGTTTCCGCCCATAGGACAAAGTATATAGAGTGGGAGGCCTGTATACAATGCCAGTCACATATTCTATCAGCCAGTAGGACATCAATTTGGTGTTTTGCTCTTTAGCAAATGAGAGTGACAACATTTTGCCTGCTCAGTATCACCTTCCACATCTGGAAGAAACAGTCGCTCAAATGTAAAAGATTTTCTTTCAATATGTAAACTTCTTTCCTTCCAGAGTTTCTTGTATGTGCTGCAATGGCTTCAAAGTGGTCCATTCTGCCAATCTGCTCCACCATTCCTGCTACCATTGCTCATTGGTTTCTGCTCTGCAAACTTCCTATCACCAATTTACTGGGCCCACTGTGGTCCCTGCTCTGTCCTCCTTGTTGACATGCCTTACTTGCTTCTACACAGCACACAACAGCTCCTCTAGAATCCTGAACACCACAACCATCACCATTCCACCATTACTATTACTTTCACCACCACAACCATTTCTATCACCATCCTCACCAATATCACCAGTGACATTACCACCAACACCACTACTGCTACTATCACCACAACAACACTATTGTTTCCGTGTGTAAAAACAATGCATGTTCAAGGCTGGATTGGCTGGACCGGGCATCAGGCATTGCCCCCGGAGCCTGGAAAGGTGGGGGTCTGGTTTTGTTAGTGAGGGTCGGTTTTGCAAATTTCGGGGCAACAATAAAGTGTCACGATATCTCTTGTGATTAATGTACATTCTGTAGAGAGATGGGAGTTTTGTCTAGTGGCAGTTTTGACTAATCTAACGTAGCACATAGGGTTAATATGCATGCTGCAAAGAACATGTACCTTACATATCGAAGAACAGTATTTTATGTTCATAGCTCAGTGGGCTACTGCTTTTGTCACCGAGATTCTTTTGTTACTGTGCAGTTCATAAGTTACAATCATAATCTAGTACACCGAGCTATGAACTGCCATCAAAGAGCTGCATGGCAATGGTCAGAAAGTTAGGTTTATTCCCCCAGTCTTTCATTATCCTGTTCTTGCTAAAAGAGGTTTGTTTGGATAGAAATACATTCTTTTTATTAAATTCAACCAGAACCCCTTTGTTATGTTCTGAATCCTGAGTTTGTGCATCTCCAAATCAGGTACTCTTAAAAAATTCCTACCAGTATGCATGACATGTGAATCCTACACCTTGTAGTCACCTTTGCCTTATGTAATATTTTCTATACACTGATTTACACATGTATGATTCATTGTCTCCGTATGTGGGCGTGATGTAACGTGCTCCAACACCCTACACTGGTATGAGAGGTGATATAAATCAAATGTAATTCATGTGAGAGTGGGGCTATGGAGAGGTAAGAGGTACTGTTGGAGGGTGATAGTGAGGGAATCATCGAAGAGCCCCAACAAAGATTGGTGCACAGTCAGTAAGGTCATCATTTACTATGGTTTAAAAGCTAATACAGTTGAATATATAATTACAAATGTGTTGTAGAATGCACCATTTTCCCCCAAGTTTTCATGGGGGAGAGATCCTCCATTACTCCGCTTCGTAGTGGTCAGGCTCCCTCGCTACACTCGCAATGCACTGAATGGGGGCAGTTTGACAAAATTTGCCAGGGCTGCTTTGGGTTCTCAGTCCAGCCCTGTGTGTGTTTGACAGAGTTGCGTGTGTAAAAAAATGTGATATGGGCGTGCGTTTGAGAACTCTGCTATCAGTTGTATAAAAGGGTCAGATGGACTCAGCCTTAAGATGGCAACCGGGAAACTGAGCAGTCACTCAGGTCCTCAACCATGAAAATGCAGCTCATCAGTGGCTAGGACTGACCTATGGTGTGTTAGATGCTGCTGGAGAGAGTCCCGGACAGCTGGTGAGAAGTTTTGTTGTGGCGAGGGACGGCCAGCCCCACAGACACGTTTCTCCTCTGACAGGCGACAGGGAAGCCTGCGGCCAAGCTGCTTGGAACTCAGTGGCCCCAGTCTGTGACTGAGGTATGGGGCCTGCCAGCTGCAGGCTTTGGGAGGCCATGTAACCAATGGTGGACAGGCAAGAGGCCAAGTGTTTGCCTGCCCAACTGACCTGGTATAGATGTAACTTCTGGTAGCCTGGATGAGCATTAGGGTGAGGGTCTATGGTGGCTCTTGCTGTGCGGCAACTCCTTTTGAGACTGGTGAGGAAACTGCAGAGCTGATCTCTTAGTGCCCACCTGTGGATGAAGACTAAAGACTGTAGGTGCTTGGACACAAATTATTTGATTATGAAGGGGCATAACACAGGCCCCTGCCGACCCTGCAGTGCAGGAGAGCCCGGAACCCTCCAGGAGAGACCCCAGCCCTTCAGGCAGCTGCCAGTCAGCCCAAAGCCAATGTATATTTGTGAGATATGAGAGACTCAAGACCCCTCATCAAAATTTGCAGGGGGTCCATCATTTAGCGTAATGCCACAGTGACGGGGTGTACCATTTCTGCTCCTAACTCATCAAGCCTATCTTGACCAAACAATACGGGGAATCCCAGCCCTCTGGGTCGCTTGCACCACAGCGTTGAGAAGGGATAAATGACCACGCACAACAGAGCACCTCTCGCACCTCTGGAAGGGTGCTAGAACAAACCTGATAGCCGGGGAAATTGTGGCAAATACTGACGCGGTGGGTCAGTGATGCAACTACATTTCTTGTAAGAGGTGCATGTAGGAGAGTAGGGCCTGCTTTCTATGGTTACCCCCACTTTTTGCTGTGATTCTCTGTTTTTTTTTTACTTTAGTATGGCTGAGGTGCTGCTAATCAGGCCTACAGCCTAGCTGTTCTCTCTCTAAATTGATACCATGTACTTTAGGTACATCCCAGATTGGTTACTGGGTCACCCTTGTGAGCCCCTGAATAGTGTACCCTAGGTACCCAGGGTATAGGTGTACCTAGGCCTACCAGGGGCTGCAGCATGTATTGTACCACCCCTGGTTAGCCTTCCATACTAACACCACAGGTCTGTTCTTACAGCCTGGGCAAGGTGGTGTAATCACCCCTTACTTAGATATAGTATACATATATCTATATATATATATAGACACATATACACCTATAAGACACTCCTAAGGCAGACCTCGACAATCCTGGAGGTAGAGTGCTTTGTTTTATCTGAGAGGGTGCCCTAGAATGAGCTGAGCCCCTCTGCAGCTTTTGGAATCATCTCCTTATAGCTGTTCTATGATAGCCATACCACATACTCTTAAGTGCATTATAATCCTTGTGGTTAATGCTAACTTTGGTTTGGCTTTATCCAAACATGCTGTGTAATGTGTCAAACACGTTGGAATACTACCGCCCCTGCCAGTCCTGGTGGCGGGGCCAGCATTCCACCCTTCTAGAGGGAGAAGACATGTAGTTACTGGTTTACCTGGTTAAAGTGAAACAGAGCCCCAGCATCACAAAATGGATTCTGCTGCCACAGACATGAGTCTGCCCTACTGCTGCTGGATGAAACTCTAACAGGGGAGGCCTGGACAATAGGTTTCCTGTCCAGGGAGGTGGCAGCACCTCTCCAGACAGGCTCTTGTGTATTGGGGCAGGTGGGTTGCATTCAGTGAATTCTTTTCAGACACTGCCTGGGGCACACAAGGTGTTCCCTGGATTTCCCAGTTCAAACCGGTTGCTGGGGCACTCAGCCCCAGCTCTGGTGTGAAACTGGACAAAGCGAAAGGGGTGTAACCAACCCCTCCCCAAGTCCACCCATAGGAGGGACCTTAGAGTTAGTCCATCCCCTAAACTTACTATAAGATTAGAACCCAAGTCCCTAGGACTTTAGATTACCCTGGACGAAACTCTGAAACGTATATCCGGAACCTTTGACATTCCATTTTGACTGGAAGACGGAAGACATCTCCCTTGTGGTCAAGGAGTGACCACCCTGTTCAAACAGGCACCCACAGCAACTTTGCTGGTCTGCATTTTCGAGGCTCCCGCCAGATCCCGTAGAATCTGCGACACAGGATGTGGACTTCTAGACATCTCTGACCCGACCTTCACTCACAGCAAAGTTGAGACCCGTGGCGGACTTGAGAGACGTGGGACCGGAACTCCTGGACATCCTGCATTTTGCAAGCTGCACCAACTTCCCGAAGTATCCCGAAGTTGGGTGCTTGAAGCTCCAGCCCAGAGCACCATTTGCACCGAAGCTCAGAGGCCACCACTCCACGATTGTCCCGTGGGCCTGCTTTGTGCATTTCCGCGTGTTCACGGTTCCTGGCCTGTTGGCTAGTGAGCCCCAAAGAAGACCAATCTTGAATCAAACTTGCTTTCCTAGTTGCTCCAGGCTTGCTCCAACTTCTCCTCAAAAGAGAAGTTCCCCAGACCTTGCTGGTCTGCACCAAAGCCGATCTCAACATCTTGCGTGGATTGCGTTTGCCAAGGCTTGTTGGGTCCAATCCCTATACCGACACAGCAGTCAACTAGATCCTTTGTGGTACAACTCAAATTCAGCTCCTGGTTATCGTCAACGCCTTCTGGACCACGGCTGAAGAGACAAGCTTCACCTTTTCACCTGAAATCACCCGACATCTGGTGGCATCTTTCTGTCGCCGCCCTGGTTACTGGCTAGTGGCCCAGACTCTGTCTCCTCTGCTTTCAGGTTCTTCAGATCTTCGATCCACCCTTGGATCCACCCAGACACTTTTCCTCTGGTCGCCTGCAGCACTTCTTCGCAGCTCTCCATTGGAATCGACGACAAAACCCGACACTAAAAGACATCTATGCTCCTGGCTTCCGTGGGTGTGGTAACACGAGTACTCTGGTAGTCTCAAAGGTATTGGCCCTCCAAGTGTCTAAGTCTAAAAGGTTTCCATCGTAGTTATCCTAGAAGTGTCCTTAAATTGTAAATTTGTAACTTGTTCGTTTCCAATAGAAAGTCAATGGTAACCCGCGGCTGTGTTAGACACTGCACGCGTCTCCTGTGGGCCTCTTACTTCCTAACCTTTGGTTGTTCCTAGAAGCCCCAGCGATTCCTCGGCCCCCTTATCGTATACAAATTAAGTTCCTTGTATTGTACTTTTACCTCTGACCTCATAAAGAGTCCAGAGGGGTTGTGTTTAGAATAAATACATATATATTTGATATATACCTTGTGTGGTGTGCTTTCATTTGGTACTCAAGGGATTATAATTGGTAAAACAACTAGCTTAAATTGCTCTCTGAAGTCTTAGCCTGAAGACTGCTCACCATTGCTACCCCTAGGATAGCTTTCTAGAAGGTTGACTTTACAATCCCCATCAATAAGGGTAGATTGGACTGGTGCAAGGTGCCCACTAGAATAGTGGACAACATATACCAGGCCAACTTCTCACAGTGCATACCTCCTAAGTGCATGGTGGATTTATAATTAATATAATATGCACAAGGGAGCCAAGCCACCAGGTGCACAATTTTGTAATTGTGGCACACATATATATCTTTCAACATTAGGATGTCATCATTGCAACATAACAGATAAACTTACACTCAGGCTCTCACCAGTGTTCACTGCCCATGCAGGGCCCAACCATTGCAGCAATAAAACATACTGGAATCTTAACAAACAAGTAGCTCAATGCCTGCCATGCAGAACTGAGAGCAGACACTGAAAAATCGATAACTGAAAATATAAGTATGCTACGAAATGAGCTTTGATAGGAAATAGCAGACATTACGGCGGACATGACAGTATTCAATCAAATGCTGGAAAACACAGATGCAATTGAAAACATTTTCTGAAATGGAGCACCTCACCACCACCACAATCTGTCTCATTAAATTGCAAATTAAATGGCTCACCTCCAAATGTGAAGATTAGCAAAATAGATCACGTCGGGGCAATGTACGCATCAACCACTTAAAAGAGGGCACTAAAGGAACAACTATGGCGGCTTGTGTTGCAGATCTATTCCGAGCCACCCTGGGACTAGATGTGTTTGACTCCATAGTTATTAAGTGCACACACAGCGTGGGCAAAAGGGGATGATTCTAATGCCTCAGCAAGAGGCCAAGGGCCTGATTCACAAAGGGGCAGTGCACTGGTGGCGGCGGCCCGCAGTCCTGGTAGAGTGACAGCACTGTGGCGCAATCTCAGGAGACTCAGAGACTCCTCTACTAATGCAGGGTCTCTGCCACGAGTGCAAAGGCCCTTTGTGAATCAGGTCAATAGTTGTAAAATTGGTAAGCAGGACTGGCTTTAGCGCTGGTGGTGGCTGGTGTGAATGTTTGTTGGCGTCCCCCCATCACCTCTGCCACAGATTCCCACACCACCATCTTTTAAAAGTGCCCCTCGAGTCTCCATAACCACTCTCTTTCAAATGCATTTAGTTGTATAGTGCCACTCATACCACTGCAGGGTATCAGAGCACTTTGCATTACACACACATTACCCAGAGACAATCAATCATGCATGTGTAAATGAGTGTATAGGAAATGCTACATAAACCAGAAGAGAACAAGGTGTAGGAGTGACATAACCATATTGAAAGGCAGTATAGTTTAAGAGTGCTTGGTCTTGAGAAGCACAAACTCAGAATTTAAAATGGAACACCATAGTTTGGGGTCTGCTTTAATAATAATGATTGATTTCTTCCCAAATGAACCCTTTTTGCAACATTAATCTATGCTCTAATTTATACTTTGCAGAGTGCATGCAGTTCTTTGATGACAGTTAATAATTCACTGTTCTATATTAGGATTTTAACTTATAAATTGCAAGTAACAAAAGGATGTCTCTTAGAAAAGCTGTAACCCACTGACCTATTTGCATTATATGCACTTTGTGATCTGTGTGGTACATGTTCTTTGCAGCAAACATATTAACCCTTTATGATATTTTATGATCAGTCAAAACCTTAACTCCAGGAAGAACATTATCTTGACGTTTGTATTGTTGACGGGAATTGCTGGAGTCAAGGAACACGGCAGCAGGTGCTTTTAAAACCAAAGTAAACTTGCAAACTCGGCGCCCCCTGAAGTGAGCACCTGGTGAGGCTGAGCTGGTCGACCACCCTAGAGCGGGCCCTGCTGGTGAGCTTTCCTCTAAAAAAAAAAAAAGATAACTGCCAGAGCGCAGGTGCGGCCACTCGTATTGTGAAGTGGTTGGGGGAGAGGTAACCACACAAAAAAAAGAAGTACAAATAAAGAAAATAAAAAACGTACCTGCCTCCTTGGTCCCGATCCTCGCATCCCATCCAGAAACAGCTGCATGCTGTGCAGGCTCCCAATCACAGCGCTGCTTACATGCTGGGAATACTATTTCAGGGATTGGTCTGAGCAGCTCGGTTCGGCACTCAGACATGGACTGGGAGCCTATGTTGGTTTCTCCACCCAGCTGTACAACACAGCTTGGGTGAAGAAAGGCTAAGTGCACTTGACAGTTTGGCCAGTACCAGAGGGCTAGCCGAACCGTCTATGCACACTTGGCAGTGCCCACCACTCCCCCTCCTCCCTTGTGCTGCAGTGTCAGTATGGGGGGCCATGCCCCTTCCTCGGTTCGCAGCCTGCAGGGCTAAAAAGAAAACAATAATAAAAATGTTTCATCATCATTCTATTTTTGTCCTTCGCCTCTACTGGCTTTCAGCAGGGGGGACGACGCACCTCCGCCATAACAGAGGAGCTGCCCCTGCCAGAGCAAGAGGATGCAAGTTTCATCACTTCCAAGGCAGTGAAGTGTCTCTCTTACGGGACTTAGCAGCTGTCACTTTGGCAAAGCTGCCGATTTTCAACAAGTAATACAGAAATTAAGCAGTAAACAGATTAGGTACTGAAGGTTGTTCCAGGATGGGCTGAATTCATTCAAAAGAAATGGCAGTGAGACAATGATCCAGTCACCAGTTGACGCCATGAACCAGCTCATGCTAGATGAGGGAGGCAATCAGACATCTGATGCAGGGTGCCCAGTCTCGAGCCTGGCAGACACAGACCCGCGTTCACAAAGAAGCATTGTTCAAGCCAGAGCCTGGGAGCAGCCGAGTGCAGAGACAACGATCAAGGGATTGTCTGTGACGAAGGCAATGTGTAGTACCTTCAGCGGACCCATATGGACATGTACGATGGGAGACGGTGACAAACACCTATGTAGTGTCCTGCTTAATATGTTCTAGTCGTTTGCAAAGTGTAACCCACACTATACACCCACCCACCACCGGCGTCACAAGTCAGGTGACCCGGTCAATAAAAGGAGGCCGAGCGCACATGCTGGAGGCCAGTTATAGTCCTGTACTACCCTGTGTCTGCATCAGTCATTTGCTGCCATGTGGGCCTGAGGCTCAACACTACAACCTATATACAAGTGACGGATAGTGTATTAATGGTTTTAAAATGTCAACCAAACTACAAATAATGCCCAAGAACACAGAGAGGCATGGGAGAAAAATGCCCCCTGATGGGCAGGGGCAAAAAGGAGTAGAAAGTAAGGAGTAAACTAAAGCATAGCATGAGTCCACCGGAGTCAGTGAGAACTGATCCCAGAGTTCATAGCAGGATTAAATCTCCGAGGCCTTGGTGATGCTGCATGGGCCGCGTACCCAGGAGATACTGGGTTCTCAAACTCTTTAATCTAAGTTCACATGCTTTGTTTTTTGATTTGGAGGAATTGTTTTCTTAATTCTTTAGCTACATACTATAGCAGCAATAGCAGGTGCATTTATGAGGCACAATGCAGAGGTCACATGGAAATTCAAGCTACTGTTGTGCGATGCCAGGGACCTTTTACATCCCTACCAAAAGAAGCATGGTTCCAAGGTGTATTCCACATACAGGGCAAGACTGGTTACCGGGCCTTTCTAATTAAAGAATGGAAAACCAAATGGTTTTAAAGTATTCTTTAAAATCATTTGTTTTGCTTTCTTAACTTAGAAGTAAATGCAGGTCACCATCAACATAAATCAGTCCCCACAGCAGTAAAATCGGGCCCCAGCTTGGCAGCCGACCAAAACGCCTGGTAACCAGTCCAGCCTTCTCCACATTCACATTGCGAAGTAATCATCTTCCAAGAAACCCACCATCTTAGGGCAGACACAAATTGCATGAGACATAGACCCTTACCTTACCAGTTCTGGGAATCAGCAAAGACGAAAACAGCAGGGTGGCAATATTATTTAAAGGACGTTTGATATGGGAGAATCCCATGCCTTTTAAGGAACCTAGATAGTCACATTGTTATCTTCACCATTATCCTATAGGTAGTGATGTACACATTCCGTTATATTTATGGCCCTATGCACATGAGGATGATCTCCCCACAAGCATTTTAGAAGCTATATTTGGCAGATGACTGGCCCCTTGGTCATGAGAGGGTGGGCCAGTTTGGTTTGGGACTACGAGTTAGATAGGTGAGCTCAAGCATTGGCACATACAAAACTATGCCTAAGAAATTAAAATATAATTTTAAAGAGCAGGGAATGATAGATGCCTGGAAATACATGAGTAAAGCAATGATGGACTACTCCTTAGTTCATAGAACCTACACTGGCATGGACTACTTTTCTAGCTAGGAAGATGCTACAGAGATTGCTTGGTTAACAGATGGTAGCAGCCACTATATCGGACCAAACTATGTTGGAAAAAGAATGGGAGGAGGGCAGATCAGAATATAGAGCCCTGGAAAATATAGATGTGCTATTTTAGAGCCCCGGTCCGAAGGGAAGAACTTAGACATAGCATACTCAACTGTATGCCTGAAAACATATCACAAGATATGCACCTGCACAAACACTGGGATGCATTCAAAGCGACTATTAAAGGAGAAGCAGGGTGAGCACATATGAGGATATTGTGGCTGAAAAGAAACTTTTGTGGGGATAATGCAGTTCTACTGCTTGGCCTGCTGACAACTCTGTTTAACCATTCACTGCTAGCTCTGGAGTGTAAAATGGAGATCAGCTTTATGCCTAAGTCAGGAAAAATTCTGTGGAATTTAAATCCTCCTTCCCAATAACGCTGTTAAACACAGATTTTCAACTGTTGATGACTACTATGCTAGATAAAATACCACTAACCATGATTGATTAAGATCAAGTGGGATTTGTTCAGGAATTGCAAGTGTTGGATAATGTCTGAAGTGCACCCGACCTGACAAAGAAAATGAAATTTGAGGAAATGCCAGTCACCCTGCCTACGCTAGGCACAGAGACTGCATTTGGCAGGGTGAGATGTGAGTCCCTAGAATGCATTCTGAATGGAAAAGGGGTAGGTTCAGTAATTGAGGGATTGATTTTGGAAAATACTGCAATTCAAGAGCAGCACTGAGTCTCAATGGTATATGTTGTTCGCCCTGATATCCGAACCACTGGCATCACACATATGAAAACCATCAGGGATTCAGGGGTAACTTTTGGACATACTCAGTGTGAGAAATTGGATTATATTTGTGTTTGGTGACTAGCCAGCTATGGGGATAATCACAACCTCTTTTAGGGTGAACCCTCAAAGTTACTAAATACACCTAAGCTCAAACGTATGGTAGCTACTGGCATAGAGCAGAGAGGCTTAACTTAGTGCAAAGTAGTGTGTATAGTATTTATGCAGTACCAACACAGTAATAAAGTCAAAACACCATATTATAAAAATAAAACGAATTAGAAAAATAGTGCAAGATTTAATGTATAAAATGACAACGATCCGATACAGGGAACTACATTTAGAAGTTTTTGAATATTTAATGGAAAATAGCATCAAAAAGCACCAATGATAACCTACAATAACAGTGACTTTCAGAACTCTGTTGGGCGTTGCCCTTTTTGCAGGGTTAACCCCAAACTTTTTGCCTTCCTCCACTTTTTTTCCTGACCTGTTTTTTTGCCTTTAGGACTCTGGGCACTTCTACACTGCTGATCAGTGCTACGTTGCGTAATGTTTCTCCCCTAAAATATGGTATGTTTGTTTTCTCCATGTTTGGCATATATTATTTACTAATAAATCCATAGTACAGTGCACACTGCATGTGCTCAGGGCCTGTAAATCAAATGCTATTAGTGGGCCTGCAGCACTGACTGTGCCCCACATGAGTAACCCTTCAAACATGTCTCAGGACTGCCACGGCAGAGCCTGTGTGTGTAGTTTTAAGCTGCCATGTTGACCTGGTAAGTACACCTACTTGCAAGGCCCAAACCTTCCCATTTATGACATGTACAGCACCCTAAGGTAGAACCTAAGTAGCCATATGGGCAGGGTGCCATGTACTTTTGAGTTTTACATGCCGTAGTAGTGGAAAACTGCTACATTTGTTTATCGGAAAACTGTTACATTTGTTTTTTACTACAGCAAGGCCTATCTTTCCCATTAGTCAGCACTGAAGCTGCCTTGTAACACTTTAGAAGTGTATCTTCCAATTGGAGTACGTTCAAACAGTTGGTCGGGGTAGTCTTATATTTAAAAAGAATTCAAAAGAACAGAAAAACAGAAAAACAATTCACCACTGATAAAGCAAAGGCAAATTGAGGAATCAAAGATTTAATTCACAACCGTAACACCAGCATTAAATGCGATTGTAAATCAAAGCATTAATGGGTCTCAGTTTGTTAATTTTCAAACAATGGTAGCAATAAATCTGTTCACAGTGCTCTCCTATTGTAGGGAAAAACGGAAAACATGGGGGAGCGGTAGTGAATAGGTGGCTGAGGGACAGGGTAAAGGTGTTTGTGACATTAATACAAAACACAATATATACAGATTGTCCTTTCCAGCCTATTACAGGTCATTACAGGTCAAAAAGACCCTATTTACACATTGCTCATATGTATTATCACAAATGATTAATTTTGTTCTATGAGTATGTAGGTGTTCTGATAGGACAGTCTACGTTTCAATCCCAGTAAAATGGAGGGTGAGTGATATCCTCACGTCGGGGTCTTCATCAGGAGAGATGAGCACTTGGGTAAGGAGGGACAAACAACGTGCGATCCCTAATGGGCTCTCAAAGGGCTCCAGGTAATTTCTAACATGGAACAGGGAATCAATCTCCCGGTGATGGTGGAACCAATCCAAAGCTCTCCTTCGTATGACTCGTTCGCTCGATCGCACGTTGTTCGTCCCGCCTTACCCAAGTGCTCATCTGTCCTTGTATTTATGTCACAAACACCTTTACCCTGTCCCTCAACCACCTATTCACTACCACTACCCCATGTTTTTCGTTTTTCCCTACACTATGAGAGCACTGTGAACAGATTTAATGCTGAAAATTAACACACTGAGGCCCATTAATGCTTTGATTTACAATCACATTTAATGCTGGTGTTACATTTGTGAATTACATTTTTGATTCCGAATTTGCGTTTGCTTTATCCGTGGTGAATTTTTTTTCTCTACTTTTGAATTCTTTTTAAATATATGACTACCCCGACCAACTGTTTGACGTACTACATTGATGGCCCAGGCCGGGTGTTTTTTACTTGGGCATAACCCCGTAAAAACTCAACACTATCTTCCAATTGGAAGCAGATGAAAAATTGGCATTTGGTGTCTTTGGAGTCACAATTTAAAAACACGTCTTTTAGTGAAGTTGGTAAGATGCAGGTCTGAAAATGCAACTTTTAGAAATTAGGCATTTTCTAACTTTAATCATTCTGTGCCTCTGCCTGTCCCTAGAATACATTTCTGGGTTGGATGACAGTTGGGCTTTGCGAATTCACTCTGGACAGTGCACACAAATGGAGCTGAAGTGGGCGCTGCATATCCTGATGGCCCATCACCAACCTGAAGGGTCTTCCTGAGCTAGAGTAGTGTGAGGAGTTGACATTTGCACCTGAACAGGGCTGTGCCTGTCCCCACAAAATAATCTGCACACCCCCTTGTAGTGTGTCTGGAGCCAGGCCCAAGAAGGGCAGGGTCTTGTGCACTACCAAGACTTTTCTTTTAAGTCTCCCTACTTCAAAGGTTAAAATGGGGATAAGTATCTGACCTCTGACACCATATACTCAGAACACTTACGGACTGAGACAATTTGCCAGGAAGAAGAGCTGTTTTGCTGCCAGGAGGGACTACCAATTTACATTGCTTTGCAGTGTTGTCTGCTGCCTGCTGTTTCTGTCCTGGGAGGGAGGACTGGACTTCGCTGTCTGCATCCTGCTTTCTAAAGTTTCTCCAGGGGCTTGGGTTGAGCTTGCCTCCTATTGGAGTCTCAGGGCCATTAAATACTTCAGCAGCAGCATCTGGGCTCCTCTGCTGAGAGCCCTACTCTGCCAAGTGGTGCCAAATCCAGTTCATGTGCCCATGGAAGTGAGTTTCCTGTGACTAAAAAAAAAAAACAACCCATCAACTTCGAGCACCACTTCGGAACTGGCACCTCTCCTTAATGCTGTGCTGCTCCCTGCCCCTGAGCAGTGCTATCCGCTCAATGCAACGACCGCACCTTACAACACAGGCCCGATGCCACCACACACAGTGGGAGTCTCGAGTACCATGTCGCCAACATCACTGGCACCCGACTCCGCCGCAACACCTTGGCTCAGTGGCGTGACATAGACACCATGAAGTCTGTGCCTTGTGGCTTGGCCCTCAGAGTTTCATTGAGCCCGCAAAGCCATCAGAACCAATGCATAGCCACAAATGCCACATCACCTCCCCTGTGTCCAGCAAAGTCCATGGGCGTCCATGGCTCACGACTCTGCTCTGCCTCCAGAACCAATGCCTCATTGGCTCAATGACTCTGTACTGCCTCCAGGAACCAATGCCTCATTGGCTTCAGTGATGCCTCACTTCCGTTGTGCAATGCACCGTCCCCGAGCACCAATGTGCCAACACCTGCATAGCAGTAAGGAACTGATGATGCACCTGCCCATGCAACACTTCACCTCCCCAGCACCTGGCACCATCTTTAGTTCTTAACGTTTCCAAGGTACTGTAACTGGGGTCTACACAACTCCACAGCATGAGCTCCATTGCAGTCAGCAAAAACTTGAAGATTTACCCTCATCAAGCATGTTGAGAATAGCCCCAGCCGGAGCTATTACTTTCTGAGCGCAATAACTGTATTTAATCTTTTGAAAATGACTATCTTGAATTGTGTATGTAAGGTACTTTGTGCTAAAACTAATGCATCCATTGGTTTCTATTGACTAAACTGCCTGAATCATTTAAAAGTTATATTTTGCTTGTGTATGTTGGAAGTTTGTTGTTTTGATCTTGTCCTACACAGATAAATATCGTCTATTTTTCAAAACTGGTGTGGAGTACTTTTTTGATGTTTTCACTGTGTTACTGTGTGTGTGTGTACAAATACTTTACACATTGCTTCTGGGGATAAGCCTGACTGTTCTGTGTCAAGCTACCAAGAAGGTGAGTACAGGTTATCTTTGGTGGGTAACTTACTATACTGACTAGGATTGTGGGTCCCTACTTGGACAGGGGCACACCTCTGCCAACTAGAGATCACATTTCTAACAACCGGGATGAAGTACTGGTCAGATACACTAACTAGGTAGGTGATGGTCAAAGATTTTTCCTCCTGACTCAGTCTTTAAAGTCCCAATCAATCACAGAAGTACACATCTAAAGTCCCACAAGAGCTCAAAGGGAGCACCTACCTATTGCTGCTTGTTCTCTTCCTTTAACCATAGAGGTCAGCCAAGTTTGCCTTTTTGTCCTGGGTACAACAGGGCTCCGCTCAGGCCAGATTCACAGACAGCAGGTCTAGTCCTCTTGATTTTCCACAGTACTCTGCAGTGAATTCCTAGAGGTGCCAAATGTATGTCGGGCAACAGATAGTTGGTGATGGTGACTCCTGGCTCCTCCCTAACCAGTGGGGTAAAGGTTTCTGAGGTAACCTTACCCACTTTTGCAGTAGTTCCTATTTGCCACCAAAAATGACAAGAGTCCAGTCATTTTCAATATGGCAGCCACACTAAGCTTGAGCTTTGAGGGCTGGGGATGTGTGTTGGAGTGTCATAGGGAAATCACCAGCGTCCTCATACATTGAACACTAAAATCACGTTTGAAGCAAGCACTATACACACAACAAACCCAGAGACAGAATCTTGTAGGACAAAAGCAGGGTCCCCCAGAAAATGACATGGGATCCACAAGAATCGTCTTGACGTTCTTGTTCTCTCTCTTTCAAGTGCGCAACCGAAGTATTACCTGCAGCTCAGTAGACCTGTCAAGCAGGATTTAACAGTGTGGTGTCACAGGATGCCAAATGCCCCCACTGTGAATATATGGTGGATTTCAGAGGAGCTATCTCTGTCCATTCAGAGCAGCCTGTTGTTTGCTACTGGAAGGCATTTCACACCTGTTCAAGACTGAGCACAAGCTGAGAACTGGTAGAGGATTACTTATGCCAACTACCCTTCTGACTGTCCAGAAAAGAATTTGACTTTATTCAAAATAGTCGTTTAATATTTTTTCTAGCTCATCCCATTCCAGAGATATAGTATTAACATGTTAATCTACACTTTGGTTTTCTACATTCAACAAGTAGGCCTGCCGCAGTGAAATAGCTTTTTAGACCTTGTCACCATAGAGACAAGGTAACATTAACCCCTTGCATGCTGCCGCGATTCTGCGCCTGTGCGGCACATTCCGATCGCGGGTGCGGTCATAACGGACCCCAGCTGTCATCAACACACGAGCACTGTAGTGCATGACGGCTGGGGGCCGTCATCAGCATGCAAGGGGTTAATGTTCTACATGTCCCACTTGTAAGTACCATGCACCCTACTCTGTGGGCTACAAGACCTACTTAAGGGTGACATACTAATATTTAAAAGGGAGGTTTTTACCTGTTGAAAATGGTTAGTTTACCAGGTCATCCTGCAGGTTTAAACTGCAACAGTCAGGATAAACAGACCTGAAGCCACATTTACACTGTCACTACAGCAGGTGGCACAATACATTCTACAGTCCACAAGTGACATTTAACTTCCAGGCACTAGGTGCACTTTTTACACTATATACTAGGGACTAATAGGCAAGTTAAATGTGCCAAATAGGAATATGCCAATTTAACCATTGTTAAAGTGGAAGCATGGGCACTTTACTATTGCCTAGCAGGGGTGAAATGTCCAGAGTTATACAGCCAGAATAAATGTGGGGTCCATCAAAATTTGAAATATCTGGAGTGACCACGCAGAAAAGGTGGATTTTGAACAACAAGTATAAAATTAGCCTATTTGCAGTCCATGTGCTTCTTACATAGAGATAAATCAGGAATCTTCAATACTAACCTCCAACCAGAACAGTTGGCTCATCTAAAGCCTTGTACTCCTTTTACGAACACATCCTTTTATGAACACATCCATTAATAAATACTTGGGCCATAATACCTTGGCCACATTCATAAATTGGACTTGGCTCAATTGCTAATCCCAGAAATCACACATTGTGCTGGACATGCCTAGATGGAGAGGTATCTATATATTCTGGCAGGGGATCATGAATATTATTAAAACGAATATAGTTCCCCACCTCGTATATCAGTTTCAGACAATAACCACCATTATAATCACTGCAATGAGTACTCCAAGCATGTAATACATTTTCAGCCACCAGACAACTTACTGCCTTTTAAACATTTCTATTGAGATTTAACTCCACTAGAGTAATGTTCTCATATAAATATATTCAATTCTCAACAATGGGTAAACTTTAGAAACTGGAGTTACCAATCACAATGGCAGCTTTAATTGGGGAGAGAGTTCAACGAAACTCAATGGGGTAGGGGTTCTTATATAATAGCAAAACACCTTTGGAATGTACCACACAGGGAGAAAGGAAACAAATTCTGGATGGGGGCACTTACATCACAAAGACTGCACACCATATCCCCACATTTGCCATACAAGTGCTAGAGGTGCGGGACTAAGGCAGGAGTAATCATGCACATTTGGTGGGACTGGGCGATAAATCCAGAGATTCTGAAAGGAATTGTTGCGTCACATAGAATAATTGATGGCACAACTAATTGAGAAATCACCTGAAAACATGCTACTGTGCATAGTTACTGCTTTTGTGCTTAGTTCCTGCTTTCGTAATGGCTTATTACTATTGGTAGGAGACTATGCACCTAGTTGCAAGCAGTGGAACTGTTTTAAATCGACTGATTATGAATAAGGATGCTTTATCCCTCCATATATTGGATTTGACAGAGAGATAGCCCTGTGATGTATACATTGTGCAGCTCTGTGTACCTGGCTAGAAGGACGTAAGTTGTGGTTTGTTGCAGGGGCATTTTTAAGGGTACAAGAATATTTTATCGCCATGGATATATTATGCAGTGGTCGATGGTCACGAGTCACGGTAGTCGCAGTCGTCATGCCTCTGCCGCTCCTCCCACGCGTGATTGATTCCCCGCCTGTGCAGGAGTATTATTAGTGGGCGGAGTTCTGATGAATCAAGACCGCCATGAGCACACGCCTACCGTGACTCAAGACAGCCTGGAACCGTCATGAGCACCGCGGTGCCCCGCTCCCCCCCCCCCCCCCCCCCCCTGCGGCAAAGGGTTTAAAAATGAAAATTTGTACACCGTCAGCCAGGCCACTAGGAAATAGATGGAACCTTATTAGAGTAAAGAGAGAACTAGTGTACATCCATGTGTGTCTGAGAACAAAAGAGACGGCCAACTATGCAAATCTAAACAAGCATTTGCAATGCAAAAGATCTTGCCTTTGGGACCTTAGAAGTATTTAGCTATGCAGCATATTACTGTGGGTACAGCAAAATATGCATTTTTTTACTGTGCTCGAAGTAGTGAAAGGGTGCAGTACTACAGGTTATCACTAGGTGTCGCTTGGGACCTCTTTTGGACACATAAGCTACTGCACCCTGTGAGGGATCATGCTCAGCGACAGAAACAGCATTTATAGAATAATACCAACATGCCACACTGTAACAAAAACAAGTAAATAATTTAAAAAAATGCTATTTCATATGTTTCTACAAACATTCCATGCTGCAACAAAAGAAAATGAATGGCGGCTGCAGTGCATCTATTGCAAGCAGAGCGGCCGCCTAAAGTTAAAGGCGCAGTCTCCATAAGCAGGTAGAAGGCGTGTAGAATAGGCAGGGTTTTGTTCTGTGGAGAAAAAGAGGACACCACATGGGGGATGCAGCACCAAAGCTGCAAATAAAAAAAATAAAGTGTGTTAATCGTGAAACGGGTGCCGCCCTGTGCAAAGCAAAACAAAAAAGTGCAGCCGCCATACTTCAAGAGAAAGCGTAGCATGCTGTGCTGTACCAAAAGAAATACAATACATATAAAATATAATTAGGGTCGGGGCAATGCGGTCGGGAAGCAATAGCTTTGTGCCTGTAACACCAGCTTATTAAGAAAGTAGAGCTCTTCAATTGTAAATGAAACACATAGAGTAAGAGCTCAAGTAAGAGAGGCAGCCCTTATGGGAGATTACAAGAGTAGAAAAGGAAGGACTAAGGAGGGACTATTAACCAAACTAACCAAAGAAAAAAATAGATTTTTGAAAGACAGTCACAATAGCCAAATGAAAACATGGGCAGCCAATGGACGGAGCTTAAAGCCCATATCTTGAACACAGCATGTCTCAAAGAGACATTGTAAGCGCTGCCTTGGCGAGTCCTTAAAACACACCAGAATGAGCCATCAAAAAATAAGAGAGCAGTGTGGTCGATGGATGGCTGGTCATACATCAATTTAGTAGTAGGATTCAGTGCTCCACTTCAGGCTCTGAATATTAACAAAAGAATACCTTGTATTTAGGAATAGCGGTGCAAGCTCCAAATTGTGTGGAGCAATGCAGAGAAGGCAAGGTTAATGTATGTGCCATCGTTCCAGGAGAAGCCCCTAAGGATACTGGAAGCACTACATGAGCGGGCAGTTCATCGAAAAGCTTTTGTGCATACTTTCGAAAAAATTCAAAGTAATAGTAGACTCAATGGAGAAAGAAAAGTTATCTTGACAGCACCTGGCCTTGTGGCTTTAGATTTTCAGTTGCAAATATAGGTCTAGAAGTCTCACCAAGTAGTAATAGGGTAGCCAGTCGGTTTGAGGCCCCCAATGCAAGGAAATAAAGTATTCCCCCTGGCTGCTGTTTAAACTGTGAAATACAGCAGTGAATAGGGTTCAGCAGGGCCCTAAAGTCTTTGGGCCCTGTGCTACTGCTCCTGCTGCACCAAGGGAAGCTACGCCCCTGTCGAACAGCGGTACTATTGTCGAAAACGATGGTCCGCAGGTGGGACCTGGGACATCGGTGCTGTAGCTCATTAGTTACCCTGGGCAAAGCACTACGCTACGCTCGCGTAGTTTGCGAAGTTTGCGCTACTTCACACTACGCAAATTGCACGTAGCACAGTGGAAACATGCGTAGCGTAGTGTAGTGCAGCAGCCATTTTTTGCTTGCTCGCGGTCCTCAACGTCAATTAGGCGACAGCGAGCAAGCAAAATGACATCCCAGAGAAACTTTTTCCTTGTTCGCGATCAGCAACATCTCGTTACCGATTGCGAGCATGGAAAATAAACTTTCCGTGAGATTCTCAACGCGGAGAGGTCAGATTTCTCATTGCGAGTGGACTACCAGTCCGCTTTGAGAAAGCTGCTGCTCAAGTAAAAATCTAGTCGAGCAGCAGTAAAAGACAGCTTGAACTGTGCAAGACGCTGTTTTCAATGATTGCACAGTACGGACAAGCATCCGGAACTGTGCAATCATTGCGATCAGCGCACTGCGCAGTTCGCGTAGCTACGCTTATCGGTACTTCGCGAACTACGCTCAGGCTTAGTCATGAGTAAGACATCAGTGGACTGGTACTCAGAAGCATCCCTAACTGAGAAGGGATTTTAAGGCAGTCACATTTAAGAGTACAATACCATTGTGAGATTTTGCTTGTTTCCGCTTTGAATATGCACGCTCACAGCTTAAACCTTTAATCTGCAGGATACAGGGAAGCAGTGAACTCCTTTGTCTGGCAACGTCACAGAAACAAATTAATTATGTGGGATTTTGGAAGAGGACTATCCTGCCATAGTGCATTACTTTCATGACCAGATATATATCATTCATATGTTGTGTATGCATAGGTAATGTAAAACTACAAAAGTAATTAATAGAGTTATACAAAAAAAATGAGGGAGTTTGAAGTACTTTACTACAAATTACTTTTTACGGACCAAGCTATAAAAAAATATTTTACTATGAGTGAAACAATGTGCTGCAAAAAAACTGATAGTTTGCCGCAAAATGTTTACATATAATGTCTCGGTGTCCAGTGGATTCATGGTCCTCTGGGCCAGGTACTACTTCTGGCTCCATCCTTTCTACATTACAAAGGCAATTAATAATTAGAATCTTTAAAGGGTATTGCTCTGGCAATTAATGTTGATTTATAGGGTGCTCTTTAACACCTCAGCTATTTTAACATTATGTCTTAGAAATTATGGGTTGGGAAGACACAGAGCTCTCATATTTCCCCGTTTTGTGCCTGGGAAGCTCACCCAGTCCAGATATTTTTTGCAGCACTCTAGATTTACCAGTTCTGTTTAATCCATTATAAAACCAGGACTGATAAAATACCTGTACTGGATAAAGCTACGCGTTCAAGGAACTGGGAATCTTGAGAGCTACTGTCGCATTTACCTTGTAAGTAGTGACCAAATGCATAGACTTTGCCATTACCAGACCTACCAATTTGTACAGTTCTATGAGTGAGTAGCTCTTACAATCCAAGTGTTTTTTTATTTGCATTCTGGGATTTGTAGTTCTGTTGATTCCATTATAACACCACTATTTGCAGAATGCAAAGAACAATCCTGAAGTGGGGAGCTACCCATTGAAGTCTTTGGGAAATTTGACAGTTCTGCACCAAACTAAGGGGTCGATTATGATTGCGGTGATTCCGCATCCTCCGGGCCGGTGGAAGCCACCACCGGTCCGGAGGATGCGGAATCACTTCTTTGGACCTTCAAAACACCCGCGCGGTGCCTGCAGCTTTGTGCATGTAAATGCAAATCATGCATTTTAACCTTGCTGCGGGTGCTTCAAGCAGCAACCGCCGCAAGGTTAAAGATACGGGATGTGACCTCCAGGGTGGCGGTCACATCCTAATTGGTATGGAGGGACCGCCGCTGCCCCTGCGGACGGTCCCTCCACCTCGGGGGTAGCGGACGGACGCAGGTCTGTCCGCTATCCTAATAGGCGCCTGGGTTGGAGACATCAGTTATATCTTCGGGCACTAAACTTGCCTGCCAGGGCCATACATCACTGGGGGTAATGTTTGGAGAGGCGGCGTCCTAGGGCTGCTATGCGCTTGGTACTGTGCCCTGCGGGAAAGGCTCAGCTGCACAGAAACAGACACCGGTCTCCTATGGAAGATTCCTCTGTGGTGGCGATGACTACCGCAGAGCCGAGGTGGGTGACGGCCTGGGGAAGTATACCACCACCGCTAACAGCCCCAGAAACCTCTGCCTTCCATGCCTGGGCACAGCCACGCAGGCCCCCCTGCCACGTCACGGCCGCCCCTGACAGGTGCCAATTACCGCGTCTCGCGCGAGATGGAAGCTGTGCCACGAGCCGCCCACTCCACTGGCATGGGGGGCCCGAAGGTTTAATTGGAGAAGAAGAAAACTGCGGGCGGTGGGGAAGGACAAAAACACAAGGTTTAATAGCGCAGGTGTGTTATTAGAAGCGCGAGGCGTTCTGCTCTTTAGACAGGATGCCGCTGAGCTGTTGCCATGCCCCCCCCCCTCCCCCCCGGCTGAGGGTCCAGGTAACCTGCTCTGGGAAGCGCCGTGAGCTTGCCCGCCTCTCAGAGTAACTAGGGGTTCAACTGTGGAGAGGATGACGTGAGCGAGCCGCCCTTCACCACGCAACTGCCGTTTCTTTCAGCAGAATATGTGTCACTTAAGAGAGACCTTCGCACTCTAAGAAGTGTTTGAGGGGGTGGGAAGACATGGTATTCTGAGGACTTCGAGATGGGCAGCAACCGAACCGCCAACGTGCCAAGGCCCCGTCCCCCTGCCAAGCACGGGCTGACAGGATAGAAGAAAACATTTTCTGAGAAAGACAACACTTTTCAAGCAAACGTAGGAGGACCCGAATTTGAAACCCTCTGCTGTTCGAATGATAAAAAACAGCAATAAGTGGGCTCCTCAGGCCTTTGGAACGGAGTGCCACTCCATCTGCTGACCAAGGGAAGCTACGCCCCTAATAGGGGGCCGAATTACTTAACCAACATGTTTATCAAAGTGGCATGAACATGAATTTAAATCAACTTTTAATCACATTATCTTCTGTACTAACTAAATTGTTGCCGGCTCCTAATTCTGCTATGCAAAACATGAAAACTCTTCTCCCTCTGTGTTCAGTGGACCATCTCTGGAAATGGGACAAGCGCTAAATTTACGGAAATTTGCTGCATCAGTGATAAAAAATGGACTGTTCCAGCAAATCTAGGACGCCAGGTCACCCTACTAAGACTATCAGGACTCACTGCAAAAATATGAACGCAATGATGTACATGTTGTCCCCAACAGACCCATCAGAGACCCTCCATCTGCTGGATAAACGTTGTGTCAAGCACATATAAAGAATTAGCACGCTTCACAAACTAAGCAGTAATAGAAGTTTTCTTTCTTTTTGGAATCAGAAATTCTAAGGCTTTATTCATGGTCCCCATCAAGGCATCGCTTTCTGGTACTGTGAACTCAGAATACATTTTATGGACTTGTGGTCATCTCTCAGACTCGCAAACCTAACAAAATGTAAGCTATGGTCAATTAAGTTTGCCCTGGGTTCACAGTACCAGGTAACATTGCTTGCACTGGATTCATGGTCTTTATCTGATTTGTGGTACCTGGGATCTTTCTGGAGACCATGAATCCACTAACATCATGGAAATTAGGCATTTCAAAAAAACTTTTATTCTCAAGAAGGGTCGCTTTGCATAGGCCTGAGGTTTAGGGTGTGCTGTCCTTACCTTTGATATATGCCCCTTCACATTTATTTTCAGGATGTAGGGCTGAGACCCCATTTCCTTTAATGGCTGCTGCATGCAACATTATTCTCAGTGTGGCAGGCAGAAAATCAGAGGACCTTGGTTTCACGAGTTCTCAGAACCAAAATGGCCGACAGGGGAAAAAGCTCCCTCAGCCAATAGAATAAGAGTATTTTTTCATTTGCGAAGCTTCACAACAATTAAGATATCTCTAAAATGTAACCCCTTCTTGCCCAACTTGACATTTTTTTTAAGGCTAATTCCTGGAATACTACTGAATGGATTTATACTTTCTTCAGTAAAATTCTACCATCATGCCAAACGTTTTTGTAAGTACGTTAAGCCATTTTTTTCTGTATTGAGGAGCTAAATTGAATTTAAAAGGAAATTGCACTTAGGGACACCCCTTTTTATTTGCTCCCACTTGATGGATCTGCACGAGAGTTTACATAAAGAATCCAAAGTAAAATTAGTTTTATTTTGGGAACGCTTCGGCCAGATTCGCCAAACACTGCCAAAGTTATTAAGAAAACAAAAAATGTGTTGTCAATGGAAGCGCTGAACTAACTATACCTACTAATGATTGCAACTGGTGAATCAAGCAGAGCTTTATATTTCTCAGGAGTGCAAGTTTCAGAATTTGTTCAAATTTATACATATATAACCCACTGGGGGTCACCAGTGGGTAGTTCTAGCTAGGACAACGTTTACATAGGAAATGTTATTTTATGGTTTGCTAATAACTTTGGCACCATTTGGCGAACCTTCACAAAACTTAACAAAAGGATCATCCACTTCAGCTCCTTCCTGGAAAGTTTATGGGTGATCCGTGAAGTGGGGTCCGAGAAAAAAGGGGGGTCCCAAAACCAAATTTTCCCATGGATTTTCCATAGGGATGTTTGGAATGCGCTACAGGCAAAACGGCAGAACTGAATTGCACCAAAGTTGGCAGGAAGTTAGATGTTGGTCGTGTGATTTGGTGTAAATCTTAACAGTAGTTTTTGAGAAATTAAGGGTAAAAAATATTTGGGTATTTGGACAGTTTGGTTCATGAGAGTCTCACAAGAGTCCCTGCGGTCATGTGAAATAAAAAAAAAAAGCCATCTGATTAGTCGAGAGGGGCTTTTTTTCCCATTGCTCATCTTGTGGGAGAGAGAGGCTCCCATGAGTCCTGTGCTTTGATTGGCATGCTGTTGGAGAAACAATCAGAGAATGGCCGCCATGCCTGAATATGGGGATACAATCCTGGTGTTGTGGAAATGATCCGAAAAACTATATATGAGGGCAGAGTGAAGATATACTGACCCCCTGGTAATTGAGAGAAATTCTATGAGGCATTAGTAGTGAGATAAAGCGAACTGTAAATTATTTTTTAAACAAAAATTTTGTGATCCAGTAGGATGCTTGCAGGATCGTGAAAAAAAAAAGATTGGTGAAGCCAGTCCCTCCCACACCCTACAATGCACACCCACTGCCTAGGGAGAAGTGTCAATGGAGAGTCCAGTCCATTCTCACACCCTACTACGCACGCCAGTCATTCTATAGAGATGTCTCAATGGAAAGGCCAGTCCCTCCCATACCATATTATACACACATATCACCCTGGGGAGAGGTCTCAGTAGAGTGGTCATTCCCTCCACACAATGCTGTGTGAAGTCATCACCCTGGGAGATGTGTCAGCAGAGAGGCCAATCCCACTACTCACCCTACTACACACACCCCTCGCCCTGGGAGAGGTCTCTGCGGAGAGGGCAGTCCCTCCTTACACCCTACTATGCAGGTCTGTAGCCCTTGGGAGATGTACTAAAAGACAGCCTAGTCTTTCCACACACCCTACTATGTACACCGGTCACCCTGGGAAGAGGTCTTAGCAAATAGGACAGTCCCTCCCCACACCTTGGGGAGAGGTCTCATCAGAGAGACAAGTCCCTCCTGCACTCTACTACACATATTTGTCATCTAGGTGAGATGTCTACGCAAATAGAGAAGATCATTCCCACAACCTACTGTGCACCTCCATCACCCCAGGGAGAGAGGTGTCATTGGAGAGACCAGTTTCTCTCCACACCTTAGTATGCACACATGTTGCCCTGTGGGGAAGTCTGTGTCTGCGGTGGGTTTCCGCAAACAGGCTCTTGGCCATGCGGCCTTCGTCTGTGTGCGGTAAGGTATTTGCTGCCTGGGACTATCCCATGCCATGCATGGCCAAAGGAAGTGCACACATGGGGTAGGTGTTATGTGTGACCATAAAATATCACTTTTCGTTTAGAAACCTTAGAAATTAACAGAAAAAAAGCCAAGGTTAAAGTGCCATCATAATTAGGTATGGTAAAAATATTTTACTTTGCCTTAAAAAAAAACTTTGAAATGCACTGTAAAAAACAAAGGTTAAAGAGGCATTGTATTTAGGTGAAAATGTCAGCTGAAACATACCAATTTAAATTAACAAAACCACTGAAATTATACACTTATAGTTATTTCAAGTAACTCTAACTCATGCCCTAAAGTATGTATAACTCATGCTCTTGAGATGGAAACCATTTTTTGTTCAAATCTGCCGATTGTAAAGCAGATGATGGATTATGTGTTAAAGTCAGCAAATCCAGAATTATACAGAAAAAGCAGCGACCTCAGAATCGCGAAAATCCAGTGGCCCTGCATATAAAGGACACTGACCTGTCTACTAAAGGCTCTAATGAAACTAGTACATATCAGTTGTATCCCAACTGGCTTTTTCAACACAAAGACACCACTGTTCACACATACTTTATTACTTCATCTCACAGAACTTTATGATTACGACTTCCAGTGTTACTTTTTTACTGAAAAACAGAAAACTGGTCTTATTTTGTTAAATGCTTAATGCTGTGAATCATGGCTTCCAGACCAACAGCAGTAAAAAAAATCAAAATAAGCAACAGCGCATGTACATATGTATGTGTGGTACAATGCAACTATTTGATATACATGTGTTGATGCATCGTATATGATTATTTGAAGCCCTAAAATACATCAGGTATTCAAGTGTGAGTGCACTTTTATTAGTAAATAAATGTGGCCATATACCAGTGTTCTTTCACACATAAAGGCATGGTGTAGAATCCTCACACGGTTTTGTACACCACTGGTACAGAATGGCTGCAGCTGGACAGCTTATGGATTTTCCATCTGATCGAGCAGCTTCCCAAATTTGTCAGAAAAATCATCAATAATTTCCGTACAGGGTTTAGAGTCAAACCTTCACCCTCCATCTCCCTTTAACAATGCAGATATTTCTTTTCTCTGGCTTTATAGTAAACTAGCAGCCCGTCCCGACGTTGTCCGGGTATGAATTGCTACCGGCCAGTAGTATATTGTTTTGTAGGATTTCGTTTAGATAGCATTTCTTATCTGTGACAGGCCTGTGAAACGCTCCGATTCACAGTGCACTGCTGATGCACTTAAAAGTGCGCGTTCAGTAGTGTGTGAACTCGAGTTTCCCTACTTTACTTTTTCCTTGCAATATTATATAGCGTGAACTCGACAACATGGCATGAGCACAATTTACATTATAGAAGAACACATTCATTTGTGGTAGGCACAGGGAGACAAAGCGATTTGCCTGGAATCACAGGATGTTGAGCTGATGCAGAGATTCGAACGTAGCTCCCCAGCTCTAAAGTTCGCAATTCTAGAACTTGTGGCAGGAGGTGTGTCTAAAAGTGTATGTCGGTGCTGGCCATCAATGAGAGAGACCTGTGCATTTTTCAAATGGGTGATGAAAAAATATGAGTATGTTGCTGGAGATGTGGGCCGCCGTGCCACCAATGTACTTACCGGGGGAGGGTAAACACCCATTATTCCGCAACTTTCTTTCCGCATACCATCACTCCGCATACTTTCATTACAAAAGTACCATGACTCCGCAATTCCATTATAACGCATGGCATTAGATTTTATATGCTTTTACCACGCATACATTTACAACGAAATTCGTTGTAAATGCATGAATGGTAAAAGCATGTGTTTTTAAATGTTTGGATAAGGTAAGTATGGTTATAGGGGTATATGTTTTGGGGTACTGAGGTATATGTTTTGGGGTGTTTGGGTATTTTAAGGGTTCAGATATAGTTTTGGGTTATGGGGTACAGGGGTATTTTTAGGGTTCAGGGCTAGGTTTGGGTTTTGGGGTATAGGGGTATTTTTAAGGTTCAGGGTTTTGGGGTACAGGGGTATTTTAAGGGTTCAGGGGTAGGTTTGGGTTTTGGGGTACAGGGGTATTTTAAGGGTTCAGGGCTAGGTTTGGGTTTTAGGGTACAAGGGTATTTTAGGGTTCAGGGGTAAGTTCGGGTTTTGGGGTACAGGGTTATTTTTAGGGTTCAGGGCTAGGTTTGGGGGTAAAGGGGTGCTTTTAGCGTTATGGGGTAGGTTTGGGTTTTGGGGTACAGGGGCATTTTAAGGGTTCAGGGCTAGGTTTGGGTTTTGGGGTATTTTAGGGTTCAGGGGTAGGTTTGGGTTTTGGAGTACAGTGGTATTTTTTGGGTTCAGGGCTAGGTTTGGGTTTTGGGGTACAGGGGTATTTTTAGGGTTCAGGGGTAGGTTTGGGTTTTGAGGTACAGTGGTATTTATAGGGTTCAGGGCTAGGTTTGGGTTTTGGGATACAGGGGTATTTTTAGGATTTAGGGATAGGTTTGGGTTTTGGGGTACAGGGTATATTTATAGGGTTAAGATGGGTTAGTGTTTAAGGGTGTTGGGGTATTTTAAGGAGTAAGGGTGGGTTATGATTATGGGGTGCAGGGGTATTTAAAGGGAGCAGGGTGGGATTAGCACAAGATATGAGACATGGCATTAAGGGCGGAACGTACCACATGCCCCCAGCGTTTGTCACGCCCCCAGCACACGCCCACAGCACAACGCAGACACGCCCACAAGGGACTACTTTGCTGGCACGGTTCTTTTACCTTTTAAATGTATATGGTGGGCGTCTGCATAGCCTATGCCCTTCTGCCGCAACTGCCCTTTCCAACGCTGTATTGGGTGTTGTGATTGGTGCTGTGGTTCCTGAGATTACCCGCCTCAAAGGTTTGGGCTCTCTCTTTATTATATTAGTATGGATAACCACTGGAAATAACAGGGGGAAATGAGTGATCCATGCTGTATTAAAAGGAGTAACATAGAGAACACACTAAAATACAACCCACTCTGTTACTGTACTTAAAAAATGCCATCTACCCAGATGCAAATAGTTCTATAGCAGCGCTACCCCACCATGAGTCCACCAAGACATCCAGACTAACAAAACAGAGAACAGACAAACCGCTCACAATCTGAGACAGACAGCTCCAAACGAATAATGCATGTTACATTGCATGCTATTACATCGCGTTCCTTTACAACGTGGTCATTACAACAACAGCATTGTTAGAACATGATACCTTTACAACACAAGTCATTAGATCGACTTGCTGTCGAGGGCACGCTGGACTTAAGAATAGTATAATTTACTATTCCAACTCCAGCCTGCGCAACAGTAGGGAAGGTGTTGGAATAGCAAATTATGCTATTCCTTAGGTTAGAGAGCCCCCTACAGCAAGTCGATCTAATGACTTGCGTTGTAAAGGTATCGCGTTCTAACAACGCGGCCGTTGTAACGACCGCGTTGTAAAGGAACTGAAATGTAATGACTGCGTTGTAATCGCTGTCTCCCGTTGCAAACATCTCATCCCAGGACAAGACAAACCATCTCGCAGATCAAGGTGGTCTTCCCTCGGGCTAACTAAAAGTAACAACAGAAACCGCTCAAAGGGCACCAGCTCAAAATACTTCAGCAGGATAATTATTCTCAATTTACATATGGAAAAATAGTGGTGTGAGAACTAGTAGTAGACTGGGAGGTCATCCACATCAAGTACCACCTCTCAGAGCACACACCTGTGAGGTAGGGGCAACGACCTTAACTTTTTTATTCAGTCATTCAGTTGCAGCCTAGGTGAGCATAGTGAACAATTTGCACAAATCCTGCAGTTGGTCTTTAACCTTTGCCTAAGAAGTGGGGGAACTAAGGTGACTTCCTATTAGGTTAGTGTACAAGATAGATTTTCTAGATGTAGGAGCATAGCCAGTTCCAGCAGGTTAGCAAATATTGACAAATGTTGACTACTTGAGAATATACACAGCAACCTAGTCCAGAAAAGACAGAAAGATTTACATATAGGTTAAATCTGTGTTCTGAAGATTATGAAGTCAAGAATTGGTGGTGATGGGAAGGGTTTGGATATCTTTCAATGTACTGAAAACATTTTGTTAAAGCGTTTTTGTATCTCTTAAAGTCACTTACAGCGTTTACTAAATACTGTTGTCTTGAAGACACATGTATGGGAACTAATAGACTTTTGTATTTAGTACAAGTGATGGGTTCCCATAAATACAAACCTACTCAAATCTCCAAGGTGCCCCATGCCTGGTAGGTCACCTCATACAGAGCACCTCTTACATCAAGAACATTGCTGTTACACTAGTGGTGCTATTTAATTTAAATAATTTTTATTGCAGCATGGGGCTGGAGTGGAGTGTAGTGGAGTAGAGTAGGGTAGATTGGAGTATAGTGGGTTGGATTGGAGTGCGGTAGATTGGCGTATGGTAGATTGGAGTGGCGTACATTGAAAAGGGGTGGATTGTAGTGGGGAGGATTGGAGTGCGGTAGATTGGAAAAGGGATGGATTGGGGTAGATTGGGGCAGACTGGGGTGGAGTAGGATATATTGGAGTCGAGTGGGGTATATTGGAGTGGAGTGGGGTATATTGCAGTGGGGTAGAGTACATTGGAGTGAAGTGGGGTAGATTTGGGTGGATTGGGTTGGACAGGAGTGCGGGAGATAAGAGTGTGGGAGATAGAAGTGCAATAGAAGTGGGGTAGATCTGTTAGAATGGGGTAGCGTGGAGTGAGTTATATTGGATAGATTAGAGTGTAGTGGGCTAGACAGGGGAAGAGTGGGGTGAATCGGAGTAGACTGGAGTGTGGCAGATGGAGTGGAGGGAGTGGGGTACATTGGAGTGGAATGGGGTACTTGGAGTGGGACGGGGTAGATTGGAACAAGGTGGGGCGGATTGGCATGGGGTGTTAGATTGGAGTAGGGTAGCATTGAGTGGGGTAGATTGGTTTAGAGTGGAGTGGAGTAAATTGGGGTAGTGTGGAGTGCAGTAGATTGGTGCTGAGTGGGGCAAATGGGATAGATGGTTGTGGGTTATATTAGGGTAAAGTGAGATAGACTGGAGTGGGATAGATTGGGGTATGTTGTAGTGGAGTAGAGTGGGGAAGATGAGGGTAGTGGGTTGGATTGGAGTGTGGTAGATTGGCATGGGATAGATTGGAAAAGGGGTGGATTGGAGTGGGGTGGATTGGAGTGGGGTGGATTGGAAAAGGGGTAGATTGGAAAAGGGGTAGATTGATTTGGGGTAGATTGGGGCAGACTAGGGTAAATTGGAGTGGGGTATATTGGAGTGAGGTAGATTGCAGTGGGTTGGAGTACATTGAAGTGAAGTGGGGTAGAGTTGGGTGGATTGGGGTAGATAGGAGTGCAGTAGATAGGAGTGGGATAGATCTGCTAGACTGAGGTAGATGGAAAGAGGTATATTGGATAGATTAGGGTGGAGTGGGGTAGACAGGGCAAGAGTGGGGTGGATCGGGGTAGACTCGAGTGTGGCAGATGGAGTGGAAGGAGTGGAGTACTTTGGAGTGGAATGGTGTGCTTGGAGTGGGGTAGATTGGTTGGATTAGAGTAGGGTAGATTGGAATGGAGTGGGGTGGATTAGGATATATTAGAGTGGAATAGCTTGAAGTTTAGTAGATTGGACTGGAGTGGGGTCGATTGGAGTGGGATGGAAAGGGGTAGAGTGACTGGAGTAGATTAAGCTAGACTAGAGTGGGGTAGATTGGGGTGGAGTAGGTTAGATTGGAATGGAGTGTAATAGATTGGAGTAGGGTAGATTGAGATAGAGTGGAGCATGGTAGGTTGGGCTAGAGTGGAGTGGGCTAGATTGGAGTGGAGTAGAGTGGGGTAGATTGGGTGGATTGGGCTAAAGTAGATTAGAGTAGGGTAGACTGGAGTTTTGAAGGTAGGGGTTGAGTGGAGTGAGGTAGAGTGGAGTTGAATAGAGTGGATATTGTTGTGGGGTACACTGGAGTGCAGTAGAGTGGGGTAAATTGGGTGGATTGGAGTGGTGTAGATTAGAATGGAGTGCAGTACAAAGGGGAGGAGTGGGTTGGGTTGTGGTAGATAGCAGTGGAGTACATTGGAGTGTAGTTGGATAGATTGGAGTTAAGATTGAGGTGAAGTGGCTTGGAGTGGATTAGACTAGGGTAGATTGGTATAAAGTGCCTAGATTGAGGTAGATTTGAATGGGATAGATTGGAGTGGTGTGGGGTAGATTGGACTGGACTGGAGTAGATCGGGGTATATTGGAGTGAGGTGGAGTACAGTGGGTTGGGATAGATTGGGATGGGTAGATTGGAGTGTGGGAGTGGAGTGGTGTAGATTGGAGTGAATTTGGTAGAGTTATTGGAGTCTTGTGCATCAGAATGGAGTACATTGGGTGGAGCAGATTGGGGTAGACTGGGAGGAGCAAAGTGGGGTACATTGGGTGGAGTGGGGTAGATTACGTGGAGTGGAATGGAGTAGATTGGGGGAGTGGAATGGAGTAGATTGGAGTGGTTTGAGATGGATTGGGGTAGATTAGAATGGGGTAGAATGGAGTGGGGTAGGTGGAGTGGAGGGCGGTAGAGTGGCGGGGTGTGGAGTAGAGTAGCAAGATGTGTTGTAGAATTTCTTACAGTGGAGTGAAATAGAGTGGGTTAGAATAGCATGGCATGCTAAGGCATAAAGTGGAGCAGAGTGTTGTAGAGGGAAGTAGTTTAGTGTGGTGTAGAGTATAGTAGTGTAAGATAAAGTGGCATAGTGTGGAGTATGCATGCTGTGATAGCACACTGCCATTACAGACAACACATTTCCAATTGAAATGGCCATTGCATTTGTGCAGATATACAGTTTTACTGCACACAAACGATAATGTGCGGAAATTTCATCACCTTGTGTATTGATGTGTTTTGATCCTATTAAAAAATTTGTTTCCACCCCTCTTCAAAATTACAAAAGAAATGTGTTTTTACTTTTCACATTCTGATATATTCTGAAATAAAAGTAGCATACTACAGCCTGTCCTCTCCAATGGGTACTCAGCATGATGGATTGCCAAATACATTCACTCACTTTTAAGTCAGCAAAAGGAAGGGAAACACCAAGCTCCCCTGAAAGACATAGTTTAACATTGGACCCCAGTCTTTGAATGCCCTGCAAGCATGGCAAGATAAGAACTAGATTTAACCCTTTCGATGCTGATGACGAGCTCAGCTCGTCATGAGGCACGGTTGAGCTGTGCTGATGACGAGCTGAGCTCGTCATGAATAAAGGGATTTATGGAATGGCAGCACTCTGGGGGAAAACACCTAGCAGCCAAGGTGTTAAAGGACTGTTTCCAGAAAGTGAATTTGTGCAAGAATGTAGCAAACAAGGTTTGGGCTATGGCAGAGACAAACTCAAGCTGGACAGCCTAAATCACTTAAAGCCAGCAAACAGAAAGCCAGACACTGTGCTGCCATTGTTACAGGACCACATATTTCTTATGCAGAGCACCAGGCGTCACTGCTGCAAGCTTCAAAACCATGGCACCATCATGAAGCGGTATTCTGCATACTCTGCATACATTTGTTACTGTTCCAAGATGGCAGACCAGTGTGAGGTTTTACTTTTTAATGTTTTATTATAGCTCACCCCCTTCACATTTAGTTGGCATTTTTGTAAATCTATTTTAGCTTTTGATTAACCTACAAAGAAAACAACTGCCTTGCTTTTTAAAAGGCAAGTGGGACATTTTTTTTATGCCAAGACTCTTACCCGCAAAAATCCACAAGGATCGGATTCACATAGTCTGCACTGCTGGTCAATGGGAGATTACATAATCTCACTGGATATTTGGGCTTCAGACTAGCTGCCTCAACAGGTTATCCTAGTATTCTCTAATGCATCAGATACTCAACTAATGCCTTCTCTGCCACCTCTATCCAAACGATGATCCCTCCTAATGAGCAGTGTACGTTTGTGTGAACAGTATATTTGTGTTATTCCAGGATATACACTAAGTTTAGTGAGTGCATTGTGAGGTGTGCTTGTGAGAATGTAGGGTTAACATTGTATTTTGTGAGTGCAGGGTAAGTGGTCTCCAGGTTGAAAGTTGTGCCTGTGTGTGTGCAAAGTGAGGCACATGCCTGTGAGAGAGCAGCGTGAGGGAGCGGAGCGGGTCTATCTGAAGGTGGCAGTATGAATGTGGGCTCCTTGCATGTTTTGTCTTTGTGTTCTTACACTTTAGAAGGGCCACACCAATTAGCTTTGTTAATGTTTTTTCGGGACATGGCTTTGACTTGCAGAAATACAGCACAGAGAGTGCAAATACAATTTTGTGTGTATGAAAATGGTCGTAAGGTTTCATATGACAGATTCAGACACTGTCGAACAAGGTTGAGGAGTGTTGTGGGAAGCTGACAGAATGAGATGTCACAACGTGAGGTGGCCCAGTACTTTCTTGCACTAGGGCCCATGGCTACCCAGCTACATCATTGACTAGAGCCTCCTCTTTGACTAGGTGGGGGTAAATGCTTCTTAACTCCTCATTCAGATTTCTCTGAAAGACTGGCAAAGAAAGCATAAGGAGCTTGGTTCGCTGTATAAACAGTTCTCCACAGCATATGTTTTGGGGTATAGAACATTCATACATTCACTCAGAGTTTAACAGGCGGCTGAAACTTTCAGGTTTCAGATCCAATTGGTATTACACCTCTGCATTCTATGCAGATGTATAATACCAAATAGATCTGATATGTTCTACATCTATGAAGGTAACAGCTTATGTGAGCTTCAGTCATGGCTGCTGGAATTATGCGATTCTGTGACTGTCTTTTTTATCACATAATTATGGATTTGCCACATCAGCCAAATAATCCAGTATCTGCTGCTTAATCTGTTTTCACGCACAGTGGGAGGGACTACACAAAGGTTGACTAGTCATCTTTCAATTGCTTATTTTTGTATTTGGTTGTTAAACTGGTATCAATGAGATAAACCCTATGTTTAGACAGTATTTCCTTGTGTAAAAATTGCAAAAAAATGAAATAGTACTATCAAGAAATGTGCCTCTTTATGCTGGTATAATTTGTCTTTTATTGCTGCATAGTTTAGTAAACTGAAACATTATTTGGTGCTCCCCTGCTGCATTATTCCAGTGGCCATGAATCTATCTATCCCACTCCAGTCTATCTCACTTTACCCAAATATAACCCACTACCATCTATCCCATGTACCCCACTCTACACCACTCCACACCAATCTACCCCACTCCACCCTACCCCAATTTACCCCACTCCACTCTAAACAATCTACCCAATCAATGCTACCCCACTTCAATTCACCCCAACCTGTTCCAATGTACCCCACCCACTCCAATCTACCCTACTCCACTCCAGTCCAACCTACCCTACCTCAAACTTACTACCACACTTGATTCCACACCTCTTCAATATATCCCAATCTACCCCACTCCAATCTAACCCAAGCCATCCCAATCTACCCTACTCTAATCCACCCTACTCCAAGTACCCCAGCCCTCTCTACCCCACTCACTTCAATCTACCCCACTCGATTCCAATCTACCATTCTCTTATCCACCCAATCTACCCCACCCCAAATACCCCCAAGTCCACTCCAAAATACCCCAATCCACTCTTCTCCAGTCTACCCCACTCCAATCTACCCCAATATACCTCACTCAATTGTGCCCCAATCTACCCTGACCTAACCCGCACCTATATACGCCACTCCTGTCTACCCCAATCCATCCAACTCTATCCCACTCCACTCAATATACCCACCCCATTTCATACCAATCTACACCACACTACTCTACCCTACTCTACTCCAATCAACCCCATTCCACTACAATCTACCTCACTCAACTACAATCTACCCCACTCCACCACAATCTACCCTAATCCATCCCAATTAAATCTACCCCACTCTAATACAATCTACCCCATTATATCCCACTGCAGTCTACCTAACTTTATTCCAATATACCCCACTACAAACTATACCATTCTACCTCCACTCTACTCTAAACCAATCTACCCAACTCCATGCTACCCCAATCTATCCCACTCCCCGCTACTCTAACCTAAACCAACCTACCCCACTCCATGCTGCCCCAATCGACCCCACACCACTCCACTAATGTTTAGCCATGCTAAACAGCAGCCACACTGGTGTACATCATAGCTTAAACACATTGCCAAAGCCAATAGCTCTTGTATAGGCATGGCCTATTGGATATGCCAATGCTTATTTTATTTTGAAGACACTTTAATATATTTTTATATGATATCTCTTGTGTGATTTCTATGCCAACATTTCCCATCCAACAGGTCGTCCCTGGGCTCTTATTGCCAAAGCAGAATCTTGGCTCAGCTCTTTCTGTTAACTTTTCGGCTTGCCGATTTCTACTGCAGTACTGTGTATCATAGGTTCTTGATTTCCCCTCTCTCTTCTCAGTATCTCACTCTGGGTAGTAATATCCTGCTTTCTGAGATTCTGACAGGTTTCCACGGGTCTCAGAAGAATTGTGCAGTAGTGATACAAAGAAGTTGTTTTAAAGTTACCTATGCTTTTTTTTAATGTAGCAAAAAATGAAGCAAACAAAAGTCAATCATTATATTACCCACTTCCAGGACTCTGTCCTTTAGCAATTCTACGTTCATTAATTAACTGCCATGGTTTGCCCTCCACCTGTCAGGCTGAACCAGTGATTTCTATGACCATCTTGTCTTCAGAAGGCACCCTGCAGCATGGGCATAATCTCTGCATTTACAAAGCTGAGCATGCATACTCCCAGAGCTGGAAGAGCCCCTGTGGTCATAGTAGGCAGAAAACTCATAGGACTTTAAAAAAAATGTAAGCTTCAGACACAAATGTGCCATGCCCATTTAGCAGGAGAGTAGTAATGGTGTAGTGTATAGCTGGTGTTGCATTTCGGAGCACGCTGTCAAATTATTTTCCATTGCATGGTGTGGTAGCCATTGCCATTAACAGACAGCACATATTTGATTGAAATGATCCCTACATTTTCACAAAGTGTTACTGATAAAACTATATAGCACACAAACAATAATGTATGCAAATGTTGTTTCAGTGCTTATTTGTGCATCACCGTTTGTACATCACCAAGTAAAGTGTCTTGATTTGTTTTGATCCTAATCAAATATTTGTTTCAATTGCTCTAAAGTATTAGACAAATAAACAATTCTTTTGCGTTTCCTAAATGATTAAATGCTTTGAAATATTTGCACAGTTCATGTATAGGTTTTAAATGTTGTGTTAGAAGAAAACAACAGCATATAGCCTTTGTTCTCACCAGCAAGGCTGTCACATAGTTCACTTTACAAAATCCTCAAACTTTGCTGTAAAATAGTTGGGCTCCCTTCACACCTCTAAGCCCAGGTGCATTGCACCAGCTGCATCACTAGTAGCTATGCACGTCCTCTAGCAGTATGGTTATAAAAAGTATAAAGTTGCTTATTGTGATGTGGCATAGCTTTGCACCAGTATCACCGCGTATTGTCAAACTGTTCAGGTCGACTTAGCCTCAACCACATTGCTGAGGGAGCCCCCACCTCCAATTAAACATCTTGAAGCACCAAGGTGTAACATAGGAAGGACATGATTCACTTACAGACTACAGATAGTGTGAATATAGTGATTGGACTGTTGTGAGACTGAGCCACATCCTGTAATTGCCCTTCCCCTGGCTTTCCTGCAGCAAATAGGAGCCTGTGGAGGGGCTATGAACTAATAGTGCAGCAGGTGCTGTAGCACCGGAGCCCATAAACCTGATGGACCCACTAAATCCAGATTATTGCTGTATTTTATCATTCAAACAGCAGCCAGGGGGACTTTAGCCTTCCTTGCACTATGGCAAGGGACCCTCAATATATGCTACTGCTTAGACCGGAAGGGAGTGGTCAATTCTGTACTGACATTAAAGGTCAAAGGTTTGTGTTGTCACTTCGGCTACGCCTAACAGCTGTGTGAATCAATGTGTACGACGCTTTAAAACCTGCCTGCTGCCCCCTCCCCACCCCCCACACCTTTCAGCCTAGACTGTGAAGCACAGCGAGGGAGGGCTGAGAGGAATTAAACAGCAGGGAAGGAGAGAGAGAAAGCCGCCAGCTCCCCCCCCCCCGCCCCCCCTAAATGTCAGCTGCAGACGAAGGGCACAGCAAATGCAATCTCCTAACTTTCACCACGTCACCTGGCATTTGGATTTCATTCCGATAAGCTATCAGCTGCTGAACTCGGGTTCTGTATTTCTATCTCGGGCCCCTAGCGCGCGTGCCCACGCTCCTGGCCGCCGACTGGTAATTTAAAAACGAATGTGACGACAGATCAGCCACCCTACCTGTGGCAGAGATTAAAAACACACGGCTGTAGGGGCTGGTTCTGATGTGTAGCGGGGAGCCAGCGCCGGGGCGGTGCCGCGGGGGAGGATGGGAGAGCGGAGTGAAGGCCGCCAGTTCTACTCCAGGACTACTGCCATCCCGCCTCGACGTCACCCCGCAGAAGGTCTTATTTGTAGGATTTAAAAATAAATCCTACACCCACAAGGGTTTTTTTTTCTAAAGAATGGCTTCTGGCGGGTTTTCTTGCTGTCACTGCAACCCGCCATCCGAGTGAGGAGGAAATAAGGCAGCCGTCCAATCTTCCTAGTAGGGAGTGAATGTGGAGTCTGTTCCAAGAGCCGAAGTTATCCTTTCAGTCCAAGCTCTGTTTATGAACGCCGTAAACAAAGTCCAAAGCAATGGATACTGAAATCTAGTTTGGGTTCTGATCATGCACTCCTGAAGCTAGGGTCCAGTCCAAGGGATACTGAAATCCAGTTCAGGTTCTGATCATGCACTGCTGCCGATGGCGTCCATGCAATCCAGTCCAAGCTCTGTTCCTGCACCACTGTAAACAAACTCCAATGCAAGAGGTACTGAAATCTAGTTTGGGTTCTGATCATGCACAGCTGCAGCTAGAGTCCAGTCCAAGGGATACTGAAATCCAGTTCAGGTTCTGATCATGCACTGCTTTGGATGGCGTCCAATCCAATGAAATCCAGTCCAAGCTCTGTTCCTGAACCACTGTAAACAAACTCCAATGCAAGAGGTACTGAAATCTCGTTTGGGTTTGATCATGCTCTACTTCAGATGCAGTTCAGTCCAAAGGACAAGGCTTTAAGTGGGGCGGGTCTCACCGGTGCTGAGCACCGGCAGTTTTTTTAAAGGGGCCTTGAAGCGGGTCGCTACCGGGTTCTGTTCTGTGCCCAGGCACAGGCGGTTCGCTTTATCCCTCACTGCAGTGACAGCAGGCACATCGATGTGCGTGTGCTCACTTCTCACTAGTGGAGAAGTCACGGCATGACGTCATGCCAGGTGAGCGTTGTAGGGGAAGGGAAATGCTTTAAAGAGAGTGATTTTCTCACTGGATTTCCCTTCACTTTCCATGACTCAGGAGCAGCAACATTGTCGCAGTGCCACCAGGCCTTTAAGTGGAAGCTTTTTCAATATTATATACAAACCATTGTTTCTACTTATTTCCCTTGCAACTAACAACCATTGACAAAGCCAATAGTCCTGCCTTGATGTAGGTATGAAGTAACTTCCTATATCTGGATGCAATGACAGAAACCGCAAAATACAAGTTGGGCGGCACTCTATGCTAAGCACAGATTTTTAGCTTACATGTTTTAAGCCACGCCCTTAATTACATTGACCACGCCCCTTTGAGACACCCCCCACAATGTTTTCTTCTTACTGAAAGCCATGCCAAAGTGTACTGAAATCCAGTTCACTGTCTCCTTGTATAAAGCTATCAGTGCAATACATAACGAAATCCAGATCAAGCTGGCCCCCTATAAACGAAGTCAATATTAGAGGTACTGAAATCCAGTTTAGATTCTGTTTATTCACCGCTTCAGATGAAGTCTACTCCATGAGATACTGAAAGTCAGGTCAATCTCTGTTCATGCACCACTGTAAAAAAGTTCAATACAAAAGGAACTGAAATACAGTTTAGGGCTTGATTATTCACTACCATATCTGGCGTTCGGCCAAGTGGTATTGAAATCCAGTTCACAGTCTGATTTTATCAAGATTCCAGTCTAACAGACACTGAAATCCAGGTCAGGCTCTATTTATGCATCCCGGCAGACAAACTCCAATGCAAGAGCTACTGAAATCCAGGCCAGGGTCTGATTATGCACCGCTGCAAACAAATAGCCATTGGCAAAATCCAATCCAATAGAAACTGAACACCAGTTTGGGTTCTGTTCATGCACCGCTGCAGACGAAGTCCAATTTATTAGATACTTAAATCAATTAAAGCAAGCGCAATCCACTTAAACTGATACTGAAATACTGTTGGTTATATCCCTGCAGTGCTGCAGATGAGTCCAAAACAAGAAATACTGAAATCCAGTTCTGGCTCAGTGCATGCACGCTCATCTCAAAGTCCAGTCCAAAATGCTAAAATCCAGTTCAGTTTCTGTTCATGGAGGACCACAAAGTCCAGTCCAAGAGTTATTGAAAACCAATTCAGCTTCTGTTCATGCACTGCGGCAGAAATTCAAGCCAAGAGACACAAAAATACAACTCATGGTCTTCTTCCAAGGACCTGCATCGAGATTCCAGTAAAAGGTCAATAGGTTCAGACATTGACCGATTGGAACAAAGATAGTAAGATGATGGCTGAAGCGTTGAGGAGTTTCATTTCTGTCTGGGGCATAAGTCAGTGGAAGTCTTAAAGGAGACATACGTCCTGAAAATAGTATATCACTTATTGTAAGGTAGTGAGATCCTGGAAGAGAAATCCTTTAACCAAATCCAAAATGTGTAAACAACTATCTAGAAGTGGTTTCCCCTGCTGAGGGGTACAGTTAACAGTGCATTAAGGTTTGAGTTAGGCAGAGGCAGTTAAGGCGGAGCAGCATCACCCCACTGCTCTTTGAGAAGTGGAAAAAGGAAAAATAAAATGATAATAGCACTATGTTATTATCATATTATTTTTCCGTTGTCAGGCAGGTTTACGGGGTGGGGCAGGGCTTGGCTGTTGTTCAGCCAGCAGGGAAGGAGTGGTTAGGGCACCTAAGTGCGCACAACAGTTTGGCTATTCATCTTGGGCCGGCCAAACTGTCATGTGCACTTTGCATGTTCTCCACTGGCTGTATTGTAAAACCTGGGTGGAGGACAAGCACAGGCTGCAACTTCCAGTCTGAGCGATGAACCAAGGTGCTCAGACCAGTCACGAAGCTGGTGTCATGGTGACAGCAATGCCATGATTTGCGTAGGGGAGCCTGTGTTTGCTTCCTGCTTAAAGCAGTAATAGAAGAGGATGGAGGCGAGGGGGCAGCCAACACAAAGGTAAGTACATTTTAAATGTATTTTTCTATCCCCCCTGGCTCACCCATACTAATCAGTGGAAGCCGCCACCGGAGCTAGGTTTAATTGGTCTCATGTTTAGATATTACCAGAGGTCAATAAACTATTGACTTAGCTTGTTAAGTAAGAAGAGGGGTCCTTCCATCATACTGTGAGATTTCCTTTGGAATCTAGACAAACCCAATTATGGCTCGCTAACATGGATAAAATAATGGGGCCATCGGAAAAAAGGTAACTTTTTGAAAATGTGGAAACTTCAATAGTAAGCAGGGAAAGGAGAATAAAAAGTCTGGTTAAAGAGAATTAAATCAGAAAAGATCTGGAGGATTGCTTGGGATGAAAACAGCTGGAAGACTTGCAGCACACTGAATTCAGAGAAGACATACAATCAAAATCTACAAATCTTAAAAACTAGGAAAACATGGAGGTGGATGTTGAAGCTCAGGCTGTGCCAAACTCTTGAATTTTTAAGGAATGCTGACGGTACTCGCAATGGGTCCTCAGACATTGCAGTTGGTCCTTTCTGCAAAACCAGACCCGGATCGTCTTTAGGTCTATCGATGTGCGCAAGCGCATCGAGCGGAGCGAGAATTCAAGTGGCGAAAACATCGTCAAACCAAAGGGCTTTCAACCCCGCGGTTTTCATGCAGTTCACATGAACCACGTGATTAAACATGCAGGCGCATTCAGGGCCAGCCCAGCACATCAAAGGGCTTCTCCTCCCCTAATTATTCATGGCCGGCCGCAGGCCGGACGTACTTTCAGTTTCCCGAAACGGCTTCTCCTCACCTAATTAGGGGAGGAGAAGCCCTTTGATGTGCTTCACACCAATGCGCCTCACAGTCATTCCTAAGTCAGTACTCTGCCTCTGCCCAAGACCTGCCTTCTAACACTTTGAGCCTCGCAGGCAGGCCGTGGCCAATTGCTGCTTGTTTGTATTTGCTTCGGCTGCCATTCTTTATCCTCTTGGCTTAGCGCGGTGTCCACGTCCCTGTGTCTGCTTCATGGTGTATGCGTTTTATTTATTTATTTCATTTGTTGCCACAACTCTTAGCGGGATGGCATAAGACCTCAGACTCCACGATCTGCTCATGTGACATGGTTGCTCCACAAGACGCTTTACACATTACACTCATCTGCCTGAAGTGGGAGAGCATATGTCATAAGTACATATGTCTTCTTCTTTTGCCTCTGAGTTTTAAACAAGCAAAGCTGGTCCTTCTGTACTTGCAGTTTCACTTCTAATGTGTGTTGTTATTTATCATGATTTTTAGCTGAGGTGTATCACGCTCGTTCATGAGTTTGATCTTTTCATACTGTGAAATGTTTTCTAAGTTGTTTTTGATTGTCTTACCGCTGGAGGTTTCCCTGTGCTACATTTAGCCTCTGACACATGCAACGCCACTCAACCACGCAACGCCACGCAACAACGCAACGCCACTCAACCATGCAACGCCACTAACACATGCAACGCCACTCACACATGCAACGCCACTCACACATGCAACGCCACTCACACATGCAACGCCACTCACACATGCAACGCCAATCACACATGCAACGCCACTCAACCATGCAACGCCACTCAACAATGCAATGCCACTCAACAACCCAACGCCACTCAACCACGCAACACCACTCAACCATGCAACGCAACTCACACATGCAACTCCACTCAACCACGCAACGCCACTCACACATGCAACGCAAATCACACATGCAATGCCACTCACACACGCAACGCCACTCTAACTTGCAACGCCACTCAACAACACAACGCCACTCAACCACGCAACACCACTCACACATGCAACGGCAGTCACACATGCAACGCCACTCACACATGCAACGCCACTCACACATGCAACGCCACTCAACCACGCAACGCCACTCACACATGCAACGCCACTCACACATGCAACGCCACTCACACATGCAACGCCACTCACATATGCAACGCCACTCAACTACGCAACGCCACTCACACATGCAACGCCACTCACACATGCAATGCCACTCACATATGCAACGCCACTCAACCATGCAACGCCACTCAACAATGCAACGCCACTCAACAACCCAACGCCACTCAACCACGCAACGCCACTCAACCACGCAACGCAACTCACACATGCAACTCCACTCAACCACGCAACGCCACTCACACATGCAACGCCACTCACACATGCAACGCAAATCACACACGCAATGCCACTCACACACGCAATGCCACTCTAACACGCAACGCCACTCAGCAACGCCACTCAACCACGCAACACCACTCACACATGCAACGCCAGTCACACATGCAACGCCACTCACACATGCAACGCCACTCACACATGCAACGCCACTCAACCACGCAATGCCACTCACACATGCAACGCCACTCACACATGCAACGCCACTCACACATGCAACACCACTCACACATGCAACGCCACTCAACCACACAACGCCACTCAACCACGCAACGCCACTCAACCACGCAACGCCGCTCACACATGCAACGCCACTCACACATGCAACGCCACTCACACATGCAACGCCACTCACACATGCAACGCCACTCACACACGCAATGCCACTCACACACGCAACGCCAATCACGCACGCAACGCCACTCACACACGCAACACCACTCACACACGCAACACCACTCACACACGCAACGCCACTCACACCCACGCAGTGCCACTTTTACCCACACAGCACCACTTTCAGACACACAACGCCACTCACACCCACGCAAGCCCACTCTCACACACGCAACGCCACACTCACCCATGCAATGCCAATCACACACGCAACGCAAAACACACATGCAACACCACTCACACATGCAACGCCACTCACCCATGCAACAACACTCACACATGCAACACCACTCACCCACGCAACGACACTCACTCAAAGCCACTCACACCCATGCAGTGCCACTTTCACACACACTGTGCAGTGCACAATAGGTCTCGCAGTAGGAAAGTTGGAGATATTGGTTTTGTAAATGGCAAAGCCCTTTATGTTTTTAACATGCAAAATAAAAATAAAAGGCATTGTTATTTGCAATAGTAATAGCTCCAACTTTCCTACTGCGAGACCTATTGGCAACGCCAGTGCTTGTTACCTTTCTTACCATTTTGTTTATCCTTTGATCTGGAAAAGATGTATGTACTTCCAGTGTTTAGAGAACTGCATATTCCCCATGTCACAGATCTATTGTGTTATGTATTAAAATGTGAAATGTGAAGATGTGTTCCATGCTAAGCGCTAGGACGCCTGCGGGTAGCTATCGCGCTTACAAAAAACAAATCCAATGCAATCCAATCCATGCTGGTGACATTTTTAGACATGGTTTAGGAAAGAATGCTAAAAAAAAATATGGCCCACCTCATGCCTGTTTATGATTGGGGAAACAGCGTTTAGATCACATGCAATACATCGCATGCCATTACAACGCGGTCGTTACAACAACCTCGTTGTTACATCGCAAACCATTACATCGCGAGACATTAGAACAACTTGCTGTAGGGGGCAGAAGTTGTTGGATTTACAATCCAACACCTTCCCTCTTTTCCACAAACTGGAGTAGGAATAGTACATTATACTATTCCTAAGTCCAGCACGCCCCCTAAAGCAATTCGTTGTAACAACTTGTGATGTAATGGTTCGCGATTTAACAGCACAGTCATTATAACGACTGCATTGTAATGGCATGCGATGTATGGCATGCGCAGTAAAGAGATATATTCTTATGATGGTAGTGAAACCAGAGGCTCTATTAGCATTAATATGGCAATTATTGCTTAGTTATTTTCCAGTATTTGAATTTTATGTGGTCTTTATCAGAAATTGTGGAACTTTTTCAAGTTTCTATGTTGTATGATTTAGTTTAAGTGGTGTAGTGTCATGAGAGTATGTATCCTTAGATCCTTGGGGTTCCAGGCGGACTCAGCAGAGGGAGTCCGCCTAGAACCCCACTAGATGGGAGGTGTCAAAGCATGATTAATAACAGTTACAATGTAATCAGAGAGCAGAACTTGATTTTATGCTGAGGGATAAAAGATGTGCAATCCAGAGTGCTAGGTGTGGCGTATTCCTTTCCATGCTCCCGGGATGGGTAGGACGCTATTAGTTGCACCATTGCACTTGAATCGACTGTTGGTTTGTTCTACTGTTTGGTCTTTTGCTTTGCACTGAACTCATATAAATCACTTTACTCTCCTCTTAGCCCATTATAATGAAGTCTCACTGCCCTCTTGTTCATGACTGTTTATGTTGGTCGGTAAACCTCAGGAGCTGACAATAACTACAGCAACAACTGTTCTCTAGTTATTGTTCAAAATGTTTAATTCTATGTTTTACATATAAGAGACTTTCGAGCTTCTCGAAATTCCCTACGATTGGCACTGTTGCACTTTAATTGACGTATGGGATATTATTATATTCCTTTTCTCGCTCTCTGCTTGGCATTCTAACTCCTGTTGTGCACTTTATTTGCTGGTTTGCACATTATACTGAGGCTCTATTACATGTCAAAGCATTTTTTCTTTTTAATTGCCCTGTGTTTCTTTTTTTAAAGAATTGCGATTAGAGCAGGATTACATTGTATTATCTTGATGATTTCTCTTGCTTGAGGTTCTGAGCTTATTCTTTTAAAGGTTGCTAATTAGAAAATACAATAAAGTATTGTGTCTTCAGCGTATGGATTATTGAAGTTCTACAAGGTTTTTATCAGTTCTACATGCATTGCTACAATTATCTATAGTTTACGGTGTGTTTTGCCTTACTGCCATAAGATCAAATATACATAAATACTCAAATACATTTCAGAGACTTTTCCTCCATTTCTGCAGAAAAAATGTCCAAAAGGCCAATCTCAAGATACTGAAGCCACGTTCTGTTTCTGCCATCCACTGAGAGTTCTCCTCTTAAAGTTCGGCACATAAACTCCATTCCAATAAGATATTATTCCAGTTTTGTTCTTGGGGAGTTGCCTGCAAAATCCATTCCAAGAAGTACTGAATCCAGTAGAGATTCTGCATGTAGAAGGCTACAAACAGTCAATTTCAAGGGAGGTAGACTCATGTCTGTGTCATTATAAAGCGCATCACGTTTTTAAGTGTATCTTAATGAACTACTGTACAGGTTCTCTTCAACTTGGAGGATTAGGGAGAGCGATCTAGAAGATGCTGTGTACCTAGAATATTCAAAGAGATACAAAAATCGACTTTTTCCAAGTCCTCTCGTACATAATCGATTCCACTTGGCAGAAAATTCCACTTTGGATTCTTGTCATCAAGGTGACCTTTAAACTCCAGCCCAAGAGGAGACTGAAATCCTTGTTTCAGGTCTGGTTCCTGTCGACCTGTGTAAATGTAAATTGATACTTGTATAGCGCACTACTCACCTGCAAGGGTCTCAAGGCGCTTGTATAGACCTGTGTCTATCCAAAGCCCTTGGTTTTCAGTATCAGAGTGAAGGGATGGATGCCACTCTGAAAGCTCCCTTCTAGCTAAATATCTGTGCTGGATAGAGGTTCCTCTGGCAAGAACAGATGTTTAGGTGCAGCGTTTCGGGGCCGGCACACATGAAAAACCATCTACTTCAGAGTTATTTCTTCCCCGGTATCGCCAGAGAATCCCATGAAAAATCTTTGCTGCTCCACGCCATCCGCTTTCTGCAGGGCCCAGGACCACTCCATCACAAACGTAATTGCTTCTTTAATTAACAGCTTTGCATGGCTTCATTAGCCCCCCCTTAGCCCCGTCCCTTTTTTAGCCCATTAAAAATAAATTAAACACAGATATATTTGTCTTTTCATCAGAGAAGGAAGTGAAGGGGAAAATCACTGCTGAGGGCATCAACATGGATGCAGAAGGGAGAAGGTCTGTGTATCCTGATGGATGGCGGTACTCTCACAGAGGCTGTGAGGATCCCACCGCTGTCAGAGAAAGACTGTAGGAGGCTGTAAAATCTATGCGCCTAGAAGGCGCAGCAGCATGTGAGCATCCACCCACCAGGTAGCTGTCTGGAATTCTGCTTTTTTTGCCCCATGCAGTATTGTGGGACTTCTCATGATGTTCTTGGAGGTGGAATTTTCTGAAGGTCCCTATGTAGAGGGGCAGGGGGCCGAAACAGACAACAGAGTATCAGAGTCTTTTAGATCAACTCGTCTTTATGTAGCTAGAACCTTGGCTATTGGTCTTAGAGGATCTCAGGAAAATTGTTGAATGCAATTTTTATGCCTCTCATCTCCATATACATTTCTTAAGTGCATGCTTTATGGGGAGAGGTGTGGTGCAGCAGCCACATCGGCTGACTCCGAAGAGTGAGGTTCACGGTTCGATCCCTGGTGGCAGCTCAACACAGCACCCTGTGACTCTAGGTAATAGCTCACTTAGGGACAGATGTACGCCCCTTACATTTTGCGACTCGTAAAATGCAATTTACAACAGTGTCTCAGACACTGTTAGCAATTCCTTATGGGGTCGCAAATTACCTGCCTCATTAATGTTCATGAGACAGGTGCTATTTGCGACACCATTCGGAATGGCCAGCACTCACAGGGATGGTAGCCTGGTGGGGTCAGCAGACCACCATATCTGTCACTGCTTTTTTAATAAAGCATTTTTTTTTAAAAAATGCAGCCCGTTTGCCTTAAAGGAAAATAGGATGAAATTAAAAAAGAGAAATTAAACTTTCTAATTCATTTTTTAAGAGCAGGCAGTGGTTCCTGGGGCCACTGTCTGCTCTTAAAAAAAAATGTGCGCACACTCACAAAGGGGAACGGGTCCCTGGGGACCCTTTCCCATTTGCGAGTGGCTTAACACCTACTTGAAGTAGGTGGTGAACTGCAAGTGTTTTTCGACCGACAAATGTGGTTGCAAAACAGTCATACATTGATGTGTGAGTCACTAATAGGAAGGGACGCTCTTGGCATGCCCCTTCCTAATAGCGAGTAGCAAACCCTATTATGCGAGTCGGTGATAGATTACCTACTCGCAAAATAGGGTTTGTACATGGGGCAGACCAATTTTGCATTCTCAAGCGGGCCGATTTCCTGTTTGCGACTGCAAAAAACCGTCGTACTTCTGGCCCAAGATCTCCAGCACCTTGAAATCCTTAAGGGGTGATATGTTCGTGCTTTACAAATAGGAATTGTTATTATTACTTTACGTCATCACCTTGCTATTAAGACTGGGTGACCCATAGGATGGGCAAGATTTTTTTTTATTGGACAGTTTGTAAAAGAAACCGTCTAGTATAGGACCTCCAAATATGTTCCGATATCAGTAGCTGTGGATGCAGCAGAGGCCAGTGCTGGGCCAGAATATCTTTCAGTGGAGGTGGTGGTGGTGGGGGGATGGTACTTGAACGTGAAAATTATTGTATCTCTATTGTGGCTTTTGAAAGGTGCTTTAGAGGTTGAAAACTTACAAGAAAGCTTTGCTTAAATTGCTATTACTAGTTGTTTCCAAGAGTATAACCAGGACCAGCACTTTACAGCAACCAACTGGAGACTAGCTCTTAATAATGTTGCCACATGAAAGGTGTTTTGGTCAAGGTTGCATAGTCACAAAGCATACACAGTTGCCCTGCAGAGCCGGACTGCCCCCTGTAGGCATATTAGCACTTTCCCAGTGGCCTGCAAGCTGGTGAGCTGCTTTTAGTGTTCGATAGATTGCCTCACACAGCCTCAAAATCACTTTATTTAGGTTTGACAGATGGGAAGCTTCATCACAAATGTCCCGTCCACTGTATTACAAATACATTATAGCCCATGGCACTTGTTATAGAGTGGGTGGGATATTTACAGTCCTTTAACACAATATAATTTCAACCAAATTCTAAACAAGGCTCTTAGTCAACAGACCTTTTTTTTGCTACACTCCCTCACGTGATGAATTGTAGGACTTAATAAAAATGGTCTTGCCAGGCCGGGTTTAAATTCTTAGTCTAGTCCTGATGCACGCGCGTTTCATCCGAGGTTAAAGTAAATCTCTGGAAGCATTCGACTAAGCTACTTATGATCTGGGGAGGTCTTGTAGGTTGAGGTTCCTACCAAGACAGTAGTTTCCTGTTAGGAGAAGAAGCTGGAGGACACAGTGAAGAAAATGTGTATAAAATAAAAACAGCATATCACATTTGACATCACAAGATCACTCCATTTGCTGGTATGAAGCACTATTGAAATGCTATACTACATTGATGATGAGTGTGGTTATTTCATGTTCCTGATACATATGAAACACAAGAAAAAGGTCTCTTGAGAGTACAGAAGTCAAAACAAACCCTTCTGTTTTTTTGTCTTATCCAGGAAGTGGGTCATCAAAAGATTTTTGAGAGGTCTTCTCACCCTCAACTTATTGAGGCATGCTTCAACCTTTGACGACCTGTCACACCGGGGTAAGGATACATATGCCTCACTGTCCATCAATGAAGAAGAACAGGCTGAAGACCACCTCAAATACCAGCGAACGTAACAAGAACATCTGGGTACAGCAGGACTGTTTCCATGTAGAGTATTAGGAATGGCAATAGACAGATGGCGGCATCAGATTCATCACCACACATGTCCTAGTGTTATTCAGCTGACAGTTGCTGGGGACAAGAGAAGAGATGCAGCATATGTTGTTTCCTGGGAAAGTCTTCCAACTGGGGCCCAAGGTAAAATAACTCCTGTTGTACAATATCCAGAAAATCATCCTGATTATAGCGGCACGTTCTGTGCCAATTTCCCCGAAAAATCTGATTTTTATAATTTTTGAAATTTCCAACTTTAGTTCCAAAAGCAGAAAACACTGTGCATTTTCCAGGCCTTCCTCATATTGTGTATTATTGTAATAAAATTAATCCCATATATATGCGATGCTTATGGTCTTTCTCTTTCGGTTGTAGGCACCACTGTCTGACCCCATGTTCCGGACACTGTGCTGCGTTTCCATGTTTACTGCTTACACTCATCGTTCCGCAGAACTGTCGCAAAAAAGATCTTTGTTTCTCAGCTTCTTTGATGTAAGGCCAAGTGGAGGAATAGGGCTTGTAGCCATCTAGTGCTTAATTTGTAAAACAATAGGTGCTAGGGCTCTTGTCAGGAGGTCACTGCAGCTTGTGTCACTCATTGCCACTGCCAGTGCTGCCAATGACAGTACCTACACAACTACTAAACATCACATTCCTGCACGTGTGACAAATCAGACAATTCCAGGCCCCCAAAGCTGTAAGAAAGGCTCTGCGGCAGTTATTAATTGATTTGAATTTATATTTCATTAATAAACAGCTGCTTTTCTGCTCATCTCTAAATTACACAAATAGTGCCTCCATGTGGCAGCTGTCTTAAGTGCTGGTGTTGACAATTAAATGCTAGTGCCGAGTACCGGATACCACAGGTTCAAATTAAGCACAGTAGCCATCCAAGTCCCTGACCCAAAGACAACTACTTATAGAAGATCTTGAGGAAATTAATGCAACTTTATAAAAAAAGCGTATATTTAACTGCAAAAGGCAGAATGGTGAGTGTTGCTTTGTGGACACTTGGGGGCTGGAGGGCAATATGCTATTAATTCTTTCATACGAGACCCCATAACATGAGCTGACAAACATGCAGTTGCAGTCCTGTGGCGGGAGTCGAGACCAGAATCCAGCACCTGTGGAACAGACCAAACAAAGCTAGCCCAGCATCAAGAAAACACAAAGCCTTCTGGGCCAGTGTGGCACACTCTTTACTACCCTTAACACAAACGTAAGACTATGTGGAGGTGTAGGGAAAGAGGAGTTCCTGTACAAGTGCCCTGCTTCAGATGCATACCTGTATAACAAATACTTGGGATTAGTATCATTAAGTGCAGAAGAAATGCAGGAGGAAAAGCACATTAGCATAGCCCTACATTTGTGTCCTAGGATGTCTAAGTGCTGAGTGGACATTGTGTGGACATTCCCAGATGCCCACATTAGCTAATGTTTTGTCCGACATTTTAAATAGTATTGCTTTGTTTACTGTAATTATCAATTGGCTATCATTATTGTCTATTGGGGTGAACAGCGTGTGGACTGCTGCAACTGTGTCTAGTCTTTACTTTAACGTATTTTTTGCCACATGTCATTTGGGTACAAAAGGGGGTGGTGATGGACCCTCTGGATTCAAGCAAGCCTGGCTGAAGAAGCCTGGAATGCCATAAACAAGTCCTAGGAAGCTTGTTTCCGGTCCAGGGAAGGCATGGCTTGAAAGTTTGGGCTGGACTGTTCCCAGGAGGCACAGGGTCAGACTAGTTTGCATATGGCCATGTCTGAACTGGGGTGGCAGAGTGGGCTAAAGAACGGTGATGGATTAAACCCAGATCTGTTGACTGGGTGTGAGTGTTTGATTGGTTCAGATGCTCCGTCCATCACCACCCCCTTTTGTACCGCTTTGTTTGCCATAAGTTGGCAGGGTATGCTCAAACGTGAGTCCCTTGCTCACTTTGCCACTGGATACAAGCAAACCTGGCTGAAGACGTCTGGAATGCCAGAAACCGGTCCTAGGAAACTTGTTTCCGATCCAGGGAAGGCATGGCTTGGCAGTTCGGCCTGGACTGTTCCCATGAGGCACAGGGTCAGACTGATGTGCATATGGCCATGTCTGAACTGGGGTGGCAGAGTGGGCTAAAGAACAGTGATGGATTAAACCCAGATCTGTTGACTGGGTGTGAGTGTTTGATTGGTTCAGATGCTCCGTCCATCACCACCCCCTTTGTACCGCTTTGTTCACCATAAGTTGGCAGGGTATGCTCAGACGTGAGTCCCTTGCTCACTTTGACACTGGATTCAAGCAAGCCTGGCTGAAGACGGCTGGAATGCCAGAAACCAGTCCTAGGAAGCTTGTTTCCAGTCCAGGGAAGGCATGGCTTGGCAGTTCGGGCTGGACTGTTCCCATGAAGCACAGGGTCAGACTGATTTGCATGTGGCCATGTCTGAACTAGGGTGGCAGAGTGGGCTAAAGAACGGTGATGGATTAAACCCAGATCTGTTGACTAGGTGTGAGTGTTTGATTGGTTCAGATGCTCCGTCCATCACCACCCCCTTTGTACCGCTTTGTTCACCATAAGTTGGCAGGGTATGCTCAGACGTGAGTCCCTTGCTCACTTTGTCACTGGATTCAAGCAAGCCTGGCTGAAGACGGCTGGAATTCCAGAAACCGGTCCTAGGAAGCTTGTTTCCGGTCCAGGGAAGGCATAGCTTGGCAGTTCGGGCTGGACTGTTCCCATGAGGCACAGGGAGGGTCAGACTGATTTGCATATGGCCATGTCTGAGCTGGGGTGGCAGAGTGGGCTAAAGAACGGTGATGGATTAAACCCAGATCTGTTGACTGGGTGTGAGTGTTTGATTGGTTCAGATGCTCCGACAATCACCACCCCCTTTTGTACCGCTTTGTTTGCCATAAGTTGGCAGGGTATGCTCAGACGTGAGTCCCTTGCTCACTTTGCCACTGGATTCAAGCAAGCCTGGCTGAAGACGGCTGGAATGCCAGAAACCGGTCCTTGGAAGCTTTTTTCCGGTCCAGGGAAGGCATGGCTTGGCAGTTCAGGGTGGACTGTTCCCATGAGGCACAGGGTCAGACTGATTTGCATGTGGCCATGTCTGAACTAGGGTGGCAGAGTGGGCTAAAGAACGGTGATGGATTAAACCCAGATCTGTTGACTAGGTGTGAGTGTTTGATTGGTTCAGATGCTCCGTCCATCACCATCCCTTTTGTACCGACATGTTATTTGGGGACAAGGGATTTGCGATATTGTTTTTAGGTTTCGATACCAACTTGATGTTGAAATTGGGGCAACTGTCCTTCATGTTTGTGGGATGAGATGGGGGAAGCAGGTCCACCTTATGTTTATTGTTTCGCTGTGTCGATTTGAAAAAAGAAACATTGATGGCTCTGCGCATCTAGTTTCTATCACATTCTTCAAATTGGATTCTGTTCTGCGTCTATGACTGGGATTTTCTGATTCACCGGGTCTTGTGGTGGAGGTGCTAACATCAGAAGATTGCCTGGTGTCGCTCCCCATTTAGTAAGCTAAGGCCTTTGGTAAGGTCTAGAAGTACCAGGCTTGAGGTTGGCATTGGTATTGTTCAGAGCTCAGTCTGCTTGTGGCCTTGGCTGGGCCCTATGAGCCAAAATGTTTTGTATTCTGAGGATGGGGCCAAACATGCACAGAGTCATCCTTCTTCAATCTACCGCCTTGGATTTGGTATTCCCCAACATTATCAAGTTTAATATATTGCCCAGCCAAAATATTGTGACAAAATATTGACTTCCATAATATTGAGAACTCACTATATGTAAGCAAGTATAGATTTACTCGACATAAATCAAAATGGATGTACAAGGATGCTACACCTATCTTCAAGGTAAGTAGATGTGGAATAAAGAGTCTTCATTCTACGCTTTCCTATGTTTACTTGCCTTCCCAATATTATAGTACTTAACATTTTGGTAACACACTTCTGGCAGGATGATATTTTATCATCACATATTAACGTTCCTCAATGCTGCTGTAGTGTCTCCATTCAGCCTGGGCGTGAAACTCAGCCCTCTCGGGGAGTTTGTGGAGTTTCTCCCACACAATGCAACAGGTTCTCAAAAACCCTTTCCGGCAGTGGGGCAGAGCTTTTTCCTCACTCGCCAATGCACTAGTGAGGAAAATCTTACTTCAGACCACCTCCCGGCGAGATTTCTCAATACAGGCGGTCGCAGATGGCTACTATGGTTTGCGTTGAGAAACCTTCTGTTCATGTTGAGGAAGCTGCCGCTCGAGTAGAACATTTACTCGAGTGGCAGAAAGAAGTAGCGCCCTCTTACGCTGTGCATGGTGCTGTCCATACTGATTTCCCAGTGCGGGACAAACACTCGGCGCTAAACATCTGCGTGAACAGAGTGACCAAAGAAACTTTGTGGCTTGTGAATCTCCACCTAGTGCGGCAAAGTTTTTTGGTCACTTCGGAACCTCGTATATACCGCCCAGGCCTAGTCTCCATCTGGGTAGGCTATTGACCCCATTTGCCACATGCCTGGAAGCCAGGAGTTCAGTGTCATAGATGGCTGGTAGCGGCTGGCAACAGTTACCAGAAGGGCAGTGGAGGAGAATAAGATAGGCCCATGGATGATAATAGCTGGAGTCTCTTACCTGCTCTGCCTCATTGTCTCAGTGTGGGCCAGTAAAAGGCATTATAATGTTTGTAGAATTCAAGTTACTCTCATATCTGATTAAGTTGTAACCTACCTACAGTACTTTGCAGCTTTGACAACATCAAACAACACTTCTTACATATATCAGAAAAAGACAAAGGTGAGTGAACTCTAAAGACCTTATTACCATTCTTCTGGACGGCTCTGTGGGTGTGAGATGGCAGAGAACATTCTGCCCCAGGTACTGGGCTCCACATACTGCTCCATGAGTGTGGACTGGGAAGGATTGGAGACCTTCTACTAGACTCTTGAGCTTGGCACATGATTGAAGTAATGAATGTTTTGCTTGTTTATTGAATATAGCTGAAGAGAAAGAGGATAGGGCAGAACACCACAGACTGCGCAGGCATTTGTAGAGATCTCAGACTTTAACAATCATAGAGAAGTTGTAAGAGTTGGATGTGGCTGTGAGACTATGAGCCATATGTATCATTCCAAATTGCGATCGCAAACGCTGAAATTCACAGAATTTTAGCGTTTGCGATCACAGTTTGGCTCAGTGGTATGTCTGAAAGCAAAGCTGCCTCGCAAAATAAGGAATCGCAAAATGTGTGATTCCTTATTTTGCAATTGCATTTAAGGAGTCGCAAATTGCCATTCCTTAAATGCAATGTAAGAAGCACAGAAAAAGTGCCATTTGGCCTTAAGGAATCGCAAATTACCACCACCTTCAAGTTGGTGGTAATTTGCGATGTCTTTTAAAAATGCAGTTTTTTGCATCTGTCAAAGTACATGTTGGCGCACATACATGCCCATAGGGCATGTATGTGTGCCACATGTGCACACATGTACATTTCAGGGGTGCAACCCATGGTGTCCCTTTGACACCCTGGCACCCTTGAAATTGCATTCTCAATTTGCGATTCTCTAATTGAGAGTCGCAAACTGATAATGTCTTCCCATTCATTCCTATGGGTCTCTAGTCCCATAGGAAGGAATGGGGAGGTATTCCTTAATTGTAATTTGCGATTCGCAATTAAGGAATATGTAGGATTCGCAAAATTATTTGCAAATCCTACATACATAGCGTTTTGCGATTCTCAAATAGCGATTCTCTAAAAATTGCTATTTGAAGAATCGCAAAACCAAAGTTTCATACATATGGCCCTGTACACTTTATCAATGAAATGGGTAAAGGAAAAAAAGAAAGAAGGAAAGCAACTATCACATTGCCTCTACAATAAAATGAATGTACAGATTTAGAACACAGGTCAAAAGTAGAACCAACTATTAAATAGAGAGAAAAATACAGGATTACCCGGGGCTCAGACACACAGTGACAAACAGACAATTTAATTATTGTGGAATCAGTTCTGTGCACACAAATAGTCTCACACACACGAAACACTGTAAGAAGCGCAGTGGATTTACAACATCCGCCAACATGATGAGAAACGCTAACATCACCACTCGCGGACTTAAATAGCAAGGGGCATTTCATCAAAGGGATGAGAAGCATGAAACGATCAGTCTTCAAACAGAAGACATGTAGAGTGGATACAAGAAATACACTTGCCCATGGCTAGGAGACACACACAAAATGAACCTGTATGACTATGCGGCGCGTTGCCCCCTTCACACAGGACCCTATCATGAATATTAAAAGATGAGAAAGGCTGACTAGCAGCAAAACACACACACAGACACACACACAGAAACACGCACAAGACACACACATACAAAAATATGTTACAGCAAGAGTTGGAAGGACCCCCTTCGTGCCCCGAAGCAAAGACCGGATTATGATGCTGGTCCCAGTGCCTGACAGATCCGGGACACTGGATCCTAAACGCAACAACAGCTGAGAAAATGTGCATGCATTAGTGTCAGGCCTAGGGCTTTCTCATCCGTGAAGACTCCACCGCTGAGCAGAGCACAGAGATAACCCACATCTTCATGATGCGCGTGTTGAAATAGCATAACAAATTACTGAAACCTGACATCAGTTCCCTTTCTATATGCAGCAGTCCCTGTGTGATCCTTTCAGTCGAGGGTGCTGGCGCACCGCACTAAACATCACGCCGGGCACTTTAACTGTGATGGAAAGTTGACTTCCCAAGCCACCTTCACCGTTCAAGTGCACGAGGCTAAACAGACAAGTGTCAGCCGTATGAGTTAAGTCTTGGAGTGGTAACCACAACCATCACGGTTGCAACAAATATGAAAATGGACAGTGGGAGATACGATTTTTTAGAAATGTATAAAGCTTCCCTAATATGTCTGAATATATAAATTAATCTACCATCTAAAGAAAGAAAGAAAGATGTCGAGATGACAAAGGCACAAAGGTCACGATAATGAATGCAATACAGTTATACATTTGTGGTTTATGGCCAAACACACTGGGTGTTCCAAATAACGTAGGATTACAACCTCTCAGTCCCTACTGGAGCACAAAGCCCTGGTAACACCACGACAATGTTACTGCGAGCTCCCGAGTTCCGACAAGAGAAGAGAAATCCAGAGAGACAATGACTCTCTTTAAAGGATTTCCCTTCCCCTATAACGATCGATAAAAACCGGACCGCCTGTGCCAGGGCTCAAAACAGAGCCCGATCGAGACCCGTTTCGAGGCCTCCTTAAAACAAGCATTTGCAATGCAACAGGTCTCGCATTTGCGAGACTTTGAGCTATTGGCATTGTAAATGACAATGCCTTTTATTTATGTGTTTACTAAAACTGCAAGCGGTGCATAAACACGCGCTTTGTACTTATAGTCCTTGCTTACAAGAAGCAAGGCAGTAAAAGAGATGCAGTTACTGCCAGCCTTGCTTCTCATAAGTAACCACTATAAGTTACAAAGTACAGGTTTACGCAGCACTTGCAGGTTTTCTAAACACATAAATAAAAGGCACAGTCATTTACAATGCCAATAGCTCAAACTCTCACAAATGACAGGCCTATTGCATTGCAAATGCTTGTTCTCAATGTGTATCCATAACTATGTGCCATTTAGATGAAAAAATCCAGGAGCTGACAGCTTGATTTGACATTCCCTTGCAGCTCAAAAACCATCGAAGAACTTTAAACATTTGTTTATCTTGGACAGAAGACAAACCAACATGTAACCACAGTCTCCTATGCTAATTAGTTCCACTTCACACATAGCATATCTACAAGGTCGCAGTTCACACAAGGAGTGCATTTCACTACTCATCACGCATATTACCAAAATACTTTGCACACAGGACAAAATTGTATCCCACACTCTTTTGACCAAAGGTAGCCATAATTGAATGTAAGCTTCAATGTGGTCTGTGCCCGTTCACCTTCCCTCCATAACGTCAGGGGTGGCTCTTCCGCTATGGGGCAGGGGCATTGCCCCACTACTTAAAGGCAGAAAATGAAAATTAAAATGGTAATAAGACACTTTTATTATCATTTTATATTTCATTGACTCGGCCGAGTGTGCTGAGTCCGCTGAGTCTGGGGCGGGGCCAGGTCACAGCATCACCAGCAGGGGGAGGAGGAGTAGTGAGCACTGAATGTGCGCATGTCAGTTTGGCCAGCCAGACACAACTGGCCAAACCGACATGCACACTTGGATATCTCCAGGCTATTCCCTTGGGGATATCTGCAGAGCTCAGGAGTACCAGCTCTCAGTCCCTACTGGAGCACGAAACCAGCCCGCTCCACCCAATGCCAGCCCTTCTCTCGTGCTGGGAGTAATTGCATGAGAAGCGGTGGGATTGAGTGCTGAGATGGGAGCCTGTGCTCATGGGAACTGCAGTGCAGGGAGCATTGGAGCAGCAAGGGGCGGCATGGGAGCGGAAGGTAAGTGTATATTTATTTATTTATTTATTATTTATTGTTCCCCACTCTGCCCCAACATGTAAAATGGACAGCAGCAGCAACTGCATTATGGGCAAAGGTGGTGCAACCTAAGTCAACTTGAGAACACCACTCTTGTCAGTGACTCACGGCACTACAGAGCTCCTCACATAGGCTACACTCCAATTCAGCACCGTGCCAAACCGAGCACGTCCCAAAGGTGTAGCATGCTACCCTCCCACCAATGCTCATCTGCACGTTGTTACTGGTGTGAAGAGCTGTATAGATGCAACTACAATACTGTGAGTACTTTTTGATCCTAACAACTATGATATGGTTTCAAGTGGGTTTTTAGAGGTAGTTTTAGAGGCTGACCAGGTAATTTCTTTGTGAACATAGGGACGAAAAAGACTGGGATTCTAATAGGCTAGTTTTACAGTATTCTAGTAAATGTTCTGACAGGAAGTATGATATAATGTTTTATGACAACAGTAAGATAGTAGGAGGTTTATTCAACTCAAGGAAATCAATAAAACTCAATTGTCCTACGCAATATTTTTCTTTCTCATAGAAAATCCATAAAATGATTTTGTACTGGTGTGGCGCTGCCTAAAGCTATAAGAATAGTGAAAAAAATTGGGTTAATGAAAGAAAACGGCAGCTCCTCCTCCATTCAGAAGCAAGCGGAAAGGTGACATGCCATAAATGATGATTTTCCCAACGGCAGAGCCACTGTCCACTCTACTACCAGAATAACCTCCTCAACGGGCCAGTCACTAGATTACATGACTCCGTTGGGAGGGCCACCCACTTCACGAGAACCATTTTAAGCTATTCACAAGATGTTTTTATACCAGCACAGAAAAATGCAAAAATGTCCCCTGCATGCTGACAGATAACAACATCATCAATCAGAACTTGTAGAGGGCGCTAATCACCCCGAGTTGCAGACAGGCGCTTGTGTAAGGTGCAACTACTCGAACAGCCAGGTCTTGAGTCTACTCCTGAAGTCAGCGATGGAGGTAGATGTTCGGAGGTGGATGAGAACATCATTCCGTGCTTTGACAGCGAGGTGGGAAAAGGAACGTACTCCGGGTCAGGTACAATGGATGTGGGGGTCGGTTGCGAGGGCCAGGGAGGCAGACCGCAGGTTTCTGTTGGGCTTGTGGAAGGTTAGGCGGTTGTGCAGGTATTCTGGTCCCGTGTTGTGGAGGGCTTTGTAGGAGTGGTGAGCAGCTTGAAGTGGCATCACTTCTTCATGGGAGGCCAGAGCAGGCTGCGGAGGGTGGGGTGTGATGTTGGCTTGTCTGGGCAGGACCAGGATGATTCTTGCTGCTGTGTTCTGGATTGTTTGGAGGCATTTGAGGAGGAGGGTGGCGTTTCCAGCGTAGAGGGTGTTCCCATAGTCAAATCAACTGGTGATGAGGGCTTGAGTGACAGCTCTTCTGTTGTCGGTTGGGATCCATCTGAAGACAACTCCCAGCATGTCAGGGAAATCGAATGTGCAGTTTTGGAAGACAGATCATCCACTTTGGAGGGGGGGTTGAGAGCAAATATGGTGCTGGCACAGCGAACCATCTGTCGCTTTTATTTTTCACCAAATCAGCTCCCACTGGGGAGACATTCTTCTTCACACTTCAGGTATGGGTTTCAGAGGTGACACCAATTCTGTTCAAATTCCTGAAAAAAAGATCTGGAGATGCTGCGGCACTTCTTTCAGAATGAAAAATGAATCCCAGTGGATGTAGAGGAAAACAAGATGCAGCATCGTAATATGCATGACAGCCCACATATATATTTAAAAATATGCCTATGAATACGTTTATGACACGAGAATCTGAAATCTGTAGAAAGCTTAATGTATTCTGATAAAACGAAAGCCTGCTTTGACAAGAAGGCTCTCTAGTGGCCTGTATAACTAGTTTATCCACTAGGGGACAAACTTTCCCAGCAGCAAAACTTACCTTTTTCAGAGGCCTGGAACCTGCAGAAATGCAAAAACAGGGCCGGCTTTACTGCTGGTGGTTCCCAGTGCGACAATTATTTTTCACGTCCCCAAGCCACATGACTGCCTTTTCCGATTCTCTCAAATACCACTGGACAAAATTCCCCCTCATCTCTCCAATCATGAGTTATTGCTAAACACAGTGCCCCCACCCCCCTTGAGGTCAGTGGCCTCTCCATAGGTCAGCGCCCCATGCGGCCGCACCAGTCACACTGCCCTAAAGCCAGCCTGTGCACAAAAACAACTCTGTTTCATACCAGGTTGACAAGTAGGTGCAGACTTATTCTCACCTCCAGGAAGGGACATCCAGAGGACGTCAAAAATACGTAACTCAAAGGCACAGCGGTGCAGGTTTCTTAAAAAATGTAGGGGATCTAGTTATCATCAACCATACAGGTGAATCAACACCAAAAGTAAGGGTGAGTCATTGATTTTTATTCTACTGAAATAAAAATAATCAGAGCCACATTTTGCAGCACTTCAAAAAATATCAAACATTCACAACATCCTCTTTGTGCGCATTGTTTCAAAAAGTAGAATCTATTGTATGAATCCTGCTAGAGTCTATGGTATAGTCCTGTTTCGTGAGGATTCCCTTCACTTACTCTTTGCTCCCCTCCCCCTCTTTGGTGAGTCAAACGCAAAACAATCTTTACACACAGACTTAAAGATGATCTGTTCATCTCCTGCTAAAACAGCTGTCCCTTTTAGTCAACGTTGTAGATCAAGTTAACTTCAAATACAACTAAGCCTCCATGGATATCAAGAACAAGCTGTCAGGCCACAAATCCCAAACCACAAACTGCAAGAAAATATCAACAAAAATGAGGGAAGCTGTAGAGCAAAAATCCCATCATTGAGACAAGAAATCGAAAATAGAACAATCACTGACAAAGTCAATAGGTCTGGCTTGCATGTTGATAAACATTATAAAGCCTACTGCATTGAAAAAAAGGTCTCTTTCTGTATAGAATGCATCTACGACCCAAAGAAAGTGCTCTCTGATTACTTCTTTGATGTAAAACTGTGCCTTATACATTGAATGATACACAAAACAGCCAATAAAATTAAGTGAGAGGGAACAAGTCTTGTAGGTGCAGCCAAAGCCATACTGCGTATATATTAAATAGTTGGTAGCAATAGGTCCGGAAACAATTGCAGTTTCAAGTCAGACCTAAAACAATATTCCTTTGGAGCCAGCTCCATCACCAGCTAGAAATCTCTAGCGGGAGCTACTGATAACTGAGAGGTGTTAGTTTGAGGATATTTAGAGCTCGGTGGAGTTGGTACTCCATAGCAATTGGCGACAAAGTACTCTTTCCACAATATTACGATACATCCGTCCAATTTAGGGCTCATCAGATCAAATGGTTATTTTCTTGCTGTACATCACTGCAGGGTAAAGCCTTCAAGGGTGTGTGGCCAATAGTTTTATACTGTACATTAGGTTTACATTTTTCAAAAACAAACTCTTGCTTTGGAAACTTTTTTGAAAAATGTAACACTTTGTAAAAATGTGTTGGTCGGCACTCATGTTTGATGGAGCCATCAGTCAAACTTTTCCTACATTGACAGGACCCACCATGGGGGTGGTGCCAGTCAATGTAGAGAGGTTTCTGTAGTGCAGACGGAGATCTCAAAATTTGGTGGATGGTATGTCCATAAGGGCAAAGGAGTGAAGTATTCCACTGTCCTGACGGACATTACGCCATTCTCCAAATTCTAGATAAAGCCAAGTCTTCCCTAAGTCAACAGGCATCACTTTAGTCTGTCAGTGTTACCTGATAGCGAACTATTGAAATACTTCTTGGAAAAAAGTTATTTTACTTATTGCTACACATAGTTGGATGATGCAGTTCTTTATTCTAAAGAAGTACATTTGAACATCCGAGCGAGTCCCATTTTAGCAATCTGATCTGGTTCCATAAAGGTACAGCTTATGGTGTTGAGATGCATCCGCTTAGCTGCATGCCATTGTTTGTGTGTGAGGGGTCACTGCTCTGATTTTTTTAAATTTAGAATACATATGAGCAAGATTACCATTGTTTTGGGTAGTACAATAGGCAATAGGATAGTCATTGACATGTGTGCAGGACTCCCACTGTGATGTCCGCGAGCAGGATTGAAATTCTATCAGTTGTATTCTGGGTTCTCATTACTTTCTGGATGCGAAAAAGTTGAAAGGAGACACATTTGCATTTTGTGCAAGAATCCTAACTGGCGCGGGTGAGCAAGAGCTGAAAGGATATCTACCAACCTTCAAGTGTGCAAGATTCCCATTTTAATGAGGGTGAGCAAGAGTTCCATTTGTTACCATTGTTACCAGATAACAAACACCACACAACATTGACATGCTGGTGTTTACAAAAAAGGGTTTTGGCCTTTCAGCCATCGGCTACTGTAGTTTAGCTGGCTTTTGACACCGGCATTCCACAGATGTGAAATGCCTCCTGTAATTTTGATACAAACATACACACAAAATCACCCTACACACCCCGTTTGGTCCATTGGGTTTTGTGCTCCCACCCTTCCTACACTTTATTGTTTTCTTTTTTTTATTCTTCAAATGCAAAGTTCTACTGAATCCCTCTATTGTGATTTATGTGTTCCTGCTAGGCATGGGCATGAAATTTCCCTCCACTCGTGTTGTTTGCGGAGTTTTTCCTACTCCACTCCACGCTCCGTGTAGCGAGCAGAGTTTTGAAAAACTCTGCTCTGCAGAGCAGAGTTTTGTCCTCGCTCATTCTCGCCAATGTTAAGTTGCAATGAAAATCTTACTCCAGACCACCTCCCGGTGAGATTTCTCAAGGCGGGCGCTCCTGGATGGCCACTACTGCTCGTGTTGACAAGCCTTCTGTTCGAGTTGAGGAAGCTGCATCTCGAGTAGAACATCTACTCGTGCGGCAGAAAGAAGCAGCTCCACTTTCTGTGTGGCGCTGCTTCTTTCTTTCTTTTGCGTAGATTTTCGAGCACGGGTCAACCACAGAGTGCTAAAAACGATGCGAATGGCACAACCTAACGCACTTCGCCACTTGTGGAACTCCGCACAGCGAGGCAGAAATGTTTGCCCATTTCGCGGAACTTCCCAAACTCCATCCAGGCCTAGTTCTTGCCCACTTTAATAAAAACATTTTTTTACAGTTTTAACATGGTCCTAAATGCCAAAACGCCACTGATGTGCCACAATGCGTATGTGCACAGGAGCTGTAACAAATACATAGGCATGTGACGCCTGAAGACATGGGCACCCGTGATGGATGGTGGTCATAGTGAATTTATTTTCATACCATTCCATCATAGGCGCTTTACGAATGTTTACATTTTCCATTACAGCTTCGGCTTCTGTCAGTAAGCGTCTAAGCCTGAACCCAATTTTGTGTTAGCTGGTTAGAGTTTCTTGTATTTGCAGCCTGCATGTGAAATGTTCCACAGCAAAGCATTGTCCTATGGTTTTTCATTTCCCAAGAGTGCCTGTTAGAGTGCATTTACCCCTGGTGTGCCGCTGTCAGTGATTCTCTGTCGGGTTGATGGTGGCAACATAACAAACTCTTGGAGATCCTTGTTTGCAAGGTCAGGAGGATTGAGATTTAAAATGAGGGTTTGGAACTATAGAAAAGTATCAAGTTCTTAACCTGGTCTGGGCGTGGATCCCCACCACTTGTCGGTATAGGTAGTAATCTCTCAAGCATTTACCTCTTCTCATATGGAAAGATGTTAATTTTCTTGCAACCCATTTCAAAGAACAGAGTAATTTCCCAGAGTCCTCCTCCCCTTAATTCACTGCCACAATTGAGTCCAAGTAGATGGTCCAGCCATTCTCGCAAACAATAGCAGCCCAATCTGCTTCTATTCTTCCATTTTTCTTCTCATTTAAAATGCGACATGGCTCTGGTGAATCGATCCCATTCTACGAGAATTGTCTTTGTCTCGTTGGCCTCTCCCCGATTCAGGAAGCCCATACACTATTCAAATCTGCGGCGTAGAATGAATGCAAAGAGTCTGTGACTGGCCTTTCGTAGACACAATTTTGTCGCCTATTCCTTGGTGGTTCGTTCCTTTAGTTCTCGTTGCTGGAACCAAATTAGCTGTGGGCTTGGGAGAGAAATCGTTTTACTGGGCAGTGTGCCTGCGGGGTTCAGTGGACCTCCCCTTCCGCGTCAACATAATCCGCAGCGCAGGTAGACGGAATAGACAGATATGGAGAGTGAAGAGGAAGAAAAAGGTGAAATTGATAGAAGAGGTCTAGAAATTACAATTGTAATGAATTTGTAGAGAAGGGTGTGGGAGAAGAGGGAAACAAAGAAGGTCATCTAAGCCTCTGTACACCTGTGTATGTGTATGATCGTGCAAACCTAGATGTGGAGCAATGGAGTGCTGGCCAGTGAGCAAAGCCAGGTATACAATTCAAGATTGCCAATACTAAGACAAGTAAAGTAAAGGTTCCTATAGGATAGGGTGATTGTACTCGTTGAAAAGATGTGCATTCAATTTCTTTTTGATTTGCAGGAGTGTAGGAAATTGTGGATGTTAATGAGGAAGTTGTTCCACTTTCCTGGAATCCTAAATGGGAGAAGAGCTGCCTCTTGGTCTTTTCCTTTTCGCATTTCTTCATCTCCTATACATTCTTAAATCTTTTTTTCGGCATTTAGCCATAAAAGAGTACCAAAGACATATAAAAAGACAATATACATGGATGACGTTTCAGTTCATTTTTTCAGACGTGATAAATTAATAGCATTGCTGTAGACTAATATATAAAAAGAGTGGACAATAAATATTTGAAATAAAAACGTAGGAAATTAAGTATTACAATGATTTCATTATAAAACAGTTTCTTACAGGTATCTACTGGTCAACGATCAGGGGCTGGCAATTAAGTGCCTTCGCTGGTGCCACAAAGCTGCCAGCAATTGCGAGACTGCAAAAACAATGGGTCTGGTTGTATCTGTTTTTAGTACTCTAAAAGCATGCATACACTGTACAAAACCCATGTTCTTGCACAGGGGTACGAGCCAGTACCTCCTGGACTTGCAGTAAGCCGGACAAAAGAAGAGAACGTGCAGAACATTTTCTATGTCACAGTTACAACCAGGACAGTTTTTTGGGGCAGAGGAAGACCATCTGCTAGTAAAAGCTCTTAAAGGTAGAGTACCATATCTCCATTGTACGAATAGTTTCCTTGCTAGAATAGGGTAAATGTCATCCATGAAAAACTCAAAGTAATAAGAGTCTTTGATCGTTAAAAAAGAATCAGTTAAAGTGCCGGCATGGGGATCTCCTATACATTAACGTTCTAGAGCCACATGTGGCTAGTTCTACAAGAGGTGGGTAGTTTCTAGCCCAAGTTTGCAAGGTTGTTGTTTGCCAGGACTTTGTAGGTAATACAGCTGATTCTGAAGATGACCTAGATCTGGACAGGGAGCTAATGTAGGTTCTTCAGTGTTTGGATAGTGTGGTCAAACTTCTGAGCCTGTGATAAGACAAGTTACAGCACACAGGATGTCATGGGCAGGGTGAGTGCATGATATGAGACTAAAACTAGAAGGGGGGATGCAAAATGATGCAGAGATAGGCACACAGATGGAAGCAGGATTGACTTTTTTTAAGAGGACAATATAAGAGACAAAATCATTTGGTAAATGGTATCACAACAAGATAAGGATGGGGGGAAGAGCAGATGCAGGCTCTTTTAGTCTAGAGACATCCAACACAGACTTAGGAGGGCCGGCTTCATGCCAAATTTGAAAGATAATCAACGACTACATCAACAATTTTAATTTAGAGTCTTTATTTAGAAGTGGATCTTATCTGGTATGAGAAGCATGCAGTATTCAGTCCAACAGGGACTTTGTAGTAAGAAACAAAATCACCTATCATTGGGCTTTATTTAGAAAAGTTTTGGAGCTCCTAAACATATATCTAGAACCCCAGCTTGGCACTATACACAACGATTTAAACGTGCAACTGGAAAGCTTAATATGAATGAATCATAAGAGCTCCCTAAACTGACCTATACCAACTTTTACTGGTTGTATGACAGAGGCACACATGGCTAAACCATGCATTCCTCTTCTACGTGGCCCCAACAAGGAATGTGTTCAAGCAATGCATTCCTTTAACACGCATGCCTTTATCACCAATATTGTGGTAAAGGCATGACTGGTAAAGGGGTGTGTGGTAAAGAGCACACCCAAAATCCCCTGCCCTGAGTGCTAAAAACTACCCCGACTCCCTGAGCCCTAACCACTAGACCTATCCCCTGAGCCCTAAACACTACTCTAACCCCCCTGAGCCCTAAACCCTACTCAAACCCTCCAAGCCCTAAAAACTACCATGACCCCAGCCCTAAAAACTACCCTGACCCCCCCCATCAGCCATATAAACTACCCTAACCCCTTCCTCTGCCCTAAAAACTACCCCCAACCCTTAAAAACTACCCCCCAAAACCCGGCCCCAGCCCCATTTCCCTCACTGCATCCTCTCTCGATCCTTCCTGTTTCCTGGGCCTGCCCATCCTAGCATCTAAACAGTGCATTGCCTTAACCATGAATATGCGTGGTTAAGGCATGTGTGTGGTTAAGCTGAACAAAAGAGGTGATAGCTGTTCCTCTGGGTTGGGCGTCATCCACCAGCTATTTAGTGGTGGTGGAGTTGGGGTAGGGTCTGAAAAACAGGAGGTAGTGGGATGGGGGGATCCCGCTTTTGCGGCACTAGGGTCCTCACACACCCAGCAAGCTAGGTGTCATGCTTCATCATATAGACCTGCTCCTCGTTGGGCCGGCGCTGCAATGCTCAATGTGCACCCGCGAAGGGGCTGTTTGTCGGAGACCTTTTGTTCCTTTGCCGTATGATGAAGTGGGGGGATGCGGCCTGTGGGTGTGTAGATATGGTGCGGTGCAGTGAGTGCGTGTTTTAATTAAAAGAGGTTGGATAGTCCTAGTAAATAAGCTTCATTCAGGCTGGTAATCCACCTCATTAAAAGTATATCTAATGGAGTGGCACTACCCTGGCAAGGGCTATTCAATTCAGCCGATTTTGTTACACAGCCGATTTTGCAGCAAAAAACGGCCCCCACCCGTGCAGCCCGCGGGGGGATTGCCCGGTGGCCGCTATGGCCAGCCCGGCCCTGGCGGCTTCAGTAGAACTGCTGCTACAATTGTTACAGGGGGACGATATTGCAGCACTGCTGCACAACCAGCCACAGTAACAAAACTGTCCCCCACCACTCGAAGATCAGTCCCCATACTTCTAGCCCACAGGGAAAACCCGTTATGGACAGTCCAGCCCTGTGCATAGATGAGCTTGCGGGGAAACGCCTGTGCTTGCGTTGTAAAGGCCAATTCCCACTTTTACTGCAAAATAACATGAACAAACTCTATTAGCGTTGAGTTCAGGTGCTCCATATCCCACAAGCCACATCCCCTGAAGTCCATGATAGACGAGGGCGTTTGCGGCTAGTAAGCATTCTCTACCCATTTATCAGTCACTTTTTGCATTTCAAAATGCAGTCCACTGATCTCCCAGCACAGGAGGTCCTAATTTGCTAGTCTTGCATCTAGCAATCGTTCTAGCACCAGCAAAAACACTAAGCGAGCACTCAGCCTCCTTAGCACACCCTTTTGGGAAATCCTCGGATGAGCTGGGATGTTCATTCCAGACAGGCCTTTCCAAGGAGAGGCGAGTCCCACACAAGTTATTGTTTATTACAGTGACCTTGACTTGATTACTTAATATTCCAAACCATATTTAAATATTATCATTTAGCACAAGCAACATTGGCAACAATGGAAAGGGGGTGGGTGAGGGCTAGCAACACGAACAGACCAAAATAAATTATGACGGGTGGCGGGAAGCAACAGGGAAAGCAGAAGTAGGGAGAGTGAGTGGTGTAAGCCATAAAAACAACAATGGTGGGAGGGAGTGTGGCTGTGAGCAAACAATACGGGCAACAAAGGAGGGAGGGTGAATGGTGGCAAGAAAACAGACAGCGGATATGGGAGAAGTACATGCGGGAAACAGCTGAAAAAGACACACTCCACTGGAGGGCTTGAACACAAAGAAAAAAGTAGCGCCTACAAAAATGAACAGTAGGAGAACAAACATAATGCATTCATGCTCCAGGAGAGGGACAAACACACAAAAAGCAAGCAAATGGCAGTGACAATATAGCCAATCCCCCCCCCCCCATGTTAGAAAAGGATCATAATGTGATAAATTAGTGAGACCATTAAACCTATGGAAAAAATATTCAGTGTTACATATGACTCTGAAGGAGACTTGTGTGTGATATAGAAGAGGGTGGGATTATGTATGCTATGGATTAGAAGCTTCTCTTCAAGTGGAATTAAAGAGCGTCCGCCCGATTTGATACTGAGCAAGACAGCAAATGTGTTGTAAGATTCTTTTTGTATCTACTCCCCAAATTTACTCTATACCACCCTCCAACAGTGCCCCTCATCTCTCAATAGCTCCTCTCTGACACACATTTCATTTTTTTACAGCGCCCCACAGTTGACTCACACACAGTTCTGTGATCTACATGGTACAAGCTCTAGGCAGCAGGCACATTAACCCTCCGCAGTACTTTATGATGAGTCAAAACTGCCCCTAGAGGACAAAACTCACTCTTTCCAGCAGGAACATTAATCAAAGGGTTATCTTGACATTTGTATTGTTGCCTGAAAACTGATGGACACAAGGAACTCTGCAGCTGGTGCTTTTAATCCCAAAAGGTATTTTGAAACACAGCGCCCTTCACCGCCCAGGTCAGCGCCAGGTCGCACTGCCCTAAAGCCGGCTCTGCCACTGATAGATAACAAAAGGTCTTGAAAACCCAGTGAATGCGCTGTCTAGACAAGACCTAACGAACACAACAAGAATGTCAGAAGTGTTGGCAAAAAAAAGTGAAAGTATAAGAACTGCTATGAGAATTTACACTGGAAACTATATAAACTATTTTCAGTAAAGTAACAGAGATAATCTCAAAGAAGAAACAACCAAAACAGCAGGGTCCTAAATTGCTCTTCTCGTGACAGTAAAAAGAAACTGAGCGGATGACTGCATTCTCCTTTGATAGTCCATTGCCCTCTTAAGGTTACTGCTAATACCATGCCTGAACTACAGAGGGTAGAAGTCTATAATCGAATTATTTCTGCTTAATCCCATCCACTTGGCTGATTTCAACTGTGGCCGCCTCCCGGAGAGAGAAGAACCATCTCTTCTTAAGGTGAAAAACCCCCAGGGATTTAAGAGGGTCAAAAAAACTGAGGGGGGGGGGGGGATTCTCTCAAAGGGGCGTCGCCAACGTAATTAAGGGCGTTGCTTAAAACACATTAGCTAAAAGTCTGTGCTGTGCTGAGCATATTGTGCCGCCTAACTTGTATTTAGCTGTTTCTGTCATTGCATCCAGATAAATGATACAACAAGTAACATCACACCTACAACAAGTCAGGACTATTGGCTTTGTAAATGGTTATTAGTTGTGTAAGGAAAGTAAGCAGCAACTGTGGCTTATATATAATATTGAAAAAGCTTCACTTAAAGCCTTGGTGACGCCACGACAATGTTGCTGCTCCTGAGTCACGGAAAGAGAAGGGGAATCCAGAGAGAAAATTACTCTCTTTAAAGGATTTCCCTTCCCCTACATGCTCACCGGGCATGATGTCATGCCCTAACTTCTCGACTAGTGAGAAAAGAGCATAGTGTCCACACCGTCACCCGTTCCTCTCCCGCACTTGAAAACATTTTACCCATGAATGATACACCAGACACTTTGTTTATGGGTAAAGAACTGCTGCAGGTTTATTATCATACAACCATAGTATGACATTAGTGGGTCATCTTACGGGCGATCCAGGGCAGGCAGCCCCTCGCTGCCCCGCCCGCCTGTAGAGCCAGCCAGCACGGTGGGTCGACGCCCGGACAGTGCCGCACTTGCCCGGAATTAGAACAGCATGTACTGGGTCATGGTAGTAGCACGTGAGAAAAATGCCATTTCCTTCTCAGGGTTTTGGGAAAGAGATAGACCTGCCGGTAACCGGCTTGTACATATCCCGCCTGGCTTGCACATATCGCCAGTCCTGCCTGGCTATTCCCACCCGTTTGGCATATGCACCCACCCGCAGCTGGTGGTGCCGTGAGCCGCATTGCACGGCCTGCACGTGGTGGTGACTGGCTTATCGACTGATCCACCACTCGTCCTATCCCGAGGGTAACTCCGTGAACCATTGGCTGGAAAAAAGGGCATGTTCAGTGGCCTACTGTTCACTGGACATGGCTATAGATATGGTTAGGAGGGCAGGTATAGGGGCATGGCTGGCAAAGGCAGACATTGAGTCTCCCTTCCGCCTCCTCCCCGTGCATCCGTTCAGTCAACATCTGCTAGGATTTAAGTGGGAGGGAGAATTCTATTTCGACCGCTGCATGCCGATGGGTTGCGCAGACTCCTGTGCCTACTTTGAGGTGCTCAGCTCCGTGAACCATTGGCTGGAAAAAGGGGCATGTTCAGTGGCCTACTGTTCACTGGACATGGCTATAGATATGGTTAGGAGGGCAGGTATAGGGGCATGGCTGGCAAAGGCAGACATTATCTTGGACTCCCGCCCCTTTCAGGGCGGAGCGGAATGGCACACCCCCGGTTGGTTCAGGCCCCCAAACGCCCGAAGGACTAACGGGGCGCCGTTGTGGTTTCCGGAACCTCCTGCGGCTCACGGTTTTAGGCTCGGGCACCCTCACTGTGCCGGGCAGAGGTACCCTTACTGTACCCGTCTGCCGCAGAGGTACCCTTACTGTACCCATCTGCCTCCAGATCGCCCTCTAACTCCGCCTACAACACAGAAAAAACATTAAAACGTTCCAATGATTCGCGCCGCCTGACATGCTGGTGGGTAAGCGGACAGGGTGGGTGCAGCACTCGAGGGGGGGCGGACGGACGCAGCCTGGGAACGGTGGCCGCGCACTGGGCAGAGGCAGGAAGCAGAGGTCGCGGCAGGGTGGACCAGGCCCTATATACCTGGCACGCCCATCCCAGGAAGGCCCTCCCCCGGCTGGGTGGCATGCAGGTACCTGGGAGGGGCAAGGGGGGCTCCCTGGATTCCCTCCCAACCCCCGCGCACAAGGAGAAGACAGGGGGAGGGGACTGGACTAGTGGCCACTAAGGGGCTGCCCTGCCAATGTCCCCCTGCGTGGGACGCGGGCAGCGGCATAGTATCCACACCGTCACCCGCTCCTCCCCCGCACTTGAAAACATTTTAGCCATGAATGATACACCAGACACTTTTTTTATGGGTAAAGAACTGCTGAAGGTTTATTATCATTCAACCATAGTATGACATTAGTGGGTCATCTTACGAGTGATCCAGGGCAGGCAGCCCCTCGCTGCCCCGCCCGCCTGTAGAGCCAGCCAGCACGGTGGGTCGACGCCCGGACAGTGCCGCACCTTGTAGATCCTTAACTTGGACTCCCGCCCCTTTCAGGGCAGAACGGAAGGGCACACCCCCGGTTGGTTCAGGCCCCCCAACCGCCCGAAGGACTAACGGAGCACCGTCGTGGTTTCCGGAACCTCATGCGGTCTTAGGCTCGGGCACAATTACTGTGCCGGGCAGAGGTACCCTTACTGTACCCGTCTGCCGCAGAGGTACCCTTACTGTACCCGTCTGCCTCCAGATCGCCCTGTAACTCCGCCATAGCTCTGGAGGAGGCTACCGTCGATGCCAGGGCCCCCCACACCAGAGTTCTTTAGTGTCATCCCGCAGCTGCGAGTGCATCTTATAAATCTAGTAGGAATATATCCATGCCAACCTTGGATAAGTGCACCCCATCCTTTTCATAGTAACCCTCGATTTTCTCTTGGATCAATGCATGCCTAATGAATCCTAGGCCCCTTCGTTCCATGAAATTCTGCATGGACCTATTGACCCTCCTGCGTGAATGTTCAACTGCTGCTGTGGATCTAGCGCCCTGCCATACCCTGCGTGGCACGATCTGAGACGTAAATGTAAATTGATAAATGTAAATTGATACTTGTATAGCGCACTACTCGCCCACAAGGGTCTCAAGGTGCTTGTACGAATACCGCTGTGGAACCCATCCTGGCTTTCCCTGTGAGGCGTCCACTCCTGGGCAACCCCAAGGTGGAGGCCAGGCATCCTTAGCGTTGTGGGGGCCGTTGTGGAGATTAAGCAAGCTATTGCCCAGAGTTGCAGAGTGGGACTCCATGATTGGAATAGGCACCGAGGTGAGAATTATCAGGTCCGTGGTATTTTGAGCCCAAGACCCGCCGAGGCGGGGAATTGAACCCTGGTCCCGGGCTAAACCTCTGCATCAGGGTCTGCCGCTCTAATCATTGAGCCACACTTCTCCACACCAGTTTGCACGCTCCCATCCTGTTGCTAATCGCCATGATATCAGACTGCATGTTCTGGAGTAGCACCCTCCTCCCCATGGTGACCAAGTCATTGCCCCCCAAGTGAATTATCAGGACATGTGGTGGGGGACCCCTGCCCAGGTGCTGCTCCAGGCTTTTCCTTAGGTTGTTCCATTTCATCCCTGGGGAGCCCAACCATACCAACTGCGTCTGAGTGAAACCCCTGCTCCAGTCCCTGAGAGCCTCCCACTGTTCCAACCTTGTCATGTACAAATGTCCCATCACCCACACTTGACGGCCTGCTGGAGAAAGGAGGACGCCAGTTTGTCACGAGTTGCTTTTAATTCTTGAACACTGCACACAGCATTACTGAATAGATCACTCTTGAATTGTTTACACACTGCACACAATAGTCAATACGTCATATTTACATGATGGTAACTTTTACCAAATGCCTCTTTTGACCTTCCTCGCCTGGGGTACTAAGGGCGGATGTACCGCTGGAAACAGTTGGAATTCCAGCGCCCCACCCCTTTGACGCCTTCTGGCCCCAAGCCTGCCTTAAATGCAGCCGTGGCTGCTCCAATCCTGAAGGAATGGCTTGCGAGCCTCTTCCCTTCCCCTGCTAAACCTGATTTGGACAGGGCTGCCCTCATGATGCGGTCCAGCTGAAACCTGGTCAATGGTGTCTCATCCCCATGAATTAGAAATTGTCCTGCCACTGCTGGCCTTATCCTCAGGAACTCCCTAACTGTTGTAACTGGGCAGTATCTGGGGTCCCCCAACGCGTGCAGCACAATGGTCGTGCCCCACCCGGCCTGATCAGTCTTAGACCTCCGGATACGGAGTGCCAAAGCGTCTGTTGCACAGACATCCATCATACTCAATGCTGCCCTGTTCTATCTGTTTTAGATTTGACCACCAGCTCGCTTACACTGAAAGCCCCGAAAAATGCCAGGCACGCTGTGGTGAATAACCGTGCCTCAAAAGGGGAGTTGGTGACCCAGGGTAGGGCGTCTATCATCCGCTGTAGTGAAGGGAAATCTATGGGCGCCCTGGTGTCTGGGGTAGCCCCTTCCTCCCGAGCCCACCCCCGCAGGGCAGCCCTCACTCTAAAAGAACTGGTGGGATCCGGACCCCCGTTGAGCTGGGTGTCATGTCACAAGGCCGCCAGGTGGCCCCATACCCACGAGTGTGATTTGCCTGTTTCTTTCGCCCAAACCACAAATTTCTCCACCTGCTCCTTAAGACCCAGGGCCCCTGCTTCTGACGCCTCCATGACTCCCCTAAATGTGTGCAACTGGGAGCCATATTTCCTCCGCGTTGCTGGAGCCAGAGATCGCTCGCCCATCCTCTTCAATCGCTCCCCCACCATAGCAGTCGCCATAGGGATGCCGGGAATGGTGTCATCCCCGCCCTTGCCTGCGGCCAGGCCTCTCGGAAACAGAGCCACTGAAATCGAGAGAGAGCGTCAGCTGCCACATTCTTCACACCAGCAATGTGTCACGCTCTGAACTCTATGTTTTTATGTAGGCCCCTCCTCACTAGCTCTCTGAGTAAGCTCAACACAAGGGGGCAGGTGGCTGATAACCCATTGATTCCCTGCACCACTGCCATGTTGTCTGACCAGAACACTACCTTCCTGTCGCCCAACCTCTCTGGCCATAAATGCAACGCCGCTACAATGGGAAAGAGCTCCAGAACAGTGATGTTGGCAGTGATCCCCTTCTTCCGCCAAACATTGGGCCATCGCATAGCGCACCATTCTTCCCCCAGGATCACTCCAAAGCCCTCTCTGCCTGACGCATCTGAAAACAAGCACAGTTCCTGGCTGTCCACCCAGGGGGCCCTCCAAATGAACGTCCCGTTGAAATGTTCTAGAAACTCAGCCCACATTGCTAGGTCTGCTTTCAGACCAGAACGCAGACGGACCAGGTGGTGTTTTTTACTTATGCCGGCCGTAGCTCTCGCTAACCTGCAGGAGAAGACTCTGCCGGCCGGTATCACACGAGCTGCGAAGTTCAGCTTGCCCAAGAGGCTCTGGATGGCCCCCAAAGTCGCCTTATCCCTGCCCAGTAATGCCAGTATTTTCTGCTGCAAACCACAGACCTTATCCGCACGGAGCCTGGATTCACCCTTGATGGTGTCCAGCTCGATGCCCAAAAAAGTCAGTATCTGCGCAGGACCTTCAGTCTTACCAGGAGCAAGGGCACCCCGAGGTGTCCTGCCATTGTCTCAAAGGCCCGCAAACCTTCAGCACATTCCTGCGTACCTGCCCGGCCAAAGAACAGAAAGTCGTCCAGGTAATGCGTTGATTTCATTATGCCCTGCGCGCTAGCCAAGACCCATTCTAGGAAGGAGCTGAACACCTCGAAGTAGGCACAGGAGACTGCGCAACCCATCGGCATGCAGCGGTCGAAATAGAATTCTCCCTCCCACTTAAATCCTAGCAGATGTTGACTGGACGGATGCACGGGCAGGAGGCGGAAGGGAGACTCAATGTCTGCCTTTGCCAGCCATGCCCCTATACCTGCCCTCCTAACCATATCCATAGCCATGTCCAGTGAACAGTAGGCCACTGAACATGCCCCTTTTTCCAGCCAATGGTTCACAGAGTTACCCTTGGGATAGGACGAGTGGTGGATCAGTCGATAAGCCAGTAGCCACCACGTGCAGGCCGTGCAATGCGGCTCACGGCACCACCAGCTGCGGGTGGGTGCATATGTCAAACGGGTGGGTATAGCCAGGCGGGACTGGCGATATGTGCAAGCCAGGCGGGATATGCACATGCCGGTTACCGGCAGGTCTATCTCTTTCCCGAAACCCTGAGAAGGAAATGGCATTTTTCTCACGTGCTACTACCATGACCCAGTACATGCTGTTCTAATTCTGGGCAAGTACAGACTTGTGGCCCAGGGCGCGCGGGCGAGAGAGGAAGACTTCCTTAGCCCGGAATCTCCTCTTCAGGTGAGTCAGCGTGCAATACCTTCCGGCCACAGAAAAGCCAACAAAAGCCACCTGACCGTGCTTCGATTTGGACCCTAATGCTGAGCGCACAGTAAAACGCGTTCCCTGCCCGCACTGCTAATTAGCGGTTGCTCCGTCCTGATCAACGAACTGGTCGTGCCTCGAGTCGAGGTGCCGCAGGCCCCAGGGGCCGGCTCGACTAGCGGCCATCTTAACCCCACACCGCCTCCGCCAGCCCAGCCGCATGGTGGCATACCGCAACGGTCGAGCACGTGGGCGGCCCTCAATCCCACTATGCTGCCCCCTAGCCCGAATCCCACCCGGCCACAGTGCCGCAAAAATCAGCCCACTCGAGCCGATACACGTGGGTGGCCACCTCTGCCCCCCCGTGGTCTCCTACCACAGGGCCCCTGTACAACCTGGATCCATACCAGGGACGGGGGGAGGCGAGAGAGAGGCACAAATACCTTAAAATTCGGCGATCCGACAACTGCAGGCAACGCACGCACTGCAGCACTCGAGGGGGGGCGGACGGAAGCAGCCCGGGGACGGTGGCCGCGCACTGGGCAGAGGCAGGAAGCAGAGTTCGCGGCAAGGGCGGACCAGGCCCTATATACCTGGCACGCCCATCCCAGGAAGGCCCTCCCCCGGCTGGGTGGCATGCAGGTAGCTGGGAGGGGCACGGGTGCTCCCTGGATTCCCTCCCAACCCCCGCGCGCAAGGAGAAGACAGGGGGAGGGGGCTACTTGTGGCCACTAAGGGGCTGCCCTGCCAATGTCCCCCTGCGTGGGACGCGGGCAGTGGCAGTGTGAGCACGCGCACACCGATATGTCTGCTGTCACTGCAGCCCAGAAAAAACGGACCACCCGCGCCAGTGCACAAAACAGAGCCCGATAGAGACCCTTTTCCAGGCCTCCTTTTAATAACAGTGGAGAAGTGTGGCTCAAATGGTTAGAGCGGCAGACCTTGATGCAGAGCTCAAGCCCGGGACCAGGGTTCGATTCCTGCCTCAGCGGGTTTCGGGCTCATAAATTCCTCTGACCTGATATTCTCGCCTCAGTGCCTATTCTAATCATGGGCCCCACGCTGCAACTCTGGGCAATAGCTTGCTTAATCTCCACAACGGCCCCCAACAGCGCTGGGGATGCTTGGTTTCACCATGAGGGTGTCCAGGTGTGGACACTTCACAAGGAAAGCCAGGAAGGGTTCCTCAGGGGTATGAGTACAAGCGCCGGGAGACCCTAGTTGGGTAGCTGTGCGCTATACAAGTACAAAACATTTACATTTACATTTAACTGCCGGTGCTCAGCCTGATGAGACCTGCCCCACTTAAAGCCCTGAAAACCCCACACGGTTCTGTACCCCCCTCTCTAGCATCCATGCCGGGCCACTATAAAGGCAGGGCAGCCAGAGCTCTATGCCAGAGGCGCCCTCTTTTCAGGGTCCCGCACTGCGGCTGCCAAGAGTTTTTATCACACAAGCGGGCTTTGATTGCATTTGTGATATATTCAGATAAAACAGCTATCTGAATGTGCCCACAAGTGTTTTCCGGAGCATTGTTTCTGTTTTGAAGGAGCTTTTATGGGGCCCCACTTAGTTTGTGACCCAGGAATCACAAAGGGCTCTCTTAGCCCAGAGCACACGTCAGGGTGGCACAGGACAAATTATGTATTTCTGCAGAAATTTGCATGCAGCAGACAACAAACAAATGATATATCATATTCGGCCGCACTTGTTTAGAACGATTATCATCTCTAATTTATTCACAGAAAATTTCATGACCAAAATACAGACTAGGAAAAACATATGTATCGTGTTATAAATGTGAAATGCATCTATTTTATTCTGTGTGATTGATTTTAATTCATGATTCTCTCTCCATATGTTCTTTGTACTGTTGCTGTTTGTTAGTAGACATGGTTGCTCTGAAGCAGCCTTACACTGCATTTGGCGCTGTACCAGTACAATTTTAGACAAGCATTTGCTAATGCAATAGGTCTCGTATTTACAGAGTTTGAACTATTGGCATTATAAATGACAATGCCTTTTATTTATGTTTTGTTTTTAGAACAGATAAATAAAAGGCATTGTCATTAACAAATCCAATGGCTCAAACTCTCACAAATGCGAGACCTATTGCATTGCAAATGCTTTTTTTTGTAAAAGCGTCCCATGCCGTGCTTTCACCTTAATGGTGACCGTGCCCCTTTCTTTAGACGAGCCGCATCGAAAGAAAGGTGTGTGGACGCTATTAAATTGAAACTAAGGCATTGGGGCGCTTTTACCCCCTAAAAACGCATCTGTTTGTCAAGTTGACAAACAAATGCTTTGTTTTTGTAAAAGCACCCCAATCCTGCCGCTTGTCTAAAGAAAGGAGCGCAGCCACCATTAACATGAAAATGTGGTATGGGGTGCTTGAAAACAAAATAAAAGTGAAGAAATAGAAAATAAACCAAAAGCGTGGCTGACATTGTGTCAGCGTGGCATGCTGTGCTTTGAAAAAAAAAAGCATTATGGGAGAGCATGTCCTGCCTGCAACAGCAGGCAGGTGAAAACAATTAAAAAAAATAGTGCTTGGAGGATGTAATTAAACCCTGCTGAGCAACAACACATGTAACAGGGAGTTTCCTCATGGGAAGTTACAAAATGAGACAAGGCGGTACTAAGGAGGAACTACTAAGCCTATTGACCAATGAAAAAAGACAGTTTACAAAGGACAATGACACAAGCCAATGAAAAATGTGGGTGGAGAGTGGGCGGAGCTTCAAGTCCATACCGAACTACAAGATGCCTCGCAGAGCAGCGCATGCGCGGCCCAGGCTCTAGCTAAACATGGCGTGATCAATACAGAAAGACTGGTTTGGTCTCAAGGTTGGATCTGTTCAATGAAAGTAAATGAACAATTGTACACTCAGACTTTGGTGTTAGATTAAGCAGTGTGATCTGTACTTCAGCGATAGGGCGAACTATTAATAATACAGAGGGTGGACATCTGTCTGGACAATATCCAGGTAGGATCCACTTCCTAATGACTGACAAGATGTTGAGTTCTTGAAGATACAGTTCAGTGTCTGGACACAGCCACAGTGGGATATGCACTACATGACTTATATTTTATAAAAGTGATTGGGAAAGTCGAGTGAGATACAACTAATGTTGTATAAGAAGCACTTGATGCTAGAAACGATTGGAACAAGTTAGATGCTTCTCCTCTGACCCAAGAGAAGCTACATATAATCAAGCAAATTCTTTCGATGGAGAGTGCAGGAGTATCACAGGTGTGGAAATTGTTTAATTCGCTAGTCGCACAAAGTTGAATAGCCGTTTGACTTCAGACAAAGTTTCACACCACTGCAATGGGTATTCCCTGCAGCCGGAAGTCCCACATGGCACTTGGCTACAGGTATTTGCTTTCCAATGGTGAGCAGTGTCCTTCCACTCCCCTGCAGCCGGAAGTCCCAAGGGGGGACTTCTGACACTAAGCTCAAACTGCAGAGCAGCACACTTCTAACAGTGTGCATCAGCTGAAATATTCTCACTGAATGGACATGTTTTAGCTGTTATTAATAAATAGCCATGCCAATAAGGAAATTCATGAACCTGGCAAGAATATTAACAAGCATTAGAAATGCAATAGGTCTCGCAGCATTAGAGTTAGTGCGTTTAGAATTGTTTATGGGTTTTTTGTTGTAAATCTTTTGCATTTTTATTTTTTGTAGCCAATGCTAAAGAATTACAAATCAAAAAAGCAATAAACAATTGTAAAAGCTTTAACTAAAAATCCTCTGAGACCTATTGCACTGTGTGAGGGTGAGGTGTTGAGGGTGAGTGAGGGTGAGGGTGAGTGAGGAGTTGAGGGTGAGTGAGGTGTTGAGGGTGAGTGAGGTGTTGAGGGTGAGTGAGAGTGAGAGTGAGTGAGGATGAGGGTGAGGGAGGGTTATTGTGAGTTAGGGTGAGGGGTTGAGGGTGGGTGAGGGTGAGGGTGAGGTGTTGAGGGTGAGTGAGGATGAGTGAGGGTGAGTGAGGGGTTGAGGGTGAGTGAGGGTGAGTGAGGGTGAGTGAGGGTGACTGAGTGTGAGTGAGTGTGAGTGAGGGTGAGTGAGGGTGAGTGAGGGTGAGGGTGAGTGAGAGTGAGTGAGGTGTTGAGGGTGAGGGGCTGAGGGTGAGGTGTTGAGGGTGAGGTGTTGAGGGTGAGGTGTTGAGGGTGAGGTGTTGAGATGAGGTGTTGAGGGTGAGGTGTTGAGGGTGAGGTGTTGAGGGTGATTGAGTGTGAGTGAGTGAGGGTGAGGTGTTGAGGGTGAGTGAGTGAGGGTGAGGTGTTGAGAGTGAGTGAGGTTGAGGTGTTGAGGGTGAGGAGTTGAGGGTGAGGGTGTGAGGTGTTGAGGGTGAGGGTTTGAGGGTGAGGGCGAGTGAGGGTGAGGGGGTGAGGTGTTGAGGGGGTGAGGGTGAGGTGTTGAGGGTGAGTGAGTGAGCGTGAGGCTGAGGTGTAGAGTGTGAGTGAGAGTAAGAGTGAGGGTGATTGAGTGTTTCAGTGTTAGTGAGGGTGAGGTATTGAGGGTGAGTGAGGGGAAGGGTGATTGAGGGATTGAGAGTTAGTGAGGGTGAGGTGTTGAGTGTTAGTGATGGTGAGGTGTTGAGGGTGAGTGAGGGTGAGGGTGAGGGAGGGGGAGGTGTTGAGGATGAGTGAGGTGTTTAGGGTGAAGTGTTGAGGGTGTGGGTGAGGAATTGAGGGTGAGGGAGGGTGAGTGTGGGTGAATGGTTGAGGGTGAGGGGTTGAGGGTGAGGTGTTGAGGGTGAGGTGTTGAGGGTGAGGTGTTGAGGGTGAGGTGTTGAGGGTGAGGTGTTGAGGGTGAGGTGTTGAGGGTGATTGAGTGTGAGTGAGTGAGGGTGAGGTGTTGAGGGTGAGTGAGTGAGGGTGAGGTGTTGAGAGTGAGTGAGGTTGAGGTGTTGAGGGTGAGGAGTTGAGCCTTGCTCCATGCGCATGCGCATCGACAGGCGAGACCTAAAAAAGGGAAAAAAGGCTCAGCGAGGCTCCCCCTCTGTCTGAAACAAAGAAAAGTGACATTCGCTAAAGTGTTCGGATACAGGGTTACTATGAGGCGGCATAAAACTGCAGCATAGCACACAGCGCCAAGAAGTGTCAGTAACAGACGGAGAAACAGTGACGTAACCGTAAGCATCAGTAGGTTCACAAGTAGAAAGATAAAATCACAGTTACAATTGGTCTTATCCGTGCATTCCAATACACACGCATACTTACACAATATTTTGTTTTGTCCAAAAAACATAAACGTGATCTTCCAGAGGTGCTACTTTCATCACACGCACTTGTATAACACAAAAAATAGCGCTACGAGGTAACTGCAAAATGACAATCCTAGCTATAGAAAGCACCAAAAAAGGGAACTATAATTAAAAGTGTAGCTTTCAAGGCCTCGTAGATCCAGGGCTCGTCCGTTCTGGACTGGACAGTAAACTGTCCAGAATATGAACTGTGTCAATAATAGAGGGGTCACATCTGAAAAAAACAAATGTACCTTTGGGTGGGTTCCAGGGTACTCCCACCATGTTCACACTTTTCTACCTTTTGTGTCCAGGGTATACATGTATGTTATTAGTGATTTATAGGGCACAGTGGATACCTATGAGGGTGTCCTGGCGCTAGCAACAGACATGTCTTACTGCGCGGAAACCCTCCACAGCAAGTTAAAGAGCATAAAGACAAGTCTTGAAAGATTTCCTAAATGGCCGAAGTTCCACGACGCATGCACACATTCCGTGTTGGCGGTCCTATGACTGGCGCCTCTGTAACTAAAACCTTGAAAACAGCATGCATTGTCTCTCGCACAAGAAAGGCCAGAGCTAAAAATACACGAAAACAATTCATGTGCAACACCCAAGCCAGGAATCCGGCACATGTTCTGCCGGCACTTGGAGAAAGCGTAGCACAAACGGGGGCATAGAGGCCAGATTCTTTGCGCAAAACGTGGTCTTTAATGGTTTAGTTGTGTCATCCCACCACTGCCCCTCAAAAACATCAAAGTTGGTCTGCAGCCAGAGCGAGGAAGCCCCTCAGCTGAGCCCTTGAGCCCCGAGCGGCTCCCAGCATGGGCACAGAGCCAGCTTACTACTTTTTCAATTTTTTTTTCTGTTTTTGTTGCACGCTTCTCCTTGGCAGGGGAGCGAGGAGGGGGGAGGGGCTGAGCTGTAAATCCACACTCGCTGCGAGTCACAGGGTCTTAGACATCAAAGGGTAGGGTGGTCAGAGGCAGGAAATGGATATTAAGGGGACAGAAAGAGTAGAGTGACTTTCTAAAACAAGAGGAAATCAGGGGACGATCGGGGGTGCAAGGGAAATCGGAACCCCGGCAGGAGAAGATCAGGAGCTAGGAAAAGATCGGGAGGCGGAGAGTTGAGGCAGGCAGGCAGGCATGGGAGGAGAGGAGGAGGGGGGAGGGGCTGAGCTGTAAATCCACACTCGCTGCGAGTCACAGGGTCTTAGACATCAAAGGGTAGGGTGGTCAGAGGCAGGAAATGGATATTAAGGGGACAGAAAGAGTAGAGTGACTTTCTAAAACAAGAGGAAATCAGGGGACGATCGGGGGTGCAAGGGAAATCGGAACCCCGGCAGGAGAAGATCAGGAGCTAGGAAAAGATCGGGAGGCGGAGAGTTCAGGCAGGCAGGCATGGGAGGAGAGGAGGAGGGGGGAGGAGAGTAGGGGAGGCACGGCCTAGCGGCCGTGCAATCAAGTAGTGAGGGGGCGGAGTTGTGGGAAGGCTGAGAGAGAGAGTAGGCGGCTGGGGGCATGTGCACGCGCATTTAAGCTCAATGCGCATGCGCATTGAGCTTAAATTTATCGTGCACTGCAAGGAATCGCCACGATTCCTTGCAGTGTGGATAAAGAGCGGATAAGTGCCAATACTCTCGCCTTGCTCGATGCGCATGCGCATCGACAGGCGAGACCTAAAAATCATATGGCTAATTGTAAACCATCAATCTTTCCATCTTTGCACAGAACTAGTAGAAAGACACCAAACACCATTCTGTAGTACACTCAACAAAGTGAAATGTTTTATGTGGCGAATACTATTAACCTGTTCAATTGCAGTCACTTTAACATCTTCATAAAAAGCAAAGATTGAGAGAAAAGCTCTACTGGGATTCAAGCATGCGACCTACCGCCAAAACAGGCCTCTCCAGCAGTAGCTTGAAATCTCTGCACCATCTCCCCGCTCAGAGACCTACTTAAGTCTAAGAAAAGGATCATAAATTCATAATGTGATAAATTAGTGAGACCATTAAGGCTATAGAGATATTTGTTTAGTGTGACACATGGCTCTGAATGAGATCTGTGTGATCTAGAAGAGAGTGAGATATTGACTGTTATGGCTCGGAAGCGTCTCTTTAAGCGGAATTATACGGCATCTGCCTGATTCGACAGTGAGTGAAATAGCAGATTTGACGTAAGATTGTTTTTGTGTGTGTTTATTCTTTCTTGCTTATCCTAGAAAAGAACACCCCTGCCAAGTCATTTTTCAAAGTCCACAATGGCACGCTCCCTAGATGATGGTGGCTCTGGGATGCTGATCGCCGCCGTCCAATTTCTGTGGGCTTCCTAAGGGAGGACATGAAGTAGACCACCCTTCTCGGTGGTTTGAACCTCCCCCTGGTACTGTGAATGGGCTCCGCCCCCTGGGAGTCATTGCGCCCCCACCGTGTCCTCCGCTGCCCTCTGGAGATTGATACCAAGTGCCAGCTCTCTTCAGGCTCTGCTGCTTTTGCAGGCGGCCGGACACTGGCAAAGATGGATGTCTCAATCATTTCTGAATGAAACAGAGTGATGGCTCCCAGGTCTCCTAGTGTCCAGCATCTGCAACGGCACATGCGTCTCACTATTTAGGGCATGGTCCTTTCCCACTCTCCTAGATCTGGTGTTTTTGAGACATTCAAATGTCTAGGGTTGGACACCTTACATTAGAAATCAGACTAAGAGTGACAAAAGTCAACAATTTCCAAATATTCAAATTGCATCTTCCTTTTTAGGTTTGTTACTTACTGAAACATCAAGCAATACTGGCGCACCGCTTTTTAATGCGGTAGAGTTGAAGACATTTGACTGTTTTGTTATTCTACGTTATATATTTTGTTATGTTTTATGTCATCTTATGTTATTATTGTGCTATTTTAAGTTGCTTGGGTTTGTTGATTGTTCACCCAAAACGACATCTCGGATTTGTTTAACCTTCAGCAGTGACACAAAGTAGGATTTCACAATTGTGAATAAGGAAGTCTTCAGCTTTTCTTTTTTTTGAGTGAAAATGATTGCCATTCTTTTGATAATCAAAGGTGGGCCAATATTTGAGACAGATTCTGCAATGGCATGTTCTCTCTTAATTCTGGATCTATTCAGCAAGGTTCTGCTTCCTGCAAACAATTTGAAAGCTATAAACATCAGAAAGAATCAGGGCCGGACTGGCTGTAGCAGACATCGGGTGGTTCCCTGATGGGCTGGGGGCCGGGTTTCTGGCCATGGGGGCTGGTTTTGTCACTGGGGGCTGGTTTTGCAGCAAACAGTAGCAATCTGCCAGGGCTGGTTGCTGTTCCCAGTCCTGTCCTGCAAAGAAATTTCAAGTTTACACAAGGAGTAAAACTACTGCTGCAACTGTGTTCTTTAAAGCTTTACTAAAACATATTTAGAGCTTCCTGAAAACAACCTCTAAGTGTAGTTAGACACCACAATGATGTGCTGTGGGAAATCAGGTCTAACTATTTGCAATTCGAGGCTCAGCTCCAGCATTTGGGTTGCAAATGACATATCTGTGTCCAGCAATGCCCCATTGTTTTTGGGCATATCAACGGGTGGTGGGCAAGTCAACACAGCAAGTTCTAAAATTAGGGGAGTCTCTGTGTTTTTGAGAAGCCCAGCTTCACTTAAGTCAGTGGTCGATGACAGACATACATCATGAGAAGGCCCAGGATAGAATTCTGTGAATACAATACCTGGCCTGAGACCAGGCCCTGTACCAGCTTGTGTCACTTGGCACACCCTACAAGGCCTTAGGCCATGGGCATTGGCACCGGGCACAGGGACTAGCATACAGTGAGGTTCTGTGCTTGCCTGCATACCAGCAGGCCTGGTTCTTCAGCTAATCGGAGCTGCCCCCCCCCAACCCCCCTTCCAGTGCCTTGAGACCCTCATGGGTGAGTAGCACACTTTAAACCCCTTGATTGATTGATTGATTGATTGATTGATTGACCAGTGCTAATGCTGCACACAGCCTTAAACTATATGAATCTGGCCCTGATTGCAGGACCAAGCCCTGGACCAGCCCCCAAGCCACAAACCACTCCAGTTATGCACAGTATGCTATGGGCGGGTTCGGCCTGTGGGTATCAAATAAACATCATTCTTCCTCGAAGTGTTGCTTTTCTGTAGATCAAGAAAAACATTTACAAATAGGGGACCAACCACAAAGGAGTGTGGACTGTGTAAAGTAGTATTTCCGTAGTTCTGTATTACTATGTTATGTATGTACTCCATCGTGCACTTCTGAATTGGCTCCCTGTATTTCAAAAGGGGAATAAAATGGAGATGCTAATGAGATGCTCATATACAATTAATACAAAGTGAAAGGGCTTTGCCCTCTTTGCACTTTTACTAATAGGGAATTACACGTTTCGGTCCAATTCAAAAGGGCATATAAGAGTATTTAAAAGTGACTTCCTGTAGCACTACTTCCAGTAGTCATAAATGCTTTTGTAAATCAGCCCCCTGACATTTTTTTGTCCACTGCATCTCCCGTAAAGAACTCGGTGGTTGAGCCGCTCCTAAATAAGATGTGATGGAGCACCCTGGCTGCAGCCTAGTGCTAGTTAAAGGCAAGCATCTGAATCTTAATATTGTTTAGACCTACAGATAGGGTTGTTTTTATCAGTATTGATGTGGAAAATGTAATGGTTACCCTCACACTGGATGTTTTAAAACAACGTAATTTTTTTTTTTTTTTACTTTGCTATCTTGAATGTTGTTTTTAATAGATTGAGTTTATACTCAAGGCAAACAATTGGCTACATGCATTATATTGTAATTGGCGAGCCCTTCAAGCTACTAAGTCGGTTTGTCAGGGGCGGCCTTAGGCATGTGCAAGCTGTGCACCTGCACAGGGCCACCAAACCCCAGGGGCCACCACACCAATATATATCCCTAATATAATAATCCTCTGAGGATGGATACACATTTGCGTGGCAGCCCCTGGCAGGGATTTGGCGGCCTCTGGCTCTGTTCCACTTCCAAACACCCTGACCTCCCCCCCCCATTCTTCACTGGCCTCCACACTCCGTCCCGCCCGGACCCCCCCTTCCATGGCCCCCTACCTATGCTCCCTGTCCAGGGCCACCATGAACCTAGAGACGCCCCAGGGTTTGTCATCAGGTAAGTGCAGTATTATTCAGTCCAAAAGCACAGAATATAAATGTTTGCCTTTGACATGTTTGATGTCAACCAGTGCCACACATCAGAAAAGAGCACATGCCATTTGAAGAGCATGCTACAGAGGCCACACTCCTTTCTTCCTGCAGGATGCTGACAGCTCAACCAACTGCGAATATAGTAATGACCCACACAACAGCTGAGTCCTTGGTATATCCCCAAAATAATCTGTCATATGAGAGCTGCTAATAACACCGACAAAGGCAAACTTAAAGCACTCCTAAAGCCTTAAAGTGTTACTTATGTAAAACCAATGTCCACATGTCTCACACCAGCCACATAGTCAAGTGTCCCAAAACACAGACAGCTGAAAATCATGACCGAAACAATACCTCAGCAGCAGACATGGCGCTAGTAATTTGGAGTAGAAGCTGCAATCCTCTGCACTCAAACCCAGTATAGACAACTAATGTTTGCGGCAATGTTTTCCTAATATGAAAATGTGAATTTGTTTGAGTTCGCAAAGCAAACCCGCCCGAGGCCTACTGGACATTTTGAAAAACTATAACTCTTTATAAAAGCGGGCATCTTCACACCTTAGTGGCACCTAGGAATTAATATTGCAACTACTGATAACATTTAGAAGTTTAAAAAACTATCTTCTAGAAGTGTTTTTTATAAGATAAAAAATATGTAGAATTGTGGTGGCAGCTCTGTATTTAGCTGAATGGCAAATTCACTTTATGTGTAGATTGGATCTTTTGGAAGCAGTCTCAATAATGAACCTCTTGGTACGGTGGGTGGATTATGCCACATCTCAACTAGGCAGAATCACAGTGGAAACTAGTTAGCCAATGTAAGGTGATCAAATGATTGCTCTAGCACAGTGGAACGGCTCTGGCATACTACTCAAGTTTCAGAATGATCACACTGGTCTAAAGGGGAATCTGACAGTGGAATAAGGTCTAATGTGTAGGTCAGTGAGATGGCCGGCTTTGTGACTGTTTCTGGGCCAATATTGTGATCTGGGAGATCGCTCTTTACTGTTTAGGTCACACTGGCGCTGAAGACAACTTTGGCATATTTAGAAAGTTGACCTAGGAATGCATTCCGTCCATTGCATACTATTGGCTTTGTAACTCACATTTTCTGTATTTCTATTTGCTGGCTTGATTTGATTTAGGCTGTTCAGCTCAAGTTCATCCCTCCCGTTGCACAAACCTTGTTTACTGTATTCTTTCACAAACTTGCTTTCTGTAAACAGGCCTTTAAATTGTGTCCTTATCTATTCACATTTGCTATGCATTCAAAGACAGAAGCCAAATGTCAGTCTTCCAGGGAGCTTTGTGTTTATTTTTTCTTTCTCTGACTTCAAAGTGAGAGTATTTATGTGACAATTATGCTGGCTATGGAGAAGTGCCTGAAGAAGGCTGTGCAATGGTATTTTTTTTCTAGTGCACAGCAAAATGTAAATGTCTGTAAATTAACTGTGCTGACGCCCAAATCAAAACACTAGGTGTTGACCTATTCCGCACATTCTTTGTGCGTGTATACTTTTTATTAGTAAAATAGTATGTGAGTGCAAATGTAATGGTCATTTCAGTTGAAGATGTGTTGTCTGTAATGGCAGTACGCTACCATACCATGCATACTCCACGTTACCCCACTCCACTTTACTCTGCAACACTCCATTCCACTGCACTCTACTCTGCACCACTTCACACTATGCCACTCCACTCCATACTGCATCACTGCACTCTTCTCTACACCACTCCACTCTAGGGTGTTCTACTCTACACCACTCCACTCTACTCTATGCCAATGCACTCTATTCCACACTACTCTACTATGCACCATTGCACACCATACCACTCCGCACCACTCCATGTTATGCCACCCTACTCTACAACACTGTACTCTATGCCGTTGCACTTAACACAAATGCACTCTACTCTTTACCACTCCACTGTATGTTAGTGCACTCTATGCCACTCTCCTCTTTGTCACTCTAATCTACTCTGCACCACTGCACTCTATGACACTCTACTCTATACCACTGCACTTTATGCCACTCTACAACACTGGAGTCGGTGCCATTGCACTCTGGGCCACTTTACTCGAAACCAATACAATCTACGCCACTGCACTCTATGCCAATCTACTCTGTATGACTGCACTTTACTCCACTATACTTTACTCTATGCCACTGCACTCTATGCCACTCTACTGTACACCATTGCGCTCTACGTCATTTTACTCTGCACTGCTGTATGCCACTGCACTATGCACCAGTGGTGGGAACCTCCGGGCTGTCTCTTTTCTCCTATGCTGATGACACTCAGATTATCTTGTCTTTATCATCTGCACAGGGGCAGGGGTCTTCTGAGGGGTCTTCTGATCTTAGTTTTGGTTTTTGTAAGATTTCCCTTTGGATTCATATTAACTTGCTCAACGCGGATAAAACAGAAGTCATAATTTTGGGCAAGAGGCCCAATCATTGGGGACATCGTCATTGGTCTGTTGATTTAAGTTTTCCACCTACACCTTTAAAGAAGGTTAAGAACCTCGGTTTCATTGTGGACGAATCACTATTCATGAAACCACAAGTGGCAAGGGTGACGGCTACTTGCTTTGCGATACTTAATTGGCTAAAAGAGATGCTTTGGCTGATCCCCTTCTCAGCACAAAGTACTGTGATTCAAGCTCTCATTATCTCCAGATTGGATTATGGCTCTGTGTTATACCTGGAAGCCAACAAATCTATCTATCGACTGCAAGTTGTGCAGAATGTGGCCTCTAGGTTTGTTTATCGATTACCCAAATTTGCATCAGATTCTAACCTTCGTGAGCTGTACTGGCTTACTGTCACTAACCGAATTAAGTTTAAAGCCTTATGCTACATGTTCAAGGCAAAATCCAGAGTTGGCCCCAGATATATTTTGGACTCAGTCCATTCATATCATCCATCCCATTCTCTGAGATCTTCTCAACAGACTCAGTTTATTGTACCAAGATTCCCCCATGTCTTGTATGAAAGGCCTCTCTTTTGTCTATCTTGGCCCTCAACTCTGGAAATCCCTTCCAGTTTCTTTGAGGAACTCTGCGTCTCGCTCTGCTTTACATAGGTCTTAAAGACCTAGCTTTTCCAACTCGTTCATTTAGCATTTGGCACGCACCCTACTTTGTCTTGCCCCGGAAAACCCCTCGGGTAGCTGTGCGCATTGTAAGTCTCTCTTCGTAATAATAATGTACTGTATGCCACTGTACAACACTGCACTCTATGACTCTCTAGTCTCCAGCACTGAATTCTGTCCCACTCTACTCTGCACCACTCTACTCTGCGCCTCTAAAGTAAGTAAGTAAAGGCTAATAAGGCGCACGAATGCAGAGGCGTGTAGGCGCTGGGGAGAGCAGTACAGTGAGGAAGTCAGGAGGTGCTTAATCACTGTTGGGGAGGGAAAAGACAGGTTTTAATCTGACTCCTGAACTGAGATTTGGACGTTAACAGCCTAATATGAAGTGGGAGTTCATTCCAGAGCTTAGATGCCAATAAAGAGATACATTGCCTCCCCGTCTGGTCTTCCTGACTTTGGGGATGTGAACAAGGGCTTTATTGGTGATCTTAGCATCCTACAGTGGGCATGCCATTGGAATACATTGTGGTAGTCATTGGCCCCCTCCCACCCCTTAAAGGGCTTTATGAACCAGGCACAGGGCCTTAAACTGATTTCTTTGCTTAACTGGGAGCCAGTGCAGGGTTCTGATTACGCCCGAGATATGACTATATTTTGGAAAGTCTAGCAGAGTATGTGCAGCCACATTCTGTAGGGATTGAAGCTTCATCAGCTGGCGTTTGTCAACCCCAAGTACAAGGCATTACACTAGTCTAGGTGGGAGAGAATAATAGCTACCACAACTGTTTTCTTTAAATCCGCAGTTAGAAAAGGTAGGATTTTACAAAGCATTTTAAAAAGAAAGTAACAGGCTGATGTCAGCTGATTGATCTGCCCTGAGAAATTGAGTTGAACACCCATAAAAAGGCAAGGTTTTTTACTTTGGTAGCAGGGACAGGGCAGGCCCCAGCCACTGCTGGCCACCATGCTTGGGTCCAGATAGGAGGACCATTTTAAAATTCCATGGCCTCGGTCTTGTCCGTGTTTGATTTTAAGTAGTTCTTATGCATCCATTTCATGGTGTGACCAAGACATCTATGGAATCTGTCAGCCACTGAGTCTGCTGCTGGTGAAATGGAGATAATGATTTGAGGAACTCTGCTCTACTCTGCGCCACTCAATGCCAATGCACTCTAAGCCACTCTAATCTACTGTGCACCACTGCACTCTGACACTGTACTCTATGCCTCTCTGTTCTACTCTGCACCACTCTAATCTATGCTAGTTCACTCTACCCTACGCTACTATGCACCAAAGCACTCGTTGCAATTGCAATCTACACCACTCCAGTTTAGGCCACTCCCCTTTACTCTATGCCACTCCACTTTGCAACACTGCACTCTACGCCAATGCACTCTAAACTACTACTCAGTACAACTCCACTCTACCGAGCACCACTTCACTCTACTGTGAAACTATCTACTCAACACCACTACACTCTATGCCACTGCACTTCACTCCACTCTGCACCACTACACTTTACACCACTGCAGTTAATACTGCACCACTATACAGAACTCTACTTTATGCCACTGCGCTCTACGCCACTACTCTACCCTGCACCACTATACTCTACCCTGCACCACTCCACTCAAGTTCACTCTACTTTTGAATAATCTACTCTACGCTACTGCAATCTATGCTACTGCACTCTATCCCACTCTACTCCACTCTACACCACTGCATTCTACTCTGTGACTCTCTATGCCACTACATTCTATGCTACACCACTCTATTCTAAACCACTGCACTTTACTTTAGTTCACTCTACCCTACATTACTCAAAACCAACACACTCTATGCCACTGTACCTACACCAACAACTTTTCACCACTGCCCTTTACACCACTATACTCTACAACATTCTACTCTATGTCACTGCCCTCTAGGCCACTGCACGCTTTGTGACTCTACTTCATTAGGGTCAACACCACTGCATTTTTATGCCACTTTACAACACTCTAAGCCACTGCACTCGACGCTACTCTATTGCACTCTACGCAACTGCACTCTCTCTATGCTACTGCACCACTCTACTCTATGCGAATGCATTCTACAGCACTCTACTCTGCTTCACTCTATGCCACTGTATTTTACCCTACACCGCACCACTCCACTCTCCTCTACACCACTCTACTCTATGCCACTACATTCACTGCCACTCTATGACATTGTACTCTATGCCAATCCACTCTAAACCACTCTAATCTACTCTACACCACCACACACTACAACACTCTACTCTATACCAATTCACTCTATGCCACTTCAGTCTACTCTGAAACAATCTACTCTATGCCACTGCAGTCAACACCACTCTATTCCACTCTGCACCACTCCTCTCTATGCCACTACGCCACTCTATTCTACACCACTGCACTCAATGTCACAGCAATCTACACCAATGCTCTTTACACCATTTTACTCAAAGCAAGTTGTCTATGCAGCTGCACTCTATGCCACTATATTTTATTTTACACCACTACACTCTACACTATTGCACTTCATCACTTTACTGTGCGCCACTCTATGCCACTGCACTCTGCCCCAATGCACTCCCAAAAGTCTCTACTCTGGAGCACTGCACTCTGTCACTGAACTCTAATCCACTCTACTCAACTCCACTCTGTTCTGCGCAACTTCACTCTATGCCACCGTGCTCTGCTCTGCACCATTCTACACCACCCTACTGCACTCTACGCAAATTCACTTCTATGCCACTTTACTCTATGCTTCTCTGCTCTACTCTGCACCACTCAACTCTATGCCAGTGCACTATACCAGTCGCCCATACATTTCAAAATACGTATACAGAATTTCTTTATAAGTTCAAAATTGCCCCAATTCGCAAATGGGGGACACTTTTCTCGCTATCCAATTCGTTAATGTGGGAAACTTTTATTTTGGAGCCTGGGGCTATTTTCTGTCCCAGTCTGACCTCGATTTTTGAAGCCTTCAAAGAATCCAGGAGACAAGAGCAAAGATGCCAGAGACCAGTTACTTAGGCAAGAAGGATGGTTAGATTAAGTGGTGAAAACCAACAACATTTTTTGCTCTTTGAGAGCTCCATTGACAACGCCACATGCCGCACAGGGTAATAGAGCAACCAACAGCTCAGTCAGGAGTAATTGAATAGTTTAAGGGTTGGAACCACCACCATTCAAAAATGTGGATATTTTTGAAAAATGCAGCTTAACTGTGGCGCACCATGAATGAACATATTGGAGGTAACTTAGCGGCTCATTACAATGGTGGAACGACCGCCACGCCATAATAAGATTTACCCACCACCAATTTAGGATGGCGGTGGCTATTGTGGCAGATGCAAAGTCTGTCCGCCACTTTACCGCCGGTGGCAATCATAACGACTGCCTGGTGAGGCTGAGCAGAGCCACTAATATGGTGGCGGTGCCTAGCAGGCACCGTCTGCCATGTTCGGTTGTGGGATTTGAAAGGCCTTCATGGAAAGACTGACAGGGATTGGGATTAGGGGCCCCTTGCGTACCCCCCTGTGTCTGGGGAAGGTGGGATGCACTTGGGGGGGTTCCTATTGTACCCCTCTACATTTCGCTGCACCAAGTAGCCAGCACCGTGTCTTGCCTGTCATGTGGTGCAGTGAAATGCTAGGCATACGATTTTAACATTGTGGCAGATGCTGCTGTCAGTAGCACCCGCCGCAGTGTTAAATTGTAGAATGTGACCGCCATGGTGGCGGTCGCATCCTAATTTGCGGTACGGGACCACTGCATGTCTGGCAGCCGGTCAAAAACTCTGAAGGATGGAGGGTGGACTCAGGTCCTCCCGCCATCCTAATGAGCCCCTTTGTCCCCTGCAATGCTAAATATCTGCTTGTTTCCTACTTCCTAGCTAGGTTGAAGATTGCTACCAAGAATTAGAGGTGTGCAAAATGTGTGCAATTTGCTTTTGTGTAATTACATGAAATTTTGGAAAAATTATGCATAATTACAGCTAATTATGCAAAATGCAAAACTAGCATTTGGTGCTGTATCTTTGCACGAAATACATCCCCGAGTCCACTTTGGATGTAAGAATGCTTCTTGCTCTAAAAAGTTTGCACAAGCCCATTTCTCCTGTTAGTGCCACCTAAAACAGAGCCAACTACTATCCACGAAAGGGGGAGGGGGGGTGGCATAATGGCCCCAGCTACCGACTTTGGAGCTGGGGAGCCAAGGTGGAGTCTTGGCGTCAGCTCAACATCCTGCAATTCGTGGCAAAATCACTTAATCTCCCAATAGATTACACTGTCCTTAACTGACGCACCTGTAAAGCGCAGGTGTTGGTGATTAAGGGACAGTGCTGAGCACCGGAAAACACCAGCTCAAATTAAGCGCTGGATGGAATCAGGACTAGGAAGCCTCGGCAGTCAGCAAACCTAGACATGTGCTAAGAAAATATTTGGGCCCCAGCACTTACTATTAATTATTTGTTTTACAAATTATAGACTGTACGTTGTCTTGTAGCCGCGCCCATAGGCACGTTACTCTCAGAGCACCTACAGGCACTCACTGAACCACAGCTTTAAGTGGGCCAGGTCTCCCCGGTGCTGAGCCCCGGAAGTTTTTTAAAAGAGGCCTCGAAACGGGTCTCTATTGGGCTCTGTTTTGAGCCCTGGCACAGGCGTCCGTTTTTTCCCCGGACTGCCGTAACAGCAGGCACATCGATATGCGCTGCTCACACTGCTCACTTCTCACTAGTGGAGAAGTTAGGGCATGGCGTCATGCCAGATGAGCGTTGTAGAGGTTGGGAAATCCTTTAAAGAGAACCATTTTCTCTCTGGATTTCCCTTTTCTTTTTGAAACTCGAAAGCAGCAACATTGTGGTGGTGTCACCAGGGCTTTAAGTGGAAGCTTTTTCAATATTATATACACGCCATAGTTGCTGCTTGTTTATCTTATGCAACTAACAAACATTGACAAAGCCAATAGTCGCGACTTGTAGTTATGTTACTTGTTGTATCATATATCTGGATGTAATGACAGAAACAGCAAAATACAAGATGGGCGGCACACTGAGCTAAGCACAGACCTTTAGCTCACGTGTTTTAAGCAATGCCCTTAATTATATTGGCCACGCCACTTTGAGAGACCCCTCTAGTTTTTGCATCACACTCAAAGCCCTGCACGGAACAATAATAATACAGAGGACGAAAGAGAGAAGCCACGCATCTCCCAGCAGCAGAGACCGGCGAAACACACAGGAAGTCAGTGATGAGACGCACACGCAGAGTCACAAAAAGCGAGCATGCAGGGACATTGATCACGCTACAGAACCAGCCAGATTACTGGGACCACAGGGAGCTTGGTCGCTGCAAAGTGAAAAGCGCAGAAGGTTTAATTTAAGGCACTGATTGCTAAAATTACAGAAGGCGTGCTGAGAGGGGGGTAAGGAATTAGATTGAAACATCTAATTAAAGGTTTGCTCTTCATTTGAATGTGAAATGCTAGCTTTAATTTTAGAAACTTTCTCATGTTGTGTCTTTCTTCCTGGGAAGTGAAGTGAGCCATCAGCAGTGCCTCTGCACCTGTGCTCCTCTGCCTTTAATGGAGGCTTGTGGAAAGCTTCAAGCTCCTGCAACATGCACAGACCAGGGCAGCGTGGACCACTATCTCGACATTACCGTCCCTGAATTCACCAAACTTCCCAGTGATGGCAGCGGCTTGGAACCTCAATGTTTACTCCTGTCCCAGCGGTGTCGACAAAACACCTCTAGATTGTTGTTCCTGTTCCTTTAAGAGGCCAAAGATGCGAAATCAGGTGGTGGAACTTCATCCCATCACTCAATAGCATGCAAAAATTCCGGACTGTATCGCATAATTCTAGTCTACCATCCATGCTTCCAAAGGTGCGGTTTTTCCCTTCAAAGAGAGATACTCTTTCTGCATCACACTGTCTACAACAAAGACACCTTAGTCTCTTCAGTTATATCAAGTAGAACATTGACCCTGACCAAATTTTGCTATGATGATTAAAATGTTAATCCTTATATAATAAATAGCAGCCCGCCCCAGCGTTGCCTGCGGCAGAAGGGGGCTGGGGGCAGCATTTCAGGCTTGCGTGCACTCCCGCCCCGGCCCCCGCCCGCCACGACATTGTCTGTGTCCCGGACAATGTCGTGGCGGGTGGGGGCCGGGCGGGAGTGCACGCAAGCCTGAAATGCTGCCCCCAGACCCTGAGCCTTACCGCAGTTGTTCCGGGCCAACCTCCCGCACCGGCTCCCTCCCGTCCCGTGTCTCAGAGCCTTACCTGAGCCGCCGCTCCTCCTCGAGCTCCTCACTTCACCGCCGCTCCTCCTCGTCATCACGTACATTGCGGCCAGCGCTACGTCGTGGCCGTCAGCGCCGCGGCCGGCGCTACTTTCAGGGCACTACTTTTTTTTTTAAGTTATAGTTTTTTAATTTACGTTTTTTTTTTTTTTTTCTATAGCCTATGTCCATCTGCACACCCTGAGGATTACAACAATGTATTGGGTGTGTGGATTGGCGCTGTGGTTCCCGAGTTTACCTTGCCAAAAGGTTTGTGTTCTCTCTTTATAATAGTAGTATAGATATAGATTAAGACTACCTATTTTCCGTTTTTACGGATCTTTAAAGATAAATACATGTGTTTTCTGTCTGCATTTATTTTTAAAAGTGGATAAATACAGAAAATGTGCTTCTTTTAAGTTACACTTCGTACTGTTTCATAAATTATAGCCCAACAGCTGAGCAGATGAACAGAATAGGAAGTTAAAAAACAGGATGACATTTCTTTAATTAACCGCATGTATCAATATACATTTGTGGCATATTGCTAATATTTGCCAATGGATGTACTGTTCTGTAATATTTGGCAACTTCAATAGCTCAAACATAATGGACATCAAAGTATGAGTGCACGTCTATCATTTAAATAAATACAGAAATGTACAGTTTTACGACTGCATTTATATGCAAAACACAAAATAAATACTGATAAATATAGAAAAAATGGCCAAAAATAAATATGGATTAATACAGACGGAAATGATAAAAAAAAAATACCATAAAACCGGGAGCCCTAATAATAATACTAAAATAGGACAGTTTGTGTTACAATACAATGGAGGACAAAATTGTACTACTGAATATCGAGGCTAAGAATATCGTGAAACAAGAATATCATAGACAAAATATAAGAGAACTAAATATCGAAAGGTAAGTGCATAGAGAGGAAGTATAGATTTACTATTCCTAACTTCACTTATATGTGGAGTTAGGTATAAAAAATATCGGCAAAGACTACAGCAATTACATCAAAACTGACACAGGATATGGATGGCCCGCAGTAGCCTAGCTTTAACTGGCTTCAAATTGCAAAAATAAAATATCGAACATTGCACATCCGATATACAAATGATAAATCCAAGGTTTACAGGTCTTCCAGAGACTTCATCTTTGGAGTGCTCAGCAACAACTGTTAACAGTTCTCAGAATCAAGCTGACTGCAATAAATAGGGATGGGCGGGAGAGGGGTTTAGCATACAAAGCTGCAATAACATGTATGTCCTCCAATTGGGAATCCGTGAAATACCTTTACTAAAAGTATTCAGAGAACAGCATAAAATGTGGCTGTATGAGTGTTATGCAAAAGATAAAGACAACCATCTTGAGACTCACAGGGGTGTAGTGCTTAACAAGTGTAATAATCACCCACTTACTTTCCTTTTCGCTTCCATTTGCTGTATTGTCATGTAAAAATGGTGTGCTTTAAAATGGCTAACAGAAATAAAACCAAAACGTATTGTAATTATTCCCTTGACAATATCATGCAGCGAGCTTGTTGAGGATACCTGAGTGGCCATGTATTTTCCTTTAAGGATAATACCTTTTTCCTGGATCTAATGGAAAGGGCAGTGTTGCCTCGGGAGGACAGCCTGATCCAGGAGGTACATATTTGAATATTTTTGTAGTGAGCATATAGTAATTAATAAGGTTACAACAAAGGTTATGGCAGATGTTACAAGTGGAACCTCTGCTCATTGTTACCTGACCTGGGTGATATTACTGTGTCAGGGGATTGTAGTGTAGTTCCTATATTCCCAATACACATTGGAATAATATATCCTATAGATGTGACGTAGGACTTAGGTCAACTAGGTCTCTATTGGATGTATTAGACTTAATTGTGAATGCCAGCTAGCTCAGAGGTCACTAGAAACTTTTTCGAATGAACAAGAAGGGATTAGTTTCTGACAACCGCATAAACATGACAACATTGTTTCCCCAAGAATAAAACTGATCTTCAGAGTCGTGGAAACAATAGATAGATATTTTACTCAGTCAATCGTGCATGCTTCGTTTCATCAGAGGTGCAGAGAAATAGAGAGACGGGCGTTTTCAATAAAAGTATTTATTGAACAGTCTTCTTTCTCATGCAGAAGAAATGAACTGCTACAATCGTAATACTGGCTGTAAAGTATAATACGTAAAGCAAGAAGAGTATTATAAAATAATACTGCAAAAGCATGGTATGGTTTCCAAGCCATAAAATACATACATAAATAACAAAGACTAAAAGTACCCAACTGGTGCTTCTAAAATACGCCTACCCCAATGTACCTAATCTAAGTCTAGCACGGGGGTAGAAGTAGGTGAGGTGAAGCATAAGTTTAGTTTCTTTTTGCCAAGAAGCTAACCAAGAGTTCTCTTAGGGTCTAATCAACTCCGTACCTTGGTTTTAGAATGAAGGAGGTCTGGTATCTCTGTCTCCAGACTTGATTTCCCAACACCCCGCAAGGGGAGTTTGGAAACACTGGAGCTGGATTCTCAGCAAGAGAAAGGCAGCTTCTCTGTCAGTGCATTAGCTGGAGGGTCGGCTTCCTTCGGCACTTGCTGTAGCGAGATGCGTCGGGCAAGTAGAAAGTCGAACTGCTCCAAACCACTGTGTGTTTCCTAGGGCAAGTATAGGCATATTTATACCTTGAAGGTACCTGGATTGACGTAAGGTCGGGCATAATATCCTCACCAATGAATGGTAGTTGTTTGAAAACGCCATGATTTCTAGGACAAATCAATATTCAAGAAAGGGGATGTCCATGACTGCTGAAGCCGAGTTTTCCAAGAAATCGTTGTGGCTTTTTGGAACTAGTGGAAGTAGCCATGCCTGTATTTGGATTGGATGGGTTATGTGTAAATACGGTTATGGTTTCTATGCATATAAAAGGGTAATGTGAATTATACCTATAAAAGGGCATGAATCGGGAAAATTACACTAGGGTCCTAAAATGCTTTACAACAGGATAAAGGCTACAGTTTTGTTTGGAGTGGTCAGGAATCACATTTTCATCCATGATGGTGAATGGAAATGATCATCTGCATGGGGCATCCTACAGTTTTGCATTGAATGGTAGGATGGACCCTGGTTTGGGCCATGAACACATAAAGCTAGAGAGGATATACCAGAACTTCAGAAAAGTGGAGACAATTGGACGAGCAAGCTGGAATGCTGGGGAGAACGAGGGACTGCAAGTCAACTTTATCATTTGAGATTCCTAGAGAATGATGGCCCTGATTATGGAGATTGAGTGTAGGTGATGGAGGAAAAATCTTTATACAATAGACTGGAACATGACATCCCTGTATAAAATCCAATCTCTATTTCACTTAACACAGGCAACTTGTGAGGGCCCTAGTCCCTGTAACAAAGCAAGGACATAACCTCTCAACTGCAATAATTTATTACAGCTGAGTTCTGATGTCACAATGCCTGTGAGTGGAAAGGCAAGTCACAGAGCAAAATTAAAGCAGCACTTTAAAACACGAAAACAAAACATGACTTTTCCTTCTTTTGCTCTGTTTTTCGAGATAAACAGTAACAAGCAGAAGGCAATATTTCTTTTTCCCACACTTTAGGTAATGATAAGAAATATAAATTATCTCTGCATGTTTGTACACATTTTGAGCTACAGCATTTTTTACAAATCTGACTTGCATCTTTTTGCAACAAATATCTAACTGTTTTAAGATGTGTTTAATTTTCCACTAGAGATTCTACCTTTATTCTTCATGTTTACAAACAATGTATCTCTTTCATATTAAAGAGCATCACACCATGGACTTAAGTGATTTGTGGGAAGGACTATGGTGTGACGAATAAGTTATTAAATTACCCCCTGCCATACATTATAAGGACATTGCAAGTCATCTCAGAGTTCCATGACCTTACAAAGGAACTTGGCTTTTAGCCTCGCTTCTCAATGTGTTGTTTCGCTGAGCTCCATTATCTATGCACGTTGTTTGTAAGAGATAAAGGCAATATCACTATATCATGCTCTCTGGTATTATAGAAGAAATACGATTGAAAAGTAACAACCTAGGCAATTTGACGGTACAATTCACATATAGATCAAAAAAGATGTAGAAGTGAAGAAAATCCATGTTCCAGACTCAAAGGGAGGCACGTCTATCCGTAAGAAACGAGAAGTTTTCTGGATTTTTGTCTTCAATACCTTTAGACAAGGCCTAAACAGCGAAATCCCGTGGGAACACGCAATTCTTTAAAGAAAATAACCCCAAATATAGCAACACACATTTATGCCCATATAAATATAAGATAGTGCTCTGTTAATTTGGATACATAAGTTAAACATAAGATCCTATATTCATCACATATTCATCACTTTTTCATGAATCTCCTATATAGATTAACAACCATAGTCCTCCCGAAGTAATAACACATACCTGACTAAACTATAAATCATAAATACTAAGATAGAAGTAATCTAACCTTATTACCACGGTCTCAGTCAATATCTATATGTAATACTGAAACATGGACAAAGACTTCCTTTAATGCATAAACCTACCATCTCGAAAGTAAAATAGTTCCGCTTTAACGCGACTTAGTAATAGGATCGAAAGGATGACCTTACGCTAAATCATCCAATATCGCCCATTAGTGGTTTAACGCACATATCTTTTTGTTGCCATAAATGTATCACATCTTCCACGTTAGATAGATAAACTAGGAAAAAAAACCCGATACACCTTATATAAGTCAATATCGATATGTAAAAATAAGACATTGACAATAATTTCCTTCAGTGCATAAACCAACCATCTCGAAAACAAAATAGTTCCGCTCTAACGCGACCTTTGAAAAAGAATTGAAAAGATGACTTCACGCTGAACCATCCAGGGTCATCCATTAGTTGTTTAAAGCACACATCTCTTTATTGCCATAAATGTATCATATCTTTCATGTTAGATACATAAACTATAAAAACTCGATACACCCACTAAAAGGAGCTATTTCGAAACCCCCCTTTTTGTAGATGCTTAGAATAAAAGCGCACATTAGGATTTCGACAAAATGTAAACATTGCCGTGCCTCGCAAACATTAAAACAACCAATCACGAGTACTGAACGGGTGTACACCAATCAAATGCGAGTATACAAAACCCCGCTCCCCTTGTAGACCCAATCAAATAAGATTTGACTAAACTCCGCTGCCTCTAAATCAAAACTCTGCAACTCCGCACCCTCACGTCCTGGATAAACGAATGGCCACGTGACTACAGGTGCGAATAATTTAGAGTACTTAACGACCATATAAATACCAGCGCAGTGAAACAGGTTACTGACCTTCATTTTTCCCGCGCTTGCCGTTCATCGAGACGTCTCATCCCGCCACCGGACATAGGGAGCCTTGCCGACCAGTTTCAGGTATGACCTTCACCACAAGCCCCCAAAAATAGACTACTTAAGAGAAGTAATAGTAGATCTTACTATTTTACTTCCAGTGACACCTCTCTCCCTTTATTTTATCTTTTTAATTCATAGGCAGGGAGATCTTTTAAACTTTACTCTCAACACATCTAAGGACTAACATCCTTTTTACACCTGAAACCTGAAAAAGACAAGCATCCTTCTTCTTTTTAGGTAAGACATGTTGTAATTATAGAAGGAACGTAGTTACCACTATGTATACAATATATATTTAACCCCTGATTATAATATTCATGTACCCCCGTAGGTTATCAGATCTTTACGAAAAAATGCACCAACAATAGACCAGCCATCAATTTGGAATCTACTGACAAAATCCAAAGAAAACTAGATATAGTCTAGGAGGTGAGAATAATACCGTTAATCTATGCATTGAAATAATTATGTTAGACAATGAGACAGATCTCCTTCATATAAGAAAAGAAACAAATAATAAATAAAACGCTTTAGCTTCCATTATTTTTATTCTCCCAACCATGACAACAATTGGAAATCCAGAAATACCCAGGAACGAATTTTATCCAATACCATCATAAAAGGGTTCCGGTTGGCGGGATTAACTATCTAATCATCAAAACAGTCAGGTAAAATTATCCCAAAATGCACGCTTAATTTGGATAGCGAATTATAATTACCAAATATTCATGATATTGTCATTTTTATCCTCAGTCTAAATCTATTTGCCATCAAAAGAATTCAAACGAGAGAACGAAAATTTATCTTTAAACAACTCTTTGATAAAACGAACCATTAGTAAGTATCAGACCAACTAATATAAAAGTATATCCTTGCAGTCTGAGATACAGAAATACCGTCAACTAAATTAAAAGTATCATGTATCTATTGTGTAATATTGGACATTGGTTACTCCACTCCGTGCCTTCTGATCATCTATAGAAATCCTAACATAGACCAATACATAATGTGCCCATTATAAATGATACCTTACAGAGAAAATATTTTAACACTAATGCTCATCAATGGCATTTACCTTTTCTCTATATCTTTCAATCTACAAATAGACAGAATAAATTCTACAAGGAAATGACAAGACATATGTAAACTATTAGGTTGCCCCTCTTTTTCTACAGCTGTTAAAAACCTAAAGCTCCTCTTTTTATTTAATGAAAATGTTTAGAAGCTTATTTTTAATCTGTGAGTTGGAATCGATATAATTTTATATTTTATATGCATCTTCACTTTATAGATATTGTGTGGCTGCTCCAGGAAGAAGGCGCTGGCCGCCGAAACGCGCGTAGAGACCGAATTTTCATGCCACTTATCCCTATATTTTAAAAAAAAAACTGTTTGTGAATTAACAATGTGTAATTGTCAATCATATAATGTGATTTTTTAACTGTCATTTGATGTCATATAAATGATTTTTTTAATTGTGTTAATTGTTTAATAAAAACTTGTATTTTAGCCAGCTGTAGTTCACTTCTACATCTTTTTTGATCTATATGTGAATTGTACCGTCAAATTGCCTAGGTTGTTACTTTTCAATCGTGCTTATTTCCCTGGCCTAGGAATTCTAAAATTCGTTAATTCAGGGGGTCCTTGTTATATACACATTGATTATAGAAGAAATAGACATTATACGAAGACATGCACAGGAGGCAAATATAAATGAAATGTGTATAGTGTCTTCTAGCTTGTTTGTTCATTAATAGCTCAGTTTAAGTGAAAACAATATAAAGATGATCAAGATAATAATTAATGCAAATATCATCAATCCATGATAAAATATTAAAACATGTAAAAAAATGTACAAATGGTACATGTATACCTTGATATATTCCAATCATAAATAATTCAGGTATCTCTTTTTTACGCAATTTATCATGCTTAACACATCACAGTTTTGAGTCTTTACCACACCATGTTGCCTTTCTTTACATTGATACATATCTTGCGGTGGCATATCAAAATTTGCTTTGCCCAAGCGACATCTTCTATTGTCTTTAGTAATTTTTAGACCTCTCCACTTCACCCCAAGCTCTAAGAGAAATTTGAATGATTTGATTTACACAATGGTCTCATTCAGTATATAGTTCTGTGCCAGAATTGATTTTTTAACAGTTGTTATGGACTGACTTCATAGTATTGACCAATTTTCATTCATCCACCAGCTGCTTCAGAGACAAAATGTATCAATTCTTTAGTCATATTCCATTTTTTAGATGTTATATGTCACTGATCTCAAACCCATTCTTATTTCAAGACTGCCCTTTGATATTGAATCAAACACAGAGAGTGATAGGCCCAAATAGCAACATAAATTAGATTGAATTCCTGTGCTATCTGCTGTAGTCATTAAAGACTTTGACATATTGCCTCGATCGGAATACTTTAGTTGTGGCTCAAGAACTTACACTATGTGTGTCTTAACATTTACCAATCATTTTTATCAAGGAGGAGCACCAAATGGTGAGGCAATTTATGACTGTGGAGTCACTTTTGCCACACAGGCTCCAAACAGTGATGCCAGAGCTTCTCCTCCATAGTTTCAAACAAATCTTTTTAGAAAGTTAGAAAAACTATTGATGGACTCAATTGTGACTTCCAAATTAAATTCCTGAAAATTAGGCTCAGATATGTATATTCATGGGCTTGTCCAGCCTTTGTCTATCAATATACCACGATTCTTTATGATTATTCTTCACAAATGTTATCATTTGGCTTTTATGTCATTGATGATTAAATAGTTGTTGCATTTTTATTTTGCTAAAGTGGTCCGTGATTTTTGTAATCCCATTTCCCTGTAATCCTTGATTTAGAGATTATTTTGATTAACCAATGCTTGGATTTTGGCTATTCCCAGTAGCAGTACATTTGATAAATGAATGTTCACTAATGAAAAATCATCACTTACAAAGATGTGAATAAATATGGTGCTAGCATGCAATCTTGCTTTATTCAAAAATAGCAATATATCTTATCCAATATATTTTATTGGTTGCTAACGGTGTAATGATTGCCAACAATTGTTGTGCGATTAACCGAAAATATATCTAATAGTTTTTTGGGGCACTTTTATTAAGTAATGCACACCCTAATCTGGATAGAGGGTTTAATGCAAAGTCTGTGACGGCGCAATGCAATAGGCTTGCCCAAAAATATTTAACTTTTGAACTGCTTTTAACTATTACGTTCTGCAGTGTTGAGAGGGTTTCCCTAAAGCCAGTTTGATAAGGTGACACTATTGTTATTATTTGACAATTCCCATAGGAAATTACTAAGCAATTAATCATTTTTAAGATTTTGCATTTGCCCACTTTTATAAATAGCCACAATTCTTCATTCTTTTGTTCAGGTATTTTTCTAAACTTTAGTACACATTTAAATTAAATAGAAGGTCCCCAGGCCTATGTGGTTGGAGCTACCTTCAGGTGATTGCAGGACTGTCCTTCAAAATCGGTAGCATTAGATGTTATTAAAATATTTATGGTTGGGTTTATTTCTTCCTCCATGACGATTTAGGTAGATCTGCTCTATAAGAAGTTCATACTATCTCTGTAATTGATTTAAAGCACTCATTTTCATTTGATGTTTCCTCAAACCATTTTTTAACCATCTTCCCGAACTTCCTATAGTTAATACTGGAAGTAACATTTTGCATTATTACCTAATTCTTGATGTTTTTGAGTTTTGTTTTATATCTAATGCAGTTCTCTAGTCTTGCTTCTTAAGTCTAAAAGCGTCTTTTATATTTGCCTTGAGCAAGAGACCTGATTTCCTTGCCCTCCTCACATCTGACCTAATATTTTTTTCTTTCCTAGATCACTTCTTGGGTGAACTAGTGGTTGTTATTGCAACGCTTGGTCTATTGCTTATTCGATGGACCCATTCTGCATTTGTTAGCTAGTATGTTTAGTACATTTTTAATAGTTTCTAATTTAAGCTTCTGACTGTATGTCATATACTCTCTTCCAATGTCTTCATTGTTGATCATGCTCAAGTCTCTTAACATTGCTAAATTGTTGACTCCATCTATTGGCTTTTAATAAGACCCTCTTTTGCTTTTTGACCCAGCGGTTACATTTGTGGGGTAATAATCACTTTTCTCCTTTCTATATATTAATAATAATAATAATAATATTATCACTAATAAAGCGCCTGGTTACACAGAAATGGTGTCCCCCCGCGCTAAGGCTACTCTTCGGAAAGTTTGAAAAGCCGGGACACAGAAAAAGAGGGGAGAGTGGACACAAAATCTTCAGAGCTGGAAAAGCCAAGTTTTTAATCTTTTCCGGAAAAGATTCTCCGATGGTTCGGCACAGAGAGAGAGAGGAAGTTCATTCCAGTTTTTGGGTGCCAAGTAGCCGAACGAGCGTGCACCCATTCTAGTTCTTTGGACTTTGGGAACTTTGTAGTCTTAAACAAAAGGAGAGGGGCTCAGTATAACCCAAAAGGAAATAGAGCACCAACTTACTGTGAAGTAAAAAGAGTTTTTCCTTTTGGAAGAAACAATGTCAAGCTCATTCAATCAGGTAAGTTCCAGTCGATCTGAGATGTCGTAATGGATTACAGGGGCTGAGTAAATCATGAAGGTAGCTTGGGCCTTTGCCCTACAAGCTCATATGATAAAAGCACAAAGCTTTAAAAACGATTCTTTTGTTAATCGGCAGCGAATGTAAGTATTGAAAAGCTTTCCCCAAGGAAGCTTTCCTAGGTATATTCAGACCTAAGCGGGCTGCCACATTCTGAATACATTGCAGCCTATGAAGACATTTGTTTGTTGTTCCTAGATAGAGGACATTTCCATAGTCCAGTTGGGACGTTACAAGGGTGTGACCAAGGTTTTTCTTGCTGAAGTAGGGAGGATATCTAAGGTTTTCCTTAATGCTTTGAGAATTCCCAAGCACTTCCCTGCAACCTTCCTAGTGTGTGTCTCGAAAGAAAGAGTAGAGTCCAACCAGACTCCTAGGTTTTTAACCTCCTTTTTAGGAGTAGGAGTGAGACCCAGAGTCTGTGGCCACCATGCTGAGGACCAGATGGATGGGGATTTCCCCACAACCAGGATCTCTGTTTTGCTACCATTCAATTTGAGGCAGTTATTTGCCATCCAGGAAGCCAGGTCCTACAGACAGGAAGAAAACTTGGTGGTTGCTTCTTCAGAGGTATGGGACGAGGTGACAACAAGCTGCGTTTCATCCTCATAGGATACAATGACGACACAATGCTTTTCCACAATCTTCACCAAGGGTGCAATGTAAAGATTAAAAATAGTTGGGCTCAGAATTGAGCCCTGTGGGACCCCTTGTGAAAGTGCCATGCTTTTGGAGATATGTGGGTGTTGTGAAACTTGGAAGCTATGATCCTGCAGAAAGGAAGTCATCTATTTTAGGGCAGCTCCATCCAGCCCACCTGATCTAAGACGTTGTAGGAGCAGTTTGTGGGATACCCTAACGAATGCTGCACTGAGGTCCAGCAGGACCAAGGCAACCGCCACCTTCATCCGCACGCCTGCGTATTGTCTCCATGGCAAGGAGCAATGCTGACTCCGTATAGTAAGTAGCTCTAAAGCCTGATTGTGTGGGGTGAAGTAAATTGTGCTGGCTAATATGTGCAACTACTTATGTGTTTACCACCTTTTTTGCTATTTTAGAGAAGTAGGGCAGGAGTGAACTAGGGCTCAAGCAGCAGATTTGAGTCTGCTGCTAGCTTTTTCTTTAAGGGGAGAACAATTGCTTGCTTCCATATATTCGGGACCACACCGCCATAAAAGGAAAGTTCCAGAAGCTGCTGTATGTAGGGTAAAATTATATACAAAGCTTCCCTAATGATTTTTGGCATGGGTGGGTCTGTTGGGGAGCCAGATTTAATACTTAGAGCTACCCCTGTTAAATCTTCCAGTAAGGGGAGAGAGAATTCTGAGAGGGAATTGGCCCCACACCCAGACAAAGGATCCCATTGCGAGCCTCATCAGGAAAGGCAAGATATATTTTAGATACCTTCGCAGCAAAAAAGTCGGCAATTTTGTTACACAAGTCTAACGAGCTAATGGCAGACGCCATAGTTCTCTCGAGCGAGGATAAGTCTTTGAGGATGACAAATAGTTCTCTAGAAGAGTTATCCGTAAGCTCTATTCTATCATTGTAAAAGGCAGCACAGATTTTCTTAATAAGGGAATGGTAGTTATTTAACTTTAACCTATAGGCAGCTTTGTTGTGATCCGAAAAATCCCTCCTACATGTATGCTCGAAGCGCTTACATGATTGTTTTGCTATTATTAGGGCTTCATTGAACCATGGTGCTGATTTAGTCCATCTGCGAGGGGAACGAGAAGTCCATGGAGCCACTACATCCAGTGTTTCAGTAATCTACTTGTCCACTACTCTGCTCGCCACATTATTATCCTTTCCCTCAAGAGGATGACTCGGCTGAAGAGCATGAATAAAGCTCTGAGAATTGAACTGGACCATCTCCTATGTGGGGTACTTACCCCTGTTCTAGCTGTAGGAGGAGATTTAGCTAGAGGAATAGAAAAAGCCACAAGGTGGTGATCCGACCAAGGGACTGCAATCAGGGGTTCAGTTTCTAAATCTAATCAGTTAGAAAAAATAGGGTCTAATATATGACCTAGTTGGTGTGCCAGGAGAGTGGATTTAAGTTCTAGCTGAAGGGCGGGTAATTCCTGACGTAGGAATTGAGCTTCACTGCTAGTGTGGTCATCGAAGTGTAAGTTTAGATCACCTAAAACAATCAAATTGCTATAACGTAGACCTGGTTGCACAATTACTTCAACCAAGCTTGAGATAAAGTTAGTTGCTGGGCGAAGGAGAAGAGTAAATCAAAAAGCCATTGTGTGTGTAATTGTCAGCCGCCATTATTGAGGAAAAAGTCTGCTTCGCTTTTGTCTATATTGGCTGTATCCAAAGTGCATTTTAAGGATAGTTATAGATAATGGCTATTCCTCCTCCACGTTTAATGGAGCAATCCTGTCTAAGGAAGCCATATTCCTGCGGAAGAGCTTCCAGTATCTCAGGGGCAGAGGACTCGTTCAACCATGTTTCCATGAGAAATAAGACACCAGGTTGATTTTTTAGAATACAATCGTAGATTTTAATCTTGTGTTTGTTAAGAGATCTACAGTTAATAAGTAACAGTGTTAGTTTATGCTTTTTCCCTTGGTCTGCCTTTAGTATGGTCATTTTTTGAATGAGCAGTAGGTGCAATTCAGTGGCAGTACCTCCGTAGATAGAATGTGCCTGCATGAATATAGAAGAGGTGGTTCTAGTTCTTTTAACTGCTGAGAAGCTTAGCCCGGCACTGCAGCCACAGCGGAAAAGGGCGAGTTCATCACCGAAGGGCCAAAGTTGAACACAAGGTGGTCGGCGAGGGTAACTAGACTGCCGACTTCCTCAAGACTAATTAGCCTGGCGTAAGTGAGGGAGATAGCTAGCCCCGCCCTACGCTCAAACAGCCCTGCAGCTTTTGCGGAACAGGGCGAGTTAATCTCAGAGGGGCCAAAGTTGAATGCAAGGTAAGCGAGGCTAACTTAGGTTTCTATGGGCGCAAACACATTAATACAAAAATTGCGCTAAGTAAAAAAAAAAAATACATTAAAACAATAAAGCACGTCCAATCTTTTCCCCCCTTACAATGAGTCAGGTCGGACGCTTGCAGACCCTGCCACTGTCTACTAGGCTGGGCTATTTCAAAACAAGTGCATAATCTGAATTTTTTCAGCCATAAAAATCCAACCAATAATCATTTGACATCTTCAGCATACCCTTTTATAATTTGTGGCGGATCCATTCAGAACCTACCATTTAAATTCTAAATTCTTCATGTGTACTTCTCTGAACAAAGCTAACATTATTTTCCCTCATTTGTTGGTCTTTGTAACTTAGGTGAATGGTAATACAGTTGAGCATGGCACATTTTTTTTAATTTACTTGCTTGCTATCAATTTTAATAGGCAACAGGTGAACAATACTCTAAAGCAGGTGACTCGGATATGGTCCATAACATTTTTTTTCAAATTAATGACTGGACAGGAGGTATTGATTAAACCCCTATACCAATAAGATATGGGTGATTAAGCTGAGAGGGGAGATCTGCTGCTCTTCCCAAAGTTTCCACTTGCAATGTCACGGATACCATGGCTGGTGTGCAATGTAGAGACGCCAGACCCGAAAAGCACCAACAAGTATAATATGCAACATGGTGACATATTACAAAAAGCCAAAAAGACACTAGACACAGGATAGGGTGAATTCACTGACCGTCACTACAGAAACCAATCACACTCCCACAAAACCAACCAGTCACTGGGCAAATGAAAGGGGCAGACACAGCATCATACACTAATGCAAGAAATCCTCTTCCTGGGTGAATTTAACAACTAACAATAAATGCCAGGAATACCAACGCTTTAATTTTCTACAATCATTTCAAGTGCCAAATTGGAGCTGTGTGGGCGATTTTAAGAGCCAATTAAGAGTAACCCGAACTGTCAGTTAGTAACACATGTATATCACAAAGTTAAGTACACAGATTACCATTAAGGGAAAAGAGGATCTTTGCAGTGGGAACCCAGGGTACTGTACTGGCTGCTTGTAGTTCATGGCAAATATCTGGAAGAAGATCAAAGGTGACTTGGTGATTCCAGCTATAAGCCACAGCTATGGTGACACACAAATGCTAGCAAAATGAAAACAGTTTGTACGCTATAATTGTTCCTCTAGCTCTTACACTTAGACATAGAGTTTTAGCGGGCAAATGGAAATATACAACACTGTTCACAGAGGTAGGGTAACTGCCAGTGGCAGCCAACACAGTCAGAAAGTGGTGAGGTGGGTGGAGGGGGCATGGGGGAGAGCAGGAGGGGAGTGCGGGGGGTTAAAGATTAAAAAAGACTTACCTGAAGCTGTTGGCCTTGTTGTGCCTCGCTGCTCCTCTGCTTCCTAGTCCCAGGAGACACTGGGACAGCACCAGAGAGTCTCGGTGCATTGATCACGCTGCTGTCATGTAGTCTGAGAGCAGGATGGGGATTGGCCTGAGTAAGCCAGTTTAACGCTCACACAGGCAAAGGGAGTCTGTGCTGGGTCTCCAACCTGGCTATTCAATACAGATGGGTTGGAGAAACCTAACTGCGCATGTCTGTTTGGCCGGCCAAACTGACATATGCACTTAGAAGTGCACTGCACTCCACTACTCCTCCCCCACCCCCATGGCCTGGCCACCCTCCTCCCTACACATGCTGGCACAGCCAGCAGCTTAAAGATCGAACCGTAATAAAATATTGTTTTATTTTTCCGCTGCATGCTTTGAGCCAGTGCGGCGACGCTCCTCTCCCATTGCAGAGGAGCCACCAGTGGTAAGTGCTATGGAAATGGACACCACCATAGAATCAGTTTCATCAGACCGACGTGAAGCCCAGTGACTTACCCCTCTGTCCTTTAAATACCTGCATATTCAATATCCGTGATCACAAACAACAGGTAATAAAGAGCATCAACAGCAAGATCCAAGTCCCACAAGCACATCTTCCTTGAGAAAGCGACGCACTTCAAAACCCTCCTTGATTCCGCCAAAAATAGACCCAAAAAATTATTCGATCTCATCAAGACTCCGAGCTGATCTCCCCCACTCTCCAAGGTGGAGGATTCTACAAAGAGAGCAGCGGATTTCGCTATTTTCTTCGATGTAAAAGTGAAATCACTTGTGGATCAGGTTGCTCATCCTACACCTCCACAGGAGCGCAAATCCTTAGCCATTTGGCAGAGCTTTGACCTCAAGTGCATACGCGAAACAAAGCCCTCCAACCATTCTCTTGACCCTATCCTCAGTGCCATTGCCTTTGACTTCTATACCCATTCCCTTTCCTATTGGACCACTCTGATCAACCTCTCCCTCTGGCAAGGCTCCCTTCCTGTCTCCTTCAAAACTGGGCAGGTCACCCCTCTGCTTAAAAAACCCACTGCTGATGCGAATGACCTCAACAACTTCCGCCCCATCACTAACCTTCCCTTTCTTGCGAAGATCACAGAAAGATGTGTAGCAAAACAACTCTCTCGTCGTATCAAGGACAATGATCTTCTTGACAATTGTCAGTCCGGCTTCATCCAAAACTGCAGCACTGAAACAGCCCTACTGCAAGTGGTTGATGATGCGCTGAGGATACTCGACTCAGGGGGGTCCTGTCTGCTAATTCTCCTTCACCTTTCCGCAGCCTTCGACACTGTTAATCACAACACCCTCCTCAATATTCTTCAACAGAGAATGGACATGGAGGGCACTGTGCTTAAATGGTTTGCATCCTTCCTCTCTGACAGATCTCAAATGATCAAAATAGCGAACAGTCTTTCTTCTCCTGTGGCGGTGGGTCAAGGTGTTCCCCAAGGCTCTATACTTGCACCCACATTGTTCAATCTCTACTTAGAACCACTGGGAAACCTCCTAAGCAAATCCGGGATTCACTATCATCTCTATGCAGACGACACTCAACTCTACCTCAAGGTTGCCTCCACTCATGATCTCTCCATCCTAAGATCTACTCTTGACTCCATTCAAAACTGGATGTCAACTCATCAATTGATTCTGAATCCCTCCAAAACTGAATTCCTCCTCTTCTCCTCCTCACTCTCTCCTCCCCCGGTTCAATCATGGATGGATCAGATGAATCTACTAAACAATAAACCCATCATTTTCGACAGCGCAAAATCCCTTGGTGTCATTCTAGACAAAAAACTCAATCTAACTCCCCACATCAATTCTATTGCAAAATCTGCTCGCTACCAACTGCACCTTCTTTGGGGAATCCGTCGCTTCTTCCTGGAGCAGGACCTTATAACCCTGGTGCAATCGCTGGTCCTCTCCAGACTAGAGTACTGCAATTCTCTTCTTACTGGCCTCCCGAAATCTCACCTGTCCCCACTTAAGTCTGTCTTCCATTCAGCAGCTCGTTTCATTTATGGGGCCAAAAGAAGCGATCACATCACACCGATGTTATCCACCCTCCGCTGGCTTCCCTTCGAAGCTAGAGCTATCTACAAGACCGCTTGTATCACCCACAAATGCTTGCACTCCTCCTCTCCCGGCTACCTGGCGAATAAACTGAAACTCTCTGGAGGCTCTAGGCCTTCACGCAATGCAGAGAATCTACTGCTTGAACCTCCCACTTTCAAGAAGGAAAGAACAATGGCCCAATCCTTTTCAGGCAACGCAGTGAGAATCTGGAACTCCTTTCCGCCTCAGCTCCGGACCACCGCCTCCTCCCAGGCCTTCAAAAGGGACCTCAAAGTTCTCCTCCTCCAGAGACGCCTCCAAAAGTAATTCACGTCCTCTTGCTATTTGGAGGAAGACTTCCCACTACTGATAATTTCTACTTTCCATGACCATGGAAGTGCCTTCCCAATGTATTCCTGTGGTTGGAGTGTCTGCCTTTTTGCAGTATTTTCCATGTACTTTTGTTCGGTGCCCTTTGTAACTTGCACACACCACTTTGCCCTTGTAACACACGGTTGCTACCTCTCACATGTTTTTACCTTTGATACTTGCACAAGTGCCACCTCTGCCTACGTAACGCTTGTTCTTGTGCCTGAGTGTCTAGCACTTATTGCAGTATTATACCTCAAATTATACTTTGTTTTCTCTTATAACTGCACACTTGTCACTTTTCCTCTTGTGCACCTTTGACTACCTCATGTATTTTTGATTGCTCACTATTTTTACTACCTCATGTATTTTGTTTGCTCACAATTGTCACTTACCTTTACTACCTCATGTATTCTTGGCTGCTCACAATTTTTACTACCTCATGTATTTTGTTTGCTCACAATTGTCACTATTACCTTATGTAACGTAACGCATGCTTTTGTAATCTGTTCTTTTGCAATGTTTCTCATTATGTTTCATTTCTGTTCCTAATGTGAAGCGCTCTGACGCCTTCGGGTAAAGTCCGCGCTATATAAAAATGCATAAATAAAAGAGAGCACCGTTTCCACTTTTTCAAAGATGCACATGTACATAATCATATATGCTACACGAGCAAATGGTGCTTCCCATCTAGTGCCACGACAGAGGACAATGCAGCACAACCATGACAACAATTACATCTTGGTAGCACGTGCAATCAGCGCTAGAACCATAACAAGACTACCTGTGGTCCTGCAAGAAGCCCTAATCAGCAATCAAAGTGATTTGCACAGAAGACCCGCAGACATCACTTAAACAACAGCTCGAGATTGTAGTAAGGCAGATTGTTCTAAGAGCTCATAACATGTAGGATTATGACAGACAATATCTGATCCACCACCATCACCTCAACCGAAAGATTAGACAGTGGCAAAATACAGCTCAAAAGAACGCAGAAAGCTGCAAATCATCATGGCAGATGCACCAATAAGACCAGTCAACACTTCTCAGATAAATATACAACTGCCCTTGGCTTCCCCAGAGGTGCTCTGCTATTGCCTTTGCTACTCCTGTTCTCAGGAGTCATGAAGACAGTGGAAGGACCATTATATATTCAGGGCTTCTTCAGTTCTGTGTTCTTTGTGTGCTTTCTTCTTCTTTCCCTTCCCCTCAGCAGCAGACAGAACACAGTTCTTGTGCTAATGGTGGAAGAATTGGGCAACTCAGTGATGTGATTAGCATCATAATGTGTATGATGTCACTTCCGCTACCAGTGACATTTGGGTATCGACATCTGTGTACTCCGGTCGGCTATCTACTATCATATGCACTGTTTCTTGAGGTCATCTGCTTTAGCAATGATCATGTATTAGAGCATAATCAAGCTGTGAACCACACTAGTGGCTTTCAATGGTTTCACCTCAACTACAGCTTATGTCTTCAAGAAAGCACATGAATAACTACTTGGTAATTCTGAACAGCCTCTGTGCAAGAGAATGTATGTATGTAAGTTCTGTTTCCCATGTTATGCCTTGCGTGCTGCAGTTATCAGAATCAAGTACAGAACTATCAGCCATACCTGTAAGGTTTGGTGATCGCTAAGTGAGCACAGTGGTTGTGATAAGTGTGCGAACCTTGGTGCAATGTGCACAGGGAAGTCTGAGTGGAGAATTGTGGCTCAATGATTAGAGCGGCAGACCGTGATGCAGAGGTCTGGCCCGGGACCAGGGTTCAATTCCCTGCCTTGGCGGGTCTTGGGCTCAAAATTTCACAGACCTGATAATTCTCGCCTCGGTGCCTATTCCAATCATGGAGTCCCACTCTGCAACTCTGGGCAATAGCTTGCTTAATCTCCACAACGGCCCCCACAACGCTAAGGATGCCTGGCCTCCACCTTGGGGGTGCCCAGGAGTGGACGCCTCAAAGGGAAAGCCAGGATGGGTTCCCTAGCGGTATTCGTACAAGCGCCTTGAGACCCTTGCGGGTGAGTAGTGCACTATACAAGTATCAATTTTTACCGCTCTGTGCTTGCTAATTCGCACCCCGTCTTAGTGGCCCAACATTAGGCTTGCATGTTAGCACTGTGTCAACAGGGAGGGTATGCTTCGGCCTAGCACGGCATCCTGTGTTAGAAGTTCCTTTGTGTCGATTGGGGTGGCTGCATGATGAGCATGAGCGACATAAAGGTACAGAGAATTGAGATAAAGTGTTCTCTAGACTCTTTTTGAATTAGCAGAGCTGTCTTGGGGACCAAACAGTCAACATCATGGATGCTGATGCGGTGTAAACTGTGGACCTTACCCTATACCTTCCTGCCATACACCAAATCTACTCTAAGACTCTCTGTCCTTTCTCATTCTCTACACTTCCACTCTTACAAAATTCTTATTGGCACACACATTTTACATGCACATCGGTTGGGCCAACAGTGCAGTGGCATCTTCACCTTTGCAACTGGAAGCCTAGTCATTCCACCCTGCAAAATTGTATCTCAATGTCCTGCCTCATCAAACCTCTAGTACTGTCCTATCTTAACCACTTGGTCTTCTCAGGACCCTTGTTCTTCTTTAAGGCTCTCCATCATTGCGGTCATATTCGCAAAAGGTATCTCTGAGCAAACCACATTATTTGCGGGAAATGACTGGTTCTTCCACCAACAGACTTTTGCAAAGGAAGTTCTATCACACCTCAAAGCACCCAAAGGCCTCCACAAAGTGGAATATAGTGTTAAACTCAAATATACTTAAATAATAGACTAAAATAAATGATTTAAGGTGCAGTCAGGATACGTCTCGCAATACGCTGCTCTGCCAGGGGTAAGCAAACCACAGGCGGGCAGCGACATTGTGCTGTGACACCATTGCCTGCAAATGCGTACACGTTTTCCCATTTGTCTCTTGGCAGGCACTGATAAAATTATGGCAACAGACCTTCATTATGGATTATGGTTTGTGTGAAAAGAAAGAACATTTCCTGCAAGCAGTCTAATGGGCTCGGCCTCCGCGCGAGCTCCAGGGAGATGGCTGGCAAACACTTATAAAGCTGCGGCTGCAGCTACTCCTCGGAGGATTGCACCGCGCGGAGAGTGAGTGGCAAACACCACTCAATGACTAGCTAACAAGATCCCTATGTGTGCAGCAAAATACCGGTACACCTTAGAAGGTTTGCGGCAGCACACAAAGGGCCATATTTACAACGGGATTGCAGCAAAATAAAGTCACTTTTTACAATGCTCCGGTGGCGCACAGCCCTGCACCATGTTCACAAAATGGCATTAAGCTACTTTGTATTGCTTAACACCTTCCGAGCGTCGAACGTTCAGCGCCCAGTGCTGAACGTTCGAATAACGAATGCTGACCCGTCGGCCAACGATCGTGCGCAGCACTGGCAAGGTAGTGCTCGTGACGACCGTTGGCCGACGGCAGCACTTAAAGGGTTAATACCACTTTGTAAATATAGGACCCTTTCACATCGTTTTCTGCATGAAAGGGATGGGCAACCTCAACATCCATTGCTTTTTTGACCCTCCCACAGATTTAGCAGGAGGTGTGAATCTGAGGCAGTACAAAAAAAACTAACAGCGTGAATAGCAGGCATTAAAATGGTGCAACGAGGAGAAATACTTACATTTTCCTTGATTTTGCTTCTTCTATGTGCGCTGCACATAGACAGAGTAAAATGCCGTTAATGATTGTTAATGTGCAGAAGGGTGACCCTTCCTGCACTTAAACAATCATTAAATAAGGGTGATTTGCTACTTCTATGTGTGATGCAGCACAAATACAAGTATCAAATCGCCATTATTGATTGTTTATGTACAGGAAGGGACACCTTCCTGAACATAAGCAATCATTCCCTGCAATGCAGGCACCCTTGCACTATGTGTTGGCGTTAGACAGCTATTTTTGGTGCCAGCGCAATGAATGACACAGGGGTGCGCCATATTGTTGTGAATACAATGCATCCCTGCATTTTTTAAATGACGCAGCCCATTTTCCTTGTAGAACTGCCCCAAAGTCCATGATTGATGTGCATCGTAGCTGTACTATTCTGCATGAAATGCTGCTGATCCTTGCACAATTAGAGGAAGGAGAAGTTTGTTGGTATAGCCTGCCAAGCACATATTTTATTGTGGTGAACATACAACGCAACTTTTACAACGCAGTACCTTTACGACGCAACCATTACAACGCAAGTCATTACAACGACTTGCGCTGGGGGGTGCTCTAGGATAGGGAATAGTTTTAATTTACTATCCAACACTTTCCCTACTATCCATGGGACTGGAGTTGGAATAGTAAATTAAACTATTCACTATCCAGCTCCCCCCAACGCAAGTAGTTCTAACGACTTGCGTTGCAAAGGTTGCGTCGTAAAGGCATGCATTGTAAAAGCATGCATTGTAACGATGTACATCCTTTTAATGTCTTTGTTCTTCACTTTTTAGCACTTGAAAATTAAAATGGAAATTTCAGGTGGAATACATACTTCAGGGCATGGAGGGAAATAAATTATGCATTGGATAAAGAAATTCATTGTTACATGAATATCACACTAAGATACACATCTTAATAACAGAAAGTAGAGAACATGAGAGAGCTGAAGGTTATGCAAGGAAGAAAATGGTACTAAACAAGAAGCAGGAGGTATTACATACAATTACATATATAAATATAATAAATTGTGCAAGGCAGCGGAGGTTACAAGGCGTTCTGCAGGGTTTGTAACAAAGCAGAAGTTTAGCTGGCCAGATCTGCTTCACTTATTCAATCAATTTCACTAGAACACTTCTTCCACCTCCTGACTTTATACCATGTCAATAAAAGAGAGTCCTGCGCTCGAATTCGAACAGACTCCAACTAGAAAGGCTAATGGTATGTGGATCACAGACTTTCCATCCAAGGATGAAGATGCTAACTTGTGTTGATAATAGCAATTGAATCACCTAGGACTATGTTCACGTCCCAATGTTCAGAAACTTCTTTGTCCTCCAAATATTTGTGTTTACGCTTGAAATTTAAGGCCATGAGGAATCTCATTTTACTTGCTAATTCTAAAGTGTCCTGTATAGGTATGGCACACATGCTTTGAAAGCAGATGACTTGCATTGGCTTGCTTTTACAGTATTTCAGACTTATTTGTAGGCCTGGGCAGAGTTCGCGGAGTTCCGCAAGCGGAGGAATGTATGTGGACAAGCCGTTTGCGTTAATTTCCAGCTCCAGTTGTTTCACCCACGCTGTAAAATCAGAACGAACTGCACCATGTGCAGATCATGAGGGTGCTACTGCTTTTCTGCCACTCAAGTAGATTTTCTACTCAAGCAGCTGCTTTCTTAACATGAACGGAAGGTTTCTCGACGCAAGCGCTCTAGTCCATCTGCGACTACCCGCATTTCGAAAATCTGACCACCCACATTGAGAAATCTTGCCGGGAGGTTAATTTTCCTCACTCACGCTTGTCAACTGGACGTTGGCGAGCGCAAGTGAGGATAAAAATCAGCCCAGCTTCGTGGAGCCGATTTTTTCGGAATGCGGAAAACTCTGCAAACTCCGCAAATGGAGCACAGTTCACCACCAAGGCCTACTAACTTACTGTAGCATCTTACTGAACATTGCTGATACGATGTGATGTGTACCAAATAAATTTAATGTAATTCTGTTCAAACCTTGACCTGCAGAAGTTATGCTAATTTTAATCATAGGGACGTTCCATTGCTTGGCTTTTTATAAGGGTTATTTTTTCGATTAAGGCTTCTGAGTTACTATTCCCTAGTGCTAGCATAGAAAGCACACTCAATATAAAGATATTTTGGTGGCCTTCATGAAGAAAAGGAGAGTCTCTATTGAGCCTTGAGAAGCCAAATGAAGCAGCTGAATAACAACAGTGACTCATCAGAATAATGAGCACAAACCTGTAGTGCTGCAAAATATCGTAGCCAGAATATCAGCGACCAAACTATTGTGAAAGTAAGCATGTAGCAAATATGGATTTACTATTCTTAACTCCACATCTATGTACCTTGACAATATATAGCTCATCAGTTAATATTCTACTAGTTGACTATAACAGGATGTGCCATTTGTCTGTATCTCAAGAATGCAACTGTGTCAGGAGATTACGTTTGGTACCATTATATCTCAATAATTAATGGTTTTGGTAGGCAGAAGTCTGAAAAAAACATAATGCCAATCCTGGGGCAGTTCCAAGCCCAGCCATCATAGGTTATTTAAATAGTCTTTTTGTACATCTATTTGGAATTAAGTGATGCCTCTAGTCTGCATCCCATGTGATTTCCTTCCACATACAACTGAAAAAAACAATGGCTGTAATAAGGCCCCTGAACACTGCCCTATATATTCTGAGGAACTGAAACAGGCTTCACTGTTTTAGAGTGTCTCTCGTTGCAGAAACAAATCTCCATCAAGAACTTTTGGGGAAGCAAACAAACAGGTTAGTTAAGTATGTGTCAAACGGCACACACATACAAATCAAATCAAGACCTGTCTTGAGTTTAGAGTAGGTTCTCAGTACAGTGGAAATGCTTACTCCTGTGGCCAACACTCAGGCAAGAAACACCAGGGGCATATTAGCAAGGGCAATTATGCCGCTTTAGCGGCACTTTCTGCCGCTAAAGTGGCGTTATTTCTATCGCCCAGTCAACAAGCTGTCACTGACAGCTGTTAGCGACAGCTTACTGCTAATAGCGCCCGTTTCCGTACTGCTTTGTATGTCAGCGATAAACATCGCTAATGACATGCAAAGTGCGTGTTCCCAACATCAAAGCAACTGAAAACAGTCGGTAACTCACATTCCCCCTATTACCAACCCCGTAGAGCGAAACAATAACTTGCGCTAACCGCGAATATCGCCTGAAAGTTACACCTGCTAACATCCCTACTTAGGCATGCATATAATGGGAGGTGGAATATGGGGTTACGGCCACATGGGCGTATCAGCAAGCATTTCATCATATTGCCAGGATGTTTGCGGGTTTTTCAGCGATGTCTGGCTATCGCTGGAATATTAAACGCCATAGCGCTATTCATTGCTAATACAGCGTTAGCGTGGCAAACTTTTCCGGTGATAAAACTATTTGCGCTAAGCGCGCTCTGCGATGTTTATCGCAGTTTGTTTGTAATATGGCTTTCATGTCTTTAGGTCTGCATAGAGATCAACCCAGTAAAACGTTCCTCGTCCACTTTTGTAATCAAGGTTCAACTGATGAATAGCCCTTTGCTTTTTCCAAAGGCAATTTCAGCTCCTCAGACATCTCCTCTGTCAGGTATCTTGTATGAATCAATTTTTCGGGTTCCTATTTCAGTAGTTAAGTGCCTGAAAGTGTATTCTTCCTTGTAGCAAGCTATATATGTATTATACAGTTCCACTCAACAGCATTTCCTTGCGGAATCCACCCTGAAAACAGATATATCTGCCTGTGTTAGTATCACACTCAAAGTGAAAATGAAAACAACTCAACATTACAGGAGTAATTGGAAATGGCAAACTTTAATACAGTAAAAAAAGGAAAATTGTAAAATGTAACTCACAGTTTTAAGTGGGAAAATGTACTAGAAGTGAACATAATAGGTAAAGGCTAAACCCGACAGAACTGTAAAAGCCATTGAAGAAGTGTCCAAACATGAAGGTGGATTTTTTGACAACCAATTAATTAGGGAAAATTCCTTAATAATAGCAACAGATTCTCTAGATTTTCAATTGCATTTGACCAATACAACAGACTTCAAAATAATTTTTTAAAAGAGGTCTTGTGTAGAATAGGGAAATATTTTATAAACCATCTCAGACCCATTTATCAGAATATACCAAACTGTAGAAACAGCACTTTTGACATTCATACTTTGTGTGAATTTCTAATGATGATGTTTCCACCCAAATTCTTATGTTTATTTAAATCATGCAGCATTTGCAGTATAGGTAAAATGATGTCAGACACATATGAGATTATTACAAACCTTGGCCCCTTGATCCTTGTTCAAAAGAGAAAAATAATAGATTCAGTCATGGATGATACAATTTGACCTAGAAGTTAGGAACTTTTCAACTCTAATCGTGATGATGCTAGAAGTTTTCAACTTAAGGTGATGATGGTGGACGTTTAGGAGAAGACGGGAATGGCAGAAAATGTGTCATATTTGGTCTCTCTGGCACCGAGTTCCCTCAGCAAGACTTGTGGCTCGCAATCAATCTCATACCACTGAATGCACAGGTGACCTAAAGTTTCCATGTGCCCGTCCTCCATTCTGGAACTCCTTCTGAGTGGAAGGGGTAATGAGTCAGCCCTCTTTAGCACCTCAGGCCCTGAAATCTGTATGCAAGGTTACAGGCGTTAGGAGTTTCAGGCTAGAAAGGTGGTAGGCACTGATTATCGGCCTGTTCAGACCCTCTGTGGTATCTTCATTTCTATGCCATGCATTCTCCCTTTAGTGTTACGTCTCCTGCTGCTCAGCCAGAGTGACTGTGATGTAATTAAAATACTGGTGTTTGCATGGTTTGAGAGAGTGTCTGTTGAGTGTGAGGGCTGAGCAGCAAGGATACTGCTCGTGGTGGAATCTCCTTACCACCATCTTTACCTGTAACATGAGACTCCTACCAAGTGAATAAATATACTACTGGCTACCTTGCATCTTTAAATACTACACCCTCTTCTTCTGATTGATCTCTGCCATAAATCCTTTATTGTGGGTCCTGACAATGCTTTAATGGCCTTTGTGAGGATGCTAGAACATTTCAGGCACTCAGCAAAGCAGCAAAGACATCTTGATGTTGGTAAGTTCTACAATAGTCTTTTACAGTCAAACAGGAATGATGTACACTTGAAAGCAAAAGAAATCCACTTACAAATTCTGTGTCCGCTTTGGAATCATAGTACTCAATATCCTCTTCCTAGAGGGGGACAAAAACAAGAGAGAGGGAGCATTAATACTGAAAAGAAGTACCTCACTGCCAAGCCCTGGTTCATGAGCACAAACACACATAGGACTTAAGTTAGAGAGAAATATCAATGTTAAGTGCCCTGAAGACTGAAGACTGGGAAAGAAGCTGAAAAAACAACAACATTAGCTGGAATGCTATCAGAGGGAGCTGTCCCCCACTTCTAACTGTATATCTTTAGAAGATTACCTTAAAATGTCAGGAATACCCTATGGCAAACTGTTTGGAAGGATGTGCTCTCCCAAACTGAGGGGTCGAGATGGCTTGAAATGTTTCGTGTGGAATAGCATGTCAATGGGATATTCCTCCAGGTGAGATTTATAGTAGAAAAGCAGATCAAAAGAAGACACATTTTATACCACCAATAAGACCACAGGGGCTCCGGCACCTCCAAACTCATGATTTGACCCCCCTTCATTTAGTGTTGGACAAAATATCAGGTCTTCAACAGTGAAGCAGAAGCCCTATATGGCTCTGTCACAAGAAATTTTTGACCAATGGCTCGTGTGCCAGAGGGCTGTCGGTCACTTTACATTGGTAAGACATCCCTATAAGGGCAGTCCTTGCTAAGTACCTTTTGCCTGTAATGGTTCCGCCAGAAAATAGCCTGGCAGCCCTGACCTAGAAAAACCACATATGATCCCCATGTGCTGTGATAAAAAAAATTCAAGGGTGTTAGGGCCATAAGAATTTTGCTTTTCTGTGACAATCCCCCACTTTTGACTAGTCCATAATTCTCTGGGCGCCGCTCGTCAAATACACTTTAAGACTGAAATGCAAGCAATACATTTGTGAAAAGAAGTCACTCAACCCTTATATAGCACACTGGGGGATATTTACAAAAAAATGTCGGAGTACGGTGTTACTTTAAAATTGCTAAAGCTGCACACCAACATTTTTTAACCCCTCCCCTGCTGGTGACGGAACCACTCCGTCATCAGCCGCGGTCGCGCTGTACTGATGACGGAGCGGTTCCGTCACGGACCGCTCGGCACGCCTGTGCGGTGCGGATTCCGCGCCTGCCCTGAGCGTTCCAATGAGCGGGCGGGGCATTGACGGAACCGCTCCGTCATGAGCGCAACCGCAGCTGGTGACGTAGCGATTCCGTCACCAGCATGGGCGTGCCGCACGGCCCCCCTGCCCCCTTAGCACTGCGGCGGAATAGCCGCCGCAGTGAAGGGGTTAAACGCACGGCTGCAATGTATTTTACAAAAATACAGCACACCCCTGTATTTCTCCTAGTGCTGGCACTAAAAACCTGCCTAGCGCTAGTGCAGGCACCCTTGGGCCATGTTGCAAGGATGCCTGTGCAGCATGGGTTATTGTTTATGTGTAGGAAGGGACACCTTCCTGCACATAAACAATCTTTACAGGCGATTTGCTGTTTCTATGTGTGCTTCAGAATGGAGCACACATGGAAAGAGCAAACGACGAGGAGAATTAAAACATTTCTCATTGTATCGCCTGTTTAGGACCAAGTATATCCTGGTATTATTTTTGGCTCTGCCCCATACATTGCAAATATGGGGCAGAGTCAAAAAGCACTAGGTGTTGCGGCGGACCACTCGTAGTAACACCCGTTGCCTGCCCCTTTGCCGCAGCAGACTGCTGCGGTAACAGGCATATTTACAAGGTGGCTTTAAGCCATGTTAAGTGGCTTAATGCCACCCTGTAAATATTGGGTGGAGAGCAACGCCATGGGATTGTCAGAAAAATTTGATGCTCCAGTGGTGTTTGGGGCTTGTAAAAATACCCCTAAACGCCTGCAATTTGAAGTTCTTTTGTTTTTAAATGTAAAATATATTGCAATTCATCCCTCAAGTCTAGTATACACAATGCTAGAGCTGAGGGGTGGCGATCCAAGGCACACGTCAGGAAGGCTGAGACACTGTGTGCTGTATTGTCTCTTAGGCTGGGCTCTGGTAGCAGACTTCTGACCTCATGCTTTGGCCACACGCTATATCGTGGCAGAGGTGAGCAGTCTGCACCCAAAGGTAAATGGCACTGTGATATGTGTGTTTGTGGGAAGAAGATGCTTGGGTGTGCACAGGCGTGGTGCAGCAGGGGCAATGTATTGTATTGTATTGTAATTGCATTTGTATAGCACTTACTACCCCTGACAAGGCGTCAAATCGCGTTTTCGGCGAGTAGTACGCTACTCCGGAACTCTTAGAGGATTAGTGTTGAATTAGTATAGTGAAACATGCAAGTACATTTTAAGTGGTGGATATGTTAGTCAGTTATTTGGATTCAGAAGCATAGCAGAAGGATAGAAGAGGAAAGAAGGTTTTATATAGCGCTTCTAACCCCTGATGGGTGTTGAAGTGCTTTTTTTAGCGAGTAGCATGCTACTCTGGGAACCCATAAAGGATTAGTGGTGAATTAATATGGTGAAATATGAAAGTAATTTGAGTGGTGGATATTAGTCACTTATTTGGAGTAAGAAGGTTAGCGGAGGGATAGAAGGGAAAGAAAGATTTGCATTCATATAGCGCCTGTTACCCCTGATGGGGTGTTCAAGCGCTTTTCTGGCGAGTCGCAGGCTTCTCAGGAACCCATAAAGGATTTGTGTTGAAAATGAGTATAGTGAAATATGAAGTAATTTGAGTGGTGGATATCTTAGTCTGGTATTTGGATTAAGAAGGGTTGGGGAGGGGTAAAAAAGGAAAAAAGGTTTGCATTTACATAGCGCTTGTAACCCTGATGAGGTGTTGAAATGCTTTGTTGACCAGTAGCACGCTACTCTGGTCCCCATAAAGGATTAGTGGTGAATTAGTATAGTGGAATGTGGAATTAGAGAAGTGAACATGCTAGTCTGGTATTTTGATTGAAAAGGACAGTGGAGGGAAAGAAGGGTGAAGGATTTCTTTTTTTAGGTCATAGCAGTAGTATTGTGTGGACCTGCTTGTATACCCAATGCCCAGACACAAAGTTCTTACCAGTTATTGGAAACTGTGCATTGCTTACACTAGGAAACCATATACTCTTGACCCTAAAGCCACACATATGGAAGGGGCAGGTGAAGAGTCTGGACCCAGACTGTGGAGCTGTCTCATTTCTTCTGTGAAAAAGAGAGGAATGGAAGAATGGGAAGATGACCGCTCAGGTCAGTGAGTGCCACCTGCATTACTGTATTTCTGAATATGAATGACGCAGCTTAACACTAGCATGCTTTAACACATTCGGCGCCCATGAGCTCAGCTCGTCATGAGGCCAGTGGCGTCACTAGGGTTGATGTCACCCGGTAACTCATGGTGTCACCCCCTCACGACTGTACCTATGGAAGGTAAGTTCTTTTCTTAGGCATTGGCTCCCCTTTCCTATCGATACAGTGGCGAACCAGAGCACAAGCAGCTGTTGTTCGCAGCAATTGTGTTTTTTTCAGCAAATGTTTGATGCAAATGTGTCTTTGCATCAAAAATATACCTGATGGTACATTTTGCACTAAAAAATTTCAGATGCATAATTACGTCGAATTTTCTAAGATATTGCAGAATTTCGCACACCCTTAGTAAAGAGTTTAGGGTCCCCAGGGGTCCATCATCCGGGCCCTTTTCTCCACAAAAGACCTGAGTGCCCCCTGTCTTTGCACACAGGCTTCCTGTCCCAGCAGCCCCTCCCTCTGCCTTGGACTTGCGGGGGGCGAATCCCCTCTGCTCAGCACCATCAGCTCAAATGGCCCCTCTGCACAAGCCGGGCTTAGCTTGCAGATGCACATCTCTATGCTCCGGACCTGCAGAGGTCAAAGGTTTCCAGCTTCTGAGCCCTGGGTGGTCCGGGCCAACGGGCCACAGAGGTCTAGTTCCAGACCCCCGCTAAGGGCCCTACAGCCCTGGACAGCACTCCCTCCATCCAGGGTCTCTCACGGGCTTTATTTTCAGGGTAGCACAAAGTATGCAAATATAATTGTATAGCAGGGGGTACATAATCAGTAAAATGGCGCCTCAAATAAATTGCGATTCAATTACAGGTGGCTACAGCAATGACAGCACAGAATAGCCAGCATGGTCCACCAAACGAGAGAAGTAACCAACAATTTCATTAAAGCACTTGTGTATGTCCCAGCCACTCATCATACATAAAAGACAGCCCTTGAATTCACTCACACAACAGGATGAAGAGTCTATAAGCCCAACCAAAACACTCACAAGTACTCGAAGGCAGCAACAGCTAAAATTATGAAACGCACCATAAACAAGATGAATAATGTGACATTTGCTGGTAAGGGAGATGCAGGGGAAATGCGCTTTCACGTACCACAGACACGACCCACAAGAAGGAGGCATCCCTGGGACCCTGCAAACCACCCACACTGGAAGGGTGGTTTGCCACAATGACGTGTCCCTCTGTAGTGCCAGGTTGAGACAGAGTCTGTGGTTCAGGAGGGAGGTCTCGCTGCCTGCCTGAGTGACTGTCGTAGTGCCAGACTGTCCTGTATTGCCAGCAGGTGCCTCGTGCTTCCGCCCCCCCCCTTCACACACACACACACACACACACACACACACACACAGACATTAGGGACCCGCCATCCAAAATACTTCTCTATCCACTCATGGAAGCTGTGGTCTGAACAGCTACAGAAAATGTGTAAGCACTCTCATTGTTGTCACGTCGGCAAGGAACAGGCATAGGAGGCTGGAAAAGCGGAGAGCAGGGCAGGAGGAGGCAGGCATGCCGAGGACAGCAGAGGACAGCCACTTGCTAGCAGCGGGAGCCCTCAGCGAGGGCGAGCAAGAGTGAGGCGTAAGGAGGAAGCTGGGTAGGGCAGTCAGCGGGGGTCAGTGACCAGGTCACGAGTCACCCCTACCTTAAACCCACCCTAGCCCAACACAGTCCAATCTGCTCCCGTACTCTCCCTCGACTAGACAATCTGATCGATCCGGCAGCTCCGAGGCCGTAACAGCAATCTGTGAGTGTGTCTGCTGCTAGTCAGCAGCTGCCAAGAGTGGTGCCAGGTGGACTGCGGAGGCAGCCCGATCTAGCCTCGGGTGCAGCCTGCAGTTCACTTGGAGGCCCCACTCACCATCGCCCCAATCCTGCATTTGAACATCACCGCTCCCCACAGCTCTCACCAGTAGAGTCCAATGCAGCAAAATGTAACCCTGGGCTCGCAACTCGAGAACCTCTAGGGACCACTAGAGGGGCTTAAGTGGGCTAAAGGGAGGGCTACTCCGACACAGCCACAAATACGCCACCAACTTCTCCCCCAACTATTTACAAGGCACAGGGTACCCAACATTCGACAACCGCATTACTTCTGTGCCCTACTGCCCTTACAACAAGCTCCTACAGGGCAAAGGTGAGCCTGAAACCCGACGGATCGGTGGAGCGGAAGACTCAGTTTACACAGTGTCACTCCGTCCCTCCCCCAATGCATGGGAGTGTAACACGCTCACCCGAGCGCTATAGAAATAACCCGGGCCCTGCGATGTTGTGCTCGTTTATTTTATTTTATTTATAAAGTTTTATATAGCGCGAACAAGATCCTGAAGGATATCAGAGCGCTTTACAAACGGATGGAAGGAAGGACAAAATGCAATATCGACATCAAGTAAGAATAACAACAATAATAATCGCATAGTTACAAGACAAATGAATCAAGGAGAGTAATATAGTGAACAGGTATATAGTGGGCTACGAAGAGCGGTAGAGAAGAGCAGCATCAAAATGATGGTAACATGGTTGTAGGATCAATGACTGCTGTGTATTATCAATGCAACACTGTTCTACAACTCCCCGCCACAGTATTATATGAAACGTTGGTCTCTGGCAGAATGTTTACTTGCTCACTATTCATGTGGACATGATTTCTTTTGTTGATGTTGTTCAAATAAAGCACAATGTACCTGGTGGCTGCTTTCAAATACAACTGTACTGCAAATAATAAAAAGAAAAGGATGAGCATTAACTGTACTGCTGACAACCCAGGTGCTATGGGCAAAACGAAGTAATCCTATCAAGTAGTTTGGGTAGATGCACAGCAAGTTTATGTGAGTTTAAACTTCTTTTAGTCAAAGTTTAGGTGCTACGCAAGTAACCTCTAGTGTCCCACGACGTCAAAATGTAACCAGAAAATGTAGGATCAGTGGGTCACTGGTCCCATCCTTGGGTGCACACTATAATTCCTCTATGATTCACAGAGGTTCCACACTTAGTTCATTGTTAATTGTTCGTATTTATTTTTCTCAAAAAGCATATTTTGTTAGATGAATTTATTCCATTCTCAACATATTAACTTTATCCTTTGCGTCAATCCAATGCATTTCGGGGCTATTAACTGCCCCTTCATCAGGGAAAAGGTACTGTAACAAAGTTGGATAAAAAGAGGTATGAGCGATAATGAATAGGAACGTTATGGTGTGTGGTATAGGGAGGATACTAAGGGGTGTGAGGGGAGGGAGTGGTGTTGGTAGTTTAAAGGTCACCTTAACAAACTTTTTCGACCCGTGTTAAAAGCATAATCGTGCTTTCAATGTGGCTTACGTGCGCTGAAGATCGTCAAAATGCCCCGGTCTTCTGGAAAGTAAAAGGTGCGTTTCGTAAGTCTGAGTTCAAGTCAATTAAAATCAAATATATGGTTGCCCTTCATGCAGTGCACTAACCTGTTGAAATTGAAGCTTAAAGTTCAATGTTAATCCGCTCGTGAACGCCGGTCAGGACGAGGACGTCTGCTGCCGCGTTTGATCAGTTACGAGTGTTGCGGTCACGTGGATGATAGATAAGGAAAACAGACTCGCGTTAGCGGTCTGGGTTCGGGTGCTGTGATAAACGTATGAAAATTGGACGTGTGGAATTAAAGAATAAAGATCAGAGTGTTGGGGGGTTCATGCAGTGCCCAGAAGGGTAAACTAAAATACTAATAAAGATGGTGTGGTTAATGTAGGAAATGGATTTCAAAAGTGCCGAGTGGGTGGGTATTAGTAAACACGCAAAAAAGCTGATTGACCACAAAGGTGAAAATCATTACCTACATAAGGATTAAATTTATAATACAGTACATATGATGTATAACGGCAGGAAGCCTTTTAAGGCTCCATTGGCAACACTTATAGGTAACAAGAAAGTTCGATTCTATCATTAAGGCCCATTGGCTTCTGTGTAGATAGTCTTTGAATCCAGGTATTTTCTCGTTGAAGAAGGTATTTGGTATTGTCTCTTCCTTCAATTTTGGCAATAGTTTCCAATATAATGAATTTTAATTGAGAAATGTTATGTTTTAGTTCTTCAAAATGCATGGCAATCGTGGATTTGCTGTTTTTCAATCTTATATTGGACTTGTGTTCTGTTAATCTGATTTTAATTTTCCTTTCGGTCTTGCCGATGTAGAGTTTCCCGCAGGGACATTTGAGGGCATAGATTACGTTGCTAGAATCACATGTCGCATTAACATGAAGTTTGATTGTGTTGCCCTTCATGGGGTGATTGATTGTATTGCCCTTTATAATGCTGTTGCAGTTCCCGCAATTAAGACAGGGTTTGGTGACAGTATATTTGACAGTCACAATGGGTTTGTGTTGAACTAGTTCACCTAAGTTTTGGGCTCTGGTGAATGCAAATAGTGGTGGTTCCAAAAAGATCTGATTAAAATCCGGTTCCAAATTAAGTAGTGACCAATGTTGGTATATAGTTCGTTTGAACTTCACGGTGGCTGTGGAATATTTTGAAACTACCACAATACATGTCTGTTGTTTTTTGAAGCCAGGTTGTAGGAGTTTTTGTCGATCAATGTTCTAAATTTTCCGTTTTGATTCTTCAAGGAGGTTCGGTGGATATCCTCCATCCTTGAATTTGGTGACAATTTGTTCAATTCTCTGTGTAGATTTTACAGGGTTTGATACAATCCTTCTAGCTCTGGCCATTTGTGAAAATGGAAGGTATCTTTTTAGATTTGGTTCATGAAAGCTCGTATAATGGAGCATATTGTTTCTGTCGGTGGGCTTCACAAACAAGTCCAATTTTCATACGTTTATCACAGCACCCGAACCCAGACCGCTAACGCGAGTCTGTTTTCCTTATCTATCACCCACGTGACCGCAACACTCGTAACTGATCAAACGCGGCAGCAGACGTCCTCGTCCTGACCGGCGTTCACGAGCAGATTAACATTGAACTTTAAGCTTCAATTTCAACAGGTTAGTGCACTGCATGAAGGGCAACCATATATTTGATTTTAATTGACTTGAACTCGGACTTACGAAACGCACCTTTTACTTTCCAGCAGACCGGTGCATTTTGACGATCTTCAGCGCACGTAAGCCACATTGAAAGCACGATTATGCTTTTAACACGGGTCGAAAAAGTTTGTTAAGGTGACCTTTAAACTACCAACACCACTCCCTCCCCTCACACCCCTTAGTATCCTCCCTATACCACACACCATAACGTTCCTATTCATTATCGCTCATACCTCTTTTTATCCAACTTTGTTACAGTACCTTTTCCCTGATGAAGGGGCAGTTAATAGCCCCGAAATGCATTGGATTGACGCAAAGGATAAAGTTAATATGTTGAGAATGGAATAAATTCATCTAACAAAATATGCTTTTTGAGAAAAATAAATACGAACAATTAACAATGAACTAAGTGTGGAACCTCTGTGAATCATAGAGGAATTATAGTGTGCACCCAAGGATGGGACCAGTCGCCCACTGATCCTACATTTTCTGGTTACAAAACGAAGTAATCCTCAGGCACACCCATGGTCAGGGACACTAGCCTTTTGGAACTTCCTTCCTTGAAAAGAAGTACAAAATGCGTGCCAGGCATAGGGAGATCCCATATCATGTTAATCAAACAGACCTTCACACAACATTTTCATTAACAATGAAACTAGTAATAGTAATAATAATATAATGATGATAATAACAAAAACAATAAAAACAATAATAAACAACAAAACAACAACTATAATTATTATAATAATAATCATGAGAGTATTAATACTTTCGAGTGGCTCTTAGATCCTACATAATGTCCATTTTTATCTGAATTAATCTGCAAGCAATTTCACTCCATCCTAAACTGTAATTGGAACCAAGTAATTTACCGGGGCTAAGGATTCAAAAAGAGGTAGATCTGTCTCCATGCCATCAGATGAAAAGCAGCAGTTCGGGTCATGTGTGGTTGCAGATACCAACTGAGCAATGCTGCTGACAGGACTGACCTCTGGCACACCCAAAATCTCATAAAATTTAATTCCGGGGCAACCATTTAGATTCGGAGGTGCTTAACAAGAGGGGCTATTGTGAAGCAGGTCTTGTTTGCCATACCAATGGAAGTTAATGCATGTGATTAGGTTTGCAGTGTGTGCTACACGAGAAAATACATATTTTATAAGCTGGGCAGGCTTTCATCTGAAACATGGGAGATTTCACTATACTAATTCATCACTAATCCTTAATGAGTTCCAAAGTAGCGTGCTACTCGCCGAAACTGCACTTCGTCGTCTCGTCGTTGGTAGTAAGCGCTATATAAATGCAGTTATACTACAATATACAATACATGTCAGTCTTCTCTGTTGTTTATAACAATCTGCGGTTCTCTTTGCCATAAAGGGTTATTCGTCCCGCTCCTTTCAGACGCATCTACAGACTTTTCCCTGCCTGAAACTACCGGCAATAAAACAAACGCTGGTATTTCTGAAATCTTTAACCCACTGAGATCCCAACATCTGCGCATATTAGGTAATACATGTTTTCCCCAGATACGGTTTGCACTGGTTCAGCTGGGCTTCGAGGCCCGACCGTGCAGTATAATACCCTTACCCTGGCTGGGCTCCTGGCACCGCCGTTCAGAGGACCTGCTGCTCGGCACTTGCTCACGTCCTGGTGCGGGTATTCACGGGACCTACCCCATCATTTCCTAGCGCGGGCACTCGGAGCCACAGCACATCAATGCACAGCAGAGCAGAGAGGAGTGAGTCCCGTTTCCAGGCAGGCTGGAGCAGACACACGGTGGGAGTGGAATTCACACCGAGCAGCATGACCTGTGTCAGGCAGAGGCCTACCCCCGGGGCCCGCCACTTCTGACTGACCTGAGGTCACATCCCCCCACCACGCGCCACAGAGCCTGCTGAGGGCAGGCCCGCCCAAGTCTTCAGGCAGCAGAGGGCATATTGTAAGATTGTAGCATGACACGGAGAGATTTTTAACCGTTACTGAGCCACGCTGGCAAGTGAAGTCTGCCGGCACACGCACAGGGGTCAGATGTGCATGAAATGCGTTAGCATCACTCCCTAACTTGGCATGCCTGCACGGTGTCACCCCATGTGACGGTGTCAGCCGGTGCGGTCCGCACCCCCCGCACCCCCCTAGTGACGCCACTGCATGAGGCACAGTGGAGCTGTGCTCATGACGAGCTGAGCTTGTCATAACGGCCGTGGAAAGCCCACGCGGGGATAATTCCCCTGATGTGCTGGCCGTTTCATTAAGTGGGCGGAGTTGTGACGAGCTCAGCTCGTCATGAGCACAGCTCCACTGTGCAGCGTGATGAGCTGAGCTTGTCACAAGCACCGCGGCACCGCGCGCAGCCCCCTCCCTCCCGCACTGCGGGGGAATTAGCCTTGCGGGAAAGGGGTTAAGGGACACTGATGCATATATTTATTTTGAAGGTTTCATATAGCGCGATCAAGACTCTCGAGTGTATCAGAGTTCTTTACATTTGTTAAAGAACAGAGACATATATAATCAATATAAGTCTAGTTGAGAAAGGAACAGAATATGATGGAATCTCTGAGAGGGCGGGGTCACCTTTATGATAGGACAGGTAAGTCAAAACAGCAATATAACAAGCGAGCCACGCGAGAAGATAACGGGTCCAGGTGGGCTCAGCGAGAAGAGTTCCAAGGACCCAGGGCAGAATTTTTTCCCTGAGTAGTAATTTAACTTCTTTCTTGAAAGATGACATTATGGTTATATATTTTTAAGTATGACAAACAGTGTGATAATAAAGTGCACTTTTCGAATACAAAACAGTCCCTCATGCATTCCAGCGAAAACACTTCCTGGAAGGCTGAATGACAGAAAAAACAGCCAGAGCATGAGATAAGAGAGAAATACAATTCTCAGTGGCGTTAAAGCTAACTCTGGGTTTCTTTAAATTATTTGGCAACATAGATCTGCTCTAGCCCGGACATTAGAAACAAAATACCCGCAATGGCAGCAAAATGCTGCTTGTATTACCCAGGGAATAACAGTGGCAGCCACTGAGTTGTATACTGAAGCACTGAGGTCATTTGTCGATGCCCTTTGAGATCCTGAAATGAGGTGTGTGCAATTAATACTGAAACTGTTCCATCTGAAACTGACCTTACCAAAGGGGAAGGACCGAAAATAAGTGCTATGCCCAATGCATGGTATGTAAAAGTACACAGACTGGAGTGGGATGGGGGCAGTGATTTGCCACACCATCTTAAGGCTCTGTATTTACATATTTCTATTACTGTACGAGATGTTATCAAATTAAGAGTTTATAAAGTGTTACCTGTAACTTTCGGCGTCTTCCTATCTCAGAATGTAAAAGAAAAACTTTTGCTCGACGTAGCACTTTTTACCCATGTTCATCCGTCCACTCACCACGCGTCACTGCATCATTGATCCATTTCAGAGAAAATGCAATCAATCTCTTCCTTGAATGTATCCGCCCATAGAACGCAACATCTTTATGTGGATCTTTGCAATGGGGGGGTCCAGGCAGACAGCTAGGTGGGCCAGGGAGACTGAAAAACGGACCAGAGCAGATTGTAGAGCAATTTGGGTGGGCAATGTGTGCACTTGTAAACGCGAAAATCTCCTGAAAGCATTCACTGCACGAATTCTCCAGGAACACCATAAAATTTCTTTAAATTCCTCAAGAAAGAATCGATGAACAGTGATACATCTTACTGCAGAGTCGCCTTTCAGAAATATAAAGTACGAGGAAGTGAAATGATTGGTTCTTTAAAGGTTTTATACTGGAATCTAACTGTAATCTGTATTAAGGTCCAGGTTTCAGCAGAGTCATGTAGCCACTGGTCGTCTCCCAATGGGGATATAGAAGCCCCTTGCAACTGAAATATGTGTTTTTGTTATATTGTGTAGTGTATCTCTTACCCTATTTAGGGAACTAACAGTTCAAAAGAGTTATCTGCCTAGAATTTGAAGAAGGTAGAGCATTTGTCAATCATGTGGAATATATTGGTCTTGGTGCACAGACAAAATATCGACTCCAAAATATCGACTGGACATAATATCGAGTTTTAAATATAGACTGGACAAAATATCGACTGGACATAATATCGACTACAAAAATATCGTTTTTCAGGTAAGTGAAGTAATATCGACTGTATAAAATATAGGTAGCAAAAATATCGAATTTTTAATAATATATAATATTTTATAGTGTATTTTTATGTAATAATATGTGTGAAAAGTGTGTATTAATGTTATAAAATATTTTATTAAATGAATTTTGTTTTTATAATAATTGCGTAATGTAATTCTGTAGCGGGTTGTGGGTTTATAGGGGAATAGGGTGGGAAGTAATTTAATAATAATTAATTAATTAATATATGTTTGTAAATATTTTTAATTAATAATTAATTGATAATTAATTAATAATAATTAGTTAATTAATTAATATAATTTTGGACATATTTTGTATTAGTAATTAATTGGTAATTAATTAATTGTAATTAGTTAATTACATTAATTAGAGTACATTTTAATATATATAATTTTGTGTTATTGTTAAGTAATTAATTGGGAAAAAATAATATTAATTATTAAAATAATTACAGCTAATGTGCTAATATATTTACTTTATTGTTATTGTTAATTAATAATTATTTGGTAATTAAATAATATTGATAAATTTTGGGTAAAGGAGTATTTTTAGGGTTCAGGGTCAGTTTTCAGTTTTTGGGTAAAGGGGCATTTTTAGGGTTTTGGGTCAGTTTTCAGTTTTAGGGTAAAGGGGTATTTTTAGGGTTCAGGGTCAGTTTTTAGTTTTTGGGTAAAGGGGCATTTTTAGGGTTCAGGGTCAGTTTTCAGTTTTTGGGTAAAGGGGTATTTTTAGGGTTCAGGGTCAGTTTTCACGTTTTGGGTAAAGGGGCATTTTTAGGGTTCAGGGTCAGTTTTCAGTTTTAGGGTAAAGGGGTATTTTTAGGGTTCAGGGTCAGTTTTGGGTTTTTGGGTAAAGGTGTATTTTTAGGGTTCAGGGCCAGTTTTTAGTTTTTGGGTAAAGGGGTATTTTTAGGGTTCAGGGTCAGTTTGGGGTTTTTGGGTAAAGGGGTATATTTTAGGGTTCAGGGTCAGTTTTCAGTTTTTAAACGATATTTTTGCTAATCGATAATGTGACCGTCGATACTCTTTGGAGTGGGAATAGTATTTTTTACACTTCTGGTATTGTACGGTAATATAATAGTATCTTATTTAATTATATTATGTTACTATATATATATATGTTTTAACAAATAAGATTGTAAAAAAATATTTTTATTATTTTCATTTATTATTTAATTATTATAATTTAATTTAAGTATTTTTAAGTATATTTTAGTAATTAAAATTTAATATTAATTTAATTTAACACTGTTTTTAATAAAGTCGATATTTTTTACATCTATATTATTGTAAACGATATTTTGTACTCGATATTTTTGTACTTACCTGTTTGTAGATACAAACTCGATATTTTGACTGTCGATATTTTGTCCACGATATTTTGGCAAGTCGATATTTTGTCCCTCGATATTATTTCAGTGATCCATTGGTCTTTAAGAGGGAAAAAAATTGTTTTTGCTTAGAGTAAGTTGCTTTTGGAAAGGTGGGTGTCTATAGGACAAGCAATGGGCAATGTAAGAAAAGATTTTTTACTTTTCACATTTACAAGTGAGATCAAGGATAGAACAAGCAAGAATTAGAACTAACAACGTGTTTTCAACATTGAAGAGAACAACATACAATATTTTCATCTCTGGCTGATGTTGCATCTGGCAGCTTTGATTACTTATTGCTATCAACTTTGCCTCCAACTCTGATCTTCATCTCTTTTTCCAGTTCTGGCGGGAACATTGGCCATCTGTAACACCTAATTAAAAGAAACCTCACGAGAGTCATCTCACAAATGAGGCCAATTCAATTTAATGATCTTTAATCAGAAGTGAGTTTTACTAAGGAGAACCTATCCAAAAACAGTCTTGTTACTCATCGCATCTTTTGTCATCTTAGAAAGGGAGACGAAGAATAGTATCTCAAGTAGGATGCCCCGCAGATCCTTGAGTAAAGAAAGTATTTGGAAGGATGAATGCGTAGCTGAAGTGCGAGTATCACAGGCAAGCTGGAAAGTTGTGGCTCAGCTTCCATGGAGATGTAGGCTTCTAATTTTAAATTTAGGGTTCCCAAGAGTGGGCATAACAAGCCATTATTAACCTTATGAGTACAAAGTCAACTGGCAACGCTTGCCCCCTCACTAGCAACCAAATCCGGGGTCCCACCACTGATAGCAATTCAAGCTCCAGTCACACGCCATAAATAACTGTTCCAAGCGTTGGCCGTAGGCAATCACCAACCGCTATGCAGAAGACCAGAAAATCCTTAACTGATCCACCATAAGTGAAGACAATCTCCAGAAGAGCACTCAGATAAACACATGGCATCATTACAAATCTCAACTAAGAGCACATCATTGCAAGCGACCCTAAATATGTACAGATGTGTGCACCAAATCTCAAAACAAGCAATTATATACAGGTTTACCGACCATTACTAGAAGCTGGATTTCATAGGTAGGACGTCCAATGTGGATTCCCACTTTAGCCTTTTTGATGTTATCTCTAGGGAAAACTACGGATAGTAATCTAACCAGGGCCGGACTGGCCGTAGCGGGCACTGGGCCTTTTCCCTGTGGGCCACCAGGGTGGGGGCCGGTTTTAGACCCCTGGGGAGGCCGCATTTGATACCAGGGAACGGTTTTGCAGCATGGCTGTAAAATTGGCCCCAGCAACAAAAGCGGCACAATGCTTTCAACTAGTACCCTACCCTCCCCGAACTTCAAAGAGTTGTGTTTACCTGTAAAGTCATGAATCTGCTGAGCAGGCCTCGATGGGTTTGACAAACGTTGAGCCAGAAGTATAAGACAGACAAGTAAAAGAAATTAAAGCTACAGTTGACGAGGTAACTAACCAACAGAGCTGGAAGATGTGTCCAACTGGTAGAATGAACACCTTGGAAACAACCTTGTCTGTACCATCGATAAGACAGGTAACAGACACAAGCCCATTGGAAAGTAGTGCCAAAAGCCAGATGGGGAACAAGTCACAATGCTATTAAAAAACCTCATACTGTTCAGACCTTAGCCTTGTCAACAGTGATGTGGACACGCAGGGAATGCCTTTAGAGTGGTGACCAGCGGGATGGGACTCCCAGCACTGAACCAGAAGGGGATACGAGAAAGATGAACCTGATGGCATCCAGTTTCAAGATGAAGAATTGCACCATAGTGAGACACCATGCAAAAACTGCCTAACTAGGTTTGATTCAGCAGACACTTGACAGGAAGAAATTGTTTTTTAAGCAGCCACGATGGATGTGTCTTGATTTCATACAGAAAATGGGACAAACGCCATGACATTATGGTGAAAGACTATTGGCTTCTATGAAGATGAGCCATCGCAACCGTAGGAGAAGCATGTGCTTGTGTGGTTGATTGGAATTGGTCACTGGTCTTCCAGATCGGCAGACTAATGCATCGACTCTAGAAACCTGTGCTGGATCTCATACCCACAGGTTTCAATCGCTGCAGGCCGACAGCCCTTCATCCTTTTGAGGTCGATAAAATGAGTTGGGTAATAATAAACGGCTGCCACTGAGTACCAAGTCACCCGAAGGTATAAGCTTGCACTCAAATACATATAAGGGGCCTTATTTATGAAAAGTGACGCATTGCTGCGTGAAAACAGCAATGCGTCACTTCTCACTGCGCACTCCTTGCGACACCAATGATGCGTCATATTTAATGTATGACGCATCATGTCGCAAGGAGTTACAGATATGTCAGTATTTCTGACGTATCTGTAAGCGCAAAAGTGACGCATTGCTGGAGTGTGTCACAAAAGTGACGCAACTCCAGCAATGCGTCCATTCACATGGGGAAAGCCCCATGTGAAAGGGCTTGCGTCAGTCTTACGCCTGCTGTGAGGCAGGCGCAAGATTTTGACGCAACAGCGTCCTAAAAGTGACGCAGTGAAATCTCATAGATTTCACTGCGTCAGTATTACGAGGCTTTTTACGGGGGAACGCCCCCTCTGCATACATTATACCTGACGAAGGTATAATGTGGCGCAGAGGGTTAAAAAGTGACGCATCTACCTAGATGAGTCACTTTTTAAATATGGCGCAACAAGGCGCATGTTTTACGCCGCCGATGCGTCACAAAAAGTGACGCATCATGGGCCTTATTTATGAAAAGTGACACCTTCGCTGCGTGAAAACATTGATGCGTCACTTTTCACTGTGCACTCCTTGCGACACCAATGATGCGTCATATTTAATGTATGACGCATCATGTCGCAAGGAGTTACAGATACGTCAGTATTTCTGACGTATCTGTAAGCGCAAAAGTGACGCATTGCTGGAGTGTGTCACAAAAGTGACGCAACTCCAGCAATGCGTCCTTTCACATGGGGAAAGCCCCATGTGAAAGGGCTTGCGTCAGTCTTACGCCTGCTGTGAGGCAGGCGCAAGATTTTGACGCAACAGCAGCCTAAAAGTGACGCAGTGAAATCTCATAGATTTCACTGCGTCACTATTACGAGGCTTTTTACGGGGGAACGCCCCCTCTGCATACATTATACCTGACGCAGGTATAATGTGGCGTAGAGGGTTAAAAAGTGACGCATCTACCTAGATGCGTCACTTTTTAAATATGGTGCAACAAGGCGCATGTTTTACGCCGCCGATGCGTCACAAAAAGTGATGCATCAGCAGCGCAAAACTGACGCAAGGCCTCATAAATGAGGCCCCAGCAGCGCAAAACTGACGCAAGGCCTCATAAATGAGGCCCAATGTGTTTATGGTATGTGGGCTTGATAGCAGTGGTACGTGGGAATGGAAGCAATATTTGCAAAGAAGAGAATAAGTCTGTGTTAGCTCAGAGAAGTGAGGAACTCTGGACAGGTATCCTTTCACAGCCACCAGCAAGAAAAGAGTTGAGCTCCGTAGACAGCAGGTGTTGCTAGAGGTCTGGGTTAGGAAAAAAAACAAGGCTATTAGTGACACTGCATATTGGCTACAATCAGTGGTGGCTCTTCTGCTATGGTGGAGGAGTGTCCCCCCACCCCCGCCAGCTGCCTCAAAAACGTCAGGAAAGGAAAAATAGATTGATAATAAAGATATTTTATTATCATTTTCTTTTCCTTTCCTGCCGAGTCTTTGGGGTCGGGGCCATCGGGGATGACAGGAGGAGTGGTGGCCACAGTTGTCAGTGCGCATGACGGTTTAGCTGGCCGTCTCAGGCTGGCCAAACCGTCATGCTCATTGAAGCTCTGTCCAACCCGAGCTGCAGTGCCTGGATGGCGAGAGCAGGCAGTCAGTTTGGGAGAATAAATTGAGGGGGCTCAGGCCAATCGTGAAGCTAATCTTCTCATGCATGAGAGCAGCTTCAGGATTGGTGGCATGGCAGTCTGGGAGCCTGTGCCTGCAAGGAGAGAAGCAGAAGAGCATGACCCCGCCTCCCCGGCCACTCATCCACAACACCGGCCGCTACTGGCTACAATTTCTTTGACTATGATTGCGGTGCGAGAAGAATGCTCATTGCCACGCCCAATTCTTGCTGGAGTACCTCAGGGATCAATCCTAGGACCATTCCTCTTCAACATATTCACAAACGACATCCCCACGGACCTAAAGAAGACTGATCTTGCCCTTTACGCAGATGATGTTGCAGTCATCTCTCAATCCTTCAGCGACAAAGAAGTGGCTAAGAACCTGGACACATCGCTCTGCAGACTCTCCGAATGGTACAGCGACTGGCAGATCACCTTGAACACAGGCAAAACCACTGCAACATTATTTACCAGGAAACGGAACAGGAAACACCCACAGATCCTCCTCAATGGGGACGAGGTCAAATGGGAAAACAGCAGCTCCTTCCTGGGGGTGACTCTGGACTCTAAACTCAGCTGGAGAAACCACATAGAGAAGACCTGCCAGAAAGCAGCATCCAAACTGGCTGCATTATACCCACTCCTGAAGACTAATTCGATGCCCATGCAGAGCAAGGTGCGAGTAATCACTGCAATAATTCGACCAACTATGACATAGGCTTCACCAGTTTGGAGTGGCTGCCGCCCACAGCTTCGGAAGGACCTACAAAAACTACAGAGTAAGGCCTTACGGATTGCAGCAGGTGCTCCCATGTTCACACGAACAGCAGACCTCCACAGAGACCTAGGCATCGAGATGTTGGAAGACCATCTCCTCAAACTCAACAGGACATTCTACAAAGGACTGGATCAAAAAGAAAACCCACTGATCAGGAAACTTGCAGATATCTCTACAAACCCATTTGACCGCTACCCGCGTCCCATTGAAGCGCTAACCTTGCGAAACTGAAACAGCAACGCAGCAACCAAAAACTCATTACTGCCTGAAGGCAAACGCCGGCAGATACACAAAACTCACCGCTGCCCTGATGGCATAATAGCCTCGGCAAGCACCTAAAACCCGCTCACTGCCCGATGGCATTATAGCCGCGGCAGGCACCCAAACCTCAACACTAACAGAAGGATCTAGACGGACAAAGACGAGACTCTCGGAGGAAACATGCTGACAATTCTGCAAACACTACTGACCGCTACCCGCGGCCCATCACTGAGCTGACCATGTGATACAACCTCAACTGTGACAAAGCGTCACACACCAATAAGACAACCTAAACAGCGACTACAAAATTCCAAACGAATATGGAGTAATGAGGCTATTGCCTCGGTATCTAAAAACTCACCACTGTCAGAAGGTATCTGACAGGAGAAGACAAGAATCAGGCGCTCGTGGCAAATGTTTAGTACCGTACCAAGTGTCCGTGTCATCCTTCCTGTATTATGTGGGCCCAGGGCCCACAACACAACGCTCCTACAGCAACTCGATACAACTTCCTCAGCAGTGCCTGCTTTCTCTCCCTCAATACCATAGCATCTCTTATGCTGTCTCCCTCTACTCCTACTGGATGCTTCTGTCCTTCTATGTGTATCCCCTGCCCCCGCAACTGCCAGCCCCTGGCACAAGGCACTGGCCGAGGCCGGCATCAGCTCCTTCCTTTCTGAACTGATGCGGCTACTTAGGCACTAATGGCTTCTGCTTCTCAGTCTAATTACGCGGCTGGAAAGGAAAGCTTTGTGCTGGCCTGCTTGCGCGCCATTATCCCCTCCCCTCCCCCCACACTTTCTCCGAGCCTCTCTTTCCCGCCTCACAGCACTTCCTTTGCCAGGCTACGCGGACATCATTCCTTCCCGCCCTCCCGCTCACTAAATCTGCCTACACTCTTGACTCCCACAACTTGGTGTGTTTCTCCCCCTACACAATGGTTTTCCCTCTGACTGCAACTGCTCATTTCACCAATTTCTCACTGCATCCAGCCAATGTGGCTCTTTCTTACAGCGCCCCCTCCCCGCGCCCTGTTCTTTTGTTCAAACTCTTTTAGAATGTTTTCAAGAACCCAAAACAAAGGGGGGGCATGAAACAGCCAGAAAGACAAAGAGCAGGTAGGAGTACAAATAACAATGTGCTGTGCTGGATCATGCTGTATAATGTAAGCTCTGAGACCTGATAAAATAGAACGTGCCTATGCCTTCTCCTCGCCGGCCGCCTTTTCCCCAGTTCCGCTTTTTAAATTGTAGGTGTTATTTCCTACCAACGGGAGGGGGAATCGCTGCCAGTTACAATGAAATGCACACGTGATTACAAGATGGAAGAGGACCCATAGCTTCAGAGTCGCAAGACATGGACTGCGCCAACAGCCTCAACGTGCTGTTCTTGTATTGCGCATATGGAGTGCTTATAGCTCACCACATGCCAATCAAAGGCACTTTAGAGAGGTTATTGGACTAAGTATGTCATCATGTGGGTGAACCAATGGTAATCCAGCCTTCCCCAAATGCTGCTTGGGAAAAGATTATGCTCAGGGCCTTATGAATATTAGATGGATTTATATTTTCCATACCACTGTAGGACAGTCTTCTTTCTCCTCAAATGTACTCAAGGGCAGTAGCAGCTGGTGTCTCATAAAAAGTGTAGGGTAGCATGGGGCAGTAACAAACAAACAAAAACACTTATCAGCCGCTAGACGCTCTACTCCTAGCTGCTCTTCTGCACCTCTGGGCAGAGGCTCCCATACTCCCCTGCAGCCAATCCCGATTCTGCTCTCACCATGTGAGCAGCGCAGGGATTGGGCGGACTGCAATTGTTTTCCACTCCATCCGGGAGCCTGTGCCTGCTGGTCTCTCCACTAGATGACGGTTTGGCCATCCTAAGATGGCCGTTCCGAGATGGCCGGCCAAACCATCATGTGCACTGACAGCAGTACCCAACCCCCCCCCCCCCCCCCCCCCCCGCGGCAGTTCTGTGGCCCCATCCACAAGACTCGGATGGACGAAAAATAAGATGATAATCAGAAAATATTTAGTCTGCCTCTGTGGACGGGGGACCAGGCTCCATCACCGTAGCGGAGGAGCTGCCGCTGCTCAAGGATGAATCTCAGGGTGCTCACCTGGGTTGCTGAACCCCATGTGAGTTCTCCAGCAAGCATATAGTGGGCATAATGTGTCCATGGAAGCAAAATGCCCTTTCATACACCACCCGTGTGTATGTCAAAGAAAGTCACGTCAACGGAGTTCTACACACGCAGCCAAAATAAAGCTCCTACAGCCAGCATGGTGTGATTCTGATATCTGAGACCAAGTACGGACAGTTTGTTTGATTTTTTTATGTTTTCACATTAGTTTCCTTGTGAGCCTCAAGTTAGTAAAGTTTCCACAATTTCAAGTGGAAAAGGAAGTGGGCTTCTGCGAAAAGTGCATAAGAGTGGTGTCAATTTCAAGATAACGAAGCCTAGGCAGCAATACAGGCATACATATCTGGTGCTGCTACTGCTTGGAAAACCAGGTCTTGAGGAGTTTTCTGAAGGTAAGCAGGTCCTGGATCTGCCGTAGGAGGATGGGCAGGGTGTTTGAGGTCTTGGCGGTGAGATGGGAGAACGATATGCCGCAGGAGGTTGGGGGGACTGTGGCGAGGGAGAGATCAGCGGAGTCTTCTGTTAAGGTGTGCTGGTTCGGGGTTGTGGAGTGCCTTGTGTGCGTGGTTGAGGAGCTTGAAGGTGATCCTCTTGTTGACAGGGAACCAGTGCAGGTATCTCAGGTGGGGTGTGATGTGGCTGCGGTAAAGGATGTCGAGGATCAAGCGTGCAGAGGCATTTTGGATGTGTTGAAGTCGTTTCAGGAGTTTGGCCGAGGCTCCTGCATAGAGGGCGTTTCTGAAGTCCAACCTGCTGCTGACGAGGGCCTGTAGATCTTGCTGAGCAACCCAGAGGTTGTGATAAACCCGAGGATTCGCTGACAAACACAGTTCTATGAGTAAACTGTGGAGGCACAGTTACTCCTAGAACTCTGACTCCCACCACCCCACATGGCCCCCACAACCCTCCCCCCAACTCATCCCTTCCAAAATAGGCAAAGGTCCTTCAACAGAGGGACTCTGAGCACACCGGACAACATAGCTATTATGTGAAGGACCAAAGTGGATGTCTTGTTTCAGCCACGATAGAAACAGCATTACTCGCTCAGAGAAAATATACACATCATAATGTATAGCAAAATACAAAATTGATCAAACATTTGCAAAAATAGCAACATTTTCACCAAATGTTCAGTGTGCAAAGTCCAGGCTGCTGAAAGGAAAAGCAGATTTTACAAATAATGTGGCCATCTCAGCTGAGCTCACTCGTCTTTATTTCGCATCAGTCTAACTCTCTCCTTAGGCTCTCATTGCAAAAAGTCAACTCTTAGGGAAATTAATACCCATTGGTGGTATTTAAAGGTGCTGTATCACTTCTGAGTTGCAGAATGCAGTTCGTGTGCATTTTTTTTACACCACAAATTCCGCTAAGGTTAACCTGTAGGGAAAACACCTCAGTTATGCACAAGTTGCAATACTGATTGGAACAAGGGACTAAGGGGCATATTTACAAGGACTTTGCACCACAGAAGAGACACTTTTTATGACACACTGGTGGTGCACTGCCCTGATCCATATTTACAAAGCAACGTTAAGCCACTTTGCGTGGCTTAATGCGCTTTGTAAATATTGTACCCTTTCGTGCAGGCTTCTGCATGAAAGGGGCATGCAGTGAGTATTGCTGTGGGCGTTCCACACCCATTGCTTCATGATGCTGCCCCAGATTTAAAAGGACTTGTAAATCTGAGGTAGTGCCAAAAACTAACACAAGTAAAAAGCAGGCAGTAGATTGGTGCAACGTGGGGAAATACTTGTATTTCTCCTTGTTTTTGCTCTTGCTCTTTCTTTGCAGCAAACATTGAAGGAGAAAATAGCCTTTAATGATTGTTTATGTGCAGGAAAGTGTCCCTTGCTGCAAAAAAACTATCATCCCTGCAACACAGACACCCTTGCACCGTGATGCAAGGATGCCTGCATTACAGAGATGATTCCCTGCAATGCAGGAAACCGTGCACCATGGTGTAAGCGTGTCTGTATTGGTGCTAGGCAGCATTATTTAGCTCCAGTGCATGGAAAAACACAGGGGTGTGCCACATTTTTGTGAATATTGCACATCTCTGTGTTATGGATGACTCCGGGCTGGGCTGCCAAATTGCTTGCAGTACGGCATTGCGCCATTTCCTTGTAAATATTCCCCATTGGCTCTCTTTGCACTTGCTACATCTCATCTGTTTCCTGTGGCCCCTAATATATTTTTAGTTCTTCAACTAATCGCATTTGCACTGCATCACCTCAGTCATTCACATTGATGAAATCACATAATTTATTACCTTCTTGTTCAGAACCGCCACTAGGCGCTTGACCCATTACACCAGGTTGCTCCCTCTCTAAGTTACCTCCAGACTTACTAGACTTGTTTTCAACCTTCCTCCTTTCCCCATATCGGTTTACATTCTCGCTTCATCTCTTTCTAACCACTCCCTCTTGCAGTTTTATTGATTTCCCTGATACATGTCTCTTTCCCTCTGCTGTTTGGGTTAGCCTCTCACTGACTTCTCTTTTCTTGCTTGCATCATTTTATTGCAAAAAATACAGTTGATGGACAGAATGCAGAACAATGTCATACATTCACCCCAGTCAAAGATCTGGGCGTTAATCTATCGTTTTGTTGCACTCCACACCACCCTAGGTCAGACAATGGCTATATGCAAATCAGCCTTGACCCTGTGCCTCATGGGAACAGTCCAGCCCGAACTGCCAAGCCATGTCTTTCCTGGACTGGAATCAAGCATCCTAGGACCGGTTTCTGGCTATCAGCCGTCTTCAGCCAGGATAGCTTGCATCCAGCGGCGTGGAGAGCATGGGACTCACGTCTGAGCATACCATCTCACTCGGGGTGACAAATGCAAAAAAAAACACAGTTGATGGACAGAATGCAGAACAATGTCATACATTCACCCCAGTACAGAGATCTGGGCCTAAATCCATCGTTTTTTTTGCACTCCATACCACCCCAGTTCAGACATGGCCATATGCAAATCAGCCTTGACCCTGTGCCTCATGGGAACAGTCCAGCCCGAACTGCCAAGCCATGTCTTTCCTGGACCGAATCAAGCATCCTAGGACCGGTTTCTGGCTATCAGCCATCTTCAACCAGGATAGCTTGACTCCAGTGGTGTGGAGAGCCTGGGACTCACGTCTGAGCATACCTTTCCCACTTGGGGTGACAAATCCAAAAACCGCAGTTGATGGACAGAATGCAGAACAATGTCATACATTCACCCCAGTACAGAGATCTGGGCCTAAATCCATCGTTTTTTTGCACTCCACACCACCCCAGTTCAGACATGGCCATGTGCATTGCATCATTTTATTGTTTGTCTCTGGCCTCTTTTGCTTTGCATCATTTGTCACATTCCATCTAGATCCTTCTGATAAATTTCACCTGCCTATCACATCGCAAGGGACATTTTTATTTGAATCAAACATGCATATATTTCCACCACATGTTGTTTGAATGTGTGGATAACAGGAATGGTGAAAGGATACAAAATATGGACTAGGGAATATAATTATATTTTCCTTACATTAATTCAAAACTCGGAGTTCCTGATCCTGGTACCCTCGGTTTTCCAGGGCACTTTTAATGTCATATGTCTCTTATGCCAATTTCCAAGCAACTGACCCATTGGTCTCCTGGATATGGGAATCCAAAGAAATCTAGTACTTAAACTAAAGTGTGTTATGGAAGCAGCAGCAGCATGCACATAGTTGGAGGGATTATAATCTCCACAGCGAATTCGAAAAACCTAAAAGAGGTTTTGGCCATCTAATTTAAAATATCAATTTTATTAGATGAAATATTATGCCTCAACTTGCCACTGATCAATTATATATCCCTAAGGTCCGTGTCTGCAAAGTAACTGAATTATAAAATGCAGATTTCCCTTCCTTGAAAAATCAACTTCCCCTTGAACACAATAGTGTTCCTAAAGAATGGAGTAGTGCTAAGTGGAGAACTGAGCAAAACACTTAATCATCTGCCACAATTCACAGCCTACCTACTGTAGGTTCTCCCCTCCCCCATAATTTAAAGCACAATTTCTCCTGGGAGTTAAAACTGAGAGGAAACTCCACCAGGCTTTGATGTCACAGCGCTGAGAACAGCCGCAGTATAACAAGTACTGGGTCACATACATTTCTGCAGTACACTCCTCTGATGTGATCCTTTTCTACACTTCGGCTCTGCTCATTTTTTAGTAAGCTGCAAAGGTACCGAGACCCATCTTAGACACTTGTATAGAGGACAATATTCATTTTTTCACCTTTTCTCATGTAATAACTTTGAATATCTACACAAACTCTTCATGTTAATGTTTTCTGCTAGCATTCTGCATGGCAGTTTTATGACATTTTATAACCATTGTATTCAGTACTTAATTTGAGCCAGTGGTTTCCGATGCTCAGCATGGGCACTTAATTGTCAACACCAGCACTTATGATAGTCTGCCACATGGTGGCACTGTCTATCTAATTTAGAAGGGAACACAACAGCAGTTGTTTATTACTTCAATGTACTTTAAAATGACATGCTTACCACCCAAGCAATTCTTACAGCTTTGGGGGCACAGAATAGTCTACATTGTCACACTTTTTAGCAGTGTGATGGTTAGTAGTTGCATTGGTACTGTCATTGGCAGGGCTGGCAGAGGCAATGGGTAGCACGAGCTGCAGTGGTCTCCGGGCAAGGGCTCTGGCACCTACGTTTTTTTACATTTGAAGCATTGACTATATTTATGCCCTTTGTAAATGAACAAGTTATGTAATAATGTTCCCTCCAAAGACTTTTCTCTCTAAAATACACTACATTAACTTGTGTGAACATTAGGGTGCATATTTCAATCTCAACATTTCCTTCCTAAAACTTATGATATGTAGTTGCTCATTTTTCACAACTTCCCTCACATCTTAATTTGGAGGTTTTGGGACCGGAAGTACGTAGCTTTTTCTCTGTTGCAAATGGGCCGATTCGCAGAATCAGACCGTTTGCGACTGGTAGGAAGCTTTTTTCGATGTACCATCCCCTATTTTGCAATTCAGTAACCTATCACCGAATCGCAACTAGGTTAGCTGTTCAGTATTAGGAAGGGGAACCTTAAGGGCGTCCCTTCCTAGTAACAACTTGAGGGGTATATATGAATATTTTGCGACCGAAATGCGGCCTCAACACATTCGCTTTTTACCACCAAATTAAATTTGTGACCCCTTCCCATTTGTGAATGTATATGAAAAGTTTTTTAAGAGCAGGCAGTGGTCCCACGGACCACTATCATCCATTAAAATATGAAAAGAAAACTTTAGATTTTTCTTTTTGAAAAGAATCCTGCATTTAAAAATAAATAAAATGTTGCTTTATTTAAAAGCAGTCACAGACATGGTGGTCTGCTGTACCAAGAAGTCCACTATTTCTCTGTTTTTAGCAATTCCCAATGGGTCGCAAATTGGGACTTACCCCATGAATATTAATGAGGTAGTTCAATTGAGAGCCACTGAGAATTGCACACAGTGTAAAACACACTGTTGTACATAGCTGTTTGTGATTTCCTAATAGCGAATTGCAAACGTTCACCATTAAGAAATCACAAGCAGAAATGTTAGTACATATGGCCCTAGGTTGTATATTTTTCTAACAGAGCATATTTTCAGTAGTCTCTTGCTCACTCCCACCACTGAATGAATAAGTCTTAGCCTCTTTCATGCTCGTGACGGCCGGGATCTGTCTTTTCTACACTGTTCTCCGGTGTTATTGGTTTCTAAGCTAGACAGAACGATATTTTTATAGATGACAAAATTTGAGATCAGTGCACGTCTGTCCTCGGGATTAGCTCCATCAAAAGTATAGCTCTGATTTCGACATCACAATACCGTGTATGCATAACCCTCAGACCTTCCTATACTCGTCCTGTTTGCATATTTTTTTTAACTTTTTTTTCTGACTGATGCTATTGATTAATGTAAACAAAGGAAGACTTCTATCTGCAGTTTGCTTTCAACATATGCCAAGGGAGGCAATTCCAGTAAGGTGGGCTATAAAACTGGTATCTATTTGCTCAAGAGAGGTGACATTATAAATGAAATACCTGGAAGTGTAACATAATAGGTTCAACTAGGGTCTTTCTCTTACTACAAGTCTCACGCCCCTCCCTTTCAACTCAATGCCACTCCGACTTCCCTTTCCCTCTTTTTAAAGACTTTGGGGCATATTACCAACAACTAGCGATAATTATCGCTATGTTGGCTTAGCAGCGCTTAGGAACCTTGCTATTATCAAGGTTTATCTCCTAAGCGATAAAAATCGGCCGAAATGCATGAATATCACTGAAAAGTCAGCGATATTCATGCATTTGCGAGCTAATGCTCTTAGCCATGTTATCCACCTACCATTGGATAACATTGCTAAGAACTGCTCAGGGGCAGGTGTTAGCTTTTGGAGATAATCACGCTTAGCGCGAATATCTCCAAAAGTTGGTAATAGGAGATAGCGATGTTAACGACTGTTTCCAGTCGCTAACATCTTGGCCCGCCCACTTTGCATGTCATTGGTGATAAAGTTCACTGACATGCAAAGTGGGGCCCAAGATGGTCGCTATCTCCTACTAGCTGTCGCTAACTGGTGTTAGCGACAGCTAGGTAATAGTGAGATAATTTTATCTCCGCTTTCTTGGCTTTAAAAGCCAAAAAAGCGGAGATAAACCTCCTTGATAATATGCTCTTATCTTTGTTCCTCTTTCCTACTTTGTCTCTGCCAGAGATGTGCCTTCCTAATTGACTTCTGTCTTTGGTTATTTCACTTCCACTCTCAGGTCTAGCCCCTCCAACATCTTACGTACCTCCAAATTTTTGCCAGCTCTCTGCCTCCCTTCTTCTATCCCTCCCTCCCTTTCAGATTCTCTCTCTCTCTCTCTCTCTCTCTCTCTCTCTCTCTCTCTCTCTCTCTCTCTCTCATCTAACCTGCTCTAATCACACCTTGCTTGGTTTCCAATTAGTGTCCATCTGCTAGGGAGGGCTGGAAGCTCCTCGCTGGGGGGGTCTGGGGTTAAACACACATTAAAAGCACCATCTGATGCGGGAATCGCTGGAGCGCAGAGCGGGACAGAGGAGCGCGCGGCAAAGAGCCGCAGTCTTCTCCCCCTGCAGGCGATGCAACAGCCTGCCCACCTGAGCTCCTGCCAGGGCTTCTGGACACTGGCAGCTGCCACCAGCTGGGCCCGTGATGGTCCAGGGCTCACTCCATCTCTGACTGGAGAGGAGGGGGGAACACTGGCTCTTTGCAGGAATTCTGCACTAAATGGATATCACAGGTTTGCCAACTCCCATCGTGCCATTGTGTGTCACATGATAATGCCCACGTCACATGGTGCCATTGTGTGTCACATGATAATGGCCCACATCACATGGTCACCGGGTGAAGGACCGATATCACACAATGGAAAAGAAGGAGAGCTGTAAAACGTAAATATATACATACACACAAAAACACAGAGGTTTTCACTCCTTTTCAGCCATTGGTTGGTTCAAGTGTCATTCACATTTTGTGCTTCCACTCAGCACCTCATACAAGATGGGGCAGTGGATGGGCCTACCTTATCCACTAGCAGGCTTGCCCTGTGAGTAACAGCATCTATCGCATGTGCACAGCTGCCTGGAAAGGAATGCGCTTAAAGGTTGAGGATGGTGTAATGTGGCTGCTGGTCATATTTTGATGATTACTTTTTGAATCTTGTTTTTATTAGTGATTTTATATTCACATAGAGAAAAGATAAACAGTGTTACAGATCATTAGTGTAATGATACTCTTTCTTCCCCCAATAACTCTCGGAGTCGGATGGTGGTACCAACCTCTTTATTCAGGTACATACATACAAGGAGCGCAAAGCATGTCCTGCGCCCAGCCTGCTCGCGCTCTGAATGCCGCGCTCCGCCTGCCGCGCCTCTACGTCAATGCACGTCACGTGGCCACGTGACGTGCCGTGCTCGCGCGCTCACTACATATCTCCCTTTTTTCCAAAGAGTTATGTGAACAAGTCCTGACTCATATCATAGTCTCTGAACCTCACCTTCTCGTCAGTCTTACCGGGGAACTGGCAGTCGTTGCTTCTTCACTCTGTCCACTCTCTAGCGCAGCCGCGCCAGGCACACTCCGACCGCTGTCTTCCTCCGGCTGACACTCTGCACTGGCCTCTTGATCTTCGTTACTACTTTCTCCTAAGTCCGGGTCTTCACCTCCATAGTCACTGGAGTGGTCACTGTTGCTCTCACTCTCTTCCCTGTTGTCTCTGCTTCTCCAGTTGAGTATTTTATTGCACCCGGCCATGCGATCCTGCGACCACACGTTTCCATCGCTCAGCAAGGCCGCCCGGCCCTTGATTTCCACAACTCTCAGGGGCCTGCTGTATTTACTTTCCCCTTTTTTCTGTAGAGTGGGCAGTCTTACTCTCACCCATTCCCCCTTTTCGAGGGCAGTGTCTTTTACATTCCTCCTCGCATCATAGTGTTTGGTATACACTGCTTGTGCCTTCTTCAGATTGGCTTGCACCACTGCCGGTGACCACTCACTCTTGATAACTCTGTCCTTCCATATCCTGTTGTCTTGGGTGAACGGCTCCCGGCCCCTTAATATCTGGAAAGGGCTATAGCCAGTGTTCGTGGGAGTTATCCGATACGCCCACACCATGTGCCATATCTCCGCCTCCCAGTCTTTGTTGTCTGCAATAGCCGCTTGTATCGAGCCCATCACCACTCTATTGAAGCGCTCCACCAACCCATTCCCCGCCGGGTGATATATGGATGTGTGTTTAGACGCTATTCCATTTCTTTGCATAAATTGGTTCCATCTGTCAGAGCGGAATTGGGGCCCATTGTCACTGAGGACACACTTAGGGATGCCCTCTCTCACGAAGGTCTCCGCCATGAAGCTCACTATTTTCTCAGTGTCCATTGTTTCTTCGATCTTTACTTCCGGCCATTTCGAATAACGATCCACCATTACACAAATGTATTTCTGTATACCCTGTGCATTCAGCACTGGCCCTAAAATGTCGATGGACAGTTCCTCCCACGGGTTTTGTGGAGGATCAATCTTTCCCAGGGCAGGGCGCAATGGTTTAAGCGTTTTGTCCGCGCCTTGGCACCTCAGGCACTCTCTCACGTGTCTTTCCGCTCTTATGTCCATTCCTGGCCACCAATAATTCTGCTTGGCCCTTAGTTTCAGCTTTCCCACTCCCAGGTGGCCTTCGTGTAACATGTCCATCAATCTGGGTATCATCGTTGACGGGGGTATGACTCTTTCCCCTCTGTATATAAATGTTCCCTGGTCATCCATAGATAGTTCCTCTCTCACCTCGAAGTAGGGGACAAGGCCACGCTCTAATTTGCATTTGTCCGGCCAGCCTCTCACAATGTATTCCTTCACTCTCTCCAGATTCGGGTCTCCTTCATATGCCGTTCTCCATTCCTGTTTGCTGATAGATACTTCGAGGTCCTCGGTGAGTGCGACCCACTCTTCCCCTGCCTCCGGGCATTCTGTACTGGGCTCCATCGCTGCCGCCCTACTCAAGTAGTCCGCCACTTTGTTCCTGTTCCCTGGAATGTGTTCAACATCATAGCGGAACTCCATTAATTTGAGCGACATTTTCGAGATCCTCGGTGTTGCTTCCGCATGTCCACTGGAGGTGAGCACTTTGAGCAGGGGCTTGTGATCGGTCCTCAACCGGAACCTTGTGCCCCACAGGAACTGCCGGAACCGGGACATGGCCCACACCACCGCCAACATTTCTTTTTCAATCACACTATATCTCTTTTCAGTGTCATTCAGGGTGCGGGATGCGAAGCATATGGTTTCGACTCTCCCCTGACCTCGGTCTTGCATGAGGACTGCCCCCAGTCCTTTATCACTTGCATCTGTGGTTAGTATGGTGCTTCCTTGGGGGTCGAACCCTTGCAATGGAATTGCCCCTGCCACTTCTTTCTTTATCATTTCAAATTCCCGTTGGGCTTCCTCTGACCAACAGAACTCGCTGTTCTCACGGGTTGACAGCCTCATGTGGTGAGTTTTCGAGGCGAAATGTTCAATGAATTTCCCATAGTATTCCGCCATTCCCAGGAATGACCTGACTTCCTCCTTGGTAGCTGGTGATGGTGCGTCGCAGATCGCCTTTACATTTTCACTCTTGGGAGTCACACCTTGAGCACTGATTTCGTGGCCCAAGTACGTTACCTTCTCCATCCCTATCCGGCATTTGGCCCATTCTGCTGTGAGGCCCTTCCCTTCCAGGATGCCCAACACCGCCTCCAGCTTCCTGTCGTGGTCTGTCCTGTCCTGGCCCATCACCAATATATCATCCTGGAAGTATTGCACTCCCTTGAGGTCCTGAAACAGCTGATGCATGAGCTTTTGAAATACTGCAGCCGCCGAGGCTAGTCCGAACGGCATGCGGCGGAATCGATAGCATCCGAAGGGAGTTATGAAGGATGTTAAGCTGCGGCTCTCTGGGTGTAACGCTATCTGGTGATACGCTGAAGTCAAGTCTATGGTGGAGTACCACTGAATACCCCTGGTGCTGGCCAGCATCTCCTCTATCCGGGGAAGAGGAAACTTCTCCACCACTATATTTTTGTTCAATTCACGTAGGTCCACGCACAAACGGACCTTCCCGTTTGGTTTCTTCACCACCACCAACGGCGATAGCCATTCAGCACAGGCTATCGGTTCAATGATCCCTCTTTTCTCCAGCTGTTGTAGTTCTTCCTTCACGTCGTCCCTTACTGCTAGCGGGATGTTTCTCACCTTGTGTGCCACCGGAACGGCTCCTTTTTTGAGTACGATCTTGTGTGCAAATCTGTCGAGTTTGCCCACTGAGCCTCCAAAGACCGTTGGGAACTTCTTCCTCCATTTATTCGTGTCCAGCGCTTCCTCCGGCTCCGTCAATAATATCTGTTCCTTGCCTCCCGGGTCTAGCTTGATGCCCAGGTCTCCTTGGTCGAGCCACCCTAGGACGGAGGGACCTTTCTCGGAGACATACAGTTTGCACCTGGCCTCTCTGCCCCTGAACTCGAAGTTCAATCTCCTGCACCCGGCCATGGGGATTCGATCACCGTTGTAGGTAACGGGACGTATGTCCATCTTGTCCAGCTCGGGGCCCAGTCGCGGAGCAAACTTCTCTTCCCACACGCTCCGGGGGATGATGGTGTAAGGCGACCCTGTGTCTGCCACCACCTGGACTTCGACGCCTCCGATCTTCATTTCCATGACGGGTTTCATTGTTCTTCCTCCGCCGGTGCCACGGCTTCGGTCGTTTATGCTTAATACTTCGTCGTAGATGCAGAGGACGGTGATCACCTCTTCCTCTGCTGCTTCTTCTGGCTCCTCCGACGCTTGGGCCACGTACTTCACTGCGTTCTTGGCTGCCTTCTTCCTGCACGCCTTTTCAAAATGGCCGATTATTCCGCAGAACGTGCATTTGGCGCGAAGCGCGGGGCACTTCCGGTCGTGCGCCTCGTGCGTCCAACTGCCGCATCTGTAGCAAGGCCGTTTGTTACTTCCGGCCTGTTTGCCAGGGTTGCCTGGGCTGTTCCGCCATTTGTCGGGACCCTTTTCTGGCTGTTTCCGTGCCTGATTATCCTTGTGGTGTTCTTCCTCGTCTACTTTGTTCACCGTCCCACTGGGCACGATTTCTTTCTTCGTAGCCGCTGCACACCTTCGTGCCAGTTCAGCCCTTTTCACTATCACCAACACGTCCTTGAGAGAGGTGTCCCCTGCGGCCCATAGCTTGTCCTGCACGCTCGTGCACGTGGTGTGCATCACCACTTGGTCTTTTATGAATTCACTTTCCCAGTTGGCATATTTGCACGATACCGCCAGTTTCTTCAACGCCGCCACATATTCTTCCACCGTTTCCCCGGGTAGTTGCTTCCTTTGCTGGAAGTTAAACCTGTCTACTGAGACGCACAACGAGGGTTTGAAGTGTTCTTCTAGGTCTTCCAGCGCATGGGCATACACGTCGTCATCCTCTGTCTCTCTCTTCTTCGGCACCAAGCTTTTGTAGATCCTTAGGCCTTCAGGGCCCAGATTCAGCAGCAGGATGCGTTTCTTTCTCGGCGGCTTTAACTTCTCCTCGCTCTCATCTTCCATCACTTCTATGAAATTGTCTATGTATTCCTTCCAGTCCTCCCATTTCATGAGCGGTTCTCCTGGTCGGGGAAGGAACTGGACTGGCGCTATCGCGTAGCCCGCTTGTGCATTCATCTTCTCCGCCCGGGTTGCGGGTAGCGTACCTTCCAGGCTTCTCGGGCTCCCTGGTGCACCGTTTCGCTCTTCCTTCTTGAGCAAGGGTGGAGGGCTGTTCCTTTCAGCCCTTTCCTGTTCGGGTGGAGTAGCCAGTGCTTATCCCGGTGGGCCGTGACCACGGCTGGCTTCCTACCTCGGTTGTTCAGGGTTCTTCGACCGTCGCTATTTGTGCTCTCGGTGCTCTGTTCTCTTTGCTGATGGTTGCGTTGCGCTCCTTGCCGTGCCCTATGAGGATGGGGTCGCTGTGCGTACCCTCGGGCCTTCCTCGTTTCTCCTGCGCCACCACTCCGTCCCGCCGTGCTTCTCGTAGTCTGCGTGGTGGGGGTCGTGGGTCGGTATCCCACCCTCGTCGCCACTGTAATGATACTCTTTCTTCCCCCAATAACTCTCGGAGTCGGATGGTGGTACCAACCTCTTTATTCAGGTACATACATACAAGGAGCGCAAAGCATGTCCTGCGCCCAGCCTGCTCGCGCTCTGAATGCCGCACTCCGCCTGCCGCGCCTCTACGTCAACGCACGTCACGTGGCCACGTGACGTGCCGTGCTCGCGCGCTCACTACAATTAGCATCAATACAATTCATTGAACATTTTCCGTTCGCCACGTGGCGGTGCGTCAGTGTGTGGCTGGATTGGGCGGTTGAGCCCTCGAGGTATCTCAGGAGGTAAAGTGCTGTGTATAACTTTGTGTATTTTTTCTAAGGTTGCCATTTAAAAAAAAAATATTCTTTTTACAAAAAAATGTAAAGAAAATAATCATCTCACATTTGACACTATCACACTCTTGGCATTGCCAAATCTTCTTTACAGATGGCTTCCAATTTTCCCCTAGATGTCTATGTGGATTGTGACCGAAATTAGTTTAGTCTATACATTTAGCACTTTCATATACCAAAACATTCACTCCTGGATAATTGTATCCACCTGGTGGAAAAGCTGACAGAAAGATGCGGAGGCAACAATATAAATTCTGTAATTCACTTAATACTAAGGAACGGTGGTCCTTGCAGGATTGTGGCATTGATTTACAGCACAGAACTGACACAGCTGCAGCCTCTGTATGCCCCCGCCATGAAACTGTTTGAAGCCACGCATTGCTGCTGCTGAATAGATTAGAGCTAATTAAGTAGACTGCAAAAATTCAAAAAAAAATTAAAAACTGTGGTAATTAAGCTGCGAAATGGATTAGTTAATGTCAATGTCATTTTTTCTTCTGCTGCGTTTCTGGAGCAATAAATGGTTCTTTTCGTTATAAAATGTATTGAAGCCATGCATTGCTTCGCCTTCATTGATTATAACTAATGAAGGGAACTGAAAAATTGCAAAAGGGTACAATAACAAATGTTGAGGTCCTTAAGCTAAAGGTCAACGCCATTTTTGGTTCTGCTGTCTTTCCGGTGCCCTGCAATGGTCGTTTGGTAAAAAATAAATTCTAGACGGTGGCATCACCAACATCCCCTTCTTCATCATTACTTTTTTGCCAGTCACATGGGTCCTACTCAGTGCCCTTCAGGCTGTTACCCCACCCCAATCCGTTTTGGTAAGGAGGTGAAATAAATATTGTTCTGTGGTCGGTTAAAGAAACTCTAAAGTAGGAAAATTAATGACAGCGAGTAACCCGGCTGATGTGAGAAAGAGATGCAAATTATGGCAAGGCACCATTTTTTTGTGAGAGAGGATATGGTACTCAAACTTACATCATATGGAAAAGACTAATAGTCAATTGGTTGACAATGGACTAATATAGCCTTATAGCCCGCCGTAGAGGGCTATACCAGCTATTAAAGGCCCTCTCCAGCGTTAAAGGCCCGAGCCGAAGGCGAGGGCCTTTAACAAGGGAGAGGGACTTTAATAGCGGTATAGCCCATCTACGAAGGGCTATAAGGCTATTAGAACATTCTGTCACTAGAGGGCAGAATGTTCTAACAAAAAAAACAAAGCCTTATGGGAGCGTGAGGGGATTGGAATCCCCTCAGGCTTCCTGAAGCCTTTGTTCACAGCCAGAGCTGTGAACAAAGAAACATTGGAATGTTGGAGCTCCAGGCTTATACCAGCCATTATAAGCCCAGAGCACTCCATTGTTTTCAATGGAGCTCCCAACATTCCAAAGTTCTAATACAGCCATAGAGACTGCCTTAGCTTGCTCTATCGGCCATTGAAAGCCCACTCCGGCGTTTCGGTAAGGGCCTTTAACAAGGGCTCAGGCCTTTATTGGCAGGTATATCCCGCTAGGGAGGGCTCCAAGGCTATTAGAACATTCTGCCCCTAGAGGACAGAAAGTTCAAATTTGTAAAACAAAGGCCTCACGGAGCCCGAGGGTGTTGAAATCTCCTCAGGCTCCATGAGGCCTTTGTTCACAGCAACAGCTGTGAATGAACATTGGAATGTTGATGCTCCGGGCTTCTCCCAGCCTTTAGAAGCCTGGAGCACTCCATTGTCTTCAATAGAGCGCTCAACATTCTAATGTTCTAATAAAAATTATGTTTTCTCTATTCAAAGCTGGGCTGGTTCCTGGAGTCGAGGATCACATTTCTGTAAATATCAATTATTTGAAGGACTTCTGTTAATCTTCCATGAGAAAACAAATTAAATTAACACAGGTAATAACAATATTAGGAAATAGTGTGCAGACTAATAAATACTGCGAGACATTTCTTTCCAATTGGGAGCAGGTATTAGTTTAATTATAAGTATTTAGCGCATTTAATTCAGAAGAAGTACATAGAGGTTGTGATTGACATTTGAACACGTAGCTCATGTTGAACCAGTGCTCCCTCTTCTCTGTGTAGTATACTAGGCTGTTGTCAGTGGTTGAGGCTCCCTGGAATATAAGTGAATAAAAGATTCTGTTGATTATGTCCTGCTACCGTGAGATTTATCAAATATTTCCGGTACCCTGTATTTGAAGTAATTTATTTAACCCCTTCGCTGCGGTGGCAATTCCACCACAGCGATAGGGGGGTGGGGGGGAGCGGGGGGGTTGCCAAGCGGTGCTCGCATGCTCGTGACGGAGCCGCTCCATCACAAGCCGCTGTTGAGCTGTGCTCATGACGGAGCAGTTCCGTCATGGCCCCGCCCGCTCAATGGAACGTCCAGCGCAGGTGCGGAATTCGCGTGCGCAGGTGCACCGAGCGGGCCATGACGGAACCGCTCCGTCATGAGCACAGCTCAACCAAGGCTCATGACGGAGCGGCTCCGTCATGAGCATGGAACCAGTTAATTCTTTAATATGTGAAGCTGCATGCAATGTTAATGAACCTTTTCGGTGCTCATGACGGCTCCCGGCCGTCATGAGTCACTGTATGCGTGTGCTCATGACGGCCGGGAGCCATCCGAACTTTGCTGCTCCTCCTACGCAGTGTTAATTCCCTGCCTGTGCGGGTGAATTAATTTGTGGCCCGAGTTCGCCCCTACCACCCAACCCCCCCGCCTCCCCGCACCGCGGCAGAATTCGCACCACGGCAAAGGGGTTAATTCATCTTATAAAGAAATACCACTAATACTACTACTACTGAGTTCCTCTGATAGGGCAGGAATGAAATATTTCCATCTGCAGCTCAGATCTTTTCGTAAAACAGTTTTGAGGGCACCCTCAACAAAGCCAGTCTGCTCTGTCCTACACAGCATCGCAAAGGTCAATAAAAAATTTGACCATACAGCTGACCTCTTCACTTTGAAAGACCCTCCAGATCTGAATTCATTGCCCAGCAGACTTGGATTTCCAGCAGGAAGCTCGTTTGTTCATGGTCTTCTCAGGGCAGTACCTTCCTCTGGGTCCAGGACCATTGCAGTGTCCCAGTGCACAGTTTCTTGAAGCAGGTTCATTGCTGCAGGCAGGTTTGTCAGTTGAGATAGGTCCAAATAGCCATGCAGACCAGTTCCCGAAAAGGCCCTAGACGTGATGATTGAAGCCACGCGATATAACAATCTCCCTATTCTGCATCAACGGGCAGAAGCTCATTTTGCAGCATTCAGGGAGGATTTATCTCCCCAAGTGTTACAAGCAAATTCTGAAATCTAATTTAAGCAATTAAGAGGTGATATTTGATTTCTGATGTTTTCCCTTCAAAACCTTGCAATGTAGATGTTACAGTTTTAAGCATGAATGTTTTTCTATGGAATGGGTAAGTTGAGAGCCGGACAGTGGCTGAGTTGGGCAGTTTTGTGAAGCTGAGGAAATAAGGCAAGTTCCCACTTTGTTTTGGTGATTCTTGGTGTTGGACTGAGCACCACAGCTGATATTACAATTCAGATGATCAGCAGGGAACACACTTGTAAGCAACACATTAGCTTTTTCTGCGGAGACAGAGTCACACTGAGACTGAGGCTGTAGGAGAGTAGGGTCTGCTTTCCTATGGTCACCCCATTTTTTGCTTTTTGCTTCACTGGTTTTCGACTTAATGTGGCTGTGGGCCTGCTAATCAGACCCACAGCCCAGCTGCTCTCTCTCTAAATTCACTACAATGTACTTTAGGTGCATTACCAATTGGATACTGGGTCACCTTATGAGCCCCTGCACAGTGTACTATAGGTACCCAAAGCATAGGTGCATCCAAGGCCTACCAGGGGCTGCAGCATGTATTATGCCACCCCTGACTGGCCTCTCACATTGACACAACTGGCTGATCACTCAGCTGGGGCAAGGTCGTGTAATCATCCCTTGCTTAGATATAGTATTCCTATATCTAACCTTATATCTAGACACATATACACCTATAAGTCACTCCTATGGCAGGCCTTAACAATCCAGGAGGCAGAGTGCTTGGTTTTATGTGAGATGGTGCTCTAGCATAAGCTGAGCCTGTCTGCAGCTTTCGGAACCATGTCCTTATAGCTGTTCTAGGATATTGCCCTACCATATACTCTTAAGTGCATTATGAACCTCGCGGTTAAATGCTAACTCTGGTTTGGCTTTATCAAAACATGTCGAGTAAGGTGTCATACGCTTTGGAATACTACCCATTCGCCTGTTCTGGCGACGGGGGTAGCAGTCATGGAGAAGACATGTTGTTCCTACTAATCCCGGTTAAGGTTTACCAGAGCCTCAGCATCACAAAATGGATGCTGCTGCCACAGACACAAGTCTGAACTCCTGCTGCTGGGAGTCCTACCAGCGAGGGAGGCTTGGACAAAAGGTTTCCTGTCTTGGGAGGTGCAAGCACCACCCCAGACAGGCTCTTGTGTATTAGGGCAGGGAGGGCTGAAAGAAATGAGACAGTGCCTGGGGCACACAAGGTGTCCAATGCATAGTCCAGTTCAAACCAGTGCTGGGGCACTCCAGCCCCAGCTCTGGCACCAAACTGGACAAAGGGAAAGGGGTGTAACCACCCCCTTCCCTGGTCCCACCCCTAGAGGGACCAAGCAGGTAATCCAGCCCCTAGATATGGAGTATAGGTAGGAGCTGAGTCCCAAGACTTTAGATTTATCCTGACTGAAACTTGAAATGAAACTCTGGACCTTCGACAATCTACCTGAAGATAGAAGACTGAAGAATCTCCCTTGTGGTCAAGGAGTGACCACCCTGCACAAGCAGGCACCATCCAGCGACCAATGGCTTGCTTTGTCGATGCTCCCACCGGAGCCCGAGCTCAGAGCCTGACAAGAACCGGACTTCCAGACTTCCAACAGCCCGATCCACAGTCCCAGCAGAGCTGAGACCCGTGGAGGCGACGAGAGACGTGGGACCAGCCATCTTGAAAAGTCAGCGACTTGCTTTTTGTGCAACACCCGAGGCACCCTTGAAGCTGTGCATTGGGGATTGAGAATCCCCAGTCCCGAGCATCATTTGCACTGAAGATCAGCCCTGCACACTTCACGAGTTCTGTGTGGGGCCCTTCTGCATTTTCCTGCTTGACATGTCTGCCCAGTCACTTGCCCGTTGGCTAGTTGCCATCTTGGCAACGAAACCTTGAATTTTACACCACTGGTCTGGTTGCTCCAGACTGGCCCTTGCTTCCCTGAAAAGAAGCACCCATCAGACCTTGCTGGTCTGATTAAGAAGCCAACTTAGATTCCTGCGTGGGTTGCCTTTGCCAAGGCTTGTTGACTCCAATCTGGAAGCCGACACCGCCGACAGCGAGAGCCTTTGTGGGACAGTGCGTGCCTGACTCCTGGTTGTCGTTGACGCCTCTTGGTCCACGTGGCTGCAGAGACAAGCTTAACGACATCACCTGATTGCTTCGTGACATCGCCTGGTTCCTTCCTGGTTCCTTCCTAGTCACTGGCTAGTGACCCAGACTCTGTCCCCTCTGCTTTCAGGTACTCTTCATCCTCGATCCGCCCTTGGATCCAACCAGACACTTCTCTCCTGGTCGCCTGCAGCATCTTTCTTCACGGCTCCATAGGATTCAGCGACGAAACCCGACACACTTTGACACCTATGCTCCCGCTTCATGTGGGTGAGGTAACGCGAGTACTCCGGTGATCCTGTGGTTATTGACTATCCAACTGTCTAGGTTTCAGGTAACTTTCATCGAGTCCAGTCAGAAGTGCCCTAAAAGAACTAGTTTCTAACTCTTTTGTTCCCAATCATTCTCTATGGTAACTTGCGTGTGAGTAAAGACTCTGCACACGCCTCCAGTGGGCCTCTTGCTTCCTATCCCTTAGTAGTACAGCGTAGCCCCAGCAATTCCCTAGGCCCTAGACCTATTCATTTTCCAAGAAGTGGTACTTATACCACTATTTTAGTATATGGTTTAGCGTGCCCCTAGGGCCCTACTGTAGTTTGTGCAACTTATTGTATTTTAATTAAGTATATTGTAATGTGCTTGTGCCTCTGACCTCATAAAGAGTTCAGAGGGTTTGTCTAGAAATAAATATATATATATATATATTTTATATATATCCTGTGTGGTGTCCTTTCAATTGGTATTAAAGGGGTTACATATGGTAAAACAGCTGGCTTCACATGCCCTCTTGAGTTTAGCCTAAGACTGCTTTGTCCATGCTACCACTAGGATAGCTGGTCTATAAGGTTGACTTTACAACCATCACCATGAGGGTTGTTTGGACTGGTGCAAGGTGCTCACTAGAATAGTGAACATCATATACCAGGCCAACTTTTCACAGAGGCGCCTGGTGAACCAACAGAATAAATAAAGAGCAGCTCAAATACCATTTTGGTGAACGCTGGTGCTTGTTTGAGCACCAACGCCAACATTTCAATTCTGGCAAAGAGCTGAGAACTCACTTGCCATCTGAACAATCAGTTTCCCTTCAGAGAGTGAGGACAGTCACTTTGGAAGCAGGGCCGGCTTTAGGGCAGTGCAACTGGTGCGGCCGCACTGGGCGCTGACCTTTGGAGGAGGCGCTGTCCTCATGGGGGGACATTGCGTTTAGCAATAACTCATGATTGGAGAGATGGGGGCACTTTTGCCTCGTCGTAGTGAGCGAATCCGAGGAGGTGGTCATGGGGTGTGGGGCGCCAAAAATGAGTGTCGCAACGGGCGCCACCAGCGCTAAAGCCGGCCCTGTCTGGGAGTACGGTAAATCAAGACGAACCATCGGAGGAACAAAGAGGAGCTCCCACAGCGTTTTCGTGAATTCTTGTGTTTGTGTGGATGATATTGCACCAGAGTTCTTAAAAGTGGGGTAAAAACAAACCAAATCCATTGACGTTTTCATTTTCAAGCAGACGAATCAGTACTTCCTTAACTTCAGTGTAGTCTGTGCGAGGTCTGCACTCCACTTCCTGTCGGGATATGGACCACCCCTCATTTTCACTAGGGTGTGTGGTCATTTACAGATAAGAAATTAGTTTCAAACAGATAAGCTTTCATCACCTTCAACAAATAAGGTAACTCAAAGACCCTTCCCTCAATTGTAGCTCAATGATGAATGTTTTTTACTACCACCGCTCATCAGTGCTAGATTTGGATCAGATTTTGATAGCCTTTTTTATATATGATATACATTTAGAGCCTGAAACCCAGTAGGGTGACCACCCCACTCATTGTCATCATCCACATTGTTTCCAGTTCTGGGCTTTCTTGTAATAGCCTCATATATTCTGGTTGCTGTATTCTGGGAGCACTTCCAGTGAACTAATTAGGACAAAATACCTGATAACAATGAGTTGTTGATGAACCCCTCCCATGCTTGTGACGGAACCGCTCAGTCACGAGCCTTGGGTGGGCTGTGCTGGTGACGTAACAGTTCCGTCAGGGCCCGCTCGCCGCGCCAGCGCGGCGCAAAATCCGTGCCTGCGCTGGGCGTTCTAAAGAGCGGGCGGGGTTGTGACGGAACCGTTCCGTCACAATCACAGCTCACCCGAGGCTCGTGATGGAGCGGTTCCGTCACGAGCACGGGAGCGCCGCGCGTCCCCGCCTCCCCCTTAGCGCTGCGGCGGAATAGCCGCCGCAGTGAAGGGGTTAAAAGCCAGGACTGGAAAAATGTCCACGATGGCATTGAATAGGTGGTCACCCTAGCTGAGTTTCAGGTTCTACATAACCGATATATAAGAAAAGGCCAGCAAAACCTAGAACGCAGCCTAGTGTCGGTTGATCATTGGGACAGTACAAAAGTCTGAAAAGAAGGTACGGGAGGTGGAGCCTGTGAAGGTCCGAATACGCCGCGATATGTGCACAGAGCCTTATACAGTAATGGAAAAGATCAGTGAGGTTAATTACTGCGCGGGTGTTGAACCTTTGTTACACACACACTAGCCAACCTTAGGGGGAGGCCATGTAAGCCATTGTTGGTTCTGGAGATTTTCTCATCCTCATGTTACAAGCCTCAAAAGACCTTTGCAAGACCTCTCAGATGCAACATTGTGTGTGTCTGTCCAGGGTGTGATGCTGGTCATGATTCTGTGTTCATGAGAAACAGTATTTTGTCAGTGTGATGGGGCTATGCCTGCAGAGGAAGAGCAATGGACTTGAGTGTCTTCTATTGTGCATAGATACCAGGTACAGGCATTGTTCTGTGTATTGTTGTTTTAGGAGATGATGTACAGTAGGACTTATTAGGCTGTTGTACAGTGCAGAGTACACCCTGAGGCAATTTCTGGGCACTATCAAGGAGATATCTATGTAGGTTAGAGGCCAACAAGCAATCATGTTGTTTCTTCATTTCATGTATTGTTGTACACAGTGCTTAATTTGAGCCAGTGGTTTCCGGTGCTCAGCACCGGCACTTAATCATCAACACAGCGCTTTTCATGAGCACCAGGTAAGGACGCATTACTACCCAGGGAGATTAAGGGATTTACCCAGAATCACAGGATGTTGAGCAAACCTGGTTCCCCAACTCCGAAGTCGGCAGCTCTAGCCATTGAGCCACATCCTCTCCCCGCTTTCATGGTTAGTAGTTGTTTTCTGTTTTATGCGGCGCTAACAGGAGAAATGGGCTGGTGCAAACTGCCTCCTGACGAGAGCCCCGGCACTTATTTTATTACAAATTAACCACTGGTTGTTCAAGTGAATCATGATGATGTGATGCAGTATGACATCGTTTTCTGTAAGCCCTGCAGGTGCGGCTCTTTAAGTGGTGGTTTTAGACAGATCATGTCAGTTTCTGCAAAAAGTGTGTTAAAAATACTCGCTTTTCTATATCTGAAACTATATTAAAGGAGCTTCCTTTCTACATTAGCCTGGAGACTTCTTGCAGCACGTTTTGAAATTGATGCCGGAAAAGCAAGCAAAGTATCAGGTGAACACGTACCAAAAGCTCCCAGAGGCCACATTACTGAAAACATCGAGAATAGCAAGGTATATTCTACACTGAACCTGAGCAACAGATACAGAAAGATCAGTCTGAAGAAAGTGGGCAGTGAGAAAAAGACTTTTCCGCTCCCAATTAGTTATTTTCCAGACCTTTTTGTGTCGAGAGAGTAAATGACTTTTCATCTCCCGAAGAGTTGTTTACCTGTCCTTTTTTGGGTGACAGAGAGTACAACAGCAATTGGTAAAGACAAAAGGTCTGGGACTGGTCGCTAGCCCTTTGGCTGTGTCAGTGCTTTTTTGGTTTTGGTATTTGTAGAACATTAATGCTATAGGAGCTACCAGGCACACACTGATATAAAAACAAGCATTTGCAATGCAATAGGTCTCGCATTAGTAAAGTTAGAGGTATTGGTCTTGTAAATGACAAATGTTGTATTTATGTTTTTGTTTTGAAAATAGCGAAATTAATAACTTTGTCATTTACAATGCCAATAGTGTTAACTTTTGCAAACGTAACACCTATAGCATTTGTAATGCAACATGTGTTGTATTTACATGACTTAGATGTATTAATATTAAAAATAACAATGGGTTGTATTTTTTTCAATAATTAATACTTAAATAAAAGTTATTGTAATTTATTATGGCAATAGCTTAAACCTTTGCAAATAACTTTTTGGAAGATTATGTTTAGTGTATTTTATTGTGATGAAAATACAAGAACAGAAGTGAAATATTAATTTTTTTTTGACATTTGTAATAAAGCTTGAAACATTGAGAGAACATATTTGAATCAGTTGTTGTTGAATGGTTGCACAGATTGATGCTGTGGTGGCTCTGAATGATGTTGTGGCGGCGACGAGTGATGCATTGGCGTTCAGTGATGCTGTGGTAGCGCATAGTGATGTTGTGGTGCCCCTGAGTGATGCTGTGGTGATGCAATGGATAGTGAGGGCGATAGATAGATAGAGGGAGGGCAAAAGATAGATAGAGGGTGGGCGAGAGATAGAGGCAGGATGAGAGATAGAGCCAGGGCAAGAGGGCGAGGGATGGAGTGTGGGCGAGGGATTGAGTGTGGGCGAGGGATGGAGTGTGGGCGAGGGATGGAATGTGGGCGAGGGATGGAGTGGGGGGAGGGATGGAGTGTGGGCGAGGGATTGAGTGTGGGCGAGAGATGGAGTGTGGGCGAGGGATGGAGCATGGGCGAGGGATGGAGTGGAGGGAGGGATGGAGTGTTGGGCAGGGGAGGGATGGAGTGTGGGGCGGGGGGGATGGAGTGTGGGGCGGGGAAGGGATGGAGTGTGGGGCGGGGGAGGGATGGAGTGTGGGGCGGGGAGGGATGGATGGAGTCAGGGGAATGGATGGATGGAGTGCGGGGATGTATGGATGGAGTGCGGGGATGGATGGATGGAGTGGGGGGGTTGGTGGATGGAGTGGGGGATGGATAGACGGAGTGGGATGGATGGATGGATGGATGAAGTGGGATAGATGGATGGAGTGGGATGGATGGATGGACTAGGGGGATGGACGGATGGAGTGGGGGGATGGATGGCTGGAGTGGGGTGGATGGATGGAGTGGGGGATGGATGGATGGAGTGGGATGGATGGATAGAGTGGGGGGAAGGATGTATGGAGTGGGGATGGATGGATGGATGGAGGGGTAGAAGAGAGGTAGAGGGGTAGTAGATGGGTAGAGCGGTAATAGAGGGGTAATAGAGGTGAAGTAGAGGGGTAGTGTGGTAGGGGGGTAGTATGGTAGAGGGGGTAGAGAGGTAGAGTAGAGGTAGAGGTTTAGAAGAGAGGTAGTGGGGTAGTAGATGGGTGGTAGAGGTGTAGAAGAGGGGTAGTAGAGGGGTAGAAGAGGGGTAGTAGAGGGGTAGAGAGGTAGAGTAGAGGGGTAGAAGAGAGGTAGAGTAGAGTTAGAGGGGTAGAAAAGAGGTATAGGGGAGGTAGTGGGGAAATAGAGGGGTAGTAGATGGGTAAAAGAGGTGTATAGGGGTAGTAGAGGGGTAGTAGAGGGGTAGAAGAGGGGTAGAAGAGGGGTAGAGAGGTAGAGTAGAGGTAGAGGGGTAGAAGAGAGGTAGAGTGGTAGAATAGAGGTAGAGTAGAGTTAGAGTGGTAGTAGAGGTGGTATTATGTGTGGTGTATTTATGTAGTATTGAGTAGAGTGTAACTATGTGGCGCGTTATTACGTGGCACAGAGTGGAGTGTGAGAGGGAAGAGTGATAAAGAGAGGGAGAGGGAGTGAGAGAAAGAGAGCTAGAGAGAGAAAGAGAGAGAGGTTTCGAGAAGAGACAGAGAAAGATAGAAATAGAGGAGAGAGTGAAAGAGTGAGAGAGAGAACAAGAGAGCGTGGGGGAGACAGAAAGAGAAAGGAGAGAGATAGAGAGGGAGGAGAGAAAGAGATAGAGGGGAGAGAGAGAAAGAGATAGAGAGGGAGAAAGAGAGAGGAGAGGAAAGAAAGGGAAAGAGTGAGAAAGAGAGGGGGAGAGAGAGATAGCGAGAGCAGGAGGGATATTGGGGTGATTTTCACTTCCGAAATGAATAAACTAAGGCTGTGAGAAATGTGGGCACTAGGAGGTGCTGTATAACTGGTTCTGTATTCTGCACCTACGAAGTTGAAGCTCTGGCCCTCCCCAAAGCAGAGACTTAAAAAGTCCCATACATTAGTAGATATTTTTTTTCAAGGATGTTGTGAGATAGAAACCTGCAGTTCTAATCTGACCTTATTATAAATAATTGTTAAAAGGAATTTCTCCCTCAAAATAATTCCTTCTGATACGCTCGCTAAGGTTTGCTTATTACAGCCAATTACGTGTATCCTGCAAACAATTGGCTATGCAGGATTGCTTAACAAACAAGACAAGCTGGAGTTAGCCAAATGTCGAGACACAGCCCACTGAGAACATCAAAGCTGTGAGAAGCTTTCTGAAGAGAAGGAAACGAAGCCGTAATTGAAGGCAGAGTGAAAACCTGGTGTAAAATAGCAGCAGGGAAGGGGGCGGAGAGGAGGCGCTGAAGGAGAGCTGGAACACGCTTTAAAAAGCCTCAGTAATAATAATAAAAAGCTTTAAATATTGAGACATTGCATCTTTGCTGAGAACTGGGACTTAAAGAGTGAAGAGCCAATGGGAGAGAGGCTGTGGAATGAGTGTTAGCGTGCTAGAGAGAAGGGGGGGGTGATAAGCGTGAGGCAAGAGACGGCCTGGCGGCCGTCAAAGTGAAAGCCATGGGCAGTGAATTAATTAGGGGAGGAGAAATGCCTGAGGCACAGTGCACGCTGGGGGATGCCTGTGGGGGGAGGCTGTTGGCTTTGATGTGCACGCGCTTTTTAGGTCAATTCGCTTGCGCATAGAGCTTGCTTTTCACGGGCACAGCATCAAATCGCCCAATGGTTAAGCTCTGGTTAAGCCCCAATATCTTTCGCAAGCTCAATGCACAAGCGTATTAACAGGCTCGACCTAAAAAATATATATATAGATATAGTAAAGGCAAAAATATTTTTGCTGGTCTCGAAAATCCCACATTGTCCCCTGAACTAAAAGGAAGTACTTTGTGTGCAGTTGCGCTTCTTCTGAAAGAGCTGAAAGGCGTCACCATTTGAGACGTTAGCCAGTGGCAGAGGTGGGCTGCCCCACCGATCCATGCTGTATGTTGTAGTGGGCAGAAGAAAAATTATACTTCTATGTTTTGTAAACCCAACAAGCCTTTCACCACCTGATTTCCACACGTTTCTGGGGTAATTCGGTGATATTGTCTACAGTGACACCTGGTAGGATCAAAACTCGTTTGTGATCTACAGTATATCATGTCATCATGCCATCTAAGGACCATATTGGAAACTAACCCTCATGTGTTTAAACCAAATTAACCACAGGTCTTTCCAAATTTCAGATCTGCTTTCTAGACCAAAGAGGTGAATTTTCAACATTCTAATCAGGGAGCCAATCACCATAGATATTGAACTCTATCAAATAAGGGGGTGCTAACTTTTTGGGACTCTTCAGATAACCAATTCATGATTGATTATATCTTCCACCCTTACAGCCTTGCTGGTACAGAAGTAGCATGTGGTGGTCATGTGAGAAACTGAATGCAGAGAACATTTCATGACATAAGGGTTTGTTTATGTATCTTGTCTGTTCTTACCACTCCTCATCTCCTGAACTTCTCTCCAACAGACCCTTCAGATGCTGGTCTGTATACATCTACTCTCAAGCAGACCATTCAGATGCTGGTCTGTAAACACCTACTCTCAAGCAGACCATTCAGATGGTGGTCTGTTAACATCTACTTTCAAGCAGATCATTCATATGCTGGTCTGTAAACATCTACTCCCAAACAGACCCGTCGGATGCTGGTCTGTAAACATCTACTCTCAAACAAACCTGTCGGATGCTGGTCTGTAAACATCTAATCTCAAGCAGACCATTCAGATGCAGGTCTGTAAACACCTACTCTCAAGCAGACCATTCAGATGCTGGTCTGCAAACATATACTCTCAAACAGACCCGTCGGATGCTGGTCTGTAAACACCTACTCTCAAGCAGACCATTCAGATGCTGGTCTGTAAACATGTACTCTCAAACAGACCCGTCGGATGCTGGTCTGTAAACACCTACTCTCAAGCAGACCATTCAGATGCTGTTCTGTAAACATATACTCTCAAACAGACCCGTCGGATGCTGGTTTGTAAATATCTACTCTCAAACAGACCTCTCAAATGCAGATCTATAAACCATTCTTTCTGAAAATGTAAAAGGTCAGGAGAGGTCATATTCAGACATTAGCAAGGTGTGGGCTACTTGGAAAAAGAATCAAAATGAAGGAAAAAATGTCTCACAGTGTGATGAATCTTAAAGGTTTTGCTTCACAGGAACCTAGTTTGATAAGTCGTGGTGATTACACATATTTCTCACTGGGTACAGAAGACCAGTGACTAGAACACAAATCTACAATTCATGTGCTAGACCTTCCACCACAACCTTTTTCTTCAGGTGTAGGAAGGAGGGGGAGGGGTAGGTTTTCAGGCACCTACATCACTCTTGATGATGACCCTATGGCAGCAACTCTTATGTTTTATGAGGTGGGGTGGGGCAAGTCTGGGCCAGTGTTGGAATGTACTCACAGATGACCTATAGCATCCCCAACAGGTGTCTGTAAGTAGATGGGCACTCCTGTGCATAAGTTATAAAGCAATTTTTCATCCTGGACTCATTGGTTGTTTTTCCTTTGGAATTAGCTTTTAGTAAAACACTTCCAACTTCAGACAACACAGGGATGTGCCGTATTTACAAAAGTACGGCGCAGCCTTGCGTTTTCTCTGGCGCTAAAAAAGCCACCTAGCGCAGGCGCAGGCACCCTTGCACCCTGTTATGAGGGTGCATGTGCTGCAGGGGTGACTGTTTATGTGTAGCAAGGGACACCTTTCCCATAAAGACAATCAATAATGGCGATTTGTTCTTTTCATGTGAGCTGCATAATGCAGCACACATAGAAAGAGCAAGATAGGAGGAGAAATTAATAATTTCTCCTCGTATCGCATCCTAAGACCAGGTATTACCCGGCCTTCGTTTTTGGCACTGCCTCAGCCTTGTAAGTCTGGGGCTGCATCAAAAAGCAATGGGTGTTGCGGTGGAATGCCCACAGCAACACCCATTGCATGCCCCTATGTCGCAGCGGACTGCAGCGGCAATTGACATATTTACAAGGTGGCGTAAAGCCACGTTGAGTGGCTTAGCACCACCTTGTACATATGTGAAATGGCGCATTGCCACCGGAGTGTCAGAAAAAATGTGACACTCCAATGGTGTTAGGGGCCTTTAAATATGCCCCTATGTGTCCTTTCTTTATGAATTTTATGTATGTGATAGATGCGTCCAAAAAACCCTTTCTGCTAAACGTTTGTTGGACATTATTCAGATGTAGGGGATTGCAACTCAGCATAGTCATGTTGATACCATCCATGTTTTCATTGACATAATATGAAAATGTATTCAGACATGATACATTTGTGTTATGTCTCCCTTTTTCCCCATCTGCCCAAGTCAAATAGTGGCACAGAGTATGTAGACGTGTATACCAACCACAGTTGCACCCATGTGTGTGTGCCCTTGTCTGAAGGATTAATCTGGAACTAGAGAACAGGAAAAATATAAAAATACAGGGCATTCTCACAGTCATTGTCAGTCCGGTGTTGTGAAAACATGAAACAGATTACAAATGCACTCCCACATCCCATTGGCCCACTGATTCCACAGTGACGTACAAAAACCATCGATGACCCCAGCCATCTGCACAAATAGGAGGTAGGTACATGTTAATCTGAAATGCAGGGATGGGGTTTGGCACTCACCTTGACAATCAACATTAAGCATTGTTTGTGGCTGTTCCCAAGGCTCCTGTCAGTATAAAGAGAGGCGGGATTCTGCTGAAGGACCCTTACTCTAGGTAAATTGTTACACTATGCTGTGTTCTTGTGTGCACAGGAGCAGATGGTGCAGACACTAAGGGGGTCATTAGGATGGCGGGCAGACTCTGTCCACCCGCCATCCTCCCGTGGAATGGGACCGCCTGCCATCGGTGCAGGGGTCCGGTTGCATACATTAGGATGTGCCCGCCACACAGGCAGGCGCATCCTGCATTCCGACATTGAGGCGTGCGGTGCACTCGGCACTGCCCGCCTCAATGCCAGGAAGGCATGTCGTGCACTTCCATGCACAACATGGCAGGCACAGCGCGGTGCCTGCCATGTTTGCATGGAACTGCAGGGGGGTACCATAGGTACCCCCCACCCCCCGGAGTCCCTGGGGGCCCACAACAGGCCCCCGCAAGCAGACTCCGCATGCCTTTCCGCCACGGAAAGGCATGTTCCAGCCCACATCCAAATATGGCTGGGGGTGTCTAACAGACACCCCCACCATATTGAACACTTTTCCGCCCGGTCAACTTGTCGACCGGGCAGAAAAGCGGAGGACGGCCTTTCCGTCCTCAGCGGACTCCCCAGCCATAGTAATATGGCGGGGGTCTTTGCTGGAAGGATGGCGGGCAGTTCGCCCTGGCCTGATGTGGCTTCCGCCGGCCCTGCGGGGGCGATCCGCCCGCCATACTAATGGGGCCCAAAGTGTATTGTTCTAATCTTAATTATGAGTTACACTGTTCCTCTGCTTCAAGGGGAGCCTGCGTCCCAACATGCTATACTAGTGGTGTTCTATATTGCTCTCAACTCCACCCTTCACTTCCTGTTCAGTTCCTGGAAACCGGAAGTGGCGTGGGTGGCCCAGAGAAGGACCTCAGAGGATTCTGGCAATCTGGGTCCTGGTGCCCTTATTGCAATCTAACTTGCCCACCACCCATCGAGAGGCAACAGAAGATGATTTCAGTCCATATACTGAAGGAATTCCCGTACTGGTCAAACACAAGGAATTGGGCCAGAAGAGAAACTCGCCCAAATACTTGTGATATGGCACACCCTGCTTAGCCAGCATGCTGAAGACGCCAGACGGCACTTGCAGAATCTGACAATGCAAATTCACGCAGTTATATCTGAGACTGGTATAAAAACACTTGCATTGGCTGCTTTTGCCTCCGTGTCACGTGTTGTGTAATGCACACAGACACATGGCTAGTGTACTGGTAACCTGCCCAAGGCACATGCATGCGGCCCCTTTTATTTGCAGGGTCAACTGACTGGTGACGCCTGTGGGTGGGTGTATAGTGTGGGTGCAACACAGGCGGAACACTAGAACGCGTCCAAGAGGACACTACACCAAGGAATGGCTACACAGAAATTTACGGTTGAGCGGGTGAGTGAGGGGTATGCGGAGGAGACGGTACGAGAAAGGCGCACACAGCAGTAGGCTGCGCTTGGTTCTCTGCATGAAGGAACTCTTCTCTGTTGGTCCTTCTTTGTAGGGTTTGATTGGGAGAGCGCACTTCCTACTGCTGCGCCCGGTCAGGCCGCGCAGCGCGTCACGTCACGTCTACCGCTGCTGCGCGCAGACGGCCTGCCCTCAGAGCATAATGAAAGCTGACATTATATCAAACACAATAAAGGCCTCATTTGATGCAGATGATTCCTCAACACACAGAGCTGTTAAAGCAAACAGGGAAAAAATATATATATATATATATCTATCAATTGTGCACCACTCAGCGGCTCCCCGAGAATGTGATAGGGTTATCTAAAAGGAGGTTATAAACACAGTCCCAATCCTCTCTCCGTGCTGTAATGAAAGCTGGCACTGAATTGGCCTGATGCCTGCAAATGAGCGTATTTGATTTCATTTCCAAACTTTTCAGCCAAGCCTTCCACAAAGGTTAAGAACAAGGTTAAAGACACAATCTTTCTGCGCCCTTCCAATAAGTGGCCTCCTTAATTAATGAAGGATTGCAAGTAAACAGGCAAAGAGGAAATGGGGGGGCTGCCTGGAGATCAGTGTAGTCAATTGAGAGAACATTGTTGCGTTGCGGATGTTGTACAGCGCACTGGTGTGGGCTTTCAGAGCCTTGGGTTGTAGATGCTGTGTTTGTGTTGGTCTGTTTGGAGTGCCGGAGGATGCAGTGCTCTGCACGCAGCAGAAAGAAAAACTAAAATCATAATAACTAGCGTTATTATCATTTTAGTTTTTCGTTTCCTGGTGCGGCTGTGCGGGTGGGGCTGGACAACCAGAGCAGGGGCCAGGAGGAGGAGTGTTTGCTCCAGTCTAAAGTGCGCATAACTGTTTGGCCAACCCTCTTGGGCCGCCCAAACATTCATGCGCACTTTGCATGTTCTGTACCCAGGATGCATTACAGCATGAGTGCAAAACATGCCCAGGCCCTCTTTCCCCTTCTGAGCGTCGAACCACGGCGCTCAGACCAATCAAAACGCTGCACTGCACTGCAGCGTTGTGATTGGCTAGGGGACTCAGGAGCCTGGGTGCTTACTGGTTCCTGCTTCCGAGAAGCGAGAGGCGGCGGCAAGCGGACTGAGAGGCGGCGGGCCGGGTGGGTGGCCTGACAGTAAGTGTTATTTTTCTTCTTCTTTTTATTTTCATTAACACCCCCTTCCCCCGCCTCACCAGCCCCGGTAAATAGCAGCCGCCACTGCTGTACATTTCTGGGATTTTTTGAGCATGTACTGCCGCAAACATGTGATCAGCCTGAGAATCAGCCCAATGGAGGTGAATGGTGTGGGGTACATGCTGTCGCAAGCAGGTAAACTGGTGGAAATGCACTCCATGCTCTTCTACGTGGTAGAGAGTTGTGTTTGGGTGGCACAGGTAGCTGCAGGTGAACTGTTCCTTGTGAGAGCAAATTTAGTAGCTGCAGTGTCAGGGGCTGTTCCAGGGCACGTGGTGGTAAATGAGGTGGGGGAGGGGGTGCTAGGGTGACAGAAAATAAGTCACCCATATATAGACACAATGACCCTTCCCAAGGTTTTGGGAAATCAGTAGGAGTTCTGAAACAGAATTAATTACTGTTGCTTTAGGAACAGAAATTGACAGGATAAAGTCTTTCTGTCTTAGGACTGGTGACCCCTTGTTGCAGCAGGCTGGACATTTCTCGTTCGTTCGCGCCAAACTATGGCCTACATGCTGTTCCCACCTTCTCTATTTCATTGGCAACATTGTTTCCGGGACTCCCAGTGTAACCATCGTCCACACCCAGCTGTTCAGAAGATGCCAGGGTAGTCACAAGGTATATGATTTGATTTGACTTTTGTAAAGCGCGAATGAATAACCTGAGGTGTCTCGACGATGAGGAGCGAAGAAACACAAAGAACACAATTAAGATTTAGCGAAAAGTACGAAATATTTAGAGAAAAATATGATTAGTCATTGACCCCCACACTTCTGCAAGAATTAGATTTTTGGCTACATCGCGCCAATTTCACTTTTGCGATGAGGGTCCCTTTTACAACTGAGCATAATTGAGTACAACTGGCCAGAATTTCTAAAAATTTAGTTACAAACCTCCACATCTAAGCTGGTTCTGGAGATTTTTTGTAGTCATCTTTCATGACTAAAAGATATTGGCAGCCTAGGAGGATGAAGAAATGTATTATGGTTTGATCCTAGAAAACGGCTGTGGTGGCTTCCATAATCACTGGTGCAGGGTGCGGGAAGCAACCTTTACAATGCCGTCATCACATCGCTCTACATTTACAACGCAGTCATTACATTGCAACATCCTTTACAACGCATGTCACTACAACGCAACCATAACATTGCATGTCACTACAACGCATGACATTACAATGCATGACACTAGAATGCAGGCATTACATCGTATGTCATTACAACGCATACCATTATAACGCATGGCACCCCAACACTATCCAACACTTACCCTACTGTTGCACCCCCTGGAGTTAGAATAGTAGTTTTTACCCCTACACTATCCAACACTTATCCTACTGTTGCAACCCCTGAAGTTAGAATAGTAGTTTTTACCCCTACACTATCCAACACTTACCTTAAATGCAATGTAATGGTATGCGTTGTAAAGGTATAATGCGATATAATGGAATGCATTGTAAATGTAGTTTTAAAAAAAGTGTTGTAATGGCATGCGATGTAAATGTATGTGTTGTAAGGGATGTTGCGGTGTAAAAACTGCATTGTAAAGGCATGCGTTGTAAATGTATGCGTTGTAACATCTATACATTGGCAGGATGCCCCCCCCCCCTCGACCCTGATGTTTATCAGGAAGGGAAACTGTCCAGCAGGTAGTTAAATCACATCTTCCTCTGCAGCCCGTCCCTGGTCTTCATAATATCCTGGTGATAAGCCAGCAGAACTGTGGTCTCCGTCTGAGATGGTGCCATCAAAAGACACTGGCCTGGCAGAGAAAACTGCCCTCAACTCTATCTTCAAGGCTGGTTTGGCCAACTTCCTGATGAACCACAGGGATAATGAGATTTGTGTCATGCCACAGTGAATCCACAAGCAAGCATCCCTGGTAACACAATGGCAGAGCCTGGACCACAATGAAAATCCCATCCTGCGGCCGGAGAGTGCATTAGGTCCTGCAGGCAAGGATGTGCTCCCTCCAATGCAGAAGACCAATTAAATGGACATTTTCCAGTGACACTGAAACTAGGATTTGGGGAAGGCTCCTGTAACTGGAAATTGTGAGTTGGAGTCTGGTGAGTAAGTCCTAAAGATCATTCTGCAGATTAGCAGTGCTACTAGACCCTATGGGAAAATGTGGTACTTTGTGAAAAAAATACTACAAGTAAAACTAAGGGTTATTTGTTAACAATTTGTGCACCACATATATATTAGAATTGAACAACATCTGCCAGTACTCATTAAATAGTGTTTTTATTATAAATTATGATCTCCACATCAGATTTTTTAGGTCTCGCCTGTCGATGCGCATGCGCATCGAGCAAGGCGAGAGTTTTGGGACTTATCTACTCTTTATCCACACTGCAAGGAATCGTGGCGATTCCTTGCAGTGCCCGTGACTTTTAAGCTCAATGCGCATGCGCATTGAGCTTAAAAGCGCGTGCACGTCCGTCTTTGTTTACCCGCTCCGCCCCCTCCCCGCCGTCTCGCATTTCCCCCTGCCACATCAAAGGCTTTCACGGCCGGCCGGCCATGCTTTCAGTTTCACGACCGGCCGGCCGTGTCAATTACATTTCAAAGCCCGCTCTCCCTGCTCCGCCCCCTGCTCCGGCCGAGACGCATTTCTCCTCCCTCCTCCCCCCTCCTGGGTCAGGTTACCTTAAGATGCGTGCTGCCTTTTAAGTGTGCTTTCTCAACCAACCCTCTCCTCCGAGTCCAAACTGGGCTCAGATGCGCGTTCCTTGCCTGCTGCAAAACCGCCTGAGGCTCAGCCTTTAAGCTGTTCTGTGGTGCATCTGCTTCAGGAAACCTGTTGTAACGTTTGTCCCAGGCCTCCCGTTTGTTGCATAAATCTATTCCCCATGTGAATTCGCTGTTCTGGTGATGGTACTGCTCCAGCAGCTCAGAAGAGTGTTACATTCTCAGTAGACACCATAAAAGAATAAAACGAAATAATCTCCTCTGACCGTTGTCATGTGACGCACTTTCTAAGGCAGTGCCTGACACGGCTGTGCAGAACAGCTATGTTTAACTCCACACGAAAACGAGGCTTCATAAATAAGTCATGGCTGATAAATACCTCGCTCTGATTTTACTCTTATTTTCACTCACCCTCCCTCAACCCCTCAACCCCTCACTCACCCTCACTCCCTCACTCACCCTCACTCACCCTCACACTCACTCACCCTCACACTCACTCACCCTCACCCTCACCCTCACCCTCACTCACCCTCACCCTCACTCACCCTCACCCTCACTCACCCTCACTCACCCTCACCCTCACTCACCCTCACCCTCACCCTCAACTCCTCACTCACCCTCAACCCCTCACCCTCACCCTCACTCACCCTCAACCCCTCACCCTCAACCCCTCACTCACCCTCACTCCTCACTCCCCCTCACCCTCACTCACCCTCAACCCCTCACCCTCACCCTCACTCACCCTCAACCCCTCACCCTCAACCCCTCACCCTCACTCACCCTCACTCACCCTCAACCCCTCACTCTCACTCACTCTCACTCACCCTCACTCACCCTCACTCACCCTCACTCACCCTCACTCACCCTCAACCCCTCACTCACCCTCACTCTCACTCATCCTCACTCACCCTCAACCCCTCACCCTCACTCACCCTCAACCCCTCACCCTAACTCACCCTCACCCTCACTCACCCTCAACCCCTCACTCACCCTCACTCACCCTCAACCCCTCAACATCAACCCCTCACCCTCAGTCACCCTCACCCTCACTCACCCTCACCCTCACTCACCCTCACCCTCACTCACCCTCACCCTCACTCACTCTCACCCTCACTCACCCTCACTCTCACTCACCCTCACTCACCCTCACTCACTCTCACTCACCCTCACTCACCCTCACTCACCCTCACTCACCCTCACTCTCACTCACCCTCAACCCCTCACCCTCACTCACCCTCAACCCCTCACTCACCCTCACTCACCCTCACCCTCACTCACCCTCACTCACCCTCAACCCCTCACCCTCACACAGTGCAATAGGTCTCGGAGCATTTGAGTTAGAGCTTTTAGAAATGTTCATGGCTTTTTTTTTAAATTCTTTAGCATTGGCTACAGGAAACAAAAATGCAAAAGATTTACAAAAAAACCCATAAACAATTCTAAAAGCACTAACTCTAATGCTGCGAGACCTATTGCATTTCCAATGCTTGTTTAATTAATGTGGCATTTCTCTTTTTAATGTGTTGTCCTTTTTTTATAAAACCTTTAACATCTTTAGACCTTGACGCTACTGCTGTTCGGATTTAATTTGCACACTTATTACATGCACTTTATGTGAAGGCCTTGCAAGCATTTCTTACAAAACAAGTTTGACTCTGAGGGTCAGATTTTTGGGGCATTGTTGCTCATACATCTAGCTAAACATGTGTACGCATTGACATACATGCCTGCTTAGACCTGTGAGTCAAAACTGAAGAGTGATACATGTTTCTGTTGATAGGTATGTTGGTTATAAGTCATACCACCTGGTTTAACATGTCTGATCAATAAAGTTCCTTTTAATTTGAAAAGGAAATACAGTAATCGGTTCCCCCTCTCACAAGATGGGGCTGATTGTCACAGTAAACATAACTTGACTCCAGCGACGGCTCGTGGAGGGAGTTACGGTGGGGCAGGAGGGTGGGGAGGGGGAGGGGCAGGGTGGAGGTTGCTAAAAACCGGCATATGGATAATTGCAGGTAAGTAAACAATTTAATTAATAAAACGAATTTCGTAGCTCGCACTGCATTGCATTTTGCGATGCAAGGCGCACTACGAAATTCGTTTTATTAATTAAATTGTTTACTTACCTGCAATTATCCATATGCCGGTTTTTAGCAACCTCCACCCTGCCCCTCCCCCTCCCCACCCTCCTGCCCCACCGTAACTCCCTCCACGAGCCGTCGCTGCTTGACTCCTTCCCTTAGTAGCTTGGATGGATCAGCAACCTTGGACGGTTAGCCGCTGCTTCTACTTTCACCAGCTGATGTGGGCAGCTGTGTAGTACAAGACAGCTATAAAGGGGGTGTAACGGGCCTCTCCTACCTCTGGGGCCCGATGCCTTAGTACCTGCTGCAATATTGTTAGTTACCTTCCTGCTACTGCTTGGGATTTGTATTGTATTGTATATGGCATTTGTATTGCGCTTTGGTACCTAATTTCAAAGTCTAAAAACACTTTCTCAGAGGGTAGGTGATTATTTATGACATCTTTAGTGCACGGTGATTGACTACAACATCCGAGGTGCATGGTCATTGACTACATCAGCTGTAGTGCATGGTGATTGACTATGACATCGGCAGTGCACGGTCATAGACTAGGACATCTGAAGTGCACGGTGATTGACTAGAACATCTGTAATGCATGATGACTGACTACAACATCTTTAGTGCATGATGACTGACTACAACATCTGTAGTGCATGGTGAATGACGACAACATCTGTAGTGCATGGTTAGTGACGACAATATCTGTAGTGCATAGAGATTGACTACGACATCTGTAGTGCATGGTGATTGATCATGACATCTGATGTGAATGATTGACTATGGCATCAGTAGTGCATGGTGATTGACTATGACATCTGTAGTGGACGGTGATTGACTACAACATCTGAGGAGCATGGTGATGGACTTCGTCATCTGTAGTGCACGGTGATTGACTTCGACATCGGAGGTGCATGGTGATTGACTTCGTCATCTGTAGTGCACGGTGATTGACTACGACATTGGAGGTGCATAGTGATTAACTACAACATCTGTAGTGCATGGTGATTTTCTAAAACATCTGTAGTGCATGGTGATTGACTGCAACATCTCTAGTGACATCTGTAGTGCACAGTGATGGACTATGACATATGTAGGGCATGGTGATTGACTACGACATCTGTAATGCACAGTGATTGACTATGACATCCGTTGTGCATGATTGACTATGGCATCAGTAGTGCATGGAGATTGACTATGACATCTGTAGTGGACGGTTATTGACTACAACATCTGAGGTGCATGGTGATGGACTTTGTCATCTGTAGTGCACGGTGATTGACTACGACATTGGAGATGCATGGTGATTGACTACAACATCTGTAGTGCATGGTGATTGACTAAAACATCTGTAGTGCATGGTGATTGACTGCAACATCTGTAGTGACATCTGTAGTGCACAGTGATGGACTACGACATCTGTAGGGCATGGTGATTGACTACAACATCTGTAGTGCATGGTGATTGACTACGACACCTGTAGTGCATGGTGATTGACTGTGACAACTGTAGTGACACCTGTAGTGCACGGTAATGGACTACGACATCTGTAGGGCATGGTGATTTACTATGACATCCGTAGTGCATGGTGATTGACTACGACATCTGTAGTGCACGGTGATTGACTACAACATCTATAGTGCATGGTGAGTGACTACAACATCTGTATTGCACGGTGATTGACTACATTTTCTGCAGTGCATGGTGATTGACTATTACATCTGTAGTGCATGGTGATTATATATGACATCGGCAGTGCACGGCCATTGACTACGACATCTGAGGTGCACGGTCATTGACTAGAACATCTGAAATGCATGATGAGTGACTACAACATCTGTAGTGTATGATGACTGACTAAAACATCTGTAGTGCATGGTGATTGACGACAACATCTGTAGTGCATGGTTAGTGACGACAACATCTGTAGTGCATGGTGATTGACTAAAACATCTGTAGTACGTGGTGATTGACGACAACATCTGTAGTGCATGGTTAGTGATGACATCTGTAGTGCATGGTGATTGACTACGACCTCTGTAGTGCATGGTGATTGACTATGACATCTGATGTGCATGATTGACTATGCCATCAGTAGTGCATAGTGATTGACTATGACATTTGTAGTGCATGGTGATTGACTACAACATCTGAGGTGCATGGTGATTGACTTCGTCATCTTAAGTGCACGGTGATTGACCACAAAATCGGAGGTGCATGTGATTGACTACAACATCTGTAGTGCATGGTGATTGACTGTGACATCTGTAGTGACATCTGTAGTGCACGGTGACGGACTACGACATCTGTAGTGACATCTGTAGTGCACGGTGATGGACTACGACATCTGAAGGGCATGGTGATTGTCTGATTGACTATGACATCCGTGGTGCACGGTGATTGACTACAACATTTATAGTGCATGGTGAGTGACTACAACATCTGTATTGCACGGTGATTGACTACGACATCTGTAGTGCACGCTGATGGACTACGACATCTGTAGAACATGGTGAATGACTACGACATCTGTAGTGCATGGTGATTGACTACAACATCTGGAGTGCATGTGATTGACTTCGACTTCTGTAGTGCATTGAGATTGACTACGACATCTGTAGCACATGATTGAGTTGACATCTGTTGTGCAAGGTGATTGACTATGACATCTCTAGTGAATGGTGATTGACTACAACATCTGTAGAGCATGGAAATTGACTGCGACATCTGTAGCGCATGATTGACTATGACATCTATAGTGCATGGTGACTGACTATGACATCTGTAGTGCATGGTGACTGACTACGACAAATGTAGTGCACAATGATTCGCTACGACATCTGTAGTGAACAGTGACTGACTACGACATCTGTAGCACATGATTGACTTTGACATCTGTAGTGCATAGTGATTGACTACGACATCTGTAGTGAATGGTGATTGATTACAACATCTGTAGTGCATGATTGACTATGACATCTGTAGTGCATGGTGACTGACTATTATATCATGGTGACTGACTATGACATCTGTAGCGCACAGTGAATGACTATGACATCTGTAGTGCATGGTGATTGACTACGACATATGTAGTGCATGGTGATTGACTATGACATCTGTAGTGCACGGTGAATGACTACGACACTTGAAGTGCATGTTGACTGACTACGACATCTGTAGTGCATGGTGACTGATTATGACATCTGTAGTGCATGGTGACTGACTATGACATCTGTAGTGCATGATTGACTATGTCATCTGTAGTCCATGGTGACTGAGTACGACATCTGGAGAGCATGGTGACTGACTATGACATCTGTAGTGCATTGTGACTGACTACGACATCTGTAGTGCATGATTGACTATGACATCTGTAGTGCATGGTGTTTGACTACGACATATGTAGTGACATCTGTAGCGCATGATTGACTATGTCATCTGTAGTCCATGGTGACTGACTACGACATCTGTAGTGCATGGTGACTGACTACGACAGCTGTAGAGCATGGTGACTGACTACGACATCTGTACTGCATGGTGACTGACTACGACATCTGTAGTGCATGATTGACTATGACATCTGTAGTGCATGGTGTTTGACTATGACATATGTAGTGACATCTGTAGCGCATGATTGACTATGTCATCTGTAGTCCATGGTGACTGACTACGGCATCTGTAGTGCATGGTGACTGACTACGACATCTGTAGAGCATGGTGACGGACTACGACATCTGTACTGCATGGTGACTGACTACGACATCTGTAGTGCATGATTGACTATGACATCTGTAGTGCATGGTGACTGACTATGACATCTGTACTGTATGGTGACTGGCTACGACGTCTGTAGTGCATGATTGACTATGACATCTGAAGTGCATGGTGACTGACTACGACATCTGTAGTGCATGATTGACTATGACATCTGTAGTGCATGGTGACTGACTACGACATCTGTAGTGCATGGTGACTGACTAGGACATCTGTAGGCATGATTGACTATGACATCTGTAGTGCATGGTGACTGACTACGACATCTGTAGTGCATGGTGATTGACTACGACATCTGTAGGTAAGATTGACTATGACATCTGTAGTGCATGGTGACTGACTATGAGATCTGTAGTGCATGGTGACTGACTATGACATCTGTAGTGCATGGTGACTGACTACGACATCTGTAGTGCATGGTGACTGACTACGACATCTGTAGTGCATGGTGACTGACTACGACATCTGTAGTGCATGGTGACTGACTACGACATCTGTAGTGCATGGTGACTGACTATGAGATCTGTAGTGCATGGTGACTGACTATGACATCTGTAGTGCATGCTGACTGACTATGACATCTGTAGCGCATGCTGACTGACTATGACATCTGTAGTGCATGGTGACTGACTACGACATCTGTAGGCATGATTGACTATGAAATCTGTAGTGCATGGTGACTGACTATGAGATCTGTAGTGCATGGTGACTGACTACAACATCTGTAGGCATGATTGACTATGAGATCTGTAGTACATGGTGACTGACTTTGACATCTGTAGTGCATGGTGACTGACTACGACATCTGTAGGCATGATTGACTATGACATCTGTAGTGCATGGTGACTGACTATGAGATCTGTAGTGCATGGTGACTGACTACAACATCTGTAGGCATGATTGACTATGACATCTGTAGTGCATGGTGACTGACTATGAGATCTGTAGTGCATGGTGACTGACTACGACATCTGTAGTGCATGGTGACTGACTACGACATCTGTAGGCATGATTGACTATGACATCTGTAGTGCATGGTGACTGACTGCGACATCTGTAGTGCATAGGTGGTAGAAAGGTGCTAGTAGTAGTCATATATATTAGTGCTGAGTTTCAGTGTCATGTGCGAGGGCCACAAAGTGTGCTCGAGACCTGGTACAGCGACATTTCCGCCCAGGTAATTCTTGTAGTTGCATGCAAAGAAAAGAGAGGACAGGCTCACACGTTTCATTGTGTCCATAATATGGGACAGGCCTAGCGTTTATGGTGACACCCTCTCGCACCCAGCTGCTGCCTCTGTCGCTTGCAGCTGCCGCAGCTGTGTCGCTTGCAGCTGCCGCGGCCTGTGTCGCTTGCAGCTGCCGCGGCCGGTGTCGCTTAAAGCTGCAGCGCACTAGCCCTCTGTACCAAAGCCCAGAGGTCTGCCTGTTCGTTCCGTTTCTGAAGCTGTAATAGGTTGATGCCTCACCGTATGACCTTTTCTGTCACTAGCTTGGCTGGTCGCAGGAGAATGCAGTGTTTACCCTTTTCCCGCGCTGCCTTAAAACGGTGGCGCTGCAAAAAAATATGACAGCCTCGACAGCCTTAAGGACAGCTAAATAATCGGCATCACAGCAGAGGCTGCGCACTCCTTCCCCTGCCCCCTCTCTGCTCCCAAGGGGCTCCGGCTGGAGACGGACGAGCTCCTGTTCTAAGTGAACGTGCTTTCACCTTGGGTAGGGGGAGGGGCGTGCTTGTGGCCACGGAAGTAAACCTGGATGGCAAATATTGGTACCGGTCGGTAAGTAATATGGCCACTGGAAATCAATTCATATCTAAAAGCCATTTTTTGTTAGACTCTAACAGCAAGAAGGTAGCAGTCAGATCAGGGTGCTGGTAGCAGTGTGCAAAGCCTCAGCTCGAATGGGGTCAAAGTAGAATGCAGAACCTTTGCTCACGAGGGGTGGCGTTAGCGTAACAATAACCAGAACATCTCCATGCTGGGGACTCTTGTAGCCAGGGCCGTCGCTAGGCATGGGCAGTGTGGGCAGCTGTCCAGAGCCTCCCACTCAGCCCACCAGCATGGGGCCCGCACTGGTGGGGTGTCCTCTTGATTCCCTGCCATTCCAACTGAAAGAAAGGTGTGTCCTTGCAATTAGGGTCCATGGGAGGGGCCCCCTCCCTGGGCCTCTCAGGGAAGGTGTCTTTAGGCCTAGTGGAGGGAGAGGCTTCCCCTTGTCCCAATTGCAAGGAGACCATTCAGAGACACTGCTGGACGCTCATTGTCCAGCATTTTAGCGCCTTAACAGTTTTAACTTTCAGGCCACAAGCAATTCTCACACCTTCAGCATGATAGGAGTTGTAAAAGAGGTGCTTGTAGGCGGCTAGGAGGAGGAGCTGTGGCCTAGGAGGAGTCTGCAGAAAGCAGCTTTCTGAGCTGTGTCACTTATGTAAATTATAGGGGCCTCACACATTCCCTTTTGGCCCGGAGCCCTGCAAATCCTAGAACCAGCCCTGCTTGTAGTGATGCCCAGAACCTCCACTTGCTTGGGACAGTGGCGTTAAACAAAATGATGGGCCCCCTGCAAAATGTCACGAGGGGCCCGTTGCATTCCCAGATAGCACAGATATTCAATGGGTCCCCCTGAAGAGTCGGGCTTCCCCATGGTGCAGGTGGCATGCTCGGGTAGGGAGAGTGACTTCCCAGAGGGTTAACCTATTTCTTAGTCCATGACATTGCACGCATTCTGAAAGGCATACAATGGCATGTCTGTGGGAGGTGGAGGACTCCCTTCAAAGCAAGGGACCCTTGGGGGCTCCCCACATTGCAGGCCAGTGGGGGCCTTTGTTACACCCCTGGCTTGTGGACCCTGGGTGCAATATATAAAACTTCTGCTTGCTCAAGACATTAAAAGCAACATAGAACCTTTGCTTGTGTGCCTTTATGTTATCAGCGCAAGGAATCTCTACAATGTTGGGATGAAGATAGCAATGACATAATATCTGCATTCTTAGGACCAGGTAGCTTAGAATGCAGGCAGGAATAATACACAGAACCTCTGCTTACTTGGGAAATGGTAGCTTAGGATGCATGTATGAATATACAGATCCTCTGCTCGCTTCGGACCTGGTAGCTTAGGAAGCAGGAATGCATACACAGAATCTCTGCTCGCTTGGGACCTGGTAGCTTAGGATGTAGGCATGACTACACAGAACCCCTGCTTGCTTTGGACCTGGTAGCTTAAGAGGCAAGCATGAATACACAGAACCTATGCTTACTTGGGACCTGGTAGCTTAGGATGTAGGCATGACTACACAGAACCTCTGCCTGCTTGGGACCTGGTAGTTTAAGATTCAAGCATGAATACACTGATCCTCTGCTTGCTTAGGACCTGGTAGCTTAGAGTGCAAGCATGAATACACAGAGCCTCTACTTACTTGGGACCTGGTAGCTTAGGGTGCAAGCAAGAATATACAGAGCCTCTGCTTACTTGGAACCTGGTAGCTTAAGATGCAATCATGAATACACAGAGCCTCTGCTTACTTGGAACCTGGTAGCTTAAGATGCAAGCATGAATACACTGATCCTCTGCTTGCTTAGGACCTGGTAGCTTAGAGTGCAAGCATGAATACACAGAGCCTCTACTTACTTGGGACCTGGTAGCTTAAGATGCAAGCATGAATACACTGATCCTCTGCTTGCTTAGGACCTGGTAGCTTAGAGTGCAAGCATGAATACACAGAGCCTCTACTTACTTGGAACCTGGTAGCTTAAGATGCAAGCATGAATACACTGATCCTCTGCTTGCTTAGGACCTGGTAGCTTAGAGTGCAAGCATGAATACACAGAGCCTCTACTTACTTGGGACCTGGTAGCTTAGGGTGCAAGCAAGAATATACAGAGCCTCTGCTTACTTGGAACCTGGTAGCTTAAGATGCAAGCATGAATACACTGATCCTCTGCTTGCTTAGGACCTGGTAGCTTAGGATGTAGGCATGACTACACAGAACCTCTGCTTGCTTGGGACCTGGTAGCTTAGAGTGCAAGCATGAATACACAGAGCCTCTGCTTACTTGGGTCCTGGTAGCTTAGGGTGCAAGAATGAATACACAGAACCTCTGCTTACTAGGGACCTGCTAACTTATACTATTCTGGGTGATTTTAACTATCATCTTGAGGCGAATAGCGACTCGGACTCAGCCACTCTACTTGACAATCTCCTTAGCTTTGGCATGAAGCAGTTAGTTGATAGGCCTACACACTCAGCGGGGCATACCCTTGATGGGATTTTTACCAATAGTGATTGCATTAAGATTACGTCGATTCTTTCAGTACCTTGGTCGGACCATAGCGCTATCTTTTTCAACCTGCAATTGAAAAACCCTGTGAATCAGCGTAGAAACTTCATGCCCCCTGAAAAAACCCACCCTTGGAAAAAGCTTGAACCAAACTCCTTAGCTAAGGCACTGGCCAGAAACCCCCCGGACTTTGAATGTGGAAATAGCGAGAACGGGGCAACTGTCTTCCATAATTGGATCAATGAGGCAGTGAACGAGCTGGCCCCAATGGAAGTAAAAAAAAAACAGAAAACGGTCCGCCACTGCTCAATGGTACACGGCAGAGGTGAAAGCAATTAAAATTAAATGTCAACGATTGGAGCGGATGTGGCGCTCAGATTACAGTCAGAAAAACAAACTTGAATACACAAAAGTCCTACAGGAGTATAAAAAAATAATTGTCCATGCTAAATCAACCTATTTTACAAATAAAATCCAAAACTCTTCTAACTCCTCCAGGGAACTATTCAAAACTGTACCTCATTTAGTAAAAAGCCCCCGGGACACAGTCTTTAGTCCAGATCAGAACTTTGTGAATGGTATAGCCACTTTCTTTCAAACTAAAGTGCAAATAGTGTATGATGAGCTCAGCACTATGGTATCAGATACAACCACGAATAATGTCGGACATTCCACCATGACCACCTCCTGCTTCTCTAGTTTTCCTCTACTAGAGAAGAAGCAAGTATGCGATCTACTCATTCAGATGAAATCTGGCTCCCCTCTATATTACATATGGTTCCGGAGAGCATCGCAAATGTGCTGACACCCCTGCTAAATAAGATTATTAATCTAGGTGAATTCCCCAAAAGTTGGAAGATGGCCTGTATCAGACCCATCCTCAAGAAGGATACCCTTGATCCTTCTGAACCTAAGCACTACCGTCCTATATCCTGCCTGCCTCTACCAGCTAAGATCTTGGAAAAAGCCATGAATCAGGAAATTATGAGACATGTGGATGAAAAGAAGTTGTTAGATCCATCACAACACGGTTTTAGACCCCTTCATTCCACAGAATGCTCTCTCATCATGGCCACGGAAAAAATACGCAAGACCATGGACGAGGGTGGCCGAACGGCCCTGATTTTATTAGACCTCACAGCGGCCTTCGACACTGTAAACCACTCTGTCCTGCTAAAAAGATTAACTACCTTAGGATTCACCGGTACTGCTCTGGCCCTTGTCACCTCGTTTTCAGACACCCGAACTCAACAAGTGCTCTGGAATGGTTTACAATCAACCGAATTCTCCCTACCGGGTGGGGTCCCGCAGGGATCGGAACTGTCACCTACGTTATTAAACTTATATGTTACTCCTTTAGCAGCCTTGATTAGATCTTATGGCCTGCATTTGGTGTCTTACGCCGATGACACTCAAATTGTAGTGTCAATTTCTCAATCCATCGAAGCCACGGCAGAACGTTTCAGGAACTGCCTCGCTGGGGTGAAAAATTGGATGAGCCACAACTTTCTCAGATTAAACACGGATAAAACCGCAATTATAGAGTTCGGTCATAAACCGTCTATCTGGAGTGATTTATGGTGGCCTCCTGAGGCAGGGTCTTGCCCTATCCCTGTAGATAAGGTCAGGATCCTTGGTTTTCTACTAGATAAGGATCTCTCATGTAAGGCCCAGATTAATCAGGTGACATTGGCCTGTTTCAACAGTATCAAGGTGCTCAGAAAGGTCTTACCCTACATCCCGATCACGTTAAGAAAGACGGTGATGGGAGCCCTTGTAATGTCCCGGGTAGACTATTGCAACTCACTCTACCTGGGAGCAGGAGAGGAACAACTGACCAAACTGCAGGCAATTCAGAATGCAGCGGCTAGGGTTCTGCTGAACCTCCCCAAACGTCACCCCACGTCCAAAGCCATTCGGGAGCTTCACTGGCTCCCGGTCAGGCGCCGTATTCAATTTAAGGCTCTTTGTCTGGTACATAGGTCCTTACAAGGAAAGGGACCTGACGACTTCATCAAACTTCTGCCTCGTTACGTACCCTCTCGAACTCTGAGGTCAGCCAACCAGGACCTAGTGTGTCAGCCTAGAACAAGCAGAGCCCGATGGGGAGGTAAATCATTTTCCCATCAAGCGGCAAAACTATGGAACTCGCTGCCCCCCATGTTACGCGCTCAAAAATCGAAACTGAGCTTCAGGAAGGCCTTAAAACCTGGCTCTTCACCCAGATCTAACTGCTCCATTGCATTTCTCTGTACTACAGCGCCAAGACGCCGCGGCATTTGTGCGCTTTATAAGCACTTCAGTCAGTCAGTCAGTTAAGATGCAAGCATGAATACACAGGTCCTCTGCATGCGTGGGACCTGGTAGCTTAGGATGCAAGCATGAATACACAGTTCTTCTGCTTGCTTGGAATCCAGATAGCAATGGAGAACTAATTCTCATGTTGAATCAAGTCGCCAATGCACAGATCCTTTACACTTAGGACCTTAAAAGCAATGCACAGAAACTCTGCACTTGGGACCTTGATAGCAATACACAGAACCTCTGCACTTGAGACCTTGATAGCAATACACAGAACCTCTGCACTTGAGACCTTGATAGCAATACACAGAACCTCTGCACTTGAGACCTTGATAGCAATACACAGAACCTCTGCACTTGAGACCTTGATGGCAATGCACAGAACCTCTGCACTTTAGACCTTGATGGCAATGCACATAACCTCTGCACTTGGGATCTTAATGGCAATTACCAGAACCTCTTTTGCTTGGGACCTTGATAGCAATGCACAGAACCTCTGCATCTTGAGACCTTGATAGCAATGCTCAGAGCACCTGTTCACTTGAGATACTGGTAGCAATTCACAGAAAACCTCCTCTGCTGCCTTGGGAGAAACACTAGTAGCAAATGCACAGAACCTCTGCTTGCTTGGGACTGTGGTTGTAGTGCACAAACACTTTATCTCATTGAACCCTCGTAGCAGTGCACAGAACACCAGCTTGCTTGGGATCTAGGTAGTATTGTTTAGGACCACTGCTCCAATGAAATCTGGTACCAGTGTAACAAATCTCTACTTGTGTACGATCATGGTAGCAATTCCCCAGAATGGCAGCTATGCAAAGAAACTCTGCTTGCTTGGGACCTTGGGGCAATGGACAGAGCCTCTTCTCGCTGGGACCACAGTAACAATGCACTGAATATCTGCTTGTTTTGATCATAGCACACAACCTATGCTTGATTGTCACTTTAATAGCAATTGGCAAAGATTCTACTTGTTTGAAACCCTGGTGATAATGCACAGAACTCCTTCCCACTTGGGACCTTGGTAGTAATGCCCCGAACCTCTCCACCTGGGACCTTGATAGCAATGCACAGAACCTCTCCACTTGGGACCTTGAGAGCAAGGCACAGAACCTTTGCATTTTGGACCTTGATAGCAATGCACAGAACCTCTCCACTTGGGACCTTGAGAGCAAGGCACAGAACCTTTGCATTTTGGACCTTGATAGCAATGCACAGAACCTCTCCACTTGGGACCTTGAGAGCAAGGCACAGAACCTTTGCATTTTGGACCTTGATAGCAATGCACAGAACCTCTCCACTTGGGACCTTGATAGCAATGCACAGAACCTTTGCATTTTGGACCTTGATAGCAATGCACAGAACCTCTTCACTTGGGACCTTGAGAGCAAGGCACAGAACCTTTGCATTTTGGACCTTGATAGCAATGCACAGAACCTCTCCACTTGGGACCTTGAGAGCAAGGCACATAACCTTTGCATTTTGGACCTTGATAGCAATGCACAGAACCTCTCCACCTGGGCTCTTGATAGCAATGCACAGAACCTCTGCTGCCTCAGAAACATTGTATCAATGCTTAGAATCTCTGCTGCATGAGGTCCTCGTAGCAAAATACGGGATATTTGCTTGCTTGGCACCCTGCTAGTAACACACAGGCTACCAAAAGGGAAAACGCCTGGCCTGCCCAATGAAAGTGTGAAAATGGCCTGGCGCTTGGCCAAGAAGGATTATCCATTGGAGAGAGGAGAGTTTGTCCTGCTGAGTTGTGGTGCTCCCTTTCGACAGATTAACTATTTTGACGACCGCTACAGTGAATGAGTGGAGCGCTCCCAGGTAGCAATATGACAAAAGTCAGGGACTACTTTTAAAGCAAACACACCGGAGTGGGTTGCGGGCTAGGTCCAAAACGTGATGACTTAGCGGGGCTATCCCATACAAACCAAGGGCTGCTGAGGCACGACCCAAGACCCTTATATGCATATATTACAACACTGCTCCCCAGATGACCCCTTTAACACCAAGTGTACCGTAATTTTGACTCATTAAGCAAAGGGGAAAATACATATAAGTGGAGTTGGGTAAAGAAAATCTAGACTTACTGTCAATATTTTATATTTATTATTTTCCCTTTGATCTTGTGTCCCATTGATTTTGTTGTTTCCATATTCAGGGAGCACACCTCACTATTATAATGTGAGTGCTAAGCTATTGGCTTACCCAATGCTTATTAAATCAGCAAAAGAAAAAAAAAGTAAAAAATTACTGGAGTAAAAGCAAAAACACATCTCAAGATATCTCAAAACTGAAGATTGAATTCAACATTTTCAATCGTTATGAAGGGCATTCTATATTTTTCATCGATATTTTTTACTTCAATATTTTTTACATCCATATTTTGTCAGTGAACCTTGTGTTATGAATGGCATGGTTTATTTTTCAAGTTTCACTCAGGGAACTGTGAACACAATTTAAAAAGCTTATTTCCCTTGATCCAGCTTAAAGGTACTGCAGAGTATTTCATATAACAGCTGCCCGAGGAAGTGTCAGAATTTAAAGGAAAACGCTTGTCATTTACTTTCTACAAGGCTCTGAACTGGAACAAAGGCTCAGCTCAATTGGTCTCTGCTGCACCCCAGGGCGAAGATTCAAGGCCCTGTTCGGTCACTATTGGCAAACCTTCTGCCTCAGACAGCATCTGAGTGAGTGCAGCAGCCCACCCTCACCCCAGTGCATTAAATGCTGTACTTGGGTACCAGGGGTTTCATGCAACATGTAGAAGGCAGGAGACTAAAGAAAACCAACCAGATAAAGTCTGCTCTTTATTCAAACCTGGAAAAATATACATGTTGGTGTTTTTACGGGAGACGTGGGGAACAACACAGATCACGTGGATGTAGGAGTGAGCGGTAAACAGCGCATGGGAGAGACAGCAACAAAACAAATACCCCACACTACCCGAATGCTCAAAAATATATTTACAGTAATTCCCTGATGTGAGCTGTGGAAGGGCACAAGTCATCCAGGACAAAGGATGGTAAAGAAGCTTTGTTCCAGGAGACTGACAAAAACCAGGGGGCATACTACCAAGCATGAGCTAAAAATATCGCTCAGCTTGGTTAGCGGCCAAAATAATATCGCCGAGCATCGCCGATTTTTATCGCTTAGGAGCCTTGATATTATTAAGGTTGATCTCCTAAGCGATAAAAATCGGCCGAAATGCATGAATATCGCTGTAAAGTCAGCGATATGCATGCATTAGCGAGCTAATGCTCTTAGCCATGTAATCCACCTACCATTGGTTTACATGGCTAAGAACAGCTCTGGGCAGGCGTTAGCTTTTGGAGATAATCGCGCTTAGCGCGATTATTTCCAAAAGTTGATAATAGGAGATAGAGATGTTAGCGACTGTTTCCAGTCGCTAACATCTTGGCACGCCCACTTTGCATGTCATTAGCGATAATTATCGCTGACATGCAAAGTGGGCAAATAAATGCCCGCTATCTCCTACTAGCTGTTGCTAACTGGTGTTAGCGACAGCTAGGTAATAGGGCGATGGAATTAGCGCTGCTTTAGCGGGAAAAATTCCCGCTAAAGCGGCGATAAGGCCCTTGGTAATATGCCCCCAGAAGAGGGAAAAATTGATATCAAAGCAAGAAGCAAGCAAACAAGAGTGGCAAGAAATAGAAGCATGGCTAAAAAAATGGCCGCTAAAGCGGCGATAAGGCCCTTGGTAATATGCCCCCAGAAGAGGGAAAAATTGATATCAAAGCAAGAAGCAAGCAAACAAGAGTGGCAAGAAATAGAAGCACGGCTAAAAAAATGGGGTGGACCACAGTCCACTGTAAGCATGGATATTGACTACAATAGAGCATCGACATAGTCGCTAAATGCTGTTTTTTTTTTTAATTTAAGGAGATTTTATATAGCGCAAACATTGCCCGAAGGTGTCAAAGCGCTTTACAAAAGAACCCGTTGCGTTACATAAGGACTTTGGATTACATGAAGTAGTCGAGATCTACAAACCTAGAGGGAGAGAGAAAGCGTCACAGAGGAAAAAGGGGTGATGTATGGGGAGCGAGGAAGAAGTGACAGAGTTAGCAGGGATGCGTTAAGCTCGCTGATAGAAAGCCCAGGGCGTCAGACATCAACTCTACGAACAGACGGACAAGCAGCCATCAAGGAGGCTGGGAGTGAAGCACCCCGCAGCAGAGTAAAATTGAATGGGGGTAGAGGAGCGAGGGGGAAGGGGGGCTTTGAGAAAAACAACAGTAATAAACATTTTATGAAGCAGAAAATGGCGTATAAAGAAGTGAAGGTTTATAGGCTATTAATCTGTCTGCCAAGCGCACATTAGCCCGGAACAGTTCCCCCTGCAGCCTGTTAGCGCGCTCTTAAAATGAAGGTAGTCTGCAGCACCGGCTGTGACCGTCTGATGTACAAGTACAAGTGGGGCTGAGATACGCGCGGGTTTAAACTGGAAGCTGGCCCGGAGGGCACGCTACAGGTCTGGTGCAAGGATGTTTAGTACCGACGTTTTACCCAACTTCACCACGAGGTCGTTCCTGCTGCGCCCTAGCTGCAGTGCTTAATTTGTAAAATATGAAGTGCCAGGGTCTTGACCAGGAGGCCACTGCAGCTTGCACCACCCATCGCCCCTGTCATCGCTGCCAAAACAACTACTAACCATCTTTCTTGCATGTAAATGCGACAGTTCAGATTATTCCAGGTCCCCAAAGCTAAAGGAATGGCTGGGGAGGCAGGTATGAGCAATTTCTTAATGCACATTTTTTCCCAAACAACTGTTATACTGCTCATCTCTAAATTACATGAGCAGCACCCCCTTGTGGCAGACTGCCCTAAGTGTGGTGTTGATAATTAGGTGCCGGTGCTGAGCACCGGAAACCAATTAGGTGCTGGTGCTCATTATCGGAAAGCACCGGCTCAAATTAAGCACTGCCTAGCTGGTGGCACGAAGGGCAAGTTAGTATGGTGTAGAGATGACCTGCTTTGGACTCTTTTTCTGGCATCTTCTAAGCCTGTCCTAAACTGCATTCGCACTCAAGCACGCCTTCTTCGCGAGAGGGGTGTCCACGTAGGGGCATAACGCAGGTCCCTGCAGCCCCTCTGGTGCAGTGGGTCTCAAGCCTTTGGGGGTCCCCATTCAGTCTAAGACCTATGAACATTCATGAGATAGGGAAGTCCAGAGCTCGCCTCAGGATATTTCGTATGGGGGACCTCATAATTTTACGTTACAGCACTGTACGTGGGAGTTATGAAAAGGCCTACGCAGGCCATGAAATGCTGAGCATAATGAAAGCAGGAATGACTGCTGTGCATAATGAAAGCAGGAATGACTGAAAGTGTTCGTGCCAATATCCCATGGGAAAAAAATCAGATGGAAAATGTCACCCAGCAGTGTCCTGCTTTCCCCCTTACAGATAACTGTTCTTTTTAATTTACTGGCCAACTCCTTTAGTAGCTTAATAAATTACTCTACCAACAGTTTAAGCCTCTACCGATAGGCCCAACAGGTCAAATGGTTTTGCTTATCCACGAGCATACCTGTGCCTTTTCACCTGGCTGATGGAAATTCATCAGCCTGCCTATGGGTTTATGCAAAATGCATGAAACATAACTTTGCAAGTGATTTTCTCGGTTAACATCGCAGGAACATCTTAAGAATTTTGGGAGCCCTGGGCCAAACATAATTTGGGGGCCTCTGTATTTGTTGAGCACATCAATCGTTCTGAGGGATATCACAGTGCTGGAAAGCAGTGCCCTGATATGACAGTGATCAAATAACCAGGGCACAAGTCCTAAAAAAAGAAGTGGGGGGATGCTGACGTCATGACAGGAAGTGACGTCACGAAAGATGGCATGCACCATCAGACTCATTGCCTCCCCTCGCTCACCCCTTAGATGCGTTTGCATCAGAGAAACCAGCGCGTGAGCAGCGTTCTGAATGAGCTCCAATCTTGCCCCACAGAGGCCAAAGAATGAATGTGTGGCTCCATTTGCTCAAGTTATCGAGCTTGCAGTAAAATAAGTAGGGGGACGCCGTCCACCCCCGTGGTACCTCGACTCGAGCCCTGTAAATAACCCAGCAGACTAAGAGTAGGAAACCAAGGGGCAAGCTACAAGTATCGTTGTTACAGCCTCGGGAACTGTGTCGTTTTCAGCTTCTTTCTGAATGCCATATAATCGTCCATGCGGCGAAGGTCTAGGGGAAGTTTGTTCCAGTGGACGGCTGCCAGATTGGAGAAGGCTCGACCTCCTACTCTGGTTTTCTTGATACGTTTAGTTTTGGCCAGAGCGAGATTGCAAGACCTCAGTTGCTGTGTAGGAATGTAAAATTCATTTTTGTCCTGCAAGATAAAATCTGAATTTATTATCCATTTCCATCTCATTCATGCCATCAGAAGCAACTATGACCTGATCATTCACAACCCTCTTCGCTGGCCCCCAAACCTTTAAGGGGAACCCCTGTCATTTAGGGGGCTCCATTCAGTACAAGCATTTGAACATTCATGAGATATTGGATACCTGGGAGCCTCTTTTCATATTGTGCAGGGAGCCCCATAATTTTTGTGTTATGCCACCGTGTGGAACTGTTCATTAAAGCTTAATGATGGGGCCCTTAGAAAGGTGGGGGCCATGGGCCAGATCCCACTTTGCCCATGCCTTAAAACGGCTCGGAACCAACTTAGTTCAGAGGTGAAACCATACGAAAATGTGAGGTGCCAGAGAAGACAGAAGGCTTTGTGATGGCAGAAAGGTGGTGCGTGGCACAGATAGGGCGAAATAGCGTACTTTCCTCACTGTGATCTCATTAAATATAATAATAATTAATAACACTTCACTGGTGACAAAAAGGCACTATTTTTCCCTGCTGCTCAGGAACAGTAGCAGAAACATGTATCCACTGCAGAACAAAACACAGGGCCACTGGCATCGCGCCGAAACACCACAGAGCAAATAGCCTATCACCACAGATCACTGGAGCGGTAGAATTGGATTAAATTGCATACATTGAGAATATAAGCAATGCTTGTTGAAAATAATGAATATATTCTCGTAAAGATGTACATGGTTACGTTATTCTGATTTCTATTACTGAATTATGCTAAATATAGAGCTCACATTTTCATGAGTATTGTATGTACATATTTGAAGACAATTTGCCTGCCTGATTTTCTTCATAGCATGTTATTTTAGAGATTGGAACAGTGTTGTATTGGCATTAGTACGGTTTTACAGTACAGCCAGTCTCTGGTAATTCGGTCACAAATCGGAATCTGCTTCCTTTTTGAGTTGGATTTCCAGTAGTGTGAGTGTAGTTGACATTGTATTTTGCTTACTGCAAAGAACAGTGCTCTCTCCCCTCTCAATGGCCGCCGTTACACGCAGCATGGTACTGGCGAGATGCAAACTCAGAAAGCAGAACTTTTGGGACTGTGTAGTAACACCACACCAGTGCCGTGAAATTATGAAATAAAGCCCATTGAAATGGGGCATAACTGTGTGGGACTGGGTTCATTTGCCATATAACCACACAGAATTCCCAATTCAATGGGGCTTTAAGCATATTTTTACCACCTGTTGTGAGTCGGTCGTAAGGTTTGCTATTGCCTCGCAGTCAGTAATTCAATGGTCTTTATTTTTCAGGTAAGTACTTTGATGGCGAGTACCTTGAGGGAAGGGTTTCAGAATCTTTATATCATGGTACTTTACCTCAAAGGTAAGATTTTGTTTATAAATGACATAACCTTAATTTAAAAACATTTTACAAACATATCTGTTATGTACGTGAGGCTTCATATCAGGAGGTCATCAAATAGCCCTTGGAGTCACTTTGGGTTCAAGTGCTGCAGGTCAAGTCCATCTCACCCAGGCAAGGAGGACAGCAGGTCAGCACAGCAGGGTAGCAGTTCTTCCAGAGCAACAGTCCAGCGGAGTGGCAGTCCCTTCAGTAGCACAGCAGTCCTTCTTCCTGGACCTGGCCTTGACTGGCAGTTCGGATTGGACTTTTCCCCAAGGGATTTGCATATGGCTGGGTCCAAACTGGAATGGCATGGTGAGCAAAACAATTATGGATGTAGGCCTAGATCTCTGTACTGGGGTGAATGTTTAACATTGTTCATCATTCCATCCATCAATTGTTCTTTTTCCATTTGTCGACGCAAGTGGGACAGGTATGCCCAAACGTGGGTCACATGCTCACCATGCCACTGGAGTCAAGCTATCCTCGCTGATGAGGGGTGAAACCTCAAAACCAGCCTAAGATGCTGGTTTCATGTCTAGGGAGGACCTGGCCTGGCAGTTTGCACTGGACAGTAGCAAATAGTGTACAAGTGCAAGACTGATTTGCATATGGCCAAACTGGAATGGCGTGGTGAGCAAAAAAGCGATGGATTTAGGCCCAAATCTCTGTACTGGGTGTGAATGTTTGACATTGTTCAGCAATGTATTCATCAATTGTTCTTTTTGAATAATTACTGGGGGCAGTCGGGTGTGGCGACAGGACATAGCCTATTTAGGTGTAAATGAGGCTGTGCCCAGCTCCTCCCTCCGATCCTACCAGGATAGCCCATTAAGTTATACCTAAGCTCCCTTGTGTGTGGCTGTCTAGGGGGAATACACAAACCCAACTGCTAATTACACCCAGTCATGTGACCATAGACAGGCTGCAGATACCAAATGGTTAAGACAAGAAAATGTAAACTTTCTAACAGTGGCATTTTCTGAATTTTAATTTAGAATCCATCTTCAGCGTAACTTTGGGTTTTAAATTAGGATTCCAGAAGCACCAAAGTAGAACCAGTGATATCTTCCCATTTGGATATTACACTTATAAAATGTAATAAGGTCATCCCAATGTTATCCTTGGGAGATATAGGCCTTGCAGTATTGAAAACCGAATTTAAATAAAGGTTTCCACTACCCGGACATATAAAACTAAAATGTACACGTCCTGCTTTTTAAATACATTACACCCTGCCCTCTGGGCTGTCCAGGGCCTACCTTAGCTGTGACTTAAACATATTAAAAAGGAAGGTGTGGGCATTGTAAGACCTTTATTTTGTCTAGTTGACATTGCAGTTTAAACTGCACACATAGGCTCTGAAATGACAGGCCCGAGACATGTTTACAGGGCTACCTAAGTGGGTGGCACAATCAGTGCTGCAGACCCACTAGTAGCATATAATGTACATGCCCTGGGCACAGTAGTGCCACTTTAATAATGACTTATAAGTAAAATAAATGTGCCATTTGGGTGTAAGCCAATTCCACTATGTTTTAAGGAAAGAGCACACACACTTTAGCACTGGTTAGCAGTGGTAAAGTTGACACAGTCCTAAAGTTTTAAAAAAACGAATTCAGCAAAATGGGGAGGCGGAAGAATATGGTTTGAGGGTGACCCTGCAGAAAGGGCCATTTTCAACAGGACCTATATGTCTGATTTTGATATCCACATAGTACTGAATGCGTACATTCAGAAACAAACAAACAAACAAAAAAAAAAGAACACGTGCTCCTGCTTTTGTAGCACCATTGAATTGTTTCTCTGAGAATCATTTTTGCTTACCATTTTTAGTTACCATGGAAATTAAACCGGAGGTTTTTTTATATCGATATTACTTATTTATTAATGTATTAGAGAGTCATAATTACTACAATTATAAAAGCTGTATTTATTTATATTTATAAAGTATTTTATGTCTATATTTTTAATGGTCTATATAAAAAAAAAATGTATGAAAAATGATATATCTATTGTTGAACAGCAAAAGCTCTAACTCTTAAAGATGAGCCCTGGGCCAAGCAGGAGAAGGGCAGAGCCGCTCACAATTACCTTAGATGTCTTTGACGTTAGTCACGAAGAATTGTTCCGGAGTGAAGTCGGCTCGTCTCGGAGATGTTCGGCGCATGTTTGAGGAGCTCAGAGCGTCATCGAGATGCACTCGAGCAGCGCTCAATGACTCCTGTTTACAAATGAGCTTCTCCAAGACGCTCTGGGCATCTTCAGATTTACTTCTGAGCAAATCCCTGTGAATCTGGGCCACGATATTGCTCTGTGATCTTCCGGCAGAGTAAAAGCGGTTGCACTGCTAGAAACCGGGCAAGGGGATTGACTCTTGCTGTTTTTTTAATCTATTCCCAGTTTAAAACATTAAATGCAGGGATTGAGGCGGTAAAAAGTGGGATGCGCTATGGGAAATGTAGTTTGTTAAATCAACACATGTTTGCTTAATTTGTCAGTGGGTTGGAGCCCAGGAGCACAGAGAGAAGGGACTTGTATGAGGAAGACTTTGGTCTGTGAAGGATATTATTTTAAAAAGTGCCTGAAAGAGAACTGCATTCCTCTGCCTTGTGTGCAGTTGACTGGCATGCTAAGAGTGAAAATACTTCAGGCTGGACCACAAAACATTTTTGGCTGGCACTATTAGGTGTCCTTGGTCTAAGTTATGCAGTGCTTAGTGCAAGTACCTTTTACCACTATATTATGAAAGCCGTTTCTGGAGATGTCAATTCAATTGTGACAAAATTATCTCTGCCTATTTAAAAAGACAGATTTAAGTCGAGGTTCACCACAACCAGACAGCATCAAATTATTTTAAAACACCTGTACCGATGCGGCTATACTTTACCGCCCCTCGGCACTGATCGTCATTCATTACCTAATCACGGGTACAATATTTCTTCATACAGAATACGTTGTACCGCGTGATGCACCTACCCCCTGCCTGACGAAGCTAAATAGGATACTACCAACAGTAAGCCTGCCCTTTGCCATGCAGTATCTGTGACCATCTCTATGTTACATGTTTGTTAGTCTTGTATGTCCCATGCCGGCATAATAATCACTGAGGGCTACCATGATGTGGCCCTTGCCTAATAACAATGCGCATCAGAATAAAGTTGTGACATAACAAAGCAATTCCGCCTACCATTGCAACATGGCGATAAGCATAACATTAATGCATGTAAATTTGCACGCACCTATAGACATTGATACAGAACCCTTTTGGCTATAATAATAAGCGTCCACGTACACGATATGATCACGCTCATCGTCTCTTAAGGTCTTTCCAAGCACCACTGTGGTATGCAGTATGTATGCACTGAGAGTCTGCACGACGTAACAGGCTAGTAAGATTGATTTGCGCATGACGCCTATTTACTTTTCTCTCCCCACAGGTTTTTGTCCATGCTCCTTATTTTTGAGAGCATTCTACCTTTGGTAAATTTTACCATTGGTTCTTCAAAGGATTTAGGATAGGGTGAGTCTTTTAGGGGACTCATACCGTTCATTTCCTTGGTCCTGATGAATACCGGGAACCTTCCCTAACGGTTGAAACATGTTGACCAACGCACTATAACACATATTGAGATACGTAGGTCGTAACTCCCCTTCCAGTATCTCACACTTTATTATTTTATTATTGTCCAGTTGCTTTTTATTAAAATTCACTCTTACAAAGTTAAACCAGAACAATTTTTAACACTAATTTTTTGCACTTACATTTCACAACCTGCTCCACTGTATTACAGGTGTCGAAGCACACCCTGGTGACGCTAGGCCACCAGGGTGGACCCCGATGATGAAGCATGTCACCACTAGGTGGTGAGTGAGGGTTTTTTTAGAAAAGGAATAATTATTCCACTTTTGGAAAACCTTCAGCCTATACATCGGGTGATACTCCTTCATTTGTTTTTCATTATACGTGACCAGGGGAACAGGAGCATTCCTCGTCCACCACAAAGTGGACACAATCCCTTACTCTCCCCCTTGTTTTCCTACTAACAAAATTATCTCTGCATATTTAAAAAGACAGACTTAAGTCGAGGTTCACCACAACCAGACAGCATCAAATTATTTTAAAACACCACAAAAATAACGCAACATAAAAATGCAACAATGCCACAATCTCTACAACACAACATGCCAACGCAAAACATAAAAATACCAAAATAGGGGGAGGAGCTTCGCGCGCATCCAAGATTGACACGTGAGCACAGGGCTCCTGAGACCCTTTCCGCCTCCCGCATCTATCCTGCAACGTATCCTGATTTGGACGACGGGTACTTTTAGCTGATGCCCTGCTGACACGAATGTCTTTTTCAAAATTCGATTTGGCCGCCGAGAACCAGACTTACTGCACTTTGAAATTTGCGGCCTACACCGAAGACCAACCACGGACTTGAGTCCCCGAGGTACACAGGTGGCAATTGAAAAACAACGGCTGATGCGACACGTCCACTGCCCCTGTGGTACTTTCGGTTTCGCTTTTGGTCATTGTTTTTTTTTTAAACCTTTATTGTGCAAGTAGAAGCATACAAATACAGGCCTACAACCAATCAGGCCGGCCACGACACATTATAAACGCACAAAGTCAGCATTGGAATACCCCAGCAGGTTCTCAGCATTATATAAACAAGCAATAAACATTAAGAGGCAGAATATACCCGCTAGGAGCAGGATTAAAGAAGGTTAATTTTATAATATAATAGGAAGTATAGCAGAAGCAGTAGCAACTTTTGAAATCTGAATTCCAATGGCGGGCAGTTGGTAAAGCATCAATACAAAGGAGCAGTGAGAAGCGGGAGTAATAGCAGCAATTGGCAAAAGTCAACGTATAGTCGCCCCGTTTCAAATCAATTCCCACCGCTGTCCACCATCCACTCGTCACCACCTGAATGTGTGCCGGTACAATTCAAAGGAATCAGAACAGCAACGCAAAGATAGTCATCCACCATACTAACCCAAATAAAGGGAAAAAGAGGGGAAGGGCAGAAAAAGGAATAATAAAAACAGGAAAGAAAGAACGCAGCGCCGCTATACGCGTCCCATGGCGAATAAAGCACACAGAACTAGAGACCCACGATTGGGGTTGAGGCGAGTAAGACATGATACATGTGCTATCATTATCATGGACGTGAGGAAGTCATACCCCACACAGCCGGCTAACACTCCATGGAGGACGCGCGCAGACACAGCGTCCCGAGAAAGGGATACAAAAGAGCCATAGAACTGAGAAAGAACGAACAATATAAAGACCCCATCCCTCCCACACCACCCTGCAGCCCTGCAGAAGGCTACGGCCTACCCCCCCCAGCAGCGTGCCTGTCGCCCTAAGTAGAACCCGAAATATAGAAGAAGCAGAAAGGGAGAAAAGAACACAACAGACAAAAAGAGAAAGGAAGGGGAAAAGAAAACCAGTGGGAGAGGAGATCTGCAATCGAACTTTCAGCTCCTACCCCCCGCCTTAACACTGCTGAAACCCACATCGAAACGAGATCGACACAACCTCAAATATCAGGAACATGAAGAGAAATCGGTCATATTGTTACAGCTGCGAGCAGTCCTCATCTTCATACAGTAATTGGCAGTCCGCCGAGGCAATTCTGTCTCACCCCTGTCCTCTCCTGGTCATAACTTTAGTACACAATAAAGTAGAATACAGCAAGCAGTTCGGCATGGAGTGTACACAGGATCGAAACAAGGCAGGCCAAGGGTGCAAAACAGAGGATCCCAGTCTCGAGCAGCAAAGCAAACAATGGCGGCAGCAGACCAAACTGTCAGAGAGCAACAGCAGGAGCAGCAAACAGTCTGAGTGCAGTCCCGCTGCCCAAGGGGGCAAGGCATCCCCAACGGGGCAGCCATAGGACCCCACCGAAGCAGTTTGAGTCAAACAGCCGCCGAGCTCCCCAGCCAGACTGACCTGGACGGGCCCCACGTGGGGCCCTCACCCATGTCCGCCACAATCAAAACTTCCTGGAGGTTCGGGGTCGCAGACATACGGTCTCCCAGATGAGCGGCGGCATCACTCTCTGCAACAGCCGAGGGAGGCAAAGCAGCACATTCCTTCAGTCGGGCCGCATTAGTGGGGGACGGCCCAACAGGCATGGCGTCAGAACCGCTATCTTGCACAGCTGCGTCAAAGGCCATGGCCGCACGCTAAGAACATAGGGCGGCGAAGACATCGCCAATCGTGGGCTCACTTCCACAAGCTGCAGCCATCGTGCATTTCGACAGACGAGATTCGCCGCCCCAAACAAGTCCAAGACCCAGGGCGCCGGCGGCCATTTTGTCAGTGCAGCAGGGACGCTCCGTTCCTCAACCCTTGGACCGGGCCGTCGAATAAGGCCCACCGGAGGTCTGTCGAGCCCCGGTAATGGCAATCTTGGTGCAGAAAGATGGGCCGCCAAAAAACAAGGGGTCGCCGGCGCCACCGTCTCATGGGCGCCGCCCGCCGAATCCGGGCAAAGGGCTTCAAGATGGCCGAACAGGACAACAAAGGGGGGAACAAGCCTCCTGTACGGAGAGCCCCTGGGCCCCCAGACCGGGCCCGGTCAGTCGCCACCGGCACAACCGCACAATGGCCTCTTCAGCCGACCCCTCTCCTTCACCGGGGGCCGGCGTCGATGTCCCGCTCTGGCCGAGCGTCACAGGCGAGTACCCGGCCAGCACACCGCGGAGGCTCTGGAGCAAACAAGAGCACAACTCCAGATCCGCGGCACCCCGGAGCCCCCAGGCCAGACGGTAAGTGCGAGCAGCGTTTCATCTTCCCATATTCCGCCAAATGTGTCTCCTAGGGGCAGGATGAAGTACAGGATATGCGTTTCAGGCAGGAGGTAGACGGAGCCGAGCTACAATGCGGCCATCACGGTCGCGAGCTTGGCTCCTCCCCCCGCTTTTGGTCATTGTTGACGGCGATTTGCTGCCGGTCGACACGGCTGACCTGATTTTTGCTGCCAGCCCTACGCTTGTCCTCTACCCTCGTCCCTTCGCCTCTCCAAGTCTGCTGCGCAGGGAACCATTCTGACTAGATCCCAAAGGTTCCGTATTATACAGCCTGGGCAGAGAACATGCACAGCCTCCAAGCCCCTGTCTGAGCGCCGAACCATAGCGCTCAGACGGACCACAAGGCTGCTGTAAGGCCACGTTGTGATGGGTCAGGGGATTCTGGGAGGCTGTCTTCTTCCTGATTCCTGCTTGAAGGAGAGACACTAGCTGGTGACAGTGATGTCGACTCCCAGTACGTTTTTTTCTTCTTCTTATCTATTTTTTATTTGATGATAACTTTGACAAATCTTCATGAAACCTTCGCCGAAAATTTAGTGGTGATCCGTCAAGCAGGGTCGAGAAAAGGTAGGATCTCAAGATGCTATTTCCCATTGCAATTCCCATAAGGATGTTTAAACAGTGTTGCAGCCAAAACAGCTAAACAGAATTACACCAAATTTGTAAGAAAGCTAGATGTTTACCCTGAGCGTGTGCTTTTTGTGATTTTCTGTAAATCCATTCAGTGTTTTTTGAGAAATTAAGGTTTGAAGTATATAGCTATCTGGACAGTTGCGTGCTCAGGAGGCCCGCAGCAGTCTAGTCTGATAGGACGGGCTGAGGAGGCTTATTTCCCCCTGTCGGCTGCCTCACTTACACAACTCCTGCGGAAGATTGTGTTTGATTGGCTAGCTACAGCATGAAGATTCATTTTGAGCTTCCATTACAGGAGTCGGTCTCTGTGTCCTGAAAATTAAAAAAACAAATCTAAAGTATAAGGGGGCAGGGTAGTGGTACCCTTACTCTCTACTCAAGGCCGTTGAACCAATCGGAACAGGGGGCTTGATGCAGGGCGGGTCCAGGCCCTGCAGCTAACCCGACGCAATGCACAGCCAAAGGTTCTGCACAGCAGGGCATTGGCTGCCCAACAGAGAAGTGAAAATGGTAATAACATATTACTTTGCATTTAAAAAAAAGCCTAGAAATCCACTGAAAATAAAGGGGAGATATTTACAAGCACATGTAAAGCCACGCAGGGTGGCTTTACGCGTGCTTGTAAATATCTCCCCTTTTCACGCAACACTTTGCGTGTTAGTAGCATGACATGGGTGTTGCTGTGGGTGTTCCCACGCAACAACCATGTCCACTGATGCATTTCCAGATTTACGAGCAATCGTGAACTGGAAATGCATCAGAACGCTATGCCACCCCCAGGGGTGGCGTAGCGAGGCGAATCGAGAAGAAATTGTTTAATTTCTCCACGTTTTTTTTCTCTTTCAATGAATGCTGCATTAAAATGCATTTTCAACAACAAGGGACCCCAATATTAGTCAGCAGGGACCTCGGGAGCATACTTTTATCAAACAACATTGGTCCCCAACATTGAAAAATTTCAGCACAAAATGAAATATAAACAGAGTCAATCTATATTTTTAGAAAGGCATGTCCAGCCGGACAGTGGTCTTTCAGAGATTTTACTCAGAATTCATGTATTCAAATCACCTGAAGTACCTTCCAACAATCAGCCAGTGTGGACCACAAGCCTGTGTCCAGTACTAACAGAGCAGGTACATAGGGTTGATATAAACAGCAAAGAAGGGCTTTGTAAGGCAAAACAAGTTACTCTATCAACAATACAATTGTACAGAGTATCACAACTGAGCACTTAACATCCAATAGTAATCACAGTTCGGTTTCAGTGCTTTTAAAGTCGACGGCGTTTCGGACCCTTAGTAAATCACAGGGTCCATCATCAGGACAGGTACAATGAAAAGCCTTAAAGTATCATAGTTTCTAAATGCCGGAAAGCCTCATGGTTTAGAGACTTATACCTCGGGTAGCGGAAATACACGCGTCCACCCACAATCGGGTGGCGGGAGCCGTGGAAAACAGTGGTGTCCGTCGGCTGCCAGGAGACCGGGTTAGTCGGTGAAGAGTCTCACTTCCTGTGGTCCACACTGGCTGATTGTTGGAAGGAACTTCGTGTGATTTGAATGCCTTAAAATGCATGCATTGGAAGAGGAAATCGCCTCAACTGATTGTTTTTGTGCAGGAAGGGGCACCGCCCTGCATAAATATAATCTCCTCATAACGCAGGCATCCTTGCACCATGGTGCAAGGGTGCCTGCACCGGCGCATGGCAGCAGTTTGTGCACCAGCACAGGGAAAAGCACAGAGATGCGACATGTTGTTGTAAATATGTTGCATCCCTGTGCCTCGAAACTAATGCAGCGCAGCGCTGCAAAGTGGCTTACAGCACCTGACCTTCATTTTTTATGTTCACAGGTATTGGTCCCACATGAATCCGCTTCCCTTAAGCTCTGGAGATTACATGCAGAAGCTAAAAGACTGAGATAGAACAAATTGGCAGCACATCCATCAAAGGAAATAAGAACTGACTTACGGTTTTACAAAGTTAGTGCAAACAAGCACTGTCAAAGCCATTAGGTCGGGCTTTAATGTCCAAGGTATGTCAATCTAAGTGTTCACAAATGCTGTTTACATTTTTTGCATGCATACATCTGTTTGTCGCAATTAAGTCTGCCTTATTGGCTTTACCAGTGTTGGGGGGGCTGTAGCAAAAAGGCGGTTTTCTGTATTAATGAATTTAAGGAATAAAGAATAAAATGTGACAGTGTGATGATTGAGTGTTCTCTTCACCTGTAAAATAGCCCCCCCCCCCCCAATGCTTTGCAATGAATGGAAGCACTTCCTGGAAGGTGGAAAGATATACCGCTGGTATCAGTACATCTCACTGACAGCTGCACTGCCATGCCAGATATACAGCTCGGCTGTCAAGCTATTTCTTCATCCCTGCATTCACAATGACTATTTAGCATTATTTAAGAAGAGACAGAAAGTGTTACCCACAAACCTGGATAATAGGTATTCTGTCTGCATAAGGAACTTGGCCAACAATTTCCCTTCTTCTCCAGGGTAGCTTGATAGATCTGCAAAGGACTACTTCAAAGGAGGTAGGGCAGATGTTAGAACTAGATATTGGTGCTATTGTGTACCAGTAATCTTATTACCCGGAGTCGTATATGAAGGGGTACAGCCATGTCCACAAGATCGTTTTGAACTGAAAGACGACTTAAGTCTTCCTTCCTCTCCGATATGTCATAAAACCCTCCCTTCTTACCTGGCTTCCTGTTGACTTTGCTGGAAGAAGCTGTTACACACAACCGTATTTCGGTAATTAAAACCATACATTACAAATCACAATGATTTAAGAGGTTCGCAGAGTTTGAATTTATTTAAATGCTGTTTTTATATTATTCATGTTGGGCACTCACCATGCACTGCTTATGACCTCACATATGAGGTCATTTGAGGCCGGTGTGGCAGATCAAAAAGATCTTGTGGAAGTGTTTAACTTTAGGTGGGGCCACCACGGAATGTCAGGACTGGGATGAGGAGCAGAGACACATAGGGGCTCATTTGGATGTCAGCGGGAAAGCCTCAGACCAATTGTAGGAGGATTTCTGGCAAACTGCCTTGGTTTAAAGTCCGACCGCCAAATTACAATGTAGGTGATCAGAGTTTAAACCGGCTAGCCGAACCGACTGGCTTCTAACAGGCTCAAGGAGCCAGTCGACCAGACTGAGGCCGCACATAGTCCCCTACGGACGGCTTTTCTGCTGTCTGGATTATGATGTCGGTTTCCGACAGGCTTTTTATGCTGGGCTTTCAGACATGAAAAGCTTTTCAGGAAGTGACCTTGGGGGCCAAGAGCAGGGCCCCATGCCTCCAGCCTCCAGCCTCCAGTTAGGGGCCTTGCCCTCTCTGCAAATCCCTGCCATGCGGTGCAGGGATTTACAGGAATTCCCATTTCTCTGTAGGAGCTTGTGCTGCGGCCGGTTTCCCACCACTGCACAAGCTCCCGTAGGGGAATGGGCGTTTGCGTGAGCACCATACGTGGTCTCACTGTAATAGGGTGTTCGGAACCGCCGGCCTACTGTCAGTCGGTTCCCACACAGAAACCATGTTGGGCGGACTCAAGTCCGTCCAAGATCATAATTAGGGCCTCACTGTCAGTTTATATTTAGCATATGCAGTCAGAATGAAGATGTAAAATTCACACAGAGTTGTTACTTTGAATAAAAAAAGAACACTTTAGTAACCTCTTTACAAATATATGCACAATAAAAAGTAATTCAGACAATGAACATCATACTACTCAGAGCAGCACACCATCACTAAAGATATTCAGTACCCACACAGAGTACCCGCGTTACACTCAGTAAATGCAGTTCACTATCACAGCCTGATTGCCAATAAGTTGCCATTCTGAATTATGTGAACACAGAGGTTTGCTATTATGCTACTAGAAGGAGTACATTAGGACGCGGTAACAGTAGACCATTTCTATCCATGGGACAATTGCAATAAACATATAGTACAAATGATGCAAACTGTGAGAAAGAAAATATGATTATAATGCAGTATTATAGAGTGACTACGTTTTTAAAGTTACATGTTATGGCATTGACAAACCTGCTTTTCTTCTAGTTTAGCCTTAGAGTTTGCTGGTCCTTTAAACTTTAAAATCTCTTAACCAATAATGTTACCACCAGCAGGTCTGTCTGCTCTTCGAAATCCGGAGGGGACGACTGATGGTGGGGAGCGGGGGAGGTTGAAATATCCTTGTATTGAACATGGTAGGTGGGGGTCCGAGGCATATGCCAACAGGCACAAAGCACACACATGGCCAGCAGGCCTACTTTCATCTTCCAGATCAAAGCAGCACAGTAGCCAACCGGAGCTCTGCTCAGCAAGGCAAGGGACACCGAAGTATTCAACGGATGATGTATCACACCCAGGGGCAGCTTCTCCATGTGGGCGGAGGAGCGTCGCCCCACTGCTTTCTCGCAGTGCGAGGAGCAGAAACATAAAATGGTATTATAAATACCATTTTATGTTTCTGCTTCTTGCACTGCCAGAAAGCAGAAGGGTTTCATTTGGAGCATGCAGACGGGTTGGGGTCCTACTCCAGGGAAGGGGAGGAGTGGCTTGCCCACTGTTGTGGTCGGCCTCAGGGCCGACCATACCATTCATACGCACTCTCCGTTTTCTCCATGTAGGCAGCCTACATGGAGAAAATGGCCTCCCAATAGATGCCTGATTGGTCAGCGTCCCAGCCAATCACCACACTGCCATTGCAGTGTTGTCGTTGGCTGAGGGGAGAGGAGGGAGGGAGACTGCCTACTTCCTGGGAATCGGAGCAGAGACAACGCGACGCGGGACCGGACCGGGCAGGCGAAGGTAAGTTAAAAAAAAAAAATAATTAAATGAACCCCTGTGCGACCCCCTCCCTGTGCGACCCCGCCACCCACGAGTTATGCCGGTCGCAACTGGTCACACCAAACCAGACAGGTGCAGCTGGGGAGAGGGGCACGTAAAGTGAAACCAGAAACTCACTTCCTCTCGTGGCTCCATTTTGATCCGGCAGGGCCCTAGCTCAGTCTCGGTGGGTGAGAAAGAGTTCATTTGTGTCAGCATTTCTGGAGTGCTTGAGCTGACTGGTGTCCGCTATCCAGACATGACCAGCAGCAGCAGCATGGCAGGGTAACAGGGCTTCAGCAGGGCATGAGGCGCAGCAAGGGCACTGAGGTCAGGGACAGTACACAGTCCTGGGTTCAGGAAGGAAGACAGCATCAGTTCCTCAGCAGGTCCATGTTAACAGGAATGAATGTTCGCGTTGCTGGAGGTGGTGATTTAGCGTATATGCTCAGTCATTGATAGCTGTGATGCAGCCCACTGTGAACAGAGTATAATGTATAACAAGCATTACAATGCAATAGGTCTCACAGTAGCGAGATTTTGTGCTACTGACATTGTAAATAGTAATACTACCTTTTATAATATTAAAAGACATTGTAATTTACAATACCAATAGGTCAAAGTTTAGCAAAAGCAAAACCTTTTGTATTGTATGTAGTGCACGGTGGCTGAAGCGGGCGCCGCACTCACCAATAAAGTAAGAAAATAATAATAAAGAAACAGAGGGCAGTGTCCCTGCAGCGGCGCCGTGCTCAAAATTATAGGTTTTTTTTTCAAAATGAAACTGAGCGTGGTGTCCCTAAAGCAGGCACCATGATCAGCATGCAAAATTTAAAAAATAAAATAAAAGGTGAGGGAACGCGCTGTGTCTCTGAAGCGGACGCAGCTTTCTCCTAAAAAGTAATTATAAAAAAAAAGCTTTGCCACAGTGCCGTGAGTGCTGTGGGGGGAGGGGGCAGCCTCTTTTAAAGTTGGAGGAAAGTGGTGTGTGTGCTGCAAATACAAAAAAGCAGCCACCATTGTTTGTCCCCATTAGTCAATAGACAAAATAGGGCTCACCCACATATAACGCAGAGCGTGTAGGAAGCCAAGTAAAAGGCACAGTCATTATGAGAGGTAACAATTGCAGACAAAGCAGTACTAAGGAGGGACTAACAAGCCTACTTGCGAATCAGAAGCCAGCATTTATGAAGGACAATGACAAAAGCCAATGACAAATATGAGTGGAGAGTGGGCGGGGCTTCCACTGCGTACCCCAATAAAGCATGCCTCGTAGAGCGAGCAGCGCATGCGCGCTGCCCTTAGGCTCAACCTAAAAATGTAGGTGCCAGGGCCCAAGGTATTTTATAGGATTTCATTGGCACCACCCACAGCTCCTGCCCTGCATCAGGCTACCAGTGCCAGCATTAGCTTTTGACCCACCACAATCTTCCAAGTTTGGCATTTTGTGTTAGCCCAGGTCAGCTCTATCAGTATGAACGGCCTGAATGTGCTAGCCGTATCATGTTTTTAAAGTATATTGATATATTTAATGTGCTCTGCTCAAAAAATAGGGTAGACAGTGAGAGTTCTAAAAATCCAGCCAGTCGTGTTAGAGCTGATTTTCTTTCCGCCCGCAGAGTGTTGCTTTGACTTGCGTCCAGAATACCCTGTGAAGTCTGCGGTGCACATGACAGCAAGCAGGTATGCACTTCAGGAGCCAGCTAGGCCTGAAACCTTTTCTTTCCTCTCCAGACTGACACTTTGAACAAAAGGAGGAGCAGGGAGGAATAAAAGTCCTGCATAGACTGTCTCTGTTTCTTTATGAGCAGCAGCCCCCCTCAGTCTTACAATTACCATTCATGACAAAACATTTTCTCAATCATCCAAGGGTAATAACACAGGGTTCTTCCACTTGCACTCATTCTTTTTTTTTAATTCTTTTTTTTTTCAGCAAATAGGGCATATTATATAATTAACATATGCAGACACATTAATATAGATAAGCAGATATTATGTTTAGTACATAGGCAAGAGCATAATAGTGAGGCAAAGAAAAGGGGGAGGAGAAAGATAACATAATAAATACAGAAGAGCAGTTACGAACATTTTAGGTGTATTACTTCTTATTTCATATTTTAGCTAAATCTAGCTATATTGAGCCATCCAGGGCCATGGGCCCCCAAAGCGCCTCTAATTTGACTAATGATTTGATGCCCCTTGCCTTTGCCAGAGCGGCCTCTAAGCCATAGGTATCTCTGATAATCGCCCGCCAATCCTCTGCTACCGGTGGTGTAGTAGAGACCCATGCCCTGGCAATAGCCAATCCAGCTGCAGCCATCAAGATCGTAAAGAGACGTGCTACTGCCGGGTTATCATCCTTATAACCAGCCTCGGATTGGTAACGAGGGCAATCGGGCAATGCCCGACGGGCCGGTGTCCAGTTCGAGCTGTGGGCTGCTTTTTTTAGCAGCCTGGGGGCCGATTTTGGCGGTTTTACATTGTGCGATGCCGCCAGCGGCCCAGTGGGTGCCTGAGTGGTCTTTCTAGAGGTAAAGGGGCGTCCATTATCTCCCTCTGATCAACTGCAGAGCTGTCAGTCCCTTTCTCTCCCTGGGCCCGCCCATTAAAATATGTATACTGAGTGAGGCAGGGGGCCTGAGCAAAAGTGGCCTCACTTGTTATCAGGTGTTTCATCAGTGTAAACTAATCCGTGCAGTTTTTTTTACCCCCCACCACTCTCCCACCCCCCACTCCCCACTTTTTTTAATAACATTTCGCTGAACTAGTGTTTTGCACGGCAATATGCAAATGTGGGCCACTTTTTTTCAGCCTGCCCGGGCCGATTTTCAATCCCAATCCAACCCTGCTTATAACCCAACTTGTTTTCAAGATCAGTGAGTGTATGATCCAACCCTATTTTAGAGCTGAGTATTTGCTCAATTTCCCTCCAGTATCCATTCAATTCCGGACATTCCATAAACATATGTTTTAAGTAAGCCGCATACACCTGCACTCATTCTGATGTTTGTGGTCATTAATGCAAATGAAATCTCCATGCATTCACTGACTTCCACGCTCCTTTAAAAAAGAAACCCCAAAGAAGCCGTGTTCATTTGACGTCACCAGATTTCATTTACATGTAAAGGTCAGCAGTCATCATCCCAAGGTGAAGCTACTACAAGCCACAACCTCATAAACGATGCCAGGGCCTCAGTAAAGGGGCCTGATGGGACCTGCTCGAGAATATATGGTGGGGAGATCAGGTAGGTATACCAAGTTGCAGGAAGAGTGACCCTACGAAGATCGAAGATGCAGTATGGGAGGGAGTCCCATAAGATTAGAGACCTCCACACTTGGCCTAAAGGGGGGAAAGTTGCAGGGCCTGTAAGTGGCGATTATAGGACGGTTGAATCGATAGGTGGGCGTGCAAATAAAAAATAGTCCGTCACAGCATCCCATGTTCTGCAGTACTCCTTTAACAATAATTAGAACGACTTGATTTGTATGTAGTGCTTCTTTCACACCCATTCCACTTTTAGGTGCTGCTACTATCTAATTAAGTGGTAGTAAATGTATCCACTTCAGAAGGCCGAGCCCTGCCCGCCTTGCTCGGGTTCAATCTTTTAAACCTCACGTTTCAGTGGCGAGCGTTTAACTCGTTTTAGACAGGTACAAACAGTCACATGAGCGCCGCCATCTCCTTGCTTCTCTTCGGCTGCAGCCCAGAGGAGCGCAGATTGGCCCCGACTTCGAGAAGCAGGACTTCCGAGTTCCTGGATGCATTAAGAAGGGATGTCTGCTTGAGCAGGCATCGCTCTGCGGCCGGAGGGCATTGCCTGCACGCGGCCAGCGAGCCCAGGCACGCCACAGTGCAAGGGGCACAGCTGAACGCAGACACAAGTTATTGCTATGCATCCGGAGGCTATTCTGAAATGAGTCGGGGTTGACAATTTGCAGTATGCACGTTTCCGCATGGCTGCTGTAAGCCACCCTAATTAGCAGACTTATTACAGGGGTCACCAGCTTCTGAATACTGCCGTTAATGCACTGTGAGCAAAGCTGGCTCTGGTTCAGAGGCGTAGATATCAATGGTGCAGCATGCGCAGTGGCGCCAGGGCCAAGGTGTCTGAGGGGCACACTACATCCCCTCCATAGCTGCTTTTTTTTTTTTAACTAAAAGAACATGGGATGCGGGCCCTTTTCCTTGCACGCGATAGGGGCCAAGGCACCCTTGCTACGTCAATGCTCGGACAGTATTATAATAGAGCCGCCATTTTGTGAATGGGGACCGTATAGTAATTGCATGGGCCCTGGGATTGCTGCATCTATTCTACAGCTGTGTATGCACCTGTGACGGAAGCTTGCACTGCCCTTAGTCTGCATGGTTGGCACTCATTTCCTGTTAACTGTACTTTATGTTTTCTGTGGAGTTGTAGAGTATACTGCAGGGAAGGCCAACATAGGTCCAGGACGGCAGGAGCCATGACGCTTTTTCGGAACATCCACATAAAAATAAACAAAAGGAGTGGGGGGGGGGGGTTATTAGAGAGGAAGTGGAAGGAAGCGGGATGGTGAAGGAGAGGAGGGGCAAGAGAAAGGAACACTGCCAGTAGATAAGGCATCCACCCCCACCAGGAATCCATGTTTAATGGATCAAATCCTGGTGTGTCTATTCGGCCTTTCATCTTTCTCAGGTCGACAAAATGAGCACCTTTGAGCCAGGGGCAGATTGGCAATGCGGGCATTCGGGCATCGGCCGAAGGGCCAGTGTCTCCGTGCCCTCTGTGGGCCGTTTTTTTTTCTCCCCTTTTCCAGCCGCACAGTGAAGCTGCATCAATTTCTCTGTCTCGGTCTCTGTGCTCTCTGTGGACTAGGAAAGGGGAGGAAAAAAAACGTCTCACAGAGGGCATGGAGACAGAGAGAGAGAAATGAATGCAACTTCACTGTGCGGCCGCAGTCAACCCCTGCCCTGCAAAGCAATCACGCTGAGGGTGGCTGGTAAGGGGGTGATTGTTTGAAAAAATCGGCCTCCCTGGGGGCCAGGTGTTGCGCAGGCCTTTGAGCCATTTTCAGCTCGGCCCCCCAGGGGCCAACGCAGCACATAAAGAGTGTTAGTTTTAACACCTTGCCCACAGCCCTTCACATTCAGGGCATAGTGGGCGAGGAAGAATGGGTCTCACTGTGGGGGCCAGGTGATCTTTGCAACTTGCACCATCTTCACCTCAGCCTCCCCCTGGCTACCATCAATGACCCAGCAGCTGTGTTTTGTGCTCCCCTGCCAGGACATTGCCCTGAGGCCTGGAGGGCTGGGGAGGGCTGATTAATTTACTAATTGCAGGGGCCTTACTGCTATTCATGTGCTCCTGTGCTGGATGGCTGGGGAGGGCTGAGTAGGTTGGTAATAGCAGGGGCTTCCTGCTTATTAGGTGCTCCTTCCCTGGAGGGCTCGAATAATTTTGTGACAGAGAGGGGCCTTGCTGTTTTTTTAGTTGCTCAGCATGGCGCCATTGTCACCTTGGCCCTGTGTCCTGTGCAAGAACAGTATCCTCTCACTTTCATTCCTTGTCTGTGCCAAACAACTTAAGGATTTTGGGGCCATGGCCCAAACATATTTTTGGGCCCCTGTTCGGAACAGATTTGAATTTATAATCCAATTTCTGCTCTTTGGTGCCCTCTTTCAGCTGGTCACTGGACAGTGCACTACCATACTTGTCCAAATTCCTAATGTATTTACATCCAATATTAAAGGACATTGACGTGTGTAACCAAATGGTGATTCATGAAAGGGCACGGCCCTTGAATGTGGGCCACGCCCCTTAATTGTGGGCCACGCCCCTTGAATGTGGGCCACTTTTGTCGTCAGTGCCCGGGCCAAATTGTGATCCCAATCCGACCCTGCTTTGAGCTGTGTAATAGCAAACATCTGTTATTTCAGTGCCATGATACCGTTCAGTGCGCTTACAGGGTGTGTGAGCGCATGCGTGTGTCAGCTTGCACTGCTTTTAACTGTGAGGGGAGACTGTACAGCTGCTTTCTGTGGTCTGCATGTGCGGAAAAAACAGGAATGGGATTTGTGTTGACTCTCTGACCCTAGCTGCTGACAATCCTTCAAAACCTCAGCTCGAGACAAGCTGCAGTGCTTAATATGAGCGGGTGGTTTCCAGTGCTCAGCACTGGCACTTAATTGCCAGCAGTGGCACTTATGACAGCTGCCACATGGTGGTGCAGTTTGTGTAATTTAAAAATGAGCAGAAAAACTGTTGTTTGTTAAATCAATTTACATTAAAAACAACTAATACCTGCCATCCAAACCATTCTTAAAGCTTTGTGGGCCTTGAACAGTCTGAGCAGCCACATCTTTAGCAGTGTGTGGTTAGAAGTTATGTAACTACTGTCACTGGCAGGGGCAATGTGTGGTGCAAACTGTGGTGGCCTTCTGACGAGCGCCCCGACTCTTATTATTATTCTTTTTTTTGGTGGATAAATTAAGCATTGAGACAGGCGGGGCACAGTGGAGCACCCAGAGTGAACAAAGACAAGACCTCAAGATGCAAACAGATATAGAAGGAATCTACTGTCTCAAACTCTCATAGAAAACATGGACCAAATGAGAAATTCGGGAGGCATGGAGGAAGGGGGTCAGGGATGTAGCTGTCAACAGAGCAGCAGGTGTAGTGGCACTGGAAAGCTGGGTTGGGGGGGGGATTATAGCTGTTGTTTTCACTACCAGACCAGAAAATGGAGATTCCATTTAGCTTTCTTGCTTTAGAGACCTTGGTTCCTTTGCTAAGTGATTAAAGCTAAGATGACAAATGAGATCTCTGTGGAAAAAAGACGGAGAGCAGGAGAGATAAGATGGAGGAAGAGTGACTCCACTGATGAAGAGTATGGCGGTGGATAGGCAAAACCAGTAAGGTTGGTGAGCAGCTGCAACTGAACAAGGAAGCTGGGAAGGTAGCTGGGAAGGTAGTCAAAGGAGAGCATATTAATGACAGTGAAAATCTGGGGCCTTATTTATGAAGGCCTTGCGCCGCCGGTGCGTCACTTTTAACATGGGAAAAAGTGACGCACCGGTGGCGCAAGGCCTTCATAAATAAGGCCCCTGGAATGAGGGAAACTAAATAGGAGGAGTGAAAGTAAGAAAATCTGGGGATAATCTGAGATGTAGCACGTAGAGCAGGAGTCCCCAACCTTTTCTGTACTCAGAGCTAGTTGTATCCAATGAAAATCATCCCAAGCTACTATCAGTGTTGCAACAGCGACCACTTCAAACAAGACTGCTTTAGTGGCCTCCATATGCAAGATTATGAGCAGTGATCACCTCAGTTCATCGGGCATGGTTGCCGACCGAACTGTAAACAAGCATTGGTAATGCATTGGTTTCTCCGATTTGATTAATAATATTGCTTTACAAACAGGGTTTTGAAACGTATTTAACTGCCATATATTTCACGATATGAAATCTATTAATTATTAAATAATGGCATGATGAGGGTGCAGGCACCACGAGCTAGACAGGGCCAGAAGCGTTGATGTGACAGGAGAGGTGGCCGGGTATGAGCAGGAGCAGTGACTGTGCAAGAGCGGTGACGGGGCAGGAGCAGGGACGGGGCAGGAGCAGTGGAGCAGTGACGGAGCAGGAGCAAAGACCTGGCAGGAGCAGTGACCGGGCAAGAGAAGTGACGCAGCAGGAGCAGTGACCGGGCAGGAGCAATGACCGGGCAGGAGAAGTGACAAGGCAGGAGAAGTGATGAGTCAGGATCAGTGACCGGGCAGGAACAGTGATGGGGCAGGAGTGGTGACAGGGCAGGAGCAGTGACTAGGCAGAATCAATGACCAGGCAGGAGAAGTGATGGGGAAGGGGAAGTGATGGGGCAGCAGCAATGACCGGATAGGAGAAGTGACATGGCAGGAGAATGACTGGGCAGGAGAAGTGACAGGGCAGGAAAAGTGACAGGGCAGGAGAAGTGACGGGGCAGGAGAAGTGACAGGGCAGGAGTTGTGACCGGGCATGAGCAGGAGCGGTGACCAGGCAGGAGGGGAGACCGGGAAGCAGCATTGACAGGGCGGAAGCAGTGACAGGGCAGGAGAAGTGATGTGGCAAGAGCGGTGACTGGGCAGGAGCAGTGACTGGGCAGGAGCAGTGACCGGGCAGGATCAGTGACCGGGCAGGATCAGTGACCGGGCAGGATCAGTGAGCAGGCCGGAGCAGTGACCAGGTACTATGGCACTGTTATCCTGGCTCATAGTTTGAGAAGGAGAGTTGCAGCTCTTCTAAGCTAAGTAAAGTCAGTGAAATCACGGAGAATCCAGAGGCTGTTTTGAGGCACAGTCATCAAAGATGCTTTCAGATTTCCCATTCTGCTCTGCAAACAACTCATGTCGATTGCTTGAGTTCAGAGAGGCCCGTGAATGCTTATGCTGAAGCCCTGACAAGCTAGAGACAAAAATGAATGCATGAACCAGTGGAACCTGCTCACCACAATAAAAACAACTGTAAAATAGAACTATGGGCAGTGCTTTTGTTTCTACACCAGCCTGTTAATGCACAGGGATCGTTTAATGAGTTCTGCCTTTCGTGTGATACTTCATAGCCTGGTAGGATCAGCCCAAGCAATGACAAATCGCTGGACCAAGATTTCAGAGCAGTTAAATAGCACTATAACATTGTGGCCAGAATCTAGGCGGTTTTGAGCTGAAGCACCTCGGGCTGTAAAACCGGTGAATGAAAGCAAAGATCCAAAGCACCAGAAACCTTAGAAGGGTACTTGTGGCGCTATACCGATATTTTCATCTAGTCATTCATTACCTGTACTGGTAACAAAAGAAGACACATTTCCTGGAGATGGCGAAAGTACAATCCCTCGTGAGAGAGGCAGTCAAAAAGAAGCCTATGCTATAGTACCTCAGTGGGATTTTGGAAGAGACCCCTAAGCACAGCAAGAGTAGTCCATGCAGGTCCACATTCTGGGTCCACAAGGGGTTCAAAGGCTGTCTCCCACCCCAGAATCTCCAAGTTTATTTCCCGATGCAGCATAGCCAGTCTGTCCAATATTCAACAAAGGAATACTTGAAGTCAAACTCACTCTTCTTCCCTCTTCTGCACCAGCAGCGACCTCTACCAGCACAGGGGCTCTCCCTGCCTACAGTGCAAGCTGCTCAGGCCGAAGCAGCATCCATAGGCCAGGCATTGGAAAGTACAGACATTGAAATAGGAATAACATGACTACTATTGAAATGCTGCGAGGTGACAGCCATTTTAACCTGGTGACCACCTCAGAGTTGTAATATCAATTTAGAGCACTTAAATACACATCAGAAATCTATTTTAAAATACAAGACTAGTATTAGGCTCTACTTTCCATAAATATTTACCAGCAGCAAGGTAAACACCACACAGCTATAAGAGTAACAACTTTAGCTTTCGTAACTGGTGTAGTACCTTGCAGTAAATACATATGGGATTTCCAGTTTTTGCCTTCACCTGAGCTGTGCGGGCTATGATTGGCCCACGTTTTCTAATGTCCTGAGAGACAGCCATATTTAAGTCAGGCTGCTTGTGTGAGCACACAGTTAATAATAAGAACAAGTTATCAGATCGAAGTGACTTAACAGACAGAGGACTGCACATTAGTAGAGCCATGCACTCGTCAGAAATTAAACAAGCGCTGTGCCTGGAAAATATTTTTTAAAAATAGTTCCACAACAGAAGATGGAAACAGTACTTAGAAAACTGATAAGAGAAGCATAGGAGGAACAACACAGGAACAAGCATTGGTAAATGCAGGAAACAGTATGCTACAGCCAATAGAAATTGAGGAAAAGTAAGTGGTAAATACAGGAACAAATAAAAAGCAAGGAAAGAACGGAAAGCATGGAGGCAGGATGTAAGCTCCTTTTAAGATTGATATCAAATACAATAGATTTCATAAACACAGCGCAAGCGCTGTGCAGGCGAATCCAGAAAGGCGTTGTCAATGTGGAATGCCTCTATGTGGGTAGTCCATAACAGCCATAGGTGCATGCAGTCCCCCTGGCTGCCAGGTAGTTAAATAGTAATGCCTCCCCAAAGCAGTGTGATTTATTGCTCAAATATCAACTTTGAGTATATTTTGAAAATTCAAACATTTTCCTCCAAACATCAGTTTGTAGGCTCTGAAAATACACATAAATATGACTTGAATGCACAGTTTTGCCGCCAATATATTACTACAACCAAATAAAAGCTTCTTATTTTAAGGCTGGGTTGCACAGAGGAGAGGTACTTCTGTGTAGCTGGAAAGTTACCGATAACTCACGAGCTACTCGTTGGAGAATCTTGAAGTGGTGAATAAGAGAGTAAATGCGAAGTAAATAGTTGCTCAGCTTTATTTACTGATCACTCTCCCTCATTTGATGTTCAGACTGCATTACTCGTAGGCAGGGATTTAAGTGGACCAGGTCCTTCGGGTCTCAGACCCAGTAGTAATTAAAAATGTACATTGAAACGGGTTGCTATTGGTCCATATATTCATGCCATTAACTACAATGGCAAAAAAATGGATCTATTTTTGAAAAATACATTTAAAAAACGTTTAGGTAGTCCATGCCAGCGATTTGGTTTCTGTTTATATTTCGCATGTTTTACTTAATCTTGCATTTTTGATATAGTGCATGGTTTGAAACGAATCACAGCTATGGGTTTATAGCGGCAATGACTGAACGCTTTGGAATTGAGGCTGAAGGCTGTGCAATGTCTTCACAGTTTCTCACAGTAGGTAGGATACAAAGGTGTTTAGAATAGATGATCACCCAGTCCTTGGTCTCTCTGCAGAACGCACAGAGCAATGGTGATGTATTCCAGTTTCAAATAAAATTATATTTAATGTGAATAAAGGAGGTAAACAGTGGTCAAATATTGGCAAGGGGAAAGCAAAATAAAATAAAGTGCTTACATGTAAGTGCAGTGTATGTTTAGGACAGTGAAGTGAAGGAGATGTGAGGAAGTGCAACAGGTGACAGTAAAACGAAAGTGCTGAAGAGGAAAGATGAAGTGTGCGATATGTAGATGGACGAAATGCAGTAAGCAAAAGAGTGTAGCTTTCTAGTGAACATAACAAGAGTTTGTTGTCCCACTTAAAGCCCTACTCACTGGTAACCCTCCCTCGCTAACTGGCAACCCCACTATTCAAGGAGCACCTGACCTGATCCACAGATCACTTTCCTGTCTTCACTCATCACACTGCTTCCTTGAGTGATAGCCTTTTATCGTTCACCGGTAACCCTCCTCATCGACTGGTCACCATGCTTATTCACTGGTCAAATGACCTACTTTATGTGTCGTGAGACCTTATTCATGTTCACGCAGTCTCTATAGCTGATCACTTTATATCTGACATTGATCACCTTGCCTCTCTGGTCACCCTCCCTACATTCAGGAATCACCTGGCCTCATTCATTGATCACTCTCCTTCATTTACATGTCACTCTACCTCATGCAGTGATCACACTATATCATTCACGGGTCACTATACTTTAACCTGATCAATGGTCACACTCCTTGTTCAGTACTCTTCCGGCTTCGCTCACGGTTCACCACACCTCACACTGGTTACCCTGCCCCACTCACTGGCCACCCTGTTCCATTCGCTGACTCCCTCCAGTGTCTCCATCACTCACTGCTCGCAAGTTCTCTTATTACTCATCCAGGGATGTCACAAGTGGAAGGCAACTGGAACTTTTGGCGCCTGGCTCCACAATTTGTGGGCTAGGTGACGCCAACGCTGTGTTTTTCTATTCGCTGCAGACGTTTTGCCCTAATTATGAGGTGGGATTACAATCCAAAGTGGGCCCCTCAGAATTTTTGCCCTCGGCCCCACTTAACCCCTTCGCCGTGGGGCTAATTCCCCCGTGGTGCAGGGGAAGGGGGGGGGGGCGCGCGCTACGTCGTGGTACTCATGACGAGCCCAGCTCATCATGCTGCACAGCAGAGCTGGGCTCATGACGAGCTGAGCTCATTATTATGACTCTGCCCACTTAATGGAACGCCCGCACAGGAGGGGAATTAACCCCGCGTGGGCGTTCCACGGCCGTTATGACAAGCTCAGCTCATCATGAGCACAGCTCCACTGTGCCTCATGACGACCTGAGCTCGTCATGAGCCTCGAAGAGGTTAAGCTTCTGACAGTGATTTAAATGGAAATATAGAAGTGCAGGCACTCACTATTCAGAGTGCCTTTTTGCTTCAGAGAAGTGCTGGTACTCCCCATATAAACGTATTGCAGCAGTTATGAGAAGTGCAGGTACTCTCTCTTGCAAATTAAAGAAGTGCAGGTATTCAGTTCCGGACAGTACCTGCCCATTTAAAGCACAGGCTTCAGACAAGTAGCCTGCTCTCGTCCTTCATTACTCTGGCTGCAACGTACCAGACATTGTTAGTGAATCTGCCTCACTTCCTAATGGCCATTTGACTACACTTTGTTAGTCAGTGTCATAGACATGAACCAGCCCTCATAATGGTCACTGCCTCATATTACCCTACCTCCTTAATTTATGACGTTGGCAGTGATAAGTTGGCTGCCTGTACTGTAGCTGTTTTATTTCTGTGAGTGAGGCTACTTGTGGTCCAATTTCCAAAACTCATCCATGCACATGAAAAGAATATGCTTTCTTTTCTTGTTCCTGTGGTCACACAATGAGGTTGTGCCATGAGACCTATGCCGTTAATTATACTTGTTTCATATTTATAAACTTGGACCATAAATTATGCATTACGTCAGAAGTATAAATATGCAACAGGAAATTATAAATACTACATGACCATATTTCCATATGCTGGCATAGAGTCTGACTGATGTGTGTTGACTTAGGGATATGTGCACTTGCCGACTGACTGGGCCACATTTGCTCAATCAGCATTGCAGCACCATACTCCCCATAGGTTTTTTAGGTCCAGCCTGGACAGCGCATGCGCTGCGCTGCGAGCCATGCTGTATTGGAGTATGGGCTTGAATCCCCGCACACTCTCCGTCCATATTTGTCATTGGCTTATGTCATTGTCCTTCCAAAAACGCTGGCTTCTGATTCTTTAATAGGCTTGTTAGTCCCTCCCTGGTACTGCCTTGTCTTTATTTGTAACTTCCCATGAGGACTGGCCCTTTTATTTCACTTGTTACACAGTACATCTTATTTACTCTGTAAGCGCTATATTCTTTAATGGTTTCTCCTACTGCAGAGACTACATGCTTCCCTGCAACATTCAGCACATTAATCGTGCCATGAGCGCTTTCACAGGGCACTTTTACAAAACAAAAGAATTTGTTTGTCAACTTGACAAACAATTGCTTTTTTGGGTAAATGCGCCCCATACCGCTCTTTCACTTTAATAGCAGCCGCTGACCTTTCTTTAGAAATGTCTCATCTGAAGAAAGAGGCGTGGCCTCTAGTAGAAGCACAGCATGGTGCACTTGTAAACAACAAGCATTTGCAATACAATTTAACTAGCATTTTAGAAACGTTGACCTATTGGTATTGTAAATGACAATGCCTTTTATTATTGCAGGCTTTTTAAACACAGATAAAAGGCATTGTCATTTACAATGCCAATAGTTCAAAATCTCGCAATTGCGAGACCTATTGCATTGCAAATGCTTGTTATATATCGCTGACCCAGAAGAGTTACAGGGCAATTTACAACAACTGGTTTTAGCATATGAACTTGCACAATATCTACAGGTTTGAAAAGAAGTGACATAATACATACTTTAGTGAGGCAAGAGGGTGCTATACACATTTGAGCTTGGCATCAGCATATTTCCACTGAGTGTGTACATTGATCCAGAGTGCCCCAACTGGTTGTGAAGGTGACATGTCTTTGCTGCAGCCTCTCCCTCCATAGGCATGCTTGTCAAAGGCCTCAGTCTCTTCATCATTAAGCATCCCTGGACCTCTCCCCTCTTAAGGGTCAATGTAAACCACACATAGTTCCAAGCAGGAATATGTTCAAAAGAGACCCCTCAATGAAACAAAGGAGCACACTCATTGGTTGGTGTATTATGTTATTAGACAAGACGGTCAGTTTAGATCCATGAGTAATTTTAATACTCTAGTATAATCTTTCGTAAGCACCAATTACAGAGTTCTGTTTCCTCGTGCTTACTTACTATGTAATTTTCTTTTGCACATGGCTTGGTTTGAGCTGAAAATATCTAGCAGATATTGTGATACTGAAAGGTTGCCACTGTCACATACTTTGATACCTAGAGATGGGCGAGCCAGTGAAGGCCCTAGCCAGGTTTGAGGCAGATGATTGGCTCTGGCTCAGCTCAATGTCATCCTAGACCCTCGAGCTCATGACGAGCCAAGCTTTCATGTAGAAGTGAAGTGGGCGGCTACTAAAAGTTTGAGCCAGGCTTGAGCCTTAAGCCTGGCTCTGGTTCAGCAAGAGGACCTGTTGGAACCACGAGCCCATAACGAGCCATGCTTTCATGTGGCTTCTGCCTGCCTTCCTCCCCGTACCCTGGATGTGGCGTTAGGGCCAGAGCTGTTGACTTGGGGAACCATTCGGGTCTTGGCATCGGCTCAACAGCCTGTGATTCTGGGGAAATGACTTTATTTCCCCAAGGTCAAATAATGGTGACCTCATGCAATGTAATGGGTGCTTATGTAAAGCGCTCCACTATCTTCAGGTCAAGTTTGCACTATATAAAAACTGCAGAAAGATGCACAACGGTGTTAAAAAAAGCCTTAACATGTGGAAAGCTACTCTACAATAATCAGGGCCAGTACAGGGTTTACATGATACTTGACTTGCCTCTTACTTCTTAAAGGCTCATGTTTAAAAAGTATGACTTTAAAAGAATTACTTATCAGGGCAGTGCTGTAATGTAACGTATTATTGTCAAAGCTTCTATATGCTAAAGAAATACACTTTTTTTTTAATTTTGAAGAGGTTGTATCATATTTTACATGATATTTGGCCTGTGATTTACATAGCAAACATTTTCAGGATTCAGCTCAGGCACAGTCTCTAAAATCCGAGCCAGAACCTTGGCTCAGCTCTGGCTCGGCTTTTCCCGTTAATTTGTTGGCTCAACCAACTCTACTTTCATTTGTCTTTTACGTTCCATTTACGCTCTAACCTCTGGCACCAGGAATAAAAGGCAAACCAATAACCTTTGATGTAAAGCAGGAGAGAGAAAGAGATACTCATTTTGAGGTTTAATTGGACAGTGTGAAACCAGAAAAACTAGGATTCTCCGCTTGACCAAATTGTGTTATCCTAAGCAAATATGTTAACTTACGGTGCCTTTATCTTCATTACCACATATGCGAGCAACATGAATTACTTGCACTCTGGGAGTGCACTGTACCAAAACCTCCCTTATTCTTCATCATTACATATTCGAGCAATATGAAATTCTTCAGGTCAAGGTGTGCACTGTACCAAAACATCTCTTGTGTTGGATTTATTAGACTGTAATTTTACTCTATGTAGAATAAGAATCCGGGCCACACAAAGGTTTCACATGACATCTGACTTGCTCTTAATTCTCTAATGGTATTGCCATTATGGCAAGGGAAGCATGAATATTTCTCTGTTCATGTTTAAAAATTAGCACTTTTAATGAATGCCTCTCAAAGGAGTGATATAATCTGATGAACCATGGTGGAATACTCCCACATGTTAAAGAAATCATTTTTTTTTAAACTTTGAAGAGACTTTATTATATTTTGTATGATGTTTGTTGTGCGAATTACATCTTAAACTAAGCTCAGCTCGAGCACAATCTTAGAGCTGAGCCACAGTCTAGCCAAAGGTCTCTCTATTCATTTGTTGACTCGCCCTTATCTATTGATGTCAGTGGTCTTGGAGGGCAGCTGACCACAGGGAGGTGTTCCCCCCCCCCCCCGGGAGGGTTGGGAAAGTGGTCCGGCCCAGGCTACATCTGGGATATTTTTGGGCTACACCATAATGGGACTAGCCAAAGGTATAAATGCAGTCATTTAGGCGAATCGGGAAAATAGGAACGTGTCCGCAAAGGACACATGGAGGATCAGGAAATTAAAGTATGCCTAGGAAGTTTACATAGTTATTTGTTAATAAATGTAGGTTAAGGGTTAGGGGACGTTTAGAGAGGTCAACAGTTCAAAAGGACTTATACATTTGCAGGATAAATATGTAGGGGGCAGGGACTTTAGTGGTGGGGTTAGAGAATGTAGATGACATGTTGTATAGAAAGGTTTAGTTTTTTTTATGACAAAGGCCAAGGGATTTTGATGTGATCTGCACCTGTTTCAATAACAGAGCCTTTTTCACACACAAAAATGCCTATCTGGTCTGTGCTACTCCTTTCTCGCCCAATCTTCCCAGTGACTTAAGAAACCGGATGGCATTCCTTGTTGATAAGCCTATCTCAAACACTTTCCATAGACTCCTCCTTGCAAAATATGTTTAAAACCCATAATTTTCATGAGATGAATACTTTTTGGAGTTTTTCCTAACCCAACTACATCAAAGGAAGGCAAAAAGCAGCATTTTGCACTGTGCCGTTGGTCTTGTGCCCAGGGGCGGCTCCTCCAATTGAGCGGAGGAGCGTCACCCCCCACAAGACACAGAATTGAAAAATAAAATGGTAATAAAGTTTATATATGACCATTTTGTTTTTTAGCAACGTGCCCCGAACTGAGTGTCAGGACAGGGTGGGGCCAGTACTGCCGAATAGCAGCCAGGAGCTGTGCACTAAAGTTTGGATGATTATGTCTCTTTGGCCAGTGGTCTTGCGACGGCCAGCCACACATGCACATTTTAAACGTCTGTAACCCCGCTGTCTTGCACAGCAGAGTTAGAGAAAGTGCAGGCCTCTAGTGCTCCTGAGAGCACTGACTGAGGCCGCTCCTTCCAATCCTGGCACTTCTCTCATGCTGATTAACAGCATTTGAGGAGCACCAGGATTGGTTAGGGGTGCTGGCCGAGTCCTGCATTGGAGTCTACCTCAAGGAGAGAAGACCAGAGCGAGGAGGACGTCGTGCAGCACGTCAGAAAGGTAAGCCTATTTAAAAAAAAAAAAAATGTGCGCCTGCCCCACCGCCCTCGGTACATGCCAGCATCCACTGCTTGGGTAGGTTGACCAGGCGTTCCAGATTTGCCAGGACGGTCCCCGTTTTACACCAGCTGTCGGGCGGATTTCTAGAAATGTAGCTCATGTCCCGGTTTTGGAGAGGGGCTACTAAAAACGGGGTAGGTGTTTTTTTATGTTTTACAAAGCAAGAATAGTTAGCAGTTGTTCCAAGAAAGCAATTTAATTCACAGGTAAGCTACTGGGTTTAAAAATGGCATCTTATGTCTTACTGTCTGTTTTGTAATTCTCTACTGAGGAGCGCTGTCATTCTGTGCGCTCTGTTGACGTAAAATTATAGTCCTCCTTCTATTTTTGTGAAATGTTCCGGGTCTTTTTTTGCTTTAAAATTCTGGTCACACTATGCTTGGGCCATGGAGTGCTTTAAATACAAGCATTTGCAATGCAATGGTCTCAGCATCATTAAAGGTAGATCTATTGGCATTGCTCATGACATTTCTTTTTTTTAAAAATCATAAATATATGGCATTGTCATTTACATTGCTAATAGCTTAATCGTTAAATAAATGGCATTGTCATTTACAATGCCAATAGCTTAATCGCTTGCAAATGCATGACCTATTGCATTTACACCCACATAGAGCCACACACACAAAGCCACCCACACACACATACAGAGCCACCCACACAGAGTCATTCACATAGAGCCCCCCACACAGAGCCACCCTCACACAAACAGAGCCTCACACACATAGAGCCACCTACAAAAAAAGCTATCCACACAGAGCCACACACACACACACACAGAGCCACACACACACACACAGCCACACACACACACACAGCCACACACACACAGCCACACACACACCGAGCCCCATACACACACAGAGCCCCCTCCCACACACACAGAGCCCCCCACACACACAGAGCCTTACACACACAGAGCTCACACACACCCAGAGCCACATACACACCCAGAGCCACATACACACCCTGAGCCCCATACACACCCAGAGCCCCATACACACCCAGAGCCACATACACACACAGAGCCACATACACACACAGGAGAGCAAGCACAGCGAGAGGGCAGGGAAGCAAGCACAGCGAGGGGGCAGGGGAGCAAGCACAGCCAGGGGGCAGGGGAGCAAGCACAGCCAGGGGGCAGGGGAGCAAGCACAGCCAGGGGGCAGGGGAGCAAGCACAGCCAGGGGGCAGGGAAGCTAGCACAGCGGGGGTGCAGGGAAGAAAGCACAGAGAGGGGACAGGGAAGAAAGGACAGCGAGGGGGCAGGGAAGCAAGCACAGCGAGGGGGCAGGGGAACCAGGGGGCAGGGGAGCAAGCAAAGCCAGGGAGCAGGGGAGCAAGCACAGCCAGGGGGCAGGGGAGAAAGCACAGCCAGGGGGCAGGGGAGCAAGCACAGCCAGGGGGCAGGGAAGCAAGCACAGCCAGGGGGCAGGGAAGCAAGCACAGCCAGGGGGCAGGGAAGCAAACACAGCCAGGGGGGCAGGGAAGCAAACACAGCCAGGAGGCAGGGAATATATGTTCTCTTTTCCTGGGATGCATAATTTTAGCTCTCATTGAGGTGCTCTTGGCACCTTGCATAAACTGAATAACTTGGACTTACACGTTCATTTTTTTTCACTTAAGCCCCACAAACACTTCTGACAAGCTTGGACTAAAGGCACCTTCACACATGAGGTTTTACGCTTTTTCCGACCCAGGTATACCTAAAGTAGTTCTCGCCATACAAGGACACAAGATTAGAGACTGCTGGTAACTGTTTCAATGAGGCACAGCCTTCCGTCTCACAAGCATCATGTGCATGTTTCTCCGGGAAACACCCACGTTGACACCATTAGGTATGTTTTCCTGTTTACTACATAAACGTTAATCTCCATAAAAAGGCTGTCACTTAAGAAAGGTATTTTCGTCTCTCTACCTTGTTTGAAACCTTTATCATTTTACCAACAAACAAGTAACAAAATTAGCATTGTCCACAATAGGTCGCATGTAGATATGTCTCTCAACTTTTTAGTGTGCTCTGGATAATGACTTCTCTTTAAAAAACATATATACCTTAGCATGGAATTCAGGTAAACAGTGCTTTGCTGAGCTGGAATAGAAGGAGGCAAGCTCCAGATTCCAGTGGGGCAAGTGGCACCAAAGCAGCAGGACAGTGGGGGAGTGCCACCCATTCTGGATGACAAAGGGGCAAAGGTCACTATCTTAAGAAGTCAGGAAAGGATGAAGGGAGTGTAGCAGGTGCCTATTTCTCAGAAATGTGTCTGTTATTACTTCAGCTTTGCCAAAGGACATGTGCAAACACTATAGAGTGGCAAAGGGTCATACGTTTTAAACTCAGGGTAGCAAAAAGCAAATATCTCAAGCTCAAAGAGCAGAGGGCCAGGTGACGCGGCTGTAACACGGCAGAGGCGTCCATTTCATGGTGGTAGGGATGGGGAGTCTGAGCTGCTCATCACAGTGAAAATGGGATGATACCTCCCTAGGGATGGCACAGGTCACCGACGGAGGGTCGCCACCGCTAGATAGCAGTAGTGCAGCTAATGTGGTCACTGGATGCCAGTGGGGCACGTCAGTACAAAATCAAAGAGGAGAGGGGCAAGTGTTTTCATCCCAAGGTGCCAGAGGGGAGAGGGGCTCGCCCTTGGTGACAGGGACTGGTGTTGTTACCTCAAGTTGGACAAGGGACAGATGTCCTCGTGGTAGGGAGCAAGAGGGCAGACACAGTATAAAAACCCCGAGACACAGCTCATGTTATAGTATGAAGCAAGTGGCAGCGATGAAGAATGTGGATCAGAGGGACGTCAGAGAGGAGGCAGTGAGCGGGGCAGAGTGCAATGGCTGCAAGTTGAGAGACGATGGTATCCGTTTCACTGGGGGGGGGTCGGACATAGAGGGGGGATAGGTGGAAAAGTGGTGGGGTAGATAGGAGGGCAAATCAAAAGCAGCCTCTGATGCAGCACTCTTGCTCTGATTGTTCCTTCCGGAAACGTCCGAATTGGCCCCTGCTTGAGGTTCAACACTAAAACAGGGTCGCTCTTTTTTCTGGGGAAGCAGGGGGTGGAGGACTTTTAGGCAGGCTTTGTTCTATTCTCCGGATTTGAGGTGAGCTCTTGTTGCGGTTGAGATTACGCCATCGGTTCAATAGGGGCCCGGATTAACAGCAAGGCAGAACCCCGTCCTGTTCTCATCTTTAGGGGGCGCTAAAGCTTAGATTAAGGCTTCTGATGGCCTCAGCCATCCCTTCTATGAACGAGGTCCTTCCACTTACAGGGCAGCATCCTTACCTTGCCCTGCGTCATGCTGGTTCTCGGCTACTCTCCCCGCCGGAGATGCTCTCTTTTGCTGTACCGGGGGTCCGCTGATGCCGTCGAAGGTGAGCCCTGTGCCGAGTGCGGGCCGGGGTGCTCCGCCTGTGCTGCTGCGGTATGTGCCCAGAGGATGCTTTCACATTCTATCAACATCCAGCGGGCTGCAGAGCACGCAGCAGGACTGTACCATCTGCAGGCAGCAGAAGAGGGGGCGCGCGGGGGTGGGGACACTGCGGCTCTGAGCGGGCACGAGACAGGCAGGATTGCAAAGAAGCAGGAGTGAAACGGAACCTATAGAGAAAAGAGAGGAGGAAAGGGGCAGGAGATAGAAGAAGGCAGGTAGAACACGGCAGGCGTGTAAAAGTTCCAAGGCAGGAAACTAGAAGAGACGGCACTGGACAAATGTCATTAGAGCAATAATGGGGTAGAGGCAGCAAAGAGGATGAGGGTGAGAGGGAGTGGGGAGACAGAGAAGAGAGGGTGTGAATTAAAAGAAATATAAAAATTCAGCAAAATGTAGCTCCACTCAATAAAAACGTACCTGTTCCTGACGACGACAAAAAAAAAAAAATGGCTGCCGCAAAAGTCCGAAATTTTCGGAATCGGGGGCGTGTTTTTTGCTGAGGAACGGATGACATCACAGATAGAAAGAACGCAAAAAACACGCCCCCGAATCCGAAAAAGACGGGGCTTCAACCGAGTGACGCCCCTCATCTCCAATGGCTGGCCTAGTTTAGGAAGCCAGCCAATGGAGAAGAGGGGCGGGTTCAAGTCCACTAACTAAAAAACATAAAATCTTCGGACTCTGACCACTGCTACGCAGTGCGACGGTCCTCGACCTAAAAGGGACCACAGTGCCGAGCTTTCCAAAGTTTGCTTTACAGACAAACTCCCCACCTGGTGCGATACCTCGCTGAGGCGAGCGTGATGGTCAGGTACGTGTTACTTCTTCCAGATGTCTTGCGCTTCCCACAGCCGTGACAGCCAGCGGAAGTAATCCTCGTTCATTCTATTCAGAGGCGCGTGCCTCACCGATGTGTTTACACCAATTCCGGCCTAATCACTGACGGGGCCACACACTGATTAATCTCCAAGCCCCGAGGTCTTTAGCCCAAATAGAAAATGAAATCCGGCCTCGTGCCCCAGAAAGCATCGCTGGGACTGCGGGGGAGAGGAAGGGAAAGGGGGAGAGGAAGGGAAAGATGCCGCAGTGGAGGTTATGTAACACAGACTGCGGAAGAGAGGACGCGGTGGGTGGAGGGGACGGGACCAGCGGCAACACCGATTTGGACAGGAACTCGGAATTGAAAGCTTGTGAGAGAAGTCGAGAGCGTGATGTCACACGTGCAGGTACAATGAAGCCTCCTTGTATCGCCAGTGTGCTAAACTATATGTACAACCTCAGCCTCAAGAATCGAATTGGAAAACCTAACAAACCCCACAGCAGGGGGAGGCCTCCCGAACTACACTAGATGCCCAGCGTTCTCATTTTTGCGCAATTAATGCTTTGCGCCCCAAGGCTAAATTTGCATCCCAAGAAGTACTAATCCTTCACAGCGCAAAATGGACTTTAAAGAGGGTTAGCAACAAAAATCCTGTCTTGTATGTATTAAGGAGGCAGGATTCCCTATGCGAATCCTGCCACGCGGGGATATGCATGCCGGACGGAATTAAGGCCCGTGAGATACAGATGACCTCACCCCTGCATTTGAAATCACGAGATGCGAGTACAACTTAAAAAAAGCATTTTTTCTGCAAATGACATTGGTGGGAGCATGCAGCAGTACCCTGGACTGCGGAGGACGACCCCCAGTGCACAGACCCACGCTAACAGAGTGGAATCTCCTGCATAAGGAGGCATCCATTTCATGCCCATTAGCCCCCACCCCCCCCCTCCCTCCCGAGTGATTTGTAGTCACAATGATGTGCATGAGGACACTGCGAGTCAAAACGGCAGGGCCTTAAGTGGGATAAAAAAATGGTGGTCTCCCATAGGGGCGTGGCCGATGTAATTAAGGGTGTGGCTAAAAACACAGGCTGTAAATCAGTGCTTAGCAGAGTGTGCTGCCCCACTGGTATTTTGCTGGTTCTGTCCATTCATCGACATATATAACACAAGTAACATTAAACCTAAAACAAGCTAGGACTATCGGCTTTGTCAATGGTTGTACTTGTAAACTGCATAAGATAAATAAGCAACAACTGTGACTTCTTGTTAATAATATTGAAAATGCTTCTGTTCTTGTAGGCAGACTGTGGCTAAGGCTAGAGCTGTCGACTTTCTAGCTGAGAGCTCAGGTTTGAGCCTCACCTGGGCTCCACATCCTGTGATTCAAATCATGAATGTGTCCTTGTGTAATGTTACTGGTGCTCATGTTTTCACTATATAAAACTGAAAAATGAGTCTCGTTGAAATTACATTAAAAGCAGAGACGGATTGTACTATTGCAGAGTTCAGCTTTTTTATTTCTCCCCACCCTGAAGGTAAAAAAATGGAGAGCCCGGTAGGGACCGGTCTCGGCACCTGCTTTTAAGAACTGCCATTGCTGATCACCAGCAGGACCCGGCTCCCTTAGAGCCCTGAACAAAGCCATTTGTGACTTGCAATGTACTCTCAGTGCATTCTGATTTTGTGTTTTACAGAGATGACGTCTGCAAGTTTGTGATTCGCTAGCTTTGCAATTACGAAACTCTTTCACATCACGCCTGGAGTCCCATTTTTTTCCTACGGTTCCTGTGCCTAGCATCAGGGGCGCCCTTAGGCATGTGCAAGCTGTGCACCTGCACAGGGCCACCAAACCCCAGGGGCCACCACGCCAATATATATCCTTAATATAATAATCCTCTGAGGATGGATACATATTTGCGTGGCGGTCCCTGGCAGGGATTAGGCGGCCTCCAGCTCAGTTCCAATTCCAAACACCCTGAACCCCCCTCTTCACTGGCCTCCGCGCTCCGCCCCGCCCGGACCCCCTCTTCCGGAGCCCCCTACCTACGCTCCCTGCCCAGGGCCGCCATGAGCCTAGAGCCGCCCCTGCTAGCATGCTTCCAGACCGGAAGTCCAAAAAACAAGGGACCACTTCCAGGATACTTGTTATTGTGCATAGACTCAGACTGCTCATGTTCTTCTCGCTGAGAGGCTGGTGCAGGCCCGGTTTCTTCTGGTCAGCTGTGGAGTATTATTTACGCGATTTCCTGTTTCCCCATCCATCATCGTTCTAGCCCACCCTTTTGATTGGCTGCCCACAAGGTCACGGTCTTAGGAAAAACCATGCACAAGTTTCATGCCTGCCCCTATGCATCGACATCATGAGCATACCCACTACCTACATACTTGGCATCTCCAAAAGACACTCCAATTCCTCCTCATCTAGCCATGATGCTGGTGTAAGATGTCCTTGCACCACCTACCGCCGCTCTCACTCTGGCACCAGTAGGACAGGCAATTCGTCTGGTTCTATGCAAAATCAAACAAAGGGAACATAATTATGAACCTAACACAAAATGGCATCCTTTTCACTCAATAGACTCCTGCCGAACACATATGTAACTACACCACTGGTCACTTTGGTCAACATGATCTTCCTCATGGAGGTTACAAACGGAAAGAAGCAGCTAATTGACCACTAATATCTCAGGAGAAAACAGCAGAAATGAAATTGCCCTCCATCTTTCCCACAGAGCTCAGGGCTGGCACTGTACTCTCAGGACAGTGCCAGTACGCACCCCATATGTTTTTCTCTGGACCCCTTTCCAGTTGGTCTAAGTTAAAAGTTGTTTTAAATAAGGAGTACTTTGCACAGAGTCCTATAAATGGCAGTCATGCATCCAGCTTGGGGTTGGACCGCTAACATGGGTGGATGCGTTTTGTGGGATGTTATTAATTGCTCATGTTGTAAAAAGAGAAAAGGCTTATTTGAGGAGTTGCCCCAGCAGACTTTTGCCATCAGTCCAGCTTGTTGAAGATCATAAGTTTATCACCAACTTGGCAGTACAGGAGCGAAGGTGTTCCCAGATTTTTGTGATACTGACTTACTGAGAAGCTGGAACTTGGCTGCTATGGATGTATTTGTGACGAATGATTCAAGTCTAGATTTCAGTTAAATTGAATTTTACAGTCTCCGATTGCTTGTAGTGGGTATCAAGATGTCAGGAAGGAACATATTTGCAGAAAGCAGTACTGCGGCTCAAGGTAACTGGAAAATGGGTGATTTGTCTTAGCCAAAGAAAGCATTGTGAAGAACTTCGGTAGACACGGCGAAGGCGCAGAAAGCTTTATTTAGACAGCAACCCTGTGGTGTTCATCAGAAGCCAGTCAGCTAGTCCAAATGACAGGCTGGAACCCTACCACAGGGTAAACACTCAGTGTGGATTCTTACAGAATTCTCGGCTGCCTAAATGCTACAACTCATCATTGACCCTTAAGGAATACATAAAAAGTATGTTTAAGAAAATAAACTACGCAGACCAGTGGCAAAATAAAATAAAACTAAAAACAAAACACTTGCATCACAAGAATGGCACTTGATAGGGAAGTTATAAATCAATGAGAGAGAGAGGGAAGAAAACAAGTACACTCTCAGTCCCCCTGTTAGACTAGTATAAACAACGGAAGAGTATATATTCGTAAAAAAGCAAAAGAGCATGGAACAGAGTGTGCAAATCAATTGGATTTGTGTAGAAGGCCCTCACTCACCAAACTGGTTGGTGACATGCTTCAACATTGGGCCCCACCGGGTGAAGCCGAATGCCACCCCGGTGTGCTACGACGCCAGATTTTACTGCAGAGCTGGTATTTTAGTGAAGGTTGTGGTGAGTGTGGTGAGTATTAAAAATGACCAGATTGTGTCTCTCAATTTTTTTTATTAGGTAGCCAATCTGACATATTAAAAATTATGTGTAGGGAAAATTTACCAAATAAATTGTTTGGATATTTCCACTTAAAGTGGGGTCAACATGTTTCTGCCCTTGTCGTTTAGTTTACTGGGCATTCGTCAGGACCATGGGAAAGTGTACCTCGGCGGTATGGGCACGCTAAGCCCACCCTAACCTGAGGACGTGAAAGTTAAAATGCCATGAAAAAATGTGTAAACAAGCCAACAGGTTTGTGGGGTTGCCTCTAAATTAGAGGTGCCCTTTGCATATGAAAATACAAAATTAACAGACAAACATATAAAACACAAAACACACAATTAGTGCATTGGCTTAGGCGGTATGCTCGTAAATAAACCATGCTCAAAAAAAGTGATCTGGTTAAAACCCTCAAGGAGGTTTACCAGAAGGCTACTGTAATCGTATTTTACAGTGGCGGCAGTTCTAGCAGAGGAAGTGGCGGCTAGCGATGGTACATGCTTCATGAAACGTTTCGTAATCTTTATGACACCTGCACGCATTACTCGGGCGTTTAGCGGTAATGGTGGTGTTGGTTGTAGATCAATGGGCCCTCGAATGAGGCTAGTGAGCCTAAGATGTGTGGCTACAACCCGACACCTTCATGCACCAAACACGTATATAAAAGAACAAAACAAAACAAAATGCTAACTTGTTATGTGAGCGATCCATGGCCCATGGGTCTCGGGAGGGGGGTGGAGGCGAAAGTGGCACACTTTGAAGCGAAAGGCAACAGAGCCACAGACAGGTAAGTATCGATTAAAAGTCAGCCATCGCGGGAGCACGTTTACTTAGCTTAGAGTTGTGAAGGAAGGACTCACACCCGCAACGCCAGGCACCCGTTCGGAACCTGTCTTTTCCCTCTGACCGGACCCGTGGATAGTGTGGCTGGGTCCGCGATCCTTAATGAAGGCAGTGGACGGTGCCGGCAGGGGCGTGGTTCCCGGAAGTGAGGACGATGTGCATGTACAAAAACAGAAAATGTCTATACTAACCACCAGAGGTGCAACTAGAGTGAATTTTGTTTTTTTGGGGGGGGCTAATAAAAATTTAGTGGGGGGGCTAATTCTTTCAGCAATCGGCAGAGTAAAGACACAAGGGCTTTAAAAAGGCGTGACAGAACAACAAGCCCTTTGAGCTCAACGAGCGTTGCGCGCCTGCCAGACACAGTTCATAGATACTCCGTGAATGGTGCTCTAAAGAGATAAAATGAGTCTGTGAGATGCTTGTGAACCATTGCTCTGTCAGGAAAGTCTTTTCTACATTTGTTCCAGCTGCCACCATCAGGGCTGTGTCCTGCTGAGCCGCTGGACTCCAGATCATCTCCAAATTGTTATGAAGAACTTCTGGAACCATGGTGAGGATGCAGGGAACTTTATTCAAACAGAACTCCTATGGTGTTTCGCAGAAGTCAGCCAGTTAGTCCAAATGACAGTCTGGAATCCTACCTTAGGGTAAACACTCAATCTGGAGTCTTATGGAACTCTAGGCTCTCTTAAAACTACAGATGTAGGTATAATGGAATAAGAGTCCAAGAGCCAAGAGAAAGCCCTAAAGTTTTGCTCGTAGTATCAATGTGAAAGAATGAGCAGAAAAAAAGATATGGGAATCATCCACAAACAATGATCTAAGAAAGCAAAGGATGGTGTTAGATCACCGAGGGAGAGGACCACATGTCGAGCCTTGGGAACACCAGCCAGTCGAGCAGGGGAATAGCAACAAATTCCAGGAGACTGAAAAAGAGCAGTTGGCGACTGAAGAGAATTCCTAAAATAGTTTGCCCTTTATGTCAACTGTGGGATGGGTCACATGTATGGTAGAGTAGAAAATGGTAGCAAAAGAAGCCATGAGGAAGCGAAGAATAAGGACGGAAGAGATTTGATGGTAAGGGTGTGAAGACACGGAAATCTGAGATGTATGAGGAGACCTGTCCCATGAGTTGGAGTTTATGAGAACTCAATTGAAGATGCTCAAGTAGGCCGAAAGAGAACAGATGATTGATGAATTAGTTGAACATCTGGCGTTCAACAGTTTTTGGGGAAAAAAGGAGCAGCGATAATAAACAGTAGGGGGATAAGGGTTCGAGAAAAGGTTTTTTCATTATGGGCAGAACAACAGTAGGTTTGAAACATAGCAGACAAATTCCAAAAATGAAAGTGATTAAAGACTGCAGTAAGGTAAGTCAGCAATGAAGAAGAGAGGGTAACTGGCTTCATTGTTTAGGGGTAAAGGTCAGAGAGGGTGCAAGATATGTTCACAAGGAATAGGAATCAGTTCAGATGGAAGGGTCACTGTAAGAGAGTTGGGGTGTAGTACCAGAATATCATCCTCAGAATACAGTCTCACATAATTATTTTGTATTAAATATTCTGTGGAAAATATTGCCCCATTGGAGTTAATAAGAGAAAATGTGCACCCAAAAGGATTATATTTTTGAAAACAAATTTTCAGATACAATAATTTTGTCAGACAATTTTTCTGACTATGATTTTCTTACATAATGGAAGAGCTGAGCCGGGAAGTGTTGATGGAGGCAGGGAGTAGGAAGATAGGGGAGCATTGAAGATCGAACTGCATGCGTTGATGATGGAGGTTTTGGGGATTTTTCAAGAGAAGTCATAAGCAGTAAGGTTGAATAAATTAGTGTTGATCTTAGGAGGAAAAGGAGGGAGTATAACAGGATGGTTTTTGATGGTGAGGTTTTATGGAGAACATGATGTTGGTGTAGGACGCTGATCTGAAAGAGTAAAGACAGTGGGTAGTGAGGTGATGTTTTCATATAAAAGTCCCAGTGATCCTTGGTATGGGATTCCTTCACTACCGGATGAGTGTATTTGTGCACCTTGAAGCGTCCAGGGTGGAAGGGGTCAATGTGCAAACCGGACAGTTGGGGTTTCAAGGTGAGACAAGTAGATTGTGAAGTGGTTGGATGAGGTGAATGTCCCAGCATAGAATCAGGCTGCTGTAAAATTGGTTTACTTAGACTGGGATAGTGTGTTAATGGACTTTCCTACTGCGGAAAGGAGTATTCATGGTGAGTGTAGATAGCTGAGATGAAAGGACATGTTAATAAGTAAATGGTCTGAGGTAGAAAGGTGTATAATGATGGGTCAGTGAGGTAGAGTGACACAGACTATGCAATTGTGCAGAGCGTGGGAGTCACCCCGAAGATGAACAAAGAGGGTGGATTTCTTGTGCTTTTTCCTATCAAGGTTAATTTAAATGAGGACCAAGAAACGATTAGCAGGTGGGTACCTATTCAATGGTCACATAAAAATCTGCAAATAATGAGTCAGTGGTGCGGGGAGGGTGGTGCAGTACCACAGTGTGATGCCTAAAAGAAATGCCTTGGTAGCAGTATGCAATTTCAAGGACATAGGTCTAATTTGGCTGCAGTTGAAGAGATTGTAAAGGTGATGTATCTAAGTACAGAATTTACATTCCACCAGTTTACGTTCTAGGACAGTGACCGAAGATCTTTCCCACCCTTGACAAGAACTGAACTAGAATTTTATGTGAACAGTAGGCTTTTATAGTCATGTGTTGTGAACTTTATTGACTAATTACTCATATGCACAAAAATTCTATCAATAGAAAATAGCGTTTTCCCCCCAAAAATGCAAAGACCTACTCTCCAGAGTTATCATCTTTTAGAAGTTCAGGGCCATAATGTCTGTGGGCTGGTTGTTCTAAGCTCTGCAAACAAACCAGTATGTACTAGTTGCACACTGAGTACTTGCGAATAGGGCTTCATTTTTGTAAAGCACAGCCTGGTGAGAAACATGCCCAGGCTCCCATTCCCTGTCTGAGCACTGAGCCATGGCGCTCAGACCAATCACGATGCTGCATATCAGCACTGTGATTGGCTAGGAGTCTCGAGGCCTGGGTGCTTACTGTTCCTGCATTGTGGAAGAAGGTAAGGTAAGTTTATTTTCTTTTGCATTTTTCAGTCTTTTTAACCCGGACCCCCTCCCCAGCCTGCCCTACCACTGATGCCCGGTAGCAGCTGCTACAGACCGATGTGACTTGCCTCGAGTCGCGAAGGAGTAGCTGTTGCATGGGGAGAGCTTCCCCTCTGCAAATTAGTTATTACCCCAAGTTGGCAACTGTTCAAGTATTTGCAACAGTAATGGAAGCCTTTGATCCATTTAATTCAGCTAGGAGGACAGACACCCCTTCCACCTTTCCTCCTATTTGTGATACGGAAAGAATCCTGATGTTACTCTGCAAGATAGAAATGTTTTGCAACTGACAATGTACTTTTTGCACATTTTGACATACCTTTCAGAATTTGCAAATCCTGAGATTTTGCAAATCACATGCTTTAGTACTGCAAACGTCTTTTGCACATGGTTGCATGTGAGTGCAGTTAGAGAAGAGGGGTATTGCCAGACCCAAGAAATGTTTTTTCCCCCGCATGTTACGGCAGACAAATCTGTATGCAGTGCTGCGTAAAGCTTCTACATATCTGAGGTCTACTGGAATTTGTATGCAGTGCTTTTACCTCTCTGAGATTTACTGCAGACAGGTTACTCCTTCCTCTTTAATTCTTCCGTGGGGTTACAACACAAGCGGTAATGCTTTTTAAATTTACATTTTATGAAGTCTTATGAATGAAATCTGTGTCATGCAGCAAAACGGTCACCATCTGGGAGTAGGTTGGAGAGCAGCCAATGCATTAGTAATTGACATTGAGGCAAAGATCAATACCACTCTGCTGATCCCCTAACTTTTTTTTCTCAGTTATTTGTTAGTGTGCTGAATTGTGGGGGCGCGGAGACTCGCGCCCTCAAGATCATGTCTCTGGTCCATTTTTCTCTGGCTTGAGAACTGTATTGTGTGGATATTGTCCCTGGTGATCTGCAAAGAGAAAACAATCTCTTCCTGCTTTGTCCTTTTCTGACCCATCAATAGCTGAGCGGGGTGATAAACAAAAAGAGTACGATTCAAATTTTGGGGTGCGGGGGGTCACTTCCTGGTGCGGCAGAGCTTTGCATTGTTTGGCTTAATTTTGTGGCGGAGTTGACTAGTGAAAATAAAACAATGTCACTTTCTGTGAAGATGGAGGCTGAAAAATGCAGTAAAATGGAAATGATTGCTTGTGGTGCGTGAGTACAGTTCTTCTGTGTAGGCTCAAGACGTTCCTTCCAAATTCCTTCAACAGAGTTGGCAAGTTGATACTTAGAAATGAACGTTATCTTCTCTTTCGGTCATTTATGAGCTTATGACTTTCCTCCACTGTCAAATGTAATTAAGGGCCTCCTTATGTTGGGTGGATCGCCACTGACAGGCCGTCGGTGGCGGTCTGTCCAACATCTGAGGCCGCGGTTTGACTGCTGGATTAAGATTCCTGTGGTCGAAGCGAATCGATGGTAAAGACCACCACCTCCGACTGGCTCATGGAGCCCGATTGGGCGGTGGTCGGAATCCTATTCCCTACAATGAGGGCGGTGCCTGCAGAGGCACTGTCATAGAGATTAGGATGTTCCTTTTTCCTTTGCCTTTACATGCCGTTTGAATATCAGGACGTACAAAGGAACACAATGGAGAAAGGATTGTTTTACTGACAAGATCAGAGAATTGAACACCATGCACAGGCTAGTGACAACAAGTTCACAGCATTTGCAGAGAAGTTTGTTTAATAAAATATTTATTTAATAATTTTCGGAGACATCAGTAGAAGTGATTCAGAACGCCAGGAAAGCCCTCGCACTCACAGCTACTCTTCTGCAAGCTGCTTAGTTTCATTCGCTTTTAAAAGCCCCGTTTTTGCCGATTTATTGTTATTTTGAGTTACCTGTTTTCCCCTGGTTTTAATACAGGCCACTCGCAGACTCGCACTGCTGCCACCTTACCCCCACTCTAATCTGTGAGATCACCGCGTTATCGCGGGTCCCTGTCCACTGTCTAGTTGTGGTGGCCATCTTGGGAGGGGGACATTGCCGGCGGCGCGGTTAGCGCTCTAGTTGTCAGGCGCTCGGCGAGCATAAAGGTAGGCGCTTTGCAGGTGAGCATCCTTAACACCTTGATTCAGAACGCCAGGAAAGCCCTCGCACTCACAGCTACTCTTCTGCAAGCTGCTTAGTTTAATTCGCTTTTAAAAGCCCAGTTTTTGCCGATTTATTGTTATTTTGAGTTACCTGTTTTCCCCTGGTTTTAATACAGGCCACTCGCAGACTCGCACTGCTGCCACCTTACCTCCACTCTAATCTGTGAGATCACCGCGTTATCGCGGGTCCCTGTCCACTGTCTAGTTGTGGTGGCCATCTTGGGAGGGGGGACATTGCCGGCGGCGCGGTTAGCGCTCAAGTTGTCAGGCGCTCGGCGAGCATAAAGGCAGGCGCTTTGCAGGTGAGCATCCTTAACACCTTGATTCAGAACGCCAGGAAAGCCCTCGCACTCACAGCTACTCTTCTGCAAGCAGCTTAGTTTAATTCGCTTTTAAAAGCCCCGTTTTTGCCGATTTATTGTTATTTTGAGTTACCTGTTTTCCCCTGGTTTTAATACAGGCCACTCGCAGACTCGCACTGCTGCCACCTTACCCCCACTCTAATCTGTGAGATCACCGCGTTATCGCGGGTCCCTGTCCACTGTCTAGTTGTGGTGGCCATCTTGGGAGGGGGGACATTGCCGGCGGCGCGGTTAGCGCTCTAGTTGTCAGGCGCTCGGCGAACATAAAGTCAGCCATTCTGATGCGCAGCGTCATCACGCAGCGTCATCACCCGAACGTCGCCGGAGTTTCGCCAGAGTTAAGCCCGTCTGTGCCCGTCCGGGCCCAGACGGGCATAGGGCGCGTTACTCTGCTCAACTCTGCCGTACATATGGACTCAACTCTCAGGTACTCTAGGGATACTCTGTTGTCGTTACGTGCTCCCAGACATACCAGCTGTAGCTACCGTTGGGCAGAAGGTACTCTTTTTACACAATGCCTTCTATGTTGTTCGGGTAGCACCTTTAAGGACCGGACACAGATTTCTATGGCTCTGCTCAACTGCAGGTCATTACCCTGTCACGCCACGGAAATTAATTCCTTGATTTTGGACCATAGTTTGGATGCCTTGTTCCTCACGGAAACTTGGCTGACCTCTTGCTCTGGACCCGATATTGTTAAAGCCCTCCCTTCGGGATACCTCATGTTTCATCTAGATAGGCCGGATGGGAGGGGGGGAGGAGTGGCCATCTTGTACAGAGATAAATATGTATGTAAAGCTGCAGATTGCGGTATTAATAACTCTGAAGGCTGTCAATTCTCGCTACGCATATCTCCGACTACCTCTATCTCTGGCCTTCTTGTCTATCGGCCTCCTGTAACGATGGGAAATTTTTTAGATTCCTTCAGTGAGGCGGTGATACCACTGGCTGCCGCGTCTTCCAACTTTATAGTTCTCGGAGACCTCAACCTACATTTCGATGATCCCTGTGATGTAGTGGCGAGAGACCTACAAGGCATGCTGGGTGCACTCAATCTACACCTTGCTAATGTTGGTGCAACCCATAATAGGGGTCATCAGCTGGATGTTGCTTTTGCTAACTCAGAGAACCTGCAAGCCCTTCAGCCCTTGGCTCTTCCCTGGACGGACCATTGTCTAGTCCCCCTTAGATGGCAGTTGGGGAAGGGGAGAGATCCTGTACCCAGACGGTATACAGTGGAACGACTCTGGTCGAGGCTGCCAGTGGATAGCTGGGCGGCCGAGTTGGCAAGAACCTGTCCTCCCCCTGTCACTGACCCCATTATTGCCGATCAGCATGTGGGAAATTGGCTGACTAATAATCTGGACTCGTTGATTCCGAAAAAGAGAAGGCCCATCAGGGAAAGAAGAGTCGGTTCCGCTCCTTGGTATACTCCCGAACTTAGGGGTCTCAGAACATCATGTAAAAGATCAGAACGGGCATGGAGGAGAGAGCGGACGGAAGAAAGTCGGGAAGACTACAAGATATTGATGAGGAAGTATAAAGTCGCTTTGAAAGACGCAAAAAGGAACTTTTTCAGCGATAGGATCAAGAGGGCAAGTAATTCACCAGGGGAATCCTTTAAAATTTTTAAGGAACTCCTGAAGGCTCCGGTCCCTTCAGTTGTGCACGACAACCCTCAAGAAAAATGTGAAGAGCTGGCTGACTTTTTTCATTCGAAAATAGAGAAGATTTTGTCTTCGCTGCCTGCGACCTCTCAGGTCCCGGAGACGGACTTTAGCCCAGTAATATGCCCCGCTGAGCTGTCCTCTTTCGGCCCTTTTTCGGAGGAGGAGGTCGTAAAAGTCCTTAAAGGGATGAAGAGTGGGTCTCCTAGTGACCCGGTGCCTATGAAATATCTCAAACAAGTGGCAAACACTCTGTCCACTCCGCTTACTGACCTCATTAACCTTTCACTCTCCCAGGGCACGATGCCTCAGAGATGGAAAAATGCAGTTGTCAAAGCACTACTGAAAAAACCAGGATTAGACTCCTCAAATCTGGCCAATTTTAGGCCTATTTCACTTTTGCCCGGCTTCTCAAAAGTCGCAGAAAAGATGGTTAACCGCCAGCTCTCTTATCACCTAGAATCCCATCATCTGCTGGGAGACTCCCAGACGGGCTTTTGCCCTGGTCAGGGGACGGACACAGCCTTATTGGCAGTGGTGGAGGAAGCAAGGAGCATTCTTGATACAGGGGGGTCAGTGGCAGTGATCTTCCTGGACTTGAGTGCTGCCTTCGACACCGTAAGTCACCAGGTGCTCCTCCAACGACTGTCAGAGGTGGGTGTGACAGGGATGGCCTTGAAATGGCTCGAATCCTTCCTCTCCAACCGCTTCTATCAAGTCTGGGAAGGGGCAGAGCAGTCGACCTTGTTCCCTCTTCAATGTGGAGTCCCTCAGGGCTCATCTTTGAGCCCTACCTTATTTAATATTTATATGACTCCTCTTGAAAGAGTGGTCTCCCCTTCTGGAGTTAAGATCATCAGCTATGCTGATGATACTCAGCTGGTTGTAGGCCTCACCCAGCTGGCGGAACAACCCGAAGTCCTTCATGACTGCCTCGCCAATGTTCATCGTTGGATGTCCTACTCTGCCCTTAAGCTCAATGGAGAGAAAACTGAGCTTATGTTGCTGGGCAAATCTAGTCCCTCACTCATCGCTAGCTGTTGGCCTCGGTCTCTGGGTGACCCACCATCTCCCAAGAAGAAGATCAAGAGCTTGGGAGTTTGGTTAGAGGAAGATCTGTCCTTCAGGACGCACGCCAGGAAGACCGCTGGGGTGTGTTTTGGCCTGTTGCGGTCAGCTCGCAAGGTGCTAACACTGCTCCCTAATCCATCTAGTGAGCTCTTGATTCGTGGTTTAATCTTGTCGAGACTTGACTTCGGGAATGCGCTGTTTCTTGGTGCTCCCGAAGCGACTTTTAAAACCCTTCAACAGGTGCAGAATGCTGCCGCTAGAGTGTTGATGGAGGTTCCTAGAAGACACTCCGCTGCCCCGGCCCTGAAAACGCTTCGCTGGCTCCCCGTTAAGGAGCGGGTGAAATTCAAAGCGTTATGCACGGCTCATAAAATCCTGCATGGTAGGGGCCCCTCTATCCTGTCCATTATGGCACGCCCCTACAAGCCCACACGCCCACTGCGTTCGGACCAAAGACATCTTTTACAGTCAGCAGAGTAAAAAGAGCTCGCTCTGGGGGCCGGCGTTTTTCAGTGCAAGTGGCGGCACTGTGGAACTCCTTGCCCTTTAAGATTCGTTCAGAGCCCAATATCCTGCACTTTAGGAAACTTTTGAAGATGCATTTGTTTCCGGTGTAGTGACCGAGTCTGAGCTTTCCCTTCTCGTTCCTTACAGCGCCGGGATGCCCCTGGGTAACTGAGCGCGTTATAAATTTTATATAAGAATAATAATAATAATAATAGAGTTCAAGCCACTTTAATCGATAAAGAAACACCAAAACAGACCATTGCCCTTTATTTTTGCAATAGGAACACATGTTCTGAGCTGATTCTAGCACCTTGAGCCTTTGTCTTGTCTTCAAACACAGCTAAATAGCCTCACGTGTTTCTTTGTGCATGTCCAAGAGGACGTTTTGAAGCGTTTGTCATGGAAAGAGGAGAGTGAGTCTAGTAGATGGTCAAAATCTATGGCCTAGCACCTTGGAAGATATATTACCTGGGCTGTCCCTTGCGATCTCGTTTCTTACTATCATCTGCATTAGTAACCCCTTAAGTTCCAATTCTTTCTGCTCTCTGAAACCTATGACATTTCTTTGGATTTGGAAAAATACATATTTCAGGAGGTCAAAAATCCATCATCCTCTTAACTCTCCTCAAATACTATTCTTTCTTTCAGGATAATTGTTTGTGCACATATGGTCACCTCCCCATTACGGTTCCCTTTTTTGTAAAAAAGGCCTTCGGACTTCTCCAATTCGGCTTTTTTTTATTGTTCAGTGGCGTAGCGGGGGGCTGTCTGCCCCAGGCATCACTTTTTTGGGTGCAGTATCGAGCTGCGAGTGAAAGGTAAGTTTTTGTTTTTTCTTTATTCTCCCTCGTCAGTGTTGCTAAATGCCCCCGCTCATTGTCATCTGTCGCCCCATCCTCCGCTCTTACCGGCACTGGGCGGCAAACTAAGGGATCGCCCCGGGCGTCAAAAGTCTATCTACACCACTTTTCCTGTTGTAGGTAGAAAAGTCCTCTCTAGAAGAGACTGAGAGCACTGTTACTTTGTACCTGATTGACGTGGTGTAGTCATGTTCCACAATCCCTTTATGTCCATATTCCTTGTGTGTCTGGAGACTCGAATGCGGACGTGAAAGATGTACTAGAATAGTTTGTAATGAGGTAGGTTTCGCACCTCCTATTGATAAATGCAGTTGCGGGTAAAAATGCTGAACCTATCATAGCAGTATGAACAGCCTTCATTGTTTGCTCCTTAACTAACTAGACTGTATTGCTTTTGAACTTTACCATGTCTCTTAAATAACTGAATTGTATTGTTTAGGAACTTTGCAACCATCAAGCCTCGGATCAGAGTTCTTGTCTGCGGCCTAACATAAAAAGAATATATCGTTTTTTATATTCTTAAAATGTATTTAAGACAATAATTCAATTATGTTAACTATTAATTAATATTTTAGCTTTAAATATATTTCTAAATCAAAAGATGTATTTAGTAATTTCATCTTTAAATTCATATTTTGCTCTCTACTAACAATAATAGTAGTGTAATATTAATTATAAATAAGGCTCCCGGTTTTCCGTTTATACGGATTTTTACTTCTAAATACAGACGGAAAACTAGTTTCCTTTGTCTGTATTTATAACTTAGAAACGGCAAAATGCTGACAAACAGTGGGTCGCAGCCTCACTCCTGCCGAGGGTTACCTCGCCACGCTCCTCTTACTAATCTACAACACTTAGGCCTCTTTAAAAGAACTGCTATGGTAGAAGCACAATTTATCAAAACAACAAGTGGTCCTGAGCATACAAGAATAACAAGAAAAATGGTATATATAGATCACAATGGAATTCTATATAGTTTAAGATTCCTTGACCAGCCGGCCAAGGAATGTTTATTGGTTCAATTGTTTATGAGGGTGCTTGCCAAGCATACGGAAGGGTTCGACTGAGAGCAGCCCTAGTGACCGGCATCCTCGGAGAACTGCTGTCTCCCACTGCGGACCAGTTATTTGCCTGGCCGCACTCCCTCACCCAGCTCCATTCAAAGACGCGTGAGGACAGCGCACCCGCCCTGAAGGCATCCGGTTGGCCATTGTGTCGGGCTCCATTTAGATCCAGCAGACTGCACCTTCAGTAACTGCTTCGGACCTATGCCATATCTATGCTATTCCCCAACGAACTATGCAAATAATTGCAGAGGTGCAGACGCCCCTAAACTGAATAAATCCAAGACTTGTGACTTCGTTAATATTCGTCCTAACAAACCTAGAAGATTGGGCTGTGCCATCTAACCTATACCGGCGCTTCCACAGAATCTTAAACCAAACCGTTTCCTGAAGTACGGTGCACCCACCAAGAATCACGAGGGCGCGCGTTCCCCCCCAAAAAAGGACCTTCCCAAGTGAAGCCAACACTACCTCGGGCCACCAACCTGGTGTTATAAATAATTATGCTCAGGCAATATTAATTTCTTGTCCTGATGATGATCCCGTGATACTCGAGCTAGGGATCGAAACGTCGACCTTAGAGTAGTTCATACATGTACTTATATGATACTATTGTGTGTATGAATGACTCCAGGATACACTGCTAATGTATATTTAATGCCAGTGACCTGCTAGCTCACTTTTGTTTGCCTGATAACTTTCCTCACTTACCTTTACCCTCTTGCCTTGCTTTTCTCTGTATGGCACAGGACTGTGCCCCAATTTAACCCTTACCACTTGGGTTAATTGTTGTATCTTTGAGATCATAAACAATTGAACCAATAAATATTCCTTGGCCGGCTGGTCAAGGAATCTTAAACTATATAGAATTCCATTGTGATCTATATATACCATTTTTCTTGTTATTCTTGTATGCTCAGGACCACTTGTTGTTTTGATAAATACTTGCTACCCATGGTCCCGAGTGATTTAATGGGTTCCCCTTGTCCTCTTTGATGGTAGAAGCACAAAGCAGCAGGTGGTAGTAGGTGTTGCATGTTAAAGGGGAGGAGGCTGTAAGAATTGCAATCACTTGACCTTTAAAGCATAAGCATCACTGTGTCCATTCTAGCAATGCCTTATAGCTGAGCACGAGGTGTTAATGGGTGCAGTAGGAGGCCTGCTCACTGATAGAAATGTAGGCATCATCTGGCAGGGCCTGCTGGGGTCTGTGTAAATAAGGTAGCCTGTGAATACAATACGTGGTGGCAAGGCAGAGAGGCCTGTTAGCAGGTAGTGGTGTGCTCGACAGCAGGTGGCAAGCTTTGAGGAATTACAAAATTAACATACTGCCAGTGTACAAACTTTATGTAAACTCCGTTTAAAGAAAACACTTTTTTTCTTCACTGTTTACACGTGGAATGCCAGCTGCTTGTGTCCAGTTAGCCATCTCCATCGAGAGGTGGGGATCGCAGTCTCTTTCCTTTCTTAATGTTGCCATTGTAAAAGTAATTTCTGATGCTTTCATGAATTCTTTATTCCTTTTCTAATCTTACTCATTAACTCTGCGCTTTCTCTCTGCATCACAAAGGGTTAGAGAACAGGTTGCAGGTAACTTTCAGGAGAGTTTTTGTACCACAGTGTGTGTTTGATGCCATCAGACTAACAACTATTTCAAACATTGCCAAAAGAAAGGCTGCATCCAACATCACTCCCTCTTAGAACGCACTGTTTAATGATACCTGCGTAATCTGCCTCAGATGTCAGTACAATAAATGCACACTTTGTTTAAAATAGAATGTTCTGTCTTCCAGTGTTATCAGTTTTGATTGGAAACCTTCTAAGTGCTTGCAGCCGTTACAATCTCTCCATAGCTCCTGTCAGATAAATGTGAAAAAATACTAGATGCAGCATCGTCATTTGCTTGCGACAAAAATAAATGTGGAAAAATAAAGAAAAAATGACCCAAAAATAAATATGGATAAATAGAGACGGAAATGGTAAAAAAATAAATACAATAAAACCGGGAGCCCTAATTATAAATGGACACAATATAATTTAATTATTAAAACAACCTATCCCTCAACCCTAAAAACTCCTTTCCACCACAAAAATCAACTCATGCCTGAATCCTACAAAGCCCTATAACCCCTTAAAACGGACAAACTACCCAACCCTGAACCACAAAAACTCCTTATCTATACATCCGTAAAACCTAAAAAACTCCTTAACACTCCTAAAAAAACAACTCAACCATGAATCCTAAAAACTCCTTTGCAGACCAAAACACTATCCATCCCTGAACCCTAAACACACCTACCCACCTACAAACAATCCAACCCGAGCCCAAAAACCACTCAATACCAAAAAACAACTGAATCTGATTTTTTTTAAAACCACAATTCCTGTATAATATATATGTACACTTTCAATTTTAGATATAATACATTTTGTTTAATACTTTATTTGAAAAATAGAAAATTCACTGAAAAAAAACAAAGGTTATACTAATGTTATTGTTAGGTGAAAACTTCCGTGCCAACATGATGTTTTAAACACAGAAAAATTACTGAAATTCACCAGTTATAGTTATTTCTGATCACTATAACTCATGTTCTAAGGTAACTATCTATCAATCAATCAATCATTATTTATAAAACGCAGCTTATCACCCAAAAGGGTATCCAGGCCCTGTGCTGCGGGTATCGAAGAGTAGAGTCTTGAGTCCCTTCCCGAAGTGTGTCAGTGATGGTGAAGTACGGTGGAGGAGGGGAAAGGTGTTCCAACATTTGGCGGCGAGGTGGGAGAAGGAGCATCCTCCTGTGCGACAGTGATGGATGCGAGGTATCTGTGCAAGTGCGAGGTGAGCGGAGAGAAGGTCCCTGGGAAGGAGGTGGACTTTCAGGCGGTGGCTCATGTAGGCAAGTCCTAGGTCATGGAGGGCTTTGTAGGCGTGGGTCAATAGCTTAAATGTTCATCTTTTCTGAGTGGTGAGTCAGTGGAGATCTTTGAGGTGGTGGGTGATGCAGGTCTGCTTGGGCACGTTGAGGATCAGTCTGGCTGCTGTATTTTGGATTGTCCTGAGACTTCTCATGAGTTCATTGGCGGTTCCTGCATAGAGTGCATTGCCATAGTCTAGCCGGCTGGGGATGAGGGCCTGCATCACCGTTTTCCTGTTACTGATGGGGAGCAGACTTTGCAGAGCATGCAGAATGTGGAAGCAGACTGGGGAGATGTTGTTGACCTGGTGTGTCATGGAGAGTTCACTGTCCAGTGTGATGCCGAGGTTGTGGGCCTTGTCTTCTGGAGTGGGGGCGGGGCAGAGTTCTGACGGCCACCAGTAGTCATTCCGGAGGGAGGTGTTTCTGAAAAGATCAGTACTTGAGTTTTGTCTGTGTTGAGCTTTAGGCAGTTCATAAATTGTGCCCCCACAATGCAGTCTTATTATCAAAGATGTAATTTTAGATGTTGCATCCATGTTAGCAATGATGTCACAAAACATGTCATGAATTATATAATGTGGGAGGTAATTAGCAGTGCATGGCAAGGGTGTGTGTTATAGTTACCTCAGGGCATAAATTTCTGCAGCAATTGGCCATGGAAAATGGGGTTTGCAGGGCTTTTTCAGACTCGGAGATGGGGGCCCCGCTGCCCATCCCCTTCTTTGTAGCAATCAGCCCTGGTGAGATGGGATCACCGGGCGCTATAAAATCTCGAGCTCAGGGAGTGGGTCCCATTCACACCCTCCCCCCTTTTTTAATGTTGACCCCAGGGGATGGGGTTCCTGAGGCCTACATTTTCTCGAGGGGGGCACCCACGCCCTCTCCCCAATCACAGCAAAAACACCTGATTTCTTTGTATTTTGGGCCCAGAAGGAGGGTCCCTCTGGGAGCAGCCCCGCAAGGAGAAGGGGCATGGTATCCATACCCTGCCCCCATATATATATTTATTAAAGAGAAATTGCAGGACAAGGGACTAAATTCCAGAGTCCTGTAATGGCTGCCAGTAAAACCTTTCTTCATGTTGCTGGCAGCCAAGCAATGCCAATCCCCACACATCCCAGGGAGTCTCCCTTCAACCTTTTTCTATTTTATTTTTCTATCTAAACCACTCCTCCTTTTGAACGCTGAATCGGACTCTCTACTTTATCATAGTAAAGTTTTTTTATATTCTGAATAAGACATATTTCAACTTTTTTTGTATGACCTTGTTAAAGGTTAACAGATAATGTATTATTGTGTGGCATCATGGGGCCTTAATTTAGTGGGAAATTGTAATAAAATGTAAACTTTGTTCTTTGTAGGGGCCCCCAAATTCTTACAATGAGACTGGCTATGATTTTATTGTTGCCAACACTTACTATCCTTATTTTCTCTTTCTCTGTGTCGTCATGCTAGTTCTCCTCCCTCACTCTCTGTTCCATCACACAAGCTCTCCTCCCTCAGTCTCTTTTTTTTATTAGGGTATTTTCCCCCTTTTTTTCTACAGGGCACATCATATCATAAACAAAGAGAAAGAAAAAGAAAAGAATCACCGTTCAAACAGAAACTGCAGATGCATATATATAAGCATACATAGACAAATATAACAAAAGCTGAAGCACACACATGGTTTAAAATGGCACCCCCAATTATATATTCAATCTGTTTTCCTCAACTAATACATGAACAAACTAGAGTTGTCTCCCCTGCCATCTTTCTATGGGTTCCAATATTTGTAATCCCAGTTTCCTACTCCTTTTTCCCCTCCTTGCGTAAATAGCTTTTTCAAGATTGTAAGCCGACAAGAGTCTAGCCAGCCATTGATGGGAAGCAGGCGGGAGTCGATCAAGCCATGCCGAGGCGATGCACCTCCGCAAAACTGCCATAGCTACAAATATAAAATGGCCGAATTGAGCCTGTCTGTCATCACTGTTTACCCCGAGCAGAACTGTGGATGGTGTCAATATAATTTCTATTCTCAATGACCTTTTAAAAAATGCTTCTATAGCCTCCCGAGTTGTTTCTAAATGTGGGCATGTGGCAAAAATATGCACTATGTCAGCCTCATGGCTGTCACACCGAGGGCATTCTATTCCACTTGTTCCTGCCCATTGCGCAATCCTTGCAGGTGTATAGTATATTGAGTAAAGTGTTTTATAATGCTGTGCCTGAAGGGCCGCTGAGCATAGAATTCTCTGCCCCAGGTCTAATGAAACACGAAAACATTCCTGCGCTATACCTATCTTATGTGCCCATTTATCTCCATATTTCTCATCTTGCTTATAGTCAATCAATTCTGAATAAAATCTTTTTATCGTACCGTCAGCTCCGCCTTGAATGACTTCCAAGATAGGGTTCTTTCCAAATCCAGCCGGTCCACCTTTTTTCCCCACTAGGAAACTTCTAACTTGTAAAAACTTAAAAAAATTCCTTCAATCAAGGCCATATGTTATCCGTATATCAGAGGATTGAGTCATTCCCTCTGCCCCATCACAACTCCCAGTTTCTTTATTCCCTGCTTTCCCCATTTTACAAACACAGCATCTGAGAATATCTGCTGAAGGAGTGTAGGGTTGCCAATCAGTTTAGTATACGCATTATACCTCCCCAGACCAAAATTTTCAGGAAAGTTTTCCAGATATTATATGCTGCAATCACCGTTTTAAATGTAGTTCTTTTAAAATGGCTAGGGTCAGTGTATTTCAAAAAGAAGTTCTCTGCCTCAGCACCCAACACCAATCCATATATAGCTATGGTCCTAGTGCATCCTCTACTTCAGTCTCTGCTCCCCCCAGTGATCCGGTCATGTACTGAAGGGCTGCTGCCCAATAATACATCTTTAAATCGGGTAAAGCCCACCCTCCTCTTTCCCTAGGGAGTGACATATACCTCAATGCTCTTCTAGTCTTCCCATGTGCCCATACAAACCTATTTATCATGTTTTCCAAAATAGTAAACCACTTTGTTTCGAACATGAGCGGGTTTGCCCTAAATAAATAGAGAAATAAAGGGAGGAAAATCATCTTGATAATATTGGTACGCCCTACTATGGAGAGATGTAGATTATGCAATCTATCCAAATCTTTCTTAGCTTTGATAACTATTGGTCCTATGTTTGCCTCCACTAGCCTACCCAAATCTGTGGTGATAGTTACCCCTAAATAAACTCCTGACTGTACCACATGATGATCAAAGCACTCTACATTCCCATTCTTAATAATCTGCGTCTTAGTGGTATTCAAGGCATATCCTGGGACCTGTCCAAAGCACAAAGCTTCTGCCTCCACCTGTTTTATAACCTCTGTGGGATCTGGGGTAATGACAGCCACGTCATCAGCATATGCCAAAATCTTACAATGTCCCCTATGAGTATCTAATGGGGGAATACTATCATTCAGCTCCATTTTGCATATTAAAGGATCCATGTACATGGCAAATAGGAGTGGAGAGCATGGACAGCCCTGCCTCGTGCCTCGCTTGATCTGAAACGATGTTGAATATCCTGCATTTACTCGTACTCGTGCTGTTGGGGCTGAATACAGTACTTGTACTGCTTTAATGAAACCCTCCCCAAAGCCTGCGCGTTTTAGGATTAACCATAGAAAGTCCCAGGACACCCGATTGAAAGGCCTTCTCGGGATCTAATAGCATAACTGCCATCGGGTCTCCTGTAACTTCCTTGGCATCAAATAGGGTAATAGCCTTACATGTGTGATGCGTCGTGCCACGTCCTGGGATAAAGCCGTGTTGATTAATGCTTACCTAAGTGCCAGCGCTTTAGAAAAAATCTTTGTATCCGCATTCATAAGCGCAATTGGCCTATATGATCCTGGTTCTGTAGGGGGTTTCCCTTTCTTTAGGATAATCACTATATCTGCCCCTGCCCAGGTGCCTGGTATAGATGCCCCTGATTTTGCGTGCTGTATTGTAGCAACTAGATCCTGGCTAATTGTATCCCAGAAAGTTTTATAAAACTCGATTGGTATTTGATCTGGCCCTGCTGCTTTGCTAGAGGGGAGACTTAAGAGGGAGGCCATAATCTCTTCTGCATCTAAGGGTTCTTCTAATCTCTACCCATCCTCCTCAAGGAGAGTGCTAACCGGAATGTCCTGCAGATATGCCTGTATAGCAGAGGGGTCTTTTATTTGGGGCTCGTTATATAGCTTGAGGTAGAACTGTCTAAAAACTTCACGTACCCCTTCAGTATCTGTAAGGAGTCACCCTGCAGAGTCTGCGATTTCCTTCACTTCCCCTGAAGCTGCCTTCTGTCTAGCCCGAACCGGTAATGTACGGCCCACAGATTCACTAAACTCGAAGCAGCACTCTCTGTTTGCTAAAAAGGTTTTGGCCGCCTTGTTGGCTATATTCTCATCTTCCTCCGCCTTTGCTCTAGCTACTTTAATAAGTACCTGCTCTAACGGTGCCCCTGTTAACACACAGTGGGTCAATTCTTTTTCAGCATTCGATAACACCCTAGCTAGTTCCGCCTTTTTTAACCGCTTTTGCTTCTGCTTGAAAGTACTAAAGCTTACTGTCTCCCCCCGAACACTCGCATTAAAGGCATCCCACACAATTCCTGGTGCATTGATACCTCTATTAATTTCCCAAAATTTTTTAATCCACTGGGTCATATGTCTGGTGTATTTATCATCTTACAACAACCCTCTCTCAAAAGTCCAGACCCGCTCACTCGTGCATCTTGTTACTACATCTAAAGTTAAAATCAGAGGGTTATGATCAGAAATTATCCTGGGAAGTCTTTCAATTTTTGATTTAGATAGAATAGAGTTTGATACAAAAAAGTAGTCCAACCTGATGCACAACTTATGGGGAGCTGAAAAGTAGGTAAAGCCTTGCTCTTTAGGTTTTAAACTTCCCCAGAGATCTACCAGTGCATTATTCCTTGCAAGGCTGAGGATCGCTTGACAAACTCTTTTCTTCCTGCCCTGATATCTCCCATTAGAGTCCAAGCCCAATCCCCCTGCCCCATTAATATTACAATCTCCAGCAAGAACAATACATGGGGACCATGTGGCCAAATCCAGATCTTAAAAATCGAAGATATCGGGGTTGTCTTCCGTTGAGCCATAGATTGACCCCAAAGTAACCCAGTTACCATCAAGCAAACATTCTATCAGAACCCATCTACCCCAGCGATCTTCAAGCTTCTTCCTAAATGTAACATCCTTACATTTGATAATATAGCCACTCCTCTAGTCTTAGCCCCCTGTTTTGAATATGCAAGCAAGTGAAATCCTAACTGTTCTAATAAGAACCCTTTCATTCCTTCAATGTGGGTCTCCTGCAGACACACAAAGTAAACTCACATAGTTTTCAATAAAGCAGCTAGTCGTTGTCTTTTGAGGCGATCATTCAAACCACACACATTTAGTGTGACTATTCGAATACTCATTTAAAAAACATCCGGAGATTGCCCTAACCAATTAACCAGACAAGATTTATTCAGGTTTCCTCCAGCCAAGTCTACTTCTACAGTCAGTGTGCTTCCCCCCCAAAAAAATGTTGCCTTCTATATAACAAATAAAATTAAACAAAAATGTGCCGTGCCCTGTACCCGTGCCCCCCTATCCTTCCAATGTCCCTTCCTCAGGACCCCCCCCCCCTTTTACAGGCAAATAGGTCAATCCTGACCTATATGTGACAGCTAGAGCCCCAGGAGACCCCATCCCCCCAATAGATACTATATAACTTATGCTGTGCTAGTGCTACTGCCGGTGCTCCATCTAATTAACATAGTGACATATTAATAACATATTAGGTCATATCAGAACATAAGTCCTTAGTACTGCATCACAATACTTATTGTTCTTAATGCCCCTTCTTCATTGGTTGTCTTACAGCGACCGTCATACTATTCTGGCCCCTTTTCTCTCTTAACTCCGTTAGATATTCCTGAGCCTTAATTTCAGAAAAGAACATCCTAGCTTGGCCATTTACTACCACCTTAAGACGACATGGAAACATCAGAAAGGCCTCTCACCCCAAATTTTGAAAAGGAGAGTTTAATGGTCTCATTCGCCATCTTCTCTCGACTGTGGTGTGGCAGAAATCTGGGCAGGCAAAGAATGTTGTACCATTGTAAGATCGCCTAGCCTCAGGTTTAGCCTTATCCATCACTTCCTGTCTGAGTAAATAATTCCCCACATAGACCAAAATAGCCCTAGGCTTGTCAGTTTGCGATGCTATATATCCTTTTTTCTGTACAAGAGGGAACCGATTGGCGCGCTGTATTTCACTCTCCCTGTTCCATTCTGTTATTTCAGGAAGAGCCCCCACAAAGCAATGACGTATGCCCGCATATCCTGCCCTTCCTTCCCCTCTGCAACCCCAAGTAGTCTGATGTTATTCCATCTCTGACGGTTTTCGAGGTCCTCGAGTTTCCACTGCACATCTGCCGAGGTTTTCTCCTGGTTCTGCTTGAACTCCTGCCAGTTTGTCACTTCCTCCTCTAATTTCCCTGTCCTTTCGTCCACCTCAGTGACTCTGCCTGCCATATCAGCATAAAGTTTGTTCACTTTTCTGAGTGATCTCTGTATTTTCTTGTTTGCTTGCTTAGACCTACAGCTCTCAGTTCTAGCCTCCCCTGTATAACACATCCATAGAGGTGACCTGCGGTGGAGTGGTGGAATGAGAGAGTTGGAAATTGCTCCCCCCCTTTACTGATATAACTGGGAGGTAGCAGAGTAGTCCCAATCCAGCTTCTTAACCACCTCTGACTGTGACAGACTTCTTGCATCTTTGACTGGGTACGGGATCTATTTTTTTGTATATTTAGGCTTTTGGTGAGCAGAGATTCCATGAAGTGAATTACTTTCTGCAGCCGATGAGTCAGATTCCAAGTCTGAGTCTACTGTACCGCTCTCTCCTGCTATTGATGATGAACCTGAATCGTCATCGTCATCATTTACTGAGAAAAAACAGTCATCACTTGGTGAACCCGGCATTGAGGTAGCAGGATCCTTCCTCTGTGATGGAGCCGCATATTCATGAAAGCAGTTATCTTTTTGTCAACGTCTGCATTTCCCTTTGATCGTACTACCTGCTCCGTCACTATATTCACCAAACTCTTGGCTCCTCCGTTGTGCCAACCTCTTTAGCCTGAGTGCCTGCCGTGTCGGGGATATTACTGAAGACAGTGCTGTTTGTGTGAATGTCACGCCCTATGCGCCCTCCACTGCTTATAGCCGTATATGCCTCACTGCCCGTATTGTTTTCAGTAGGGATATACAATTGCAAAGATGCCCCCGGCGTGGCATTCCCAGCATCCAATACCTGTAATGTCCGCTGTTCTGCCAGAGAGTCTGCCACAGGGTTGATCTATACTGTAATCTGCTCCGACCACGAGACCTCGTCAGGAGCTGTCATCTGCGTATCTGCATCCGCGGTGGAGTCTCTCCCTGCTCATCCGTGCTACGGTAGCTTGGCTCCCCTTGCCTTCCGGAGACTCCATGCAAAGACTCCTCGGTGTTTGCTGCAGGCGTTACAGAAAAGGACTCGGACAGGGTAGGTTGGCGCAGGTTGTTTTCTTTCATCGGGTTTTCCTTACTATGGCGTGTTTTGGTGCCTTTTTTCACGATGGTCCCTATGTCTTTCTTTTCTTTTGGTTTGTCACCAGCAAATCCTTCTTGTGTCTCTTCCGGATTCTTGCCGATATGCCTCCGAGTTTGTACCGCTCCCCTGAGATTAGGAGCAGAAACGGGTGCTGATACTCCGCTTAAAACCGCCTTATCTTTATCTTTATCCTTGTCTTTGTCTTTTGGGTCTTTCTGCGGTTTCGGTCCTCTCGGCACCATAGCTTGCCACGGGTTGGAATGATTTAAGGGCGAGTAGCACTTCTTTGTTTCAGTGGATAAGTTGATAATACGCTGGTATCCTAACTTGTTCTCTGCTTTAGACAACCAGTCCAGAAAGCGCTGAACTAGGTTAAACAAAAGCAGCATACTCCAGGATGAAGCAGCAGCATTTCACAAAAGCACTTAGAAATCCTGTGGAGAGGGAGAGGATGTGACTGCTCCCTACGGCCTGTCAGCAGCCATCTTGCCCCCTCTCTCGATCCTGTGTCTCCTCCCTCAGTCTCACTGTCACCTCGAACCTGGTTTCCAACATTACTCATTCTCTGTGTTTCCTTAAATCATGTCTCTGCCCTCCCTCTTAACATTCCAACACACAAATCTCCACTCTCACACTGGATCGCCAGAAGCAGAGAGGGTATAATGCCCCAGGCCCTGCGCTTATTATAGGCCCAGCACGCCTGCAGCAGATATTTATTTTTAGGCTTCAAAGCAAGCTTGTTTGTTCATTAATGAAGAAGCAGCTAATTGTGATCTCACCACTGGATGTCACCAATGCTAGCTCTGCTGTGATTTGTTCTCTTTTCCCTGAAGGATACTTTTGTTACATTCTTGCCCCAGACAACTTACCCAGGCCCTGCAAAAACCTCTGTCATGCCTTCCTCCATGCTCTGTCTGTTCCATCACACCAGCTCTCCACTTTTGCTCTCAGTTCCATCAACCCAGCACCCCAACCCCACGCTTACATGTTCTGCGCTCTATCAGAGAGCAGACCTCTGTGAATCCTTGCCCTTCATTCCCAAGATACGGCTAGTCTCTAGTAACAGGGTGGATGGTGGTTCACTCCACCTGCGAGCCTTGAAACACTGTATACTGTGCTTGAGCTCCTCTACTCCTATAGCCACCAGGAACCAGACTGGCTTAACACTGGTAATCAAAGGCTCAGACCCACCTCTTCTTTTAGAACTGGAACTGCAGTAGAAGTTCCTGAGCATCCTCGGCCTCTGTATCCTGTCCACAGTGAGCTAGAGCTATTTGCATTTTGACCTCTCCTGGATTATGCTTTAAACATTGATTCATCAAAATCCGTGACATAACAGAATCTATACTATCTATCTTTTGCCCACCACTGACATTGCAGGGTGCCCTTTTAACTCAATGCTAGGCTCTAAATAGCCTCATAAATGCTGGTGAGGAGATAAGGATGGGAGGGCAGCTCTTGAAAACAAACATGGCCCTAAGAATCCTTTCTAGGTCGAGCCTACTGTCTCGATGCAAAATACCTAATATGGGTTTACCGAGAACTGACAGGGGCTTTAAAGCCCACTAATTGCTTATGACTCCTAGGCATTATTATCACACTCATTGCTTTCTTCTAATTTGATGGCTTTCCTTGTCCCAGCATGTCCATCTTGTGTTTGTCCCTCTCGCGTTACCCCATCAGGGGTAATAAGTGCTTTATGAATGCAAATCTGTCTTCCCCTTTTATCCCTCCGCTATCCTTCTCACTCTAAATAACTGACTAATATCCACCACTGAAATTACTTCATATTTCACAATATTAATTCACCACTAATCCTGTATGGGCTTCCTGAATAGCGTGCGTCAACAAGCGCTGTATAAATACAAACCTTTGTCCTCCTCTATCCTTCTGCTATCATTCCAAATCCAAATAACTGACTAAGGTATGCACCACTTAAAATGTACTTGCATGTTTCACTATACTAATTCAACACTAATCCTCTATAGGTCCCGGAGTAGCGTGCTACTCGCTGAAAAAGCGCTTTGACGCCTCGTCTGGGGTAGTAAGCGCTATATAAATGCAATTATAATAAAATTACGATACAATACATTTAGGGAGCTTTTTTTCTTATTTACTAAGCTCTCCATGAGAGTGCATGAGTTTACAACTCTCGCCTCGTCTCCTGGTGACCCTCCTCCAACTGCCCGCCCTACCATTCCTGTTCTTTGTGTTTCTCTTTTGTGTACTTTTCCCACACCTTCCCCAGTTCTCCATGTAGTTCTCAATGTCTCGCTCCTTATAATTCTGTCACTTTCTGTGCTTCTTGCTGTCTAGTGTGCTTCTCCTCACGCACCATTCTTTGAGTTCTTCTCTTCCTTGCCTCACCATGCTCTGTGTTCTTCTCTCCATGTGTGCTTCTACAGCGACTAGTGTTTCTCCCTCCCTTGTGCAATACTATTCCCATTCTAGCCCTCACCTGTTCCCTCTATTCGCTCCTCCATTACTTCTGCAACACCTTTTTTTTATTTGCACTTTCATGCTAAAATATGATCATGTTTTTAATTTTCCAAACTGGCGTCCTCCCTCAGTAAATAGAAAATCAAAGCAAATGATGCACAGTTCATACAGCTGGCATGGGCATACGTCATCACAAAAGCACCAGTGGATTGGCACAACTACATGTGTCATTGGGACTTTAAAAAAAAAATGGACAATAATACAGACCATCATACAAAAATCCCAAGACTGTAGAGCATCTTCAAAAGGCATTGGAAAAGCCAAAAGATGCCAAAGGTGAGACATATTAGCTGTGCCAATGCCTGTAACTTTCTGTTCCTTCCACTGCTTTCTTTAACCAGACACAAGGGGCAGAAATTGCAGAGCGAAGCAATGACTGGTACCCCCTGGCTGCACCAAGTTGACATTCACAGGCTAGCTCAGGATGTCATTGGTAAAAAAGTGTCAGCTCTGTGATTATAGATTTTTAAAATATTATTTTTAAGACCACTTTTGAGACTGACGATGGACACATTGATGCAAAGACCTCTCAGCCCCCCCCTACACTTTGGCATGATGTTCCTAGCTGGAATGGCTGGGCACTTGTAACAACAGAAGGTGGATGACTTTGCTGTGCGTCCTTCTGTAACCGCTGGCTGGCGTTTATAACGGAGTGGGCAGCAGCGATTAGTTTTTTACTTTCCGTCTGAGCGCTCACCAGCAGATGCCGAATATTTGGAACCCATTAGGGCTAATGGCTGGGCCATTAGGCAGCCAAGTCACTCGGTGCAGTCCGGTTGCTATGGAAGTTCAGGAGAGAAGAACACAAGAGAAGAAAGGGATCAGCAAGTTGATGGTGAAGAAACGCTTCCAGACAGCCCGCAGTTGAGGCCGTCTGTAGCGGCGCGTTGCTTGATGTGCAGCTCTAGTGCACACGTCAGGATTAGGGGACAACCACAATTCATGTTATTCCTAACACTTTCTCTTGTCCTGTCCCTTTCGGCCACCACCGAAAGCATTCTGGATATTGAAGTCTTGGTTTGAGTCCATGAACTGCATTAGCCTACCACACCTGATAGCAATTACGGGCAGGTGATGTGTCCTGGAGTGGAAACAGTGTCTGTAATAACATGGAGTGAGGTGGTCATCCTAGTCGGGATGCAAGAGCGAGCAACGCATCCTTATGTGCATTGTTATCTTAGTATCCTGGGCCAGCCGTGGCCTGTGCAGCGATGAGCGGTGAGGAGGTGGGAGCGGGATTTCGAAGGACAATGACGGGGAGAAATTCAAGAAATAATTCATTTTTTCTCATCATCGTCCATCGAAATCCCACCACCCCGGCCCCACTGCCCCACCGCTCTTACCCAAATGGGTCGCTACCGTCCTGGGCACCACCTTGGTGAACATTAGAGGCAGAAGTGATCTTGTAGCCATTGCATCTTTTGTTACTGTGGCACGTCGGATCACCCTAGATTGCAGCAAACCCCTTTTTTCATGGAACTATAGAGCCCTTACAGCTAAGAACATCCAGTAACAGACATTGGACTCCAATTTATATACTGCCCACAAAAGCTGGGGTCACATCTCGAAGAAAAGGAGCACATGATAGAAATCTGCAAATACCCCATGTTGTTGCTGTTTCTATAAATTTGGATTGGAGTCTGAGTTTTGCCAGGAGCGAACACAGAACACATTCCTGACTGTAAGTGGCCTGCTAGTTTTTGTTATCTTGAAAGACTAACATTCAAAATCCAGTCAGTGTTCTTAACCCCCCCAGATCTCAAGTTCAAACACAGAATGTAAGGAAATCCAATGTTTAAAATGCCAGGAGAATCTGTCGTGATGGGATAGTCGAAGACTAGAAAAGGCGAACTGTGCTTTTTTGTTAGGTTTCACCTACAGGCAGCTTTTTGCTGTCTGTTGTCTAATACCAGTTGTCCGAAATAACAATACTTACTGTGGGCTTTGGGCCATCTCATTCCTTACCATTGGTCCCCTTATTTGTCACTCCCATGTGCTTGCTTTTTATTCAATGGCCTTCCTTCCTGTTCTCCTGCCGGTCCGTCCTCTGGATCATAATTTCTTTACCCTCCTTTTAATTAGTTGACTTATATCATTTAAACGCTCACACTCCGGAAACTACTATTTCTTTTGGCTTTTAGCACTACATGGGAGTGTATATGTGTCCATGTCACTCCCTCGTGGGCGTTTTCTGCATCAAATCTCTGAACACCATGCTCTCTGTCTTGCTCACCACCTCCGACTCAGCTCTTCCGTTGTTTTCCCCACCTCTAATAAGTCGTTTTTTTTTCTTTTCTAAAAAACCATCCAATCATTCATTCTTTTTAATTTAACCCTCTAAGGTGGGTGTCCGCCATCTTGGAAAGGTAAATTAAAGAAACAAAATGGCTGCCATGTTATGTGCGCCCACCTGCATATGCTTCATCACTCTGAGCCGTTGTAGCATTATGATGCAAGCGTGCACGCTTGATGACGTATAAAAGAATGCATAATGCCTTTTTTTCTTTTTTTTTTGCTGGTTATGTTTAGCATCCAAAACCAATAATTGTTTCCTTTTTGCCGACGAGAAACAACATTGGCAAAAAGCACTGGCAAAGCTAACAGGTCTGCATTTGCAAATCAAAACGGCATAGCTGACAAGACTCACAGGTCAAAGCATGAGGTGCTGCTCTAGTCCAGTCAGTTTTTTCTGTGAATTCTATGGCCTATAGCCAGGGCCACTGCAATTATGCTATTGTGCGACTGCACTGCTTTTTGCATAATTATAGATTCGCCGCATTTGCCACACAAACCATCATCTACTGCATAGTCTGCAGATTTTGTTTAAAAGATTGTTCATAAGTTACAAAAAAACGCAGGGCCATGTGTTTGCGTGCAGTGGAAGGCCCTTTGCATAGGTTGACTGATTACTTTTCTGTTGCTTATTGCTATATTTAGGTGTTAAACGGGTATTAATGAGGCCCAAACCTATACCCAGACAGTGTTAACAAGTGTAAAAATGGCAAAATAATGAAGTAACACTATTACAAAGGTGGCACATTAGGCCGCATAATTCGAATGTTTTGCTGCATAATTTACTCAACCCTTCCACATAATTTTCCCCTCGTCTGCCAAATAATTCCAGAGGCCTTGCTAATTGCCCTGATTTATAATTGAATAAAGAAGGCTACACGTCCCAAAACTCAAAGAAAACACCTGGACTGTAGCAGCATAGCACGTATGGACTAGGAACATGGCAGGACTGCTAGGGGCTTTGCTAATGTTTGCTAATCTACAATGAACACCTCCCTCCAGATAATTAAGTTTCCCTCTCGGATTTTTGTGTGTGTTTGGAATGATCTGACCTGGGGCGGTCATCCTATCGCTGACTAAAACCGGACGCCATATCTATGGATATGGATCGACAATTCGCTACAAAAAAAATAGAATTTTCTCGATCGATGTCTGAAGGAAATATGTGCGCGCACACGGCACTTGCACTCCCAGCCAGTAGGGCGATTCTGTGCCGCCATGCCAGGCTTGCGGCTCAGGGACCGAGGGAGGGAAGGGGGCGGTTCCGGCCCACTCGCACATGAACGGGGCAGCTGGAGCTGCAGAGCAGCTCGCGCTGTTTACCACAGACAGGTCCTCAAGCGGACACTTTACTTTGATGAGAGACAGGTGTGCGGTGAGCGTCGGAAACGTGTCCTTCCGCCTTTAATGCCCCTACGTGCTGCACTGGCAACCGAGAGCTGCAGCAACGAGCAGCCAGCCGCCGCCGGCCCGGTCTGTGGGCTTTCCTGCGGTGGCGCCCCAGGCAGCAGACTCCGGATGCAATCATCTCTAGGCCACTGTTTTAGCCTATTCACACCACCTCTTTCTAGTTCTCTTTCTTTAAATACGATTCGTTTCCTTCAAAGTACCCATTTCTATATTGTCCCTTCCTTTTGGTCTAGGCGACATTTTTATTCCATTCTTTTCGTGTGTTGTCGAACCTTCTCTCAGTTCCTGCCTCAGACCACCATACATACTCCACTCCTTAGTATACTACATATATTTGACCCTCACACACCTCCACTTTCCTTCTCTTCGCTCTTTCGAATTTGCACTTTATTTCTCATGTTCACTTCCTTTTCCCGGTTCCCTTTCCCTAATTTGGTCTAACTCTCAGGACCCTTGCTTTCCTACAGCGAAATATTTTTATTGATGAATCTGTTTACAAAATGTATTTCTTGCACCAGACAAACTTAAACCCCACCAGGCACAGTTTCAGGAGAAGAGGAAAGAAAGGTCGGATAGCACAGGATATTGAATCTAAAGTTAAGAGGTGGGTCTAAGTGGCCTTTCTGGACGAGGGGAACAAGTAAGTGTTTTAATAGACAGGGCAAGGTAGTGAAACAGCGTATGACCAATGGTAACCTTTCCTACCCTCAGAATATGAAAGGGGCAAGCAGGTTAGGCTGTAATATGCAATGACAATAAATGTCAAAATAAAATGATCCAAGCGGAGTTTCAAAAATGGGTGAACGGAATTACACCAAATGTGGTAGAAACCTAGTTCTTGGTCTGGAAATCATGCTTATTATGATTTGGTGTAAATCCGTTCAGTAGTTTTTGAGAAATTAATGTTCAAAATGTATGTATATATAGAGAGACTTGGAGGATCCGTGGATCCAAAAGATCAAAAGAGGTGATCTTATTGGCTGCAACCACATCAACAATGATGGAGCAACAGCTTTTTGTACTGGGGAACTCCGTCCCCTTGTCCTGTAAAAAGTATAAAAATAACATATAGGGGCTTGGTAACGATACCCTTCCCACTGAGGCCTGGTGGGGAGTTCCAGAGGGACCCCCAGTGGCAACTCCTCCGCAATGGCAGAGGAGCGTCGCCTCACTGCCTGGCTCAGAGCCAGTAAATGAAAAACAAAACAATGTTCTAGCATCGTTTTAGTCTGAGCGTAGCGTCTTTCCAGCCCCCTCAGGCCAATCTCTGCGCTGCTATGCAGCACAGGGATTGGATGGGTGTCTCTCCCGGGAGCTGCTGGGACCGGATAGAAGGAGGCCAAACGCGATGCAGGAGGCTTTAGGTAAGTTCCTTAAAAAAAAAAATACTATTACTAACACCGCCCGCTTGACACCTCCTGTGTTCCCTTCTCCACCAGCCTCACCACCCTGTGTTTGTGGCAGCCACTACTGCCCTCCCCTGGTCAAAAATGATATTTTTTTTATATTACAGTGGATCCGCTGAGGGTCTGAATTTAAAGGACAGGTTCCCGCCCTTATCAGTTTTGATCCCCAACTGAGTGGGTTGGCATGGGCCGGAGGGGTTGTTTTTAAAATTATTTTAGGGGAAGGGCCTCCCTGAGTCATTAGGAGGACTTGGATACCCAAACCTCAGGGTCAGTCTACTTTTTATGGGGGGATGCCTTGCAACCCCCTACCCATGCCATAATACAGGGTTCTTCAAACTGTGGGGCGCGCCCCCCTGGGGGGGCCCGGCAACATCCCAGGGGGGGTGCATGCTCCACTCCGATCTTCCCTTTGTGCAGCGCGATGTAGAGACTCTCTGTGAGGGCGGGCGATTTCCGTCAGAGTGGGACTGCAGGGGCCTAAGAGCTGAACAAAGCTCATTAGCATGCGAATGGTCTCTTAAAGAGGTGTGAAGTGCTCGGGTGCGGCTGCCTGGCTGAGTGTGTGTGTGTGCCCAGAAGCTGTGTCAGCCTGGGCACACACAGGCATGGTGAGATGAAGAGGGAGAGGGAAGGAGGAAGGAGACAGAGACAGACAGAGGGAGAGCGAGGGAGGGAGACAGGCAGACAGAGGGGGAGCGAGGGAGGGAGACAGAGGCTGACAGAGAGAGAGCGAGGGAGGCAGCGCGAGGGAGAGTGAGGGAGGGAGACATGCAGACAGAGGGAGAGCGAGGGAGGGAGACAGGCAGACAGAGGGAGAGCGAGGGAGGGAGACAGGCAGACAGAGGGAGAGTGAGGGAGGCAGAGTGAGGGAGAGCGAGGGAGAGCGAGGGAGAGCGAGGGAGAGAGAGCGAGGGAGACAGAGGGAGAGCGAGGGAGACAGAGGGAGAGCGAGGGAGAGAGAGCGAGGGAGACAGAGGGAGACCGAGGGAGACAGAGGGAGAGCGAGGGAGGGAGACAGGCAGACAGAGGGAGAGCGAGGGAGGCAGAGTGAGGGAGAGCGAGGGAGAGCGAGGGAGACAGAGTGAGAGAGAGCGAGGGAGACAGAGGGAGAGCGAGGGAGACAGAGGGAGAGCGAGGGAGACAGAGGGAGAGCGAGGGAGACAGAGGGAGAGCGAGGGATGCATAGCGAGAGAGACATAAGGAGAGTGAGGGAGACAGAGGCAGCTAGAGGGAGAGCGAGGGATGTCGGGTGGAGCCGGCCACCAGACGTCCGTTATGTTGCCATGTGGGTGAATAGATGTATGGGTGGAGTGGTGGATGTATGGGTGGAGTGATGGGTGGAATGGTGGATGTGTGGGTGACATGGTGGATGTATGGGTGGGGGGGTGGATGGATGAGTGAGGGGATGGATGGATAGGTGAAGGGGTGGATGGATGGTGGGAGAGAGGATGGGTGCATGAGTGGAGGGATGGATGGGAGTGGATGGATGTGTGTATGGTTGGAAGGGTAGATGGATGGGCGGAGGGATGGATGGATCAGTGAAATGGTGGATGGATCAGTGAAATGGTGGATGGATCGATGGGGGGGTGGATGGTGGACGAGTCGGTGGGTGGATGGATGAGAGAGGTGATGGATGGATGTATTGATGTATTGATGGGTGAAGGGGTGAATGGATGGATGGATGAGTGAAGGGGTAGATGTGGGAATGGATGGGTGATTGAGGAGGGTGGATGGACGGGGGGATGGATGGAGGAGTGAAGGGGTGGGTGAGAGGTCAATGGATGGATTCATGAGTGGATGAGTGGATGGATGAGTGGGTGGATGGGTGAAGGGTGGATGGAGGGATGGGTGGCTGGGTGAGGGGGGAATGGAGAGAGAGGGGGAGGATGGATGGATGGATGAGTGAGGACATGGATGAATGATTGGCAGAGTGGATGGGCAGGTGTGTGCATAGATGGGTGAGGAGAGGAGCATGGAGATGGATGGGTCAGAGAGTGCATGCATGAGTGGGGGGAGGGTGGAGAGCGGGAGGGATGGATGGGTGGGTGGATGGATGAGTGGGGGGTTGAGTGGGTGGACGGATGAGTGACTGGGTGGATGGATGAGTGGGTGGGGGGATGGCTGGATGGGTGAGGGTGGGTGGTTGGATGGATGAGTGAGTGAGTGGATGGGTGGAAGAGTGGATGAATGGAGGAGTGGATGAATGAATGGAGGAGTGGATGGATGAGTGGGAGGATAGCTTGGGTGAAGGGGTGAGTGGTTGGATGGATGGGTGGAAGAGTGGATGGATTGGTGAGGGGATGGATTGGGTGAAGGGATGGATGGATGATGGATGAATGGGTGAGATGATGGATGGAGGGATGGATGGTGGATGGGTTTGCAAGTGGTTGAAGGGGTTTGGATGTGGATGGGGCACAGATGGAGGGAAGGAATGAATGGTGGGGGAGTTGGTGGATGACAAGATGTACATGATGGATGGGGAGGGTTGTGATGACTTCCTTTGCCTTGGAGGATTGTGTTTTGAGCTGTGTGGTACGCCTCTGTTGTTTCGCCACACCCACTCACAGGCCTGCAGTTTGCTAGGCACTCTTGTTGTGTTGAGCATTGTTTGCCGGATATGGCCTGTGGTGTGCGCGTTGCAGTCGATCATGTGGTGTGCCGGATTCCCGAGGTTTCGGTCGGGTGGTGGGGGGGCCCAACATCTGGGGGATTTCAGCTGGGGGGGCTCAACCTGGAAAAGTTTGAATACCTCTGCCATAATATATCCCAGGGATCCCATGTCATGAGGCCGAAGCAATGTTTAGTTGCCATGGGTGGCCCGATTCCACTCAAGCTCTCCGTAGCAATGAGATGTGTTGGGTCTAAAGGCGAAACCCCCTGGATACCCACGGCCACTGCCGGATCTTCTGCCTACATGCGGCAGGAGCTGGACACATTAGTTTGCTACCGCTTCTCTGTAACAGCTTTTCTCTGCTTCCACCAGACAGGAGAAAACCTGTGTTTTCTGCGCTCAGGAGCTGGCGCTGGGAGTTGAAAGTCTCCCTTCCCACTGAGCAGGAGTGTTCACGAGGATGGGATTCTCTGGGACACTGCTGCCGTTGTGACCAGGGGGTTGAGGTAACCGGTGCCACTGGATGGCTCGGGGAGGGGGCCCCACACCCCCTCCCTGTTAAAAAGATATTGGCATTGGGGTATAGGGTCTCCAGATCAATGGAAAGGGTTGGGGAGGGGGGCATGCAGCATGGGGAACAGGATCTGCTAAATCAGCCATTAGACTACTGCTCTGTGAGTAACAGTTACTGAATGGACAGGAGTAGGGATAGTTTATGAACAAAGTACAATACCGAAAAAGGACAGACTGAGGGAGAGTGCCTGAATGAGAGTTAAGGTGGGTGTAACAAAACATCATGTTTGTTATGAGCATCCCGTTGCATCCTCCTTGTAGAGGGTGTGTTCCACAAGCAATGCATGTAATATAACAACATTATTGTGAGAATAAAAGATGCAACTGATGTTGAGAGTTTGTTATTATGCATCCTTTTCAAAAGATAGGTTTGATTAATAGGTCTTGGGTTGTAGAGATATATGCTAGGAACTTTTTCTGTACACTTGACAGATTTATTAAGTTTGATAGATTACCCCATTGGTTCAGATGTGCTCAGTAGTAAAAGCAGGATGTTAAAACAATTTGTATGTTCCACTGTCTGGTCGATGGAAACTCCTGCTTTTTTCAACCAGACTTCGGTCTCTTTGTTTACTGGGGTTTCAGTGATTGTCCCAAATTGGATTTTTGTTTTAGATGTGGGAGGAAACTAGAATTTCTAAAGCACACTCCTCATCCCCCCTACCCCCCCCCCCTCCCAGCCTTCAGAACCCAAGCGGTCGTACGACGCGTGCATGGGCTCCCATTGACTGAATGGGTATGTCCGATGCGGACCCCCAAAGGCAGTTCCAGGGCATTTTGTAAGCCGGAAACTTCGGCTAGATCCGGCATGCCGACGCGTGCATCGTAGTTGCTCAGTCGGAATTCGCCTCCATTGCACGGCACGGTTTGCTTACGGATGAGGCGTACAGAGCGGTTCGGACCTGGAAATGATACGGTCAGCAATTTTGTGTTTCTCGAATCGTACTTGCTCGCTCGTACAGCTGTACGAGTTGGGCGGAGAACATGCGTACGGCTCGTACTTTGTATGGCCGGATCGCGTTCGGGGACCTTCCGAGCGAGATCAGAATTGGCCCCATAGTCTTGACTTTCAAACCTATTTCCACCTGCTGGAGACGTATCTCAAGCTGCATTTTGTGACAGCGCAATATTAAGAAAGTAGATTGTTTACAGCTGTAATACAATAACACCTATAACCCTGACAATCCAGCGGTAATGGTGCCCAACATTAACTGCAGAGCGTCCCAGGACCAGGAGCAAAAGTCTAATCGTGAAATGCAAGTATCTTAGACGAGAAAAAGTCAGTTCTATACATCAATGAAAAAAATTAACCAGTTTCGCTTCGAGTTTTACGTACACTTTATTGTAAAGGAATATCTCTTAAAATATATGTGATTATGATCTGCAATGTAAAGATGGTATTGAATGTGAAAATTATAAAACAATTTAAATCTAATAAAAATATATGCTTTACCAATGTTGAAAAACAGTGTGTCTGTATTCAGAGTGGACAAGAATTGGAGTAGTTTTTGTAAAGTGGGTGTGCAGCCGATTTAAAGGTTAACAGATACGCATAGTAAAATACAATGTAATAGATGGCTGATATATTAATTATTAAACTACTGTATACTCTCTGTTGGAACACAGTATTTATAAAAGCACTGCACAACAGAAGACTCACTGAAGAAAGCGCTTCCTCGTGCCTCACCAGGGAGACCTCAGCAGAGCCTGAAAATAGGTTCCAGGATGAGGCAGAAAGTTTAATTGTCCCTATAATTACTATATGTACCTGTTTCCAACATGTCAGAAGACTAGTTGTCTGGTAACCGATTTTCAGATTATTTTTTTATGCATATTTATATAGCGCAAACTCGACCTGAAGGTATTGGAGCACTTTACATGAGCACTGGTTACTTACACATTCAGGCATGGGGAGATTAAGTGATTTGCCCGGAATCACAGGATGTGGACGCGACCCCAGGCTCGAACCCTGGTTTCCAGCACCAAAGTCAGCAGTCTAGCTGACGGACCACATCCTCTCCCCGATTAAGCGGGTAAATTATTTATAGCCAATCTAGACATTTTTAAAAGGTTAAAAAGTGGGTTTATCCTAAAATACTGACCCTTGGAGAGAAAACAGATGTTTTTTTTTCTTGGAAGGTGAACCTCTATTTGATTTGCTGCTTGTGTTGTTGCACTGAAGAGTCCAAACTAGGGGGCTGATTACGATGTAGGGCGGATCACCATCACCCGCATGGCGGTGGCGATCCGCCCTACATTTCCCTCCGCCCACCACCCAATAATATGGAGGGGGGACCCTGGCAGATGGAAAGACCGTCAGCAGGTTTTCTGCCGGTCGATCAGTCGACAGGGCGGAAAAGGGCTAGATATGGTGGCGGTATCTGCTAGACACCGCCATCCATATTAGCATGGGTGCAGGAAGCAGCCTTTTGCCACCACGGAAAGGCATGCAGATTTTGCTGTTGGGGCCCGTTGCGGGCCCCCAGGTTATTGAGGGGTGGGGGATGCACATGGGGGGTACCCCCTACATTGTCATGGTCATCTTGTGCATGACAATGCTGAGAATGCACTGTGTGCATTGTCATCCACAATGCTGGGAATAGAGGATGCCACGGTGGTGGTAGCATTCTAATTGCAGGTGTAGGACCGCCGCACCACTGGTGGCCCGTCCCAGCACTGCTAGGGTGGCGGGCAGACTAAAGTCTGCCCGCCATCCTAATCGGCCCCTAGTTGTTTACTTCGAATTAACTTGTGAAGGAGCCATTTCCAGACCTAGCGTTTTCCTTAAATCTCCAGTTCGGGGAAGTTTAGTTTGAGGAAAAATAAGAATTTGAGGAAGATGAGCAGCTTCAGAGAATAACTGCACTGCATCATGTTTTTTCCCCTAAAAATTACATTATGCTTCTAAAACTAAAACTCTTCTGCATTCGCGCAGTGAAAAGAGTCCGCAGTTTGTGTAACATTAGAAAAAGTAATCTTAATTCAAAATTAAAATTGCAAAATATTTGATTCCAGCTCGTCCCAAGCAGAGAGCTATTTTGACCATTCAAAAGAAAACCAAGTCAGACTTTGTAGTGCCAAGCTGTCATGTGTGATCTTACTAGCAAACACTTCCTCCATCCAAGCTTCTCAAAAAATTGATAAGTACTATTGACCAAATGTAAGATGATAGGAGGAGTATGATAATTTGTCCGATAACCTGTGCACACCCTTGGGTAGCTTGGCACAGAGTAGTCAGGCCTATCCTCGGGGTTAAAGTGTAAAGTATTGGCATAACCCATCTTCACAACACACTGAGTACACTACAAAAAGACTCCACACAATATGAAGAAAACACTGGGTCCCCCGGACTAAGCTGACGTCCCTCAACCCCCCAAGGACAGTACACACTTCTAAGTGCGAGTTAACACAGGTTTCTAGTTCTAAGCATGGATCCCTTTGACTTGGTAAACTTTCCCAGTGCTCCACAAACTCCTCACGTTCTGGCATCCCTTGTGGGCCACTGATCTTCATGAGCACACTCCTTTGCAAAGTGTCATTACGACATACGGTAAAGAGTCAGAATATCTAGTAGGAAATGTCGACTTGCACTAATATCGAGTGCAGAATATCGAGATACAGAAATATCGATTGCAAGAATATCGTGGTTTAAGGTAAGAAATATCGTTTTTAAAAATATTGAAGTCATTTATATAGTTTGCAAAAATATAGTTGTTAAAAATATCATTTTTTTAGTTAGTATTATGTATTTTAGTATGTATTTTAAATGTATGTGTTCTATTACAAAATATTTATTTGGTAATTTTTCGATACATTAAAAAAGTAATCTTTTTTTGTAAATTTTAGATTTTATATACATTATAATACGTTTCTATGTTTTGTAAATTTTTATATTTTTATATATGGTTTGTTTTTCAGGTTTCTATTATATTTTGTATTGTAGTTGGTATCGTGTTTGTTTTTAAATTAGAATTTTCTTTAGTGGAATAGTAATTTGTACCCTTATGCTATCCAACTCTTTCCCTACTGTTGCACTCACTGGAGTGGGAATAGTAATTTTGACCCCTCCGCTATCCAACATTTTCCCTACTGTTGCACTGACAGGAGTGGCAATAGTAATTTTATCCCCTCCGCTCTCCAACACTTTCCCTACTGTTGCACACGTTGGAGTGGAAATAGTAAATTATTCCCCTCCGCTATCCAACACTTTCCCTACTTTTGCATTCGCTAGAGTGGGAATAGTAATTTTTAACCCTCCGATATCCAACACTCTCCCTACTGTTGCACTCACAGGAGTAGGAATAGTAATTTTATCCCATCCGCTATCCGACATTATCCCTACTGTTGTACTCATTGGAGTGGGAATAATAATATATTCCCCTCGCTATTCAACACTTTCCCTGCTGTTGCACTCACTGGAGTGGGAATAGTAATTTGTATCCCTCCGCTATCCAACACTTTCCCTACTGTTGCACTTGCTGGAGTGGGAATAGTAAATTATTCCCCTCTGCTATCCAACACGTTCCCTACTGTTGCACTCACTGGAGTGGGAATAGTAATTTTTTCCCCTCCGCTATCCAACACTTTCCCTACTGTCGCACTTGCTGGAGTGGGAATAGTAAATTATTCCCCTCCACTATCCAACATTTTCCCTACTGTTACACTCTTTGGAGTGCGAATAGTCAATTATTCTCCCTCGCTGTCCAACACTTTTGCTACTGTTGCACTTGCTGGAGTGGAAATAGTAATTTTTTGCCTAAGCTATCCAACACTTTCCCTACTGTTGCACTAAATGTAGTGTAAAATGTGGGTTTAAAAAATAATAAATATTTTTATATTTTAATTTATATCATTTTTTGAAATAATTGTTATGTTACAGGTGTATGTATATAAATATTTTTTTCAGTTAAATGTATTGTTTAATTTATTTTAACATTATTTTTTATACATAAATAAACAATATTTTGTAGTTCGATATTTTTAACAACAATATTTTCTTCCAGATATTTTTATACTTACCATTATGAAGATAGGAGATCGATATTTTTGACAACGATATTTATGTCCTGATATTTGTGTAACCCGATATTCTGGTATTCGATATTCTGTCAGTGATCCATGACAGACATCAGGACGGTCCTTGTCCTAACCAACAATCAATTCCACCCATTTCCGCTGCACCCTGTGCACCCTGTGCGGTCCCTATGATCTCATGGTAACAGGGAGATCCTTTCTGCCCCTGGGATTTTGTGGACAAGAGGCCAGCCAACTGGCCCTTGGAGATTGCTTAGGGACCTTGGCCATGACGTTTGGCAATTAGCTGCAGGCCAGCAACATCCAGGCAAAATCCTCCAAGCGTAAGTCCCCTTCTGGAGCATGACAAGCCCCAGGCCACCACAAGTGTGCGTAAAATCTAGTTGCGGTTCCCCCTGGCCCAATGGTCTCACTTGTTGATGTCCCTGTGCCAAACCAGCGTAGTATGGTTCCAGTCCCAAAATAGTCTCTCACTCCTGGGGGCAGAGCCCCAGTAGTTATACCAACAATGGTTTTTGTAGATGAGATTAGCACAAAAGGCCATCTTTGAAATGCACAAACCCTCTCTAAACTCTGTCCTGTCTGCCGTCCTACTCCAAGAGGCTTTATAAATATATGTTTAGTGGGGCCAAGACACTGCCCCTTGGAATGCAGGTGCCAATTCCACTCCCTCATATCTGTCCCACAGAAGGCCCTTCAGGGTCAGAGGTCTGCACTTTTCCTTGAGCCCCTAGTTAATGGCCTTCTAACAGGAACGCACAGACGTAGCGGCCCCCCAGCATAAAATGGTGGATTGGAGACAGGCTGACATGTGTACTTTCCCAAAGTGTCATTTCCACATTAATAATAATGATGAATCCACTCGCACTACCAGAGAGGATTTCCCATTACTAACTCATCCATATCAAACAATATACTGCTATTCATCTTCACGAAGGACATACTGGTCAATAGCCTTTCCACTGATACCCCATGTTAATCAATATGAGAAGCAGGCCCCACGGTACCAAACACACGATCCGGTGCCATTCACTACCAGTATATGTGCCGCACACGTTACTATGCTCTGCCGCTTCCTGATACCGGTTCCTGCTCCCAGAGAGTACGCCGTTGTAACACGTGAGTTAGCCAGATTTTATTTACACATCAATGAAGCCCATAGACTCCGCCTAAATGAGAAATTGCACCAAAAAGTTGGTCTTCTATTACTTTACCTACGAAAAACCTTTCGACATAACGCTTCTTGAACTAACCGGCTGCATTCTCCATCAGCGTAACAGTGCAGAAATTCTCCAAGTAAGAAACATCTATGCCAGAGCATTGCCCCTCAACAACATTACTGCAGAATATGAGACAATGGACTAGTGCCACTCCACATTAAACATGCACTTGATAGTGGAATCTAGGTGAGTCAGCAGTGTGATGCAAGCAAGCACAAAATGTGTATGATACCACAAGGACCAGATCTGAATCTGCTGCTTGAAGTCTCGCTGAGTCTAGTAGCAAACATATATACAACCAGAAAATTAATTAATCTGGCTATATTCCAGGCTAGTGAACATCATCATATCTATAGCGGATAATTTGTGTTCCTCACTGACATATCTACCATTTATCTAACTACAGTGGCTAAGGTGACACCTTAAATTCAAATATGGAGGCACACAATATACAATTTACTATTGTGTTTTCAATGGGCAAAAGATAAAAGCCACCTGACTGCATTTTGTTTGCACTCTTCTCAGGTGATCATCACCAACCCAAATTGATTCATTCAATAATGAAAAAAAAACTGTTTGATCAAAATACTGACACAGCCAAGAAGGATGACAAACTATAGGATGTTATGCACCAGACCAAACGACGAAATCGCAGTATGGAAGCACGACTGCTTGAGCATAGCCGATCATCTGAACGACAGGCAGGCGCTCCAATTTTACAAGCATGTTCAAATTTAATTATACATCTCTACAGATATTGCTACATAAATCGAAGGACAGTTCTCCGTATTTCACATTCAGTATGATGATGAAATAGCAGGCTTAAATCACCGAGGAACAGTTGTCACAAAATGGCACGAAGGGAAAATATAGTCTTCTATTATTTGACAGAATGACGAATAACATTCAATACAGCTTTCATCACTTAAGTGCAATAAAAGCTGATAAAACTGCCCATCATCCTCCACACGTGGTACTTAAATAGGGGATCTCGGAGGACCACTAAAATCTGTCAAATGTATCATGAATCCGATGGAGCAATGTTACGCATTCCTGAAATTTACGACCACCTCCTCCCCGTCATTAGCAGAAAGGATGCTTGCAGAAACAGTTCATGGAGGGCATATCCAGTGCATTCAAAACTGAAAATGTACATTTCTTCACAAAGAATTGACTAAAATTGATCAAATCTCCTGCATTTGGGCTTCAATCTGCACTGGAAGCCCTTAGGACTAAAGGCCAATAGTCCTTTCTAGTTACGGTTAGCAAAACATTCATATAGATATGAAGAAAAACACACAATCATTTATGCATTATATAAAGTACTCCATATTTAGCAGAGTACTCCAGACCATTTCATTGATTTGCCTCTCACTAGTATTTTATTTATATTCGGACTGTAAATGCAGACTGCACATGCGCGAACAGAAGTCTATACAAGTCATTTCAATACAGAAAGTGTGTGTAAGAAACAACTCAAGTTACTAAAGATGTTAAAAACTGCACCAACAGGGAAGATTGCTGCTTACTTTGTTGTATTTTAAAAGTTATTTTAAATTCTGGTATTTGTCACAAAGAACTTTGGGTCTGATTATGATGATAGTGGGATCGCCACCAACAGCCCATCAGTGGCGGTCACACCTCCATCGTAATTGGATTTTCCGCCCGCCACATTAGGATGGCGAGCAGATGGGTGGCGGTTGGAGAGACCAACCGCCACACAGATCCCGTCGGAGGAGCAGTAATACCTACAATTGTGGCAGTGTTCCTTTCTGCTGGCCCATTCATGGTGGTGAGCCCGCCATGAAAAGGCAGACGGAAAGGGACATTGGGGCCCATAGCGGACCCCCCTTCCCTCCTTTGGGATTTGGTGGCACCACAAATCCCTGACATGGTGCCTGCCACGTAGTGCAGGGATATGTGGTATGTCCATATTTTGTACTGCGCCATTTGCTGCAGCCCGCAGCACCCGCTGCAATATAAAATATGGACATTGCGACCACCGTGGTAGCGGTCGCATTCTAATGTTCCTGGCTTTGACTTGTAGTTGGGCTGTCCCATTTACGAAAGGCCTCTTTGTTCCTTCTGGTCTGTGACATTTGGCCCTGGGATGTTTACTTTTGTCAAAAACATACATTTCTCCTTAGATAAAGGAGTATTTTTTCTCTGCTAAAGCCTACGAGAATTTGGCACACTTTGTTGTCCTATAGCCGAATCATGATCAGTTTTCTAGGAGTAGAATTACCCTGCCTTCCATGGATTGAGGATTACAGCCTAGGATATGAGTTGACTGGAGAATCATTATGTAGTTGGTAAATTGAAATCCAGATGGGTTATTATACTTTCATTTTATGTGATTTAAGGTAGAGATGGACTGCACCATATTATACAGTAACCATAAACCACAAAAGAAAAACATATATTAAAAGAGGGGGTGTTCCTACAGGTAAAAGTGATCTTATGGCTTACAGTGGAAGGGCTCAGCAAATTCGGATGGCCATCCAAGAATGCAGCCCCCAATAGGGATGTATTCTGGAATTTCGAGAATCCAATAGGGTCTGTTCTAGCCATTTGTAATGATATGTAAGAGTATTATTCATTCGACGATTTTTAAAAACTCCACCTAAGGTTTGAGAGGTAAATAGCACCATTTCAAGTATACAGTGTTCTTGCTCCATTCAGTCGTAAGCGTATGCCACCCGAGAATAAAGAAAGTGAGAAAGAGTGAACAGAATAACGTGAAGGACAATGAATATTGAGCGGTAGGTAGCATGTCAAACTTCAGCCAGAGATGTAATTGGAATTAGAGGATTTATATAGCGCAGCTTATCACCCATGAGGGTATCCAGGCACTGTCCATGGGCACGAGGAGATAAAGTGATTTGCCCAAACTCACAGGATGTTGAACCGCAGAGACTCAAACCCAGACCACCAGCTCCAGAGTCTGCAGCTCTGGCCACTGCGCCACACCCTCCCTTGAAGTAGATCTGCTGTGAGTCCTTGCTGTTCAGGACTCACTCTGGAGAGATTAACCACCTGAATGCCTCACAAGAGAAGGAAGGTGAAACTAAGAAGGGAGAGAGAAGACAAAGGAGTGCAGAGTGGGACAACCCCGAGTGAAGTAGGGTATCCTCATACTAGGCCCAGTTTCTTGCTCCTCCTCGATGGTGTAGGGAGCAACGACAAAATGAGTGTGAGGAAGAGCTGGAGTTCAGTAATAAGCAGTACTTAAGCTCAACAGATAAAATGAGACCTTAGCCCCAACAAGGCCTCCAAGCTAATCCGAAGCACTTGCAAATAGTGTCACAATTGGAGCAGACGTTGAGACCAGGATCTGGCTGGGGCGGCCCCTCCGTGTGAGCAGAGGAGTGTCCCCCCCACTTAATTGTCCCAGAAATGCCCCAGAGACGAAAACTAAAATGGCAATGAAGTTATTCAATTGCCGTTTTATTTTCCAAAAACCTGTCTTGAACCAAGTGTCTGGATGGGGCAGGGCCTGCAAAGTGACAGCAGTGGTTGGCTGCCTGTGCAATAGTTTACAGTGCGCATGTCCCTTTGGGTGGCCATCTTGCGATGGCCAGCCTGACGTGCGCACTATAAACCTCTCAACCCAGCTTTCTTAGGCAGCTGGGTTGAGAGCCTACACAAGCCTTTAGTGTCCTCGGGAGTGGCAAGAGAGGTTGCTCCTCCAATCCTGGCACTGTTCTTAACAGCATGGGAGCAGCACCAGGATTGGGTAAGCCCAGCTGGCCATGACATCAGGAGAAGAATACAACGGTTGCGAGGTGGACTTGTTTCTGGAAAGCATGGTAAGTACTTTTTTATTTATTTGTTTTATGTATTCAATTCTATTGCTTTCTTTATTTTAATTCATTAACCTATTTTCCCGCCGCTCCAATCGCCGTACTTTCCAGCTGCCACTGATACCAGCGTTGTTCCTGATAATGCCTTACCATAGGAGACGAAGGATCAGCAGCTGATGGTCGCACTTTAAAGAAAAGTAAACAGGGCAAACAGGGAGAGCCCAAAAAAGGTAAGTGGGAAATGGCATGCGCAAAGGAACCGAAAAAAAGGAAAATAATAAAGGGTGAGAGAAGCCGGTTTGGGGCGACAAGCTGTAGGAATCAGAGAATCACCACAACGACGAGTCGTTGCAAGGCAAAGAGGCTTGTGAGTGGGGTGGTTAAATATGCTCTGCCCAGGTTGACAAAGACCAGTACCGCAGCCAGGAAGTTCCAACCCCTTAGGGTGGTTAGCGGTCTAGCTTCCTGAATGTCCATTGACCAGTTTTCAAAGCTTCCATTCTCTTCGGTGTCGGAATCTTGAGACTGGAAAATTCACAGGAGGGGACACAAGCTTAGCATTTAACTCTTCACCCTGGACTCGTGGACTGAAATCTTGACATAGAACAAAGATAGGAGAGTTTAGAGAAAGGAGTAAATCAATGCCATTTTCGAAATAGAGAGGAGAAAAGTGTGATACCAGTCAATTTAAGCGAGAGATTGGGGGAGAGATAAAAGAGCCAAATTACACTGATAAGATATTAAGAATGAATAGTGCCACAGGCAAAGAAAGTGAAGATGGCAGTGTAGTCTAGGAAGGGATACATAAAGGAACGCACAGAAGTGGAAAGAGCTGAAAGAGCAGAAGCAGCTGGAGAGAAAAGAGGAATCTACAGAAAATATGGAGGAAAGAGGGAAGCTGGGAGTATGGCCCACATGCATCAAGCACTTTTGCATTCGCAAACGGTGCGATTCCTTAAAATCGGCCGTTTGCGAATGCAAAAGTGCTTTTTGGGATGCATGAAGCAATTTTAGAATTCGTAACATGTTTGCGAGTTCTAAAATTGCGGGTGCTTTTAAGAAGTCGCAGATGTGCGATTTCTTAAAAGCAATGCATCATTAAATTTAAAACTGTAAATTTGCAATTAGGGTGCCAAATTTACCGAGTGGTTGAACCACTCGGTAAATTTGGGAAAAGTGTTTAAAATGCTTAAAATGTTTTTTTTTCAACATTCATGTTTCACACACACATGTCCTTAGGACATGTGTGTGTGAAACATGATGCGAAAAATACATTTCAGGGGTGCATGGGGGGGTCCTTTGGACCCCCCCCTGCACCCATGAAATTTTCAAAGTGCCACTCGCAATTCCCATTGACTCCTATGGGCCTTTTGGCCCATAGGAATCAATGGGAATTGCGAAAATTAACTTAAGAATTCGGTATTCATTTGGGATTCGGTAAAAATTGCGATTTTTACCGAATCACAAATGAATACCGAAAATAATGATGCATAGCATTTTGCACTTCTTAATTTGCGATTCCTTATTTTTCGCAAATTAGGAAGTGCAAAATGTCACAATGATGCATGTGGGCCTATATAACAGAGCGTGTAGCATGGCGGAGAGGGACAATTTCGCCGCAAACACACAGAAGGTGAGAGCCTGAGGATTTTTTTTTGCCAGTCGAGATATTCTGAGGGCCTGAGATAAGGCTTTTGTTCCAGCAAGATGAAATGTGATTTGTTAAATATTTGTGCTTTCAAACTAAGCCTCGGTTGGCAGCCGAGAGGAGACAAGAGATAAAGAAAATATTGAATGAAAGGGCTGGCTGGGGAATTGTTCTCTCGAGAAGGCAGGTCTTGGTAAGCTCCCACCTCGGCGCTGTAACATGAAGGACTTTCTACCTGCTAGAGTGCAAGAGATAGCAGCAGAAGGGGGAATGCTCTCAGCAGCAGGAATCCAGCATCCATACCTTCCTTCTACCCTGCCCAAACCCCCCATTAACAAGTTTCACACATTCACCCCCCATCTCTCCATTCTCTCTTGAACCAGCCACTGTCCTTTCTGTACAAGCCTTCTCTACTACTTACTTCCTCCATGCCTCTGTCACTTACACTGTATGACCCCACTCTTTCCCATGATACTGCCCTTCTCTTTTTATCTGCCCTCTTCTCCTCGCAAAGTAGGTCCAAGGAGGGCCAAATCCATGATAGATTTTGAGGATATCTGCATACATTTAACTTACATACATCAAATCTAAATTTAATACATTTACATAATCAGTAAACTGAAAATCTACACGGATGTGACACTCTTGGACCTGTGTTCGATACCCCTCTGTACACTTAGGGCCAGATGTATTAACATTGTATTTTGCGAGTCTTTAATAGCGAATTTTACAGATTCGCTATTATGGACCGGCAAAGCGCAATGTAGGTAGGGTTCGCAAATAAAATTGCGAATCCTACACATTCCATATTTGCGACTCATAAATTTCAAGTAGCAAATAAGGAATGGCTTCCCATTCATTTCTTTGGGCCTAGAGGCCTATAGGAATGAATGGGAATTGCATGCACAATATGTGAGTACCCAATAGGTACTCGTAAATTGTGCACGCAGTTTCAAGGGCGCAAGGGTGCCACAAGTACACCCTGTTGCAACCCTGAAATATACATGTGTGCACATGTGGCGCACATACATGCCCTAATTGTCTAAAAGCAAAAATATGTTTTCAGTCTTATAACAGTACGCATTACCATAGTAGTTTTAGTCCCTGACGGGACCTTCATTGTGCGTGAATGTGTTCCTTGTGAAAGGTCAGAATACCATAAATCACATAATGCATGCTGGAGCGAGTGGAAGAAAATGGAAAGACACGAAAACAGACTAATGAATGAAGTCTGACTGAAAGCCCTATGGGTAATTTAAGTTTTTATGCACATAATTTTAGTAAAATCAAAAAGTCTTGGCTAACACAAGAGTTAAAAAATAAAAAACACATTCAATCAAGCATTGGTTAAGGATTTATTTGCAATGTTTTTGTAAATCTTTATTACAAATAGACACGGTTGAAAAGATAAATAAACAGAGAGGCTTGCAAAGATAGACAGATAGACAGAGTTGAAAAGATATCTGAAAAGACAAATAGAGGAGGTTGAAATAAGAGATACATAGTAAATAAGGAGGCTTGCAAAGACAAACAGACAGACAAATAGACAAAGTTGAAAAGATATATGAATAGTAATTAGAGAGGCTTGCAAAGACAGACAGATAGAGAAGGTTGAAATAAGAGATACATAGTAAATAGAGAGGCTTGAAAAGACACAGATGGGGTTGTATAGATAGATTATATTGCCCAGCAAGAAAGATAGCTAGACAGCTAGATAGAGAGACAGATATATCAATAGACAGAGTGGCCTAGTAAAATGATAACAGACAGATAGATACTGTTGTCAAGCAAGATATATACATAGTGCTGCCTAGCAAGATAGATAGATAGTGTTGTCTAGATAAATAAATAGTTAGATAGAAAGATAGGTAGATAGATAGAAAGATAGATACTAGATAGATAGTGTTGCCTAGCTAGATTGATAGATAGATGATAGATAGATAGAGTTGCCTAGCAAGATATACAGATAGCATTTCCTAGCATGATAGTTAGATAGCATTGCCTAACAAGATAGATAGCTAGATAGATAAATATAGACAGACAGATATATAGATAGTGTTGCCAATCAAGATATATAGATACTGTTGCATAACAAGATAGATAGATAGCGGTGCCTAGATAGATGGATACATAAAATCGTAGATGGATAGATAGATAGATAGATTTATAGATAGATAGATAGATAGATAGATAGATAGATAGATAAATAGCTAGATAGATAGATAGATAGATAGATAGACAGACAGATAAACAAGTTGATAAACTGGTTGATAAACAGGTAGTTAGAGAGACAGACAGGAAGATTAATAACGAGACTATATGTCTATATGGGCATGATATACAAGAGCACTGAACGCAACCTAGAAAGCCATATAAGCGGGAAAGAAATACTACATCGTTTTACTAGTAGAACTGTAGACCTCAATTAAAATACATACCAAGATGACATAACGGAATAAAGTTATAAATGTAATTTGTTTTATGCTGAAAAGAGGACAACTTTATACAGAACTGTTTCAAACTAACACAATCTAGTATGCTGGGAAAAAGCAGCATTCAGATGAACAAACACAATTCAAAAGGAATTTACAACAGCATAAGCAGGAGACAGAAACCTATAAAGTTGGAATGTGCCCTGTGTTCACAACAATAGCAAGCAGAGCTCGTAGAAAGTGTCCTGCTGTCACATCAGGCTCTAAAAACAAAGGCAACACCAAAGTAATAATAACATAAAAACAAAAATACTGGCACTAAAGGGAACTACCTTGTGCGAGGATGTGTGAGGATTTGCTCTTTTTAACAGATCAATATGAGGTTAACCAGTGACTTGAGTTAGGCTGAGCCACTGACTTATGCGATTTGTTGTGGTGGGAAAAGGCAAAACGTGAATGGCTACCCTTTACGTATGTATATTATACATATAATTTTAGGAAAATCAAAATATCTTGGCTAACGCCAGACCTAAGAATTAGTAGATCCAAAATATCATTGACAGCGGAAGATGTATTTGAAGATTTGATTGTGTAACAGCCATTTAGCTGAAACAAGACTATATGGCATGCATTAGCATTCAATGTGGAAGATGAGACAATTGGTTGTTTAAGGCCTCTGCATCTTATCAAATAACAGGCTTGGCATGTCATAATATTTGTGAGGTAGAGGTTAAATGAGTGTTGAGAGAGAGACACATGAAAAAAGGCGAGAGAAGAGATTAAGGAAGTGACAGGTGAATTTAGGAAGAAAGAGGTAAGCTACATTTTATGGGGGGAAGAATGCAGGTGTGGCAAGAGGAGGGAAGCCTGATGGTAATGCCCAACCATCTGGAAATGTAAGATGTACAAGCAGAGCTTTACCAGGTTCTTAAGTCTTTCACTAGTAGGTGTTCCGTCAGATTACTTGTAATGCTGGGGAAAGAAGGATCTTTCCTGAAGTCTTCCCAGTTTTCCAGTGTTGATCAAAACACTAGGCAGAGATGCAGGCATTGGGTTTAATGGCAGAGAGCTTGAATTTCAGCATAGAACTTCAACATGGATATTGCTTGAGTCAAGGAGTTTTCTCTGCCTGCATGGGATTCTTAGGTTATTTGTTAAACAGTAGGGAATGCTTAGTTTAAGTACTTAGAAAATAATACATGCATATCCGAAGGAGCAATGGGCACAGGGAGGGAGCTACCTGAAACCAATATAAAAGGGGTGATTTGGAAAATACACATAAACCCCATGGGATGTACCTCTAAACTGTCCAGTTTTTAGATCAGGAAATAGTTTCTGCCTCCTTGGACCGAGAAAGAGCACAATCATCATCCTTTACACCAATGTCACTGAGTGGAAAGAATCAGTTATATATGTCTGCTTCCTTATCTACTCCCAGGAGACTAATCTGCTAGCTTCAGGCAGGGCCAGCTCTAGGGTGGTGTGACCACACTAGGCACTCGGATGGGGGCTTTGTGTTTGCAAGTATATAATGGTTTGAATAGCACCTGCTACCGGGTTCCTAGCTTCCATCAATTTTCAGGCAACAATTAAAAATGTCAAGATAACTCCAGTGATTAATGTTCTTCCAAGAGATAAATAGTAGGTCTGTCAAGTGGAAGTTTGGACTCATGGTAAGGTAGCGCAGTGAGGTAATATGACGTCTGCATAGAACGTGTACTAGGCTGATCACAAAGTACATATAATTTGAATAGGTCAGCAGGTTACTGATTTTGTGTGAGAGATCATTTTGTTACTTGCAGTTAAAATGCTAACATTGAACAGTGAGCTAATAACCATCATCAAAGAACTGCATGCAAACTACAAGGTATAGATTATAGCATTATGATTTTTTCCCAGTCTTTCATTATGCTAATGTTTGAAAAGCAGTTAGTTTGGATAGAAATCAATTCTGATTAATAAAGAGAAGCCAGAACCATGGTGTTATGTTTTGAATTCTAAGTTTGTGCTTCTCCAGACCAATCGCCCTTAAACTACACTGTCTACCAGTATGGATGACTTGTGACTCCTACACCTTGAAGTCCTTTGTCTTACCTATCATTTTCTATACACTGATTTACACACCTATGATTGATTGTCTCTGTGTAGTGTGTGTGATGTAAAGTGCTCTGACATACTACAATAGTATGAGTGACGCTATACAATGAATTAAATGAATCTGTGAGAGACTGGTTAAGGAGACTTGAGGGGCACTGTTAAAGGGAAGTAGTGAGGGAATCCATGGCAGAGGTGGTCATTAGGTGGGGGTGCCAACAAACCTTGTTGCACTGGACACCACCAGTGGTATAGCCGGCCCTGGCTTCAGGTGTCCTGCCTGCTTGCTGTGGGAGCTGGGAGTACCAAAAACAACATATGGTCTCATGGTTCTGGAGACCAAAAACAACAGAGGATCCAGAGGTGCTATGAGACATGGGCTCGACATTTTTTGCCTGGTTATGCGCAGGAGGATTTGAAGTACCCATGTCTCTGCTTCCCTTCGCAGCCAAGGTCATTGAAAAGTCCATCAACATCCATCTAATAAATTTCTTTGAGGCCAAAAACATCCTGGACATCTCCCAATCTGGATTATGAAGCAACCAGAGCACCAAGGCCTCCCTACACGCCGCCACAGATGACATCCACTCCCTTCTCGACCAGGGTAAAACAGCAGCTCTCATTCTCCTGGATATCTCCTCTGCATTCAACACCATCTCCCACCGCACCCTACACCACACTCCATGACACAGGCATCCACGACAAGGCATTCCGCTCCGTCCTTACCAGCAGGACCCAGAGGGCCAGACTCCCTCCCTGCCTCTCGGAACCGACAAAGAGCAACTGTGGCGTGCCCCAGGGCTCCTCCCTTATCTCCACCCTCTTCAACGTCTACATGGCCCCCCTAGCAACCATTGCCAGGGACCTTGGGCTCAACATCATCTCCTATGCTGACGCATCATACTAGATTCATCGCTCACAATGAACCACCAAATTAACGCTGTCTCCTTGACCTGCTTCAACACCCTCTCTATGCTTCGAAAGACTTTCAGTTGAATCCCAACTGAAACCAGAAAAACTCTCCAGCAGGTACTCATCAGCAGCAGACTGGACTACCACAGCAATAAGAAACTCCTCTTCAAACTCTAGACTGTCCAGAACACTGCAGTCAGACTGATCCTCGACATCCTCCCTCGCAGCCACATCACCCAAAACCTCCACGATATCCACTGGCTTCCAGTCAAAAGAAGAATAACCTTCAAACTCCTCCCCCATTCATACAAGGCCCTTCACAGCACCAGACACGCATACCTGAACAGCTGCCTCTCCTTCCGCGCACACAGAAGACACCTCTGATCAGCCAAGCTCTCTCAAGCCACTGTCCCATGTAACAGCAAGACTAGAACAGGAGAAAAATCCTTCCCCTACCTCGCAGCCAAAGCCTGGAACACCCTCCCCCTCCACATCCGACAATCTCCCACACTACCCCAGTTCAGGAAGGACCTGCAGAACTAACTTTTCAGATGACCGCAGCACTCAACGGAGCCATCCCCTGTCCCCATAGTGCCTTGAGACCCTCACGGGTGAGTAGTTGCGATTTACCAATCCCTGATTGATTGACTGATTGGATCCAATCCTGTGCAATGTCTTCATCATAAAGCAATCTGTCAGAAGATTCACACCTGATTTTCTTGAGTGAAAATCTATAATTCGCCAACAATAGGGTAGCCAAAGAGGTCAACGCATCAAGGACATGAAGGACATGTGAAACCTTAGCACCAGGCACTCTCTATTTTAAAGAAAAAACAATATACCTGGTAACATTTTATTTTTAATTAAAATACATATTGCCACAGCAGCTCCAGGTCCTGAAAGGAACTACTTGTGTGTCACTCACGTGAAGGTAGCCAATAGGCAGATAGAAGAAAAAAGTGAATGAGACCATAACATGCAACTGGCCAAAGAAGGCTGGCTGAACGTCTCTCCGATTAAGCATATAATACATAATTTTAGGATTAAATCAAAACGTCCTTGCTAAAGCGATCTCTAAATAAAGCAATCACCCACGGGTACAGATTGTATATACAATGCCAGCCAGCATACTGATAGGTGTTCAAGTACTGATTACGATGATTGCTGTGATAGCAAAAGCGTTGTTGTTTTTACGTTTAGGATGCATACAGATAGAGAAACAGTCATTTGAACAAAAGAAGGATGCTGCATATTTAAGTCCAAACCAATGACGTGCAAATTTGGCACCTAAAAGGATTAACGATTCATGAAACTTATCGTTAGTACAACACACCTGCAACGGAACACGGAAAGAAAAAATAAATAATTGTTTAGACAGAACGAGAATTCTGCAAACAACCAGATATTCTTCCACTTTGTCAAGACACTGAGAACACATCTTGTAATGTATCAGCAAATAAAGGCAGACAAGCACGATTTGCACAAAACAATGCATTAGGTAACAGACTCCTTATCTGTAAATGTTCTAATCCTATAGCCAGGAGAATTTCTAGAGGGGGTCAGGCGTCAGTGTGGCCGCATATTTCACAAAAGCAGCAACACAACAAGCACTAATTAGCTTCTTTTGTTCTCATTTAACTGCGAAAACAATAACGCAACTATTATGCTGTAGTGCCAAAAGACTAACAGAAAGCCAGCTTGAGGACAATGCATGAATTATAATCAGTCACAAAAAACTATTAGACAACCACGACAGGTACCAGTTGCGTGCAGCAGACAATGAGAAAGCGACATGGCTGACCAGCTGATGACTATCAAGGTACAAAAGTAGATGACGAGAATGAACAACAAGCATTTGCAATGCAATAGGTCTCGCATTTACAAGAGTTTACGCTATTGTCATTTACAATAGCAATAGCTCAAACTTGTGTAAATGCGAGACCTATTTCACGTCAAAAAAGCGGCCGCCGTTGTCCTTGACTGCTTGAAAGTGAAGGCGCACATGGCAAGGAAAGCACGTTAGGCCTGCAGTAGGAGAAACTCATTAACCCCTTCCCCGTGGGGCTAATTGCCCCGCTGTAGTGGGGGAGGGGCGCGCACAGCGCCACAGTGCTTGCACGCAGCACAGTGGCGAGGTGCTCATGACGAGCTGAGCTTGTCATGACCAAGCCCGTTTCTATAGAACGCTCAGCACCGCGGGGGAATTATCCCCGCGTGTGAGCGCCGCATGTGTGAGTACAGCGCGACCGTGCCTCATGACGAGCCCAGCTCGTCATGAGCACATAAGAGTTTAAAGAAAATAGTGCTTACAGACTAAACAAGACATACTGTGTTGCAACGGCAGTAAAAGGGTCAGTCGCCATGGGAGGTTGCAATGCAGACAAGGCGGTACCAAGGAGGGATTAACAAACCTATTAACGACTTGAAAGCCACCGTTGACAAGGCCAATGACACAAGCCAATCAAAAATATGGGTGGAGAGCGGGCGGGACTTCAAAGCCATACTCCACTACTGCATGCCTCACAGCAGCGCATGCGCTGCCCAGGCTCGACCTAAAAAAGAATAGAGGTTTATGGTCCAAAGAGTGTTAAACATGATGGATAACAGTAGAAAAGGTTGGTGTGACAGTTGTTTGGTTACTGGGTTGAGTGACGCCAAACAACATTTATCTCAAAGCTGCTCAGCCTGATACACACTGTATGAAGCTAAATACAAATGCTCATGGGTGGTTGTCAGGTAAGACAGCACCAAAAAGGCATGTCACTATTTTTGTTTGGCTTGAGACTGAGGTGGCAGGAGAGCAAATGTGTTTACCCATTGTTGATTACTTGTAGTGTTAAAGTTGAGGTAACTGCTACTGGTGTAGTGTAAGCAGAAGTGAGGACAGGGGTAGGTGCAAGTCGCATGCACTCCAGATTCCGCAAGTCACTCCGTGGTGTGGCGTCCTCGTTATCCGTAAGGTCATTGTACCCTGACTTTGGGGCAGCTTATCTCATACACAGCACACTGTTAGCTAGTGGCGGTGAGATGTCAAGTGGCACCTTATCACCGCTGCCTGTGTGGGGGTTTAATATAATACTGAGCTCCTAAATCAGCAGAGAACATTAGGTCACATCTGTTTGAATTTGGTCCTGATAAAATGCCAAAACATCGCTCCTCGACTATATAAGGCATGAAACATGTTGACTTTGATTGTAGACCCCAGCATGACAGCAGGTCTATAGTTGACCAATGCTCTATTGGAAATAGAGACAGGGAGCACACATTCCCTATTCCTCTGTCACTTTTGTTTTGATCTTAACATTGACCAGTGAGATCACATTAAATACATATGGTCCATAGTTGATTTTAGTTTCACTCTTTTGCCAATCCAGTATATAACTCACAGTCCAGCTGTGTTCATCAGGCATTTTGAAAAAGATCTGCGGTAAACTCCCCCCTTGCAGGGCCCGCAGGGCTTTGCAGTGGCAGCCCGGCGTGGAGCACAGCCCAATGAGGAAGCATGCCACCTTTGGGTGAGTGAGGGCAACTGTTCCTAAAAGCACGTGCTTCGAAGAAAAACCTGCTGATAGCTAGAGATAAAGGGCCAGATGGATCCAACGGTTGTGCCCATTCTATGTCTATGGGGAAATGTGTTGATACATCCGGCCCAATATCTCTCTGATTTAGCATATGGAACAGTGTACTTAGGTTAATCTGACACATATGAGGAGAGTGTACACTGGACCGCTAATCTCTGTGTTCTCTTCTGTGATATGTTTGTAAAGTAGAACAATGTCAGAGAAGGTAACTGGAAATGTCCTGCCTGAAATGGTATCAAATAAGGCAGGAATGTGTTTACTAGCATGTAGCCAATCATAGAAGGAAGATCAAAATGTGGAGTTTGCTTAGTGGACATCCGTCAACGAGGTAAGGGTGGGGATAACTTGCGTAATTCTAAGTAGTGTAATCTGTCGGAATCACCCAAACATTCAGCGAGATTTCGCAAAATTACGAGAGAAGAGTAATTTTGAATTTAGCCCTAATTTCTTAGCGCAAAAATGCACCCTCGCACCTAAATGGATCACAGCATGCATTTCACTCTAAGATATAGCAATAAATGCAAAAGAACATAAATAACGTGCACAGGCAGCCCCTCGCGCTCCCTTAATGTGCACTGTGGGTAGGATTATCCTCCAACTCACTGAAAGCATTTAGCGCTATTTTCTTAGCGCAAAAATGCACTCTCCCTTTCAAAATGGACGAGCAGGCGTATTTTGTGCAAAGAAAATAGCGCTAAATGCAACAGAACATACATATCAGCCTGAGCAGCTACTCACGATTGCTAAATGTGCTCTCGCAGTAGGATTTCCCCCACAAATCACTCGTAATCAAGTGAGCAGGAATAATCAAATTATTAACAGTAATTTTACATCAAAGATTAAAGGTGAATTACCAAAATTACTCCAATTATTTTGGCATATTTGAAATTTTGCCCAGGCCTATAGAGAAGGCAAATGGTAATGTGTCTATTGTTTTCAGAGAGCATGGCACCAGAGAGGATAGATGGTAATCCCTAGGCTGGTTGCAGGGTGGCATGGCACCAGAGTAGGTAGACGGACATTTGTTGACTGGTTGCAGGGTGGCATTGCACCAGATAAGGTTAATGGAAATATGTTATCTGGTTACAATGTGGCATGGTGCCAGAGAAGGTAGCTGGAATGTGTTGACTGGTTACAGGGTGGCATGGTGCCAAAAACGATAGATGGAAATGTGTTTCTGGTTTCAGGATGGCATGGTGCCAGAAAAAGTAAATGGCAATGTGTTGCTTGGTTGTAGGATGGAATGGCACTAAAGAATGTAAATGGGAATGTGGTTATTGGTTAAAAGGCACCATAGCACATCTTTCCATGTTTTTAACGTTTATTTTCCACCTCTCTTTGTTCACTCCCTTTGCTCTCTAGCTGTAAGTTTTCTCACTTGATCGAATTTCTCACTGTCTCCTCAGTCTTCTTTCCCAACAATATTTTCTTCTTCTTTTGCCCTCTTCCTTTTCACACATTCTTCCTCTGCTCTCTCTCTATCCCTCCTGAGTTAACTTTCCTTGCACTGAAACTATTATCTCTCTCTCTACGCCATATTCTCTGCCTCTCACTCTGTATTCTTTATTGTCGCCAAAAATGTCATCTTTACCTTTTCTCCACACTCTCTGCTTAGTTTATTGCAGCGCCATTTTGTTTTTACCCGGTAGCTCCTTCTTTTAGCTGTTGCTTTTCCATCCCATTTCTTGCTCTTTCTTTCAGCTGTCCACATACACAACTTTGTTGCTCCCTTTACTCTTTACCCACTGTAATAGCTGCTCGGCTTACCTTTACTGTCTTTGCACTGCAATGCTTTCTCTGGCCCACTGAGCTCATCCCTACCCTTCCATAATATATATTGTATAGTACTGTGTGCATTTTATAAATATAAATCTAATCAGCTGATGACCAAACAGATACCATTCACAATAGATATTGAGTAGCAGTGCTTAATTTGGAAAAAAAAGAATAATTGCGCGTTCTCACGAATTTACTTAGAAGCCTACCGCTTAGTGCTGTTGAATGCTGGGGTTCCCGAATACCAAGGCTGCCCAGTCTTGATTCCACCTGATGCCTTTTTCTTCTGCCAGCCAACACTTCTGGTCTCTTCCTCTCCTAAGTTCTTTTCCTCTCTGCTTTTTTCTAATCTTTCTATCCCTCTTTCTTCCATTTTTGCCTTTTGCTCCCTACCGTTCTGGGTCAACGTCTGATGAAAGATAAGTCCTTAGTCTTAAAAACAAGTGCCCGGGCCCCCTACCCGCGACCACCCACACAAATAAGGCACAGCTCACTAGGCTGATATTTCCTTTGTATCTGTTCTCAAATCATGCCAGCCCCCCTTCTCCAATCTTTGAGAGTTTCACTTCTCTCAGACGCCTATAATGTTCTCCAGGAGAACCATCAAAGAAAAAAAAATCCCTGCAGATTCGATTTCTCTCAAAATGATTGTGTGCAAGCTGTGCAAACTTTCTGCAGTTAATCAAACGCGGAGGGGAAAAGGGGCTTTACATATTCAGTAACACCCTACAGCTCGAGATTGCTGGGATTCTGGGGTCCATACGAGTGCAGAATACAGATGACCCGATGCCAGGGCTTCCCGCCACATGGCCAACAAGCTCTGAACATGGCTGCAGGAGATATCTATAATTCCAGGCTCCACAGCAGTGAAAGTGAAATGGACCAGCAGAGGATGCCCACACTTTTCCCTTTATCACGTCATGGGCGCCTGAGAGATCCTGATTGTTTCTGGGTACAATGATTGTGTGAAGGTGGGGAAGCCTCGCTTCAGGAGGGCCAGATATGACAATCTGTGTAGAGGCTAAACATGGAAGAATACCCACACAGCGCACGCGGTATGTTGTCAGAACTTGTATAGCGCCTTCTAACTTTACCATGTTATTTTCTTGTTTTTCTCATCGGGGTGCCACTTTTTATAGATTTGTAGGGTTTCTTTGGATATCTAATACAGTAATGGTTTGTGTTGGTTAATGTGAGAGTAAAATGAGATTGCTGGTGGTCAAGATTTTTGAAGTGTGCTATTTGGGTGTATGGGTGTGAAGTAAGACTTGGCTGTCTTTCATTGAGCATGGTGCTTAGTTGTTTACTGGGGCGGCGGTGCCCCACATGAAAAATAAAATGATAAAAGCATAATGTTATTACCATTTTATTTTTACAGTACTAGCACAGTTTTGATTAAGGTGGGACTGGGCAGTCAGCCAGCAAGGGGAGGAGTGATTTGTGCAGTTAAGTGCACATGACGATTTGGCTGGCTGTCTCGGGTCGGCCAAACCGTCATACACATTTTTATGCGAATCAGTTTTATTGAATTTTGACATTAGTACAACTTAGATCGTATGAAATAGCGAGCCATGTTGGGCGCCATAGTCAACGTACAAGGCACTGTAATATCATAGAGCGTTGTTACAGCTCCCATTTGGAGTTATGCACATAGTGGTCAGGCCTGTGATTTACAGATATATTTGCGGGCCGTACTAGAAGATAGGGGAAGAGTGAGAGACAGGAAAGAAGGAGAAAAGAGAGGCAGAATGATCACATCATTGTCCACATATTGGGTGCCTTCCAGGGCACAAACGTTGGCAAATGTCCATTGCCACACATACGTGCAGGTACTGTCCCATGAAACCAGTAGGAGCATTGGTGCCCAGCTGCAAATGAGTCCCGCCTCTTCGTGTATCCGTACACTACATGATTCATAGCCCACATGCTCAACAGCAATGGTCTGTTACCCCAGGCCTAGAGTGTGTATCGACTGAGTTCCACAGGTAGTGTGTGTGTCCACGGGTAGGAGATCGATGCGGCGCATGCGCTGCTGTCGCTCATGGGGCTAAGCACTGCCCTAGGCTAGAGTGTCAGAGAGGTCTGCGGTCAGCATGCCCGGGCTGTGTTGTATTACGAGATAGATTGTATCCCAGTATATGTCAATAGGAACATTATGTAGGCCCAGCGTCTCCTCGCGCTTAATAGTGAGGCTCTCCTCTTTGGCCCACGCAAGCATAGAATAGCACCAAGCTGTATGTGTGGAGGGTCAGGCGCTATACATCTTTTACTAATCAGTCGCTTGGCCACTATAAGCCCCAGATCTATAAATCTAGATGTGACCTCCGTACTAGGGGTTCTGCGAAATTTGTCATAAATATGTGAACCAAGTGAAAGGCAGCTCCCTTTCAGTACTCTTGTTTAGCAGAGTGGATGCATCCCTCCAGTATTCCCCCACCCTGGGGCATGCCCAAAACATGTGTAGTAGATTGGCCCCTACCTCTCTGCACCGCGGGCATGCTGCATCTCCATGGTTAAAGTATTGATTGATTTTCACAGGCGTGAGGTATGCTCTGTGGATAATGTAAAGCTGTATCTGAAGGAAGCGCATGTTCCTGGGAATGCGCATGGGGCTCTCAAGCACTCCAGCCCATTCCTTATCTGTGAGTTGGATACCCAGGTCCCCTTCCCACTTGTGGCGGAGTGTGGCGAGGCTGAGTGCTGCGTGAGGCCACAAACCATCGCGTCAAATGCCTGCCACGTCCCATAACCTGCAGATATTGTATGGTGAGGTGTATTCGCAGTTCTGCCGTGATATCCCCCCATTTTGCCGGGAGTGAAGCCACCAGTGCATGGTGAATAAGGAACTGCCCGGGCGGTAGCCCTTTCTCTTCCACCAGGGTTGCGTAGGGTGTGAGTGTCCTGTCATGGTATAGGTCCCCCCAGTGTGTGGATGCCGTTGTCATGCCATTCACGAAGCATGGGTGCCGTCAGTACAGAGTGTCTCAGTACCGAGCGCCCGCTGAGGGTGCCCTCTAGGGGTAACGTCCATGCGTAGGGGGTAATGCTGTGCATCAGAAACAAGCTTCCGAGGAAACACCTGTAGGCTACCACTAGTAGTAGGGGCTCTGGCTTTCGTGGTCTCACCCCAGGGTGAAACAACCGAACTATGTGTTCCAGGGGGACAGCGGCTGTGTAGTTGCTGTATCTGCGTAGTTGCGATTGGAGAGCCTCTGCGCTATCCACTGCAACTGAGAGGCTCAGTAGTAATGTTTGAGATAAGGGGCTGCCATTCCGCCCTGGTCTGTGGGTAGGTACAGCTTTTTCAGTGTCACCCTGTGTCAAGCATTGCCCCAGATAAAATCTCTGAGGTGTCTCTCAAAGGCAGCGAAGAAGGATGCAGGGACATACATGGGTAAGTTTGTAAAATAGTATAGGAGCCGCGGGAGGACCCCCATTTTGGCAAGTGCTATCCTGCCTGTCACGGCTAATGGCAATGTGCTCCAAAAGCACATCTGTGATTTGATGGATGTCACCACTTTACCGAGGTTCCCATCGTATAAATCTTGCTCTTGGCAGTAAATTTGTAGTCCCAGATAAAGAAATGTATCTGGCGTTCAACGCACCAGGGTGCTGCCTATGGTGAGCCCCTCTTTGAAATTTACCTGCATATACTTTCAGCCCGGAAAGTGCAGCTTAGTCCTTAAGCAGCCGATTTAGCTGTGCTGGAACGCAATCAATGTCCCGAAGGTAAATGAAGAGGTCGTCCGCGTAGAGCGGCAACTGATGGGTGGTGTTCCCTAGGGGCACCTCATCCCCCAGTTGAATGTGCAACGCTTTTCCCAATTGCTCCATTGCAAGCGCAAACAGGAGCGGGTAAAGGGGACACCCCTGGTGTATGCCTCTCTGTACAGGGAGGGAGTCCGAGATGTAGGTGCCTACCTTGACTCTCACAGTGGGGTCAGTGTAGAGAAGGCGCGCTAGGTGAATGAACTCCAGTCCTAGGTCGAGTTTTGCGAGCACCACAAACAAGTAATGCCACTCCAGGGAGTCGAAGGCCTTCTCTAAGTCCAACACCAGGCAGCCTGCTCTGGGCCACTCCTCCACCACATAGGTGGCTACTCGAAAAAAGTGGTGTAGATTGAGGGAAGTGCTGCGCACTGGCGCAAAGCCACTTTGGTCCATGTGGACCAATCCTGGGACAGCCTGCGCTAGCCTGTCAGCCAGTACCTTTGCGAGGACTTTATAGTCTGCATTGAATAGAGCCAGGGGCCGATAGGAACGCATCTCCTGCGGATCTCTGCCCGGCTTTAATAAGGAAACCAGATGTGCCTCGTGCATCGAGGGTTTTGAGGCCCTGCGCGGTTAGGGCCGCAGCGAATACCGTATCGAGGCACTGCACCAGTGAGACCCGGTATGCTTTATAGTATTCGGATGGCAACCCTTCTGGCCCCGGGCTCTTCCAGTCGCTAGGGATTGAATGGCCGCACCAATCTCCTCTTGCAATATCTGCTCATTGAGCAATTCGCAATGCTCCTCTGTTACTGTGGGCAGCTGTAAGGGATCAAGGAATCGCACAAGCTCCCCTTCAGTGCAACAACATTGGGACTGGTAAAGGTGGGCGTAATGTTGCGTCAGGTCCTCATGTATAACTTGTTGCGTGGTTAGCAGCTAACACGTGGGAGAGCGGAGTGGCCCTATTGGGGCATGTGCGTGTTCTTGTCGGATCAACCAGGCTAATAGCCTGCCGGCCCTTTCTGATGCTGTGCGGGTATGGGCTGTGTATGCGGTGTAATCGTGGCAGCAGAGTTGCTCCATGTAGTCTGCGTGTTCTAGGCACTGCGATTCCCGGCCCACTCCATCACTTGTGTTTTCATAGTGTATCAGCTGGGTTTCGATCCGACTAAGGGAATCAGACAATTGTTTACGTATGTTCCATGTTGCCCCTATACAATGGCCCCTGATTGTCACCTTAAACGCCTCCCATTCGACAAGCTCATCACTGGCTGTACACTCGTTCAACTCAAAGTATTGCAGAATCTATGTCCCCAGTGATGCCCTGAAAGCAAGGTCTTTTAGGGCCTGTTGCTGCAGGCGCCATGTGGGGACCAGGGGATGGTGAGGCTCCCAGCGCAACTGCAACAGCAAGAAATTATGATCGGAGTGGGTCCGCCCTAGATACTCCATAGTCTGAATCAGTGGGAGCAGCACACAGGAGGCCACCAATCAATCAAGGCGCACAAGAAGTGTGTGTACTGCTGCGTTATGAGAATATATGCGGGCAGTGGGGTTTAAAAGCCGCCACACATCATGTACAGCCCAGTGCATCAGCCAACCAGAGAGGGCATGTGCTTTGAATGCTGAGAGGGTTCTCTCCAGGGGCGGGAACGATCTATCTAAGTCCACATTTAAAACTGAGTTGAAATTCCCCCTCCGCCCCCCCCCCCCCAGAAGCCAGGGAATCCCACTCCATCAGGCCCCTACTGCAGATATGCGAGAAAGGTAGGAGGTCTTATCTGAATTAGGGGCATAAAGGGAACCCAGAAGTATCTCTTGACCATTCAAGCGCTCCTTCACGAACGGTTACCTTCCATCTGCATCGTAGACGCAACCCTCACTAACGAACGGTATTCCCGCTCGGACCAATATCAGAGTGCCTCCCACGTGTGCTGAATATGTGCTGCCAATTACTTGGCCTCTCCATCTTTTGTACAAGCGCTCCAACTCAGGTTTGGTCATATGTGTTTCCTGGAGCTTTGCTATTCCAGCCTTACAACGTTGAAAGCATAAAAAGATAGAATAGCGTTGCGCAGGTGTGTGCATGCAGCGTATGTTCCACATGACCACTTGTACCTGTGTCATGTTTGATTAGTGTGTCGGGCTAGGTAGGGAGGGGTGTGCCACTGAGCCACGGATCTGTGTCGTGTGGAGGGGGTTCGGGCCAGTCGTAAAAAAACAAAACATGAGACAGTAAATCGAACTTTGTTAACATTGAGGGCAAATGCCCGAGTGGGGCTCATCAAAACCATATCCGACCCAACAATGGCCATAGCAACGTCAGTTTAGAGACTGATGTGGAGGTGGGATGTGTGCCTGAATGGGAGCAACGCGCATCCCTCCATGACACGGATCTGTCACCTTTGTCCCCACCCACACGCTATTCCTTATCTAAGTTGTTTGCGCGCCCTGGAGGGTGTAGCCATGGTGAGGTGTAGAGACAAGTAGCAAGTCAAAGCATTAGTAGTTAATTCAAGAAGTGAGAAAAGAAACATCAATAATTCAGTCAATTGCAATGGCAGTGGCACTCTGGTCCCGCTATTGCTGCTGGAATCATATAATCTCGTCTGCCATCTGTGGTGTGACGTTCAGTGCAGCAGTATGGCTTTTAGGGACAGGCTTGAGCTCCGAAAGAGAGTGTTTGTGTGTTTGGACTTTCTCCGCCAGCTTATGGTGATCAGCTCACAATAAAGTGAAGTCGGTGGTGACTTTGTCAATGCGTGTCTCAAGAGATGTCCTGGTCTGGTCCAATGCCACCCCAATTTTCTCAACAGCTGCTAGAACTGAGTCAAATTTAGCTGCTAGTGCAACACCCGAGACCTCAGAGTTTGCCTCAACCCCTGGAGGAGACGAGTGCGGTAGGCTGGTCTTCGCGGCCAGTTGCTGCGTATTTGCACGGAGGCGTCCCATGGCGAGCTTCTGGGCGGACAGCATTGACTTCCGGTGGATGGCAGGTATGTGTCTGTGCGCGCGGCAGTGCTGGTCCACGGTTGGGGGCACCTGAAATAGCTACAGGCTGTTAAAAGTGGGGCGTCACGGTGCACCAATGAATCACGGTGCAGCACGGGTCCTGAATAGTTGGCCGCGTCACTGGGTCAAGTTTCGACAAAGCGGAGTTTCTGCAGAGGTCTTTAGGATGGTCGGCCCCCGACACCTGGAAGATGAACCTCAAGCCCACGGAGCGGCCACTCGCTGGGGGGGCGGTGATGGCAGCCTACCAAAATGGGTGCTTCCCAAAGGGGCCAGTGATGAGAGCCCAGGTGGAGCAATGATTAAAGGCACATGCTGTGGCTTGTCTTCTAAGCTGTGGAGTCGCCCCCTCTTCGCAACTGTGTGAGCTGCAGCAGCGTCAAGAGCAGTGGCAGCTTAACATGGTGTTGAATTCCGATTCCCACGTGGCGTCTGGCCAGCACTGTCGTGGCGCCAATGAAACGCAGTTGACTCTGGCGGGAGGGAGTTGCAGACTAGAGATGGTCTGCCAATTATGAACACCTTTTCAGGGCTGTGACAGTAACAGGAGCACTAAGACCTTAAATAAGGGTATTCAGGGGAGGCCTTAAATCACAGCCGGCAGTCAGTCTCACAGCCTTAGGCCTTACGAGGCATCAAAGATCCCATGATCTTTAGAAAAAAGTTGAAAACCTTTCCTTTCTAGCTTTGTCCTCTGAAGTCGATGCTGATCCTTTCTCAAGCTCGCACCGGGACACTCCTCGGAGTAACTGTGCATGTTATAAGTTTATATAACATAACATAACATAACATAACATAACATAACATAACATAACATAACATTCAGCGCCGCAGCTCAGCAGTGACCGGAGCAGACAGCAGGGTGGTCTCTCAGGGTGCTTCGCAGGTAGTCATGGGCTTCCAGGCAAGCAGCCTCAGTAAGGAGAGCATGAGGCATGTAGTAACTGTAATGGCACCTGCCTGGTGTCTCTGTTGGATTGGGAGGCAACCGTGAGTGTAGTAGGAGGTCCAGTAGGCTTGTGGTCAAGGAGGTCCATCCATATAGCCTTGGTGTGGGGGGTGGCGGCCATAGGTGGAAGGCCTTGGGGCATGAAGTGGAGAGCAGGCGGCTCCAAATGGCTTACCTGTTGCTGAGGCGGGGTCATCAGCTGCAGCTTCAACAGCGCGCTCCAGGCTGTCTGTGACTGGTGGTCCCCAGGAGCGTTGCCGAGGATCAGGCCTGTGTCACGCCACATGAGTAAGCCTTCTGGGAGCAAACACCGATCACAGCAGCATCCATGTGATGCAGGCACCTCAGTGTGCAGTGCTCCATGGCATCAGACAGCCAGGGATGCTCCGGAGGGGCAGGTCGCACATCACTGTGTTCCACTGGGTCGTCACTGGGGGTAGGCAAAACTTTGCTGCTACTGGTGCGCAATGCGGTGCCTTCACACCCGCTGTCTCTGTCGCGCCAGCGGCCTGATCAGGCAAGTCATGTACGCTGGTGCCGGGAGAATGAGGCGTGGACTGCAGCAGCACGCCCCCCCCCCCCCCCCCCCCCCCCGGTACCGATTCCCACTGCAGGTAGGCCTGTGGCAGAGCAGGTCCGAGGCGTGGCGTTTTCCCACCCGAAGTCTAGGGCACCTCAAGAACCAGAGCGGGCTCGCCAGTACCCTACTGTGCCCACAACGGTTGTCTGCTGGGTGGGCGCCGCAGGCCTACTCTAGCGCGGACTGTGCTCTGGCCGAATCGCCTAGGGCGGAAAAAGGCCACAGTCCTCCACAGTTGGGCGGCAGTGGGGAGACTCACCAGGAGGCCATTGTGTGGTTCTGAGATGATTCAAAAGGCAGGGAAGGCAGCAGGTGCTGTCTGGGAGCCTCCAGCATCTCCACAGATGTCACGGAAGCAGTGGGCTCAACGTTCCAGCTGGAAAATCACATCCACGCGAGCTCGCAGAGGCCAGGCCGCAGCTCCACGCTCGGACCCCCCGGTAAGTAGGCCTCAGGTCGTCTCTTGACTGTTCTTCAGCTTTCGCGCCCCTGCGGCGAGGGCGAGAGCGAGTGGTGTCAGCAGGGGCTGCAGGTCAGTGTTGGGCTGCTCCGCACTGTTGCAGGCATGGATGGGTTAGATGCAGGAGCTTAGACAGGAGAATAGAGGGATGGATGTACTGCGGAGCACTAGCAGGTTGCGCCCCCAATGTTGGCTTGCTAGCCACGCCCCCCAGGCCAAACTGTCATGCACATTTTGCATGTTCTCCACTCAGGCTGCCCAGGATCCCACTTGCTCTCTGAGCGCTGAGCCACGGCGATCAGATCAATCATTAGGCTGCTATCAGCAGTGCCGTGATTGGCTAGGGAGCCTGGGTGCTTCCTGTTCCTGCCTTGTCAAAGTAAAAAGAACGGAGGAGAGCCAATGGAAGCCAAGTAGGTGCAATTTTCCATCCCGGCCCGCCACACCACCACGGCCCCATAGCAGCTGCCACTTGTCGTTTATAGCCTGACATTTGCAGATTGGATTTTAAGGGTGCACAGACATAATATCGAGTCCAAAATATCGTTTGGACATAATATCGAGAAAATAATATAGACTGGACAAAATATCGACTGGACAGAATATAGACTACAAAAATATCGTTTTTAAGGTAAGTGAAGTAATATCGACTGTATAAAATATAGATAGCAAAAATATCGATTTTTTATTATTATATAATATTTTATAGTGTATTTTTATGTAATAATATGTGTGAAAAGTGTGTATTTATGTTATAAATAATTTTATTAAATGATTTTTGTTTTTATAATTATTGCGTAATGTAATTCTGTAGCGCGTTGTGGGTTTATAGGGGAATAGGGTGGGAAGTAATTTAATTATAATTAATTAAATATATAAATGTATTAATTGATATTAATTTGTAATTAATTGTTAATTAATTTATATGTGTCAATTAATTTAATAGTAATTGCAAAATAATTATTAATAATTGATTAATTGGTAATTATGTAAATTTTACTAATTTAATGCAGTAGCGGGTTGTGGGATTATAGGGGAATAGGGTGGGTAGTAATTTAATTAAAAATAATTAAATACGTAAATATATTTATTGATAGTAATTAGTAATTAATAGTTAATTAATTTATATGTGTTAATTAATTTAATAATAATTGTTAATTATTTTATATTAATTGATTAATTGGTTATTATGTGATTTTTACTAATTTAATTTCTGTAGCGGGTTGTGAGTTTATAGGGGCATAGGGTGGAAAGTAATATATTAATAATTAATTAAATAATAAAATAAAATACACGTTATTTATTTGGAAATAATAGTGAAATAATTTTTAATTATTAAAAAATTAATTGTTTATGTTTAATTAATTTGTAGTAATAGGTGAATAATTAAAAGAATTATTGTTAATTATTAAATGTCAATTATTATTTATTCTATTACATAACATTTTTATTTGAATTTTAATAATTATTATTAGATATTTTTTGTTAGATTTTTGATTTATATATGAAAGATTTACTTTCCCTAATGTTGTATTCTCTGTAGTGTGAATTGTAATTTTTACACCTACGCTTTCCAACGCTTTCCTTACTGTTGCACCCACTGGAGTTGGAATAGTAATTTTAACCCCTACGCTATCCAACGCTTTCCCTACTGTTGCACCCACTGGAGTGGGAATAGTAATTTTAACCCCTACGCTATCCAACGCTTTCCCTAATGTTGCACCCACTGGAGTGGGAATAGTAATTTTAACCCCTACGCTATCCAACACTTTCCCTACTGTTGCACTCTTTGGAGTGGGAATAGTAATTTTAACCCCTACGCTATCCAACGCTTTCCCTACTGTTGCACCCACTGGAGTGGGAATAGTAATTTTAACCCGTACGCTATCCAACGCTTTCCCTACTTTTGCACCCACTGGAGTGGGAATAGTAATTTTAACCCCTACGCTATCCAACGCTTTCCCTACTTTTGCACCCACTGGAGTGGGAATAGTAATTTTAACCCCTACGCTATCCAACACTTTCCCTACTGTAGCACCCACTGGAGTGGGAATAGTAATTTTAACCCCTACGCTATCCAACCCTTTCCTTACTGTTGCACCCACTGGAGTGGGAATAGTCATTTTTACCCCTACGCTATCCAGCGCTTTCCCTACTGTTGAACCCACTGGAGTGGGAATAGTAAATTTTACCCCTACGCTATCCAACGCTTTCCCTACTGTTGCACCCACTGGAGTGGGAATAGTAAATTTTACCCCTACGCTATCCAACGCTTTATCTATTGTAGAATTCACTACAGTTGTTACAATAATTGTTAACTATTTTGCTATGCTACGGTAAAATTATTATATATGTTTATTTAATATAATAAAATTATATAAATATATATGTATTATTCTTTTAGATTTATTTTTATTTTAAAATAAATATTTATTAATATAACATTATTTTATTAATTTAAAGTAAGTTTAGACTAAAAATATTTATTACTACATTAGTATTAACTTAATTTAAAGACATTTAAAAAAAACTATATTTTTTACAGTCTATATTTTAGTAACTAGAGTCGATATTTTTGTACTTACCTGTTTAAAGATAGCCAGTCGATATTTTGTCCATCGATATTTTGTCAACGATATTTTGTCAACTCGATATTAGTAAGGTCGATATTATTTCAGTGATCCGTTTTAAAGAACCCAAGCAACCTGGTAAATAGCTATATTTCAATGCTGTGGATGCGAGAGTGTGGTGTGTTTTAAGCTATCTTCATTTGAATGGCTCTGAGATGGATGCCGGTGGGGTGTAGGCGGGGTTGCTTTTGAGTTGGAAGTCAGCTACAAATCTCTGATGTGTTTTTGTTTCTTTGATTCTACGATTTCTATTAACATGTTTTCTAAAAACCATCTCGCTGCTGAGCTTTTGAGAATCCATCCACACTCTTACCAAGGCCTCACCTTAGCCTCAGCGTGGTCGTATCCATTGCTTTCATTAGGTACTTTTAGACCTGAAAGCCAAGCAGGATCAATTTCTGAAGAGCCCTGGATGACAGGTGATGCAGCACAGCCTCCGCAATCAACGTCTGCTATGAATCGGTTCTGTGACTGCTGGTCTTGTGGGTATTTTTAGGATCAATGACCACAAAAGGCAAATGCATCCTAATACCTTCATAAATCCATTTTCATGGATACTCCAAGAAAGGCTCTACAAATCGCGATCCAACTGGATATTGTAAATTTGCATATCCTTCAACCAAAATTGAGTGTGAATATAGAGTTTCATATACCACTTCACCATACGTACAGAAGGAAATAACAGAGCAGTCTCTTCTAACGCAGACCTAAAATTCCTACATCATATCTGAATTGAAAAGCTCTTTCGACAAAGCATACAAAACAAACTGTGTGTGAGGGACAATCCAATAGGGCAATAGCCTGGTACGTGCATTCAGACAGGGATCTAATGAGATTATTTTAAAAAACTGATATATTTGTACAAAGGAAATAAAAAAACATCTAATAGGCATTAAGGGCCAGATGTAGGTGGCCCAATACCGGTCGGTAATGGCCGAAATTACCGAATTTCGGCCGTTACCGACCGGTATTAAGCATTTGGGATGTAGGTGGCCGAAATTGCAAATTCGGTAATTTACTGATTCGGTATTTTAAGGAATCGGTAAATTACCGATTCCTTAAAATACCGAATCGGTAAATTACCGAATTTGCAATGTAGGGAGCACTCAAATGAGTGCTTTTCCCATTTTAGGATTCGTTATTTACCACCAACTATAAGTTTGGTGGTAAATAAGGAATACCTTTGAAAATGCAAATCTGTGCATTTTCAACTAGGCCATGTGGCAGACATAGGGCATGTATGTGTGCCATATCTGCACACAAGCACGATTCAGGGGTGCAACAGGTTGTCAAAGTGACACCCTGGCACCCTTGAATGTTTCCCCCATTTTACCGAATCGGTATGTACCGATTCGGTAATTGCCATTCATACCTATGGGCCTCCAGGCCCATAGGAATGAATGACAATTACCGAATCGGTAAATACCGAATCTTACTGATTCGGTAATTGTTACCGAAAATGTATCTACATCCAATTTACCTATTCTTAAATACTGAATCAGTAAAATTCAGTATTTAAGAATAGGTAAATTAGGATTACCTACATCTGCACTTAGTGAGATGAACGTGGAAACTCAAGGGAGGAATGAGCAGGGGATTGATTTGCAGTGTAAGTTATCCCCTGAACGTTCACCTATTTGTTCTTTTTTTACTTATTGATTGGCTGTAGATTTGAGCCTTAGCCCACCACTTTCACTAATAAGAAATAATCCTTCAAAACAGCATTGGGGACATGTGTGTCTCTGTTAGATAGATGTTTTAAAAGAGTCCACAATGTACCACGTAAAAAGGCACTAGAGTGAGGGTCATGAATAGCATTGTGCCCAAGTATTGCTGGTGCTGTGTCAAAGTGTTCGGCCAGCTGAGGACAAAGAGCTGGTGCAGGTCATCACACAGCAGTTACACCACCGAGACCAGGCCTTTAGAAATGGAAGCGGCTCAGGATATAGCTCATAAACCTAGACTGGCTTGCCTGAGGCAGGTCCACTGACCATCTCGAAGCCAGGTCAAGCTGCTCTGATGGGCTGGGGAGAGGCACTTTTCAAAACACAGTGAGGCACAATGGTGGGGCCCTAACAGAGGGGAGGAGACCAGGAAGGCACTTACTGAGTTGGAGGGGCATTTCCTTCTCGCTCAGTATGCGTGGGTGGGAGCAAATATAAATACACCACCAGGGGCCAGATGTAGGTAGGCTATTACCGGTCGGTAACGGCCGAATTCGGCCATTACCAACCGGTCATAGACTTTTCCTATGTAGGAGGCTTTTTTACCGATTCAGTAAATAACGAATCTGTATTTACCGATTCGGTATTTACCGAAACATCATTTACCTATTCGGTATTTACCGAATCGGTAAATGAGATGTAGGAAGCACTGTAGACAGTGCTTCTGGGCTTTAAGGGTTCGTTATTTACCACCAACTATTAGTTGGTGGTAAATAACGAATTCCTATGTAAATGCAAATATGTGCATTTACACCTGTGCCATGTGACAGACATACATGCGCTTAGGGCATGTATGTGTGCCACATGTGCACACAAGCACTAATCAGGGGTGCAGCAGGGTGTCAAAGTGACACCCTGCCACCCTTGACTTTTTTCCGATTTTACCGAATCGGTAATTACTGATTCGGTAATTGACATTCATTCCTATGGGCCTCCAGGCCCATAGGAATGAATGGCAAATACCGAATCGGCAATTACCGATTAGGTAAATACCGAATCTTAACGATTCGGTATTTTTTACCGAATAATTACCTACATTGCATTTACCGATTCGAAAATACCGAATCGGTAAAATTCTGTACTTTTGAATTGATAAATCTAAATTACCTACATCTAGCCCTAAGATGCAGTGCTTGCGGTGCAAAATAGTTGGGAACAGTTGAGAGGTAAGACATTGAGCATACAAAAAAGACGGGAGATAAAGAGGGTGGAAAATTTCTTTAGCCCAAAAACCCACAGTGCAAGTAAAGGAAGGCCATCCAGAACAACACCAGTACACCCTCACTAGAACCAAACCTCATTATTATAGGCAGACCAGAATGGAGGGCGTAATTAACTGAATGGAAGAGAAATGGATCGGACAAGCTTACAGTGAAAGTGTTCATGCCAGAAGATAATACTGCACGCATGTAGATTGGCATTAAGGAGATTGAGAACAGGGGAGTGGGACTGGGGTTCAAGCAAGAAGCTATCGAAAGCAAATAATTGATCTAGCCAGTGGCAAGAGGGGGACAGTTGCAAGACCTCAGTATTAATAAAAACAGTGATAGTTGGCACCAACTCAACGATATCCGACGCTTTCCAAATGTACTGGAGTCAAATGACCATTGAGGGTTTATTACTCCGTGGCTGTAAAGATGTCTGGACATCAATGTGGTAGATGACCCTCACACGTATGAAAAGTTGTTTCCATGCAAGGGTCGCTAATGCTTCAAAGATGGTGGCTGCGCAGCAACCCTACTGTTGAAAGCCAGGCGGTTGGAAAGATCCTAACTACAATAAGGAAAATGGACAAAAGGGAGCGCGTAGTATCCAGTTTTTTTATGACATGGTACTGAAAACCATGAGAAGAAGGACAAATTCAATCTGACCTGAAAATATTAGTTTTGGAAAACCTGTCTGGAAATGTTTCTGTGTGGACAAACTATGGGTGGTCTGGTGATTTGGTGTTTGGATGAGAACCATGCGGTGTTGCTTCTTGCTGTTGTCTGGGGTAGAGGGATGAATCAAAAGGAATATTGGGATAAACATCTTCCCTCTACATAGTGGGGGGAAAGGAACTGAGGAAAGTAGCAATAGACAACCCTGACAGATGTTAGGATCGGTCTGAAAATTTGGATTAATGCGTTCATATTGTAAGAGCGGCTTGAGAGTTTTAGAATTCGACAGGGAGGTTGGTTAACAAGATCATATAGGCTCTGGAACTAGTTTAGCCAGTATTGTCTTTGTGTCTGGAAGGTAATGGCTGAAGTGGGCTGTCCTACTGCCCCATGTTGTATGATGTAGTGGGCAGAGGAAAAATGTGAATGACACATGACAGTAGCAGACCAATGGCTGAATGTTCCCATATAAATAAGAATCTTATACATATACATTTATTAAAATCAAAAGTACTTGGCTAACGCCAGACCTAAAAATCAGTCCCCTGTAATACGGAGTTTAAGTTAAATGGTTAGGAGGGTCAGGATACAGCCAAGCTCCAAATTACATACATTTTAAAATGGTAATAGCATTTTGTAATCATTGACTGGAATAATAACGCTTTTTACCCTTTTTAGATTGTCAAGCGTTGATATACCATTTTGCAAAAAATCTATAAACAATTAAAATACAAAACACAAATGCAATCTGCTCTGAAACACAGGGGGTCTAAATATTATTCTACAATAATATTCCAGGACAGTGGAACTTCAGGAACGGCAGACAACAGGTGATGTAGCTTGTAGCTAGAGCAAATCAGTGCCTGAAATGGAAATACAGAATTGCAGGTACTCCATATCCCAGAGTACTTGTTTGTTGCTGAGAAGTGCTGGTACTAGCCCAATAAAAGAACTGGAGCACTGCTGAGAAGTGCCAATACTATTGCTTCTAAATTAAAGAAGGTACTGAGTACCTGATAGCACCTGCTCATTTAAAGCACAGCTACACGCTTTTGGATTTCACCTAGTATCCAAACGCCCTGGAAGCATCCGAATAAATCTGTGGAAATCATCTTAGTTTCTCTAAAAATATTATGATGTGTCAGTTTTGCAACGAAGAATTGCCTCCCTGCTGTGCTCTATTAATGCCGTAATTACAAAGTCAAATGCAATTATTAAGCAAATAGCTCTCTGCTGCGGCCCAAGTGTTCTCTTCCAGATTACCAGAGTGCGATCATGGGTGGAGGGTAGGAGTCATGGGCGAGAAGAGAGAGAGGGGGCGGTCAGTTTAATGTTCGGCCAATGCCTGAACTTATATTAAAACTGACTGACTGACTGAGTTATTTATTAAGCGCACTATTGCCGAGGCGTCTTGGCGCTGAAACCTATGTATTTGTGTACATTCAGGTTTGCAGGGGAAGGATCTACTGTCCTTCGGTTCACCTGTTGCATTATCTGCATGGCAGTAACCTCCAACATGTCACCCTATCTGGCACAAAGACATACCTGGTTGCCAGTGCAACACGTGCCGGCTAGATATCACCAGACTGGAAAACAAAAGGTTGCTCTGTGAATCAAGCCTACTCAAGGGATGCACTAAGGATCAGGAGCAGATACCATAACAGATCTAATTTGATTCATGGGTCCTATAGATCAAAATGAGTTGGAAGCCCCGTATTTTCAATGAGCATCTTTTCGACAATCTGTAGTACTATCTGGATCTTCAGCAGGACACGGCACCTGAAGAAGTCCCTTACTCTGTTATTCTTTTTCATACTCATGGATATGTACATTCTTCTCATGCTCTTTAGCTAAGTTTGTCTTTACATAGGTACTGGGACAAAGTTATGTCGCGTGCATGGATGCCCGTCAGCAGTAGCCAATGGTAATGCATGTTAATGCACACAAAGCCCTCTACGACCAAGAACCCGAATGCCTCAACACACAACTGTCCTTCTACACCCCCTCCCGCCAACTACGATCGTCCAATCAAGCCCTCGCCGCTATTCCGCGCATCCATAAATTCACCATGGGGGGAAGATCCTTCTCCTACTTAGCGGCCATGTTAGAACCGGCTGTCTCTAGTTGGCAGAGGTATGTACTTCTGACAAATAGGGACACACCTTTTCTAGTCAGGGCAAGGGGATCACACCCTTTGATAACCCCTGCTCACCCCCTTGGTAGCTTGGCCGAGCAGACAGGCTTATCTCAGAGGCTGTGTGTTAAGCATTTATGACCACATACAGTAATAAAGTGAATACACTACAAATGGACACGACACAGTAGTATTATAAAAATAAGTATTTTTATATAAGGCTTAGCACAAGACCAAATAACGACAAAAATATACCACAGTCTTAATAAATACTCTTGGAAGGGAAAAATAGTTCAAGTGTAGTTTCTTCTTAGCCCAAAGTCTTTAGTATCAAAAGCAACTCTTCTTCTTTAAAACAAAGTTCTTGGCAACAATGTAACCCACACGGGAGTCACACGACGTCGAGGCAAAGTTAATCCAAAGGGTTCAGCGTCGACCGCGAGGAGCGCTACGTTGAGCCCGGAGTCGAGCAGACCCCCACAACACAGTACCTTGGAAAAGCGAAGCACACGATGATCAGCGGCGTCGAGATGTCCGGCGTCGCGTCTTCGGCGTCGATCCGGCCTCGGAGTCTGGGCGACCTGCAGCGGCGTCGATCGATGTCGGGCAGGAGCAGCGCTCACGAGGTAAAGCAGGATACGGCGTCGTCGTCGATGTCGATGAAGTTCCAAGAGTGAGCAGCGCTCACGGCGTCGAGAGGGCTCGAAGTCGATGCGATCAGCAGCGGTGCAGACACGGGGTCACTTGGAGCTGGAGCCGAACTCGCTACTCACTGGCGTTGCTGCTGGCGTCGATCAGGCCCGGCGGCCGGCGTCGAGGAAGCGGGACACTGGAGCCGTTACTCACGATGTTGAGCTGGATTCGGCGGCGTCCGTCGGCGTCGAGATTGCTGGTTTCTTTCAGAGGTGCTGGATTCACAGGTTCCAGCAAATAGCACTTTAAGCAAATTATGAAGTCCTTTAGCCCTGTGACTTCAGCAGGAGACTGGCACTCTTCCAGTCCTTGGAGATTTTCTTAGCAAAGTCTGAGAGTACACACACAGTTCCTCTCTCCTGGTTCCTTGGCAAAAATAAAGAAGCACTGCAGGATTCCCCCCAGCAAACAGCACACTGGCAGAAGGGGTAGGCAAGTCCTTGGATCAGCAGGCTTCTTGTCCTTGGTTTCAGGGTTCCTTGTCAGAAGTGATCTGATTTCTTGGTTCAGGGGTCCTTCTCTTATACCCCCTTTCGGCTTTTATCCCTTTGTCCATGCAGGGGAATTCCCCAACATCCTGGGTCTGTTGTGGGTGTAGCCAGGCAGAGGCACCTGGCCTATTCACTGAGCAGGGCTGGGTCCTCAGACGCCCAGCAGGAGGTGGAGCCAGTATTGTCACTGGCAGGAGCAGAGCTATCAGCCTCCCGGCAGGAGGTGGGGCCAGGATCGTCCCTGGCAGGCACAGAGCCATCAGTCGCCTGGCAGGAGGTGGAGCCAGCATTGTATCAGGCAGGGCAGGCTATCAGAAGCTACTCTCCCCCTACTCTCAATGCAAATGTCCAACTCATCCCACACTGACTCAGCAGATCTCTGGAGCCACCCAGCTCCTGTCACACACACACCAAACCAGCAGAAACCAGAAATAGTTAGACAAGAAAATAGCCACTTTCTAAAAGTGCTGTTTTCAAACCCAGAGTCCAAAAACCATCCACACAAATGGATGCGTTATTAAACCCAGAGTTCAGGGATACCAAACTCGACATTGCACCATGCTCCCCGAGCCAGCTAGGATTATACCATTTATAATCCCGGCAGCCCATTCTAACTAATGGAGAGCAGGCGACCTTACGATAGTGAAGTACGAATATGACGGTAGTTCACTATTAGGACATGCCAACTTGGTCAGGCATGCCCTACCTTATACTTACAATGCACCCTGCCCGTGGGCCTACCATAGGGGTGACTAACATGAAGTTAAGGGAAGGTTTAGGGACTGGCAAGTAGGTGTACTTGCGCAGTCAGCGTGACAGTACTAGACTGCACGTGGGTCTGGCAATGGCAGACCCTTAGACATACTTTTACTGGGCCGCTCTTGTGGGTGGCACAACACGTGCTGCAAGCCCACGAGCAGCATTTGTATTTACAAGCCCTGGCACTCCTGGTGCACTAGACTAGGGACTGATAGTAAACCAAATAAGCCAAACATGGAATTCAATCAATACATCAATTTAACATAGGGAGCACTTGCACTGTGGCACTGATCAGCAGTGGCACAGTGCCCAAAGCATTATCCAGCAAAAACATCGTAAAACAGTGGAGGCAAACAGAAAAAATGGAGGAGAGACTCAAGCCAATGATGCCAGGTCTAACAGGCCAAAACCTGGAATTCTCTCCCCACCCACCTCCGCCTTACACAGAACCACCTCGCCTTCAGAAAGCAACTAAAAACTTGGATATTCGATAAGTAAAGCACCCCCCCTCCCTCAAGCGCCTTGAGACCCTCTAGGTGAGTAGTGCGCTATACAAATCTCTGAACTTGAACTTGAACTCCTTTGGTACTCATGGGCCAGCACTTGCTACTCCTGATCTCAGGTATCCAAAGACAACAGCAGGCATGTTTACTCTGTGCAGTTTCCACTCCTTACCTTTCCCATGGCCTCTTTGAAGGAACTACGAGGATCTAAGGGCATGACAAGATGCGATAGGCTGTTAAATTGTGACCAGTGTCACAGTACCCTCTGCATTTATAAAAATCATCATCGGCAGTCCTGCCCAATTTCGTGTGGAGCTCTGCGTTGTGTGCAACTCATGTACATTTCATTTCCTCATTTACTGGCCACCTCCAGAAAGAAGTGGTCACCTCTTTAGTCACCTCAAAAATAGATTTCTGGGGGCGTGGCCAAGATGGCGACGGAGTGAGACGCACATTGCTGTCCCTCCGGCGCCGACCTCTGCACAGCTTCGATTAGCACCCCCGGAACCGTACCTTGCCGACGGTTCCGCTTGCGGAGTGGAGCCGGAGCACGGGGGCAGGCTCCTGGCGGCCGCGGACGCACCTCGGAGCCGTCTGGAGGGCGAGACCCGCTGCGGAGCCGAAGACGAGGGAAGGCCTGGCTGACCCCGGACTTGCGTTGCCGAGCCCGCCGGACCGGAAGTGCAGGTCGGCGGCAGACATCCGGGACGGAGGCCGGGTCCGCTGGCCAGCGCGGAACCCAGAGGAGACGGCGACTCTGCTGGGGGGCGGCCTCTCCCCCCGTCCCCCCCCCCCTGGAGAGCGGTGCAGTGCGGGGCCCCGCAGTGCTGGAGCGTGCCACAGCGGACCGCGACTCGGCGGAGCGGAGGGATCTCCGGGCAGGCGGAGGTGAGCGGCCTGGAGGGGGTCGGGAGGAGCACACACCCCCGGCCTGGTGAGCGGTGGGGGCCCCTGCAGCGCGCGGCGGACGCTGCGCAGGGACGGAGCTCCGATCTGGCTGGGCAGTCCGCCTGGGAAGTGCCGGTGGGGGCAGCCGTCCTTGAGGGACATATTGCAGATTGCGGCCGCGAGAGGCCTTACCACAGGAGCACCAAGGACAGGCGGGACCTGCTACCGAGGGGGTACCGCCGCGACCTCCCTGCAGCTGCGGAGTGGGGGTCGGGAACGGAAGCCACCATTGCAGCCTGGGCTTAACCGGGGGCTACGCACGTGGCGCCGACAAGAGTGAGGCCCAGTGGAGGCATAGCTTCAAGTGGATTTCCTCTACGGGCTGGGCCCCTGCACACACGTGGCGCCAACAACAGTGAGGCCCGGAGGAGGCATAGCCTCAAGTGGATCCCCTTCACGTGCTGGGCCCCTACGCTCCGATGAGCAGAAACTGGGGAGGCAATACGGTGGGGCTCGGGTGTGACGGCTGAGAGTCCCACACGGCGGCTGGCACGGCTCCGGATCATTTGGCGGGCTGAGCCTGGCGTTGGGGTCCTCATACACCTCGGGGAGACTACGCACGTCCGCTACCAGGGGAGCTTCACAGAGCCTTGGGGTCCCAGGATGGCGGGCAACCCGCGGAAAGGGAAGAATGGCAAGGACGGCCCGAGCAAGGGTTCTCAGCACCCGCCGTCCCCAGGAGCGAGCTCTTCGTCCGCGACGAAGGACGACGAGGCACCGGCTACCAAAGCCTTTATGACAGAGCTTTTTGCATTCATAAAGGCGGACATCTCCGACCTACGAGATCAACTCGCATCAGACCTTAGGGAGGTGAGACGGGATCTGGACGGTGTCGGCGAGAGGGTGGCCACCCTAGAGGACCATGACCTTAATGTGGCGAATGACGTACACCAGTTGCAGCAGGATGTGCTCCGCCTCACGGAACAAAATCTGGATTTGCAGGCGCATGCGGAGGACCTGGAGAACCGCTCCAGGCGGAACAACATCCGCATCAGGTCAGTGCCATGGGACGGGGAGTCTGGCGACCTGAGGGGCTATGTCCTAGCGCTGTTTCAGCAGATTTTGGGCGACGACGAAGTTGGCGACATCAAGATGGACAGGGCTCATAGGGTTGGGCTTCCCAGGCGTGGGGGGGGCCCTCCGCCAGATATACTAGTCTGCGTCCATGACTTCCAACTGAAGGAGCGCATTTTGAAAAAGGCACGGGAGGCTCCATCACTCCAGTTTCGTGGCCACCACCCTCAGCTATACCAGGACTTGGCTGCTACCACTCTGCGGAAAGGACGTGAGTTCCGGCCTGTGACTGCATTCTTGAGGGAACGCAACATCGCCTATTCCTGGGGTCACCCATTCCGCATCATATTCAGATGGCAAAACAGGCTTGAGCAGATCAGGTCCCTCCAGGTTGCAAAGGATCTCTTGGGCATCGACGAGCCGGAATCTTCGCAGGGCACTGGGAGCCCTTCTACGAGGGGACGGCGGAGGTCCCCCTCGTGGCACAGGGTGGGGGGGGAGGCGGGGAGAAGGGTGCCTGACAGGACCACCAGCCTACAAGAAAGGGTTGACGCGGTGGCCTCGGTTGCCTCTGCCACGCTGTCGGCCTCCCAGCTTGGTTCCGGGGCGGCGTGATTGGAGGAGGGTGTCTTGACGGACGCCGGAGGGACACGACCAAGCAGGTACCGTGGGTTCATTTGTACTTTGTGGGAAGACACCCCGGTATGTGGTCTTGGGGAGGCACCGGCTGGTGTCTCTCCTCCGGCTCCTGGAGGACTTGTTTGGAACTTCTGAACTGTTGCGGGAGGTTTGGTCCTTCATCCTTGTGTGGTTTGGTTTGTATATTACTGTGTTGGGGGGGTTTCGGGGAGGGGAGGGCCTTGGGGGGCTGGTTTTGGGAGTTGCGGGGGTTGGGGGTGCCGGAGGTGGTGACGCGGATGAGTTGGGGAGAGTGATGTATGCAGTGGCGGCTGGTGACATTTGAAAGTGGTGGGGCGTAGCGCGCGCGTGATACCCTTTTGAGAAAGAACCTACAAGGTACCCTATATTACATTCACGAATGTAACAAGACGTACATCCAGGCTTTCTTCTGTAGACATTTTAATCTTTAAAAATGTCTTAAACTTGCTCTCTAGACTCGAGCGTTTACATATGCATAAATTATTATTGTGAAGCCACTTTGTCTAATTACAATGTGCACTGCATTTTTGCAGACAATTTTGTCATTTTAGCTACAAGGAGGATTTTTTTCATCTCAACCTCCGTGTCATTGCCCCAAAAGAATTTGGTCATAAAACTGGCTGTCATGGCCCAGGGTGAATAACGTGCACGTAACGTTTGTTCATAGTATTTAAACCCTGTATTTAGCAAGATTACGGTTTTAGCTTCACCGGCCCTGCCAGCAGCACAGCGGTATGTCTCCCATTTGGCTGCAGCGAGGCCTCCCTGCATGTCATGGTTTTAATTTTTAGGGAAGTGATTTATTTCCATGTCGTGTCACTCGCGCAATTACCAGCCTGTTCTTTTTCAAGCGCAATGGTTAAAATCTGTAGACTTCCCCCTTGTAACATTAAGGACGGTCTCGCAGTCTGTGTTTGTAAAGTATGGCAAGAGTTTTTTTTAACAAACTTCAACCTGGTTGTGGGTAAAAGTTTTAATAAGGGATTTCTCCAAAGGTTAAGAGTTCCCTTTTTGCTCCAAATATGTGTATTATCCCGTATTATCAATATTAGATGACACAAGACACTTGGCTGATAACTTTGAAGTTATCGACTTTGTTAATATAAAACATAGTTTATGCCCCTCGGCACAAAAAAAAACAGCTACAAGAGGCTGCGTTCTAAACTAGTTGTTAATGGCCACATTTAAAAGACTAACAGAATTGTGGCGAGTTGTGGCACGAATGAGCCCAGTTTGGTTCCGTGAGAGCACAATTTCCTTTCCCCCGTCAGGCGATGTAAGGTCAATACACAGTGAACACCATTGTGCGTTGTGGATCAGTTGTAGGCTGTCCCTAAGCCTCATATTATTTCTGGCTTACCAAGATAAACGCTCATACTGCTAAGTTGCAGTCACGGCTCGCTCACAGTGGGGGCCAGGGGGTGGGGATAAATAAAATAAAAAACTTACCTCGTCTTCGTTTGACCGGGTCCGCACCATCTCTGCTCTGGGGTCCCGTTGGCGCCTAGACTGATGGCTGCAAACTTGCCGAGACACAGTAGTAGCCAATCCTGATGCTGCTCTCTTTAGAGGAGAGCTGCTCTCTAAAGAGAGTAGCATCAGGATTGGGCTGAGCATTGAAAAAACGTCGTTCGTTTTTTCAGCAATGGGGTACGTTGCATTAGGCAGGCAAACCCCTAATCGGTGGTTTTTTTTAAAACCACATAGTTATCTAGTTAAAAAAGCCCTGCCGGGCAAACACCTCATGCGCAGTGAGTGCGCACTGTGCCGGCACAGAGTCAGTCCAGCGCCACCCAGTGTCAGACAGTGCATACTGTCCATGACACACACCACGGCCGCTGGGCAATAATTACCGGGCAATTTATTCGAGCGGCGCGTTAATTTATAAAACTTTTACTAACGCGCCGCTCGAATAAATTGCCTGATAATTATAGGTGGGGCAACGCCCAAACGCCCTAATGGTAAAACCGCCGCTGGATGTATGACTGTGTGAAGGAAGGGGTGGTATCCCTGTGGTGGGGGTGGCGTGTGACGGTCTTGCAGTTGATTCAAATTTGGGCTTGCGGGGCAGGGGGGGGGGTGTGGGGACCCATCTCTGTGTTGCTTGTGGCCGTGGGACCTTCCAACGAGGGAGGGGGGTGTAATGAGGTGTCCGTAGCTGGTTCCTGTTTCATGCTTTATTATGCCTGTTAGCATAGGGACTTGGAATGTTAAGGGGCTGAATTCTCCACAAAAGCGGCAGAAGGTGTGGAAATACATAACTGACCACCAATTGGATGTTGTGGGGCTCCAAGAGACTCACCTAGCGCGCAAGGATGAGCTGCGCCTTAAGCATAAGGCTTATCCCCTAATATACAGATCCTCTGCATCCACGAAGCATCGAGGGGTGGCTCTCCTCTTCCGCGCTGCGCTGCACTTTCAACCTGTAGAGATGCGCACCGATAGGGATGGCCGCTGGCTGATGGTGAAGGGGCTTGTTCAAGGGAGGTTGTGTACTTTTGTTGTGGCGTATCTCCCCAATGCCGGTCAAAATAAGTTCCTGCAGGGACTGCTGCAGAGGGTGGGTGATTTTGTTGAGGGGCACCTGTTTCTCATGGGCGACTTTAATGTGGTATGGGATGGGGTGATGGACTGCTCCGGCGCCCACAGGGCGGATACTGGTGTGTTCTCTACCGTGTCACAACAGAAGGTGGGGGAGATGGGGCTGGTTGATGGGTGGCGTTTCTTCCATCCTACCTCACGGGACTACACATTTTTCTCTCATGTACACCACTCCTACTCACGACTGGACTATATCTTTCTCAGCCAGGCTCTTAGAGGAGATGTCCTTGACTCTGCCATTCTGCCTCTTTCAGTTTCTGACCACAGTTTGCTGGTGCTTACTTTGCGTTGGTCCTCGACCAGCGGCGGGCAACGAAAATGGTACTTCCCGGCATCGGTGGTCCGGGACGATACCTCTAATAGGGCGTTACGGAAAGCTATAAGGGAGTTCTTTGAACTCAACCCGGCGTCGGATACCTCAGTCCCCAATACCTGGGACGCCTTTAAGGCGTCCATCAGAGGCACATGCTTGGGCCTCAATGCGCAACTCAACCGGTTGCGACGCAAGGAAAGGGAAGATCTGGAGGCTGAGCTGACCTCCCTCGAGCAGGCGCATAAACTCAACCCCTCAAGGGTGACCCTTCGACCACTGACGGCGATACGGGGGAAATTGAGAGCACATTATACTAACAGGGCTGAATTCACCCTGTTGCGGTTGGGTCGCCAATCCTACGCTTGTGGGAACAAGGTGGGCAGACACCTGGCCCGCCAACTGCGCGATAAAAGGGAGCGTGAATATATCGGCGGGATCCGCGATGCGACGGGGGAGTTGCAACACCGGGATGAAACGAAGGCGGCCATTTTCGGCCGCTTTTACTCGGACCTCTACGCGGGGGACGGGTTAGATGCGGTAGCCCAAAGGGAGTATTTAGAGCGATTGCCCCTTCCACAGATATCGAAGGAATGGAATGAGCTGTTAGGAGCCCCAATTACCAGGGAGGAAGTACTCGATGCCATCAGGAACTTGAAGCTTCACAAGGCTCCTGGGCCGGACGGCTATACCGCCACTTTTTATAAATCATACGCTTCCGACCTTTGTGATTTTTTGGTGAGCCTCTTTAACGACATGGCCAGGTCCGGCTCTTCTGCTGGCTCTTTGGCAGAAGCGGTGATCACAGTTCTGCCTAAACCAGGGAAGGATCCCGCCCAGTGTGCTTCCTTCCGCCCGATAGCGCTTCTTAATATAGATGCCAAACTTTACTCGGCGATTCTGGCGCGTAGATTACAGGACCTAATGCCGGCGATCATACACCCGGATCAATCCGGGTTCATCAAAGGGCGCCAGACCCACGACAATACGCGAAGGGTGGTGCATCTCATCGAAAAAGCAGACAGATTTCATATTCCCGCGGTCCTTGTGGGGCTAGACGCCGAGAAGGCCTTCGACAGAGTAGACTGGGGTTTCTTGTTCAATACGATGACGGCCTTCGGCTTCTCGGCGACATTCATTAAAATGGTGAGGGCTAATTTTTGCTGCCCCCGATCACGGGTCGCGGTGAATGGCCATTTATCGGAGTTCTTTCCGCACACGCGCGGCACTAGACAGGGGTGCCCTCTGTCCCCCCTCCTGTTCGCGTTGAGCATCGAGCCCTTAGCGGTGGCGGTGCGTGAACACGAGGGGATCCGAGGTCTGCCATTCACAGGGGAGCAACATAAGATCTCGCTCTTCGCGGACGATATTTTGTTCTCTATAGCAGACCCGGAGCGCTCACTGCCATGTGTTAGGGAGGTCCTCTTGAAATATGAGGAGGTGGCCGGCTTCAAGGTCAACTACAGCAAGTCGTATATCCTGAACCTTACTCTCTCGCAGACCGAGGTGGCACGTGTGCGATCATTGACACCGCTGGCTTGGGCCGCCGGATCGATTGTCTACTTGGGGGTCCATTTGACTCCGACAGTGGGCGGACTGTTCTCTGCTAACTTCCCACCCTTGCTGGCGAAATCCCGGGCGGAATTGGATAGGTGGAAACCTAAATTTTTGTCCTGGCTTGGCAGAATCCATGCCATAAAGATGGTTCTCCTCCCCAAATACCTGTATCTGTTCCAAGCACTGCCTATCCCCTTGGACGGCGGCTTTTTCCGGCGGCTCAAAACTCAGATACTGCGTTTCGTGTGGCAGGGGGGTCAGGCGCGCTTCTCCTTTACGGTCTTGCGTCGGCCGAGGTCCGAGGGTGGAGTTGGCCTTCCCGACTTGCAGCTTTACTACAAAGCGGCTCAGCTCAGGGTGTTAGTGGAGTGGTCGCAGCAAACATCCGAAAAGCATTGGCTGCATATGGACCGGAGCGTGGCAGGCAGGTCGATCTGGGACCTGGCCTGGAAACCAAAAACGGACCGCCCCATCAACGCGTATATTAGTACTCCTACGAGTACGACATTGAAGGTTTGGGACACGCTCGCCGCGGACGACCGCTGGACCACATTCCCCTCGCCCTTCACGCCCTTGCACTTCAACCCGGCCTTTCCGCCGGCGCTGCGGGAGGGGCCATTTGACGGGTGGCGGGAGGGGGGCTGCAGGGCCTTGACCCATCTGTTTCATGGCCTGGACACTCTCACCTTTGCTAACTGTATGAGGGACTATGGAGTCCCCCGCTCCGAGCAATTTCGGCATGTTCAACTACTCCACTGGGCCACGTCGCCTGGGGTGTTGGAGGCGGCTACGAGACCGCCGACGCCTTTCGAGGCCTTCATACTACGGACATCTGCCATGAAGGGGGCCATCTCCTTCCTGTATCAGCTTCTGCTCAAATCGACATTAGCGCCTCGCCCTCGCTATATGGGGCAATGGGAGGAGATGTTGGGGAGGGAGGTGGCGGACGCGGAGTGGTCGGCGCTTTGGCGGGACTTGACGACCTTTAACCATTCGCTGCATCTGAGGGAGGCTCATCTCAAGACGGTCATGCAATGGTATATGTGCCCGACCAGGCTACACCGCATTTATCCGGCCACCTCTGATAAGTGCTGGAGGGGCTGCGGGTTCCTAGGGGACTTCCGCCACATCTGGTGGGATTGCCCGGTGATTCGACCGTATTGGGAGGAGATTCTCTCGCACATCAGGGAGATCCTTACCTATCCCATTGAGGACTCCATGGCCTATGTCCTGTTGGGACTGCGGGAACCTGGACTTGAATACCAGACCAGGGCGGATAAAAAGATCTTGTGGCTCTGCCTCGGGGCAGCTAAGCTCACGTTGGCTGCTGCCTGGAAAAAGAAAGAAGCACCGGCGATCTCTTTGTGGCACGCGCGACTCTGGAGGCTGCTCAGCTTGGAAAGAGTGGCGGACATCTTCCTTGGCCAATTCAAGAACTTCCAACACCAATGGGGTCCGTTGGTTACTTTCCTCTCTAAGGGGTTACCCTCGGCTGTATGCCCTGCTTCTTTGCGGTCACTGCACCTCTTTCAAGTATAGTATGGTTGCGGTATGAATGTTGTTATGATTGGCGTCACCACCTGGGGGGGGAAGGGGAGGGGGGGGGGAGCTTGACGGGTTGGTTTCCGGGCTGTGGAGGTGTTAATATTCAAGTGCATAGCCTGACAACCTAGATGTGCAAGTTCGAGGGCCGGCCTGTTACTATACTGTCTATCTGCATTGCACTGGTCCAACTGTCAGGCTCTCCGGGACTTTTTGCACTACCGCTTTCGCACCATGGTTCTTCGTCCTCGGATTAGATCTGCTTATGTTGTCTTGGGACACTATTGATGTGTGATTTTGATTTGGCCCTGTATGGGGTACTGTGCTGCGCCTCCGCAGCCCCATGTTTGTTTTTCTCTGTAATTCAAAATAAAAATTTTACAAAAAAAAATAAAAAATTGATTTCTGCAATGGCCATATCTTAATGCCCATAATCAGGTCCAGAACAAACTGCAAACATTACAGAACGAGGCAGTGTGACTGTTGTGCAGAATCCCCAAACGCTAATTGGTTTCCTAATTTATTGCCAAGCTTCACAGGCTTCCGTTGAGGCAGAGGATCTCATTCAAAGCCTTGTGCATAGTATAGAAAGAATTGCATGGAACTGTTCCTCATGTCTTGAAAAAGCACTCTACATGGTACTTACCAACCCGTTCCCTGCGATCTGCCTGAGACAAACGTGTGTCAGTTTCTAGATTCAAACTTGCAAATTGGGGAGGGTGAAGTTTCGTATTAGGAGCCGTATTAGGCCTGGAACAATTGCCCTCTGCATATCAAGACCCAACCCAACTCAACCTTTTGGGCTTTAGGAAGGACCTCAAAACTAGGCTTTTTGTTACACTCTAACTGCGTGATCTATACATTCTCCTTCCCTCAGCTAGCACGAGCTCTCTACAAAAACACTTAACATAACACAACACCGTAAAGAGGGTGGCACTTGTTGACTAAACCCAAGACCACATCCAAGAACGTGACCGCCTTCCCTTAACTTTTCTTGCAGCGGAAGTGATTTCTAGCCTTGGAAGCCACTTGTGTTTGCAAGCCCCCCTTCTTAACCTAGACCATTGCATCTTCCTTGTGGGCGCCCTGGTGTGCTCCTGGCGGGCAACCGAAGGGGACAGTGGCAGCAGCCGCAGTGTTAACCATAGCCCGACCTTCACCTTCTGCTTCCTGCCTCCCATCATTATCAGAATGCACAGGCACAGGCCGGCTGGAAATGAGATCAGAATTGCTTCATTCACTTTCATTAGGAGCCGCTGACAGCAGGGAGGGAGGCATGGGGTCCCAGGCGCGGGGGCAGAGAGAACAGACATTTACCATTGTTAGAAGCAGGGGCGGGGCTGAGGAAGAGATGGTGGGAGGTGAAGTGGTAAAAGAAAGAGTATGGGGTCAAATAGCATTAATTGGTGAACAACAGGGAGCCAATTGTATTTACTATGCAGGTGCATACCACCCAACATCCGTTCAACCAAACGTCTGAAGGGTGTCCAGGAAACAAATAGAAATGGGCGCCCATATGTGACCTATAGGGTCCGCGAAGCACTGAATAAATGATACAATTGGATTAACTACTTAACCAACAGCCAAGAAAGGTGTAGGGAAGTGCTATGTAAATACCACTACAACAACACTATTTTGCAAAGCTTACTATATAAAGTGCAAGGGTAACAACCATTCTTTCTTTTTTTTAGGTTCTGGAGTAACGTGCTACTCACCGAAACGCGCATGAACACTTCATCAGGGGTAGCAAGCGCTATATAAATGCAAACCCTTCCAGCTTCTGTCCCTCTATTTAATTGCAGGTTTATATAATTTAATTGCGGGTTTATATAGCGCTAGAATCGACTCCCGGAGGAGTATCTCCGCGCTTCGACCGCTGGGGAACCCGTCCTGGCTCACCCTGAGAGACGGTCCCTAATGGGTATCTCTAAGGTGCGACCAAGCATCCCCGGCGGTCTGGGGGGGACGTTGTGAAGATGAGGCAAGCTAATGCCCAGAGTTGCCGAGTGTGGTCCCTGACTGGAGTAGGCACCGAGGCGAGAATTATCGAGCCCGCTGACCCTGGTCCACGACCCTGCTGTGTCGGGAATCGAACCCTGGTCCCGGGCCCTCCTCTGCTTACGGGTCTGCTGCCTCTAACCAGTGAGCCACACCACTACTCTATTATCCTTTTTCAATCCAAATACCAAACTCACATGTCCACCACTCAAATTAATTTCATATATCCCTATGCTAATTCACCACTAATCCATTTTGGGTTCCGGAGCAGCGTGCTACTCGCTGAAAAGCAATTTGATGCCTCGTCGGGGTAGTAAGCGCTATATAAATGCAATTACAATTACAATGCCAGGGAGTAGAGGGACACAAGTGCACATACCAGTATATTGTCCTGCCAGCGATGCTCCTTCTGAAATGTTTCTGCAGCATTCGCAAGTCTCTGAAAAAACAAAAACAAAAATCCATCAGCGCCACAGAAACCTTCTACAGTTAGGAAAGTTGAATTGTCGTAATACATAAACACGCAGCTTTATTGAGAAAGAGTTTATTCCAAGTTTGAAAGGTACATGCAAGGCAACAACAGAAGCACGTGTAACTAACAGCAAACCCACTGACAATAGCCAGCTGACTGTAAGGAACATCCATCCACTTAACATTCTAGGATATCACCAGGTGCCCTGACAGGCAGGACACCCTAACTTTTTGGAATGAAAATGAGTGCCAAATATAGACATGGCTTCTGTTTCTTGTCTCTTTTCATTTCCTTCTTTCTAAATATCTCAGAGCTCGTAAAGAGACACCAATAGTTTTATATGTCGCCTTACTAAATCAAAAGCCAGTCTGGTCAGCTGAAAATCAAAGTCCACCTTGTTCATCCACATGGAAATAGAGTCATAATACTTAAATAGGGCTCTGATGTGTCTCTAGACCATTAGGATACCATGTTTCCAGTGCCAGGCTTTCATTGGATGATCTAATTCATTCTGGGAATTGTACTGTTGATCGATTCCATAGACCAATTGGACAAACATTATTCATCACAATGACTTGTAACAAGTAGGCCTGGGACTGGGAATTGTGTGGCCAATTCTCAAGGGCCCTATGAGTAGGCGAAGTATTACTACAGCAGTACCCCATCTCTGCCTTTTGAATTTGCATGAAAATGTCTGACTTCCTGTTGGCCTTGGCCCTCTCTGCATAGTCATCCCCAAACGTTTTATTGGCTTTTAGGATTCAGCGCATGTCAACACTACTAATCACGGGTAAAGTGCTCTTGCTCTCTCCTTTGCACATGGTGAAATTTATTACACCCAATTGGACGGGGCTGTTGAGGTTGAGCTCTGAGGATTGTGGTTCGACGTTTTGGTGGATTGTGGTGATCTTGTTGTGCAAGTAGTCTGAAAGGGTGTCGCAGATTCTTGGAAGGGGTGAATGGTGTTCTATGTGGCTGACGGGTTGGAGAATTCTTTGACCATCTTCAAGAGTTCTTTCATGTTGATGGCTGCTGTGTTGATGCAGGCTGTGATGGCCTTACTCTTGGCATATTTGATGCTCTGGTGGTAGTTGGAGAGGGCTGCCTTGTAGGTGGCTCCGTCGGCGGCGTTCCTTGAGGCACGTCCTTGCCTCTCGAGTTGGTAGCAGTCATGCTTAGAGGCTCTGAACTCTGCAGTGTACCAGTTGGCTTGTTTGATGTTTTGCTGGATTTTGCTGATTTCACCAGGGAGACTCTGTCGGGGCATTCGGTGATCCAGTCGTAGAAAGTCTGCATGGCCTGGATGAGTTCTGCTGATGTTTCAGGTAGGGTTGAGATGGGTGCCTCTTTCCACTGTGTCTCAGTTATATTGCCCCAGCTGCTGTGGGAGGAGCTGTAGTGCTTGGTGATGGTGCGTGAGGCATTGGAGATGGTGAAGTGTACAATGGCGTGGTTGAATCAGATGGGTTTTGAGACATGGCTGAATTTGAATTTGCTGCTAAAGGTAAAAAAAGCTTCTAGAGTATGTCCAGTTTTGTGTGCGGGTTCGGTGGCCAGTTGGATAAGGCCGATTATGTTCAGGTTCTCCAGGAGGGAGATGGAGTTGGCATCATAGGGGTCACTGGTGTAGTCGGCTTGGAGGATGAGGTCACCGAGCAGGAGATAGTGGTAGGAGACGATGGATAAGCGGGAGATGATGCGGATGTTGGGGATGGCATAGAAAAAAGGCTCAATGCTGAGTAACTTGTATTATTTTAGGTTACATGACGAAATTGGGTCTCAGCTAGCCCAACTCACGTTTCATCTTACAGCAGGCATTTAAATTGATGCCTGCTGTGTGTCTGCCAGAAATGGTGAGTGTCTGCAGACATTTATTTTGATATATTACCATCATCTCCAGATTATTAGGTTTCATGTATTTCGCATAGTTTTTTGTTTTTTCTTAAGCGTATGCTTTTCGCATACATTTTTACAGATGTTCCAGAAGAAAATGTTACACAGATGACCACACAGTAAATAAGTATCTTATGTGATATTTGGACACAAGGGCATACCTCGAGTACAGTGTTCATGCTGACGACTGCTCAATACATTGAGTTGGTAGCCTGTGTGACTTCTGTACCCACGGCAATACTGTCCTACAGACAGCAACCCATTATATTGAACGGGAAACTTTTTCTACTTTTGTAGGCAAAATAATATTTCCAGTACATTTTTCACAAAGACCACCACAAAGTAACGCAAGACACATAATTCTGCCAAAAATTACTCAAGCAAAAATATGATTTTTCCCCAACTGAGAATACAGAGCCAGTTTCAGCCATGGCCCGTGCAGGTAAGAGCGGTGGGGTGGGGCACTGGGGGCATTCGATAGACAACCACGGGGAAAAATGTAATAAAAAATTAATTTTCCCTCGTCATTGTTTGTCAAAATCCCACCCCACCCTGCCCACTCCCCACGCTCTTACCTCACTGGCTGCGGTTGGCCAGTTTTAATGTTTGCTACATTTTTGGTCTAGAGGTAGTCCATATGCATAAGTTTTATGCATTCCATGATTGCATGCTGAATGGGGGGAGGGAGAGTGTGCGTGTGTGTGTGTGTGTGTGTGTGTGTGTGTGTGTTGCGTGTTGTGTGTTGATGGGTATGGTTTCATGTGGGCATGCAATTCCTTTTTTCAGCAAAGACGAGCATAGCCATCTGATTGGCTGTGGAATAAGAAAGACTTTGAGGTAGTTGGATGGCTGTGTCTGTGACATCCATAGTTCTCCTGGAATCGGACCAAGGGCACCGTAATAGGTCAGATCAAACCTAGGAGTCAGCAGAAACCATAATTTCACATCATGAAACTTAACTGACAGTAGGAAATGGGACCAAGCTATATCCGGTCATATCCCCGGCAACAGTCTCCGGTGATGTCGTCCTTAACCCCTTTGCCGTGGGGGTAATTCCCCACGGCGCTTGGGCGGTACCACCGTGCTCGTGACGAGCCCAGCTCGTCATGAGGCACAGTAGAGCTGTGCTCATAACGAGCTGGGCTCGTCACGACTCCGCCCACTGATTAATTCTCCCGCACAGGTGGGGAATCAATTGCGCGTGGGAGTGCCGTGGCGGTTATGACAAGCCCAGCTCGTCCTGAGCACAGCTCCACTGTGCCTCATGACAAGCTGGGCTCGTCATAAGCATGGAAGGGGTTAAAGACTTCATCACCGGAATTTGGATGAACAGAAAGTTAAATAGGGATTGTGACAGGGGAAGACAAGAAAGAGTCTGAGGTGTCTTTTCCTCTCCTCCTTTGCAGACTCTGTCTCCACTTCCACAGGTCCTCTGCTCCATACTTCCCTCCTGCCGCCATTCTAATTCCGCTCTGGGCAGCTCATTCAGTGTGATGACTGAGGGGGATTAGAGCGCGAGCAAAGGCAGCCATTTGAAGCACACACGCCATGATGGATGGACGCCGGTCACGCCAACAGCATCTCATTCGAGCTCGAGTCCTTCTCCCTCCCCACTTGGATGTTTTTCCATTTAGCTCAGTAAGGAACTGAAAAGTAGAAAAGAAAGTGCATGAAATGGCAGCATTTCTGAAAGTAAATGGGGAAGATCAGAAAACCCCGATTCTTTGCCAACATGCTTTCTCATCTGTTTTTTTTTTAAAGGTCTTTCCACTGTGCAAGATTTGGTTCTTGGGTGTGTAGGGTGCTAGTCAGTGCTTAATTTGAGCCGGTGGTTTAAGGTGCTCAACACCAACACTTAATTTTCAACATTGGTACTTTTGAAAGTCTGCAGCATGGTGGTGCTGTTTGTCTAAATTGGATATGAACATAACAACAGTCGTTTCTTAATACAATATACATAACAAATTACTATTACCTTCTGCCCAAGTTATTCTTATGGATTTGGGGGCCAGAAATAGACTGAATTGTCACACTTGTGGGGTGTGATGTTAATAGTTGTGTTGGTTCTGTTGTTAACGGCGCTGACAGTGGAAGTGGGTGGTGCAAGCTGCAGTAGTCTCTTGACAAAGGACCTAGCACATATTAGTTTACAAATTAAGCACTGGTGCTTGTGGAAAAAGACTACAAAACTGGTCAGTGATTGTTTAAATGTTACTGTTCATCTAGAGGTCATTATGAGATTGAAATGCTGAGTGTTCCATTGACTCAAAGGAGTGGTGGACTTTGAGTAATGGCTGGCCTGAGACTTCTGCCCCAACACTGTAGTGTTTCGCCATGGTTCATTGACAAAATTCTACTATTAGTGGGTAACATGTCACAAAATTATACCCTTTCTGCCTCATGCTGTACTGGTCCTTTTAGGCTACTATTTCCTTATAGGCCCTCACTTGCATCTTGGATATACAGGGCAAGCTTTAGGGTGGTGCGACTAGTGCAGCCGCACCCGGCACTGAGCTTGTGGGGTCGCTGACTTCAGAAATAACATATTGCTTTAAAAGCAACTGCTGCAAAGTTCCTTGTGTGTCCAGCAGTTTTCAGTCAACAATCAAAAGGGCGAGATAACTCTGGTAATTCTTCTTCCTGCTAGGGAAAGATGTTCTGTCTCGTGGCAGTTTTGACTCATCATAAAGTAGCGCAAAGGGTTAATATGCCTGCTGCAAAGAATGTCTAGCATCCAGATCAAAGAACTGTATTTAATGTTGATAGCTCATGAGTTATTGCTTTTGTCACAGAGATCATTTTGTTTCTTGCAGTTCATAAGTTACAATCCAAATGTAGCTCAGTGACCTAAAAACTATAGTTCAAGAACTGCATGCAAACTGAATATAGGTTAGAATGTTATGTTTTTTCCCTCCAGTCTTTCATTATCCTAATATTGCTAAAAGGCGTTGTTTGGGTAGAAATACATTCTTTTTAGTAAGCCAACCTCAATCTCTGTGTACATTTTAAATCATGGGTTTGTGCCTCTCCAGACGAAACACTCTTAAAATATACTGTCTAGCAGCTTGGGAGGAGGAGCTACGGCGCGAACCAAGATGGCCGCATAAGCTCCCGGCTCCGCCGACCTCCGCCGGCGGCTCGTCTATCCTGTTGTTTATCCTCCACCCACGCCCTGTGCCTGGATGTCTGAAGGTTGCCTGATGCCAGCGGGGCTTTCCTGGATTTCCTACCTTATTTGGTGACGAAGTTCTGTTGTGTCCCGTTTTTGGCCTACTCCCGGGCTGCCGCCGGTACCTCGATTTTTGAATCGCCTGAGAGGGCCCTGATCAACATCGGCTGTGGGACCGCGATTGTGGCCGGTCTTCCAGGTCTGGATAATTTTTTCTGCTCCTGACTCTCGTCCTCGTTGCTGGATGGTGCGAGAGAAGAGACACTGTGCCGTGTTGCGATCCTCCTACACCGTGGCTGTGGGTTGTGTGCCTGGCCCTCGCTTGCCGGTCCCAGGGTTGCCGGGCTGCACCCACGGCCGTTGCCTATCCCGAGTGTGCCAGTGCGGGGCGCCCTTGTTGATGTGATCGCCGAATGTGTGCCCGGAGCCCGGCGATGTGGGCTGGAGACTGTGTCCCCCTCCGTCCTCTCGACCCCGGGATGGAGGGGATGGATGGCGCACATTCATTGAGATCGGTAATGGCGGCGATTGGGGCGCTCCGCTCGCAATTCACCAGCGCATGTCTCTCCCTGGCGGCGAAACTTGATGATGCCTGCTCGAGACTGGCCACAGACGCCGCAGCGCCTGCACTGGAGTCTGTGATCCAGATGAGCGATTTGACCCGCCATTTGCAGGGGCCCGAGCGGCGGTCCGACTTTGCTCCTCGGAGAGTCGACCTCATCCTCTCTTCCTCTGCTGCAGTACATGGTCCTCCCTCTAAGCCTCTTATCCGATGGTGTGTCGTCACTGGATGTCCTGTTCTTCATTGTCGAGTCTCAGGGTCTCGTCGACGAAGATCGCCATTTTCCTTTGTTCTGGCCCGTCTACCTAACGGATGCCGCCATTTTGGGTCCGGACTTTGTTCCACCTTCACTGCCTTGGTCCGCCATGGACGCTTTGACTGCCTCTGGCCGGATGTGGCTTGGTCGGGATGTGCTCTGGTACGGATTCGCACTGGCCAGGGCTGACTTTGACTTTGAGGTTTACTTGCTCCTCGCCACTGCTTTGGACCATCTGAGACGTTCCTTTGGTTTGCAACTGTTGTGACTCTGGCGATAGATCTCCTCATGAGGCTTGCAGAGTTGCTCCTATTTCCCTAGGGTCACTTCGTTTATTTCTGCCGGGACTGCACTGAATATCTCACTGGGCCAGGGGTAGAAGGGGGGGGGGGGGTTCCTGGTGACTGTCCTCCCCGTGATAACGCTGACTGTTCCTTGCTTTATTGATGACGATTGTGCTATGGGGGGGTCACCGCCGGCGGGGGGTATCAGGTGCCCGGGGGCTTGTTTGTTTTTCTCCTCCTCCACTTCTTTATATATAATTTCCCTTCTGTGGGGCAGTTCCGGGGCGACAGGCACGCTGTTAGTGGGTTAGGCCGTAGCCATTACAGGGGTGCAGGGTGGCGGGTGCGGGGGGGTTTGTTATTTTAGTTTGTTTTATTCTATGGTCCCTATCGCTCTTTTCCGGCTTTGGGAGGGTTCTTTCCTCTTCCGTAGGGTTGGCTGTCTCTTTGTCTTGCACCTTTCCTTTTTCTTTTTCGGCTTCTCGACAAGCCACTGTTTTTCTGTTCTTGAGGGGTAGGCTTTCTGGGGTGATTTCTAGAAATGTGGATTATCGTAATGTGGTTTATTGTCCAGTATTATCGCCGTGGCTGCCTGGATTGCATAGTCGCTTTAGTTATAGCTTATCTCCGAATGTAATTGGGGTAATTCCCAACTGTCTCCTTTGTGCTCCTATCCTGTGAGGTGTGATTTCCTTGTTGTTGCAGCCCCTACTCTTTCTCTAAAAATTTTAAAATGAAGACCTCACATCCTGTTTGCGAGCCCCACAACCACATTTGGTACACTTTGACATATCCTGTTTATTGCTTGGCTTTAGTTACTCCTGTACTCATTGCTTGTCTTTGCGGCCGGCCATGATGGTTGTGGGCCTGCGCATGTATCTCCTTATTTTTTGAATAAAGGTTTTCAAAAAAATATATATATATACTGTCTACTAGTATGGAGTGTATGTGATTCATAAACCTGGTAATCTTCATTGTTTTATATAACATTTCCTATAGACTGATTTACACATGTATGATTCATTGTCTCTGTATTATGCGTGTGTGACGTAAAATGCTCTACATTGGTATGAATAGCACTATAAAATAAGTGAAATGCACGTGAGGATCGGGCTATGGAGAGACGAGGGCACATTTGGAGAGTGGTAGTGAGGGAATCCGGGGAGTAGGTGGTGACAGTAGGGCACCAAAAAAGACTGTCACACCAGGCACCACCAGAGTGAAAGCCGCTCTAGGGACATATAACTAGGGGAGAGGCTGGCATAACTCTTGGTAGGAGGCTATAGGCCTATAATAAGGAACACTTCCCCATAAAGTGGATGAACTACTTTTAAAAGCATAGCCTATAGAATATTAAAGTATATGACCCACAGGATAACATTCATTTATCTCCTCCGAATATGGCATCGAAAATCAGCCACTACATTCCCTCTTTTGTTCTCAGGAATAGCAAGGATGGTTGCACCTGCACAGCAAGATTCCTAAAGGAACATATTTGTTTACTATCCAGGCAGCCTTCATCTGCAACGTTTTCAAGTCCCTAATCGGATTTATCCTAACTTGACCCTATTTATGTGCATCCTTACACCACACTTATTCTAACCACCGATTAGGTCATCACTAGTCAGAGACCTCACCAGGCATGGCGGCTCTAAATAAGTGTGCTCAAGTAGGTCGATTATATAAACATTAAACTTTACATTCTTCATGGGCTGGTGGTCAGAAGGGATTTATTGGAGACATCCTGTGCAAATACCCCCTGGCACTGTAGGAGACAAAATGATCTATAGAAGCAGAGTTAATGTGTGATTTCTCCTCCCTCCAGCTTCATTTCTCCACACAAATGATAATGGGAAAAGCCTCCCGCATTGTTCCTTTACATTCCAGCGCCCTCTGATTTTACATTGAGAGCAGACAGAGATGTGCTAAACTGAATTTGTAAGACATACCGATTGGCATACATTCATAAGTAAAACAAATATGGATGGCATAAATAGACAGGCATATTTTTTATATTTTCAAATACAAAGGTAATGAACAAATATGACAGTATTTAGTGAACAATATTTTTCTTGCATATCAAATAAAGTGTTATTGTTAGTTTAACACACTTCTAGTAGGAGTAACAAAGAAGGGTTGAGCAAGTGCTCGTTTTCTGTAACTGTCCATGAGCTGGTCTCCAAATATTGCCTCTTTTGCATCAAATATAATAATATTGTTAGTTCAGCCTCCTTTCAGCTGGGCTAGCAAAGAAGGGGTGAGCAAGTGTTTGTTTTATATAGTAGTTATGTGGTAATGTCCAAGCATTTAAGTCCTGGTTGTTCCTTTTAACTGATGTACTTCCCCAAGTTCATCTTTTTCGCATATGGCAAGCCAACACATGTTTCGCCCCTGTGTGGCTTCTTGCCTGGGCTTTCTCAAGGCTCTTAAAAAAATACAGGGGATGCAGTCCATGTAGTATAGTGTCTGTCAGAATGCAACTTGACTCCCTTACTGGAAATACTGACCCTGACTCCCGTTTTACATCGGATTGATGGCTAGAAGCATCCCCACTTTGAGATTTCCAGACATATAATTTCTAGATATCACCCAAAAAGTTGAACATGTGGAAAGTACATTATTTAACATCATTAACAAGAACCGTAATGCCTGGAAATAAATACATACAATACTATATGAATCCAGGGCCGGACTGGCCATAGCGGGCACCAGGTGTTTCCCCGGTTGGCCGCTATGGTCGGTCCGGTTTTGGGCCCCTGGGGGGCCGTTTTTGTTACCGGGGTCAGCAATATCGGCCCCCTGTAACAAAATCAGCCGAAACCGGCCCTCGCAAACTGCTCAGCTGCACGCCCCCTCACCCCAGGGGGGATCAGCTGAGGAGTTTGCCAGGGCCGGTTTCTGTTCCCAGTCCGGCCCTGTATGAAACAGACGCCTAGTCAACCCTTTTTTGTTCCCCTTGGTGGAAGGCAATTGAAATGTCAATATTGTTATTGTTGATGTCAAATGTAAACAATATTTGGGCACTAACACATGCACAATTACAAGAAACAAATGAACTGCTCAGCCTTTCCTGGTTGCTTTGATCCGAAGAGGATCAAATTAGCAATAATGTTTTGTTTGCTATGCAAGAAAAGTTGAATAATTTACTGAACACTCTCACATTTATATATTACCTTTGCTTTTTTAATAATATTGAATATTTGATCATCTCTTTAGGCCACATATGATTTACTTATGAATTTTTACCACATGATGTGACTTTCTAATAAGATTAGATTAATCTTAGTGTCTGATATCTAAAACATCCCTACCTATTCCAATACTGTGGTTAAATGTTGCAGCTCACGCCTACAGACTCACAAAGGACCCTGCTAGCCCTGTTAAAGTGGACCAAAGGTCTCCCCACTTAGCACAAGGCCTCCGTATATCTCTCAGGTGGCCTGTTAGCTGCTGGGCCCTCAAAAAATTATGGACCATTTATTAATGTTTTAATTAAATTAAATTAAAAAGAAACTGGGCATTGTGTAAGGTGTGGGGCAGCAACATGTTTGTATGTGGGAAGGATGAGCAGGGATGTGAAGGAAAACAAGTGAATGGTGGCTGGGGCATAGTAGCAAAAGAAGTGCACTCACATGGAGTTCCAAAATTAAAAGATAAAAAGCCATTCGCTGTGGAAGAATGCCATTCACCTAGTGCAAAAAAAGGTACAGTGGCAATGCTCAGGCGTGGCCTGTGCAGGTAAGAGTGGTGAGGTGGGGGGGGATTCGACATACGATGGTGAGAAAAACTTAAATAAAAAACAAAGGAAACCATGGCTTTCTGTTTTTAAATGTAAGTTTGGAGTGGTGTGGCTCACTGGTTAGAGGCGGCAGACCCGGAAGCAGAGAACGGCCCGGGACCAGGGGTCAATTCCCGACGCAGCAGGGTCGTGGACCAGGGTCAGCGGACTCGATAATTCTAGCTTCGGTGCCTACTCTAACCAGGGATCACACTCGGCAACTCTGGGCATTAGCTTGCCTCATCTCTACAACGGCCCCCCATATTCGCCGGGGATGCCTGGTTTCACCTTGGAGATACCCAGTAGGGACCATCTCACAGGGATAGCCAGGACGGGTTCCCCAGCGGTCTACAGCGCCACAACGCCTCAGGGCAGCAGTGCGCTTTACAAGAACACATACATTACATACATTACATTACATTTCCCTCGTCATCGTATGTTGAATCCCCCCTATCCCACCCCACCCCCCCAGCCCACCGCTCTTACCTGCATGGGCTGTGCCTAGAAATACTCCAGGGGAAACATAAGAAGAATAGTGAAGAAAGCCATTGAATAAGGAGCATGCAACTTGGAAAGACAATTAAGTCATCCAGTCACAGACAAGGGTTGACCCAAAACGAACTCCATGTACTGGGGACACTAGATCTATGAAAACAGACATCTATGGGTACGTGTTAAGGCAGGAAAGTCAAAAACCAGGTTCATGGAACTGAGATAGGCAAAAAGCCATCTAATCAAGAGCAAGGAGCCAACCAAAAGCCTACTCTGTGTATTCTAATGTAGACAATAGGTCTTTGAGAATAGGAAGCTAAAGTTCTCAGTGTGTGGGACCAAAAGATAGTTTTTGGAGACATCTTTTCATCCCAATACCTAATACAACAGCTCTGTGGCGAGTTGTACTCACAAAACAAAAAAACTATCCATGGGTCTAATAGGTCTAAACAGACCATATAACAAGCAAAGACCTAAAGAGCTGTGTTCCTATTCTCAGGGGACACTACCTTAAAAAAGGAAAATCCTGAAAAAGGACGGATTACCATCACTCACCGAAGTGACATGCTTCATCATCTGGGATCTCCTCCTGGTTGCACAGTGGTGCAACCAAGGGCTAAAACCTCTCTCTGAGAGGGGAGCTTGCAGATGTTTTCAATACAGTGTGATAAATTTAGGGACCTCTTTCAGATCCTACAGATGTGAATGGATATTGTGTATGAGAGTCATGGACGCAGTGCATGAAAGTGAAGAGTGATGATAAAATTGGGTAGCAGAAGATTTTTTTTTTTAAGTATCCTCTGTCATCCAAATTAAAAACAGTGCAAAATACAAATACACCAGATTGGAACAAATACAACCAAGTAACCTGATACTAAGGTGTTAAGATCCTCCGTAATTTACAGGATGCTGTTGACACCTGTATTTTATGAGGAATGGACCTCACATCACCTGGCGACAGCTCAGGAATTGAGGCCCGCTCTGTCCGTCGGTACCCCAGGCCACTTCTGAATTGGAAACGGGAGGACCTCCAACAACATCCGGTAAATTACAGAGGATCTTAACACCTTAGTATGAGATTTCTTGGTTGTATTTGTTCCAACCTGGTGTATTTGTATTTTTTTTTAAATGGTATTATTATCTTCACTACGCAATAGCAAATGTTCAATGTGGTCCTGAGGAAGGCCAAGGATTAGTTATATTCCTAGAGGCTGAAACATGTAGACCAGTTACATCCAAGCAGTTATTTTATTAAAACTGCCTTTGCACTATTTTTAAATTGGATGACAGAGGATACTTATAAAAAATGTTTTCTTCTGCTACCCAATTTTATCATCACTCTCCACTTTCATGCACTGCGTCCATCACTCTCACACAAATATCCATTCAAATCTGTAGGATCTGAAAGAGCTCCCTACATTTATCACACTGTATTGAAAACATCCTCGAGCTCCCCTCTCTCAGAGAGAGGGTTGAGGCCCTTGGTTGCACCACTGTGCAACCAGGAGGAGATCCCAGATGATGAAGCATGTCACTTCGGTGAGTGATGGGAATCCGTCCTTTTTAAGGATTTTCCTTTTTTAAAGAAGTGTCCTCTGAGAATAGGAACACAGCTTGGTCTTTGCTTGTTATATGGTCTGTTTGGGTCTATTAGACCCGTGGATAGTTTGTTTGTTTTGCGAGTAACTTTAGGGTAATATATACACGCATGGTCTTTAAATGTTCTCTTAGACCTTCTATTCGTCATTGGTTGATATTGTGAGTTGTACTCCCACACTGTGCTTGCTTGATTAAATAAGGGGTTGATATTACAAGTTTATAGTGAAGGTCTTTACAATCTGAAGCCCCTAGGACTAGTTTTGAAACTTTTGAGTTTTGTAAAGATGTAAACAATTGAAATACGTCATGTGCACAGGGAGGGAAACTCTCTAGATCAGCTTTAAAACAAAGCTGCAGAAGAACGGGCACTAACTTTCGGTAAGTTGCAATCTTCAAATTTGGACTAAGTAAAATACAGAAGAGGCAGAAAGTCGTCTTTTAAATCTTTACCAGAGTTAGCCGGTGACAAGCAGATTAATAGTTTGATGGGTCGCAGTAGAAGAATTTTTATTTTTCGTTTGAACTGAACACTTTCCAAGCAGTGTCATATTAATGTTTTTTGGGGACTCGGGCAAGTCATTTTTTTGAGCGAGGCCCTGTTCGCAAATACTGTGAATTATATTACCAATTTTCTGCTAATTAAACAGGTATGATACCTAAAATATTGAATCATATGTTAGATTTTCCAAAAAGGTGTCACACAAAACAAGCCGAAATATGTCTTGTCTAGCCTTTAAAACCTTAAAGTTGCACTGGGTAGAGAGAAATGAAGTCTGAGAGAGAGAAAGCAGCAGCGGCGGCTCATCTGCTAAGGCAGAGGAGCGTTGCACCACCAGTGAAAATTGAAAAATTAAATGGTAAAAACAAAGGTTATCATTTGATTTTTTCCTGCTCACTTCCTGGAGTTGAGCCAAGGGTGTGGCCGTCCATTCTGACACAACACAGCTGCCAGAAGGAAGAGGAGTGATGGCACTGCTTCAAGTGCGCATGACAGTTTGACCAGCCGTCTAAGCCCGGGCAAACCGTCATGCCCACTTCGATCTCTCCTCCCGAGCTGTGCTGTATAGCCGGGTGGAGAGCAAGCCCAGGGTCGTAGCCCCTTAGTGAGCACCTGGCTAGGGTGCTCACACCAACAGCACTGCTCTCATACAGGGTAATACCAGTGTGATAAAAGCATCTAGATTGGCTTTGGGGAGTGTGTGGCATGCCGGGAGTCAAGGCCAGAAGAGCACGGACACTGCAGGTGACAGGTAAGCATTTTTTCAATTATTTTTCCCGCGCTGCCTCCCTGCACTGCCTCCCCTGCGCTGCCTCACCACTTTAATGCCCCAGCAGCCGCCACTGAGGGTCAGACAAGGAGGGAAAGAAGATGAGACAGAAGTAGAGGTCGCAGTGAGAGAAAAATCTCTTTCAAAGAACAGCCCCTTTAGAACATATGGGTCTTGGCAAATGGCCACTTTGAATCTTTTTTTAAAAGACATCACATGGGTACAAACTGAGTGAAAATCAGGCTGTGCTTATTTGTGGAATAAATGAGTCCGTCAAAGAAAAAACATCAGGCAGCCAGAGCCCTTGCTCAGCTCGGAGTACTTCCGCCCCCTGACTGCGCCCTCTCTGCCTTGCACCCAGGCGGCATCAATCTTTCCCCGTGACGCCTCACAGAAAGCCCCCTAACGCAATGACACAGGCGGCTGCTCATCCGCCCGTTCTTCCTGGCCTCAGCTGAAATCCAGTCGGCAGCAGCTCATCTGCAGCTTACTATCGACCCGGCAGCTACACAAGAGGCCGCCACGTCTTTCCTTCAACACACTAACTTGTTTGTCAATAACTCTTCTGGCTCCGGACTGCACCCCTCCTTTCTTGCCTAACAGCGAGGTGGCAGGGAGTGAAAGGTGCATAGAGCTGGGAACGGAAGTGCGTCACACAGAACCAGCACTGCGGATCTAATGGGATGGAGTGTGGGCCAAGGGTTCAGAGAGACTTGGGCCAGAGTCTTGGCATGGGAAAGGTGACTTGCCTTCCTGTCTTGGATGAGTGCCAGGTCTGGCTTCCTCTCATTGGTGCAAGTGCATCTCTAAATCCTGGGAGGCGGGAGATACAATGCCCGAAGAACCAATGAGGCGAAGCTTTTCTGTAGATTATGTATCTCTCATTCTAGAGCCAGTAGGCATGGGTACATCTTCCACTTCAAACCAAATGCAAGGCTCAGGGTGGAAGACGAATTAGTGCACACATCCGTTCTGAATTTTTCTAATTAGTGGTGGAGGCACTCGGCTATGGAGTTTTATACCTGTGCCAACCTCTGGCCTCACAGAACTCCCTGTGGGGCTAAAGCCCAGGTAGAACTGTGTCCTAAGGGAGAACGAGTCTAGTGATTGTAATGTAGGTTGTAGATGAAGAAGGTTTATTGGCTCTTAGTTACAAGAAAGTAGATAGCTAAGCTGTTAAGTAAGCTCCACCAGGAGCAGCCTCCTTGCTACTCAGTCCATACACTCCAGCCGACACGCTCAACCTCACCAGAGACTCAAGCTTTCCATTACATCCCCAAACACTCCAGCATTCCACTACACCACATCCATACTGGTGGAGATGCAGGGACTTGGAACACTAGGAGGGGGGGGGTGCAGTAAGATACGACACACTGCATCAAGCCTTTCAGTGAATGCCAGCTGTACAGGTTGCTTAATAAATTAATCAAAGTTCAATGATTGCGTGAGACGATGCTTCTCTGCAGTGCGACATCTTTCCCATTGCCGCATAAACTTATAGAACAGCTTCTGAAATTGTGATCCGTGTGGAAGTAGAACATGGGATCACTGGGCTTATGCAGGCTACTGTGCCACCAGCAGTAGAGGCCTACGGGTGATATTTCAGCGATGTAGGCTGTCATCTACCCACAAAAATCTACTGATGGTATGTAGAGCTGCTTCTATCATTGGTCTAAGTATACAACATCTCAGTTCACTTGCTGGTCACAGAGCATTAAAGACCCTCCACAACTTTCCCTAACATGGTCCCAGCGGAATGGCATTAGCTTCATTCTGGAGGCAAGATTCTTAAAAACTGGACACCTGGGAAGTTGGAGGGTATCCTGTCAAATACAGTTTTCATCTAAAACATTCAGAAGAAGGCTCATTAAAAAGTATGATCTGGAATGACATGCAAATATCCTAAAAGCCTCCAATGGGCTTAGAAAGCTCAATAAAATCCTTAGCAAACAGGAAATGTCGGATGACAGGAAAATAATATGGACTATAATAATCTATTTAGAAAAAGGCAAAGGAATGGACATCTTTTTCCTCCTTTGGTTAAAACAATGGGGCGGTTTTGAAGCTCTAAAGTTTGAAAATCCTGCTCTCTTTGTTTCCTGCCTGAAGCAGAATTATTTGCAAACCAATCTTAAACGGGTATTTGAAAAAGATTAATGGATTCAGGTTCTCACTTCTACCAGCTGCAGAGATATTGGCAGATTGGAAAATTTCTAAGAGACTTTTATGCAAATGTTGCCGAATTTGTGGCAACAGAGACAAATCTCTAACATATCTATTGCGTTCCTGTCCCAATTTGATAATGCAACGTAGAAACATTGTACAGCCATATTTTAAAAGTTTTGAAATTCGTCTATTAATGAAACAATTCTCAAATGCTTTTTAGGTGAACATATCCAGCTGACTGCTAGACTATGACATTTGTTTGATTTCTCTGTAATCATACTGGAAAATGGAAATGTATATTTGCATGTGATTGATTGGTAACTTACTAAAAATAGAAAATCAGATGTTTTTAATTCAAGAGAAAGGCCATATGAGTATCCTATGTGATAAATTGATTAACGTATTAGTTATTGTGATATGCACTTGTTTTTTAAATTTCAACAGATTTTATTAGCACATTTTTCCATATATACATACAGTACAGTGGTAACGTTAATCTATTTATTAATCATGTTTGTTTATAACATTCAGATGAGCATTTTTGAATGGTCTTAATTTACTACCGATAAAGTTTCTAATAATTATAATACTAATAAAAATAATATTAATAATAATAATAAACAGATGGTCTCTATCAGGGGAATTGGGGATATCTCAAAAGGTCTGCCGAGCTACCTAACACCGAGTAAGACAAATGTTTCGGGAAGGAGTGGCAGCTGATTGTAATTGCAGACTTCCAGGGTCGGGCTGGACCCTAGATAACCTTACAACATGCCATCCGACATCTTACCAGTGCACACTCACATGTAGAGTCCAGTGGACTCCACCAAGGGGGTCAGACTGGCCTCGTGGGCAGTCTGACAGCGCCCGATGGGCTGGCCTCGCACATCGGTGTGTAGGCCAGTTTTTTAGCAGTACGTAGGCCTGTTTTATGGCCAGTTGGCCCTTTTTTCCTATTGATTTCACTGATATTGCCACTGACATAGCCTACAGCAAACACAAAAGCACGAAGTTTCCCCTACCTTGTAAAATACCCATGCAACATGCCTTCAAAAGTTCAAAACTGGCCTGATTTGCAAATTTGGGCCACTTTTTCTGCTATGTTATTGGCTAGCGGGGACCACTTTTATATTGGTGCCCAGGGCTATTTTGTATCCCAGTCCGACCGTGTCCACCAGTCACTCATTCAGGAAATCTCTGTGGCAAGGTAGTGCCACACCAGTGCATTATTTCAATAGCCAACCCTATGCTGCTGAACTTTTATGTGTAACCTACTTGCTGCATCTCAGGAGTCAGGTGGATCTGTGTTCTAGACAGGTACTTCCCATATCTAGCTTACTTCCAGTGTGCTGAGATGGCTTGAGACTAGGAGAAGAGTAGAGAAAACTACCCACCGGGGCTTGAAAAGGTATATTGCTGGAGCGTGCAGCCCTTGGGTCCCATAAGACCTTTCACAATGTTCCAGTACAGCTTTGCCCAGGAGGGGATCATCCTGAAGTAATCACACAGCCTGTGTAATATAGGTTGAATCCAGAATTACAATTCTACACAGTCTGCAGCTCTAATTTGTCATCCTTCTGCCGGACCATTCATTGTCACTCATATCAGACTCAGACCATGATCCTGGCCCACACACCCTTTCAGTCACTAACTGAGCTAATGATCTCCGTTGTTGAGAGATAGAAAGGCAAGATCCACATGGACCAGGGATGACTCTTAAGGCCAGGTTAACATTTTACTGTATTTTCTGTGTTATATCACAATCCACACTACCCCAGTTATAACATTTTTAACCTCAACTGGGTGAATTTTGTAAGATCCATGTACAGTCCAATAATGTAATTCTGGCCAAATGCAACTATGATCTAGTAGGAGAATGCCACAAAATGAAAATTATTATTAGCTGCAAACCACAGGAGTTGGCCACTGTAATGTAAATTGCCATGCCAGCAGAAGATGGCCTCACGATGCCCCGGGTTTTTGGACTATGTGCAGTGGGATTGACCACTGACCTACAGCTGGTGGCCAAAACAGATACATGCAGGAGGCACCATAAGAGATTTTTCCAAGTTTAGTCAGATCACCAAAGAGCATCTATTCACCTTAACCCTAACATGACGGCTCCCTTTTTCTGACCGCATTTATGTCATGCAACAAATAACCACAATTCTTGGCATGATGTTCCCTGAAAAATGAGCCATGGCCTTGATCACCACTTTATTCTCATCCCCACATATAGCATTGCGGTATGTCATGTAATAATTGGGTCTCAATATATACGAGAAGGAATTTCAGGGACTGTGGCTATTTCTTGTGAAATGAGACATTGCACAGTGTGGGAAACAGTAGGATTTCCCCAACCCTACATAAATGGAAATCTGGTTTAACTTCCTGCAAGACATTATAATAAATATCTAAATCTGAGGCACAAGGGGGCTCACAAAAAAATCACAAGATAGGGGACAGATGAGTGCAAAATTGAAGTAGGGTGAGAGCAGCGAGCCTTAATTAATGAGAAATGAACAGAAGACCGAAATATGTGTCAGGCGTTCATGGGACGTTGACATCTTTGTTTGGAGCTCCACAGGGCCATTTTTGTTTTAACTTTTGCTGGGATACAACCTAAAACACCAATAAAACTTTTTTTTTTAAGTGAACCATGGTCATGTACTAAGCTCTTCCAACATAATACTTGAGTGTTATTTAATTTGTTTTCAGATTTACACATGGTTACTATTGCCCCATTTCTGTCTCAGACAGCTTGTCACTGTTTATATTTGCACCCAAGCAAAGGATGCAACAGTAAAGTTTGTTGAACTGACCCTGAGGCCAAAGCTGCTTGCCATGAATACCTGCAAATGAAAAGGATGGTTCTGTGTGCTGAATACCCTGTATAAATATAAATTCCTTCCGACCATGAGGTTCTGAAAAACAGCAAGTTGAGAATTGAAAGAGTGAACTTCCACCACACGTAAATTATTAAAAAGAGCCGCATTTCACAAGGCATGAATATTCAACATAGATACGGATGGCGCGAGAAGAAATTAGTCCAATTTATACGGGATGAAATCAATCAGTTAAAATACAAAGACTGGAAAAAATTTAATTTGAGAAAGATCATTAATAATTATGACATGATTATAAACTTTGAATGCAGGGTCTACTAATTGGAAGATGAAAAAAGAAATCTGAAAAGAATATTGTAAAGGCTAGATTGGTAGCTGAGCTTAAAAAATCACATGCAAAATAATTTTCTTCCATGGCGGTTACCACTGTGGTGCAAGGAATCTACTCAAGATTACTGCAATTAGGGTGTTGATCCCCACCTCCGTTAGGCAGTACATGTATTGGTTCATATTGTGGATTCCTGAAGCCTAATTTTTATGTTATAAGGTGAAACAGAAAAGACAAAGAAGAGAGGACCAATCATGTCTTGAAAATCTTCCCTGCTTACATTATGAAATATGGGTTTGATTATAAAAATATTGACAGGCCCCAAACCACTCTGTAAAGCTTAACCATTGACAAAGCTACTAGGTTTACGTGGCTGGTAAGGTTATCGTGGTTATGCAGCTAAGTTATCTAAATTGTGTGGCAAAAAATGCAAATTATATTGCACTTTCTCTGACAGTATGATTTTCAACCATTTGAGCTAGAAACAAAATTTCTTGTGAAGGGGCGTGGCTTGGATGCCGAGCGGACTGGCAGCGTGAGCCCGGAGCTCCGCTCCCGATCCCCGCTTTTATCCTGAAAAACTGCACGACATCCACCCTACAATGCATCATTCGATCACTTAAGGACACCTGAACAGCAAGGAACCCCCAGATGACGGAATTGGGGTGCCCACGGCGCTCATCGGCTCGTGCGAAATACGAAGAAGCGCTGAGGGGGCGATGGAACAAGATGGCGCCCGGAGCTGGTTCTCGAAACTCCTGAAGGCGAGGTCCCCTTGGTGACTCCCTGAGGGGGGCGGCCCGAGACGAAGGGGTTGGCACCCGAGTCCGCTGTTTTATTCCACCGTACTGTGAGAAGAGGAGCTTGCCGAACCTACAGCCTGGGTAGGTCGGGTGTCTTACGGACAAAGATTGAGGAGCGTAAGATGGCGGCCGCCCTGGCACCCGCAGGCCGCGGAGGGCACGGTGCCTAACAGCAGTGCGGGAGGCAAGATCATCCAGGTTCGGAGCGCATTGGGCACTGGGCGCGCATCCGACCGCACCCTGAGAGAGGCCTTGGTTCCCACGACGATGAGGCGCGAAGCGCCCCCCCTGAGCGATCACCCAACGGAGGGCCGAGGTGCGGGCCTGGTCGCTGGAGCGACACCAGTGAGAGGGAAGAGGGTCCGGAAGACCGGATGACTCCGGGACGACATCGATTGGAGCCAGCGGAGGCCGCACTGGCGAATTGAATCCCACTCTCCCTGAGGGGCCTGGTGGCCTGGGGACAGAGCTGACTTGAATTTTGCTGAGGACGGAACGAGGGCTTGGGCTGCCATGCTGAACGGACTGCGGCGCTCCCTGCCAACTTTGGACATTGAATATTGAAGACGCCCTTCACTGGGTGGCCGGAGAGAGTTCCGTGATCTTTCCCCCCCCATCTTTTCTCCAGTGAAAGCAATGGGGAAACCTAGAGGCAAAGGGGAGGAGGCTGCGAATTCGGGAGCGGCGGAAGGCCCACCACAATCCTTGACGGACTTGCAGCAGCTGCAAACTTGCATCCTGGAAGCCATACAAGCCATCAAGGAGGCGCTACAACAAGACATTGCCCAAGTGGCGACGGGCCTGGGGCTATTGTGAGCCGACCATGACAAACTGAAGGATAGGGTCAAGGCTGCGGAAAACACCCTCAAAGAGATACTGCCCGATCATAAGTCTATGGAGGGGAGACTGGGAGACGCACTGGACCGCATCCAGGCCTGGGAGAGGAGGGCGGAGGATGCCGAAAACCATAACAGGCGCAACAACGTGCGCTTTACCGGAACAGAAAGAAGGGGACGATATGGTGGGCTACCTCGAGCGGTGGCTGAGGACGGAGGTGGCACCAGAGGGCCTTTCTCCCTTCTCACGCTGGAACGAGCTCATAGGGTCCCGGCTCGCCCTCCTAAACCGGGCCAAATGCCCCGCCCGGTGGTGATAAAATTGCTGCATTACAAGGACCGAGACTGGGCTGTTACAACGAGCAAGGGATGTGGGTCCTTTCCAGGTGGACAATAGCAGGGTGACGCTTTTCCCTGATTACACGTACGAGACGCAGAAACTACGGGCCTCGTTCTTGTCACTCAAAAAAGAACTTCGAGCTGAGGGTCTGGCGTACTCACTTCTATTTCCGGCCAAACTCAGGGTGGTGGTGGACGATTAGGCTCTATTCTTCCACAACTCGGCAGACACCTGGGCGTGGTGGGACATGTACAAAGCTGGCATCGACGAACGAACCCAACAGTCGACCAGAAAATCGCAGAGGATCCGAAAGCGCCGACAGAGAGCCAACAAACCGACGGAATCACAGACTGAAGGCGAGAGAAAGGCCGCGCTGCAAGCGGTAATGGAGCTGTCGGGGACTACAAGATCCAGATCGTGCGACAGCTCGGAGGCGGAGGGCCTTGTTACTGGATCAGAAGCAGAACAATCAGACTTTAACAGTGGTAAGGGCCCGTCGTCACGCCACAGACGTCGGGAGGCCTTATGGACGAATGACACTGTAGATGCCCCACGTGGGGATGGTAAGGTGCCTGGGGGGTGCCTTTGCTGGCGACTGGCAACAAACACTGAGAAAGGGATGGAACGCTGGACTTGCAGGGGGGGATCTTGGGCTGGAAATACTGGGATTAGGTTGATTACTTTTGGAGCCGAGCAACGCCTTTCGGGCCCATAAGGCCACCGTAGTGTCGACTGCGGGATAGTCGGGTTGTTGGGGGTAGGAAGCTAGTTCTTCAAAAGTTTGGATGGGAGCTGCGCTTGCTAAGCTGGGCCCTGTTCTGGGGGGGAGGGAGCTTAGAGCAGTTGGGGGCACTCGAGGCGAGGTGGGTGGGGGAGGGGGTTCCGTTGAGTTGGTTTTGGGGGGGGGTGTGACCCTGTGCGCCAGGCTGAACGCCGTTACTGGACTCTGCAGTGCAATGTGTGATTATGGCTAATAATGGACGAGTGAAGTGTATAACCTGGAATGTGAGGGGTCTGCACACGATGGCACGGAGGCATAAAATACATGCATACTTGGTTCGAAGAGGGGTGCAGATAGCGCTACTGCAGGAAACGCATCTGACAAAACAAGAGGGTATAGCGTTACAGAGAAGGTGGAGTGGACAACTGTTTCACACTACATATTCCGCATTCGCTAGAGGGGTACTGATTTGGATACGAGCGGGGACTCCTTTTCAAGCCAGTAAGCACATCATAGACCCGTAGGGCAGGTTTGTGGCGGTGGAAGGGAAACTGAAAGGCAAGGACATAGCGCTCTGCAGTGTATATGCGCCTAACATAGACCAGGCGGCATTTTTCACCAAACTATCTGGCGCTTTGGCAGGGTTTTTGGCTGGCCCCATCATAATGGGAGGGGATTTCAACTCGGTGATCGATGTGAACCTGGATAAATCCCACCCTCGGCTGGGGACGTCTCCTATGCACCGGCTGGCGAAGCGCAGAGTGCAATGGCAGGAGAGTTGGGAACTCCAGGACGCCTGGCGGGTGCACCACCCAACGGTGAGGGATTATTCCTTCTACTCCGGGTTGCACGACCTCCACGTCCGCCTGGACTCTTTCTTGTGCTCCTCACAGGTGCTACCGGTGGTATCCAACTCAGAATACCTTGCACGCACTATCTCTGACCACAATCCCCTATTGCTGACCCTCATTTGGATGACTAAAACTTCGTGGGTCTCGACATGGCAGCTAAGGCCGGACACGCTAGATGACTTGGTGTTCAGGGAGGAGCTGGGGGACCGGGTCATGAGCTACTTCGAGGAGAATGAGGGCACGGCACCGACTAGAGCGTGTGAGTGGGATGCTTTTAAGACAGTTGTCAGGGGCCATTGTATAGGAAAGTACACGGGGGCTTGTAAATCTTTGCTGGACGATCTGGACAGAGCAGAAACAACCTTGCGCGCTGCCGAGAAGGAGCGCCCCAACCGTCCTGAGTTACAAGAGACGGTGAGCGCCGCTAGGGAAGCGGTGGCTGTAAATAAATACATAAATAAATAAATAAATACATGTACATTTAGAGATGGAACGGCTTTGCTGTTTCGACCATATTCCTACACAATGAGGGCACACGAGGAGGGGGATAAAGCGGGGAGGCTGCTGGCCTGGTTGGCCAACCCCACAAGACGAAGCCACCCTATTCTAGCCGTTGAAGGTGAGGACGGCCAGGTCCGCCACACCCAGGCGGAAATTTTAGAGCGTTTCCGCTCGTACTACGAGACGCTCTACGAGAGCGCGCTTGAAGGGCGGGAGATGGAGATAACCGCTTTCTTGGAGGGCCTGCAGCTGCCACACTTGGAACCAGAACAGACGGAAGTGCTGGGCAGGGGTATAGAACTGGGCGAGAATAGAAGTGCGGTGACGAAAATGGCCAGAAACAAAACCCCGGGCCTAGATGAGCTTCCAGTCGAATTTTACAGCAAGTACATTGATTTACTTGCCCAGAGGCTTCAGGCGGTGTACAACGAAGCTAAGGCTCGAGGGGGGCTGCCCGCTTCCATGTGCGAGGCGCTCATGATTCCGCTCCTGAAGCCAGGTAGAGAGAGCAAACACCCAGCCTCCTACAGGCCACTGTCCATGTTGACGGTGAACTACAAAATCCTGAGTACCATCCTGGCGACCAGGCTACTGCAGCACATGACGGGGTTGGTCCACAGTGACCAGTCTGGCTTCATTCCAGCGAGAAATACGACTGCTAATATACGCAGATTGATTTGCCTCTTGGGGGTACAGTGGCCTGCCACGCACACGCCGGTGGTCTTGTCGATCGACATCGAAAAGGCATTTGACAACCTGGAGTGGGAGTACCTTTACAAGGTTATGCAACACTTCGGCCTTGGGGACGGGTACATAGGTTGGACGAAAGTCCTATATGCCTCAGCGGTTGCGCGAGTGCGGGTGGGTCCCCTTGTGTCGGACCCGTACCCGGTCAACCGAGGCACCAGACAGGGATGCTCCCTATCTCCCTTGCTGTTCGTTTTGGCGATTGAGCCCTTCGCGGCGGAGGCCCGGAAAGGGCACTCGTTCGCGGGCTTGACTTATGGGGGACAACCACACCTTGTCTCGCTATATGCAGACGATCTCCTGCTATATCTGGAAAACCCGAGGGAGGCCCTGGAGGGGGCAGAAAGGCTACTGGTGGCCTTTGGCAGATTGTCTGGGCTGCGGGTGAATTGGCCTAAGTCGTGCCTTTTCCCGCTTCGTCACGGGGAAGAGGAACCTATCATCCGTACACAGTTGACCTGGGCGCCGACCTGCCTGAAGTATCTGGGAGTCTACATTTACCACAGGGCCGCGGACCTTCTGGAAGGCAACGTGGGTCGCTGTATACGGGCGCTGCGTGGCAATATGACCTTCTGGGCTACTCTCCCGCTGTCGGTCACGGGACGCATACCCCTGGTAAAAATTATAGCCCTGCCGCGCCTCCTCTATTATTTTCGCGTGCTGCCTGTCTGGATAGCTCGGTCGGTCTTCCGACAGCTGAGTTCTTTATTGATCTCCTTCCTTTGGGGTACGAGCAGGCGCAGAATTGCTCTGAAAACGCTGCTCCGGCCAAAGGATGAGGGAGGCATGGTAGTCCCCGACTGAGCTATACTACCTGGCTGGCCAGCTGCAGACCTTCTCGCAGGAGGTGGCGCGGGCGTACCGTGGACCGGAGGAGGACAGAGAAGTGGGCACCCCCCGCCATGTGCTAGCCTTTATCACCTTACAGCAAAAATTGTTCCTTGGAGATCTGTCACTGGAAGAGCAGACGTACAGACTCTGCTGGAACCGAGCGCAGAAACTGATGTTAAAGATTAGACTGCAAGACGTCAACATTATCGGCGCCATCTTGCCCCTTTTCAAGCCCATTCGTGCGCGTAAGCGGCAGCCATTTTGAATGCCATGGCCTCCCTGCCCCTCGCTGATAGCCAGCGTGTCTCTCTCTCTCTTAACCTCGCAAGCATTCCCCCGCACGCTGACAACCCCCGCTCTCTCATGCCTTGGGTCATAAACCCCTCTTCAGCGCAGCTTCACCACGGAATCCCATCCTGTTCCCAGCGCGACACCTCCCCTCATTCCTTTCATGGCCTCAAACCCTTTTGACGCAAACCCCCTTTTCCTGTGTCCCCGTTTGTCTTCCTTGTTCCCAGGCCACCACCTGGCCCTGCGGATACTGTTTATTACCCCGTACAGTAGGAAGTTTCCCCTCCCCATCAAAAGACCCCCGAACCGATCAAAGCCCCCACCCCATGAGATCCGATCAACCCCATGCATTCCGTGAATCGGCGGAATGCCCTGCTGTGCGACAACCATCACCTGTTGTGACCGGGGTGGGGAATCCAACTGTAAATGTATGTGGGAACGGGTCTGAAGGGGAGATTCTGAGGATGTTCTTTCAAGTACTAAAGTATTGCGAGAATGTGTTATGTGCAATAAAGGTCGTAAACCCTAGTATAAGAGGCCAGGCCTCAGAGATGTGGTTAGAGCACCTCGTGACGATACTTGCTGTCTGAATTGAAGTGTTCTCCTCCGGAGAGAATAAAATCCTCGTTTCCTGCCTTCCAGTCTCCAGCGCCTGCTTCTTCATTGATTAATATTGGTGGGTCATAGAGGCGATACCGCCGGGCAACATAAAAGGGTCTTTGGTTACCGGTTGTCTTTGGAACCCTTTTTAACAATTGGCGTCCCAAACGTGGGGCCCATCAGCGACTCGTGGATCCAGTGGGAGAGGTCCCGACGACAGAGTGAATGACTGCAACGATCGGAAGGTACCCTGTCCGATAGACCCTCGTCTGACAGCCGATCATCCGAACTTCACTGGTTCCGAACAGACCTCTCTCGAGTGATCTGCGGTCCTGACTGGGAACCATCAGGAGTGCCACGAGAAGTACGAAGAGAAGAGGACGATCGGGCGCTGGATTCGGAAGACGAGAAACTGTCCATGCGGTCCGGGTAAGGTCGTGTAAACACGACAAATTGCGAAAGTGATAGATAATTGAAAATAATTGATAATTGTTGAGAAAATACTAGTATTACTTTTTGTTAATTTATTGGAGATTCACTGTCTACAAACGGAGAAACAACAGGCTCTCCCTTTATAAACAGCGAAGGATAGGTACGCACCCGTCGGACCTATCTTTCTCCCCCACTGAACAATTGCCCCTTCCCCCCATTGATTAACTGTTATAGATTGTTTTCTGGAGATTCTCTGTCTGCAAACAGGGAAAAATAGGTCCCCTCTTTACAGATAGTGAAAGGGTAGGTGACGCGAACCTTTGCGAGCCTACTTATTCTCCCCATTGACCATATTGATTTTTTATTTTTGACCTAACATTGATCGCTCAGAATTGGTTCATTAGGTATTCACTACGTGCAAACAACGTAGAATAGAAATATTCTGTCTAGTCTTTGCGCGCAGTGATAAGATAGGTAGTGCTGACTATTATCCCATTGTGATCCGTCATGCCTGTCTTCTCCCCACTGGTTAGTAGCCTGTTTAGCCCGGACCGCTTATTAGAGATGAACCATCCGGCTCCGCTGGAAGGCACCCCTAATAAGGACATGTTCACAAAGCATGGATTAGTCGCTATAGCCTATAGCCAGCTGTGGCATAAATATACGAAAAAGGATCGAGAAAGTCAGTGGCCACTGATAGGATCCTTCGAAAATGATAGAATAATCGCACTAGAAACAGCTCTTGGTAAAAACAAGACGACGTCCACTATGCTTGACAGCTTCGGCATGTGGCAAAAAGAAGCCGAACAACGCAAAAGGAGAACTGAGAGTAGGTTGGGAAAAGAGCTGCGGAAAGCAGCCCACCTAGCAGCCCAGAAACTAGAGAAAGAGATAAAAGAAAGAGAGGATACCAAACAGAAGCTAGAAATAGAAACATCAAACCAGTGCCTGGTTAGAACTCCCTCCACGCTCTACCCTGATTTACACTCAAAACAGCGAACCAACGATGATCTGCTGCTAGGTCCTCCGGTCATCCACATGCCCCCTCCATATGCCCCTTCCCAACCCTTAGCCCAGCACCCACTATCCCCAGGTACCAGCGGGAGTAGCACCACGGCTTCAGCCCCCATGGCCTCCGTGCCGGCTGAACTCCTCGTATTAGATGTTACGCAAACGACAACGCCGGGCGACCCAGAAGCCCGAAGGGTTGATCCTGTTAGAGCATATAGACTAAGCAAACATGAACGAGCAGGGGTCGACAAGATAGCAAAGATACTGGTAGAGAAGAGGGAGGATGAAGAGTCCGTCACGGATGTGTTTAATTCTTATACTGGGAGTCACAGACGGCATTTTACTGTACAACTGTGTTACCACGTCTTAAATGCATACGAGGACCGATATCAAGAAAAAGGTCCACAGAGCCTAACGACTCTGTACCGGAAGGTTGATATCGGGGATGAGAGTGAGAGTGATGTGACGGACCTCCTTACGCGTACGCTTGAGGTTTTCCGCCACCTCACTGAACAAAAGCCGAAAACCAAGTCCACTACCTCCGTAGCAACCAACCCACAAACTGAACGACCTAACACTATGATGCCGATACGAGAGGCTGCCCCTTACTGGGTTCCTCCACGAGGTGAAGGGACTCACGATGACGCAAACAACAAAGATGCAAAGGGAAGGGTAGTATACAATTGGGTCTACCAACCATGGGACCGACAAGAGATTCTGACCTTCCGGAAATCTCTGCCTGACCTACGTAAAAACCCCACTGCCTTCTATACTGAGTTGGGTACGGTCCTAGGTTCGACGATTATGACTCTAGCTGACATCGACTTGTTTTTCGGGTTATGTCTACCAGCTGATGTGTGGAAGCAAATCCGGAAAGTCGACCACTCTGAGCTGTTTGGACATAACTGGTCACAACTTGATGGCATAGACAGACAACGAGAACCCGGACAAAAGCCTTTAAAAGCCATTTTAGACCTCCCGGATAAAATCGTGCAGAAATTAAAAACCCTGATCCCAGAAAAGAAAGTGGACTGGTCGATAGTAACGGCTTGTCGCCAGAAACCTCAGGAGGATGTATCGGAATACTTCTCCCGGTTTGAAACGGTGTTCTCCGATTACAGCGGCCAGGACCTGACCACTGCAACCGGACACCATCTGTTTGTCCAGAACTACGTTAAGGGCTTATCACCGGAGGTCTCGCAGAAACTGCAGGCCAGTGAAAGTAGTTGGGCAGCCTCCAAACCTACGGCTATCCTCCAGATGGCCCAATATTATGAGCATCAGAAAAACGAAAACGATAGAACAACAGAGAGGAAGAAGAAAGAATTAAAGGAGAGGGTGATGATAGCACAACTGCAAGGGGTGACTCTGGGACGAGACCAATACCGGGGAAACCATCAGATGAACGTCCCTAAAACGGCACCTCCCAAAGACCGTGCTTCAACTCCCCACATTGGACGTACAGACATTAGGGAGGACCAGTGTGCCTTCTGTAAAGGATCGGGCCACTGGAAATCTCAGTGCCCGGTTCTTTTGGAACTCACCAGAAATAGAGATCCTAGAGATTCAGCAAACGAACCAAGATATAGGGGACCACAGCGAGGGCCCCCAAACAACGCAACTAATGATAGATCCAGTAGACCAAACACATTTGACCGACCCCGACAGAACCAATGCCAGCAATCTGACTACGATGACGTTCATGACTTTGCATAGGACTGCCTAGGGCAAGGGAGGGATCCAGTCGAGCTCCATGTTGACCAGCAAGGCCCTTATGTCACTGCTAAGGTCTTGGGTACAAAGTCACCATTCCTGGTAGACACTGGCGCAACACGTAGTGCATTATCTAAACGACTGATTCCAAGGGCACCCTTGTCTGGCTTACTAATAACATCGACAGGTTTCGATGGGACGCCCTCCACTAACCCTTTGTCCGCCCCAATCCTCTTTGACTTAGAAAACAACACCACTGACACCACGTTTTTGCTCTCCTCCAATAGCCCTGACGCAATTATGGGACTCGACTTATTGAAACACTTCCGAGCAACGATTAGATGTTCTCAAGATGGAGTCCGAGTTTTCCTTTACGACAATCCTGTTCTGCTTAGACATTGCCCCCCCAGACACATGCTTTCCATCACCGACGCTGACACTTCCCTGCTTGACACTCTGCCTCCGTATCTGTGGGCCAAAACGGATTCGGATGTAGGGCGCATGATGATTGACCCAGTGCACATCACTGTTCGACCAGATGCCACACTCCCAAAACTTCCACAATATCGGATATCGCCCGAAGGCGAGAAGGCATTGGTAGAAATCATCCAATCACTGATAGACGCAGGAGTGGTAGAGGAAGTAGTTAGCAACGTTTGCAACAGCCCAATCTTGCCCATCATTAAGAAACAGGGAGAAGGAGATGAGAAAGCATACCACTTCATCATTGACCTTCGAGAGATCAACAAAGTGGTGGTACCCCAGTACCCTGTGGTCTCGGACATTACCACCATCCTGACTTTGATTCCCTCCACTGCCACCACCTTCACTGTCATTGACCTCAAAAACGCATTCTTTTCCATCCCCATCCACCCAGACAGCCGATATCTCTTCGGTTTCACCCTAAAAGCCCGCTCATATAGGTTCTGCCGAGCACCCCAGGGCTACACAGAAAGCCCTAGCATCTACAGCCAGGCCCTCAAGAGACAACTGGATCAAGTCCAGTTACCCGATGGAGTGGTATTAGTACAATATGTCGATGACATCCTCTTGGCAGCCGACACCACTCCACTAGCTGTCACAGCCACCATTCAACTCCTACATTTCCTTGCAGAAAATGGCCACAAGGTCTCTAAGAAGAAGTTGCAATTCTGCCAACCCCAGGTCACTTACCTAGGCCACCTTTTGTCCAAAGACGGAAGGAAACTGACTCCTGACCGGATCCAAACCATTCTCGACACCCCCGTCCCTAAGACCCAGAAACAGGTCCGCTCCCTACTAGGCCTCACCTCCTTCTGCCGACAGTGGTTGCCCAACTTTAGCCTTGTAGTAAAACCACTGCTTTCATTGTTAGCAAAGGACATCCCTCTCCCACTCCCTTGGACCCCTGAGTGTCAGGCTTCTTTCATGCAACTACGAGATGCCCTCTGCTCGGCCCCTGTGTTGGGTACCCCCGATTACACAAAGCCCTTCTCCCTTTACACCCATGAAAGGGAGGGGTGCGCTTTATCTGTCCTGACCCAGTCCATCGGCCCAAAGCAACGACCATGCGCTTACTTCTCAGCCACTCTTGACCCCGTAGCCAGAGCCCTGCCTGCTTGCCTTCGAGCCGTAGCTGCTGCTGCGATCTCTATCCGACAGAGTGAGGGGATCGTGCTTTCGAATTCCCTCACAGTACTGGTACCCCATGCAGTTGACACCCTCCTAAACCAAACCAAAACGCAACACCTGACGAGTGCACGACTGACAGGATACGAACTGACTCTGCTCGCACCCCACATCACTCTGAAGAGATGCACCACACTGAACCCAGCAACCCTGCTGCCCTTACCTGAAAACGATCCCAATGCGCACCCTGTACACGACTGTGTGACCCTCACAGACGAACAGACCAGAAGTAGGGTTGACCTCAGAGACACGGCTTTCCCCGACCCCGACGGAGAGCTGTGGGTGGACGGTTCTTGCATCAAACTCCCCGATGGCACCACTTCAGCTGCCTATGCAGTCACCACAGCTCGAACTGTAGTCGAGACAGCCCGCATAACGCAACGATCTGCCCAGGCAGCGGAACTGATTGCCCTGACACGAGCCTGTATCCTAGCAGCAGGAACCACAGCAAACATTTACACCGACAGCCAGTATGCCTTCGGGGTGGTTCACCATTTTGGGCTCCTTTGGAGGGAGAGGGGATTCTTGACCTCACACGGCACCCCCATTTTGCACGGGGATCTAGTCTCCGCCTTGATCGAAGCCGTCCTTCTCCCCAAAAAGCTTGCAGTCATCAAATGTCAGGCACACAAAAAGGTGACAGACATTATTGGACAGGGGAATGCACTAGCCGACATCACTGCCCGAACGACAGCTGAAAATAGGACGACAACACGCATGTACGTGACCAGGTCACAAGCAGAAAAATGGTCTGACGCTAGGGACACTATCAGAGACATTCAAAAGGCTAGCACACAACACGAACTGACTGAATGGACACGGGTGGGATTGAAAGATGACGAAGGCTGCTGGCGGACAAAAGACACAAACAAATGGCTGTTACCTGACTCATACCTGATTCCCATACTGACTATGGCACATTCCCCTGCCCACATAGGATCAGCCCCCATGATTGAACTTGTTTCCAGAGTTTGGCACAATGATAAGATCACAGAGTCCGCCAAACGCCTGGTCCAACAATGTTTGATATGCCTGCAACACAATCCCGGGAAAGGAACTGTAGTCCCCCGGGGAGGGTTCGGGGTCCCGAATCACCCATTTGAAGTCCTGCAGATGGACTACATCCAACTAGACAGATGTCAAGGCCTGAAATATGTACTTGTGGTGGTATGCGCATTTAGCAAATGGGTGGAAGCATATCCAACCCGTGACAACACTGCTATGGCCACAGCAAAAGTACTGTTAAAGGAGTTTTTCCCCCGTTACGGCCTTTGTCGAATTTTGTGGAGCGACAATGGCCCCCACTTCGTAGCCGAAGTTATCCAACTCATTTTGAAGGGGTTGGGTGTAAAACAAAAGTTCCACGCAGTCTTCCACCCCCAATCTGCTGGACTAGTTGAACGACATAACGCCACACTGAAACTAAAATTGGCCAAAATAGTAGCTACCACAGGACTGAAATGGCCAGACGCACTCCCCCTGGCGTTGCTTTCAATGCGTTCCACCCCCACCAAACACCACTTGACGCCATACGAGGTTGTTTTCGGCCGGCCTATGAATGTCTGGTCTGCTCCGAAACCAACTTCCATTCATGACGTCCCGGACGTCCTAATGTCTGATTACTTATGTCAGTTGACTAAAACGCTGTCTGTTATCCATCAACAGGTGCTGCATGCCATCCCTGACACTTCCAGGGGTCCCGGACACACCATTCAGCCTGGGGATTTCGTCCTGATCCGGAATTTCCAGCGTGCCAAGAGTCTGGAACCCCGGTGGACGGGCCCCTGGCAAGTCCTCATCACCACCCGAACAGCACTACGAGTGGAGGGAAATCGCAACTGGCTGCATGCACACCACTGTAAGAAGATCTCCTCGACCCTGACCTCGACCGAAAACATCGACAACCAAGAAGAGCTCCTGAACAAGGACCGACCATCACTAACCTGCTATCCTGATACCGACACACTTGAACTTTCAAAATTCTCTGATCCCACAGTGCCATCGAAAGAAGGGTATTTCCTGCGTCGAAAGGAGGGAGTCTCGGCTAAGTAGACCACGGACTGAGTTAAATCTCAGAACGGTGACCTAAACACTACCAAGGGTTACCCGGAGAGAAGCAAAACAAAGTCTGTGGTTCTGCCCGCTACCGAGCCCCTTGAAGATGATGGAAGCGCCAGATAAGAAGATGATGGAAGCGCCAAATAAGAAGATGATGAAGGAAACAGGAAATACCCACCGCAGAAACCCAAAAGCAGACAGACTCCATAGCCCAAAGACTATTGCGCTCTTCATCACAATCCTCTTCTGCTTTCTCCTCATGACCACACTCTGGATTGTGGAAGAAAATGCACCTGCTCACGAAACATTCCTGACCACTGTCCAGCCTACCACCATGAAGGAACATTATCTGATCTCGCTCTCTCCCCAACTCAGAGAGAGGCGAAAGGAATTTTGGAATAACTCCTTCGTACAACTACTTCACCAGCACAACCTTGCCACCAATGCCACCAACTGTTGGATCTGTGGGTTGCTACCCCACGCCACTGGACACTCGATACCATTCATCCCTTCACCTTTCTCAGTTCACGGCTCCTGTCTTGCCTGGCTGATGCTTCTGCAAGAAAGCTTTAAGGACAATGCCACCTCCAGCAAAACGGTAACGCATTTCTACCACGGGGTCTGGCGGAACAGAACAAAGACACACTTCTGCCCGCAGACCAACAACAACACAATCCACTTGGATATCCCTGCTAAAGAACAAGTTGAAATGCAAGTGTTCAATAATCCAACCAGAACCACCTTCTCCTACCTGCGAAAACGAACGGCTGCCACTCTGACTGTGGCCCTGTCAGTCATCAACGTCACCGGCCACATGTGCATGGAAGGGCTTGGGACTCAGCTGGTAGGCCACAGTGCCTGCCGGTTTTCTAGAACTCTGGACTCTGCCGACCCACCTTCCTTTGTGGCATCTCCAAACATGTATTTCGTCTGCGGCACGAAGGCTTACACCTGGCTCCCCAAAGGCTGGGGGGGGCACTTGTTTCATCTCTTTCATCCTTCCTCCGACTTATGTGGCACCAGCAAATCATCACAGACAAAAACGAGCCAAGGACATCGAACAAGCCGATTCAACAGGAGCGCAATTCATCGATGCTATGAAAGGACTAGTCCCCCTCTGGGGCCCGATGGCAAACAGCCGTGCCATCCGGCATCTGACTCAAGCAGTTGAGACAACAATGAACATCACAGCGGGTATCCTTGCTAACAACACCGCTGAACTTCAAGCGGTCCGCTTGGTGGCCCTCCAGAACCGCCTTGTCCTGGATGTGGTTCTTGCGGACCGTGGTGGGGCATGCCGCATTATTGGGTCCAGCTGCTGTACGTACATACCGGACAATTCACCCTCAGTGTACAAGGCCATCGAACATCTTCATAGACTCTCTTCAGAAGTCCACCAAGAACAAGAAGAATGGTCGCTGGGTGGGTGGTTCTGGAGCACCGTTAAAAACTGGGGCTGGAGACTATTCACCATTATCCTGATTCCTGTGGTTGTACTATGCGGTTTATGTTTAGGAATTCAATGTCTACCACCCCTGTGTACATTATGTGTAAATTGTATTTGCCCTAAGACTGTGGACTTTGAAAACGAACGTATGAGAGCAATATATGATGCCGAGGTTAGGAATTTGATGAAGATTGACATTGAGTAAGCAAGTTGGCTAAGATATGTTGAAAAGGGAGGACTGTTAAAGATTAGACTGCAAGACGTCAACATTATCGGCGCCATCTTGCCCCTTTTCAAGCCCATTCGTGCGCGTAAGCGGCAGCCATTTTGAATGCCATGGCCTCCCTGCCCCTCGCTGATAGCCAGCGTGTCTCTCTCTCTCTTAACCTCGCAAGCATTCCCCCGCACGCTGACAACCCCCGCTCTCTCATGCCTTGGGTCATAAACCCCTCTTCAGCGCAGCTTCACCACGGAATCCCATCCTGTTCCCAGCGCGACACCTCCCCTCATTCCTTTCATGGCCTCAAACCCTTTTGACGCAAACCCCCTTTTCCTGTGTCCCCGTTTGTCTTCCTTGTTCCCAGGCCACCACCTGGCCCTGCGGATACTGTTTATTACCCCGTACAGTAGGAAGTTTCCCCTCCCCATCAAAAGACCCCCGAACCGATCAAAGCCCCCACCCCATGAGATCCGATCAACCCCATGCATTCCGTGAATCGGCGGAATGCCCTGCTGTGCGACAACCATCACCTGTTGTGACCGGGGTGGGGAATCCAACTGTAAATGTATGTGGGAACGGGTCTGAAGGGGAGATTCTGAGGATGTTCTTTCAAGTACTAAAGTATTGCGAGAATGTGTTATGTGCAATAAAGGTCGTAAACCCTAGTATAAGAGGCCAGGCCTCAGAGATGTGGTTAGAGCACCTCGTGACGATACTTGCTGTCTGAATTGAAGTGTTCTCCTCCGGAGAGAATAAAATCCTCGTTTCCTGCCTTCCAGTCTCCAGCGCCTGCTTCTTCATTGATTAATATTGGTGGGTCATAGAGGCGATACCGCCGGGCAACATAAAAGGGTCTTTGGTTACCGGTTGTCTTTGGAACCCTTTTTAACACTGAGATACCCCTCGGTATGGTAATGGCGCTCCCGCATGGGGGCGATTGGTCGAGGCTACAGGGATGGGAAGACGCTGGACTACAGGTACTGGGAGACCTGTATGAGGATGGGGGATCGATCCCCTATCAAACGCTGCAAGACCGCTTTGACCTTCCGAAAGGGGACTTTTTAATGCACGCAGCCATAACACGTGCGATGCAGGCACACTGGGAGGAGGGGACTCATGAGCCCCCGACATCGATGGCTTGCCAATACGCGATGTTGGCGACCGGTACGTACAAGGCGGTGACGTGTCTTTATTCGCGAATGTCACGTGAAACGCTGCAACCCCTAACCTTGCTGAAAGAGACTTGGGAGCTGGAGTTAGGGAACTGAGATCCCGATACCACATGGGCGCAGGTAGTGCGGCGAGCAAGAAAGAGCACAAGGAACGCCCGTTTCCAGCTGATCCACTTCTATGTATTGCATAGGGCCTATCTCACACCTAGGAGGATTGAAAAGTACTTCAGAGTGACGGATGCGGCGTGCCCCAGGTGCAGCACAGTGGGGGCGGACCTGGGCCATATGCTCTGGGACTGCGCACACTTGCAGGACTACTGGAGGGAGGTTATAGAGACCTTGAATATGGTTACTGACCGGGAATTACAAATCTCCAAGCCTGTGGGCTTATTACATTGGTTCCCGCATACGCCCAGGAACAGGATTTCTAGCAAGTTTGTGGACATGGGTCTGATCTTAGCTAAAAGGGAACTAACGAGGAATTGGAAAGCGAAACGATGCCCAACGCTGCGAAGGTGGACTAACGAAATGCTTAAATGGGCTGTGAGTGAGAGCACGCTTAGATATCAGCTGGCCCGCCGCAAGTCAGAGGACAAAGCGCTGGAAGCGGCCATGGAATGGGAGATGCTAGTGCAGGCACTTAGGGACAGCGCGCTAGAAGACGAGGACAGCCTATCTGAGTCAAGTGTAATGGTACCCAATCACTAACCAGTTGCACTTTCCCAACACAACGCTACCACTCCTGATTGCACACACACCCGAACTTTGAGGCAAGGCTTGGGCGCAGGGTCGAACACTCGGGGGGGAGGGTTCAATTGGGGTTGGTGGGTAGTCGGGTAGGGAGGGAGGGATTGGGGGGGAGGGATATTTAGAGGGGTGTTGGGCGAAAATGTTAAAAGCCGGTTGGTTACTCCGACTGAAACAGCAAACATATGTGCACGATGGCAAACAGGTTGACCCGCTGACTGACGCCGCCCGACCCTCGGGTTGTGGGCTGAATGGCTGTGTATATCCTATCATTGAAGAAAGTCGGGCAAGGTGACGCCCGAGGGGTTGTACTATTATACATATGTGATTTGCATCTTCTCCTGCAATAAAAACGGTTTAAAAAAAAAATTCTTGTGAAGTCCACACATTTTGTGGTAAATTATGTGGCAAGTTTGTTAAATCCACAATTGTACAGCAAACACTGCAGCCACAAAATCACCTACATCCACTGGTCCTCACTATTGGCCTTTGTATATGAAACATTTTATTGATGATAGATCAATAAAACTTAAATAATCTTTTTCCATTCGGTGGCAATTGTTAGCTTAACTAGGAAGGAAACAGCTTTTTCTAGCTAAAAAGCCTAAAATAAAGTTGCAATCTAAAAAATACATGGCGGGTAATGTGCTTATCTATTGGCATCTAAGTGTGTAGTTACTTTTAAAATCAGTTAATGTTTTTACATATGGTTTATGATGTCACCAAAACCTCTTGATGGCATTATTAAACTATGGTATACAGTTACCCTTAATGTATGTGTATACATAAAAATAAATAAGTATCTATACTAATATCTATACTAATATAATAAAGAGAGAGCCCAAACCTTTGAGGCTGGTAATCTCAGGAACCACAGCACCAATCACAACACCCAATACAGCGTTGGAAAGGGCAGTTACAGCAGAAGGGCATAGGCTATGCAGACGCCCACCATATACATTTAAAAGGTAAAAGAACCGTGCCAGCAAAGTAGTCCCTTGTGGGCGTGTCTGCATCTTGCTGTGGGCGTGTGCTGGGGGCGTGACAATCGCTGGGGGCGTGTGGTACGTTCTGCCCTTCATGCCATGTCTCATATCGTGTGCTGGGGGCATGGGCGTGTGCGGGGCGCGGGATTACGGAAAAAAAGCGAGCGTTGTGCCCAATATTTCATTGTTTTTTCTTCCCAGGTTCTGTAAGTTCCAGCTCTGAGTGTCCACCCTGCTCCCTTTAAATACCCCTGCACCCCATAATCATAACCCACCCTTACTCCTTAAAATACCCCAACACCCTTAAACACTATCCCATCTTAACCATATAAATATACCCTGTACCCCAAAACCCAAACCTATCTCTAAACCCTAAAAATGCCCCTGAACCCCAAAACCCAAACCTACCCTGAACCCTAAAAATACCCCTATACCCCAAAACCAAAACCTAGCCCTGAACCTTAAATATACCCCTGTACCCCAAAACCCATACCTATCCCTAAACCCTAAAACTACCCCTGTACCCCATAAACCAAAACATATACCTCAGTACCCCAAAACATATACCCCTAAACCCATACTTACCTTATCCAAACATTTAAAAAAAAACATGCTTTTACCATTCATGCATTTACAACTGATTTTGTTGTAAATGTATGCGTGGTAAAAGCATATTAAATGTAATGTAATGCCATGCGTTATAATGGCATTGCGGAGTCATGGTACTTTCGTAATGAAAGTATGCGGAGTCATGGTATGCGGAAAGAAAGTTGCTGAATAATGGGTGTTTACCCTCCCCCGGTAAGTACATTGGTGGCACGGCGGCCCACATTTCCAGCAACATACTCATATTTTTTCACCACCGATTAGAAAAATGCACAGGTCTCTCTCATTGATGGCCAGCATCGACATACACTTTTAGACACACCTCCCGCCACAAGTTCTAGAATTGCAAACTTTAGAGCTGGAGAGCTACGTTTGAATCACAGCATCAGCTCAACATCCTGTGATTCCAGGCAAATCGCTTTGTCTTCCCGTGCCTACCACAAATGAATGTGTTCTTCTGTAATGCAAATTGTGCTCATGCCATGTTGTTGAGTTTTCACTATATAATATTGCAAGGAAAAATAAAGTAGGGAAACTCGAGTTCACACACTACTGAACACGCACTCTTAAGTGCATCAGCAATGCACTGTGAATCGAAGCGTTTCACAGGCCTGTCAGAGATAAGAAATGCTATCAAAACGAAATCCTACAAAGCCACATACTACTGACCGGCAGCAAATCATACCCAGAAAACGTCGGGATGGGCTGCTAGAATATATATATATATATATATCCGCTATGAGTTTACTCGTGAGTTTCAATATAATCATCCGGCACTCCAGATAAAGTTTCAGCCACTTTTGTGCTTTTATTTCAACAAGGATAAGATCTACGTGTTTCAGCAGCCACTGCTGCCTTGTTCACGATCTATGTATGTGTATATACACCGTGATGTCAACGAAGTGGGAGGAGCCACGGTCTGTTTGGGAGGAGGCAGGACATATCTACCTCACTCACACCTGTTCACACAAGCACATGCACCTGGCGCTGAAGAGGCAGAAAACGCCGAAATGCATCCGCCATAAGAAGAGAAAGCACTTTTCTTTGTTTGTGCAGCCTATTAAAGCGCTTCCAAATTGTTCCCCAGCTGTGGCCTTACTCTTTTCCGAAAGGAAGGAGCGGAGTGTGATATATATATGTGATCAAGGCTTTGTGCCAAAACGTTATGGCGACAGCTGAATAAAATCTGAAACCAGCATCTCACGTTTGGTCCGTGTCTGTTTCCAGCACGATCGAGAGCGAAAGCGATTACGGTAGGAGAACGGAGGTTGGAGTATATATATATATATATATATATATATATATATATATATATATATTTATATATATATATATATATATATATCAGAAAAAAGGCAATAACGCGGCACTCTTCTTTTCACGGCAAAAACTCCTACGCGTTTCGAACAAACGTTCTTGGTCACGGCCGTGACCAAGAACGTTTGTTCGAAACACGTAGGAGTTTTTGCATGAGACCTGTAAAATAAATCTACCGTGAAAAGAAGAGTGCCGCATTATTGCCTTTGTTTCTGAAATACTCGGAGACACGCTCCCGGTCTCCACACGTGGGCACCAACGCAAGCAGTTCCCTCTGCTATGGGAACATTTGGGATGAATATATATATATATATATATATATATATATATATATATATATATATATATATATATATATATATATATATATATATACGTGATGAAAAGTTTTTATCTTGGACCAACAACTGTTATTTCTAAAGACATAATTTGCCGATATACGGCTTTAAGGACTGGCATACTACTAGGCACTGTGATCGTATTTCAGAGCCAATACATAGTGTGATATAGTTATACAATGCTGATGTCAAAGCAAAATTTATGTTGACGATGTAATGTAGAAAACTCTGCTGGTGGTGCACAAATGACGAGGTAAATCACTATTGATATGAATTCATGTTACGAAAATATGCAATATAGAATCTATTTGTAATATGTCAACAAACATGTTTGTTAAAATAATAAGGTATACATATCAAGATGGCGTTGACTTTGACGATAACAAACAAACAAAGGGGTTGATCAGGTCTCGATGACCATGTCGTGAAACTTGTCACGTGATTCACTGTGTTGAAAAGAATGCACTGCTTGTATTGTATTGTATATGGATTTGTATAGCGCGATTGCTGCCCAAGGGCGTCCAAGCGCTGAGAAGTAGACAGAGATGGGCGGTGCAAAAGGGGTTAGAACTCGGTGGATTTTGCAAACAGTAGAGTTCTCAGCTGTTTGCGGAATGAGAGCAGGTTCGAGTTGGACCGGAGTTGTGGGGGAAGTGCGTTCCACAACTTCGAGGTGTTCAGGGAGAACATCCTGCCTCCGGCCCTAGCTCTCCTCACTCTGGGTACCACCGCCAAGAAAGCCTCCGTGGAGCGAAGGGTTCTACTAGGGTGGTAGCGAATGACTAAATTGTCATTAATTGCTGGGCCTGTCTTCCAGAAGGCACGATGGGCAATACATAGTGCCTTAAATGCCACTCTCTGCCTTACTGGTAACCAATGCAGACTTTTTAGTCCAGGTCTGGCTGACTGAGTGCGTGGGATCTGTAGCAGGGTACGGGCTGCACAGTTCTGTACCACCTGCAACTTCCGTAGGGCCATCTCGGGGCACCCACATATAGGGCGTTGTTCGAATCTAGCCGGGACTGAATCAGGCCTTGTACTGCCACTTGTTTGGCTTCCATTGGCAAAAGGGGTAGAACCTTCCTCAGTGTTCTGAGTAGGCCACAACATGTGGCAGACAGCTTAGTGGCCTGGGTGGAGAAAGAGAGACTTTTGTCCAGCCATACTCCTAGGCTTTTTACACTTTCCTTAGGGGTGGGAGGGGTACCCAAACAGGGGGGCCATAGGGAGATGAACGGCACTGGTGAAACTGGGCCCAGGAGCATGAGCTCAGTTTTATCTCCATTTAGTTTCAGAGAGGAGGTTGTCATCCACTCCTTGACAAGCTCTAAACATTTCAACAGGCCTTCCGGAGTTTGCCTGTTGCTCGCTTGTGCCAGTGAAACCACTAGCTGGGTATCGTCGGCATACGATATGATTTTAATACCGTGCGGTTCGACGACCCCAGCCAGTGGTTTCATGTATATGTTGAACAACGCAGGGCTTAAGGAGGAGCCCTGCAGCACTCCACAGCTTAGTGATTTGCTGGCTGACACTGTTTCCCCGTCAAAGATCTGAAAAGATCTATTGGTCAGGAAGGAGTCAAACCACTTCAATGCGTCGCCTGATACTCTGATGTTATATAGACGGTTCAGCAGGGTGGCATAGCTGACCGTATCGAAGGCTGCGCTTAAGTCAAGGAGGATCACTGCCACTGATCCTCCTTGATCTAATATCCTCTGTGATTCTTCGGTAACCGCTAGCAAGGCGGTTTCGGTACCGTGCTTAGGTCTGAAACCTGTCTGGGACGTGTCCAGTAGTGAGTTGATCTCAAGGAATTGGACTAACTGGGCGTTTATATACTTCTCCAGGACCTTGCTTGCCCAGGGGAGAAGTGAGATAGGGCGGTAACTGGAGAGGTCATCTGGGTCAAGGTTAGTTTTTTTTAGCAGTGCCCGCACCATGGCTCGCTTCCATACAGTGGGCACTGTACTTGTGGCACGTGATTCAAACATCAGAGTAAGGAGGATGCCGAAACGCGTCATGTCTGCTCCTTAAATAAACATTGACAGATTTTGAGAAGAAACCCCCGTGAGTGCTTATTTCTTGTGCACAAACCTTAGGAGAATTGAGCGGTTATATATATATATATATATGTGACCAAGGGCAAATGTTGCCCGAAACGCGTTACCGGGAAGAAAGAATAAACATCTAGTTTTGCCTGCAGTTTGTGTGGTTCATGATTCTTTTCATGGCAGAAGCAGTGTACATTGGTGCTGTGAGCCAACGAGGGATCTAGTGGATTTTTTCATATATAGTATATATATATATATATATATGAGCTTATGTGCATTGTACAGTACATACAATGCACATAAATTAAGAGAATGCAGTGACACTATCTATCTATCCATCTATCCTATCCCATAGTCCCAGTGCATTTATGGTTGCAGATTAAAACAGAAATCAACTAAAATTCACCAGTTATTGTTGGGAGCACAACCATAAGTTGCCTAATAGCCACGCAAACCACAACTCACATGTCAAATGCAGTGTTCATGACCTCACCCTTAATTAAACAAATGCAATAACAAATGTTGCAAATCATCTTACAGATCAGATTACATATCACCTTAGCATTACCACTTTGACAGAGACAACTAAGTTTATAGGAACATTAACTAGTTTGATTATATGTTGTTTGTTAGAAATTGGATTACTGCTTGGCTGAGGTGTGTACCCAGGCCTGGCAGGAACCACCACACTAGTCAAGTTAAGCTAGATGCACAATAAAAGATAACCTGTGCTCACCCTCTGGTGGCTTTGCACAGATCAGTTAGACTCATCTAAAGAGGCAATCTATAACGTATGTGTGCAGCACATCCACACAGTAACGCAATGAATACACCAAAAAAAAACCTCGACATATCTGTAGAAAAATAGATTTTCATATTCTGAACAAAACAATATGAAAACGACAACAATCCAATGTATGGAAGTTAAGATATTGAAAATTTAAAGGCATTAAATACATGAAAGCGCTTAGAAGCAAGTAGCACTAAAAAGGTTACTATAGGTCATGCCTGACCAGGGCAAAGTCAAAGTTTAAGCCGACCGCCATGGAGAGATGGCTGGCTTCAGGTCCCACGCAGGTCCCTGTGAACAAAGTAACTTTCCTGGTTCCAAACAGCTAGATGCATTGATCTTCCCCATGCACTGAAGGCGATGCATCAGTTCCGAAGACAGGTGGGGCAACCTGGCATAACTTGATCAACGGAGACGAGCCCATCTCCCCTTTTCTTTGGACTTTAATTTGGAGAACCCTTAGAAGATCTAGAAACAGTTGTCTAACAACTCAACCCAACCTCCTCCCACCACCTTTATAACTCCAGAGCTCTCATTTCTGGGATAAAAGCAACTAATTTGTAGGAAGAAATGATGTTGGATTCCACAGATGTCTACTTGCATCCTTGGCAAAACATGATCTTAACGCACCCAAAGTATGACGCCAGTTAAACACTTCATCTCATTTAATGCAATAATGGCATCATGGCATCAACATTCACCCCCGTCCTAAGCAAAGTGCTGAGTGGTAGAAAAAAACAAGAAAACCAGGTGGGACGAATGGCTGACCGGCAGCGTCTGGGGTCACAGTAAACAAAGAGGTTGTCTGGATCTTGGCCTGTGAATTTCAACCAATTGCTCTGCCCACCTTACAGCTGTCTCTAGCCCACACCACCCTAATACATACATATCCAACAGAAGTTTCCTATCCCCCCCCCAACCCATCCAATAGACCACTCACAGTCATTGATTGGGCTGCCACCACACTTGGCATAACCTTCTGTTTAACTTATAGGAATGCTCTGAAACATTCAAAGTAGGCACAGGAAAAAGAACAACTCTTTGACATAATTTGGTCAAAGAAGGAGTGATCCAACTGAAAGCTCAAGAGGTGGAATTCCCCAGGGTGGACTAGAATAGGACACACATTCAGATTCTATGTCTGTCTTTGTCAGGAGGGCCCTTGGAGAAACAGCCTTTAACTTGGCGATGATCCAACAATGCGTAGTAAACCAAGGAAAGAGTTGGATTAACAGTGACATTCATCGATTCAATTTTAGGCAGTGACAAATTATGTATCAATCTGAACTGGCATGATTCCCAAAAGAGAACAAACAAAATCCCCAAATGGTTCTGACTCAAATGAATGGCCCACACTATCCAAGCTTCTTTCCTTGTTAACGTTTCACCTGACCACTTCTTTATATGCTCCTAAAGGCTGCTGATTCCTGCGACTCTTCCTCCCCACCACCCATTGAGCAGTGTTTTGTCAACCATGGCAAAAACCACAGTAAAGTTTTTGGGCTGCTTATGCATTGGGGAATTAGTTAAGCCAAGGGATCATTGCCTGAAAGCCGACTGGTGAGGGGTCCTGTGCAGAAGCTGGGGCTGAATTTCACTTTTGGGCTCTTTCTCTATAGATTTTTTGAAGGTCTTGAATTCTGGATGAACTGGGAGACCAGAAAAGAAACACATATGCTGAAATATACAGGAACTAGCTGGTCGTGTAATTTTTTCTGGTATACGCCCATCAAACCCCTTTTATGTAACATCTGAGTGTGATGGAAAAAAGGACTGCTGATGCCCACTTTCAAACTTCTTCAACATCATATATTTGAACCGTGCATTTACATACATCTAGTCCGAAAACATAGTAGGATTAGTGGTCTTTTTGAACCGAAATGCCCTATCACACGCTTTTCAACAATTCCCATCACACTCACTGTGGGCACTGGCAACATGTTTTGATAATAGGACATCTGAGGACCTTACAAAGACCATTTCTACAAGGTCAGGTGTTCAGTGACAGTAGTGCATTGCGTTTCATATATATAACGTGAGATCATGTACAGATTTAACAAAGGACAAGAACTAAGGGTGGTCAGGACAAAGGAGAAAGCAATATCTCTGGTGGTTAGCACAATCGCTTATTGATAATATTTCTAATGCAATTGTGCATTCCCGACAGAACCATTGTAGCTTGTCATATATGTACCCGGGTTCTAAGGGACACAGAGTTACCCCATTACGTTCATTCTTTAGACTGAGAGTGCAGCAGCTGTGTTAGTAACTCCTCAAAGAAATCACCTGCACAATGTCTCCATCCCAACCCCTGCAGTAGAAAGTCTGGGCAAATGATGGAAATCCAGGTGAGGCATGTCACGGGCAAGAGCGGCCTGGTGTGCACTGTGGACAAAGAGGTCATCTGGACTTTGTCCCACAAATCTAAACAATCACTGCGCTCAGCCACCAGCGGTCGCTCGCCCAACACATAAACAACTAACAGGAGCCACCTTTCAAGGACCTTCATGGTCCACTCCTTTCGAGAGACCACTAGCATCCACGGATGGGACCGCCATTACCCTACTGGGCCCAGTCTTAAAGCTGGCATCCTCGAATTCGGATGTCTCCTTTCGCAATATGCCAACTGCATCAGTTCCGGGACCACGGCACCCACCTCTTCTACAACTCTCCCCATACCACCTCAATCACCTGCTGCTGTTCACACTAAATAAATACATAAATAAATACTTTCTCTGTGTATATAGGAGGTGAAGGGTAAATCCTACAGACTGCCACCATCCTCCAGCTGTAGTCGCTTGAGAGGGACCGAGCGGGTTCGCCCAGTACTCGATGAAGACTATTTACGAGGCGGCTGATGGCAGAGTCGTGGTGGTGCCTTCCTCTCACTTGTCCTCTCATTTTACCTCATCACATACACCCTTGTCTCTGATAGACTTCTTGCTAGGGAGCCTGCCCATAATGATACCCTGGGCCTGGATATGAAGGTAAATGTGTCCCTGCGACAGACATGTGGCTGCAGCGCTTGCGAGTGCCTTTGTTTGAGGGTGTGTTGACTATTGCTGCACAGCGGGAAGGAGAGGCAGCACAAGCACAAGAAGCAGAGGCTGATCGGGACAGGCTGTTATTTAAAAACACTTACCAGGCAAAGTGGCTGCAATTTCTATTTTGTTATTCCAATGGCTAATCTAATTTCTTTCTCCTGCTGTACTCCCCTCTTATGCCTGCTCTTTCTTATTACTGCCATTATTGGCGCACTGGTTCCGACGCAGACGTGAAGCCGCTTCATGCAATCACAGGCCATCTCTGGATGGCGCTATTTGCGTCCTCATGTACCCTACTGAAGACATGGTTTTTTAATTCCTTTAGGTCTCTTTCTTACACTCCACTTCTTTTATTCTATTTCATCCATTGTCCTCTGTTCCCACAATGTTTGTTATCTCCCACATGCCTCATCCCCATTCGCTGTATGCCTGACACTTTGCTGCTATCACCTCTTCTCTATTTATCTCCCCATCACACATCACCGTCTGTTTCATTTGCTCCCCTTTCTTATTTCCTTTTCAATATGCCTCCCTTTTTCCATCTGTCTATTAGCCCACACTGTCGTTTTCCTTGCCTCAGCCTTCCCTTCCCTTTCCTTCCCTTCTCAGTCTATTGCCTAGTCTCCTAGAAACCATAGAAACCACAGTTCTCACCATTTTTCTTATCCCTTTCTCCTAGGTTTTGAATAATCACTTGTCGCTTTCCTATGCTCTCTGACTTTCACATTCTCATGCCCTACTGTGTTCTTTCCCGTTCCCTTAAAACTCTCCTTTAAAATTACAAAAGGGAGAGACCAAGAGGACAAAAGCAAGACAGAAATCGAAGTTGAATGGCAAGGGATGTCAGAAAAAGAGGAACATATGTGAGAAAGAAGAAAGAAGACTGCAACAAAGCATATGGCCTAGAGTCACAGAATGGTGAGAAGCCTGAAAACAAAAGTGAAATGGAGAAGAAGCACTGTATGTATTGAACAGAGTAAAACAGCAAGGTACACATCACCTACATAACTGGTTGTTGAATCAACAAGGTGCAACAGGTTCTTAGAGACTCACAGAGGCCCTCCTTGTTCCCAATTCAATCCTGACTTCCGATGATCGGCGTGATAATAAAAAGGGTGATATGAGCCCGGAAGCCTGGGGAGCACACCACAGGGAGCTCGCCATGAGGCCCAGGCATTTAAGCTTTAACTGTGATCCAGCACCACCACAAAGTATCAGATAATTTGATAAAAGCCTCAAAAAAGAGGTTTTTTAAATTTTAATTGAGTTACCCAAACTTCCGCTAGTAACCCAAGTCTGAGAGAGTTGGGCCCTTACCGCCTATGTATCCATGGTTATTGAGTTGGTTGGACATGTGATTGATTGTTCTTGCCCCACCAGGAGAATCTCACCAACGCATTTAGCACAACCCAAGGGTCTATGAAATCCTGGTCAAGAGTAATAAAATCTTCCTGGATTTTGGTAGGTCTGCAGCCCTTTGGCACAGCATTATTCACTTTGGGTCTCTGACACTGATTAATAATCCTTGATAACATCATGTTACATATATGTGAAGTTATATATAGTGAACCTATACTCCAACACCATATTCCACCACACCCTCATCAAAAGACTGCCACATCAGGATCCAGGGAAGCACCCTCACATGGATTGCATCCTTCCTCAACCGGATGAATACAAAATACGGCCTACCACCCTTCACTTTGGAACCCAAGAGCATCATCTGTGGCGTCTCTCAAGGCTCATCCCTCAGCCGCACCCAGTTCAACACGTACATGACACCCCTGGCTGACATTGTCAGAACACACGGCCTAAACATCATGCCCTACGCAGATGACACCCAGCTAATCCTCTTAGAAGACCCCTCCACCACCAGGACCCACTTCCACACCTTTATGATGAATATCACCACCAGGATTAAAACCAACTGCCTGAATCTCAACACATACAAGACGGAAGTGCTGATTTTTGGGAACAACACCTCCCAGTGGAACGACACCTGGTGGCCCGCCAAACTCAGACCCACAACAACAGATCACATACGCAACCTCAGCACCATCCTGGACAGCAAACCCACCATGAAACACTAGATCCATGCAGTCTCCTCCACCTGCTTCCACACCATCCACATGCTCCGAAAGATCTTCAGGCGGCTTATTGTCAACATCAGAAAAGCCGTCACTCAAGCCCTAGTTACCAGCTAACTGGATTACTGCAATGTGCTGTATGCAGGACTCACAACCCAACTCCAGAAAAGATCCAAGATGCCGACACATACCTAGAAAGCACTAGACTATCAAAGGCCAGCATACATCAACCACCACCTGAACTTCCACCAACTCTCCAGACAAGTGCGCTCTGCCTCTCTCGCCCTCACTCACACTCCCTGCATACACCAAACACATGCATTATCCGATGCCACCACCAAGTCCTGGACCAGCACCTCAAAACATCATACTCTCTCCCTTCATGCAGAAAATGACTCAAGCCCGGATTCTATGGCTGATCCTAGCAAGAGCTCAGCACCTGGATACCCAAACGGGTGATCAGTCACGCTGTACAAATCCAAGTTGATTTATTGATTGATTGATGTATATGTACATAGGCCACAATATTTTGGCAGATCAATATTTAAATATTGATAATATGGTAGTAAACGCCCCTCTCAGAAGGGCATAGAGAAACAGGTATGTGTTTACATAAGGACTTCCATCAGGAAGGTGACTTCGAAATGTAACGAGGCACACAAGGTATGAGGGGGCTGTGATAGTGGGAAGGCTCAAATGTACACTATGTGAGAGGCAAGACTCTGTCAATACAAAAGGCGTTCTCAAAAAAGCGATGCAGAAAAGCCACCAAAAGGTTTGGAGCTAGAGGAATAACAAATAGGCAGTTCAGGGAAATATTGGGTTCACCCACCGCAAGACCTGGAACAGCAACTAGCCCTGGAAATGTGCTCGACCGGTCCCAGAAGCTAGGGGGGGAGGGGTCGGGTGCTAGTGAGAAGCTCCATTCCGCTTTTGTTACAGGGTGCTGATATTGCAGCATGGAGAATATGGTAAAACATGAAACAGGTTGAATTCATGGTATGGGACGAAGTCAGTAATGATGGATCTACAGGAAGGCCTTTCATCAAATGTTGTGGGTACAAGGGTTAGACCTGACCATTGGTTCTCAATGATGGAGCAGACACAGCATGGGAAACCATCAAGCAAGTTAAATATGTGCTATGAGATGAGGGCTAAAGGCATGAGTGCACAGGAGGGAATACTATCAGAAGTGGTGTGTTCAAGGGGTTAAATGGGCCAAAGAGGTTCTCAACGATGCCAAAGAGAGAGGATGGGAAAACAGTGAGTAGTTAGTGGTATGGGATGTGGTCAGTATTGTTCACTAAATGGACTATCATATTCAAAGGTTATATTACACTTCTATCAGGGTCAGCCTTTGCTAGGACAGCTCCCTGGGAGGAACCAAATGTTGCTCCTTCGCTGCTGAAAGTGTGTAAAGTTCACAGGTCAGTCGCTGGTTGGGTGTATCAGAGCAGTGCGTGGCATCTGAACACAACATCTCCACTGCTCCAACACCCAACATGAATCTTGTATGCATCACCTGCCTCACACTGGTGTAACACTGTTGTTGGGGGTGGAACACTGGATATGGGGCATGGCGTTAGCTGGATATTGGAGGAAAGACGGTGCTGAGAATGTCATACACAGGCACCTGTGGAAAACAGAAGCAGTTTAAGCTGAATCTCTGAAGCCAGGTCTGAGGGTAGCGGCTACATGCATTACCTTAATGCAAACAGCTCAGTAAGCCCCTGTGAAGTCTGGCACCCTGCGCATGAGCACAGTTTGCCCATGCCAAAGGCTAGCACGAACCTCTGTTATAGACCTATCTTTTGTTGGTCATTCTTCGTACAACCTCTGGTCTGATGGAATATATGATGTTACAATGCATGCAATTACAACGCATGCTTTTACAACGCAGTCTTTACATCGCAAGTACCATTACTTTGCATGATTTTACAATGCATGCCATTACAACGCATTTTTAAAAACTACAATTATAACGCACTCCATTACAGCATACCATTCCAGCGCATACCATTACAACACATAATACTTTTAGGGCAACAGTAGGGTAAGTTTTGGATGGTGTAGGGGTAAAAATTACTATTCCCACTCCAGTGAGTGCAATAGTAGGGTAAGTGTAGGGGTAAAAATTACTAAGTGTTGGAAAGTGTAGGGGTAACAATTACTATTCCCACTCCAGTGAGTGCAACAGTAGGGAAAGTGTTGGATAGTGTAGGGTTAAAAATTACTATTCCCATGTACCCCTAAATCCATACCCACCCTAAATACTTAAACAATCTCCATTATTTACCTTATAATGCGTTGCAACGGCATGCGTTGTAATGATATGTGTTGTAATGGTATGCGTTGTAGTGACATGAGTTGTAATGGCATGCAATGTAAAGTCAGTTGTGTTGTAACAGTTGCATTGTAAAGGTAGGTCATTGTAATGACTGTGTTGTAATAGATGTTTCCCGTCAGATGGGGGTACGCAGGGTGGTGGCAGTAGCAGGCCGATCCTCTCTCTGCACTGTAAACCCATAAAGGTAGATCTGAGCCTTCAGCTGCTGCAGCTTGCTGCAGTGGCCGGGCTAATCACTCCACTTCACCTGCCCTGGAACAGCAGAAACAGAAAACACATTAGGCGCATGGCATCTGGCTCTGCCCGCCGGCCAGAAGAAGCTGCTGGGCCAGCACAAAGCCTGCTCTCGTGCCAGAGACACAGGTGTGACCATCCAAGTGCCTTTATTGCCTGTAATACGGATTTCCATGAAGAGGGGACAATTCTGACAACAGGCAGTGAAGTAAGTCCAAACTGCATTAGACAAGAGAATGAGGCGCCAAATAAACAACGGGCACTAAAGGCACATTAAAACGTTTTGGAAAGAAAATGAAAGCTACACACACAAAAGCTACAGGATTCTGAGGACCACTACTAAAGAAATTCAGACCCAGAATAACTGGACACAACAGAAAGCAACTTGGACTCGTTGTCCTCAAGAGAGACACCAAAACTGAATAAGAACAATGAAAAAATTAAATAAAAAAATTACATGAGATATGAACACGCAAATTATGGTGGAGATGGTGGAGAATGTGGTTTGACTGAAAGGCACCACATTTCCATTGCATTAGGAAATAATACATGCTACAAGACTTATAGGCTTCAAGAGCTACATGTGAATCATGCTAATAAAGGCAATAAAAAGATAATGTATTATATTATGCATATTAATTCGTATATAGCTTGCTGCTTCCATTAGGATGGCCTTGTTGAGCTGTGGGTAGTTATGGCCTGCACAACACTGAATAGTCGTAGGTTGGAGTCTAGTTCTACCCTGGTCTGCGCGAGTAGTTTGGAAATATGTGGAAGGTGAAAGAGCTCTGGTTAAGAGAGGCAGAAATTAGCACTGCCATTAAGTGTGGGCTGTGTCCCCTCTGTTGAGAAGTAAATGTAAATGTAGAGGTACTTGTATAGCGCACGACTACCCGGAGGCCTCTCAGCGCTTGTACAAATACCGCTGAGGAACCCTTCCTGGCCTTTCCCTCTGAAGTGCCCACTCCTGGGCACCCCCAAGGTGAAGCCAGGCATCCTAGCGTTGTTGGGGCCGTTGTGGAGATTAAGCAAGTTATTGCCCAGAGTTGCAGAGTGGGATCAATGATTAGAACAGGCACCGAGGCGAAAATTATCAGGTCTGAGGAAATTGAGCCCAAGACCCGCCGAGGCAGGAATTGAACCCAGGTCCCGGACCAGACTTCTGCATCAGGGTCTGCCTCTCTAACTATTGAGCTACACTTCTCCATGAAGCGTTGATATACTTACATATAATTTGTCAGCATCAAAAGCATGTATATACTTATTCCCTCGCAACCTCTCTGTACTGCCTCCTACCGGTCTTTAACCTTCTAGAATAGAAACCTTTGTCATCTTGCACTACTTAAAGAAATAAGAGAAGAAAGGCAAGAAATAAACATTATGAAACACTAAAATTAATTGAAAGAGACTAAGAAAAATCAAGTTATTAAATGCTAATTATATCTCCTTGATTAGATACCGTGGACGGGGCACAACTCTATTTGGGCATTGTATAGCTGCATCTTCTTCAGTTCTACTTGTATGCTGTTGTATGCCAATTCCTAATTTCGAATTCCACCGTTCTCTCTGAATGATTCATAAGATCCTATTCCATTATCTTGTCCAGATATTTTCTTGAAGTGGGAAACATTTCTAGTGACAGATCTGGATAGAGATGCTGTAGAAATCAGAGTTCCTTTGACTTGCGTGACCCACAATGTTTCTTTATGAAATACATGATCTGTCGTCCTTCTCCGGATCTGTTTTATCATAACCCAGTGACATAGAGAAATATTTGACACTTTGACATTTCTCCTGAGATCTGCGTCTTCTTTCATTCTTGCCTTTGCAAGATGATTTTTTCTTGAAATGTCATTGTGTTCTTTGTGAAAAGACTTTAGCACCCGAGGAATTTTAGTTTGGTGCAAATGTCCAAACTTTAACTTGGAAGGTGCGTTTCATGTTGAATTATGTGGAGTTCAACGATAATCTCGAAGTTGACACAATGCTTGATGGATTGTAATCAGAGTCATTTTTGCTTGTTGTGTTGCTTCATCTATATCAGCCACTCCATCCCATTGGCGTGTGGCCACATGGGTGCTATCATTTGATGTTTTAACCCTAAATACTGCACAAATCACTTAAATTCTTTCCCATTAAAAGGAGGCCCATTATTTGACTTGAGTGCGGTGGGTATGCCCAATTCTGCAAACAATTCATCCAAACCGGTAGGCACAGACGTTGACGATGGGGACAGAACTTGCAGGCACATGCATCAAAGCATTTTGCGATCGCAAACGGTGCGAATAGCAAAAATCGGCCGTTTGCGATCGCAAAAATTGCTTTTGGAATACATGAAACAAGTAGCCCTTGCAATTTAAGAAATCGCAAAATTTGCGATTTCTTAAATTGCGATTGCATTTAAGGAATCGCAATTTGCGATTTCTTAAATGCAATGCAAGAAAGTAAAAAGATTTGCGATTTTGCAATTAAGAATCGCAATTTACCATCACTTGTAAGGTGATGGTAAATTGCGATTTTTTTGATAAAAGCATCAAAGTGCATTTTTCAAAGTCCCATGTTACGCACACACATGCCCCTGGGGCATGTGTGTGCGTAACATGGGTGCACATATCAATTTCAGGGGTGCAACAGGGTGTCCTTTGGACACCCCTGCACCCTTGAAATCGCATTCTACATTTGCGAATCGCTAATTGCAATTCGCAAAATGAGAATGTCTTCCCATTCATTCCAACGGGCCTCCAGGCCCTTAGGAATGAATGGGGAGAGATTCTTTACTTGCGACTCGCAATTAAGGAATGTTTAGAAGTCGCACATTTTTCAGCGATTTCTACATGCATAGGCATTTGCAAATTCTTAATTGCGATTCCTTAAAAATCGCAATTAAGAAATCGAGAATGACTACAATGATGCATGTGCCTGTTGGTGTACAATTGGAAAACGAGAGTATTCATCTATTGCAATAAGTAGATATTTGCTAGACTCTACTGGGCTATAAAAATCAACCGCTACAGTTTCCCAAATTGAATTGGGAAGTATGGGCGTCATTAACTTTTCAGAAGGGGAAGGTTTTCCAGTGCACTGACACAGCGCATAATTGAATGACACTCTCACCAAGGGCGTCTAATCCAGGAAACCAAATTTGTTGTTGAAAAATGCTTTTGTTTTACTATATCATGCGCCATTTCTATTATTTTCTTTTGTAAAGACTGTGGAATCACATCAAGAGCACCTTGCAGGAGTAATCCACTTGCTGGTATTGAAAATTCATTCTGGACGTGTTTAAATGCTAATATGCCCTTTGATAATATTCTGTTAGCAAGCCTATTAGAACTGTTCACTTTTCCATTTATTCTCCCTTGTTATGTGGAATATTTCTTGAAGTGTTGAATCTTCTAAAGTTGCTTTCACTAGAGTCGATCAGGAGTTGATTGTTTAATTATAAAGTGGATATATTCTTCAGCCATTGTAATGTTGTCTTTTGTTGTTGGAAGTTGATGCTGAGAAATATAATGAGCAGGATTATGCTCTTTGCCAGGTGTGTGTATGATCTTGTAATCATACTGCATGAGAAGAATACTCCATCTTTCTATTCTTGGAGGTAGCTTTGCTCTTGGATTTCCAAATATATTCAAAAGAGCTTGATGATCTGTAGCTGTGGTGAATGGTTTACAAAGCATTACACCCCCTACAGTATTTGTATATGTGCCTTCTTTCATTATTGTGTCTTCTTGTATATCTCTGTTCATATAGTAACTTCTTTATGTGCATGTCTCTGTCCTCCCCCAAGGTGCGTATTTATTTCCCTGGCAACCAGCTGTATGTCTTCCTATCCTACTGTCCAAACTCATGGCTCACTGTCCCAGTGCCAATCGTTCTCTGTCAGTTTAAACTGCCCCAGTGCCCATGTCTTCCTGCACCTATGTCAGTGTCTTCTAGACTGTGTGTTCCTCTTTGAGTCTTGTGTCTTGCCTTCGTGTCCTGGTATGTACATCTTGCTGTCCTTACATCATTGCCTACATGTCAGTCTATCAACACCAGTTTTCCCATGTGCATCCTGGTTGTTGCAGTTCATAGTAATGTAAGTATTCAAAAAGTCGAAAGTTCATCGTCTGTTAGCACTGCCAGTGCTTGCATCTCTGGACTTGTGTTTCTTCAGTAGAGAGTAGTTAGTAGTTTTAGGGGTGGTCCAAATGCTACTTATAGTTTCCCAGGTAAAGTATGACTCCAATGTCATCTCAATTATGGCAGTAGTAGTGGTGGCATCTTAGCATGCCCTGAAGTAGGCGTGACTGGTGAAAGGGTCAGTGTCAGTGCACATGTTGGGTAGGTAAATCAATGTTATTGTTATAGGTTGTCATGCTCATTGTGTAAGAAGATGCAAAGGGAAGCTCAGTAATCATAGTCGGACTGAAAATTTGTGCAACTCATTCCCCTCGACACAGCATCCATCCTTTTTGTGGATGTTCGAAATGGTATGCGACGAGTCCCGGGAGAGTCCCGGGAGAAATGTGCCCAAGTGCAACCTAGGATGTAATGTACCCTCCCTTGCAGTGCATGGGATTTGCCAAGCCAGTGGAATCAAGGAGATCCTTGGTGAGAGATTTGGAAAACGTTGGATCCACACTGGCCAGTAACTGCCTGTGAACTCCATGAATATACGAGTGGTCCACTGTAAAACTGAAGGATGACGCAAACGGAACAAATACAGGTTTATTTAAATGCTTTTAGATCTGGAGGTCAAAATTTAGTGGTTGAAATATTGTACTACATAAATATTGCATCCACAATATTGACTTCCAATATATAGTCAAGTTAAGAAGATGTGGAGGTAACAATAGTATCTCTTTTATTTATACTCACCTTTAAAATACAGTGGCACTTGATACTGTGGATTTATTGCATCTCTAGGATGTTTTTTCTAACCAGAGTACAGTGACACCATCCCTCAAGAGAATGTAGCAGCACTAGTAAGTCTTGCAGATAAAGATCAACTCACAATCCACAAAGTATTCCAAGACTGCAGTGAGACAGGTTGCAACTAAAAGGAATGCTGAGAACATGTAAATGGTGAAGTACAAGCAAACTATCTGCACTTACCATCCTTGCAATAGGAGCCTTGGAAGATGTTCACATCATAAATATATGTCCATATTCCTGACTAGGCAGTTGGTGAAATGTCAACATCTTGAGCAGGAGCGATCCATGCAGGTAATAGCGGTGGGGTGGGGAAACTCGACAGATGACGGTGATGGAAAATTTAATTTTCCCTCATCATCGTCTGTCGACTCCTCCCCCTCCACCCCGGACCACCACTCTTACCTGCACGGGCCGCTCCTGATCTAGACCATCTTTGTTTGACAAGTGGAGAGTAAGCTAGTACTGGCTTCAAATCCTGTAACTTATATATATTTTTTTCAGTGAGGTAGCAGGTTGTGACCCCATGGCTGGCCCCTATGGTTAGGAGCCTGGTCCTCAGAAATTACTCCCCAGACTCCTATGGAAATCCGTATTTAAGAAAGGATGCAAGGCTTCCATCGGAGGCCATTAGTGTGAATCCTGATTCACACTAAATTTGTTCACTTCTTTTACATAATAATATTGAAATGTTTGACTTGTGTGACATCACAGGAAACCGCTCGATTCCTCTGTCATTCCATCTCCTTACCAGCATCTACAGAGGCTCAGGTGATGCCAGGAAGTGTAGCTCGTGCTCTCTCTCTCCCAACACCTTCTCCCACCTTTATCACGTCTTCTTGGAACTAAGGGAAGCTAAGCAATGAGGCTGGTGTGTTAGTACACCAACTGCCACCATTTAACCTGTAGACTAAGGGTCTGCGTAGACTCACCAGCACTGAAATGCCAGTCCTTTTTGTCAAGCAACTCTCAGAGAGCTGCCGTCAGCATGGAACAGTCTCTTCTCAGAGCACAGCTTTAGGAGGGGATTAGTAAGGGTGTTGTAAAATTTAGAGGGGTGGCTGGGAGCACAAAAGGTATTTGCCTTCTTTTATATATGGACACAGGAGGACCAGATAACGACAAGGGTAGTGCAGGTGAGTTGCAACAGGCACATTTGTATATTAAGGAGTGGGGTAATGAAGGGGTGTTGGGGGAGGGCGGCAGAACACCAAGGGCCAGATGTAGGTGTCCAAGTACCGGTCGGAAATAGACGAAAATACCGATTTTTGGCAGTTTCCGACCGGTATTTGGACATTGGTATGTAGGGGTAGGAAAAAAAAACAGATTCAGTAAATTTACCGAATCGGTAATTTTACTGAATCAGTAAAATTACCGAATCTGTCATTTCTTATGTAGGTAGCACTTTAAACACCTAATACCATTGGGTGGTAAATAACGAATTCCTGTGTACATGCACATCTGTACATGTACACCTGTGCCATGTGACACACATACATGCCAGAAACAGGGGTGTAATAGGGTGTCAAAGTGACACCCTGTCCCCCTTGGCAATTCAGTATTTTTACTGATTCTGTAATTACCGAATCAGTATTTGCTATTGATTCCTATGGGCTTCAAGGCCCATAGGAATCAATGGCAAATACCGATTCGGTAATTACCGAATCGGTAAATAACGAATACTACCGATTCGGTAAAAATTACCGAATTTTTACCTACATCTTATTTACCGATTCATAAATACCGAATCAGTAAAATTCGGTATTTATGAATCTGTAAATAAGATTTACCTACATCAAGCCCCTTATATGTTATATATCATTTTGGTGGGGGAAGTGAGAGATGGTCAGTTAATGGATGAGGTGAGCAGCAAAGCACTGGGGTTTATTTTTATTGTACATATAACATGGGGTAGTGTGGCTGAAAGAGGTGAATCCATATTGGGTGCGTCTGAGCCATGATCCCTTTACCACTGTGCCGCTCTTCTGAGCATGGGAAGAGGGTGTCCACAGCATAAAGTTTCACATGGGTTACATGTGAACAGAGGGCATCCTTTTCACCTCAGGATTGTGAGTGACAACATCTACTCGAGCTTTCTTCTTGTTGCCTATTAAGTCGCTCGAAAGCTCACAGTGAAAACCATCAGTCTCACTTAAACATACCCCTCAATAGTTGTAAATGTTCACAATCATGTAATTTTAGGTAACAGAGGAAGTGAGGTAGGTGTTAACTGCCCTTTAGAACAGGAGCCACTGTTCTAATAAGTGGGCTGTTCTATAGTGGAGCAGATTTCAGTGAAAGTGTTCAGGGCAATGACAGTAGTAGTTTTGATACACTGGTGGATGACAGTAGGTAGCCCTTTGCTTTTATGATCAAAATGTGACTATTTGAAAGGTAGCATACCTGCAAGGAATAGTAGGACTCTGGGCAAATGACAACCATTTACTTTAAAGACTTAACTGATGTTACAACACTGAAACTCAGTATTGTGGCAGCCATTTTGTGATTTGTGCACTAAACCCAAATGTTTTCACAGTACAGTGTCTTGTTGGAATAGCACCATAGGCAATCTTGATTTCCAAAAGGCGGTCAGCCCTATAAGAGGTGCTGGTTCAATTTCTTGTATGGAAGGAGAGTGATTATAGGGTCTATCCACTCCTTAGGAAAGAAGTTTCCACTTCGGACACATACTAAAATTGGAAAGGTTTTTGCCCACCTCCTGAATCATTATTCCTGGGGCCCACGCAGTCATAATGAAGCCCAAAGATGGCCTGGTCACATATTTTTGTTGGGAAAGTGTCTGGTTTTTCAAAAGTCATTGGCTTCCAAGCCAGGGGTTAAGATTCAATGTACACCAAGCAAAGTTCAGCACTCTATGTGTCACACCGGAAAAAAAGACAAATTAGAAAATGTGACTGCCACAGGGAAAGGAGAGAGACTAGAGAGCACCCCCAGGATAATCCATGGCCTTCGTCCCTCAACTTCCTCAGCTTGGCTGCAGCATTTATACGCTCAGCCGGGAGGCGGTCAGCTGACCCTCCATCACACCACGACAATCAGAGCCTCTTTTCTCTGATCACAGGGTTCGGCTTGTCAGTGTTCAAAATCCATTACAATAACCACACTGCATTTCTGAGGCAATTATAAGAGATGGTTTCACTTAAAAATCCATTTCACTTTCAGTCAGGAAAGTGGGAGGGAGAAAGAGCTCAGTCTAAAAAAAAAAATCAAAAAAACAGAAGGCATGCATCTGGGAGTTGGCCCTCCAGGCAGGAGGTGAAAGTGGTGGCAGGGGGGCATCAGGATGGACAAGAGTGTGCTTAGACTGACAGAGTGGGCAGAAGCAAGAACATGCTCTCAGGTCAACAAGGTGGCTCAGTAATTGCTACTTCTGACATCATGATTTCAAATCCCGCGAGGGCCATCTGAGCCTATCATTCCCAGTTCCAACAGCGGTGCCACAATAAATTGGATGGGAGTAACACTGGTTATTTGCAGCACTTAGAAATGGCCAAACTACCATAATAAGCCAACAAATTTTGCCCTAATAAGCCAACACATTAAGCCATAATAAGCCAACAAATTATTGTCATGGGCACAGTGAACCGCACAGTGGGCAGAAGAGCTCGGATATAAGTAAAAGAGACTTGAAAGGAGTGCTATGGACAGGTTGAAGAGCACAACAACTTTTAGAGTTAGAGCCTATCCTTTGGACAAAGGGAGGGAGAGGATGTGGCGCAGCAGCCAGAGTTGCAGACTCAGGAGATAAGGATCTTGGTTTGCGTCTCGGCGTCGGCTCAACATCCTGTGACTCTGGACAAATCCCCTTATCCCAACCGTGCCCATGGACAGCACCTGGATACCCTCACTGGTGATAAGCTGTGCTACATAAATCTACAAATTACAATTATAAAGGGAATCACACACTCTCTAAGAGATACCGTAGGGCAATAAGGCTTCTGGAGTGTGAAAAAATGAGGACGTTCCAGAAGGCAACTCTCATGGAGAGAGGGGGGTGCTGCAATGAAAGTGCGGGAGTCTATCTCCTTGGACTGGGCACTGAAAGCACAAAAGAGCCTCATGGGTGCCAATGCATCAAAATGCCTGGTTTAGCAGAACTCACATTAAGTAGATTTGGATTATATATATCATCACAGAATTGGCCCCTTGTACCATCCTAAGTCCCTCAGTAGCCTCTAATGTATTTCTGAATTGCGTGAGAAAGTCAATTAGTGTATTTAAAACCACAGGAAGTACACAGGGCTCTTAAGGCTATGTGTACTCTGGGTGTGTTGCCAATTCATAACCCTTGAGACTAAGAGTAGCAAGAGCAGCAAGAGCAGCACCAATGAAACCAAATGCAAGATTGCCAGTAGTTGCTGCTACCCCAGGGTATCCATAATTGATGCCAATGAAGTACCTCTCTTAAAGCCACTTACAGCACCAGGTGGCACCTTCCAAAGGCACAGAGGGGCAAAAGGATATCTCTCACTCAAGTGAAAGACAAAATGTGATCTTTGCTGGTGATTGTCTCCCTGGGACACTAAATTAGCCTTCCCATGACTACCAATATAATTATTCATTCAGGGAGAAGGTGCAGCAGAGACTGTCCCCAGAGAAGATGGGACCTTTGACAGGTGACAGAGGAGACCCTCTGCAAGGAGGAATAGAAGATCATATCCAGAGCACCAGGAGACAATCAGAGGTACGCAGAAGAGACCATCTTAATGTGGAAGGAGAGACTGCATTTAGAAGGCAGAAAGGATAACATCAAAAAGGTAGATACAACCATCCTAATGGGGAACAAAAGCCTGCATCAAGAGGTTGTAGGTTAGACCAAATTTAGGAAAAGAAGTGGATCCCATCCTGGGACAGTGGACCATATCTGTGTTAGCAGAGTAGACAATGTTTTATGGTAGAGGGGCACGACAGACCACATCAGGGGTGACAACAAATAGCTGATCAAAGATCGATCACTAAGGAATCCAGAGGGTGACCCTTAACTGGATCAAGTCATATTTTGCAGATCAAGCCTAAATTGGCAGATTTCCTCCTTTCTGCTCAGCACCATTCACCCGTTGTTAGGTCCTCCTCACTGTTCGACGATTGACCTCTTCCTTTATAACATTTATAAGGTCCCGCTCCTGCGGTCCCTCATTTTTTTCAAAAATTGTTGTTACAACTACACTGAAGAGTCTTGTTTCATCCTCAACCTGGTAAAACCTCAGCCATGGAGATCTCAACACTGGGCCAGGTCTATCTTCAGAAAGTTGTGGGCCCTCCACACACAACCTGAAAAAACTCCTCAAAAATTTAGTTTTCCATCTGCGGACCACAGTAGAAAGATGACACATTACCTAATGGCCTACTGAGATTGAAGCACCCCCAACTACCTTGACAGAAGTAGCAAATCAGAAAATGATCAGTGATTCGAGCCTCCTACTACATGCCGGGTGATCAAAGGTGCTCCTCATGAAAGTGCTATACCCAATCTTTCCTTCCCTGGGTTTCCCCACAGGATGCAGACCGCAATGGTGCTAGTGATCACATGTCGTGATTACGTTAATGGGCTCTATTCTGGTCTCTCTAAGCTCTTAATCAAAAGAAAACAACAAATCCACGACATGGCCAGAGAGGTTCTAAACCTGTGCCAATCTAACTAAGTTATGCCTGCCCTCAAGAACCAAAGCTGCAAAAAGTCTGTCAAAGATCTGTGCATTGTTCACCGAGTAAGCCTTTGGACAGGACCAATCTTCCTACAATTCAAACCTGACTCTACAGATAAAGGAGGAACCTCAGATTATAATGGCTGTGCTCTTGATCATTGTACTGTTCAAAAGAGCATGCATTGTCAGGAGATCTTGTCCTGCACAAACATGCAATCTCCATAACACCCTCTCACATAAAATAAAGACTATCAGCAATGACTTAGAAATCAGAAAATCAATGAAGATTAGGTTGTTCCCTAAAATATCTTATCTGCTTGTTGTGTGGTACAAGATGTACTGTGTTGTGTGTGTAACCTACAATCATATTCCTCACACTCTTTCACATCTTACCTCATGCAGTATTGAGCTACATGCTAGCCAGAACTTGATTGGAGCGCACCTTCAAACTTCACACACAACATCAAAACATTACACTCACTGGTTACATAGAACTTGGCACCCTTCGTGTTGTTGAAAAGCTTCGGCAAAAGACTGCCAACAGCTATGGAGACACCGCCATGATAAAGAGAAGTGGTAAACATTATTTGGAATAGAGCTAGATGTATACCTTTGGCAGACTGTACTATACCAAGCTCCCACAAGGGAGCCACTACAGAATCTTTCCGCACAAGCTGGGATTGAGACCCCAGAACCAGTCACAGGAGACACTGAATCAAACAAGAGGCTCCAAGCAGACCACGAGACCAGTCTATAACAAATCCCTAGGAACTCGTGAGGTACCATTCGCATATCCTTCTTGCTTTGGCTAAACCGCCCGCTGATTACCCACCCCTGACTTGCAGAACTTTAACCTCCTTCATATTTTCTCTTGACTTTTATTTGGACAATTAACATTAGATAACCATTCATTTCCTCTGCCCGGTATTTTTCTTTACTTTCATGTGTTATATATATTTTTCAAGTGTCTAACTTGTCACCCAATTATAATTTCTTAGTCCTGTTCTTGTCTGTTTTCCAGTATTCCTTATCTATTCAGCTCTCTTTAACCTTGTATTGTTAATATGTTTTTGACTTTTATATGCTATGGTCAGAAAGGGTCAAAGGCCAGCAGAAAAATATATTTTTGTGTAGAATATGTCTGCTCAGAGGCATGAGCGTAATCGTTACCTCTTTGTCCGTCTTCCTCACCCCATTCCATTCTGGATGAGATAACATCTCCAGATGCACAAACAGTTCTCTTATCCAGCAAAATGAAAATAAACTACCAAAATGCCTGTCTTCCTCTTCAAGTCTAATCTCTGAATAGAAGAAGCAGCCATTCATCACCTCCTGATCATACCAAACATGGATATACACATTTTTTTTAAACTTTCCATTTTCTTTTCTGGTTGCAATCCCAAAACCATGTGAGACAAGAGGGCAACCTGGGACTGTGATGAGGAGGACATGAACTAGGAGCAATTAAGATTACTGGTAAGCAGCAGTTTGCTGCCTCATCTGTGCCACTCGACATTGCACATCTTACAATATGCTGACGATATCATCATAATGGATCATGCCAAATCCGGACTCCAAAGTGACCAGAGCACGTTCGACGAATATAACAAAGCCAACTCTCTAAAAATTAATGAGGACAAGACCAAGGGCCTGATTTTCAGTCGTTGACGAAAAAAGACATTTTTAACCTGGAGTATTGGAGATGCCACAATCAAAAGTACAACTATCTGGGGCTATATTTTGGCAAGCCTTCTAGACTATTGGTCCACCTAGCCGCCCTGAAATAGAGATCCGGAGCTGTAACACACAGTCTGACAAGCCTTAACTGAACTCTGCACAGTGCCACAGCCGTCCGTATATTAAACGTCATAAATGCCACTCTACTCTCGCACTATATTACGGGCATCAGGCCTTCGCAGATGCAAGTGTGGCCAGCCTAGACACTGCCCAATGAATGACCTACAAACAAGTCCTCCAACTTCCCAAATATATACCTAGGGCAAGATTACGACTCGAGCTGGGCCTTTTAAGAAAATCACTTGCATGCAAGTCCAATATCCTGTAATTCTATATATGAGCATTAAAAGCCCCGGATAACACCCTCAAAGCCTGTCAAAAAGAAACCTTCAAGAGCCCTGGGAACACATGAAACTAGCAAATACAAAAGACCACAAAATCTCTAGAAATCAAAGAAACCACGCTAAAATCAGACTCCATTCCCTATATAGCCTGGAAAAGGTTATAAACAAGCAGGTGAGACAAATTTCATATCAGTAGGACATTCGGTCCCTAAAAACCTCAACTATCTTGTCTGCATTGAATGACGCTTATTTACGGGGGACGCCTCAACCATACCTCTTAGACAGCCTAAACCAATCGGCCCATAGAGATATCTTGTTTATGCGCCTCCAAGGCCTCCAAAGGGCTAAAAATCACAGATCTTAACCAATGGGTCCCACGTGGAAAGGAGGTAGCCTGCAGACTAGGCATCTATAAGACCAAACAATGACTCCACCTCTTGTGCTGCTGTCCTTCCCTTGACACCCTCAGGAGATCTCTTCTTAAGCCACTCTATTTATAAAGGGGCATCCGTACATGCCTGGGGCTGTCAGCACTATGTTTCTCCCGAACTGACACTTAAACTCTAGTGAGGTGTGGCAAATATGTGAAAAACCTGGAAGACCAACTATTCCCGCGCCTAGCCCTTTCGAAATCTGCTACCGCTATCCAAAAACGGATAACTTACTATTTAATGGCGCCCCCCCCCCCCGAGTTTTACCGACACACTAAATCCTTCTAGATGGGTTGACCAATCTCTACTCCCCGTACTTTTATCTTCTCCACCGTCAGCCCATGGGGATTGATTTCCCACCAACCCTCACGCTGCTTAACCACTCCTTGCACTAATCAATTTTTATTAAAGCGCACCTTGAACAGTTATGCAAGAAACCACTTTGACAGAGCTACTTACCAGCTTTTGGTCGAGCAATCCATTGACACACCCGGCCAGTCCAGCCAAAACAGAAGTAACGTACTTTGGGCCCTCAATCGAACGCGTCTTCTGTATATGGCCAAGAGATCCCGCTCCTCACTCATTCGGAGCAGCCCTCGTTCAGGCCCTGCTAGAGCCTTGGCTTCGCACTTGGCACCCCGGCCACAAACTTGCATTTGCCATTCTTTCTCCTAGGGGCAGACCCGTTACTGCTCGAACCCTCAAACTAACATTTGACAAGGAAAAGATGACTACTAGCTGCTGGTGTAACGTATGTTTAACATTAATATCAATGGTTTTATCCTCTGTAAGGACATTGCGTAAGACTCCCTTTCATGAGTAGCAATTTTATCCTAATATATGTGCAATTCAGTACTACTGACGTACTTAAGGTTGTACCGTCGGCGTTATTATTGCAATGGTTTTAAGTAACTGTGCAAAAAGAAAAAAATGTGTCAATTTGTAAAAAAAAAAAAAGAGTAATTGGGCCTTTAGTTCAGCCAAGATCCTTTTTTACCAGTAAGTTTGTGGCTCAGGTGAACAACCAGCTCCGGGATGTGAGGCCGACCAAAATTTGAAAATGACCTTGGAAAGGTGAGTAGTGACATTCCTTGATCAGCCTCATGAAAGTATGAAAATGCCCAGTTTCTTTTGACCTCTTCATACTGGGGCCCAGGCTGCTTCCAAGCACTCATGTTTTCTGGAGACAGCAAAATAAAGCAACAGCCGGCTTACTGCAGCCGACCATCGAACCAGAATCGCGTCCTCGCTCTCCTAGGGCCGAACCCTACAAACTAGAGAACATTCAGGGCCTACCTGTTTACCCTATGCCTGTTGAACTAGCGCCCTGAAGACGGCATTGCGGCGCTCGGTCAAACACTCGAAATAAATATATGAAATAGGCAGCGAAGGCCGCGCCGGCGCTGGTGATTATTTCATTTCCCAGGCAGAAATATGCCCCTCGGGCAGAGCTCTGAAGGGAAACAGATTTCAGCGCCTACACGCTCCCTGACCTTTTCCCCGGCTGGATCGTAAATGTTTCCCTCGACAATCTGATAGCGACAACAACAGAATTAGCACAAAATGGATTTTGTCGAGGGAAAAAAAGGTCAGAACATGTAACCAGGAAAAACTAATTTCTGTTTATATCAGGCGCCACGCACACCCGAGAGACCGGTTCATCCCCCTCCCATAGTCACCCCCAGCCCCAAACCTCGGTACCGCGGTCCCCACCCATTTCTTTGCCCACACCGAGGAACATTCCCACCGCCCGGAGGACACCAGGGTTGTTTTCTCTAGATGTGAAGCCAGTGACATCTAAGGTTCTGCCCGCGAATCTTTTTAATTAAATAAGGTTAACACCAAGCAAGTGAACAGTAAGCAAAGAGCGGGAAGCAATGAAAGAGGAAGGCAGCTGGGGTAAAGAAGGAGGTAGAGAATAGGGAAACGAAAGACGTAGAGAAAGAGGCAAATATGAGGGAGGGAGGAACGCGTGAGGCAGAGAAGAGAAGAAAATGGCGAGACGAAAAGGTGTAAAGAAGAGAGTTCTGCATCAGGTAGGGAAGAAAGAGCATGTGATGTAGAGCATTGAATGTGAGGTAGAGAACCTCACCCCACTACAGAGATCTGGGCCTAAATCCATCGTTTGTTTGCTCACCATGCCATTCCAGTTTGAACACAGCCATAAGCAAATCAGCCTTGCCCCTGCCCCCGCCCCCATTGGGAACATTCCTTAGGATAGCTTGATTACATGGGAGGTAGACACCGAAAGAAAATGTGATGCAGAGAATTATATGTGAGATACAGAAAAATGTGATGAATAGAGGTATATGTGAGATAGAGAATAAAGAATAAAGCGACGTGGCGAGGTGAATGGGAGGTGCAGAAAAGAGAAGGATGTGAGGCAAGGACGAGTGGAAAAGGAAGTAGCGATGGTTCTAGATTTCAGTATTCCATGCTTCGGACTAGGTGACTGGGAGCGCCCTCAGATCTGAGGTTGGAAGTTTCGGGAAATGCTTTGTTCAGCACCACTAGTCTGCATATGGGTTTGAAATTAACCCCTTCGATGCTGATGACGGCGGGCGTGTGCTGATGACGGCTGGGGGCCGTCATAAACCCGCCCACTCGCGATTCTGCCGCACAGGTGCAGAATCGCAGCCGCGCCCAAGGGGTTAAATCTTTGCCTTCATGAAGGGATTCACCATCCTATCACCCGTCCATAACATGCTATCAAACACTTAGGGCCTACATACAATGTAGGGCAGACATCAGTCCGCCCAACATCGTTTCGGTCTTGGGACCGCCCGACCGACCAATTAGGATGCAACGAAAACTGTTCAGTCGCACTCCAATTCTTTAATATGGATCATGCATTCCATCCGGAATGCTTGCTCTCATTGTAAAATGAAGAGGTGCAATTCACCCCTGCCCCCGTGGCAGGCACCTCAAGGTGCCTGCCACGGGGTGCAGGGATCAACAGGGGTGCCTCTCAGCCACCAAATGGAGTCGTGCACACATGGGGGCCCTGCTAGGGGTGCCCCCAAAGTCGACATCCGACAGCCTTTCTGTGTCAGAAAGGGCAGCACAGAAAGGCTGTCAGAAACCAACATTGTAATACCTCGGGCAAAAAGAGCTGCCTTGGGATTTCTGAAGTCATTCTGACTGTCGGACGAGCTCTTCGAACCCGTCGGATGGCAGTCGGGATGACCGTTCAGATTCCTTTACGACTGACACCATACAAATGGGTTGGTCGGAAAGGAATCTGGCCAACAGATTACGATACAGTAGGAATGGCTCCAACCGACAGTCAGAGCCGCATCCTACCGCATTGTAATCGGCCACTTAATATATCACACTGGACTCTGGGATTTTCTACTGTCCTCACTGACATCTCGGTCATACTCTGAGAATTGAAAGGAAGTTTAGACCTTGGCAATAAAACTCCAAATCCTGCTGTCCACAACCCTTAATACACCAACTAGTGTCTTTCAATAAGGGCCATGTGATTACCTAGCTTCAATTAGGTAAGCACATGGCCATTAGATTTTTTTTTTACCTTTCAAAGGGATCGGGCCTCAATAAATTCCTTTGACTGTTCTATTTATGCAGTTTAATTAGTTGTTTCTTTGTACATTTTTTGACCACTGACTTCTAGGTTGGCTGTGTGGTATTATAGTTATTGTTGGCACCTAAGAATCAGCCTCAGCCAGTTGTGTCATTATAAGGTGACATAGTTCCAAATGCTGGTTAAGTCGGGGTAATGCCCAGGAGGCAGTGACGGGGACGGTCGTCCATGCTGTTGTGGTAGTTGCGCCACATGCATACATAAACAGATAGCGATGATGAGACGAGTGGCCTTGTCATACTCTAGAATCACACTATGCCATACCATGATCATTGCATGGGGGAACTCCCCAATGCTGTACATTTATTCACCCTTGCATACTGTAGCATCGCACTGTAATACTACTATCACTACACAGTGGAAGACTGACCTCCAGTGCACTTAGTCCACCTTCTCATACTGTAGCATTGAATCGTGTTATATTACGCTCAATGCACTGTGGTGCTCCCCAATTCAATAGATGAATTCTGCCTTGCCATACTTAGCATCGCATCATGTCATACCAAGCTCATTGGCTATACCAATCCAGAGCACTTACTTCATTTTGTCATACAAAGCATCACATTGTGTTAAGCCACTTTCACTGCACGATGGCACTCTACAATTTGGTGCGATTACTTCGGTTTGTCATACCAAAGCATCAAATGGTTTTATACCACTCCCACTTCCCAGTGGACCTCTCCACTCCAGGGCACACACTCTGTTGTGTCCTACGCTAGTGTAAAATTGGATTATCCCCTTGCATTGCAGGGAACTACCCTCGCATTGCATAGTGGTACTCTGTAACCCACTTCAGTGCACTGACATACTACCATATAAAACCCCTCTCATTGCACGGCGGTCCTCTCCACTCCAGTGCACATGCTCCATCTTATTCTACCATAGCATCGGAGTGTGTTATCCCCTCACGTTGAGAGAACTACCATTACTTTGTACAGTGGTACTATGCTCTTCACGCCAATGTACTTAGTCCAGCTTGTCATACGATTAAATTATACCACTCGTATTGCGGGGTGTTCCTCTCCACTTCAGGGCACATACTCCATGTTCTCTTATCATAGCACTGGATCTCTACCTCGTGGAGCATTTACTCAATTAGTTTGTTTTAATGCTTTGACTTCTTTTAGTTTGAAGTTAAACTGTTGCAGTTTTTGATTTGTTCACTAAGATTCTGTAACCTAAATATAGAATCTTATACTGAAAATCGACCAGTCAAAACGAAGTCCCTTGCTGGCACCATTTACTCTACAGGCTCCCAGTCAGCGTCTGAGAGCCAAACCACAGAGCTCAGACCAATCACAACGCTGCATTGCAGTGTTGTGATTGGCTGACTGGGAACCTGGGTATGCTTCCTGTTCCAGCCCGAACAATAGACTACCAGGAGAGATGCGGCGAGGAAACAATGAGAAAATAGGTTCTTTTCTCTTTTTTTATTTACAACCGCTTCTCCCGCATCTCCCACCTCCCGCCGTCACCCCCCACCCACGATCTGTGCCAGCCGCCATTGCTATTTGGGTATAGGATGCTGTTTAAGTATACTTCTCAGAACCGTCCAGTCACACAGCGGTATCGCTTCTGCCTGTTTTCCTTAGCATATATTCTTGAGTAGGGGCGGCCTTAGGCATGTGCAAGCTGTGCATCTGCACAGGGCCACCAAACCCCAGGGGCCACCATGCCAATATATATCCTTAATATAATAATCCTCTGAGGATGGATGCATATTTGCGTGCGGCCCCTGGCAGGGATTTGGCGGCCTCCGGCTCTGTTCCACTTCCAAACACCCTGACCCCCTCCCCCCCCCCCTCCCCTCTTCACTGGCCTCCGTGCTCGCCCCGCCCGGATCCCCTCTTCCGGGGCCCCCTACCTACGCTCCCTGCCCAGGGCCGCCATGAGCCTAGAGCCGCCCCTGTCTTGAGAGCCCTCATCTTGGGCCCAACGCTTATTTGTGCTTGCCCACATCAAATGCAGTTACTGACTGATATTGGGCACAATTTCAAAAGATTGTCCAAATGCAAAAACCTGACAGATTGCGCCAACTCCCATTTATTTTTACAAAACGCTAAGCTGTTGGGATGGGCAAAGTTTCAGAAGTTATCCTCACACCTGTCTAAAGTTGGTCAACATTGTACTTTGCACAGGTTGCCACGTCAGCCATGTTGGCTGAAGTTGGCAAGCCTTGTACTCAGCACTTGTTGTTTGAATTTGAGACGCTGGCTGAAATTGGCAAACATCGAACTTTGTACAGATTACTGAGTTTGCCACAATTTTTCATTTTGCCAGCACAACAAGTTTTCCACTTCCCCAAAATTTTGGTGCAATAATTTTACAGAAAAAATATGTTCTCTTTTTGGAAAATCCTCATTTCAAGAAAGTGTTCTGCTGCTGTTAGTTTCTTTTTTTATTTATTTCCGAAATTCATAAATATTTTCAAGTTAAACAAATCACTTTACAAAGTTGTGCAGGAAAGGCTTTGGCAGCGTTGTATGCATCTACTGAGATGCTGATGTTTAAAAAATAAACCTATCAAACAAAAAAACAATTAAGTGGTAAGTATTACACACAGAGGTGGGTGGCCCACGGGATGCAGAAGCCAAGTGTCTTGCTGTGGCTCAGCTTAAGGTCCTCTTGGAGCCTCGAGCCGAAAGGTTGCCACTTAGTCGCAAACCTACCGAATCCCACACCTCCAAAAGGCGCTTCTCGGTGTCAGGGCTGGACTGGCCTTAGCTGGCACTGGGCAATTCCCCGGTGGGCCGGTTTTGTGGCCTCAGGGGGCTGCTTTTCTTACCGAGTGCCGGTTTTGCAGCACTGCTTCGTGGCTATAACCCCCCCACCCCTCCCTGCCCAGGGCCGCTCGAGAAGCAACCCGCCAGCTCATTTTGAAGATGAGCTGATAGTGAAGATCCTGCAGAGTGATGTGAAATTGTTTTTAGCGGGATGTTACAACCGCTAACGTTTGTTTCTAAGGATCTTTGTACGGGAAGGCAATTTGAAACAAGCATTTATCAATGATTGTATTGTTTGGGAAGCGACTAGGCCTTCATCAATTAAAAAAAATATGTCCATATTGGCTAAAAAAAATATTTTGAGGCTCAAAAAGCAAACTTTGCCATAGTAGTCCCTGGGAACTACTTTGTAAGTGGAAGTGCTCCTCGTGAAAGGGCAGAATGCTGCCAGTCTAAGTGAATTTAGCCAATGGCAGAAGAGACTGATGGCCTTTGCTGTAGTGGACGAGAGAACATTGCAAAGGACACAAAGATAGAACAATGAAGGAAGAAAACTTGTTGAAAGACTATATAATTAACTAAATTATATATATATAATTTTAGTAAAACCAAAACGTTTTGGCTAATGCAGACCTAACAGTGGTAGGGAGGAGGATTTTTAGACATAGAATCACACTGTTGCAGCTGACAGAGCAGCTGATATCAGAAGAGATTCTGCATAGATTGTGTGCAAAGGTAACTAGATTTATTAAATGAACTGAGTTCAGATGTGGAGCCGTATTATGTCTTGGCATTGGTTGCGCCCGGCGCATCTTTAAAAAGGTGCGCCAGGCGCAAACAAAGCCAATGCGCCCCATTATGGTTAATGCGCTGCTTCCAGGGCAGCCGCGGACTCGCATTCATGTGAAAACATAGAACAGCCACTCCGTGTTTTCACAGTGCAAGCAGCACCAACCTGCACTTTCAAAGGAGTTTAGAGATCCCCTTGCAGGCGGATGCAGTCAGTGATTGCACCCGCCTGCAGGGGATGTCTCGGGGGTCCATGGGTCCCCCGTTTCCCCCCTGCAGTGGGCTGCTGTCACGAGGCGCACTGACTCCTTTTAATTGGCGTACTGTCAAGTGCACCTCCTCATGGCTTCTTTGACTCTGCGCCCATGTCTGTAATATGGCGTAGGCGCAGAGTCAAAAGAATTCCCTCATTTGCATAGGGCACACCCCTATGAAAATGAGGGACCAACCTCTGTTTATAGCGCAGGCACTTTAAGTGTGCCAGATCAGTATTATAGAAGGGGACGCACAAACGTCTGTGTCCCCTTCTACAATACCAAAGTGCCCCTAGGGTGCGCAAAGCAGGCGCAAACGCCCATTGCACCCCCGGGGCACCTTATGTTAATACGGCCCCTACTATAACACACACTTGAACGCCCTGTCCTCACTGCCTGCAGTCACAGCCATCATGCTTTATTAAATCTACAGTCGCGATTTTAGGAGGGAAAAAAAGTCTGCACTCTCAAGGCGCTTTAGGGAATTTCTGAACTCAAAGTTCAACAGCGCCATCAGGCACATTACCCATCACATGTATCAAAGTGTGAAGAAGACATCTTGGAACATGGCACAGCTCCGAAAATGATTGTGCTCGAGCTGCAGGAGGACCACAGATCACGGTGTGCTCATCTGATGACAACCAGAACAGTTAAATGGGGCACTGCATCAAAGGGCAGGTGGTGGGCAAGTGTCGGACAAGTATGCAGGCTACACACAGGGAGCTTTCATATTCATACTGTGCCTTTGTAGCACTCTATACAGCAGAAACGGAAAGAAATGAAGTTAATGTGTGCAAAAACTAAGTCCTGGGGCTCTTGTCAGAAGGCAGCTTGCACCAGCCCCTTTCTCCTGTTAGCACTGCCTAAAACAGAACCAACTACTAACCATAAAAGTGGGGAGAGGATGTGGCATACTGACCAGAGCTGCCGACTTTGGAGCTGGAGAACCAGGTTCAAGTCTCAGCCGGCACAACATCCTTTGATTCTGGGCAAATCACTAGGGGGCAGATGTATCAAGCCTTTTTGCGTTCGCAAATGAGCAGATTAGCAGAACCTGCCTGTTTGCAAACACAAAAAATGCTTTTCCAATATAGCAACCCAAATTTTGCGATTCAGTAAACTGTTACCGAAAATGGGTTTGCGATTCGGTATTAGGAAGGGGTGTGTTTAGGGCGTCTTTTATTAATACCAAATCGCATCGGTATGTATGAATTGTGGCTACAGTCCTTCCTTCAGGAAAGAGTATATTCGGTTTTTGAAGGAGATTGCTCTTCGAAAGCTATCTCATTGACTTGTGGGGTTCCCCAGGGACCTTCCTTGAGCCCCACAATGTTCAATGTTTATATGAGTTCATTGGCAGAAACAGTACTCCCATTTGGGGTACAGGTTGTTTCTTATGGCGACGATACTCAATTGATAGTCTCCTTAAAACAGTCTAACCGATCTGACCCGGACCTGGCTACTTGTCTTCAGAAAGTCTCGGGATGGATGAGCAGCTCCTTCTTGAAGCTTAATGGAGCCAAGACCGAGCTCATGCTCTTTGGGAAATCTGCTCCTGTAAACATTGACCATCTGTGGCCTCATTGTTTGGGCTCCCCACCAGTCCCAAAAAATCATGTCAAGAGTTTAGGAGTATGGATTGACTCCAATCTAGATTTTGGAGATCAATCCCGTACAGAGGCAGCACATTGCTACGGATTGCTTAGAAGGTTTAGAAAGATACTGCCTATGCTCCCGTTTGCAGCAAGATTTTTATTGGTTCAGGCCATTGTATTGTCTCGGGTCGATTACGCGAATGCGTTATATTTGGAAGCCCCCTTGGCTGCTATTAAGAGATTACAAATTGTACAGAATTGCGCAGCACATATGCTAATGAACTTCCCCAAACGCACATCTGCTAGGCCAGCCCTGTCCACTCTTCATTGGCTTCCTGTTCAGCAAAGAGTACACTTTAAAGCTCTCTGTATTATTCATAAATCTCTAGCTGGTAAGGGCTTGCCGCTGATTTGTGTTTGGAGTCAATGGTATGTACCTAATAATCCCCTTAGGTCAGGTGCAAAAGGCCTTCTGTGTGTGCCGAAAATCAAACATGCGCGAAGTAGAGGGCGATTATTTTCATATATTGGTTCGAGGCTCTGGAATAGTATTCCATTGTACATACGCTCTGAACCTGACCATCTTAAGTTTAGAAAACTTGTGAAAACTTTCCTCTTTCAGTAGTTGCTTCATGGATGACAGGGTGTGTTAGCGCTGGGATGCCCCTGGGTAACCACGCGCTCTACAAATGTTCCTTCATTCATTCATTTTGGCCATAAATGCTGTCGCAAAACATTCGCATTTTATCACCTACTTAAAGTAGATGGTAACCCATTCACAAATGGGAAGGGGTCCACAAGGGACCTCGGCCCCTTTGTGAATGTTTGTATAACCATTTTTAAGAGCAGGCAGTGGTCCCACGGACCACTGGCAGCTCTTAAAAATGAAAACTTTTCATTTTTCTTTTTGTAAAGCGTCTCGTTTTCCTTTAACCCCTTTGCCATGGCGCTAATTCGTCCGTGGCGTGGAGGGGGTGCGAGCGCTGCGCTCCTTTACTCAGTCACGCCGCCATGAGTCACGGGCGGCCTGAAAATGGGCTGCTTTACAAAAAAACAAAGATTGCTTTATTTAAATGCAATAACAGGCATGGGGGTCAGCTGATCTCAGCAGGCCACCATCCTTGTGATTTTTGCGATTCCTTGGGGGTCGCATATTGAGACCTACCTCATTAATATTCATGAGGTAGGTCATTTACGACCCCCCTAGGAATCACAAAAAGTGTACTACTCGCCTTCATACATGTGATTTTGTGATTTCCTAATTGCAAATCCTTGTGATTCACAATTAGGAAATCGCAAAAATGGTATCTTCATACATCTGGCCCTTGACCCCTCCATAAATGAACGTGTCTTTAACTGGTGCTCATGAAAAGCGCCGGTGCTGATGATAAAGAGCCGGTACTGAGCACCGGAAACCACAGGCTCAAATTAAGCACTGATAATGTGGTTGTTTGATCAGCAAGGCAATGTAAGTGGACATGAAAACAAACAGCAATCCACACCTTCACAACCTTTATACTACCATACAGGTTAGAGTCCCTAACTGTCTTGTAAGGATATTCTTTTTTCCCCAAAAATGATATGTCTTATGTGCATACATAGTTAGGATTTCAATTGGCAAGCTTCATCCCATGGTTCATTAAACTGTCATTTGCATTTTGCCTCTGCTTACTATAGAAGTTAGCCTTGGTAAATGGGTCAGCCTATTGTATGCTTCCACTTCGAATTTCTGCATTATCTCTGTATATTGTCAAAATATAGTTCCCTTTTCTTCACTGCCAAAGCTGATCCAAAGTGTGCCTTTTACATTTAATTTGCACTTTACACTGACTTTAAACAATGGTCTTTTGTTTCCCTGAAAGTCAAGGGCCCCGTTAGATAATTATTTATTTTCTCTCCCCTTTTTAAGTTTATGTTAGAAAGTGACATACTATTATTGCATGCCATGTTTATGCTTGGTTAGATTGTGATTCTTGTTTCCAACACACACAACAATAATAAAAGACAATGGACAGCTAAAAGGATCACTGTTTAGAAAAGCATGATTAGTAAAAGTCAGTGAATGATTTTTAAATGTAAAACATTTATTTCAAGAATTTGATGACCATATTTAAGTGCTGGCATGTTTTATTTTCTATTTATTTTTGTGGTATGTGCCTGCCATAGCACTAGCTTGCCAATGCCAGACCTATTTATGTAGTAAATGCTTGCTTTCCCATATTTACCACAAGTTAGTATTTTGTTCATCCAAATGAAGGGCTTAATTGTAGTACTGTTTAGGAAATACGTTATGGTAGATATAGCCAAATAGATTAATATGCTGCTGTCCAGTTTTTTACCACTTTTTTAAATGTCTTTTTTATTCTGATTCTTCTCATGCCACGCTTGAATCTTTATGCATAACTACGTCACACATATTGACTATTTTAGCTGTGTATCTTGGTTTGGACATTATGTTCATTATATCTTTACTACTTGGCCATGCGATATCTGGCTGCGGCATCTCATTGCATTCTGGTGTTTGCACTATGGTGTGTTCTCTGGATATAACACAAATGCACATCAAAAGTAGAGTGCACATATACAAAAGCTGTGAATTTTCTCCATTTAGGAATATAAGGTAGCTGTTATTAACCTTTTCACTTGTGCTGACTCCCACATAATCATTAAAGGAAGCCGTCGACCAGGGGCGGCTTTAGCACTGGTGGCGCTCAGTGCGACAGTCTTTTTGGCACCTCCCATGATCTCCTTCTCAATGAATTCCCTCACTACCACTCTCCAACAGTGCATCTCATCTCTCCATAGCCTCTCTCGAAGATACATTTCATTTTTATGTAGTGCCACTCATAGTTCACTCACACTCAGTTTGTGATCTGAATGGTACAGGTTCTTTGCAGCAGGCACATTAACCCTCCGTTCTACTATATGACGAGTCAAAACTGTAGGAACATTAATCACCAGAGTTATCTTGACATTTTTATTGTTGCCTGGAAACTGCTGGACACATAAGGAAGTTCATGTGCTTTTATACCAAAAGTTATTTTTAACCCCTTCGATGCTGATGACGCTCGTCATCAGCCACGGGTAACGTGTGCGGGTGACGAGCTGAGCTCGTCATGTAACGCGGTTATTCGAAAACAGCCACACAGCGCAAAAATAACCGCAGCAGCGATGCGGTTAAACACAGTTCCCCCAAGCAAAGTCAACGCCGGGTGCAGCTGCACCGGTAGCACCGGTAGCACCGCCCTAAAGCCCACCTAAGCAAGTTCGACATTTTTATCCTAAAACCAATACACAAAAATATAGATACAAGCATGTATCAAACACATACACAACTTATGAAACATTTAATTTAATTCTCAAACAAAAAATGCAAAATGGGAAGGTTGGAGCTTTTCAAAATGTAGTTTTATTTTCAGTGGCAGCCAGTACTTATAGCTGGGTGGGGGCCGGACCGGACACAAACATTGGCTCACACCCATGCATTCACACACTCACGCATTCACACACATATCCATTCACAACACTCACTCCCATATTTTCATGCATGCATGCACCAAATATTTAAACAATCTGACCGAGGAGAGCCATCAGTCCATAGTCATCGCAGAGTATGATGGGGTCAGTGAGAGTTGCTGACCTCACCCCATTCTGTGACTAGGTGTCAGTGATTGACACTCAGTCCTGGGCACATCAGGGCTTAGAACAGAAGTGCCTAGATCCGAGACAATCAGTGATGCTCCCCCTCGTCATGAGGGCGATGGCCTCGGGGTGCTTTGCCAAGCTGAAGAGGTCACGCCCACAGGAGCTGTGACATCTTCCGCCCAGCAAAGTTTAGCTCAGGCAGCCAGCATCCTGCCCATTTAGCACATGTCTAGCTCCTGGCTACCTGACCTGAAACTAAAGAGTATCTGTCAGGCTGACCTTTGCTCAGCCTGACAGACACTCTTCTTTTTGGGCATAAGGTGTGGCCGCGGCCCTTCCGCCCATTAGGACGGGCCGCTGCTTGGATTTTCTCCAAATTAAAGTGATATGCTAGACTCCAGTTTATCACTTTCTCTTTTATGCCCCTAATGCATGCTGTGTTTTTGTCAGCACATACCCGTGCAACAATTGAGGCTAGTGATTCAATTTTAATTATTTGCTCTGCTCCCACAAATCAATAGAAGGATAAACATGGATTTTTAGCCTCCAAATTAAACTTCCTTCACATGTACATTACAAAAACTTAAACTTCGCTCCTTTTATGTGTATATACTTAATTAATCTGGCAATAATAGACATTTTATTATTGTATAATTGTATTTTAATTATTTTATACATTCAGCAAAGGCCCCCTGAGTGGGCTTTGCGAACCGAGCTCAAGAACCAAGCCATCACAAACATGCACGCCACGCCTCTTAGGGAAAGTGTTAAGTGAAAAGAAATGATCTGCGCTTTAACCCCATGCATGCTCATGACGGAGCCGCTCCATCATGAGCCGCGGTTGCACTGTGCTCGCCCCCCCAGCGCTGCGGGGGAATTCCCGCCGCAGCGAAGGCTTTAACCAAGCAAAAGCAAACCAATTTCAGCCTCAATGGAGCCATGAGGCAAAGCATACGTTTGGCAGCAGTCAGCTCAAGACTAAAAAACACAAGAGAAATCCAATCATGAACATTGATGCACAGCTCAGCTTCGAGTCTCTTGGAGTGGATCTGTAACTTGAGGCATGCATGAAAGAAAAGGCAAAGCTACTTACATGACTCCAAGTGATTGTGACTTTCCACCTAAGTGACCCTTGCTGCCTTAAGCGAGAAAGCCTGTTTTGGTCCCTAGGGGGCATATTATCAAGGAACAGTATTAAAATTATCGCCGCTTTAGCGGCAGAGGCGATAATGGGCTTGCTAATATGCCGTAGAGAATTCCAATAGAAGCCCATGTTAACACCAGAACATGGGCTTCTATTGGAATTCTCTATGGCATACTATCAAGCCCATTATCGACGCTTTAGCAGCAGTTTCCTGCCGCTAAAGCGGCGATAATTTTAACGCCGTTCCTTGATAATATGCCCCTAAATTTACAAAAGCATCTCCACTTTTTCTTGGAATTGGCCTTCACTTGCCAATAAGATCCCCCATTTCTGGAGGTATTACTGAACTGAGGTGCAGGGGATTGAAGTGAGCTGCCCACTAAGATATAGTTTGGTCATACTTCGACGGTGATATTGCCGCATAGAGTTTCCATTTCCATAGCCAACAACTTGTCCATGAGACCATTTTTGTCTGATGGGCTTCCTGACACTTTTTCACATGGCCTGATAAGTTTCACTATGCAATTCTGTGTTTTTTTTAAGATAAGCACATACCTGCTTACAAATTCTATGGTTTTCCGTGTTAGTTCTTTTATAGTTGCCACATAGTGGTGACACTCAAGAGCAGACCTTCATGTATTTTCACTAACGACCAATCGCACTACACATTTTGGCACGTTCCCTTCTGGCAGGCTTGCTCACAATCTCATCATTGTACTTTATAACATCCATTGCTATATACTGAATCTGCATTTTACTCAACTCAACTACTGTGTTTTCTCAGTTGTAGTTCCTGGTAAAATGACTTCAGTTATGTCAGCATCTGTTGAACATAAGAAGTCAGATTCTTCTACAATGTTTTATCACTGGCAAATTGTCGGTCATGAAAATCTGTTCCCCCAATAAGTGGATTGAAATTTCCTTGGTGCAAGCTTGCTTCTGATCCGAATAGTTTTCACTATTTTACCTTGTGAGTTGCATTCATTCCTTGTAGTAGGTGTTGTAAATATTGTTTTATGCTCCATTCTTTAATGCTCACATTTCACCTATCTTGCATTTTTCAGGGCTTCAGCTGGTTTTTCACCCCTGTTCATCAAGCTGTGCTCTAGATGTTGTGTGAGTTGTTTCATCCAATTCACTTCAATTCAATATTGCTTCATTTCGATTATAGTTGCAAATCATAAAAGCATACATAACAGATCATACATATATTTATGAATAAATACATCAGTTAACCATTTATAATACAATTAAAAAATGCAATATTTACAGAATAAAATGTTAATCGATTGGCAACCTGCAAATTGAATTTATACAAATGTCTAAGCATTACTTATTTCAGTATTAAGATTCAGGTTTCGGTATTATAAAGGGAGCAATCTAGGGTCAAACGTTGGCGAACAACACATTTAAGGAAGCTTGCCACCAAAAAAGCCAACCGCTCACCCTGTAACGATTGTAGAAAAAGCAATGCTGGACGGTATTGTGTAAAACCAGTGCTCCTTAGTATGGGTATAAGCCATTTTGTCCTAAGGTTATAATAAAAAGTACAGAAAAACAAAGTATGGGCGATAGATTGTAACGAGACACCATCACAGGGACAAGGGGAAAGTGCTTTTGCCCTTACCAACAGATGGCGTTCATAACTCGTGGTGTTATAGGTGAGGTACGGCTGTATTGTAGGTTCCGCTTGTATAAGCAGGGCATGAGTAACAGAGGGTTTAGTAATCTCACTCGTTAATCTTTACCCTTTTGGCCATTCTCACATGCCTTCGTGTCTATTTTTTTTTAATGAAATAGTTCTGTTTGAAAAAAAATATTTGAGCTATTTTGTAAATATGTACACTTAGGGCTAGATGTAGGTAGAAAGGATTTACCGAATTTAAATTACCAAATTTTACCGATTCGGTAATCTAAATTCGGTAAATCTATGGGTCCGACATGTAGGTATTCCAGATGTGCTGGAATACCGAATCGGATGAATTCGGTATTTACCGATTAGGTAAATACCGAATCGGTAATGCCCATTCATTCCTATGGGCTTTGAAGCCCATAGAGATGAATGGGCATTACCGATTCGGTATTTACCGAATCGGTAAATACCGAATTCACAAGGGTGCAGGGGGTGTCACTTTGACACCCCCTGGCAGCCCCAAAACAGGCTTGGGTGCCAGGGGGCAGGCATACATGCCCTAAGGGCAGGTCTGCCTGCCACATGGCTAGGTGTGCATGCACACATGTGCATGCACACCTGAAATCGGTATTTTACCATCAAATTGGATTTGATGGTAAAATACCGATTCGTTAAGGCTCCTGGGACTCTGAAGAGTCCCACCTACATATGGGTGGCTCCGAATCGGTAAAATTACCGATTCGGTATTTTACAGATTCGGTAAATTTACCGAATCCGTAAATTTACTGATTCTGTAAAATTTAGCACCTACATGCCAAATCATGTATACCGGTCGGTAACGGCCGAAAATACCGATTTTCGGCCGTTACCGACCGACCTACATCTGGCCCTTAATTTCTTACCAGAAATAAATTTGGTGTGCCTGGATAATTTTGTTTTTTATCTCAGTAATTTAATTGTATTTGCATCTCCCCATCCTGATTTAAAACTTTTGGGAGCGGCATTCTCACCATGTAATACACTACAGTTTTAATTGTTTCAAACAATTTCATTGCAAAATATAAAGTGGATGTCAGGTCACCTATGTTTCATGTCTAAAGTAAAGACTGGATCCCTGACATTAGGGAGTAAATTGTAAAAAATTGAGAAATTAGAATACTAATAATTCACAGATTTCTTAATTCATCAAGTGAAGCAATGTCGTGGCTCAAAACCAGAGTCTGTCCTTGGACCTGAAACAGGTCAAATTGTGTTCCCCCCCCCCAAAAAGTATATGCCATCTTATTAGTTCTTTAAAAATCTAGTAAGCCCTATCCTTTTGAGGGAGAAGTTTGCTATACAGGACTCTTTCAAGCCAATAAATGGGAACTTTAAAATTAAACATGGGCCATTATGGGGAAGTGTAGTACCTCAAAATGTGTCACTGTTAAGTAGAAGAAACCAGGATGGCACTGTCAGAGAGCAATCGGTGTTGATTTTCTGGCAGGAGCAAAGAAAGCAGCCGCCAAAATTGGAGGCCAGTATCATGCAATGGAAGCATCCATTTTACAGAGCATCATTGAGACAAGTAAGCCTGGAGTTATGCCAAAAGTCGCACATGGTGCTGCAGTATAACAAAACAAAGTGTTAATTTTTGGGAATCTCTGGCTTGACTTGAAGCTGGAAAAGAAGTACAAGGCCACACACAAAAAAGCTCTTTTAATGTGTTGAAACCAGGTGACAAAAAATAAATGCTATAATCTATCGAGACGATTTTTACATTTTATTTAGTTATTTAACTTTTCGATATTATTCATTCAGGATAAAAAAAATGAATTTATATTTTTTGTAGGAGATTAAATGTTACATATATTGGGTCTAAAAAATAAATGTGCTGCTCATTGTAACTAAATAATCCCTAGATGAAGAATATATTAAGTATTTTAAAAAAATGGTTGGAAGAGATATGGATAGCTTGTACAAAAGAGACACAGCTTGTTCGCTAGTTAATATGGCTGCCCACCCTGAGCATTACCTGGGCCTGCAGAGGAACAGCAGAACCTGATTCAGCCTTTTAAAATGAGATCCACAAACCCTTGAGCAGCATGGACTCTTCAGAGGCTAAAATCAAGAGAGAGGTGATGGATCATAGATGAGCTCCAGAGAATTCATATTTTTACACTCCTTTCCTAAAATACACCAGCTGAGAGTCTCCTTGACTATATTACCATTAGGAGCCTAATCAGCAATCAGAAAGCTCCTCATTTTCTGATTAGCTCTGATTACTCTTGTGTGCTTGCCAAAGCAAAAACGAAAAGCAGCAGAATAAAACCCAAACAACTCTCAAGCCCCAAAAGCAAGCAAACAGTATATTCCTTATCTAATATGTGCCAAGAAAGAGGGGGGTCTCGAAGGAACTGGGGAGTGGTTACAATTTTCAAGATTGAATGGTACGCGATGCTTTTGTTGTGTAAGTGACGCGGCATGTGCAGCAGGCCACAGGTAACAGGTGAGGCACAGAACACAACAATACAGCTCGAAAATATGAGCCACTGCATGGCCAAAGACCACAGGCAATGGGTATGTCAGTGGCCAGCTAATGACCACAAATTACGACTGTGCCAATCATGGCCGGACTGGGATCGCAACCCAGCCCTGGGAATCAGGTCTAACTGCCCTGGGGAGGGGGGCTGCATAACCGTCCTCCAGTAACAAAAAAATGACCCCCACTAGTTCAAAACCATATCTCACCATTTCGTCCCACCAGGGAAATGCCTGGTGCCCGCTACGGCCAGTCTGGCCCTGGTGCTAGTGCCCACCAATTAACCACATTTAGTGGGTGAGCCAGTGCTCAAAAGGCCACAGATAATGTGAGATAGTGCCCAGCTATAAATCACAGGTAAAGGATGAGACTGCCCAGCTCAAGACTATAGGGAAAAGGAGACGCCCATGAAAAAAGACCGCAAGTAAAGTGAGCCAGTGGTCTCACGAGATCACACGCAACAGGTAAACCAGTGCCCATTTCAAAACAATAGGTAGGCTAGGGCCCCACGAACAGACAGGTAACAGGTGATGTAATGGCATGCTAAAGGCCACTGCCAAAGTGTGAACAGGCACCGAGTTCAAGAACAGAGGTAACTGCTATGACAGAGCCCAAATTAAGAAACAAGGTTTTATCCATGGGTAAGGGGCGAAAAAGTTCCCAGGTCAAGACCAGCTGGGGCATTACACATGCCATGGCCACACTTGCCACGTGAGGCGGTGTTTAGCTCATAACAAATAGCAGGGGAGCACTGTTAAGATCACAACTACTGGTAGCGTTTGAGTCAGTGCCCCGCACATGTATATGGTAATAGTGGTGTCACAGTGCCCATCCCAGCAGTCAACAAGTTATCTGAGGCCCAACAACCAAAAACACAAATAAAGGAGGGTGTAGTCCCAGACTAAATACCACAAGCAAAAGGTTAATACAGTGCGCAGTTCATGACCAAAGGTAACAGGTGAGCTACAGCCTAGAAACAGAAGGTGAATGGTGACCTGATGCCCCTCCCAAAAGAACAGGCAGCAGATGAGCGAGTTTCCATCTCATGAGCACAAACAGCAAGAGAACCAATGCCCAGCCGCTAACACGAGAGCCAGGGCCCAGACCACCACCACAGACCGCAGGTAAGCAGACTGGGAACCAATGTAATGGGACACTAACTCCATACGAATGCAACATGTAGCTGATGAACTCGTTTTCATCTCATTGTCAGAGGAGCCAGGACCAGGACCAAAAGAGCCAATCTACATCTCAAGCCCATAGATGAGAGGTGAGCCAGCTTCAGCTCATGTCAAAAGGTAACAGGTGAGTTAATGTGCAGCTTGGTACAGGCAGCAGGTGAGCTGGTCTCTATCGGCAGCAGGCAAGCCTGTCTCTACAGGTAGCAGGTGAGCCTGTCTCTACAGGTAGTAGGTATGTCTGTCTCCACAGGTAGCAGGTTAACTTGTCTCTACACATAGCAGGTGAGCCTGTCTCCACAGGTAGCAGGTGAGCCTGTCTCCAGGCAGTAGGTGTGCCCATCTCTGCAGGTAGCAGGTTAACTTGTCTCTACAGGTAGCAGGTGAACCTGTCTCTACAGGCATTAGGTGAGCCTGTCTCTATAGGTAGCAGGTTAACTAGTCTCTAGAGGTAGCAGGTGAGCCTTTCTCTATGGGCTGCAGCTGTGCCTGTCTCTACAAGTAGCAACCGAGCCTGTCTGTACATGCAGCAGGTGTGCCTGACTCTGCAGGCAGCAGGGGAGCTTGTCTCTACAGATAGCAGGTGAGCCTTCTCTGCGGGTAGCAAGCTTGCTTGTCTCTACAGGTAGCAGATGAGCCTGTATCTACAGGCAGCAGGTGAGCCTGTCTCTACGGGCAACAGGTGTGCCTGTCTCTACAGGTAGCATGTTAGCTTGTCTCTACAGGTAGCAGGTGAACCTGTCCATACGGGCAGCAGGTGTGCCTGACTCTGCAGGTAGCAGGTGATCTGGTCTCTATAGATGGCAGGTGAGCCTGTCTCTACAGGAAGCAGGCGTGCCTGTCTCTGCAGGTAGTAAGTGAGCTTGTCTCTACAGGTAGCAGGTGAGCCTGTCTCTACAGGCAGCAAGTGTGCCTGTCTCGATGGGCAGGTTAGCTTGTCTCTACAGGTAGCAGGTGAGCCTGTCTCTAAGGGCAGCGGGTGTGCCTGTCTCTACAGGTAGCAGGTGAGCTTTGTCGCTACAGATGGCAGGCGAACCTGCCTCTACAGGCAACAGGCGTGCCTGTCTCTACAGGTAGCAGGTGAGCCTGTCTCTACAGGTAGCAGGTGAGCCTTTCTCTAAGGGTAGCAGTCGAGCCTATCTCTACAAGTAACAGGTTAGCTTGACTCTACTAGTAACAGGTGAGCCTGTCTCTATGGGCAGCAGGCGTGCCTCTCTATACAGGTAGCAAGTGAGCCTGCCTCTACAGTTATCAGGTTAGCTTGTCTCTATGGGCATCAGGTGTGCCTGTCTCTACAAGTAGCAGATGAGCTTGTCTCTACAGGTAGCAGGTTAACTTATCTCTACAGGCAGCAGGTGAGCCTGTCTCCACAGGCAACAGCTGTGCATGTCTCTACAGGTAGCAGACGAGCCTGACTCTACAGGCAGCATGTGTGCCTTTCTCTTCAAGTAGCAGGCGAGCCTGTCTCTACAGGCAGTAGGTGTGCCTGTCTCTGCAGGCAGCAGGTGAGCTGGTCTCCACAGATAGCAGGTGAGCCTGTCTCTGCATGAAGCAGATGTGCCTGGCTCTGCGGGTAGCAGGTGTGCTTGTGTCTACAAGTAGCAGATGAGCCTGAATCTACAGGCAGCAGGGGAGCCTGTCTATACGGGCAGCAGGTGTACCTGTCTCTACAGGTAGCATGTTAGCTTGTCTCTACAGGTAGCAGGTGAACCCGTCTCTACAAGTAGCAGCAGCGACGGCTCGTGGAGGGAGTTACGGTGGGGCAGGAGGGCGGGAAGGGGGAGGGGCAGGGCGGAGGTTGCTAAAAACCGGCATATGGATAATTGCAGGTAAGTAAACAATTTAATTATTAAAACGAATTTCGTAGTGCGCCTTGCATCGCAAAATGCAATGCAGTGCGAGCTACGAAATTCGTTTTATTAATTAAATTGTTTACTTACCTGCAATTATCCATATGCCGGTTTTTAGCAACCTCCGCCCTGCCCCTCCCCCTCCCCGCCCTCCTGCCCCACCGTAACTCCCTCCACGAGCCGTCGCTGAGTAGCAGGTGTGTCTGCCTCTACAAGTAGCAGGTGTGTCTGCCTCTACAAGTAGCAGGTGTGCCTGCCTCTACGATTAGCAGGCGAGCTTGCCTCTACAGGCAGTAGGTGTGCCCGTCTCTGCAGGTAGCAGGTTAACTTGTCTCTACAGGTAGAAGGTGAGCCTGTCTCTAAGGGAAGCAGGTGTGCCAATCTCTACAAGTAGCAGGTTAGCTTGTCTCTACAGATAGTAGGTGAGCGCCTGTCTCAATCGCATGGTCACAGGTGGTAGGTGACCCAGTGTCTAGTATGTGACATGTAGCAGAGGAGCCAGTCTCCATCTCATGACCACATGTGGAAGGGGAGCCAGTCCCCATCTCATGGCACTGGGTAAAAGGATGCTGCAGTCCCACTCTGAAGAGGGCAGGTAGGGTATCTAGTCCAGCTCATGAACACCAGTGTCAGATGAACCATTGCGGGTTTAAATGCATCGACAAGAAAGTAACCAATGCCCAGTCAAGGAACCCCTATGAAGAAGGCAGAACAATCCCCCATTCACCCCTATGAAGACGGCAGAACAGTCCCCCATTTTATTTAATGTAGCTTTCTGAGAGTTCCTGTGTAGCTTTGAAGCACCAGGCCAGTAGGCCAGGTTGACATTTCTTTTACGTTGGCGGATCTCATGTAATTTCAATAATTTTGCGTTATACTTGTTTCCTGAAATTGCGCTATTATGCCACATTGCTTAATTACATACTGTGTGCGGCAACAATTTAGCGTAAGAGCAAGCGAAGACCTCAAATGACTAGAACATAAGCAGCTGCTGTTTGCGGCACTTGTGTTTTTTGAGCTATTTGTTTGGTGCAAAATGCATCCTCACATCCAAAATTGATGCTAGGAGGCATGTAGCTCTACAATATTGTGCCAGATGCTGGTTTTGCACTTTGCATAGTTATGCATAATTTGCCTTAGATTTTGCATAATTCAGCAGATTCAAATTATGTAAATCTTGCACTCTTCTATTAAGCACCCCTTTCTGCTTTTATCAATAAGCAACAGAATACATGGATATGACATCATTTTAATTTCTGCGCAAATAAATCTAAACGAGATTAAAAAAAAAGATGATGGATCTAAACAAGGTGCAAAATACGATGGCGCTATACCAGAGCCAACAAGAAGAATAACTAAAGCAAAAAAAAAAACCCTTAGCTATTTTGGCAGGTGTAACATTTTAAACCATTATATTCCAACCTCCACATTGTACTGATTACAGGTCAGTACGTTTACCAGTAATATTGCACAGGAGAGGGACTGCAGCACTCAATTATGCAAAATACGTGATCAGTATCCCTGATAGTGTCAGAAGTAGAACTGATGGAGAAAAAGCCTCATCGATTCTGACAGGTGTAATGCTTGGTACAATTATATTCAAATGTCGCCCATTGTGTTGATTATAGGTCGACAGGGGTGTCGAATGGATTGCTTAGGATTGGAGCTGCAGCCTTCTGTTATTCCTTTATGCAGATCCACAGGTTTTTGTAGGATCTCTTTGCAGGAGTCCACATCCACCTTCCGATCTAAGGAACATTTCAAGGTGTTGCTGTAGATACCGTGCAAGCAGGTATCCAGCATTTTATCCACCCTAACAGTGTGTTCTGCAAGATTGCTAATTCTCCAATGCATACATGAGGCATTTGCATTCTGACAGTACCGTAGACACCGTCCTCCCTGAATCTTGAGGTGAGTCCTCCTGTGTCTTTTGTAGAACCGCAGCAGGGTAGGTCATACCCTTTACTTCTTGCAAGGTCTGGTGGTTGTTGCGTGCTCTGACTATGTAGATGACCGCTTAATCACAAGTACCCCTCGTGTCATGTTTTTTTTTTATTTGGGCTTTCAAAGCTGATCTGTCAATTTGCTCACTCCTTGATGTCAGATGAATTGACAAATATTAATATGCAAAGATGTTGACTGATTCTAGGACTACATTCATGTGCGAGTAGCATCGCTCATGGCATTGTTGTTCTACGCATGTCCCTGTATACATTGCTTTGAAGGGGAGGATATTTTGTTTTTGGGTGCTACATAGGTTTGGCTTTCACTTAGCATCCTATCCCTGCTCTTCTGGGATACAAAGCCACAACGTACATAAGTTCACTGGCCCTTAATAACACCTCACAAAGATACACTATTATCTTCCTAAATAGCTGTCTCACACTGAGATACCTTTTTCTGCTGTCTCTAGACCCTAGTAAGCCCTTACTGCACAATCAACGCAACAAATAACCAGCCAATGGATAGGCACTGAACCACCACCCTACTCACAATGTTGGTTCGCAGTCTTCGTGACTCAGAGAACTAAAATAAACTAACTGAAATCAATCCATTGCAAGAATCTTCGAAATTACCTGTCAACTTGAGGGTCTTCATAACTATCAGCTCACAAATAGTGGCAGCTGGTAGGGAAGGTGGCGGGAAGGGGAATTCAGGAAAACTTACCTTGCTGTCGCTAGTCTCCTGTCGCAGCCTCTTCTACGTCATCACGGTTCCCCAGGTTTATGGCAGCACCCTGGCTCCCCTTAGCCAAACACAATGCTGCTATCACCATGACAGCAGCATCATGATTGGTCTGAGCACTGTGGTTCGGCACTCAGATGGGAACTGGGAGGCTTTGCATGTACAATACAGATAGTGGAGAAGATGCTACATGTGTATGACAGTTTGGCTGGCCCAAGACGGCGGGTCAAACTGTCATGCCAACTTGTTGCAACAGCAGCAACTACTCCTCCCTCTCCCTGTGACCAGCCCAGCTACATCCCAACCCGCTCGCTCCTCACAGAAGAAGAAAATTATAATAACGTAAAGCTATTAACGTTGCGTTATTATCATTTTCTTTTTCTTTTTACATTTAGTGGGGCGACGCCCCTCCACCTCAGTGGAGGAGCCGCCTCTGCCCACAAACTAATATATAAATCTGACCTCCTAGAAGATGACTTAACAGCATCTGACTCACAGACCGTATCTTGTCCTACTCACTTCTGCACATTGAACATTGTTAGATCTACTCTCTTCATTGAGATGCCCCCTTGATGTGAATATTCTCATTGTATGCCTGATCAAGTTAAATTCAATAAAAAATAATGCCACTGAAGAAAAATCAGATAAAGATCACAGCCTCCAACTCCTAGCAAAAGTCCTTTGCTATGTCACCCAGCATTTATCTTCAGTTTGAAACACATCATCGGAGCTTGTAGGACAGACTTGGTGGCTACAACTGCACGCCCTTAGCGGCTTTGGTGCCCCAGCTCTTGCAGTATAAACTCATCAGGGACCATTCGGAAAGCTGGAAAAGCTGCACTTAGTAGTCACAAAGGGTGTATTTTTCCAGACTGGAAGGCATGTAAAAGCTGCATTGCCCTGAGCTCACATAATGCTTTCATTCTATAAAATGCTTTAACCTCTTCCATGTGTCAGACGGCCCCCAGCCGTCCAACGTCATGGTGGGCGTGTGCTTCAGACGGCCGGGGTCCGTCAGGTTTGCACACGCGTGGAATTCACCCACACAGAGGGGAAATGTGGGCCGCATTGAAGCGGTTAATGTATTCCTTAATATGTCTACTACTTATTGTACGCTTTTTCTATTACATTAAAGCTTATCAATGGTAAAACTAGAATTAAATAAACGTTAAAGAAAAAGTGACACTTTTGCCTGGCAAGGCTTCTCCGGCACATCTTTCACCACCATTGCATTGGCACATGCAGTGCTCCTAGCATCTGGACCTAGGCATTCCTTTTGGGACAAGGGCTATACTAGCAGGTCACTGTGGCTTCTTCATGCTGTCCATGTTAACCAAGATGCAAACAGCCTCTACACAAATACCAGTGGGGGTTCCTCCACTAAGGTGGAGGAGCATCACCCCACTGCTTCAAGTTGCCACCAGATTAGGGTGGGGCAGGGCTGGGGTCCCATGACATCAGGGAGGTGGTGTGGCTGCTGCAGCACCTAAAGTGACCATGACTGTTTGGCCCGCCTTCTCAGACCGGCCAACATTTATGCACACTTTGCATGTTGTCCTCCCAGGCTGCATTACAGCCTGTTAGAGAACATGCCGAGGCTCCCTTTCCCTCTCTGAGTGCCGCACCACGGCACTCAGACCAATCAACAGCGTTGTGATTGGTCAGGGGAGTCTCGAAACCTGGGTGCTTCCTGTTCCTGAGAGGAAAGGCGGCGGTTGGGAACCAGCAGATACGTTTTTTTTTTAAATTTCCTAATCCTACCACTCACCAACCCCTGCATCCCGGCCACCGGCCCCTACCAGCTGCCACTGACAAATACTCACAGCTTCAGTACACGAACGAGCACACACATACACAGACCACAGTAAGGCATTTTTGATTACTAGCGTCCCCTCTTCATAATTTTGCCTGAAAAAACCCATAACCCTTTTTGTTTATTTCCTTGTGTTCATGTCCTATATGTCGATGTGTTTTTATATGTATTGGATACAGGACTGTATCCCACTGTATATTTGTGCACTTGAATCCTTTTGAAATTTATTTACATTGAATAAATTGGTGCCCGGCTGGACACCTTTTTGCTTATAGCACACATTGTTGTCTATAAATATGTTCTCCGCTAAATACATGATATGTTAAGGACCACTGTTGCCTTAAAGAACACTTAGTAAGTGAAGGCATTGAAAGCCCAACGGTACAAGACATTAATACACCCTTCATGATGTTTTTGTTTTTACCCAACTCCCATCAAAGGAGAATTTATATTTTCCTGGTACCCTCTTCAACAAATGACTCCAAGTGGACTTGAAAACAAGCAAGCACACCTCAGGAGAGTCATCATGCCTAATGCTTAGTTGCTTGTGTGTAGGTTATTATTATTATTATTATTATTATTATTAATGGAAATTTGTATACAGAGCGCAACTAAACCCGTAGGCATCAAGGTGCTGAAGATGGTAAACAGAGAGCTCAAATATCACCATTGGGGGAATTAGAGATAGGCTTCTTGGAAAAGCCAGGTCTTGAGTGCCTTACGGAACAAAGTGTGGGAGGAGATCACCTTGAGGTCATTAGGGAGCGTATTCCAAAGTCTGGGTGCAAGGAAGCGAAAGGACCTTCCTCCCCATCTGGCCTTGGCTATACGGGGGACAGCGAGCAAGTTTTTACTGGAAGAGCGGAGTGTTCTACCAGGGATGTAATAGACCACCAGAGCGCGAATAGCCTCCGGTCCAGACTCATTGAGGGCACGGTGAATAAGGCATAAAGCCTTGAAACTAATCCTTGCCTGCATGGGAAGCCAATGCAGGTCTTTTCTGATGGTGGTGCCCGAGGAGCGTTTAGGGGCGCTGACAACAAACCGGGCAGCCGCATTCTGCACAGTCTGGAGGCGCTGGATCAGACCACTGCTAATGCCAAAATATAGGGTATTGCAATAGTCCAGTTTGGAGGTAATGACCGCCATTGCTGCCTGTTTTCGTGCCTCAGCGGAAAGATAGTGAGTGATTTTTCTTAAAATCCTCAGAGCATTGCAACAGGTGGACACAGTCCTGCTGACCTGTTTGTCTAGGGAGAGGGAGGTGTCCAATATGACCCCAAGGTTGCGGGCAGAAAAGGTCGGCAGAGGACAGGTACCAAGGACAGACGGCCACCAGTCAATGGACCAGGTCTCACTTTTGCCCCAAAAATGAGGACCTCCGTTTTCTCCCCGTTCAGCTTAAGGAAGTTCTTAACCATCCATCCGGCGACTGCCTCCATACAGTTTTTAAAATTAAGAGCAGTTATGCTCGCAGATTGAGAAATGGAAGCCATAATCTGCGTGTCGTCGGCGTAGGAAAGAACTTCTAGCCCAAAGGATCTTATAAGCCTGGCGAGAGGGGCGACGTAGACGTTAACCAGCGTCGGGCTCAGTGAGGAGCCCTGGGGGACTCCACACTTCACGGCCTTAATGGGTGACATGTACTCGCCTAGCTTAACCCTTTGCTTCCGTTGGTCAAGGAAGGATGTGAGGAGGTTGAGTGCAGAGCCCTTGACTCCCAGCTCACTGAGTCAGCTGACCAGAATAGTAGGGGACAGGGTGTTGAAAGCGGCCGTAAGGTCGAGTAACACCAGTAAGGTGGTCTGTCCGGTGTCGACCTTGGAACGGATGCTATTGACCACCACTGTAAGTGCCGACTCAGAGCTGTGAGTCCTCCGGAAACCGTGCTGTGAGGGATCAAGAGAGTTGGTACTGTCGAGGAAAGCACTCAGATGGAGATTAAGATGTGTCTCCAGAAGTTTAGCAGGGGCAGGGAGAAGGGAAATGGGATGAAAGTTCTTTAATATCCCAGGGTCCAGGGTAGGTTTTTTCAGTAGAAGCTTGACGGTGGGCAGTTTCCAGGAGAGGGGATAGATAGAGGGGATAGTTTGCCTCAAGCATCTTTTTGATACCAAGGTTATTTTTATACGTAATACTTCTGCAGGAAATTAATGATTGCATGGCAGTGGCTTTTACTGGGTGTCATTTTCTGCCCTCAGGATACTTAGATCGGACCCGAATCAGGCATTTGCATGTGCTATTGCCAAGTTTCTGGGTAAAATGTGGGTCACTCTTTCAAAGGGAATAACAAAGGCTGCTCGATCACACTGACATTATTTGAACTGCTTAGGTAGTTATCACACAACTTGCCCATATTTATTAATTGTGAATACATGAATGGTGATCACCCTCATACCTGTACATATACCCCGTGGACTGCAAAAAATAATTATTTCTATTGACTTGTATCTGTCTGGTTTTCTGTATGTAAATAGAGAATGAGGCCGCCAAATTATTTTTCAACACATTTTTATTTACTTTCATGATGATATTTCGTAATGCATGGTATTCTTTTATTTTAGATTGTTTTATTACGCTCTGTAGAAGGTTGCATTTGTATGAGTAGTCTTGTATTTGATATATGCTTTTATGACTTGTATTTTCAAACAAAGCATTAATTGATTGATTGATCACTGGGTGTTGTATTACCACTCCATTCTGAGGGCCGCACCTCAGAATGGCTAATAACATTGTAATTCTATGTGCCTTCCCCATTCTCAAGGTCAAATTCCAGAATGGCAGACTTTTTTTCCCATGTAAATTTCACCAGGTTCTATCTGGTGACATTTGGTTAGGATAACACCGGTGCACAGCCTTCATCCCATCTACAAAAGTCCCCATCCTACTCATCAAAGCACACATTCCACCTACTAGCACATCACAACAATTTAATCCGCCACCACCTACTTTAAATTTTAAATGCAGTTTCCCGCCTTCTACTTTCACCATCTCACCTGCGGGAGCCTTTACTACCGACCGATTACAATCTCTACCTAATCCACGAAAATACTCCATTCGACCGCCTAAAGCCTACATCTTCACTAACAATCTCCATATCATCGACAAAGTACTACATGCCAGGTTTGGAGACCTACATGCCTCCTCGATGATGTGTCCCGGTTAGGCCTAGAGGGAAACACGGACATTTTACATACACAAAGTTGCCTTCGTTCTCACACAATGACTTTTTTTCACTCATTTGTGACCATGACCGTGTGGATTAGTTTCCATGAAACTATACTTGCTTACAAAATCAACTTAGCATGAACACTATCATGTCAACTTGAGCTTCATGTACAAGGTCTATACATACATTGTGCACATTTTACTATTTCTTTTCGTACATGCGGCGACACAGCTATCTATGGTACATAAACAATGGTGGCTTGACTAGAATCTCGGCCCAAGAAAAGGATTCTTTCTGTCATAAAAAACCAAGCATTTCCAGGTTTAGGCAAAGGATCACTTGCACTTATTTGCGAGTTCAGTACACACTGAAACCTCAGTCCAGCTGTTAGTTGATCCCTCGGTGAGGGATGTCTAACTTTTGACCACAACAGGGACCCACATTCTTTCCCTTCAGGTAACGGGGTTAGATCAATCAATGGGGATTCCTGGCAGAACACATACATACACCAGCATCTAGGTTAGGGAAAGTATAGTAGGAGTACGAATATATATATATATATATATATATATATATATATATATATATATATATATATATATATATATATATATATATATATATATATATATATATCCAAGAACACTCCTTAAAACAAAGAAGTCTGAGGCCACTTAGGGGGAACACAGCGCAGCATCTTTATTGCAGAAAATCACAAAGTTGTGGACGGGCGTATGCATTTCAGCCTTGTGGCCTCTTCAGCGCCCAGCGTGTTTCACAGGAAAATGATGCGCCGCTCAACAGTTCTGCCCCACCCAGTTCAGGTAAATACTGTGGTTAGCTCCTCCCCCAAGCTGTGATCTGTATCACCTGCTTGGGATCTCTGATGTGATGTCGAACTACTGATCCCAGCATGCAGTGGAATTGCCAGGATCACCACGTTACTGCGGAAATAGCAGGACTGTTTTGGCAGCTTTTTCCTTCTGTCCCGCTCTGCCTGCCACAAACAAGAAACTCCTTGTGTCCCCCAAATCTGCACCACCATCGCATTCAGGTACGTTGTCCACGGGGGCTGTGTCGCCCGATGCAGAGTTCCATGACTCCATCACCGCTTAAATCCTCCCGTCTGCAGTGGTGTGCTCGATCTTTCCGTTAACACGGAATTAAAGAAGGTTGTGCCACAGCACAACGCCGCCAGTGAAAATCGAGTCAGCTTAAGTGCTGGGACCCCAGTAGCACATCGCTGGCTTGAAGTGCAAAATATGTCCAAGAACACTCCTTAAAACAAAGAAGTCTGAGGCCACTTAGGGGGAACACAGCGGAGCATCTTTATTGCAGAAAATCACAAAGTTGTGGACGGGCGTATGCATTTCAGCATTGTGGCCTCTTCAGCGCCCAGCGTGTTGCACAGGAAAATGATGCACCGCTCAACAGTTCTGCCCCACCCAGTTCAGGTAAATACTGTGGTTAGCTCCTCCCCCAAGCTGTGATCTGTATCACCTGCTTGGGCTCTCTGATGTGATGTCGAACTACTGATCCCAGCATGCAGTGGAATTGCCAGGATCACCACGTTACTGCGGAAATAGCAGGACTGTTTTGGCAGCTTTTTCCTTCTGTCCCGCTCTGCCTGCCACAAACAAGAAACTCCTTGTGTCCCCCAAATCTGCACCACCATCGCATTCAGGTACGTTGTCAACGGGGGCTGTGTCGCCCGATGCAGAGTTCCATGACTCCATCACCGCTTAAATCCTCCCGTCTGCAGTGGTGTGCTCGATCTTTCCGTTAACACGGAATTAAAGAAGGTTGTGCCACAGCACAACGCCGCCAGTGAAAATCGAGTCAGCTTAAGTGCAGGGACCCCAGTAGCACATCGCTGGCTTGAAGTGCAAAATATGTCCAAGAACACTCCTTAAAACAAAGAAGTCTGAGGCCACTTAGGGGGAACACAGCGGAGCATCTTTATTGCAGAAAATCACAAAGTTGTGGACGGGCGTATGCATTTCAGCCTTGTGCCTCTTCAGCGCCCAGCGTGTTGCACAGGAAAATGATGCGCCGCTCAACAGTTCTGCCCCACCCAGTTCAGGTAAATACTGTGGTTAGCTCCTCCCCCAAGCTGTGATCTGTATCACCTGCTTGGGCTCTCTGATGTGAAGTCGAACTACTGATCCCAGCATGCAGTGGAATTGCCAGGATCACCACGTTACTGCGGAAATAGCAGGACTGTTTTGGCAGCTTTTTCCTTCTGTCCCGCTCTGCCTGCCACAAACAAGAAACTCCTTGTGTCCCCCAAATCTGCACCACCATCGCATTCAGGTACGTTGTCCACGGGGGCTGTGTCGCCCGATGCAGAGTTCCATGACTCCATCACCGCTTAAATCCTCCCGTCTGCAGTGGTGTGCTCGATCTTTCCGTTAACACGGAATTAAAGAAGGTTGTGCCACAGCACAACGCCGCCAGTGAAAATCGAGTCAGCTTAAGTGCTGGGACCCCAGTAGCACATCGCTGGCTTGAAGTGCAAAATATGTCCAAGAACACTCCTTAAAACAAAGAAGTCTGAGGCCACTTAGGGGGAACACAGCGGAGCATCTTTATTGCAGAAAATCACAAAGTTGTGGACGGGCGTATGCATTTCAGCCTTGTGGCCTCTTCAGCGCCCAGCGTGTTGCACAGGAAAATGATGCACCGCTCAACAGTTCTGCCCCACCCAGTTCAGGTAAATACTGTGGTTAGCTCCTCCCCCAAGCTGTGATCTGTATCACCTGCTTGGGCTCTCTGATGTGATGTCGAACTACTGATCCCAGCATGCAGTGGAATTGCCAGGATCACCACGTTACTGCGGAAATAGCAGGACTGTTTTGGCAGCTTTTTCCTTCTGTCCCGCTCTGCCTGCCACAAACAAGAAACTCCTTGTGTCCCCCAAATCTGCACCACCATCGCATTCAGGTACGTTGTCAACGGGGGCTGTGTCGCCCGATGCAGAGTTCCATGACTCCATCACCGCTTAAATCCTCCCGTCTGCAGTGGTGTGCTCGATCTTTCCGTTAACACGGAATTAAAGAAGGTTGTGCCACAGCACAACGCCGCCAGTGAAAATCGAGTCAGCTTAAGTGCAGGGACCCCAGTAGCACATCGCTGGCTTGAAGTGCAAAATTTATCCAAGAACACTCCTTAAAACAAAGAAGTCTGAGGCCACTTAGGGGGAACACAGCGGAGCATCTTTATTGCAGAAAATCACAAAGTTGTGGACGGGCGTATGCATTTCAGCCTTGTGCCTCTTCAGCGCCCAGCGTGTTGCACAGGAAAATGATGCGCCGCTCAACAGTTCTGCCCCACCCAGTTCAGGTAAATACTGTGGTTAGCTCCTCCCCCAAGCTGTGATCTGTATCACCTGCTTGGGCTCTCTGATGTGATGTCGAACTACTGATCCCAGCATGCAGTGGAATTGCCAGGATCACCACGTTACTGCGGAAATAGCAGGACTGTTTTGGCAGCTTTTTCCTTCTGTCCCGCTCTGCCTGCCACAAACAAGAAACTCCTTGTGTCCCCCAAATCTGCACCACCATCGCATTCAGGTACGTTGTCCACGGGGGCTGTGTCGCCCGATGCAGAGTTCCATGACTCCATCACCGCTTAAATCCTCCCGTCTGCAGTGGTGTGCTCGATCTTTCCGTTAACACGGAATTAAAGAAGGTTGTGCCACAGCACAACGCCGCCAGTGAAAATCGAGTCAGCTTAAGTGCAGGGACCCCAGTAGCACATCGCTGGCTTGAAGTGCAAAATATGTCCAAGAACACTCCTTAAATCAAAGAAGTCTGAGGCCACTTAGGGGGAACACAGCGGAGCATCTTTATTGCAGAAAATCACAAAGTTGTGGACGGGCGTATGCATTTCAGCCTTGTGGCCTCTTCAGCGCCCAGCGTGTTGCACAGGAAAATGATGCGCCGCTCAACAGTTCTGCCCCACCCAGTTCAGGTAAATACTGTGGTTAGCTCCTCCCCCAAGCTGTGATCTGTATCACCGGCTTGGGCTCTCTGATGTGATGTCGAACTACTGATCCCAGCATGCAGTGGAATTGCCAGGATCACCACGTTACTGCGGAAATAGCAGGACTGTTTTGGCAGCTTTTTCCTTCTGTCCCGCTCTGCCTGCCACAAACAAGAAACTCCTTGTGTCCCCCAAATCTGCACCACCATCGCATTCAGGTATGTTGTCCACGGGGGCTGTGTCGCCCGATGCAGAGTTCCATGACTCCATCACCGCTTAAATCCTCCCGTCTGCAGTGGTGTGCTCGATCTTTCCGTTAACACGGAATTAAAGAAGGTTGTGCCACAGCACAACGCCGCCAGTGAAAATCGAGTCAGCTTAAGTGCAGGGACCCCAGTAGCACATCGCTGGCTTGAAGTGCAAAATATGTCCAAGAACACTCCTTAAAACAAAGAAGTCTGAGGCCACTTAGGGGGAACACAGCGGAGCATCTTTATTGCAGAAAATCACAAAGTTGTGGACGGGCGTATGCATTTCAGCCTTGTGGCCTCTTCAGCGCCCAGCGTGTTGCACAGGAAAATGATGCGCCGCTCAACAGTTCTGCCCCACCCAGTTCAGGTAAATACTGTGGTTAGCTCCTCCCCCAAGCTGTGATCTGTATCACCTGCTTGGGCTCTCTGATGTGATGTCGAACTACTGATCCCAGCATGCAGTGGAATTGCCAGGATCACCACGTTACTGCGGAAATAGCAGGACTGTTTTGGCAGCTTTTTCCTTCTGTCCCGCTCTGCCTGCCACAAACAAGAAACTCCTTGTGTCCCCCAAATCTGCACCACCATCGCATTCAGGTACATTGTCCTCGGGGGCTGTGTCGCCCGATGCAGAGTTCCATGACTCCATCACCGCTTAAATCCTCCCGTCTGCAGTGGTGTGCTCGATCTTTCCGTTAACAAGGAATTAAAGAAGGTTGTGCCACAGCACAACGCCGCCAGTGAAAATCGAGTCAGCTTAAGTGCAGGGACCCCAGTAGCACATCGCTGGCTTGAAGTGCAAAATATGTCCAAGAACACTCCTTAAAACAAAGAAGTCTGAGGCCACTTAGGGGGAACACAGCGGAGCATCTTTATTGCAGAAAATCACAAAGTTGTGGACGGGCGTATGCATTTCAGCCTTGTGGCCTCTTCAGCGCCCAGCGTGTTGCACAGGAAAATGATGCGCCGCTCAACAGTTCTGCCCCACCCAGTTCAGGTAAATACTGTGGTTAGCTCCTCCCCCAAGCTGTGATCTGTATCACCTGCTTGGGCTCTCTGATGTGATGTCGAACTACTGATCCCAGCATGCAGTGGAATTGCCAGGATCACCACGTTACTACGGAAATAGCAGGACTGTTTTGGTAGCTTTTTCCTTCTGTCCCGCTCTGCCTGCCACAAACAAGAAACTCCTTGTGTCCCCCAAATCTGCACCACCATCGCATTCAGGTACCTTGTCCACGGGGGCTGTGTCGCCCGATGCAGAGTTCCATGACTCCATCACCGCTTAAATCCTCCCGTCTGCAGTGGTGTGCTCGATCTTTCCGTTAACACGGAATTAAAGAAGGTTGTGCCACAGCACAACGCCGCCAGTGAAAATCGAGTCAGCTTAAGTGCAGGGACCCCAGTAGCACATCGCTGGCTTGAAGTGCAAAATATGTCCAAGAACACTCCTTAAAACAAAGAAGTCTGAGGCCACTTAGGGGGAACACAGCGGAGCATCTTTATTGCAGAAAATCACAAAGTTGTGGACGGGCGTATGCATTTCAGCCTTGTGGCCTCTTCAGCGCCCAGCGTGTTGCACAGGAAAATGATGCGCCGCTCAACAGTTCTGCCCCACCCAGTTCAGGTAAATACTGTGGTTAGCTCCTCCCCCAAGCTGTGATCTGTATCACCTGCTTGGGCTCTCTGATGTGATGTCGAACTACTGATCCCAGCATGCAGTGGAATTGCCAGGATCACCACGTTACTGCGGAAATAGCAGGACTGTTTTGGCAGCTTTTTCCTTCTGTCCCGCTCTGCCTGCCACAAACAAGAAACTCCTTGTGTTCCCCAAATCTGCACCACCATCGCATTCAGGTACATTGTCCACGGGGGCTGTGTCGCCCGATGCAGAGTTCCATGACACCATCACTGCTTAAATCCTCCCGTCTGCAGTGGTGTGCTCGATCTTTCCGTTAACACGGAATTAAAGAAGGTTGTGCCACAGCACAACGCCGCCAGTGAAAATCGAGTCAGCTTAAGTGCAGGGACCCCAGTAGCACATCGCTGGCTTGAAGTGCAAAATATGTCCAAGAACACTCCTTAAAACAAAGAAGTCTGAGGCCACTTAGGGGGAACACAGCGGAGCATCTTTATTGCAGAAAATCACAAAGTTGTGGACGGGCGTATGCATTTCAGCCTTGTGGCCTCTTCAGCGCCCAGCGTGTTGCACAGGAAAATGATGTGCCGCTCAACAGTTCTGCCCCACCCAGTTCAGGTAAATACTGTGGTTAGCTCCTCCCCCAAGCTGTGATCTGTATCACCTGCTTGGGCTCTCTGATGTGATGTCGAACTACCGATCCCAGCATGCAGTGGAATTGCCAGGATCACCATGTTACTGCGGAAATAGCAGGACTGTTTTGGCAGCTTTTTCCTTCTGTCCCGCTCTGCCTGCCACAAACAAGAAACTTCTTGTGTCCCCCAAATCTGCACCACCATCGCATTCAGGTACGTTGTCCACGGGGGCTGTGTCGCCCGATGCAGAGTTCCATGACTCCATCACCGCTTAAATCCTCCCGTCTGCAGTGGTGTGCTCGATCTTTCCGTTAACACGGAATTAAAGAAGGTTGTGCCACAGCACAACGCCGCCAGTGAAAATCGAGTCAGCTTAAGTGCAGGGACCCCAGTAGCACATCGCTGGCTTGAAGTGCAAAATATGTCCAAGAACACTCCTTAAAACAAAGAAGTCTGAGGCCACTTAGGGGGAACACAGCGGAGCATCTTTGTTGCAGAAAATCACAAAGTTGTGGACAGGCATATGCATTTCAGCCTTGTGGCCTCTTCAGCGCCCAGCGTGTTGCACAGGAAAATGATGCGCCGCTCAACAGTTCTGCCCCACCCAGTTCAGGTAAATACTGTGGTTAGCTCCTCCCCCAAGCTGTGATCTGTATCACCTGCTTGGGCTCTCTGATGTGATGTCGAACTACTGATCCCAGCATGCAGTGGAATTGCCAGGATCACCACGTTACTGCGGAAATAGCAGGACTGTTTTGGCAGCTTTTTCCTTCTGTCCCGCTCTGCCTGCCACAAACAAGAAACTCCTTGTGTCCCCCAAATCTGCACCACCATCGCATTCAGGTACCTTGTCCACGGGGGCTGTGTCGCCCGATGCAGAGTTCCATGACTCCATCACCGCTTAAATCGTCCTGTCTGCAGTGGTGTGCTTGATCTTTCCGTTAACACGGAATTAAAGAAGGTTGTGCCACAGCACAACGCCGCCAGTGAAAATCGAGTCAGCTTAAGTGCAGGGACCCCAGTAGCACATCGCTGGCTTGAAGTGCAAAATATGTCCAAGAACACTCCTTAAAACAAAGAAGTCTGAGGCCACTTAGGGGGAACACAGCGGAGCATCTTTATTGCAGAAAATCACAAAGTTGTGGACGGGCGTATGCATTTCAGCCTTGTGGCCTCTTCAGCGCCCAGCGTGTTGCACAGGAAAATGATGCGCCGCTCAACAGTTCTGCCCCACTCAGTTCAGGTAAATACTGTGGTTAGCTCCTCCCCCAAGCTGTGATCTGTATCACCTGCTTGGGCTCTCTGATGTGATGTCGAACTACTGATCCCAGCATGCAGTGGAATTGCCAGGATCACCACGTTACTGCGGAAATAGCAGGACTGTTTTGGCAGCTTTTTCCTTCTGTCCCGCTCTGCCTGCCACAAACAAGAAACTCCTTGTGTCCCCCAAATCTGCACCACCATCGCATTCAGGTACATTGTCCACGGGGGCTGTGTCGCCCGATGCAGAGTTCCATGACTCCATCACCGCTTAAATCCTCCCGTCTGCAGTGGTGTGCTCGATCTTTCCGTTAACACGGAATTAAAGAAGGTTGTGCCACAGCACAACGCCGCCAGTGAAAATCGAGTCAGCTTAAGTGCAGGGACCCCAGTAGCACATCGCTGGCTTGAAGTGCAAAATATGTCCAAGAACACTCCTTAAAACAAAGAAGTCTGAGGCCACTTAGGGGGAACACAGCGGAGCATCTTTATTGCAGAAAATCACAAAGTTGTGGACGGGCGTATGCATTTCAGCCTTGTGGCCTCTTCAGCGCCCAGCGTGTTGCACAGGAAAATGATGCGCCGCTCAACAGTTCTGCCCCACCCAGTTCAGGTAAATACTGTGGTTAGCTCCTCCCCCAAGCTGTGATCTGTATCACCTGCTTGGGCTCTCTGATGTGATGTCGAACTACTGATCCCAGCATGCAGTGGAATTGCCAGGATCACCATGTTACTGCGGAAATAGCAGGACTGTTTTGGCAGCTTTTTCCTTCTGTCCCGCTCTGCCTGCCACAAACAAGAAACTTCTTGTGTCCCCCAAATCTGCACCACCATCGCATTCAGGTACGTTGTCCACGGGGGCTGTGTCGCCCGATGCAGAGTTCCATGACTCCATCACCGCTTAAATCCTCCCGTCTGCAGTGGTGTGCTCGATCTTTCCGTTAACACGGAATTAAAGAAGGTTGTGCCACAGCACAACGCCGCCAGTGAAAATCGAGTCAGCTTAAGTGCAGGGACCCCAGTAGCACATCGCTGGCTTGAAGTGCAAAATATGTCCAAGAACACTCCTTAAAACAAAGAAGTCTGAGGCCACTTAGGGGGAACACAGCGGAGCATCTTTATTGCAGAAAATCACAAAGTTGTGGACGGGCGTATGCATTTCAGCCTTGTGGCCTCTTCAGCGCCCAGCGTGTTGCACAGGAAAATGATGCGCCACTCAACAGTTCTGCCCCACCCAGTTCAGGTAAATACTGTGGTTAGCTCCTCCCCCAAGCTGTAATCTGTATCACCTGCTTGGGATCTCTGATGTGATGTCGAACTACTGATCCCAGCATGCAGTGGAATTGCCAGGATCACCACGTTACTGCGGAAATAGCAGGACTGTTTTGGCAGCTTTTTCCTTCTGTCCCGCTCTGCCTGCCACAAACAAGAAACTCCTTGTGTCCTCCAAATCTGCACCACCATCGCATTCAGGTACGTTGTCCACGGGGGCTGTGTCGCACGATGCAGAGTTCCATGACTCCATCACCGCTTAAATCCTCCCGTCTGCAGTGGTGTGCTCGATCTTTCCGTTAACACGGAATTAAAGAAGGTTGTGCCACAGCACAACGCCGCCAGTGAAAATCGAGTCAGCTTAAGTGCAGGGACCCCAGTAGCACATCGCTGGCTTGAAGTGCAAAATATGTCCAAGAACACTCCTTAAAACAAAGAAATCTGAGGCCACTTAGGGGGAACACAGCGGAGCATCTTTATTGCAGAAAATCACAAAGTTGTGGACGGGCGTATGCATTTCAGCCTTGTGGCCTCTTCAGCGCCCAGCGTGTTGCACAGGAAAATGATGCGCCGCTCAACAGTTCTGCCCCACCCAGTTCAGGTAAATACTGTGGTTAGCTCCTCCCCCAAGCTGTGATCTGTATCACCTGCTTGGGCTCTCTGATGTGATGTCGAACTACTGATCCCAGCATGCAGTGGAATTGCCAGGATCACCACGTTACTGCGGAAATAGCAGGACTGTTTTGGCAGCTTTTTCCTTCTGTCCCGCTCTGCCTGCCACAAACAAGAAACTCCTTGTGTCCCCCAAATCTGCACCACCATCGTATTCAGGTACGTTGTCCACGGGGGCTGTGTCGCCCGATGCAGAGTTCCATGACTCCATCACCGCTTAAATCCTCCCGTCTGCAGTGGTGTGCTCGATCTTTCCGTTAACACGGAATTAAAGAAGGTTGTGCCACAGCACAACGCCGCCAGTGAAAATCGAGTCAGCTTAAGTGCAGGGACCCCAGTAGCACATCGCTGGCTTGAAGTGCAAAATATGTCCAAGAACACTCCTTAAAACAAAGAAGTCTGAGGCCACTTAGGGGGAACACAGCGGCGCATCTTTATTGCAGAAAATCACAAAGTTGTGGACGGGCGTATGCATTTCAGCCTTGTGGCCTCTTCAGCGCCCAGCGTGTTGCACAGGAAAATGATGCGCCGCTCAACAGTTCTGCCCCACCCAGTTCAGGTAAATACTGTGGTTAGCTCCTCCCCCAAGCTGTGATCTGTATCACCTGCTTGGGCTCTCTGATGTGATGTCGAACTACTGATCCCAGCATGCAGTGGAATTGCCAGGATCACCACGTTACTACGGAAATAGCAGGACTGTTTTGGCAGCTTTTTCCTTCTGTCCCGCTCTGCCTGCCACAAACAAGAAACTCCTTGTGTCCCCCAAATCTGCACCACCATCGCATTCAGGTACCTTGTCCACGGGGGCTGTGTCGCCCGATGCAGAGTTCCATGACTCCATCACCGCTTAAATCGTCCTGTCTGCAGTGGTGTGCTTGATCTTTCCGTTAACACGGAATTAAAGAAGGTTGTGCCACAGCACAACGCCGCCAGTGAAAATCGAGTCAGCTTAAGTGCAGGGACCCCAGTAGCACATCGCTGGCTTGAAGTGCAAAATATGTCCAAGAACACTCCTTAAAACAAAGAAGTCTGAGGCCACTTAGGGGGAACACAGCGGAGCATCTTTATTGCAGAAAATCACAAAGTTGTGGACGGGCGTATGCATTTCAGCCTTGTGGCCTCTTCAGCGCCCAGCGTGTTGCACAGGAAAATGATGCGCCGCTCAACAGTTCTGCCCCACTCAGTTCAGGTAAATACTGTGGTTAGCTCCTCCCCCAAGCTGTGATCTGTATCACCTGCTTGGGCTCTCTGATGTGATGTCGAACTACTGATCCCAGCATGCAGTGGAATTGCCAGGATCACCACGTTACTGCGGAAATAGCAGGACTGTTTTGGCAGCTTTTTCCTTCTGTCCCGCTCTGCCTGCCACAAACAAGAAACTCCTTGTGTCCCCCAAATCTGCACCACCATCGCATTCAGGTACATTGTCCACGGGGGCTGTGTCGCCCGATGCAGAGTTCCATGACTCCATCACCGCTTAAATCCTCCCGTCTGCAGTGGTGTGCTCGATCTTTCCGTTAACACGGAATTAAAGAAGGTTGTGCCACAGCACAACGCCGCCAGTGAAAATCGAGTCAGCTTAAGTGCAGGGACCCCAGTAGCACATCGCTGGCTTGAAGTGCAAAATATGTCCAAGAACACTCCTTAAAACAAAGAAGTCTGAGGCCACTTAGGGGGAACACAGCGGAGCATCTTTATTGCAGAAAATCACAAAGTTGTGGACGGGCGTATGCATTTCAGCCTTGTGGCCTCTTCAGCGCCCAGCGTGTTGCACAGGAAAATGATGCGCCGCTCAACAGTTCTGCCCCACCCAGTTCAGGTAAATACTGTGGTTAGCTCCTCCCCCAAGCTGTGATCTGTATCACCTGCTTGGGCTCTCTGATGTGATGTCGAACTACTGATCCCAGCATGCAGTGGAATTGCCAGGATCACCATGTTACTGCGGAAATAGCAGGACTGTTTTGGCAGCTTTTTCCTTCTGTCCCGCTCTGCCTGCCACAAACAAGAAACTTCTTGTGTCCCCCAAATCTGCACCACCATCGCATTCAGGTACGTTGTCCACGGGGGCTGTGTCGCCCGATGCAGAGTTCCATGACTCCATCACCGCTTAAATCCTCCCGTCTGCAGTGGTGTGCTCGATCTTTCCGTTAACACGGAATTAAAGAAGGTTGTGCCACAGCACAACGCCGCCAGTGAAAATCGAGTCAGCTTAAGTGCAGGGACCCCAGTAGCACATCGCTGGCTTGAAGTGCAAAATATGTCCAAGAACACTCCTTAAAACAAAGAAGTCTGAGGCCACTTAGGGGGAACACAGCGGAGCATCTTTATTGCAGAAAATCACAAAGTTGTGGACGGGCGTATGCATTTCAGCCTTGTGGCCTCTTCAGCGCCCAGCGTGTTGCACAGGAAAATGATGCGCCACTCAACAGTTCTGCCCCACCCAGTTCAGGTAAATACTGTGGTTAGCTCCTCCCCCAAGCTGTAATCTGTATCACCTGCTTGGGATCTCTGATGTGATGTCGAACTACTGATCCCAGCATGCAGTGGAATTGCCAGGATCACCACGTTACTGCGGAAATAGCAGGACTGTTTTGGCAGCTTTTTCCTTCTGTCCCGCTCTGCCTGCCACAAACAAGAAACTCCTTGTGTCCTCCAAATCTGCACCACCATCGCATTCAGGTACGTTGTCCACGGGGGCTGTGTCGCACGATGCAGAGTTCCATGACTCCATCACCGCTTAAATCCTCCCGTCTGCAGTGGTGTGCTCGATCTTTCCGTTAACACGGAATTAAAGAAGGTTGTGCCACAGCACAACGCCGCCAGTGAAAATCGAGTCAGCTTAAGTGCAGGGACCCCAGTAGCACATCGCTGGCTTGAAGTGCAAAATATGTCCAAGAACACTCCTTAAAACAAAGAAATCTGAGGCCACTTAGGGGGAACACAGCGGAGCATCTTTATTGCAGAAAATCACAAAGTTGTGGACGGGCGTATGCATTTCAGCCTTGTGGCCTCTTCAGCGCCCAGCGTGTTGCACAGGAAAATGATGCGCCGCTCAACAGTTCTGCCCCACCCAGTTCAGGTAAATACTGTGGTTAGCTCCTCCCCCAAGCTGTGATCTGTATCACCTGCTTGGGCTCTCTGATGTGATGTCGAACTACTGATCCCAGCATGCAGTGGAATTGCCAGGATCACCACGTTACTGCGGAAATAGCAGGACTGTTTTGGCAGCTTTTTCCTTCTGTCCCGCTCTGCCTGCCACAAACAAGAAACTCCTTGTGTCCCCCAAATCTGCACCACCATCGTATTCAGGTACGTTGTCCACGGGGGCTGTGTCGCCCGATGCAGAGTTCCATGACTCCCTCACCGCTTAAATCCTCCCGTCTGCAGTGGTGTGCTCGATCTTTCCGTTAACACGGAATTAAAGAAGGTTGTGCCACAGCACAACGCCGCCAGTGAAAATCGAGTCAGCTTAAGTGCAGGGACCCCAGTAGCACATCGCTGGCTTAAAGTGCAAAATATGTCCAAGAACACTCCTTAAAACAAAGAAGTCTGAGGCCACTTAGGGGGAACACAGCGGAGCATCTTTATTGCAGAAAATCACAAAGTTGTGGACGGGCGTATGCATTTCAGCCTTGTGGCCTCTTCAGCGCCCAGCGTGTTGCACAGGAAAATGATACGCCGCTCAACAGTTCTGCCCCACCCAGTTCAGGTAAATACTGTGGTTAGCTCCTCCCCCAAGCTGTGATCTGTATCACCTGCTTGGGCTCTCTGATGTGATGTCGAACTACTGATCCCAGCATGCAGTGGAATTGCCAGGATCACCACGTTACTGCGGAAATAGCAGGACTGTTTTGGCAGCTTTTTCCTTCTGTCCCGCTCTGCCTGCCACAAACAAGAAACTCCTTGTGTCCCCCAAATCTGCACCACCATCGCATTCAGGTACGTTGTCCACGGGGGCTGTGTCGCCCGATGCAGAGTTCCATGACTCCATCACCGCTTAAATCCTCCCGTCTGCAGTGGTGTGCTCGATCTTTCCGTTAACACGGAATTAAAGAAGGTTGTGCCACAGCACAACGCCGCCAGTGAAAATCAAGTCAGCTTAAGTGCAGGGACCCCAGTAGCACATCGCTGGCTTGAAGTGCAAAATATGTCCAAGAACACTCCTTAAAACAAAGAAGTCTGAGGCCACTTAGGGGGAACACAGCGGAGCATCTTTATTGCAGAAAATCACAAAGTTGTGGACGGGCGTATGCATTTCAGCCTTGTGGCCTCTTCAGCGCCCAGCGTGTTGCACAGGAAAATGATGCGCCGCTCAACAGTTGTGCCCCACCCAGTTCAGGTAAATACTGTGGTTAGCTCCTCCACCAAGCTGTGATCTGTATCACCTGCTTGGGCTCTCTGATGTGATGTCGAACTACTGATCCCAGCATGCAGTGGAATTGCCAGGATCACCACGTTACTGCGGAAATAGCAGGACTGTTTTGGCAGCTTTTTCCTTCTGTCCCGCTCTGCCTGCCACAAACAAGAAACTCCTTGTGTCCACCAAATCTGCACCACCATCGCATTCAGGTACGTTGTCCACGGGGGCTGTGTCGCCGGATGCAGAGTTCCATGACTCCATCACCGCTTAAATCCTCCCGTCTGCAGTGGTGTGCTCGATCTTTCCGTTAACAAGGAATTAAAGAAGGTTGTGCCACAGCACAACGCCGCCAGTGACAATTGAGTCAGCTTAAGTGCAGGGACCCCAGTAGCACATCGCTGGCTTGAAGTGCAAAATATGTCCAAGAACACTCCTTAAAACAAAGAAGTCTGAGGCCACTTAGGGGGAACACAGCGGAGCATCTTTATTGCAGAAAATCACAAAGTTGTGGACGGGCGTATGCATTTCAGCCTTGTGGCCTCTTCAGCGCCCAGCGTGTTGCACAGGAAAATGATGCGCCGCTCAACAGTTCTGCCCCACCCAGTTCAGGTAAATACTGTGGTTAGCTCCTCCCCCAAGCTGTGATCTGTATCACCTGCTTGGGCTCTCTGATGTGATGTCGAACTACTGATCCCAGCATGCAGTGGAATTGCCAGGATCACCACGTTACTGCGGAAATAGCAGGACTGTTTTGGCAGCTTTTTCCTTCTGTCCCGCTCTGCCTGCCACAAACAAGAAACTCCTTGTGTCCCCCAAATCTGCACCACCATCGCATTCAGGTACGTTGTCCACGGGGGCTGTGTCGCCCGATGCAGAGTTCCATGACTCCATCACCGCTTAAATCCTCCCGTCTGCAGTGGTGTGCTCGATCTTTCCGTTAACACGGAATTAAAGAAGGTTGTGCCACAGCACAACGCCGCCAGTGAAAATCGAGTCAGCTTAAGTGCAGGGACCCCAGTAGCACATCGCTGGCTTGAAGTGCAAAATATGTCCAAGAACACTCCTTAAAACAAAGAAGTCTGAGGCCACTTAGGGGGAACACAGCGGAGCATCTTTATTGCAGAAAATCACAAAGTTGTGGACGGGCGTATGCATTTCAGCCTTGTGGCCTCTTCAGCGCCCAGCGTGCTGCACAGGAAAATGATGCGCCGCTCAACAGTTCTGCCCCACCCAGTTCAGGTAAATACTGTGGTTAGCTCCTCCCCCAAGCTGTGATCTGTATCACCTGCTTGGGCTCTCTGATGTGATGTCGAACTACTGATCCCAGCATGCAGTGGAATTGCCAGGATCACCACGTTACTGCGGAAATAGCAGGACTGTTTTGGCAGCTATTTCCTTCTGTCCAGCTCTGCCTGCCACAAACAAGAAACTCCTTGTGTCCCCCAAATCTGCACCACCGTCGCATTCAGGTACGTTGTCCACGGGGGCTGTGTCGCCCGATGCAGAGTTCCATGACTCCATCACCGCTTAAATCCTCCCGTCTGCAGTGGTGTGCTCGATCTTTCCCTTAACACGGAATTAAAGAAGGTTGTGCCACAGCACAACGCCGCCAGTGAAAATCAAGTCAGCTTAAGTGCAGGGACCCCAGTAGCACATCGCTGGCTTGAAGTGCAAAATATGTCCAAGAACAAGCCTTAAAACAAAGAAGTCTGAGGCCACTTAGGGGGAACACAGCGGAGCATCTTTATTGCAGAAAATCACAAAGTTGTGGACGGGCGTATGCATTTCAGCCTTGTGGCCTCTTCAGCGCCCAGCGTGTTGCACAGGAAAATGATGCGCCGCTCAACAGTTCTGCCCCACCCAGTTCAGGTAAATACTGTGGTTAGCTCCTCCCCCAAGCTGTGATCTGTATCACCTGCTTGGGCTCTCTGATGTGATATATATATATCCACACGGGTTTCAAAGAACAATGCAGCAGGCTCAATCCCACCGCAGCACCGCCAAGACACAGGAGACCCAGGTTTCCGTGAGTAATTATTTATTTTCTGCAACGGACAGCATAACGTTTCGGCCTCCCAGAATATATATATATATACACATTGTCTTAGCAGGATGGTGGAACATTTAATTCTGTTCACTGTCCTTATAATGCTAATCACTTCCATCTGCTTCTGTCTTATGGTAATTCTGTGGGAGAAAGAGAGCATGGGTGACTGAGCGAAAGGGTTCTAGATCTGTCACCATGATCCCAGGGAGAACTCAAGTCTGTTATGTTCTGTGGTTGCCAAATCCATGTGTTTCTTGTCTAGGTTTAGAGGTGCATATGGTGGCCCTGTGGGCTACCTGGTCTCAAAGGGGTGCACAGAATCAGTCTTGCACCATCCCTACATTTATGTTGCCCAACAAATGTGCAGTCCCTACTCGAAAGTGGGGACGACACAACACTTCTATCACCACCATCTCACCCAACATACTTCCAGACAATCAATGTTGCTATCCTGTCTGCTCCCTACTTATTACTCAGGAGTGTGCAAAGTGTTTATTTCTAAAGCAAACTCTCACATAGATCCTGATGACTGACAACCCGATGTTTGTGCAGTTTCATGTTTTTCATACATTTACACTTTGGTGTAGGCGTTATTCCGCACAAGTTAGCAATATTTCCTTACAAATTCTACTAAGTGCTGCAAATTAATGTACTTTAAAACTGCCTCATAACTTTCAAACTGTGTGAACTTTCCTCATCTGTTTGTTCTCAAAACAAGTTAAAAGGGGAAGGCATGATTTTAATGTGAAAACACAAAAGCACAAACCTTGGTGAATTACAGATAGAAAATCAAAGTATGCAAGAATTACAGAAAATTTGGAAGAGGAAAACCTCATATGCCCCTAATATGAATGAGCAGATTTTCAATATTTGCGCAATATCCTTTTGCATACTTCTAAATAGAATTGGAAAACCCACGTCAAATGATATGAAATTAGGCGAAGTATAAATCTATAATTTAGCCCTAAATTTTAGCATGTCCATTTTAAATGCAGAACACATTTCACTGTAAAAAAAAATAGTGGTACCGTTTGTTCATGTTGTTCCCAAGCTCTCATAATAAAATTTTTATTTGAATGCCCTTGAACTTACACAACATGGCAAAATGGTGACACCTCTGACTGAAATGCAGAAATTATATGAGTTTATGCCAGAGAGACTACAATTTTGCCCAGACTTAGGGCCTGATTACGTGTGGTGGATGGGATACTCCATCACAAACGTGATGGATATCCGGTCCGCTGTATTACAAGTTCCATTGGATATAATGGAATTGTAATATGGCGTGAGGGATATCCGTTGCGTTTGTGATAGAGTAACTCTGTCCGCAGTTTTAAGGCCCCTGTAGCCAATGCCGGACTGGGCACCAAAACCGGCCCTGGCAAACTGCTTGGCTGGCCCCCCTGAGGATCAAGGGGCTGTGGCCATGCTGTTTGCTAGGGCCGGTTTCAGCCGATTTTGTTACATGGGGCCGGTAACAAACACAGCCCACACCGGTCCAAAATCTGCCCCCACCCTGGCGGCCCACCGGGGAAATGCCCGGAGCCCGCTACTGCCAATCCGGCCCTGCCTGTCGCCTCAGCTGCACATGTATCATCTCCTTGGTCCTGTCCTGTGCCTTGACCTACTCTGTCTCATCTATATCTAAAATACATATTTTCAATTTAAGAAGTGAAGTGGAGGAATCTATTTTTAAGGAATGTGAGTCTGAAACCCCATCTCCATGCATGCACCCTAACTTCTGAGCCAAGCATCTGCACACAATGTTATCTTAAAATAAAATGAGAAATAAGGTCGTTTGCCGGTAAGTCTTTGTTTATTTTTAAGACACAGCTTAAATAAGCATAAAACGCAAGCCCTCTGATGCCCTTGAGAAAGAACGAGTCCCTCCGCCTAGCTGTCAGAGTATATTGCCTGTGGGGATTCAGAACCAAACACAGACAGATCTCGTTCGCATACAGCACCATTGCTGCATGAGCATCATCTGAACTGATGCTGCTGCCGTCTCACTTACCTCTCCTTAAAATCTTCGGCGCTTCCCTAAAATAGTGGAGTGCTCCTGTCAAGATAATGGCCTTGCAGAAGATGTTTGCTACAAGATGGTTTATAAATAGGGCTCCCGGTTTTATGGTATTTATTATTTTAACATTTCCATCTGTATTTTTTCATATTTATTTTTTGGCCATCACATTGGTATTTATCCTTATTTCTTTTGTATTTTGCGAATATGTGTAGTCATAAAATGGTTTACTCATACTTTGCTGCCTGTTGCATTTTAGCAAATTAAGCCGCCAAACATAGCGAAACACTCCACCTACAGGTAAATAGCAGCATTATAATACAGATATAAACAACTACATTTAGGTAAATCCCAATCTGTTTTTAACTTCCCATGCTGCCCATCTGCTGTTCTGGAAATAACGAAAAACAGCATGGAGAGTCGCCCAAAAGAAGCACAATTTTTTAAATAAATACAGACAGGAAACATATTGTTTTTTTGTCTATATTTCTCTATCAGAATCAGTAAAAACGGAAAACTGGGAGTCTTATTTATAAACACTGTACTTTTCAATAAAAAGTAATAATAGAGGCAAAAACTATTAGAAAACTCCTGAAACATTTAAATGCAAAAACTTGAATGTCACAAAATAACGCAATCAAAAATCGACACATATTTCTATCAGTATTACTAATCAGATGGTATAGTGTGTACAGCATCGGCGATTGAATTAGGAGTGTTTCCAAAAAACTGGCGATAAAGAAAATGGTCGCCTGTATATCTATTTCCTAGCAGTGAATCTTGTTTGATTCCTAATTTCACTCATTTAAAGATTTACTTCAAATTATTTTATAAAATCCCATATTGCAATCCAATTTATAGCAATACAGTACACAAAGATTTAAAATAAACTGTACAAAAGTTCATAAACAAATGTATAGATTAAATAAACGTATCAAGTTTACGTGGCAAAATTTGCACCTAACAGCTGCAAATAGTGCCTAAAAAGGGAGAATAAAAGATCTGTCCCAGTCCATATCAACTCAAAAGACACCTTCCTGCACATTTAAGAACCTATATGTATAGTTTATTACGCAGAACTGTACTTTCAAATCCCTGGTATCTTTACAGATTCTTATTGGTTCAGTACTCTAATGGATCCTTCCTTAAAAAAAACAATCTCAACCATCTGCAACAGAGTTCTTTAAATAAGAGACAAATAACGAGGGAATAGATTTAATCCGTGATGGTTGTTTTTTAATCATAAAGACAATAGGGTTGATATCCTCCTAACCCCCTCACCCCTCCAATGTAGCTATAAAACCAATGTGAGCCTAGTATAAAGAGAGCAGGCGAAAGAGGTAATTGACCAATCAATGTATATTTCTGTAAACTGGGAGGGAACTTAAAGATGGTATATCTTTGGCGTAGTCGACATTACATTCTTGGATATTTACTTAGTTCCAAAAATATAACTTCACTGTTTCCATGTCTAATTTTACAGCTGTTTCAGGCTTGGACCATATGACTGTCAGGTCCAGACCAATCAGAGTTGCACATACAACAGGACTGCCAGAGGGCATAGTTACTGGCCATATTTTCACAGACCCCTTCCTGATACATGCTGATTGGCTGCACAATTTGACTATATACTTTCATTAAAAAATGTATAGATTCGAGAGCAGCACAGGCCATAATATTATATACGACTAGCTCCTCTTTTAAGCAGAAATTTTGGAGTAGAAGAACGGCTTTGGGAAGGGCTGTAATCTTCCTATGGAAATTATTTTTGGGTTGGTGGGGCCCCAACCTTCAACAACATCTAGGGCCTTGTCAGTAGGTACTGGACTGCTAAACATTAAAGTTGTGTGACAATATTAATTTGGACATATTAGTTAGTGACACTTGAGCGGAAAGATTCCTAGGCTACTAAATCTTAAACCCAGGTAATCAAAAGGGGAAACTTCCTCGCATAATGGATGGACTTACCACCCATTGATGAGAAACCCATTGAGGCTGCTGCGGGAACATCTATTGGGTGACATATTAAGATGTTAAATGTCTTGGCCCCCTGCTGACTTGTGATTCACAGTAGGTCAGTGGGTGCTACAGTCACCGTTAGACTCAATTCTAAGAAACAATAAAAGAAGAAGGGAGTGACTAATGCAGTGCACCAGAGACACAACACAAAGAAGTAATTCAAAAACTGGTCAACATGATCCAGATCATCTCATCATGGATTACCATCAAAGAGACCAAGTGATCAGTCATATCATCTGGCCGTCCAAACTGTGACCTGGCAAGTCCCTTGATCATCGAGCCCCAATGCCACACAGTAAAGTTGTAGATACTGGATCAGGTCCACAGTTGGCTGTGAGCCACCAATTGTAAATGAATTAGTGATGGTAGACACAAGTAGTGACAAAAACAGTGCAACTAACAGAAAATGTGCAATGTGGTGAGATAAAATAGGGTGATATGTCTTTAACAGATTATTTTAATAGAATACAAGGCACATCCCCTAATTAAAAAAACGAGAACAGCGCAAAAGACAGTGTCAAACAAATAACTGTCACGAAAAGGGCCAACATGTTTCTGCCTAACGGGCACAACGTCCAATGGCTTTCATCAGGGCCACTGCTCTTAACTTGTTGCTACTGTTGATAATTGTGCAAAATAAATACCAAACAAATCAGTGAAAGGGATAACTGTTTAGAAACGATACAACCTGCATCCACAGTTATGTACTCATCCTCCTTGTCAGTGGATCTCAGAAGGTAGTCTACAGGAAAATAATTCTCCTATTAGTACAATGTCCATGGCAGTTGAGGTAGCTATCTGGCGACCTATTATCTATAGGCGCCTTATACAAATTACAAATTATGACAACCCTTTTTGAGTTTTACATTCTTGACACTCAATTATAGAAGGTGAGCTTTTGGAACACAAACAGAATTTAGAAACACCTAATGATATGGGTTTCGATTTTAATTGCATATCAATATTATCCACACCATCATCTTCACTCGTATATTTTCTTATATTTTGTACTTAAGGGGCTCACAAGCCTGTAACACAACAGAAAAGAATGGGTTAGAGATATCTCTGGGCATTAAATAACATATCACGGGCGCTATGGAACTACAAAAATGGCTGATTTGGTGTCATTTTGTAGTCACTCTGTGGTCTCCGTTTTTTGCACCTGCTGAGGCAATCTACGATGTGGTGTGTTCCTCACACCACTGGTAGAATGTTACAATTTTATGCATTCTCAACAACTGTTCCAACACATTCAAGCAATAAGGTATTAGTCGAGACCTGGTCTAGCGGGACTACAAGCAAGTCCGTTTTGACGTCACCTTGTAGTCGGGCGGATGGTTCCGCGACTTTGTTTTCGATCCCTTGGGAGTTTGTTACAATCAGGGTTGTTTCCATAATAGGCAGACAACACCCAACACTGCCGATACCACATATTGGGGCACATGCATCAACCTATTTAGGAAGTGCAAACGGTGCGAATTGGTAAAATCGGCCGTTTGTGCTTCCTAAATACGTTTTTGGGATGCATGAAACAATTTTTCAAAATTCGCTTTTTTTGGCATTTCCTAAAAATGCGATTGCATTTAAGGAATCGCATTTGTGCAATTCCTTAAATACAATGCATCCATTTTTTTAAAAATGCAAATTTTGAAATAGGAAGTGCAAATTAACATGAGGTTGACCCTTGTGTTAATTTGCGAAATTCTTTAAAAAAGCACAAAAATGCATTTTGGAAAGTGTCATGTTACACACACATGTCCTTAGGACATGTGTGTGTGAAACATGCACTTTAAAATACATTTCAGGGGTGATTTTTTTCTTTGGTTATAAAGGATGCAATGGGAGTGCATGTGTGTGTGCTTGTGAATCACGTAATACATTGTACTAACAGGAGAATTATTGTCCTGTAGACTACCTTCTGAGATCCATTGACAAGGAGGATGAGTACATAACTGTGGATACAGGTTGTATCGTTTCTAAACAGTTATCCCTTTCACTGATTTGTTTGGTATTTATTTTGCACTATTATCAACAGTAGCAACAAGTTAAGAGCAGTGCCCCTGATGAAAGCCATGGGACGTTGTGCCCGTTACGCAGAAACATGTTGGCCCTTTTCGTGACAGTTATTTGTTTGACACTGTCTTTTGCGCTGTTCACGTTTTTTAATCAGGGGATGTGCCTTGTATTCTATTAAAATAATCTGTTAAAGACATATCACCCTATTTTATTTCACCACATTGCACATTTTCTGTTAGTTGCACTGTTTTTTCACTACTTGTGTCTACCATCACTAATTCATTTACAATCGGTGGCTCACAGCCAACTGTGGACCTGATCCAGTATCTACAACTTTACTGTGTGGCATTGGGGCTCGATGATCAAGGGACTTGCCAGGTCACAGTTTGGACGGCCAGATGATATGACTGATCACTTGGTCTCTTTGATGGTAATCCATGATGAGATGATCTGGATCATGTTGACCAGTTTTTGAATTACTCCTTTGTGTTGTGTCTTTGGTGCACTGCATTAGTCACTCCCTTCTTCTTTTATTGTTCCTTAGAATTGAGTCTAACGGTGACTGTAGCACCCACTGATCTAGTGTAAATCACAAGTCAGCCGGGCCAAGACATTTGGCTTTTAGACCTCCCAGGTTCTTTATGTTGTTCATATTGTGTAGCTGGGGAAGTGAACCGGTAGTAGGTCTTTAAAATTTGTTTTCCCTATGACCCTCCTTTCCCTGTTTGTTGTGCTATATTAAGATGTTAAACATGATTGTGGCTATGCAATGTAATGCTTCTCCCTTAGTATCGTCATTAGCATCCTTTTACACCCCACCCAACAAAATATAAATTTCCCACAAATATAAATATATACAACACATTTTTGGTTTGGGTAAAAAGGCTACAGGTTTATTACATACACCTTTATGTAATAGGTGGGTTATCATACGGGCGATCCAAGTGCAGGGAACCAACTGTACTGCCTGCCTGCCTGATGAGCCAGGCCTCACTGGGGCGAACCTCGCCTATGCTGCCCTTACTAGTGATCCTCTCCCGGATCACATGACTGTTGGTACATTACTCTTGCCCCTTTCAGGGCGTGGCGTCGCTTAGCAAACCCCCCGGTTGTTCAGGCCCACAATCGCCTGAAGGACTAGCGGGGCGCTGACACAGTTTTAAGGACCCTCCCACGAGGCTCCTTGGATTTGGCTCTGGCACCCCCTATGGTGCCACGCAGAAGTACCCTTGGTACCGGCCTGCTTCCAGATTGCCCTGTAACTCCGCCTGAAACGAAAAAGGAAAACATTACAATATTCTCTGCCCCCCCTCCTGCCACCACCACGCTGGGTAAGCGGTAGGGAGGGAGACAGCGTGTACAGCGATCAAAAGAGATCGTCGAAATGGTGGAGGAGGGATATATACCCTCCCCAAGTCCTGGGCTCCCCGGAAGTGACGCCCCCTGTGCACCGCTCCAATGCTGGAGGGGGGGGGGGACTCCAACCAGAGTCCTTGCCCCTGAAGGGTTGGGGGGTGTTGGTTGCCCAGGCAGCACTAGAGAGCTGACCTCTCTAGTGGCCCCCTGTGGGTGCCTCGGCCAGCTGCATATATGACCCTTATTGATCTTGAATCTGTTGGTCCTTTCCCCCAGAAGTGCCAAATCTGTACTGAGATGCGTTATTAATACACAGTGCTGATATAACATAAATTCCCAGGGGGTGTTAATCTTAGTCACATGAAATGAAATGAAATGAAATGAAATTTGATTTGTAAAGCGCATGGCTGCCCGAGAGCGTCCCAGCGCTGCCTAACAGATAACAGAAAACTCAAAAGGAACCGGAATTTTAAGGAGTTTTAGGGAAGAGAAAAGATTTAAGCAACTTTCGGAACTTAAGAAGAGAATGTTCAGTCCGAATATGCCTAGGGAGAGCGTTCCAATTTTTTGCCGCATTTACAGAAAAACGGCGGCCTCCTGTGCGGGCCTTCCTCACTCTAGAAACTATGGCAAGATTATTCAGGTCCGATCGGAGGGCCCAAGGGGGTCCGTACGGACAAATCAGGCTCCTCAGGGCCGGAGGACCTTTGCCTTGGAGTGTCTTATGGGCAATGCAAGATAATTTGAAGGCGATTCGCTCACGAACTGGGAGCCAGTGGACAGCTCTCAGCAGCGGTTTGGCAGACGCTCTTCTTGGGGCGCCCCTGAGCATCCTGGCAGCAGCATTCTGCACCCGCTGCAAGATGTTAATGGTGGCTTCTGGTGCTGCTAGGAGTAGAGCGTTGCTATAGTCCAGTCTGGATAAAATTAATCCCTGGATCAATAGTTTCCTGGACTGAAAGGGTAATAGAGGGAGGACTTTCCGCACTGTCCGGTGCAGGCCGAAGCACACGCCCGTGACTTTCTGGGCATGTGTCCTAAAGGTTAGTTCGGGCTCAAACCAGACCCCTAGGCTTTTGATTTTCTCTTTCGGTGGAGGCAGCTCGCCCTTGCAGGGCGGCCAAAAGGCTGTGGGCAGAGATGTAAATTGGTGGACCAGAATAAGGATCTCAGTTTTTGCTCTATTCAGTCTGAGCTTTGAACTGGTCATCCAGGAAAAGATTCCAGTGAGGCAGGCCGAAAGGTTATCCGAACATCCCACTTGTTGTGTCAGCGAGACGACTAATTGGGTGTCATCTGCGTAGGTGACGGATTTAATCCCGAAAGGGGCTACTACCTCTTCCAGTGGGGCCATATAAACATTAAACAAGGTAGGGCTCAAGGATGAGCCCTGGGGAGCTCCACACTAGAGGGGAGTAGATTTAGACATGACACCATTTTCCAAAATCCGAATGTTCGTTTATTCAAAAAGGATTCCAGCCATCTTAGGGCTGATCCTGCAATCCCTAGTCTAGCAAGACAGTGGACTAGTATTTTGTGGCCCACCGTATCAAATGCAGCGCTTAGGTCCAGGAGGATCAGAACTGCCGATCCCCCTGAATCTAAGATGCACCTTGCCTCCTCAGCCACCACTATAAGAGCTGTGTCAGTGCCCTGTCCTGGGCGAAAGCCCATTTGTGAGTCACTCAACAGGCCATTACTTTCCAAGAACCCTGAGAGCTGTTGATTAACAATTTTTTCAGCAATTTTTCCCAGACCAGGTAACAAAGAGATCGGGCGAAATTGGCTAGATCAGCTGAATCCAGACCCGTTTTTTTTAGGAGTGTCTTAATTCTGGCTTGTTTCCAGCTGGGTGGGACCACCCCGTTGGTAAAGGAGGAGTTTAACAACTCCGTTGCGAGGGGGCCAATGGTGTCTGCAGCTTGTTTGAGGATGTACATAGGCGCCGGGTCAGATGGAGAACCACTATTCACGGAGGATAGCGTGTTACAAAAATCCTCCTTGGTAATGCGTCTAAGAACATCCAACCGGGGGCCAGTAGTCGGGGCTAGGGAGGCTTCATCGCCTGTAGTGGGGACAGTCTGTGGTAAACTATCAAGTATTCATTGTATCTTTCCACAAGAGTGACCTATCACAATTATCACAGGCAACTTTGACATGCATAACTTCCCAAGTTTGTCTCTTTCCTGGAGCAGTTTCTTTGTCATCCTTTTAATCCCTTTGTCCTTTTACAGCTGACATTCAGAGAACAACCGTTTTCTTTTCACACTCCACAGGAGTACATGTGTTTTAGTCACTCTCCCTTGTGTGCCATTTCCCCCTTACATTTCTGGACCCGATGCTTAATTTTAGCTGGTGGTTTCTGGTGCTCGATGCCACCTCTTAAATGTCAGCACCAGCTCGCTTGACAGTCTGCCAAATAACGGCGCTGTCTGTCAAATTAGGGATGAGCACAACAACAGCTGTTTATTAATTGAATACACATTAACAATGACTAATAACTGCCACCTAAGCCATTCTTATAGCTTTGGGGAGCTGGAATAGTATGAATTGTCACACTCGTTAGAGTGCGGTGGTTAGTAGTTGAGTTGTCATTGGCAGTACTAACAGGGGCAATTGATGGTGCAAGCTGCAGTGGCCTCCTGACGAGGGCCCTGGCACATTTTCTGCTCTCCATGTAGTTCACCTCCTAACATGCTTGGTTTTTTTTGCTTACAATTTTCAATCTACTCCCCACCCAGCTCCTTAGTTGCTCCATCATACCTTCCTAATTGCTGTTGTGTTTCACCCCGTTGCACAGCAATGTTTAGGTAGTCCTTAGTTTGTGTTTTTTAATAAACAACTTTGCTTAATATCAGTGCATACAGAACATGGGGCACTTTTGACCATTGCCAATACTGTCAGATGCTGAGTAGAAAAGAGAGAGAGAAGAAGGAGAGAGAAAAAAAGAGCGAGAGAGAGAGATGATTAGCCCAATCAATCTCAAAGTAAACTTTTCAATTCAATCTTTGCTTGCTGGTGGTGGCCTGCTACAAAGGTTAATTGGCCTCAAATTAGAAACTTTGCTGACTGAGGTAAGAGTATTCTGGATACCAACTCTTTTACTTTTGACTGAGAAAATGAAATAATGGTTAGGTTATCCAGCCAGGAAGTGATCCCTCAGAAGGTCTTCTAATAGGCTTGAATGCATATTGTTGAGTAATTTTGCATGAGAAATTGCTAGAACAACATAGTTGTTTGGAAGTCACTAGGGTAGAGGTTCACCAGCTTAACTTTGATCCACTTCAATATCCTCAGGTATTCTGTGCCACAGAGGTCAGTAGAAACCTATCCCAAATCCAATGTGCTGGGTCCCCATTTGATTTCCAGATGCAGCTCTTAGCTTCGGAAGTTTCTGTTCTGATAGAACATCTTTTGGGTAAGCTGACATGCCTCAGCATGGGACTAATTGGAAAAAGAAGAGGGGAAGTTCTAGTGGTTTCACTACATTGGGTATTTATTACCTTCCTGGCCTCATCTAAGAGGTTTGTATTGGGATTCTCCTGATCTAAGGTAGCAAAAGACAAAATAATTAAAGGAGCTGCCGGAGCTGAACGTCATTACATTTGAAGTGTCTCCTATACGTTTGAAGTCTCTCCTATTATGGCTGGATTACTGTTTTATTTATTTTTTATTTCTTTTATTTGAAGAGTTTTATAAAGCGCGAACATGACCCATCCGGGTATCAGAGTGCTGAACAAATAGAGGACAAGTTTTAAATATGAAGCACTCAGTTATAAGTAAGAACAGCAATACTGCAAAGTAACTATCGGGTAGGTACAATGATGATTTGTCATTTTCAACATGAAAGTAATCCAGAAGCATTCCTCAGGGTTTCTACTGGAGAAGTTTGCACATCAGAAACCTTTTCTTTTTTTTAAGGCGGTTGTCAAGGGGTTGGTCCTGATTGTGGGTGACAGTGCGTTCCATTTTCTAGGAGTTATGCCAGAGAATGAGCAGTTGTATGTTTTCTTTTTGTTGAGCTTCTGCGTTTCAGCAATAAGGAATTGGCGTGTCTTAAAGCAATACTGCACCAGACCGTGCTAGCTTATTAGTGTTGTGGCGAAGGGCCTTATGAGTAATGCAAGCTATTTTCAGCTGGAACCTTGATTCAAATGGGAGCCAATTTAATAGTTTTTGGTCTGGACTGATATAAGCAAATTTTCTGGATTCTGCGACTATTCTAGTTGCCGAGTTCAGCACAGCTCTTAATAGTGCTAGCCTTGTTTTAGGAGGCCTGCAAGAGTAGCAATCCTGTAATCTAATCAGACTGATCCACACTAGGCTTTTTTAGTATAGAGTGAGCTGTCCTATCTTTAAACATTCTGGAATCAGGTCCTGAGGTAAGGATGCATTAGTAATCCTAGTCCAGAGCTGTAAAATGGAGGATTTCAGATCTTTGGTAAATTTAGCAGGCAGAGGTTTAAAGAAATGGTTGGAGATTTTTAGCATATTATAATCTTGAGTATGTTGGCTTAGTTTGGAATTCTTAAAGTATTCCAAGTAGCATTGTTTTTCATAGTAAAGCTAGATTGGAGGGTTCTCACCAGTTGTTGAATGCGGAGGAAACTGGTTTGGGAATGGTTTATTAGATATTAGGAGGGATTTTAGGTCTTCAAGGAGATGTTACAGGTGACACAAAGTCCATAATGTAGGTACTTGGCAAAACTGAATTATACATTCTATATTTGAGTATTGCACTAAATAACTATTTGTGAACTTTAAATACATCATATCTCCCTTCAAATGGCTTCCAGTGACCAGGAATTGCAACACTGGGGCTCAATGTTGCTAATAAACTATAACCAATCAACCATACAGCTCTTCCACCATTAGCAAATTATTTTATTTTTTATATTTGTTGTGGCTCAATTGAACCAGCAGCTCACAGAGAGCCCATTCAAGGAACACAGTACACCCCCACCCCCTTTGTTATGCTTGTTGGATGTGATTATAGAAGCATCCTCAGGCAATCGACATTGCTTCTCAAAACAGTGGTAGACTTTGTTCAATTTCTATCTTGTGTACTGTTGGGTGTTATCTGCGAAATACATGGGTGTGGTTAGAGATGTTAACTATTGTAACATGGCAAACATGTTGTATATATGTACTGTGCTGATTGGCTATACAGCTATGCTATGGAGAGCAATGTGAACAATACAAATGTAACATTGCTTAAATGAGAAAGCTTATTATTTTTTATGACTGGTATTGAGGGTTTAGCCAATAATATGCTACCTTCTCTTGCCCGTGTGGAAATGGCAGATGAATGTAGTGAGTGACCCATCAGTGGTACGGGTGGCAATAAGCAGCATTTTATGCCGGCACACTCACAATGCGCTTTTCTTTCAAATACTCCTTACAAAAAGGAAGACAAAATGTGACCTACTTGAGTTCCCAGACTATTTTTCCATGGAAAAATAGGTCAGAGTGCACCCAGGTCGGAGTAATTTTATCTGTGCTCTGTTTATATTATAGTTGTAGTGTGTGGGACTTTTTTTATGTCTTTAGTTAGTCAAGGCCTTTTGATTTTATTAAAAGTGTATGTCACATATTAGAAGTTGACAGACTTTTTTATTCCACCTGCATAATTGGAGGTCTTTAGTAATTCTGCGTTACTCTTGTAATGCGGAATTCCCAACAAATTCATCCGCTCCACCGGCAGTATTAATCTGCACTGTTTGGTTTTTAAACAGGGCTAGATGAGGGAGCAGTCCCTTTATGTTAAAAAAAACTGCAGATTTAACTGATTATTTAAGTTTTGGTCAGAGATCCAGTCAATAGCAGAATAGCCCTGTTTAACCCCTTCACTGTGGGGTGTTTTCCCCCCGTTGTGCGGGGGGGGGGGGCGCGCGCGGTGCCGCTGTGCTTGTGACGAGCTCAGCTCGTCATGAGGCACAGTGGAGCTGCACTCATGACGAGCTGAGCTCGTCACAGCCAAACCCGTTTTGGAACGTTCAGCACAGCGGGGAAATTATCCCTGCGTGCGAACGTTCCAACGGCCGTGACGAGCTCAGCTGGTCATGAGTGCAGCTCAACCGTGCCTCATGACGAGCTGAGCTCGTCACAAGCACTCAACGGGTTAAAGATGATCTTATGTAACAGGAACACTAACAAGAATAGAAAAATGGTAATACATGTGGCCGCAGAATGTTTGGTGGGGCTGGGGGGAGGAGTGCAGGGCTGGACTGACCGTACCGGGCACCAGGCGTTTCCTCGGTGGGCTGCCGGGGTGGGGACCAGTTTTGGACCCCTGGGGGACCGTTTTTGTTACCAGGCCCAGTTTTGCAGCATTGATGAAATATTGCCCCCCTGTAACTTGAGCGGCAGCTGTGAAACGGAAGTGGTGCTTCCAAATGACCCCCCATGGGCCGGCCGAGCTGTTTGCCAGGGCCAGTTTTGGTTCCCTGTCCGGCCGTGGGGAAATGGAAACGAGGGCTGCACATAGGACACTTGCTTGTCAAAACAGGTGGGTTGAAGAAAAAAAGGGACCAACAATTAGAAGCTGTTGAATACACACAAATGCAAGTTCAAGATATAAATACAAACGATAGCAACCTACAATAAATGTAACCGAGTCAGTTGACTTTATTTTTTCCAAAGAAATAAACAACAGACTTAACAATGACATTGCCACCAAAACCATTCATGAACCGGAAGTGGGGGAGTTCAGAATGTGGTCATTTGTTCGGAGAATTCCGTGGTTTGGCCAAGATTGGTTTACTTAGTGGTATATTAAGTAGCAAAACAGTTTATGCTCGCTTCATTTCTTTTTTCCGAGGGGACTCGATCCTGGAATGGGTTGCGATGCAGCAGTTCATCAATTGCTCAAATAAATACACGTGAGTGTTTCTGAAACTGACATTAATGGGGTTGGCTATTTTTTGAACTGTGAAGCGATGCGTTGATTTATTTTCCAGCGCTGTCATTCAGGAAGGTAACAGCCTTCCCTCCATCCACTTTCATCACTTCTCGTTATTATCAATGACCCGCTGCTCCGCGTGCACATTGTTTGACCTTGTACAGTTAAATACTTTTTGCAGCTATAGAAAAACACTAATTGGTTTTGAGATCCTTAATCTATCCGTGAGAAATTAAATGGAGAAATATTCTAATTGTTTAATGGGTGGCCAGTAAGTGCATGAGGGCTGAATATTTTAATATTTATATGCACCGCCACATCATGTAATATCGCATTATTTAAAACTGCTGATTGAAGTATTGTCCTGGCTCACAAATGGAGCAGTCGCGGTAGATGACGTCACTCCCTTTTCAGCCAATGACAACCCAGTGCTATCAGGGTCACAGTTTCTTATTTGCTGTTCGTGCGCCTTTAAAATCATTTAGGGCTACAGTCAATGCACTTCTGAGAGGAGGCTGCTGCACCATTAGTGCATTGAGTGGCAGTGCCCTGCGGTGCCCATGGTGGCAATGGGATCGTTTTGTCCACTATAAGCGTGGAAGGGTATGCTCAGACATGAGTCCCTTGCTCACTGCACCATCAGGATTCAAGCAAGCCGGGCCGAAGACGGCTGTAATGCCAGAAACCGGTCCCCGGAAGCTTGTTTCCTTTCCAGTAAAAGAATTGGCTTGGTAGTTTGGTCTGCCCTGTTCCCATGATGCACTGGGCCAGGGACAGACTAATTTGCATGTAGCCAGGTTCTGAGCTGGGATGGTGCAGTGAGCTAAAAAACAGTGATGGATCAAGCCCTGATCTGTTGACTGGGTATGAGTGTTCTGCTTAATTCAGATACTCTGTCCATCGCCACCCCCTTTTCTGAATCGGCAATGGGATGGTGCCTGCTTAAATTCTATTGCTAGACACTACCTCACTCAATCAAAGGTATTCCAAATAATATTTAAAGCCAAGCATAGCAAATTTGGATCAGAGCCACATAATCTAAATTTACAGGGTAGACCCGCCGTCCAAACCACAACACCGCTTTGCTGAGAAAACAGCAGCATATTTTTGTAAGGGAATTATTATTTTTAAACTTCTTGTAAGAGTTTTAACCCACCTCCTCTGATATTATCAGGATAAAAAAAGCAATGGAATGTTACATCTAGTAATGTCATTGGGCCAAAGGTCACTCAATGTTTTGTTCACACCCTATGACATAACTGACCACCAGATATTACTCATCTAATGGCAATAGTTAGTGGGAGTGCCGGGCACAGCTCGGAGTGGGTGGGGCCTTTGCTCTCAAACTAGATTCAATGCACCTTTTTTCGGTTCGGTCAAAGTCACTAGGCAATGACCTGTTCTTGGCCAGATCATAGAGATCTATAGCCTTCGGCTCAAGATGTATACTCAAAATACCTAAATCCACCACATGCTGAAAGATGAGGTTTGGATCATACTATCACAAATTATTTCATGCACGTCGTCACAAAAAAATAACCTTTCCTCTGTTCGAATGACAGCTCACCATGTTGGGCCTAGTTCAGTTCCCTTTCAGAAGTCAGTGACTCTGCTCATATTCTGCAAAAAGCTGAAACACATCAGTTTAAACTCTTATTTTGACTAGGTAGAACATCTTATTTTCTTGAGGTAAATGTCCTGTTGATTCTTCTTGTCTTCTACCACGCTCCCCAGTCTTGTGCTGTTTGAACTACCTCTTTCCTACCTACCTCTCTTACGTTCACCTCTTTTCTAGGCTGGCAGCTTTTACTTTTGGGAGCTGAGGAGGGGTGAGGGGGCGATCCATCCGGGGCAGCATGAGTTTTGGGGGCGGAGGACTCTCCCCCCCACTCTTACATGCAGCCCTTGTGGGGCTGCACAGGTAGGGACCGCCGCGGGCAGCCACTACTTTTCCTTCACCTTAACCTGAATCAATTTTCTTTTGGCAGTACAATCCCTAGTCATTTTTTGATTAGATTGCAGGATTGCTACTCTTGCAGGCCTCCCAAAACAAGGCTAGCGCTATTAAGAGCTGTGCTGAACTCGGCAACTAGATTAGTCGCACGATCCAGAATATGTGATCATATCAGTCCAGACCTAAAACTATTAAATTGGCTCCCATTTGAAGCAAGGTTCCAGCTGAAAATAGCTTGCAATACTCATAAGGCCTTTCGCCACAACACTCTAGTTTACTTGGCCAATAAAATAGCACAGTCGGGGGCAGTCGTGCTTTAAGAAGCGCCAATTCCTTATTGCTGAAAACGCAGAAGCTCAACTTCTATAGCTCCTTCTCACCATCTGGTCCTCACTGTCTCCTCCCTTGTGTTCCAGCCATGGACACCAATTCAACAAAATGCCAGATGTAGCGGAAGTGGCATCACACGCCCTTTCTTCTCCACTTTCACACACACACACACACGCACAGTTACACATACACACAACTTCACATACATATATACTCTCTCACACATAAGCACACTCTCTTACCGCAAGCACGCACACAACATACATTTAAATGCTTAAAAAGCTGGCTTCTCTCTACTACTCATGATGAGCCCAAGAACCACCACACTACTCAAACGTTACAGTGGCAGCCAAGACGGAAGACAAACAGATGGATACACCTTCAAAGTCCTGAATTCCAGGAACTGGAGGTTTCAGAACCCAACACTGGAATCTCAGCCGAACTACAGACAGTTCCAGAAGAAACTCCCTTCTGACACCTCAGTGATCTGAGTGAAAGGGTGCTAGTGCCTGGCAGTTCCCACAAAAGCATGGCACTATAGAAGGCCCTACCTTCATTTGACAAGGATAACCTTTCATTGGCTTCCAGAAGAAGTGGAGAGAGCAACACCTTTCAATCAGAAGAATTCTGATGGGTTATTCAAGATCGCACAGAATTTAAGGAATGCTCTCCAGTTAGTTTTAGACATATCTTTTCTATCCAAAAGTAACATTTCTTTTCAATTTCAGGATATTCACAAGATCTGTAAGGCAAATATGTGTACAATGCAATTTGTAGGAGATTTCAGCAAGGAAACCTGACTGTTTTTTTGCTATTTGGTGGGTCGACGGCTACAGCCGTAACTGCTTTCTAGGCACTAAAGAGTGGGCATACTAAGCCTTCACAATTAAAGCCTGTACTTAAACATTCAAAGCGTGAATCTTGCACACTAGCACTTTCCAAAGTTACAGTGACACTAAAAAAGAAAATGAGAGTTAGGAACAGATTGGCAAGGTGGGCTGCCAACCATTGCCTGTGGCAAAGCCTCGTCATGGGACAACATTTCCCTTCTTTTTAGGATGTGCAACACAACTTCCAACTCCCGGGTACAACCCAAAGGCTGCAGCAGCCTAGAGTGCACACTAAAATGCAATAATTTTATCATGAGCAGAATGACAGGGCCTCAACAGGTACAGCATGGAGTAGCCTGCTTCCTTGGTAGATGAGTTGTAGCCGGCCAGATAGCCTTTAAAGTGGAGATGGTGGCCGCTAGGAGACAGAGGGAGCAGTTTTGGACATGGGTGTAATGGGAGTGAAGAAAAGACTGGTCAAGAGATTCTCAGATGATTAGTTGGAAGGGGGCAACAATAAATAAAAGGACTTACCAGTGTGCCACTGGCCGCCAGCCACAACCTCTCCTCTGTCCTCTTCTTGGCAGGAGTAAGCACACAGCCTCCCAGAATTCTCTAGCTAATCACAACGCTGTCTTGCAGCAGCGTTGTGATTGGTCTGAGTGCTGTGGTTCGGCACTCAGAGAGGGACTGGGAGGCTGTGCATGTTCTCCACCCAGGCTGTGCAACACAGCCTGGTGGAGAAAATGTTAAGTGCGCATGACTTTGGCCGGCCCAAGGCGGCCGGCCAAACTGTCATGCGCACTTAGAAAGTGCCTACCACTCCTTCCCCCGCTCTGACTAGCCCAGCCCCGCCCTGACCCCGAACCAACTGAGCCAGTACAATAAAATAAAATGATAATAACGTTGCGTTATCATTTGTTTTTTCCCTTTTGAACTGCTCAGTTAGCAGTCAGGTGATGCTCCTCCACCAGCCGCCGCTGGAAGATATGGCTGAGAGGAGAAATTGTTGGCGAAGCCTGAGGGGAAAATAGTGGTTGGCAGTCTGAAGAGAGAAAAAGGAGCAAAGGACTGAAGAGGGAATAAGAAGTGGAAGGGGACAAAGTGAGGAAGAGAGGACAAAAGGGAAATGACAGAGAGCTGGCAAAACAAAAGGGAGTAGAAGAGGGAGTAGAGCATGGAGAGGGAAAGGAAGACTATAAGAAGAGTATGAGGAGTAAGAGAGATGAGTGAGGAAAATGGGGAGATAGACTAAGAAAAAGAAATGACTGGAAAATGCATGAGCAAAGGTAAATGATGACGTTCAAGGATCTAAGGAAGAAAGTAAATAAGGGCTGGGGTAGAAAAGATGGATTTTCTGATGTTAGGAATAAAGAGGATTGACGAAATACTATGAAAAGAAGTGGAAATTGCTGATGAGAGGAGAAGGACACAGGCAAAGAAAAGAGAGGAACGCAGACTGGGCTGGAGGAAAGGGAGGTTTGCGGGGAGTGTATACAACAGGGAAAAAGGCAGAGATAAAAGGTGGGATGAAATTCAGAGTGAACGATAGAAGTAGGAGGGTGAAGAGGCAACATTGGAGAGGCAAAAAAATGAGAAAGTCTAAAAATGTACAGGTTTGCGCAGTTTCCCTAATTCCCAGCTGAGCGACAGCCCAAAATCCACAGCGACTCACTTTGCAAAGAAAGGGACCATTTTGAGTGAGAAATATGATGTGTCTAAAAGGAAAAGTGGAGAAGAGCTGGGAAAAGAGCGTCAAGAAAAGAATATTTCACACAAATTACCCCAAAGTCCCTACATCAATGGTGCATGAAAGGCTGTGATTCAACAATGAGGGTCACTTTTTTGTGGGTGCTTGGGCCTATTTTTGCTCATACTCTGACCTGATGAGAGTGTCTTGTGTATTGGTTTCACCTTTGCACTGTGTTAAGTTAGCATGGGCTGGTTAGAAGTTTAAACGCCATTTTTCCTTTTCTGCTGCCTCTGCATACGACACATTTTGTTATTACGGCTTTTCGCCTAGTTAGGTATTTTGCTTTACACAAGAATAACATGTTTGCTTATAATATCAGCTTTGCTGGGTAAGCTATGTCTGTACAGTGAGTGCTGAGGCCTTCAAGGTTGTTTCAACACAGCGCTTATTGTTTGGATTGATCAGCGCACAGAGTAGACATAATATGGATGCAGCTGTGCCCAACTTTGGGTTTAGGCGCGATTAATAATGCACTGCGCAAGGCAGGAGACACACACTTGATGAATATCCCTATGCAGAGAGTTGGTGCAGGAGATGATGTGATCCATTTCTGCTGAACCCAAAGGAATGGCCCACCCTTCTAAACCCAAAGAGACCTTCTGTAGATATAATATAATATACTAGCTAGGGAAGGTAAACCAAGGTTCTATTTAGACCTGTTTCCTTAAGCATTTTAACATGCTTTCACCCTTTGTATTTTCTGGAATAGTAATCATGCTGTCAGCCTTGTTCCTTATAATATGTTTGCTTGTACTAGCTAAGATACTGCGTTTGAGAACACTGCATTAGAAATAAACATTTCAAACTCGCACGTGTCCTCATTGACTCCTCGTTCTGGATTGATATGCTAGTATACCGAAAGAGTGTTCATGTGTTCCACGTTACCTGAGGTTTTCTAAGTCCATGTTCTGGGTTGTCTAAATCATTGGGGTTTTGTAAATACCAATGAGACACTGATAGCTAGTCTGGTTTGGGATTTTGGATGCTGAGGTGAGTTTTGGCACACCCTAATTCACTGAGGTTCCAAGTCTCTATGCACAGTTCTGTATATGAGCAGAACTCCCTGCTACAAGAGCTCTTTCATCTTCCTACATGAACAACAAATTGGTTCACAAATCCATGAGTTCATTTCAGCTAATAAGTATTCTCTCTAACATTGTTACACAATCCACAATCCTGTAGGGATTTTTGCGAAGTTCATTTTGATTTTACAGGTTGTGGTACGGCTTACACTGTCTCAATAAAAACTGTGCATTTGTAGGACAACATAAAGTAAAAAAATGTACCAGGCTGGTTCTGAGCACACCATCAGGCTATGTTAGCCTTTGTCCTGCTAGCTCACAATGCACCATCTGCACCCCTAACCTGACAAGGTAACAAATTGACTGTGGAATCTCGGAACATGACAACCCTAACTCCCCATGGAAAGTGTGGTAGCAGATCTAGAACCTTTTTGTTTGGTTGCTCGTGCAAACCCAAATACATACAGAAGAAATACAAAATATAGGAAGAGAGACAACAAATTCAGATCCTGACCTCCATCTGGTTATGCCTACAATTGTGAATCCATATAACCTGACATGAGGAATGGAAGCACAACTTCTTACCCATATCCTATACAAGTAAGTCCGTCCTCCTCACTTATGCACACTTGTGTCTTGGCGACGGACAAGAATTCAGGTGGAACTCTACTTAGATGTGTCATGTTGTGAAAATCAAGAGGTAATAAGAGTGCAGTGTAATGCCCATTGACCCCGATGTGATCAGAGGAAATAGCATCACATGACTGTATAAAATGCACTTGCATGTTTTGTAGCCAATGCCTCAAAATCTGATTCTGGAGAGCTCTTCATGCTGTCACCTGAGGTGCTGTAAATAGATTGATCACTTGCTATATGATCATTAGTGTCAGCTTTTGAATTACCTAACAAGGTTTCTTTTCCCTTTCAAATATCACTGCATCTTGAGTAGAAAATCGTACACAATTTTATTTCAGCCACTTTCAAAATGCATTGATAGAATCAAGTGCACACTGCAAATCAAAAGGTTTTCAAAATTTGAAACGACCCTTTTTGAGTCTATCCACAAAAACACTTATGAGTACTGTAAATTCTATTTCAGGAGTGCACTTTTACATAGTCTCTCATGCATTTGTAAATTGGCCTTGAAACGTCCAACGTCCTTTTAGTAAAACTGCAAAGAAGGCGCAGTCCTTTCTATTAGAGCTAATTATACATGAATATTCATTAGATATGTCAATTTCAGACCTTTCAACTTCCTAAAGATATTTAAGAGTATGTTAAAGAGTGCAAACACCACTAATTTACATGTTGTTTGCAATCAGTTAGAGTGGAGAGCTATGGAGACACCAAGTGAACAGGTCAATAATCTGCCAATTATAGCCCACACTCTACAGGCCCCTAATGAGAGGGTTATACATGACTCAGGAGTGACACCAGCCCCCGGCATCTTGAACAGACTAGGGGTGAATAGGGGGGAGGAGGAGGGGAACCAAGCACACACTTTCCGGAAAGATCCATCCAAAGTGACCAAAACTATCATGCCTGTTACTCAAGCGTCAAGTTTTTGCTCGTCAAATACTACCACACCTAACATGTCACCAGGAGCTATCCCTTATATTATAGTAATAATAAATGGCCCTCCTCTCAAAGCTAGTTCTACTGAAGGCTTTAGAACAAGGCTATGCATTGGTTTGATCCTAATTCAACTTTGGGGGTTCATGTTGGAGGCTCGATTAATTTGGTACAAAGAGTACTGGATAGACAAAGAAGCCAAATCTCGGGATGGCGACTGTTTTATAATAAAATTTAATAGGCCACTAGTGGTGGGGAGAATCCTCACCTCATTAGGAACTCGGATGTTAATCAGTCCCCCCACTTCAATTGGGCTCTACCGCTTGGCTTCTTTTATAGAGCCCCGCTTATGACACAGGTTCCTCAACTAAGTCAGTGGCAGTTACCTAGATGCCCAGCCAGAGTTGGTCTCCATACAGCCTGAGGGATTTGAACCTCTGTAACAGGTATGCCGCTCTGACTTTCCTTGATGACTGTGACTGACTGGAAGGGTGCGATGATCTGGAAAGGGTAAGGGATGCACAGGGCTTAAAAGCGCAGTTCCAGGGGGTTTCCCCTCAACCAATCAGTAAAGAACCTATACACCCCAAAGGCCAGATGGTCCGTTTTGATCTTTCTGGGGAGCAGTCTAATTTTAACAACCAGAACACCATTGGTCTGGCTATAACCTATGGGATTTTGGTTGAGTCAACTGATGTGGATGGGCAGGGAACCCCAGACCTGTAGGGTGTGTACATCAAAGTGATAGTTAGAACTTGGAATATTGCAGGCATTAAAAACAAATTAGGAGACAAGGATTGAGCAAACAATTAAATTATCCCAATTGATTTGCTTACAGGAAACTTGGCATATGGGAGATTTTTGACTCGGAGGGTGTAAGAGTATAAGACCTTTAGTACCCCAGCCATCCCCCCTGCCATGGATGAGCTAAGAGGGGCTTAGCTTTAGTAATCTCCACCACCTCCTTGCTAACCGTAAACAAGGATCTATTCAATTCACTCTTTTCCAGATATTTCATATCCACACCATTGATAAAGCATATTTTATTTTAATTAATTTATACAATAATCTTGCAGATAACATAAGGAATAGGGTTATCGATGACCTGGGAAAAGAACTGGAATCCTTTTCTACAAGTATTTTAGATAACTGCTTTCTCATATTGGTGGGGATTTTAATATTAAAATTTGTGATACATCCTCTAGAATGATGCATGGATATAACAAACATCGCTGGGGGTAATCAAACTCATTTCCCACACAACCCATATGACGAGACCCATAATGAAATGATCTTCAGATACAATTTTGTGTTCATGGAATATACACCGGATAGTGAGGGAAAATTGATATTCTCTTTCCAGGGGAAATGGTTCTACTATTGCTCACATCCAAGTCTCTGCGGAGGGACTTGGATGGGTGGACTCGTTTAAAATCGCTTCAAGTCTTTTTAGGGATCATCACCCATTGTTGTTGTTGCTCAATATTAAAACACAGTAGACCAAGGGACCCCAACTGGTGGAACATATAGAAACATGCACAAATGGTATTATTCTCAGGTGGACCAATGTCAACGGATTTGCCCTACGAGATAAAGTGTTTAAGGACTACTTCATTAAATCTTCCACCTGCAGTAATCAAAATTCTTTGCTTGACAGCAAAATATTAACAGCAATTGAGGGTAACTTGAGATCTACTAGAAAGAAGCCTACTGACAAACAAGTTATGTGGTTTGACCAACATTGCTTGAGTGTAAACCATAACATAAAGAAAGCCTTCCAGACCCAATCCAGGAATAGGGATGAGAATTTGACCTTGACACTCGCTTATAAGCAAGTGAAAAGGAAAGCAGATATACAGGAGGAAGCATTGGCAAATTTGCAACAGGCAGCTGAAACAAGGGATGCTTTTTTGGAAAACTATAAACCAGCCTTTTTTAAAGATTTATCATCTCCCTGAGTAGAGGCGCTAGTCAAACAAGCTGACAGACTGGGCCATTATGGAGGAATTTCTAACCCAAAAAACCTTGGCCTGGACATCACCCCTGGAGAAATATGATATGTAGGTCCTTCACATCTAAAACACATTAGCCTTACTAACACCTTGAAAGTTTGCTGCTGCAAAGGGCCTGATGGGGTCCCAAATGACATATATAAATCATGCATGAATTTATGCGCCCCCATACTAATACAAATATGCAATGCAGCAGCCAGATGGCATTTGTCCTCATCTTGGACAAAAAGTATTATAGACCAGATTTTTGAAAAAGGGTACGGGGTATACAAGGTGTTATCGCACAATATCCCTCCTGGATTCCTCTGCTAAACTAATGGGCAGAATCCTACTAGGAAGGTTGGAATACTGGGTGATAGATAATCAGATCTTACAGATGCCTAATATTGTTTTAGAAGGGATCTGGCCACCAGAAAACAATGAATCAACCTTCATCTGCTCATCAACAAATATACCTTGACGAAAGAGGGCCACAGCCATTTATACTTTGCTGATTTGAGCAGTGCATCTGTCCTGGCTAATCACGCCAAGCTGTGGCAGTCACTGGTTAAGATGGGGGGCCCCATTGAGACTGAACTTTTTGCCACAGCTTTATGAACAGTTAAAATTAAAGGTATACTATGTGTCAAGGGGAGAAGTTACATCAAAGTTTAAAGTAACCCAAGGAATTCAGCTAGGCTGTGTCCATGCCCCCGTTTTATTCTCAGTATATATTAATTGGGTAGATGAGTTTTTACAAAAGATTAATGTAGACGTCCCAAAAGTCGGCCAACGTCCAACACCACTACTCTTATACACGGATGACGCCATCTGGATTTCTAAAACTGGTAATGGTCTCCAGCTCCTGATTGATGGTTTCACCACGTACATGGAGGACAAGGATATGAAAATTAATCTAAAACAAACCTTTACCATGACGTGTGGGAAAGGAAGACCCACAAAGAAAACTCATCATATCAAGGAAGTAGCACTTGCTGCAACAGAAGGTTTCACATGTCTAGGTATGATTTTTATAGCAATGGCCAATGGATGACTCATGTAGAAGCAGCAAAACTGAAATTTATTAGATCCTCAGAAGCCCGTTTTTTGTTTGCATCAAACATTTAAAATAAGCCCATTCGAGAGCTGTTAACCATATACAGAAGTACATTTATTACTAGCGTCAACTATGGAGCCTTCATGAGCGGCCTGACAAACTGTAAATTGTTACAGACGCAGGAACATCTTCTCTTCCTATGCAAATTATTAGCTGTTCCCAGTTCAACCTTCTCTTATATAGCCCACAAGGAATTAGCAGTCCCCTATTTAGAGGACAGCTTGCAAATAAGTCTCATCACACTCTAGCATAATAAATGGAGTGCAAATGGCACTAAATTTACCAAAGATATGATAACAGACTGTAGAACAAGTAAACCATGGTTGGCATATGTAAACAGTTTGCTAATGGAGGTGGATGAGAAATTGAGCATTAGTGATCTCGAGGACGTGTTACAATTTAGTAAGAGAGATTTAAAATCGGTTTTGATTTGGAAAATAATGGTTGATAGAGAAAAGAGAGAGTGTGTTAAACAGACTGTGTCAATGTACCTCTTAGGTCCCATACAACTAAAGGCACAGAGCTACCACATCCATGTATTCAACACAGATTGAATTTAACAAGACTGTATATAGGCACACTGAACCTTTAGTTGCTTTTCCTGAGATGGGTTTTGTTCCCAAAAGCTTCCCAAATGCCCCTGTGCTGGCAAGTCCAACCAGATTACATTGGATGTTTTACTCTTTTGTAACTTCTTTAGGGATCTGCAGAAACAAATACTGTGGTCATTGTTTGTAAAAGTAAAACTTATTTGTTATAAAGATGCTTTTACATTTATCAGTAACCTTGATAATTTGAATCTATGCTATTGAGTCTGCCTGTTTCTTAGGTCATCCAAAGAATGAATCCGCTGCTATATCTGGGCATTTTAAGATATAAAATTGAATAGCTCATTGATTATCCCCTAACAGATGCTTCTGGTAATGTTTTTAACTCGGTGGTCACTGAGTTGACGTCTAGCTCGGTATCTGGTATCCTGTGTCTGTATATTTAATTATTCACGTTATGAGGTCATTTTGTATTAATTTTAAATATGAATGTTTTTATTAAGATCTTTGTAGCTGTTATCTGACCCACCACCACCCTCAACAAACCCCCCGAAGATGCTGGAGCAAGATCACCACCGACCAACTCACCATCTCCTTGCGCCTAAACCCTCCCACCAACACCACGGACCCCAAAGAAGGAGCCCGCAACCTCACACAGTGGATCACCGACTGCGCCGACACCCTTGCTCCACTGAAAACCCTCCCAGCAACCTCAACAGCAAGAAAGCTGCGTGAGTCACCAACGATCTCAAAGACTCCAAGAAATCCTGCCGTGACCTCGAGAAAGCCTGACGCCACAACCAGTCAACGGACAACATGACAGCCCTCAAGAACGCCACCAGCAAACACCACCAGCTGATTCGCACCACCAAAAGGTCATCCTTCGGAGAACTACTGGACAACAACACCCACAACAGCAAGGAACTCTTCAACATTGTGAAAGAGCTCTCCAACCCCAATGCCAGAAACAACGACATCACGCCTTCTCAAGACCTCTGCAACTCTCTGACCACCTTTTTTTCACCGTAAGATCGTCGACATACACAACAGCTTCGGAGTTCAGAACACGTACCCCACCACCGAACCTACACCCCCCACCACCACCATGTGCGCCTGGACTCAGGTCAGCACGGAAGATACCACCCACACGATGAACACCATCCACTCGGGCTCCCCAGCCGATCCCTGCCCACACCACATCTTCAACAAAGCCGACTTCATCATCGCACCCAAACTTCAGGACATCATCAACAACTCCTTCATATCCGCCACCTGGACATGAGAGTACTTCCTGAAATAATGAATGTGTTTAATGAATACCCTCTGTTCTAATGTGTTAATTTCCAAAACATTGAAGGCCACTCCTCTCAATTCTCTCCATCAGCCTAAACTAAGGACCATAGAGACCACCCGTGTTTTGTGGCAGGAAAAAAGGGCTCATTGAGTGGTATTGTGGTATATAAGACTGCACCATGCAGTCATAGAAGGAGCCCTATGGATGGCAGCATTTGTGTAGAAAATTGGTGAGCTATGCAGACATGAAAATAACTATGGGTCATTTATGGGACATAGCTGATTGGACTTGTCTGAATAAGAGTGTATTTTAATCAGACACTAGCAGACATAAAGGTATATGTAGCCTGAATGTGTTCTCAGTGGCGGCTCCTCTGCTAATGTAAAAAAAGCAAAAATAACATGATAACTCAAGGTTATTATCATTTTAGTTTTCCCTGTTGCAATGTCATTGTGGGGTGGGGCTGCTTTCAGAGCGGGGAAAGAGTGGTTTCCACTCCCTATGTGAGCATGAGTGCTTGGCCGGCCCTCTCGGGCCACCCAAAACAGTCATGCGCACATACTGTGTTCTCCATGCAGGCGGAAAAACAGCCTTTGTGGAGAACATGCCCACCCCTCCGGCCCCTGGCTGAGCGCCGTGTCACTGCTGCTTCCAGGTAGCGTTGTTCCCACCAGCCTACAACACACAATGGCGTGTTGTAGGCTGGTGGGAACAACGCGATATGTGCATATATTTTGAACAGCATTTAGATAAACAAAGTATGTCCATTTGTGTTTGTTTGGAAGGTTCCAAGAGATTTCTGTTATCCACACTTTAAAGGGTTTTGTCGCTAGGAATAATTTTGTGTTGGATGGAGATCCACTTATGGATGAAGTGAATGAGTTGTTTTTTTTTTTACTCAAAAATGTTACATTATTGCAATTTTTGCACAAACAGGGCAGGAAAACAGGAAAATGATGAACAGGTTAGAATTTATTCTGAAAAGAAATAACATAATGCTACACCTCTAAAAGACGACAGACCGCCTGTGTGAATTACTATTTAATGTAAAACCTGTTTACGAGGTTAAAAATGTGTTTTATTGTTCAACGCACTCAGCTGTATTTAATATACATAACTAGAGCTCAAACTAGGGCTTCTGCATATTTAGCATCTGTTTTGTGTTTGATTTGCTTCCATTAAAATTGACTTTATGAAACCAAGCAAATTGCAGTAGAGATTTTTCGGAATTGGTCAAAATTACTCGATAAATGCAGTGCAGCGAAATGAGGTTGAAATATTCACAGTATTCGTGGAGTGGGAGTGAATAACAGAATAAAGTGAACTGAAGGAGAATACATATAAGAACCAATAAATACATCTAACTAAATCAAGATCAAGATCAAGTGAAACAAGAATTTGCTAAACCACAGAAACTCGGGCATGCATAAGTATTCATTTGCCCATGCCTCTGCAACCATGCAGTAGCACATTAAAGGCAAACACTGTTCAACAAAAGAAACAAAAGCAGGACTATATTGAAGGCTTCCTTGCTTTCATTACAATGCGGATTTTGCTTCTTTGAGAAATAAAGATCAAACGTTTTCAATAGAGTCCTGATCTCTTTCTAGGTTTTTCTTACCAGCAGTTAAAAAAAAGGAAAACAAGGCTGGCCTGGTGGAACTAATGAGAAGCTGCTGGGAGCTTCAATTAACAAACCAGCAGAAAGATGGAGGGGTGGGAGGAAGCAACTAGAGAGAGATACGGCAGAGGGGAATGAAGAGGGACAGAGCAGCAAAGAGCGAACACACAAAGGGACATGGAAAGGGTGGGAAGCAACAACATGGAGACAAAGGAGGGTGCGGAAGTGAGATGGAAAATTATCCCTCCTGCACTGTAATTCAAAACCCAGCAGGAGGCAGCAGGATTCACAGAAACAGCCAACGAAGTGAGAGAATCTACACTGACAATGTCTCAAGCCAATGGCCGAAAGAGGCTGATCCTGATAATCCAATTGCACAAGTAGGCTGACCAAAAGCCAATTTTAGGCATTTTGTAAGCAATATTTCTGGCAGACAGCTGCATTTTCAGACCCAGGCCTAAAAAAGGATGTGTGTGCATACTTTACGAAAATCCCTTTTCAAACAAAGTCACAAAACACCAAAGGTAAATGAAAAACAGAGACGTGAAAGTTCCATCGGCCACGTTGCTCTTTCGAATTAACTTCTGGAGGCGTGTGACCTGAATGAGGGCACTCCCTACTTTGACACTTCATTTAGGTTCCTTCTGGTTCTGGGCCAGAGGAGATGCATCTCATGGATACCACTCCACCAGAACATACTTGTCACAGTGTTCCCCTGGACGTCATTTGGCAGTATTCAGGGGTCGCAGCTGTGACCTCTAGCTTGCTCTCTGGAACTTCTTTTTCGGCCCCTGGCCTAAGAGGAGGACAATGTTGCTCCCTTTGAGGACAGGGACCAAAAAGGGCGCGCCAGGAGTAGCAGGGAGTAAGCTGGAGCCCACCGCTGCGACCTCTGACTACTCCCAAATGACGTCCATGAGTGTTCCCGCTCCCAGGATTCCCAGCTGCGCGAACACCGGTCACAATCCCATAGTCCAGAAAATGGGCCAATAAAATGATATGAGGATTGAGCTGCAGGCCAAGCTTAACTGGGGGCCTGTGCTCCTGCCTGACACCCTGCTATGACGTGGGACGCTCCTCCCACCAGCTCAGAGCGTGCCTTGTCCCCAGACACCAAGTCGCCAGTCTCCACCCACCCCTTGCCAAGTTCCAGTGCCCTTGAGCCAATTCAAAATTGGTATTTTATTTCTGCAGCATTTTAAGAATGTTATTTTACATTTGTTGTATGCTTTGGTGTGTTTTTTTCTTAACGATCCTTTGCTTGCATCAATTTCTTGACATTTCTGTAGTTTCTGGTGCTCCTTGGTTGAACACTGTCATTGGTCAACATTTTCTTTTGTCTTAATAGTTGTCTCATCAGTAGGTTCTAGGTCACACTTTAGGATTGTACATTGCCAATGTGTACTATTGAATCCTTGTAGAAAGTTCTTACTTCTCTTGGGCACATTAAGTTCCATGTTCAAAAGACTACTGTTTCTTTTCTAGACTGAAAATCAGCGTACGCTCTCTGTAGTAGGCGGGTGGGGGGTTTCAGTTTTGCTGATATCTTAATAGCATAGTTCATTGCCATCCCATACAGGCTCCAGATTATAACGCTTGTTTAATTATTTCTTTTGCTATGTCATTCATGCTTCCTCTCAAAAAACACCATTGTAAGGTTATACCATGACACCTGTGCACACGAGTACCCTCACCAGGTACTCGCGTGTATATGTGTTTCAATCGGAAGGATGTCATTTGGGAGTCTTTCGTCCTCCTCTCCAGTTGTGTACTGATATACCACGACACAGCCAACATCAAAAGCATTCTCCAAGCCACCACATGTCCTCCATAGCAATATCTACAGCTACATCACAAACTCTGATATTTCCCTTTTCATTGCATCCTTTACAGGGATAGGAATTTTCATAACAGACATTATGAACTTCAACACAGACCAAGTGATGTTTGCTCAGCCCAGATCATGGTCCCCTTCATTTACCATATTGAAACATTACAAATGTTACAAATTCATCACAGCCATACTGATGGCCTATATCACACACTACAGCAATGCCATTGTCAAAAACCACACCATTACACAAGGGCTCCTTCACATGTCACGCCATGGTCTCCAACATGGCCTCAATCATTCCTGAAACATATACTCCATCATAGCCTTTTCAATGTCTCCATGCCCTAAATCCAGCCTCAATTGTTGCCCCCTTATAAATGTGTCCATCACTGCCCTTGCATTAGAATCCCATGATGATCATAGGAGATGACTCACTGACTAGATCACTGTGTCTGTCACAGCCCACATCATGCCCTGAATCACAGCCTTAGTCACAATCGACATCATATCACCTCAGAACCCAGAAAATAGCCAACCATACAGCTCAGATCTCGAATCGCAACATAACACATTTCAACATCTATCACACCCAATGAAATGGCCTATGTAACAGCTCAACATCCAGAATGCCTCTGCCAGACTTCTGAACATCCCCGCCACAGCCACATCACCGGTCACCTGACAGACCTTCACTGACTACCTATCAACAAAAGAATTACCTTCAAACGCCTCACGCATGCCTACAAATGGCTCCACAACGCCAGCCCTGCATCCATCCACCGTCGCCTCTCCTTCTACACTCCCACCAGATATCTCTGCTCCGCCCAACTGGCCCTGGCCACCATCCAGGCCCGGTTTTGCTGCATAGCTGCAAAATCGGCCCTGTACCAAAATCGGCCGAGAACAGGCCCGGCAAAGAGCTCAGCGGCACCCCGACCACCCCCCCCCCCCCTTCCCCCAGAGTGGGGAGGGGGGCTGGCCGAGCACTTTGCCGGGCCGGTTGTGGTTCCCAGTCCGGCCCTGCCACCATCCCACGGATTAGCAAAACCATGGTTAGAGTAAGATCCTTCTCCTACCTCACTGCAAAGACCTGGAACCAGCCGCCACATCTCAGGCAATCACCACCACTGCTTCAATTCAGGAAGGACAACAAGACCTGGTCCTTCAACTGAACTGCAGATCCACACACCCCTGCCCCCACTCAGCGCTTTGAAAACTCAACGGATGAGTAGTAACACTATACGAAAAACATGATTGATTGATTGACTGACATAGGAGCTTATATGAATGTCCCACATCATGAACCTCATAACATTAGTCAAGGCCTACATCATTGTGTCAATCTAGGATTAGTTCAAGCCCCATCCATGGTTCACTTCTTTGACTCGGATATAGAGTGCAACATGGTGTCACCGCACAACCCACCTCACAGCCTTCATAGCAGTCACCATCACAGCTCAGGTTCTGAACCCTGTCACAGACACCCTCACATTTGTACATATCATCGGACGCGCAATGGGGCCTGCCAGTTCACACAGTATCGCTGTGTTGCAGTCTCATGCCTCATTACACGGCACACAGCGAAGAGGCACAATCACACGGTGAGCTGAAAACCTTTGCACTGATGGGTTTTTTTAACTCCGGTGTGAATGCACCGGACAGCTAGACTTCCATTAAAACCTCCCCTGGCTATGGAAAGTGTATCAGACGAGTCCCTTGATGCTGTAGGGGAGGGCAGCTGTGGCTGTTTTGGTAGAGTAGGGGGTCCCTTTCACTTGCCATAGCCACGCCCCTTCTTCCTGTACACTCACTTGGTGAATAACATTCTTAGGTAGGCAGGCTTGCATAACCCTACTCTGAAAAAGCATGATTCACACCTAAAATGGATTTTCTGGGTAGTGGAAGCTTGCAAAAGATTACATTAAAGCCATAAAGCTAGGAAAACAGAAGAGAACGAAGGCTCTAGAAGAGGACAGCGGTTCACTCTGTGGGTGCTCACTTAAGTACCGCTGCCTCCTCCTCTGCAATCAGAAGGTACGCAGCCTGTCAACCAGGCCTGCACCGGCACTAGCAGAACAAAGAGCACTTTAATAGCCGGCATAGGGCCGCTGTGCTGCTGAATAAAGCCCAAGCATGTAAAAATTGCCTTTTAAGCAGAATGCGCTGTGTCCCTGCTGCTCAGAAGCAGCAAAAGAATTGTGCTATTACCCTGACTAAACAGGCAGGACTTAAGCAGCAGGGAAGGGCTGGCCGCAGTTTTCAGAGGTGGTGCACGCGTGGGCGGGGTTATGCTGTAGAGCAATAATTGCATCCAGGTATACTTTGCACTTATGCTGTCCTCTTAACTTAGCAGTCTCTGATGACCTACTTAAAACAGTATTTCTCATTTTCAGGTTCCAGATAGAAAAATGGATACAATTCAAAATGTACAGATATAAAAATGCTAATTATAAAACATACCTAGAGGTAATTATAAAACAAACCTAGATCATGGCTGGCTTTAGCGCTGGTGGCGCACTGCATGACAATGTTTGGTGGTGCCCCCCAAAGACCACCACTGCCACGGATTCCCTCACAACCACTCTTTAACAGTGCCTCTCAAGTCTCCATACCCACTCTCTCACAGATGCATTTAATGAGTTTTATAGAGCCACTAATACCAGTGTAGAGTGTCAGAGCCCTTTACATCACACACATACTACACAGAGGCAATCATATGTGTGTAAATCAATGAATAGGACATGTTACATAAGCCAGAGGAGTACAAGGTGTTATCCACACTGGTAGGAGTATAGTTTAAGCGTGCTTCATCTGAAGAAGCACAAACTCAGAACCCAAAACGTAACACCATAGTTGGTTGTTCTCTTTAATGGAAAGAATTGATTTATACCCAAATGAAACCATTTTGCAACATCTTGATATTGCCCTAAAAATAATCCTGATGAACTGGAAGAACACTGCCAAAGCAAACTTCAAAACATGGATTAATTGGGTCACCTTCCTGAGAGGAGCAGACAACATCACAGGCACCTTCTCTAAGGAGCACAACCCCAAAGTGCATAGACTGTATATAAGAAATGCCAAATGTACATTCCACTTATATTTTTTATTAATAAAAATTTATTAAATAAAAAAAAAAAGAAAGACTGGGGAAAAGTCATAACGCTCAACCTATACCTTGCAGGTATTTGATGACCATTAATTGCTCACTGTTCTACATTTGGTTTTTAACTAATAAACTGCAGGTAACAATAGGCTCTCTCTGACAAAAGCAGTACCCCACTGACTTATTTTTATTATATAGTCAGCATCCAGAGTGGTGGCACCTGTAGCACCGCCCTTGACCCTGCCCTGATCTAGATGATGGTGAAGAAGTAGCCTCCCATTAGATTCTGTGGAGGACTGAGGAGGAGGGATCTCAACTCATCACATTTGCATCACGGAGTAAACTTTAACAGGCAGGGATTACAGGATGATATATACCCCAAAAGGCTGTATTAATGCTCAGCTTTGAAGGTTTTTTTGGAAGTTCTTTGCTGTGGTTCAAAGTAACAGTTGTGCCTCGCTTCATTGCTTTGCAAACAAAATACACGTTTCGATCAGTTAGCGTATGCCCCTACCCATCAGGCAGGACATACGCTAGATGGCATGTTTACGAATGTGGAAGACCTTCAGGTGACCGAAATTCTTCCCATGACGTGGACCGACCACTCAACCATCTTCAGTAGGCTGACCATTAAAGATCCGTTTAGGAAGAACACTTCCCACCCCAAGCCAGGCACTTTCAAGGCGTGGAAGGACATAAATTACAACAACCTAAATATACTTCTAAATAATAGTAAACCTGAACTATCTAACGATCCCTGTACTTCTACTTCTCAATTTCACGAATGGCTGAGTGACGCCACGTCTCAACTGGAACCCACTAAGTCCCACTCAAGAAACAGAAGTACGCCGACTGCTCAATGGTACACAGAAGAGCTAAAAATACAGAAGCAATTAACAAGAAACAGGGAAAGGTATTGGCGACGAACTTACGACAGTGAAAGCAAGAATAAATATAAAGAAGCTCTAGCCCCTTATAAAACTATGAACACGACAGCAAAGAAGCACTTCTTCTCTCTGCATATAGAACATGCCAAAAATTCCAGCAAACAGCTGTATAACATAGCTAAAACCCTATCGGGTAACACACCAGACTTAAACCCCCCCCCATCACAATCACTATGTGATGCCCTGTCTGAGTTCTTTTTCACAAAGGTGAATAATATATACCAAGCTTTCACCTTGGAACCTAATACTACCGCTGCCCCTCTCTCGCAGACAGTTCTGAGTAATACCATGACGAGTTTTAAACCTTTAACGACCGATCAAACTAAAACCATACTGAGGTCCATTAAATCAGGCTCTGCATTGGACCTTTGCCCCACTTCGGTGTTAGCCATGGTTTCAGACACAATTACTCCCATTATCACTCACGTTTGCAATATAATATTGAGCTCTGGGACTTATCCAGACTCTTTAAAAAACACATTGATTAAGCCTTTGCTTAAAAAACCAAATCTTGACAGGAATGATCTGAAAAATTACCGGCCCATAGCAAGTCTTCCTTTTTTGGCCAAACTGACAGAGAAAGCCATGAACCAGCAGCTGTCAGAATATATAGAGAGACACAATCTGCTTGATGATACCCAGTTTGGGTTCCGTAAATATCATGGAACCGAAACTGCTCTCATCAAAGCAGCGGATGATATTAGACTCATCCGGGACCAAGGAGGGACAGCTCTGCTGGTACTCTTGGACCTCTCGGCAGCATTCGACACGGTTGACCATAAGACCTTGGTAGACTGTGTCGAAAAAATGGGAATCCATTCCACTGCGAGAAACCTGCTTGCCTCCTTCTTGGCTAATAGAACTCAGGCGGTCACTCTTGGACCATTCCAATCTGCCAAACTGTCGTTGCCGTGTGGGGTCCCTCAAGGCTCATCCCTTAGTCCGACACTTTTTAACATCTATGTGTCGGACCTTGCTAGTGTCATCAAAGCACATGGGATGAGCCTAACCTCATACGCAGATGACACACAGTTGGTATTGGCCATCAAGGGTGACGGACAGGAGGTGGCAGAACGGTTCCAAAGAGGCATGACAGCTATCGGTGAGTGGATGGCAGGAAACTGCCTGAAGCTCAACTCCGAGAAAACGGAGGTTGTCATTTTTGGCAATCTCTCGCCATCGTGGCCTACTACCTGGTGGCCATCAGCATTTGGCACCCCACCTTGTCCGACCCCCAAGGTGAGAAATCTAGGAGTTACCTTTGACAACCAGCTTAACTTTATGGCTCATGCCAATAAGGTAGCGTCCACGGCCCATTTTAAACTCAGAATGATAAGGAAAATCCTGCCTTTTCTGCCTGACACGGCCGCTAAGACCCTGGTCACGTCATTGGTTTTAAGTTCACTAGATTACTGCAACGGACTCTTTCTGAATGCACAATCCAGAGTCACAAAAAAGTTGCAGACGGTACAAAATGCCGCCGCACGCCTGCTGTCAAAAAAACCAAAATTCGCACCCATCTCAGATACTCTGAGGTCCTACCACTGGTTGTCTATCCAAAACAGGATAAAGTTTAAAGCTATGTGCATAGTCTACAAGGTAATGCAGGATCAGGGGCCTCGCTTCCTAAAAGATCACCTAATACCTTACAGTCCTGCCAGAAAGCTACGATCTTCATCACTTAACCAATTAGTGGTCCCACGTAGCAGAACAGTCACATGGGGTGACCGCCGCTTCCTAGTTGCGGCCCCCAAAATCTGGAACACCCTACCATACCACATCAAAGCCAGTCCATCGCTTTTACAGTTTAGAAAAAATCTGAAGACGTGGTTATTCAACCAATAATACAGCACACCCACCGCATCCTCACCTCTAAGGAATGACATTACTGCAGTCTAGCGCCGAGACACCCAAGGGTAATTGTTCGCGCTCTATAAGTGTCAGAAAATAAATAAATAAATAAATAAATAGTTAACCTTGTCTCTTCCTGGGTAGATCCATCTTGCTATGCATGGCACATGAGGGTGTTAATTGACTGCTGTGGAGACCTATGCACAGCTAAGTGGTTGTAAATTTGAATCCCAGCAAGCACTGCTTCTACGAAGTACCAAATAACTACATTTGACTTGGGTGATTTACAAGTATTTTGATCTACTAAATATACTGGGTTGTTACAGGGTCTGAACCCCCTCCTCTTAACTTAACTAGGGTGAAGAGGACCTGAGCAAACAACTGGTTCATAGTTAGAGGAAGAGATGTAATGGTTGACATGCGTTGGATGATATCTGTTTAAATCAAATGTTGATTTATTTCTATGCATGGGTAATAAACTTACTGTGCTTACTAATTTGCACATTTGAGAACCATGGAAGGGAATAGCCTCAGAGACCATTCATGATAATTGATGACATATCAACATTTCAACTACATGAACCTTATCCGCCCCATTCCTCTAAGGTCCAAGAGGGCCCACCAGGCTCCTAAGACTTAGGTTTGAGTCCAAATGTCAATGGAAGGTCATGTACAATACATTCCTATGGTTGAGAAGCTCACTGCATAACAACTGTTCCCACATAAGAGAGGAGCAAAGAACATTTGAAAAGGTTCAAGGTGATCACCTAGAAAGAGGTCTTTTCAGTCTTACGTAAAGGGTTTTGGGGAACAAATATATGGTACATTACTGGCATCCAAGCTGGTAAAGGAACATTTACAGACACCACCTGGCTGGAGGGCCTCAGACAAGGTGATCAGGCTTTGTGACCATTTTTTTTGTGTAAAATGGTATTGCTCCTACTAAAAAGTTGCTCCAATAAACCATTCACTTGACTTGACTCTGAAAAATGCCTTGTGACAGCAGCAGGGAGGAAAAAAAGGAAAGGGGCAGTGAGTAAGGAGAGCAATTGAGAAGATAGAACATCGCGTATCGGTGGAGGGCAAAGGGAGAATTAATGGAGGAGGGAAGCGAGACAGATCGAGAGCGAGAGAGTAGTTTCGAACAAAGGACCAGGCTAGAGGACAGGAGGAGGAGAGTTCGCTTCAAGCGGCTCCAGAGAGAAGCAGGCTTTGAAAGCTCCTTTGGCAAGCATGGCGCCCTTCACCTTGAGGCCCCATTTAACATTGTCCTATTCATCGAGTGTCCCTATGATCTGGTAATTATCTTTCACTTACAAAGGAGCATCAGGAGTGTCACAAATAAGCCCTCTCAAACTCTGTCGCTGATCGATATCTCGCCCCAGGCCTTCGGCATTCTTTAGCTGCAGGATGCAGGCGCATATTGATCTGCACGGAGAAAGAATAGAGCATCAGTGCACAGATTCCTGCTTCTGCTGGACCATGTTGTAGTCTCAGAGCCCGAGGCAGAGGAACGAAAGTGGAAGTAAATCATAACACTGTGCCTCAAGGAAGCGAGAAAAAGCCATTTCAAGCAATTCAAGCACACAGAATGCTTGATGGAAAGGTCTAGTACCCTCTCGTCAAACTGTAGAAAAGAAGTTGTTTTGATTTTTGCAAGGAGTTGAGAAGTACTTACAGAGAAGTACTTTTAGTTCCCTTCTTTAGCACTTGAAGAACAGACCTGCTTGACAGTGAAGGGTAATGAACTATGTTGACTTCATACTCAGTTTTATTCCAATTACCTATCTCAGAGTTGATAGGATCCTCTCCACACACTCTAATCAATAATGAACTTTTCTTAATTAAACAGTATACAAAACACAATGAAAAGAGTAATCCGTATGATTTTTCTTTTACTCGGTAATGCCCAGCCAACACGTGTTTCGTCGAAAGATGTGTACCTCACAACTTCTTCAGGGCTGTCATGCTTCAAAACTTCTAGTGTACAACTCCTCTCCGCCAGTTCTACTTCCGACTCAGCTGGTCCTGTGATTGTGAGTGATTTTATATTGTAAGGGATTTGCTGTGCTTATCATATGGTGTGATCACTTAAATACAGATTTCAAAAGTTCTGGTGATCGGTCGAACAAATTATCCCAAAGCGTTGTCAACATTGAGAACCCATATCCGAGTATCTGTGCGAGTACGCTGAGTTCTGTGTCTCATGTCCCAAGTCTAGAGTCATGAACAGGATGGTTTAAGGGACCACACTACTTGATAAACACAGCGAATCCCTTAAAATATAAAATCACTCACAACCAGAGGACCAGCCAGGTCGGAAGTAGAATCAGAGGAGAGGAGTTATACACTAGAAGTTTTGAAGCCTGACAGCCCCAAAGAAGTTGTGGGGTAAACCCCTTTCGACTAAACACATGTTGGCTGGTCATTGTGGATTAAAAGAAAAAAGAAAAATCATACGGATTGTTCTTTTCTTTGTGTTTTGTCAACTGTTTGATTAAGAAAATGTCATAATTGATCAGAGCGTGTGCAGAGGATCGTATAATTTTTGTCTGACCCTAGGGTAATATTTGGGGGGCTTAGGGTGTTTTCCCTCCCCTCTGCCGCCAGAATTGCTCATCACCGTAGACTGACACAATTCTATAGGCACCAATATTTCCTAGTGAAGAACACCCCCACACTGCATCACTTAGCTATCTTTCAGCCTACAATAAAAAAGGAACATGTCTATGAGTGGATCACAAACAACTTCACGGTCTTGCCTATAGCTTCCTGGTCAAGTCAGAGAATAAACTTGAACCATTACATCTTCTAAGGTTCTTGCCTACAGATACCAGGTGATGTAAGGGAATAAACTTGAACCATTACATCTTCTAAAGAAGGTCTAAGATGACTGTATGAAACTTCATGTAGCCCTTTTCCTGACTGAATATTCAACCAGAATAACATTTGGCGTAGTAAGTGTTTTTTTCATTCCCATTTACCCTAAGAGCACCCTACTTTAAAAATGAGAGACAGATTTTTTTTCAATGTTTACATGCCAGAATATAAGGAGCAAAAAAATCACCTTCTACTTTACCAAAGACAACATATTGACTAATATGTAGTGAAGATCAGTGTATCAGTAATTATACATTTAATATCCTTAACTCTAAATCTGCAGTCCTTAAAACTACATGTCACCAAAGTACGTGTGTGTGGCATTCAGATTAGTACATTTATACTAACTTCTACATACCTACTTTCACTATATTGTGGTACTCCATATTTTGGATGTTACATTGTCCCTTGTGTATACTAAAATCTCAACATTGTGATGTAAAACCTTTTCCATTAGTTGTGTGTTTTTAAAGAAAATCTCGCTAAAGGATCAAAATAGGGGAGGGGAACATTCTTTACATTAGATGTATTCAGACCAATTACCTTACCTAAGGAACAACCTATAGTTAAAGGTTTGCTATAGTTACCCTCTGTCAAGTCCCAGTGTAATATCTGAAGCCAAAGTGCAGTTCCACAGCTTGGTAAGAATGTATTACCTGCCAATTCCTTTATATCTGTGAAGAAAAATTAGTGGACTAAGCTACGTTTGACATGAGGTGCTCACCCAGCCAATGGGGTTGGCTATAAAGTGTTAATTAAAGGATCCAGGACAGCATGATTTATCTAGGAAGGTTGTGAAGGCTTACTACATTGGGTTTCTTGACTAGGTGAATTGAGAAATGTAACAAGTTGAACAATAAGGGCCTGATTACGAGTTTGGCGGATGGGTTACTCGATCACAAACGTGACGGATATTTCATCCTTCATATTACGAGTTCCATTATATCCAATAGAATATAATGGAACTCGTAATACGGTGGACGGGATATCGTCATGTTTATGATGGAATAACCCATCCACCAAAATGGTAGTCAGGCCCTAATAATGGCCTTCTATGATTTTAGGAATTCCTTTGTTTTTGCAACCAACTCAAATTAGCTGCACCAAATCGATGGGATTTAGGATTAATGGTAAGTACAAATTTACTGAGAAGTGCACAAGTTCTGACAAATATAGGACTTGTGCCCAGGTAAAGTCTAATCAGGGGACTGCAGACTATCATCTGGAGAAGTGGAGAAGTGTGGCTCACTGGTTAGAAGCGGCAGACCCTGAAGCTGAGGTCGGCCCGGGACCAGGGTTCAATACCGACGAGGCAGGGTCTTGGGTCAATGTCCGCGGACTCGATAATTCTCGCTTAGGTGCCTACGCTAACCATGGGTCCCACTCTGCAACTCTGGGCAATAGCTTGCTTAATCTCCACAACGGCCCCAGCAGCGCCGGGGATGCCTGGCTTCACCTTGGGGGTGCCCTCTCACAGGGAAAGCCAGGACGGGTTCCCCAGCGGTATACAGCGCCAGGACGCCACGTAATGAGGTAACAGTGCGCTTTACAAGTATACATACATTACATTACATTACATATTCACCAGAAAATCGGGTGGAAGCTAAGCAATCAACTTCAGGAATTTGAATAAAATGTTGTAGGATGCCAAAAAAGTATAATAACTGAAACTTAAATTCTGGCTCTGAATACCTTCAATTGGTCCCTGAGCCGAGCATGTTGCATTTTTTTCCATAATTATTCTACTCACCGAATGAAAGTCAGACTTACATCACCAAATAGCTTTGTGAGTCAGGTCCCTTGTGTTTAGGTGCTCAGACCAGGACACGTCAAACAAAGAATTAAGAGCTGAATTAGCTAAACATTTCTCTAAGTGTTCTCTGAGTGCATTTACGCACAGACTGCGGGGGATGCCTTTTTGTGTAGGTGGATGACGGAATATCTGCGTTGCTTGGTAGTTCTCATGCACCGTGCACATGATCACTAAATGATTGCATGCCTCTAGAACAGAAGACACAAGCTATTTAGCAGTAGACAGATTCAGTTGTGTTAATGTTTTGATGGCAATGGAACCTTTAAGTAACAAGGATCGTATTTCCATTTTTTTGTATGGTACCTACCAAGACACCTCTCAGGCTCTTCAGAACCCCTTTGTACACTTTGGTTTTATACTGAGTGGCAACACAGTGTCATACACAAACACAAAAGTCAAGTTAAGAGAGTCTGGGACACTTTTGCACTCTAAATGCTGAATAGACTTAAAAGAGTGGAGGGAGGTTGACCTATAGAAGGCACACTGGAAGTTTACAGCAGTCTATGGGGTGATTACGATAAATGCCATTGTATCAGCAAGTGGGACCACCCGCCTACAAGGCGGTGGTCCCACAAGGCTGATTACAATGCGACCACCACCATGGCAGTCGCACTCCCCTTATTTTACATTGCAGCGGGTGCTGCTGGCAGCAATGTAAAACCTGCACGTTTTACATATCCCTGCTCTATGTGGGGGGGACAGCTAAAGGGCCCCCAAAGTACATCCCCAACAGCCCTTCCATGGTAAGTTAACTGCTATTGAAAGGACCATTAATCCCTACAACTGGTTAGCACCACCCCCATTCCAGGGATAGGAAAGCCCTCTGATGCACCGGCAGGCTCAAGGAGACCGTCGGATGCATGGTGGTCGTAGTTTCCAACTGTGGTACTGCCCGCCATAATAATATGTGGACAGAAAGTGGCCTAACGATGGCAGTGAACCCGCCACCGACAGCCTGTTGGTGGTGGGTTCACCGGCATTGTAATCAGCCCCATAGTTTGGTCATCTTTCGAGACATGACCTCCAACTTGTTATTTTTGGTCTGTTACCTTTTTGTAAAAATCAGACAACTAGCTCAAAATGTTAACAAAGTTTCATGCACATTTTTTTCTAGCTACATGACGTGCGTGTGCGGTGGAAGGAAGATGTAGGTATATGTAAGGGGAGTCTAAGATTGCATGTTGTCCCTCCAGGTGCAACCCTGGCCTTTAATTTCCAGCCTTTGTTTAAGAGCACTTGTGTGTGCTGTAGTCAGTGTATTCGGCACTCTCTGTTTTAAGTGTAAGGCTTTGGTGAATAGTTGCACTTAAATTTAAGGAAGTCTCCTACGAGAGAGAGCATTCTAGACCAGTGTCAATACTACTATTAGACATTAATACCCTCCTTCTAATTGGGCCAATAATCCCGATAAAGGTGCTACAATCCAGATTTCAGATTATGTGGTATAACTCCGCTTTTCATCTGTAATAAGTTTGCCTGGTAAATCGAACTCCAGTTGTGTGGAAACAATCCCACACATTCAAAGCTCTGCAGGATGGGATATAAGTAAACATGGGTTTACTATGTTAACGCCACCACTCCGAGGTGCGAATCTCAGAATGGCAGGACATGTTGATCCTTGTTAATCTTGTCCTGCTGTGGTCAGTGTTAAGCAGGTTCAATATTATTCCCAAAAATATCGGGCTATTCATACGGAGACCCTTACACTATCGCAAATCACAATCTGTCTTCTAGGCAAATGTTCTATGTTTTTCATGCAGTGCATCACAACAACCACATTAGATCAATTTCCAAGTGAGAAAACATGGTGAGGAGCCTTATTTAATAAGACTGTCCCACTGTTTCTGTCATCTCCTGCACTTGTACTTTAATGAAGCTGTCTTGTGTGGTGAACAAAAGGAATCAGAGAAACGGCCCCACAGAGCAAGGGGACAAGGCACCGTTTAAAACAGTAAAAATAGGATTTCCCCTTGGGAAATACAACACCAAAAGAATATGCAACATTCATTCTTGCTAGAGCTGGTCACCTATATGTTATGATGACCCAAACCACAGTACCTTGACAGTATAGAAAGACACTAGGCCAAAAGGGGGTATTTTCAAAACTCTTACATTATTTTATTGATGATAATATATTCCAAATACACATAATGTGGCACAGTAAAAAAGATGGTTTCAATTTTCAAAGGTAAAAACAATTCCTACTTCTGAGCAGTACTATGTTAAAAAAAAAATCTTTCTTTCCACAATGCGACGCAAAATAAATTAATACAATCCATAAAACAAAGAGACAAATTCAACACAGGGAGAAACACAAAAAGGCAAAGCCTGTAGTGAATTCAATATCACTGATCTGTGTCAACATTATACATATTACTTGATATAGAAATCATCAGAAGTCATATCAGATATGTTTACAGATTCAGTCTTTTTTTTTACTTTGTCGACGTGTTTCTTCTTCAAGACAACATAAATATTCTCCAAAGTAAAAAACAAATAATATTTAAAAAGTCAATCAGAGAGGCATGGTTCCTATTTGGGACCTGTATGTTGTGACAAAACTTTCTTGTTGAAGGTTCTGAAAATTCAGCAACTAGTCCCTTCATACAATAAGTCTGATTCACTCCTTCACCACTGGGTCGACTCTTCCCCAGGCTGAAGAGATTGGTGGGGGAACTTAGTTCACCTCAATGTTTTACTGTATGTAAAAAAATGTATAAGACACTTTTTTAACTTGAAAGACTCTTTCTGTCGTATGGACACCCACACATGCTCCGATGCAGAAAACAAGTTCAATGAAGTAAAACAGAAGGAAGAACAAATTTTCCTCACACAATCTCTTCAAACTGGTGGAGTTGACCCAGTGAGGAAGGATTGAAACAGAGTTATCATATAAAGGGGCTCATGCCTGAATTTTCAGAACCTTCAAAAGAGAGAGACTTGTCAGAACACTAATAGCAACATACAAGTCCCAAATAGGAACCTTGCTTCTCTTATTGACTGGTTTTAATTAAGGCTCCCTGTTTTCCTTTTTTACTGATTTTTACAGATAAATACGGACAGAAAACCATTAATTTTCCTGTCTGCATTTATCTTCAAATGTGGATTAAAACGGAAATTGTGTTGTTTTTGAGTGATTCTGAATGCTGTCAATCATGTCTGCCAGCCCAAAAGCTGTGTGGAATGACAGGCAAAGGGATTAAAATATATATTGGGATTTTGATAAAGAGCCTTAAACAGCAGTAGATTTGCACATCCTTGATACTAAAATGTACATATTTTCTTACAAGTGCATATTTTACCACCTAACGGTGTATATATATAATTGAAACCTGTCAGGCGTTCAGGCACAAGTGCACATTAACTAGTTAAATAAAGGCAGAAATATACACATTTCAGCTTCATTTTTTTCACAAAACCTAAAACAAATATGGATATATACAGGTAAAATTTGCAAAAAACAAATATGGATAAATACAGATGGAAATGGCAAAAAAATAAATAACATAAAACCGGGAGCCCTGGTTTTAATTATCTGTATTTTATGTGGGAGATTATATATGTGTTGTCTTGAAGAAGTTGATAATAATCATAAGATCCACCAAAACTCATTGATAAAGCCAAAAAAAGACTGAATCTGATATGACTACTGATGATTTCAAGACCAAGTATCATGTATAATGTTGAAACAGATCAGTAATATTGAATAGGACATTATTTTGGGTTTTTGGGTTTCTCCCTGTGTTGAAATTGTCTTTATTTTTTATGGAGTGTATTAATTTATTTTGCGTTGTATTGCGGTAAGAAAAATTTTACTTTTTTAACATAGTACTTCTCGGAAGCAAGAATGGTTGTGAACTTTGGAAGGTACATTTTTTTTTACTGTGCCACATTATATGCGCTTTAAATATAATGTCATCAATAAAATAATCGAAGAGTTTTTAATATACCCCTTTTTGATCTACTGTTTTTCTATACTGTAGTGGTACTGTGGTTTGGGCCAACATAACATACAGCTGACCAGCTCTAGCTGGGGTAAGATTGAGTGTTGTATGTACTTATCTTATGGTGTTGTACTTCCCAAGGGGAAATCTTATTTTTAATGCTGTGTGATGAACAGCCTTGCACCATAGTGCAGGGAATAGTGTGTACTGTCTAGCATATGATTTGTACTGGAAACATACCCATCAATACAAGTTCTTACACAGAGACAGATTTTGAAGGCGTCTGCTTCAAGGAAGTGCTAGTTTTGATGTAACATCTAGTCTGGCTATCTCTGAAGATCATGCTTTGGATCAAAACCTATGGGTGTGCGTGCTGATCTGTCTCAGTAATCACCCTGATGCAAACAGAAATCACTTCTTTAGATTAGAAAATCCTGCCTTTCCAGCTCAAAATACCCTTAGCACTGGAAAGTAAATACCAATGCATTGCGTTGTGCCACATTGTGATGGTGCAAAGCCTTAGTAAATCAGGCTCCTGGACTGCAAAACAGCAGGACCCTATTTCCTCGAAGGTAATTCTACGGCAAGCTGCAGGGCACAATCTTCCCAGAAGCGCCGATCTTTGCTCAGGTGACGGCCTGCCTTGTAGGGTGAGTGGCATCTCGCCTCACTCGCTGAGAGTGGCTGCACTCGGCTCTTTATGAGCATGACATATAGTAATTGCCGCGAGCACTCTAGCATTCAGTATGCCTCGTGCAGTTCAATTGCATACTTCAACTTTTCAAACATCAGGATCTGTGCTATGGAAAAAAGATAATTGCAGATGAAGAGCCAGGTTCAAATCACGTTGTTAAGCAGAGAGCATTGCAAGTAAATAGAGTGACATGACTGATACATGAGATGAGAAACACAGAGGACTGTGCTGAGGGTGCATTGAAAACACAGCTACAGATTCTTCAACAAGACCTTGCTTCCAGCTGAAATGTGTATTACTTTAGTTTAAACTCATATATGAAATTAGTGTTGAGAGACTGGCAGAGAGGGAAATATGAGTGGGGAAAGAACAGATGCAGGCAATGTATATACACTGCTCTTTGGCTAGGTTCGTGCTATAGAAATGCCAAATATATGCATACATACATACATACATCAGCTCTCCACTTAAGACAGGGGCACCACCTCATCACTCAGGGACACAACCACATCACTCAGGAACACCACCACATCACTCGGGGACACCACCACATGACTCAGGGACACCACCACCTCACTCAGGGACACCACCACATCACTCAGGGACACCACCTCATCACTCAGGGACACCACCACATCACTCGGGGACACCACCACATGACTCAGGGACACCACCACCTCACTCAGGAACACCACCACATCACTCAGGGGCACCTCCACACCACGCAGGGAGGGACACCACCACATCACTCAGGAACACCACCACATCACTCAGGGACACCCCCACATCACTCAGGGACACCACCACATCACTCAGGGACACCCCCACATCCCTCAGGGACACCACCACATCCTTCAGGAACACCACCACATCACTCAGGGACACCCCCACATCACTCAGGGACACCCCCACATCACTCAGGGACACCCCCACATCACTCAGGGACACCCCCACATCACTCAGGGACACCCCCACATCACTCAGGAACACCACCACATCACTCAGGGACACCCCCACATCACTCAGGTACACCATCACATCACTCAGGGACACAACAACATCACTCAGGAACACCACCACATCACTCAGGGGCACCACCACATCACTCAGGGACACCGCCACATCACTCAGGGACACCCCCACATCACTCAGGAACACCACCACATCACTCAGGGACACCGCCACATCACTCAGGGGCATCACTCAGGGACACAACCACATCACTCAGGAACACCACCTCATCACTCAGGGACACCCCCACATCACTCAGGAACACCACCACATCACTCAGGGACACCCCCACATCACTCAGGTACACCATCACATCACTCAGGGACACAACAACATCACTCAGGAACACCACCACATCACTCAGGGGCACCACCACATCACTCAGGGACACCGCCACATCACTCAGGGGCATCACTCAGGGACACAACCACATCACTCAGGAACACCACCTCATCACTCAGGGACACAACCACATCACTCAGGAACACCACCACATCACTCGGGGACACCACCACATGACTCAGGGACACCACCACGTGACCCAGGGACACCACCACCTCACTCAGGAACACCACCACATCACTCAGGGGCACCTCCACACCACGCAGGGAGGGACACCACCACATCACTCAGGAACACCACCACATCACTCAGGGACACCCCCACATCACTCAGGGACACCACCACATCACTCAGGGACACCCCCACATCCCTCAGGGACACCACCACATCCTTCAGGGACACCACCACATCACTCAGGAACACCACCACATCACTCTGGTACACCACTACATCACTTAGGGACACCACCACATCACTCAGGGGCAACATCACATCACTCAGGGACACCACCACATCACTCAGGAACACCACCACATCACTCAGGGGCGCCACCTCATCACTCAGGGACACCACCACATCACTCAGGAACACCACCACATCACTCAGGGACACCACCACATCACTCAGGGGCACCACTCAGGGACACCACCACATCCCTCAGGGACACCACACATCACTCAGGGACACCACCACATCACTCACGGAAACCACCACATCACTCGGGACACCACCTCATCACTCAGGGACACCACCACATCACTCAGGGACACCACCACATCACTCTAGGACACCACCACATCACTCAGGAACACCACCACATCACTCAGGGACACCACCACATCACTCAGGGACACCACCACATCACTCAGGGGCACCACCACATCACTCAGGAACACCACCACATCACTCAGGAACACCACCACATCACTCAGGAACACCACCACATCACTCAGGAACACCACCACATCACTCAGGGGCACCACCACATCACTCAGGGACACCACCACATCACTCAGGGACACCACCACATAACTCGGGGACACCACCACATCATTCGGGGACACAACCACATCACTCAGGGGCACCACCCCATCACTCAGGGGCACCACTCAGGGGCACCACCACATCACTCAGGGACACCACCACATCACTCAGGGGCACCACCACATCACTCGGGGACACCACCACATCACTCGAGGACACCACCACATCACTCTGGGACACCACCACATCACTCTAATACACCACCACATCACTCAGCCCAACCACATCATCACTCAGCACCACAACAGCACTGTCCTTGCTTGCTACCAACAAGCATTGCCACAGCCAATAGGACTCGCATAAGGAAAGTGTAAGCTATTGGCTTTGTGAATAACAATGCTATTAATTTATATATTTTCGAAGCCAACACATATTTTAAAAAAAAGTCATTTACAATACCAATAGCTCACACTTTCCTAATGCGAGACCTAATGAAGCAGCTGTTCGCGCTCAATAAAACGTTATAACATAACATAACATAACATTGCATTGCAAATGCTTGTTACCTTTGCATTCTGAGACCTTGTAGTACTTGTTATCCTATTGTACGACGAGGACTACAAGCCATTGGATGCAAACAAAAAGCCTGGATTGACAGAGCTACTCATTCAGGAAGTTGAAAAATGCGGGGGCTCTGTTTGCTTTGAGTACAAACAGGAGCTTGCACCTTAAATGGAATTCTAATAGCATAACAAGGAAGATTTTACGCCCCTCCACCCAAACAATTTGCAACAGGTAAAAAACGAGTGCAAATCATATAGGCAATTACAGCTTATTTCAAATTGGGCATCTGGAAACAAGGAGAAAACATGCTAAGTTAGAGGTTACCATTCATTCTAAGGTCCGAACATCTGGGTGATGTTCAAATTACGCACTTGGAAATACCATACCATGTGGTATTGGTATTTACTGGATGCACAATTTGAATAAGGGATTGAATCTCCTTTGAAGTGAAGCCCTAAATCTATATATCCAGAAGGACCACCCGGCAACAAACGACTTCAGGGACTCCTCTCCCGAAAGTACTTTCCAGAAGTGATGTTGGGGCAGAGAGTGGTCAACTGCCTCCTCTTTTTGGACAGGTAACCTGCAGTGTGTCATTAACGCTAAGATCTATTTCAAAACTGGAGAAGGGTCTAGGTAGCAATGCTGTGCCACACTAAGCTCGCATTCTCTCCTTCCACACCATTACTTTCTACCCCGCTTGGCCTCTTTAATCGGAGAAGATTTTATCCTGCCCCGATACAGGGCAATAACAATTCTGGGTAAGGTTACTAGATGAGTCCATGTCACTAAGGACATAGGGTTTAACAACACAATGCATTCTGGGAGTTGTGGTTCTAATTCACTTTAGTGGAACCAACGGAATGAACACACCAGGAGATACTTATTTAAAAAGCTCTGGACTGTAGTTTTGCGTCCTTGTTGACATACAGTCAGCCGGTGATCTTATTGTTAAGGCTCACTACAGTGTTGTTTCATTTGCAGTTAGCACTAATACATATGCTGTTGAATTAAGTTATTTATTTAGGAACCAATATTGTGAAAAATAGGCTCCTGTGTTGACCATGAAGGCAAGAGGATGTGGCCTAACAGCTAGAGCAGTCAACCTCGAAGGTGGGGAACCAGGTTCCAGTCTGGCAGGGACACATTCTGGGCAAATCAATTAATCTCCCAGTGCCTACCAAATAATGAACGTGCCCCTCTGTAACGCAACTGGTGCTCATGTAAAGCTTCTGATACCTTTGGGTCGAGTTCGCGCTATACAAAACTCCCCCCGAAAAAGGAGACTATTACTGGGTAAAATTGAGAAACGGCCTGACAAGGCAGCGTGAGGGCGAGGGTGTAGATGTTAATAGTGCAGCGGGTTCACTGGCACCAGGGTCTGAGGGGCCCATTTCACCCCATTTAGTGACTGATTTTTATTTTTTAGGGGCCCACATTTCTTGCTTGCCTTAGGGCTCAAGACGTCCTTGCTACGCCACTGCCTCAAGAGAAAGGCGGAGGAGAAAGTGTGCACCGCAGGCCTCCTCCTCCTGCGGTCCTGCACCCCCTCCCCCCTCCTCTCACAATTCTTCCCTCCTCCCGCCTCCCCGCTCTATCTCGCGCTCTCTTTCTTTCCCCATCATGAAGATTAGCTTCATTCCAAGTTGATTAAATCACTGATGTTGACAGATCTGGTATTACTCCATCAGAGACCTTGTTACGCAGCTGCGGTACAGCTGCCGCCGTCGCGTTCCCGCCACCACCGTATAGAAACGCACAAACAAGGACACGACGTGCACACGTACACCTAGAGAGACGTCACACGCAGCAGCACACCGAAGACGCTCACAGGTACAGATGCTCAAAAACAAGCCAGACGGACAAATACACTAAAGCCATAAAAGACTGACGCACATACACACCTCCCAGCACTGACACCACAACAAACACACACATATGGGCGAGTTATGTCTATCCAATCTAGAACTAATCTAGAAATACCTGAAGAGCAACATAATTCAGGAATAGAAACCAGGGCTTTATTTGTGTTGGTGGATACAGATGTGACTCATTTTTGGGGAGCCAGAGCAAGACACTAGAAGGCAGATAAGGGAAAAAGATAAAGGGAGAAAGAAAGAGGTAGAGAAACGTAGGAACATAGTAGCAAAGGAACAAAGCGAGAGAGAGAGAGTTAGATAGAAAGACAGTCTATGAGCTACAAGAAAGAGGCATGAGGTGGATGCAAACACTTGACGCCCTTGGTACATGACAATCATGGCATTTGGCGCTCCTAAGAAAAACTTTGGATCCTTGCACTTATATGTTTACACATTTTTCAGCCAGCTAAACTGCATCGTCAACGTAAACAAATTCCAAGGCCTCTGTGTATGTATGTACATACACGGTGCATGGAAATTGGGAATATTTGATCATGGCAGTGATCCACTTCTCTCTTTCAGTTGCATGTCAGAATATCATCATCAAACATACTGAGTGACAGAAATATTGTTTACAAAAATGTAAGTTAGTGAAGGATATTTAAGAAATGATTTTTCTGTCAAAACATATTTTGGTTACAAGATTCTGGTACTATACCTCCCTTTCTTCCAGGTATCATCCACTGGGTGTAAGTAAAGGAAGGGTTACTGGCCAATATTAAGCTGCGTTAATACATAGATGTGATTTTATGTGTAGGGGGTGCGATTATGCAGCCAATCTAAATGTAAGCCCCAAACCTAGTTAAAAACAACATTCATGACATGGAGGAAGCATACACAGTCAATACCATTTAATATAGAATATAGTTGGTTTTTTATTACAAATAGTCAGAGAAAACAACCAATGTTCAAGTCATTTTCATGTTAGTGTTTTTGGAATGCCAATCTTCTTTTGCACAAATTTCACTAGACCACCCAAAACACTTGTTTTGCCCTATAACAGCATGCAGGCCAACAGGTTTTTTAAGGGAGGGAGCAAATCACTGTCTCAATGGCAAGAAGACCAATAAAATCATAAGCGATCCAGTTGGTTTGCCTAGTCATGACGTATTTATGAACGTATTGATAGATGGTTAGCTAAGAATCCTGAAAAACAGTATCATTGTGTTTGAACAGGAGGAAAGACTGAAGCCGACCAAAGGCATGTTGGGTCAGCTGGTGGGTTCAGAGGGCTGGATCCAGAGCTAAATTTGAGCTGGTGGTTTCTGGTGCTCAGCATAGGCACTTAATTCTCCAACAGCTGCACTTGTGACAGTCTGCCACACGGTGGTGCTGTGTGTCTAATTTGGAAATGATCACAACAACAGTTAATTATTAATTCAATATACATTAAAAATGACTATGACCTGCCACCCTCGTGATTCTTACAGCTTTGGGGGCCTGAAATAGTCTGAACTGTAACACTTGTAGGAGTATGGTAGTTAGTAGGTGTGTTGTTATCATTTCCAGTAAGGCAGAGGCAATGTGTGGTGCAAGCTGCAGTGGCCACCTGACAAGAGACCTTAATCTTATTTTTTGTTTTTGCAAATTAAGTACTGCCAGGGGCAATTCATGTCTCATGTGGTCCATGCAGCCTGTTCCACAGGGTGCATGCCAATTGGATGGCCCTGGAGAGTGCTAAACATTCAGTCATAGGAACTGGAGACATGAGTTAGTAGCTTGCACCCAGCTTTCTACCGTTGGTCTTTCTTCAGAATGGTTGATAAGACACTGGCAGCTGTAGGCAGGTACCAGCACTAGGGTAGCAGAGTCTCCCTCAGAGCCGGATTGTAGTGCTTTAGCTGAGATAGAAGTGGTGTTCTGCATTCCTATCCAGGCCAGCGGCAGACATCATGGATCGGAGGTAGGACGGGGGGGGGGGGGGGGGGAGATGCGGGGATGGAGATATCAAAAAATAAAATTGAAATAAAAAAACTTACCATATCTCCACATCTCTCCTCCATAGTTCTCCCTTACTGGCCTGAACAGGAAGCACACCCAGGCTCCCAGTCAACCAATCACAATGCTGCCTTAGCAGCGTTGTGATTGGTCTGAGCGCCATATTTCCGTGCTCAGACGCTAACTGAGAGCCTCAGCATGTTATCCATGTGGGCTGTAATGCAGACTGCACAGAGAACATGAGAAGTACACAAGAATGTTTGTCCGCCCAAGAGGGCCGGCCAAGCAGTCATTGCACACTTAGGAGGGTGCTACCACTCCTCCTCTGCCCGCCCCCTCACGCAAAGCTAGCGGAAGTAGGACAAAATAAAATGATAATGACATGAGTTATCCTTTTATTTTACCATGATTTCACTGCTAAAAAGCAGTGGTGCCCCGCTCCTCCACCTTAGCAAAGGAGCCGCCACTGATCCAGTCCGCAGGCTGTTTTCATTCTGAAAGTGGTAAAGGCACCTAATATAGTAACATGGAGAAGGAGGCCACACGTGTGCTTAGGAGGCTGCACCTGTACATATGAGTTTGCACTGTGACGTATGAGGTTATGCTGACTCTTACAAGGCTATTCTCACAGAATGATAATTGTATCTGGGCTGTAATTAAGATATTGTTCTCCCTTGGCGGCGGTGTCGTAATACTGAGGTCAAAATTAAATGTATATATATCGACTTCAAAAAATCAGCTAAAAACATATTGTCAAGTTAAACATACATAGAGGAGCATAGATTTACTATTCTTAACTCCACATTAACGTAATGTAGCAACATAATAGTAGTCTATATTATGGAGGTGATATATGCAGCAGTCGATAATTAAGCTTTTACATTGTGGTAGAACACCTTCCTTGGCTATCACTGAGGTGGAAGATCATGTGACATACTTCCTATGATGTCATCAGGGTCAAAGGTCATATCCACAACTCTTGGAATTTTGGGGAATCTGTGCCAATGTCTCTAACCAGTGGAATAATATGAGGTGCTGCAGGTCAGGACTGGTGGGCTTTGGCAGAAATCCCACTGGAAATAAATGCTTTAAGTCGAGGCCTGAGCAGGCAACTCCGCTCCGTTCATGGCGTTTGTGGAGATTTCCAAACTCAGCGGTGCGTGGCGAGTTAAAAAAAAATAAGCTCCACTAAGTGGAGCGGAGTTTTTTCCTTGCTCGCGCTCACAGTTAAGTTGGCGAGCACGAGCGCGGTAAATCCAAGGCTAGACCACCTCCCAGCGAGTTTTGTCAACGTGGGCAGTTGCGGATGGTTACGGCCGCTCACGAAGAGAAACCTTCTGTTCATGTTGAGGAAGCTGCTGATAGAGTAGAATGTCTACTCAAGTGTCAGAAAGAAGCAGCACCCTTTTACGCTGCACATGGTGTAGTTTGCATGGACTTTTCAGTCCGGGAAAAACACTCTGTGCTAAAAATCAGCGTGAACAACATGGCCTAACGCACTCTGCCGCTTGAGGAGCTCTAGGGAGCGTGGCTGAGTTTTTCGGTCACTTAGCGGAACTCTGTGAACTCCTCCCACGCCTATTTAATTAAAAACGGAGTCGAATTGTCGGAGTTTAATGGTCAGGGTTGCAGAGCACACATCGTCCGAAGGAAACATGTGCACATGACTGAAGCTCTGGGTGAGGTGGAAGAGCTATATAAACTGAATTGTGTCGAAGTAGCACAGTGCTGACATGGAGTCTCAAAAGTCTGTCTATATTGATTAAAATTGCTTTTTATTACCATGTCCTTCATGGTTTGGCAGCACGTTTAGCCCTGAACAGGTCCTTAATCTAAGCCTTTGAATCAAAGAGTCTTTCAGCAATACCCATAGTGATTTTCCTTGAGCTGCAGTAGACATTTTAGCTTGTTTTGTTTGCCAAATTACGGCTAGTATTGTAACTGTTACAACTACTTGTGATATTGATATTGTGCTCATGGTTTTAGGTGCCCTCAACAGCCTTCATAATCTTCACTGGCTTTCCTTACAGTCAGAGTCAGAACCAGTTCAGTATTTAGGGGAGGTCTGCTGTCTGTATCCTTTTAGACGCTAAGCCAGTGTGTCCGTAACTATCTGGCTCGTAGGAATGGGCCAGACACAGTTATGCTTAACTTGGGTTGAGACTGCATTTTGCCTCTAACTTCTGCATCTCTGGTGAAAGTGCAAGGTCTCTGGGGCCTCGGCTGCTGCAGAGAAGAGAGGGCCACAAGAATCACAACCACTAAGGCATCTGTTTGTGTTGTATTGGTGCTTAATAATGCTGTTGTAGTGAGCCAATAGGCTCTATGTAGAGGTGGAAGATGATGGGCGACAAGAGAGGTCCCTAGGAGACTGTGCAAGTATCAGGAAGTATCTAGGATCCAGTGGTGTCCATGTGGATGAACTGATGATGGCAGAATAGGCTGGAGAATGAGCAGACTGATGTTGATGAATTCCATTCAAGACTTCATGCTGTGAATAAGTGTTAGATGGACAACCGTGCCAAAGGCAGCTAACAGGCTAGTAGTATCAGGCGGTAGGGGTCACCTTTATCTGTGTCAACAGGAGGGTCAGCTACAATATGGCCGGTAGAGTTTTACAAAGTGGCTGTTTCCGTTCTGCTGCTCATCTGAAACAAGATTGGTAGTCATGCAGGAGATTATTGGAGCAGATGTGATTTGAAGTTGTGCATACACTGTTTTTTGCTGATGCTCTTGCCATTGAAGTGTGGGCAGTGGATGGGTCCATGTAGTTGGTCCTTGCAGTTGGTAAGGTCATGAGTGTGTAGGTTGGGTTTCTTCAGGAGTGGGAGGATCTGCCCCATCCTGACAGATTCTGGGGCGATGTCTTGGGTGAGGGCTGTGTCGATGATGGTGACATAATATGGCAGCCTGCTGGCAATAATAATCAGTTCAATGATTTTCAACAAAAATGCTCTGCTGCACCTGTGGAACGCATTATATATTGTGCAGTGTTTCCTGTAGGGCCAGCAGGGGTCTCTGCCACTTCAGCAGCTGGCAGACCCTGCAGAGTTTTATTTATGTACAGTTTTTGCAATTATGAAGCATTATTTGTGACTGATTCAAAACCAATCTCCAAACTATTTCCAAGACAATTCTAAGAGGAAAATAATGTTGTTGCATTTTGTAATCTATTACAAAACCATTTCAAGCAGGAAGTCATTAGGCGCATACAATTTAGAATGTACAAAAAAGAAATGTGCCTGCCTGGCCTGTTCCCCATCTCCTTGCAGGGTGAGCCTCCATTGTCCCATGCCACGCACTATGCAATGCTTTTTTCTTCCTCTCAAAGGATCGATTGATTCACATGAGTTTGTCACAGTTGCATTGCCTACAAATACTTTTTTATAGACTATGATCACCACACTATAGAAATCAAGGGTACACTGCCAGAATGCACTTTTTGCTCATTGGCTAGTGAATGGAAATCAAATGCTAGTGCTCAAATACAAGGGACATCCCAATTGTGTTGTATGGGTCAATTTCTTGCCAATAATTCGACTCCTATGATACTTTTGACTAGCACAGATGCTAATTCAGAATGGGCTCCTAGAAATTGGCACATTAACAGTACTTATAACTCTGCAGTCTGCTCCCGTGCTTGTTGGTGAATGACCTGCTAATGGCTGGTGAAGCCTTGATCTGGAGACCCTGAGGATCCTGGCTAACACACTCTCTGATCTGGTGTTACAGTTACATCTACTTGCCCTCCTTGCTTGTATGGGTGCCACCAACTAGCAAATGCAGGTGGTAAGCATTTCCCTGCAGTTGCAAGACCTGCCCTGATGCATGCAGCTCCTGGAGACTAAAGTCCTGCTGGCTGCCTACATTGTAAAACAAGTGAAGCACCAATTCTAGTGGGCAAGGTGAACCACAAGCAGGTCCCCAGACTAGCAGGATTGCCAGCCAGCTTGACTGATATGAACCCTAAAAGCACTGATGCAGCCTGGTGGAAGCATTCCTTGGCTAGCCATCAGAGAGGCATCCGAGACACTGTCTGACCTCTTTTCTCCCAGTGTATTTAACGGAGCATCCTCTAGGGCAGAGGTCTTCAAACTTTTGGATGCCGAGACCCCCTGTCAACATTTTCAGGCGTAAGGACCCCCTCCTGACAAAAATTTCTAAACCCTGTGTGGGTGACAAGAGTACCCAAGTGACTGCACGGTGAGCAATGCAACAGTGTGAGAGTAGGGTAAAAGGAGTGACTGCAGGGTGAGTGAGGTGACCATGAATTTGTTTTCAGCTGTAAGTGCAGAGTGGGACGAATTAATGCATGGTTAATGATGGCCTTGTTTGAGTGATCTACAGATTGAGCAGTGAGGGGGGGACAGGTGAGTGAAGTGTCACATGAGTGCAGGGTGAGTAGTGTGCTCATGTGACTGCAGGGTGAGGTACAGGTTGAACAACGCAAGAGCATTGTTAGTGCAGAGTGATCACTGAGTGCAGGGTGAGCGGGTGAATGTTGTGAGTGCATGGTGATCAGTGTGAGTGCATTGTGATCACTATGAGTGCAGGGTGAGCAGGTGAATGGTGTGAGTGCATGGTGATCAGTGGGAGTGCATTGTGATCACTGTTAGTGCAGGGTGAGCGGGTGAATGGTGTGAGTGCATGGTGATCAGTGTGAGTGCATTGTGATCAGTGTGAGTGCATTGTGATCAGTGTGAGTGCATTGTGATCAGTGTGAGTGCATTGTGATCGCTGTGAGTGCATTGTGATCACTATTAGTGCATGTGATCAGTGTGAGTGCAGGGCGAGCGTGAAAGTGAAGGCGAGAATGAGGAGTGAGTTGTCTGAATGCAGGGTGCATTACCAGAAACTTGAAGTGTAGGGTTTCAGATATCAGTTAAACTATTGCTATAATGGCATTAATCATGGGATCGATGGTGGAGGGAATAAATAATGTGCCGATACAGCTCATTATTTTGATGGCCTAGAAATAAGCAGTCACCTAAAGCTGTATGTTTAGCACTTATCTGTGAATACTTAGAACAGCAAATATAAATAGAAAGCACTTTTAATTGTGTTCTAGGGCTGCCTCAATGATCCATGACTGATAATTAAAGAGAACAAAGACAGAAAATTCACATAGCTAATTAATACATACTTTTTTTATTTATAACTTTATTTAGTGTCAAGAGCGGGTCTCTGCGGGCTCTTTAAACAACACACGCCAGGCATTTTTCTTTTGGCTACCCAACTTTATATTTCTTTTCATTAAATGCATTCTCACACTACAGCAGTAAGTGTAAAAATACAAATGTAAGGAATAGGCAGAGTGGGGGCCCCAGGGGTACTGGAACCATTAAAAAAACTAAGCCTAGGTAACCAGTTAACAAAGGCATGTAAATAAGCAAATGGTCTTTAAAGACCTGTGAAAAGCTCAGGCGGCGACTCCAGACACCTCCCAGCCGAGCCCCCAGCAGCGCGAGCTGCACTGCAGCAGCCCGGGCTGAGAGACACTTCAGGGAAGGAGGGGGGCTGAAGCTATGGGCCTAGGCAGAAGTGTGAAGGGAATGCACGACCCCCTTCCTATCACTCCACGGCCCCCCTGGGGGTCGCGCCCCACAGTTTGAAGACCCCTGCTCTAGGGGAAACACCGTTTACCCCGCATTTTTTACTCCGCATGGCTTTACCCCGCATTTTTTACACCGCAATAACTTTTACAATGCAAGACTTTACACCGCAAAACTGTTACAACGTATTCCCCAAAGTAACGCCCCCCTGGAGTTAGAATAGTAAGTGCGTTGGAATGGGGAATGCGTTGTAACAAATTGAGTTGGAAAGCCCTGCATTGTAAAAGTTATTGCGGAGTAAAGAATGTAGGGTAGAGCCCAGCGGAGTAAAAATTGCGGGGTACAGTGTCCTATTCATCCTCTAGTGGTGACAGTGCTAACTTCCGTTGGAAAACACCACATGCAAAGAATGTAATTAGATGCATTGTTTCCTAGGACACATAGTCAGTCTCTGCCTGGTTTTTTTTGGCCGATGATCTCAGTGCTTAATTAAAAGAGCTATAGGAGAGAAACCAGCTGCAGCCCATGCAGGTAAGAGCAGTGGGGCCGGGTTGGGGGGGAATTGACAGACGACCATGAGGGAAAATTAAATAAATAATATATTTCCCCCCGTTGTCGTCTGTCGAAACACACCCCCCCCCCTTCCCCGCCGGCCACATCGCTCTTACCTGCATGTGCCACCGCTGAAACAACGTTTTTCTTAGGAGCCTGCCGGTAGTACCGCATTTCAGTAAGGTCATCAAACACCAAGGCCTCCAAGTCTTCACGCCACCTCAAACCCCTTTCGACCACCACCCTACACTTCCAGTGTTTTTATCTCAGTCTTCCACCCTCTATTTCACCCCAGCTTTTCCCACTTGGTCACTATTTTACTACCTTTATCTCCCTTCTTCTTCTGCCCTTTCAGCCTCTCTCTTTCTTGGTTTGGGGAGCTGAAGGCGAAGGGTGTGCACCATTGTACTTGCTGTGAGTGTACCTGTTAATATCCAGAAGGAACACACATTCTGCCAGGTGAGGAGGGACCTGGGAGCACGTGTAGCACCCCAAGCTTCCATCTATTTATTTATTTGCAGTTTTCTATATTGCAAACTTGGCCGAAGGGCATTGGAGCACATCACAGGAGAACAGGGAGTCAATTACGTATAACCATCATCAAAAAAAGTTGAGCATCAAATGAAAATAGACAGCTCACATGAGAAAAGACAGGCCAAGCCAACGAGGGGAAAGTGAAGAAGGAGGAGTGTTTTATCCAAAGGGTCCCTGTAAAAAATGATTTTTAGTTCCTTTTTAAAGGTGGCAAGACCGCATGTTGAGGTGGTGAGGGAGCAAGTCCTATATCATTGAGGTGCTGCTAGAGAAGGCCTATTTCATTTAACACCCAGTTCTTGCAATTTGCATAAGATGCTAGCTGGGTCACATTGTGGCTGCAGGAATCCTGGTCTGTCTGGCTGAGTTTAAACAGCCTCATTGCCAAACTCAGTCAGTCTACCCTGGTTATGGGGTCTGCCCAGCCCCGGTTGTGGGGAGACTGAAGACAGCAGGCATTGACCTCTGCCCAACCTCACTCACAGCTCAGTTCATCCTAAGTGTTTCATATTCAATGATTTTCAAAAGACGTTGCAATGTTACACTTGTTCATGCTTGTTGAAGATACATTTTCGTCCCAGTCAAATCAAATGATGGATCAGTGCCACAGAGTCAAATACACAATATCTCTTCAATTTGCGTTTAAACTGTAGCATCCGTATACTTCCCAGTACAGCCACCTGCCCCACTCAACAGGCAACGCCTACAGCTGATGTGTCTCACAATGCAGTCACAAAACAGTAGGGTCTCTCGGTCACTTTCTCCAATTCTCATTCCACTCACCCGACGCCTTACCACCATTTTGTGGCTCCCATATGACAGTGTTAATGCCCACAATGATGTCACTTGAGACTCAGACCTCCAAATTATATTTTTTTCTGATGTAATTTTAACATTTGGTCCAAACTTTGTTCTCTGCTTTTGCCTGTATTGCGAAACATCGGCTACCATGTTATGACGTTATGACGTTTGTGACACTTGTATAGTGTAGAGTCTGACATTAGTGTGGACTTGTAGAACTCATGGTTGTCAGTGTTACTTCCACGTGACTGAGATTTCAGTCACAGACTGGCTACTGGGCCCATCCTGTGACGCGTTGTGTGTTGTGTTCTCACCTGTCTTTAAGTTGGATGGCAACTTTATAAACTGTGAGTTGGTGTCAGAGAACTGTGGTCGGAGGACTTTAGCGGCTGCTCACACATATCTTAGGTTGGTGCCCTATTTTGCGCACCTGCTGGACATAAACCAAATAATTTTGCTTGGTATGTAATATATTCAACCTTTGGTGCAACACAAAATGGCGGGGCCATTGCAGAATGTGATGAGGGGCCCCTCAGCGTCAAGTATCTGAAAGAAATCCATAGATTCTCTATTGAATGGGCCCTCCTGAAGGATAGTACCCTTCCCTTCGCCCGGGGGTTTCAGGGGCCTGTATTACACCTCGGCAACGAACAGTGTCGTGTGGAGGGCAGAAAGCGCAGTCAAGAGGGAGAAAGAGCGAAAGACTGAGGGGAGAGAGAGCAAAAGACAGACGGGAGGGGGAGAGAGCGAAAGACTGAGGAGAGAGAGAGAGAGCAAAAGACTGAGGAGAGAGAGAGGGAGCTAAATACTGAGGAGAGAGAGGGAGCAAAAGACTTAGGAGAGAGAGAGAGAGGGAGCAAAAGACTGAGGAGAGAGAGAGGGAGCAAAAGACTGAGGACAGAGAGAGAGCAAGAGAGAGAGCAAAAGACTGAGGAGAGAGAGAGAGGGAGCAAAAGACTAAGGAGAGAGAGAGCAAAAGACCTGGCAAAGAGAGAGAGAGCAAAAGACTAAGGAGAGAGAGAGGGAGAGGGAGCAAAAGATTGAGGAGAGAGAGAGGGAGCAAAAGACTAAGGAGAGAGAAGGAGCAAAAGACTGAGAAGAGAGAGAGAGGGAGCAAAAGACTGAGGGGAGAGAGAGCAAGAGAGAAAGCAAAAGACTAAGGAGAGAGAGGGTGCAAAAGACTGAGTAGAGAGAGAGAGAGCAAAAGACTAAGGAGAGAGAGAGAGCAAAAGATTGAGGAGAGAGAGAGGGAGCAAAAGACAGAGGAGAGAGAGAGCAAAAGACTAAGGAGAGAGAGAGAGCAAAAGATTGAGGAGAGAGAGAGGGAGCAAAAGACAGAGGAGAGAGAGAGAGAGCAAAAGACTAAGGAGAGAGAGAGAGAGAGAGGGAGCAAAAGACTGAGGAGAGAGAGAGGAAGAGAGAAAGCAAAAGACTAAGGAGAGAGAGGGTGCAAAAGACTGAGGAGAGAGAGAGCAAAAGACTAAGGAGAGAGAGAGAGCAATAGATTGAGGAGAGAAAGAGGGAGCAAAAGACTAAGGAGAGAGAGGGTGCAAAAGACTGAGTATAGAGAGAGAGAGAGAGCAAAAGACTAAGGAGAGAGAGGGAGCAAAAGGCTGAGGAGAGAGAGAGAGAGGGGCAAAATACTGAGGAGAGAGAGAGAGCAAGAGAGAGAGAGCAAAAGACTGAGAAGAGAGAGAGAGGGAGCAAAAGACTGAGGAGAGAGAGAGCAAGAGAGAAAGCAAAAGACTAAGGAGAGAGAGGGTGCAAAAGACTGAGTAGAGAGAGAGAGAGAGCAAAAGACTAAGGAGAGAGAGAGAGCAAAAGATTGAGGAGAGAGAGAGGGAGCAAAAGACAGAGGAGAGAGAGAGAGAGCAAAAGACAGAGGAGAGATAGAGAGAGAGAGAGCAAAAGACTAAGGAGAGAGAGAGAGCAAAAGATTGAGGAGAGAGAGAGGGAGCAAAAGACAGAGGAGAGAGAGAGCAAAAGACTAAGGAGAGAGAGAGAGAGGGGGAGCAAAAGACTGAGGAGAGAGAGAGGAAGAGAGAAAGCAAAAGACTAAGGAGAGAGAGAGGGTGCAAAAGACTGAGTAGAGAGAGAGAGAGAGCAAAAGACTAAGGAGAGAGAGGGAGCAAAAGGCTGAGGAGAGAGAGAGAGAGGGGCAAAATACTGAGGAGAGAGAGAGAGCAAGAGAGAGAGAGCAAAAGACTGAGAAGAGAGAGAGAGGGAGCAAAAGACTGAGGAGAGAGAGAGAGCAAGAGAGAAAGCAAAAGACTAAGGAGAGAGAGGGTGCAAACGACTGAGTAGAGAGAGAGAGAGAGCAAAAGACAGAGGAGAGAGAGAGAGAGCAAAAGACTAAGGAGAGAGAGAGAGAGGGAGCAAAAGATTGAGAAGAGAGAGAGGGGGCAAAAGACTGAGGAGAGAGAGAGAGGGGACAAAAGACTGAGGAGAGAGAGCGCAAGAGAGAAAGCAAAAGACTGAGAAGAGAGAGTGTGAGCAAAAGACTGAAGAGAGAGAGTGCATGTTCAGGTCTGGCAGAGGCCCAATAGAGACGGTATAAGTCTACTGCAATCAGAATGTGGGACCCTCGTCATATTTAAGACATTCTACCCTCAGCTGTTTTTAAGGCGTGGGCTAAATGGGCATTTCCCTGGGATAGTAAAGCTTCTTTCTATCTAGTCCGCCTGTGTCTATTTCCACATCTCTCCTCTCTGGCTATCTCTTCCTCTGAGCCTGCCTTTCTTGGCCCAGTGGCATCTTAAGACTTTTTGAGGAACCTGGAAAGATACATTTCAACTGTCATTAAGTGAAACATGTTTCTGATTTGTTTAGCATCATGAGGGTTTCAATTAGCAGAAAATGGGTAGCAAAATTATAAAGGGGGCCCAAAATATGTCTTGCCCAGGGCTGCAAAAATCCTTATGACCACACTGTATATGATAGCGGTACAGCCCCTGGGGCTCTAAAGGTTGTTAAGCTGATCGCTTTCCCTATATGCTCTTGCCCTCTTTATGCATATATAAAAATTAAAATAAATCCCCTGTACTACTCATCAAATTCTTGGTTTGACCTGCAGAAAGCCTCGAACGTGATAAGCATGACGTTGGACATCATGACCTCAAATGGTTTGCGGCTTGCCGTGAGTCCAGATGTGAAAGCAACAGTGCTTTAAGTGGGCCGGGTCCTGCCGGTATTTAGCACTGGCAGTTCTACAAAGCAGGTACTGCGACGGGTCCCTATCGGGCGCTCCATTTTTGTCCTCACCATCAGAGTGTATAAAAAATCTTTAACTTTGCAGCTGCACTGCATATAATGTAACTTCAAAGAAACTCGTTATAGTTCATTCACAGTCTCATCATTTCAGAACTGAAGCATTTTCCATATTCTATACAACGAAGCCATACGTGTTGCTTATTTAGCTTTTGCAACTAACAACGATGGGCCTAGTCAATAGTCCTGGCTTGTTCTATGTATAATGTTACTGGTTGTATTGTTTATTTATGGATGCAGTGACAGAAACATCAACTTTACCAGTCGGGTGACACACTGTGCTAAGCACGGATTTTTTTTTGCATAGGTGTTTTAAACCACGACCCTAATTACATCGGCCACGTCCCTTTGAGATACCCCCCCCCCCCCAGGTTTTTTCATCCCACTGACCGCCCTGAGAAGCGATACTCTTTTTACCACACTTTACAAGGCAGCACCTTTCAGGAGTCACATATCCAAACACTGCCTTAGAACAAATGCATAGAGGCGACTCAATGTTCAGTGAGCACTGTGCAAAATGTACTCACATATGTAAGTATCTTCAGGTGCCTGCGCCACCGCGACTGCCTCATTTCCAGTGGCAGTGGCGCGTGAGACGCGGAAGTGCCGCGGAAGCAGCAGCAGGTAATCCAGTCGCAGGTGGGGTGGGGGAGCAGGTGGATGGGGCTGGGGGCTGGGGGCTGGGGGCGGGGGCGTTCTGCCGTCATGCTTCACGGAGCACACCACTGCTGCGGCTGCCGCGGAAGCGCGGTAGTTATTCCCCCGTCAGTCACTGCTGAGTAATTAGTGATGGTTAATTTGAAGAACTAAGCACCATAATCGCAAGCAGAGGAAAGGCACACACTGACAGCACGACTCTGACGCATCCCGCTCCATTCCTGACTCCAGCTTGGGCACAGATGCAAGCAGGGCTGGGGCAGCAGGGGGTCTGGGCGCCTTCAGGGCTATATGGGAAGAACATATATTCTTATATGTATATATATTGTTATATTCTCATATGTGTGTATTTGTGTGTGTGTGTAAAAATGTGTGCGTGTGTGTGTGTCTGTCTGTCTGTCTCCAGGTCCCTCACTCGTGGTTCTATCTTGCACCCTTACAAGCCACAGCGCGAGGTACTGTCAGGTTATCCGTAGAGAGCGAGGAGAAGAGCCCTGGACTCAGAATAAGACATGTATTGTCAAGACCAATAGGTCTCACCTATGTGAGAGCTATGGACTTTGGCAATGTGTTTTAGCCATTATGTGCACCATGTGGCTGCTGTACAGCATTGATGAAATGTATTGGGGTGGGGTAGATTGAATTGGGATAGATTGGGGGTATAGTTGAGTGGGATAGATTGGTGAAGAGTGGGGTACAATGGAGTGCAGTGGATCAGGGTAGATTGGACTGGGGTAGATTGGTGTGAGGTAAATTGGAGTGGGGGTGTTGGGTAGGTTAGCATGGTGAATCGGAGTGGGGTAGATTGGAGTGGAGTAGAATGGGGCAGATCAGAATGGAAATATTAGAGTTTGGTAGATTGGAGTAGTTAGCAGCATGGTAAATTGGGGTAGATAGGGAGAGGTATATTGGCGTATATTGGAGTGGAGTGGGTTAGACTGCGAAGAGTGGACTAGGGTGGATTGAGGGGATTGGAGTGGAGTAGGGTAGAATGGAGTGACGTTTAGTAGATTGGAGTGGAGTGGGGTAGGTTGGGTGGATTATAGTGGGGTAGAATGGAATGAAGTATGGGCAGCGTGGGATAGTTTGGTGTGGGGTAGATTTGGGTATATTGTGTTGTGGGGTAGATCGATCAGGGTAGAGTGGGGTAGATTAGAGTGGAGAAGATTGGAGTGAAGTATATCGGGGTAGATTGGAGTGGGGTAGAATGGAGTAGTGTAGATTGGAGTGGAGTAAATTGGGATACGTTGGAGTGGAGTAGATTTGAGTGGGGAGTGGGGTAGATTGAATTGGGGTGAAGTGGAGTAGATTGGGTTTGTGTGGGGTAGATTGGAGTCAAGTGAGGTACATTGGAGTGGGGTAGATCAGGGTAGAGTGGAGTGGGATATATTGGGATAGACCGGAGTGCGATAGATTGGGCAAGAGTGGAGTGCAGTGGATTAGGGTAAACTGGAGTGGGGTAGATTGGAGTGGAAAGGAGTAGACTGGAATGGGGTAGGGTAGATTAGGGTAGAGTGGAGTGGGATAGTAGGGAAGATTGGAGTAAAGTGGGATAAATCGGAGTGGGGTCATTTTTGAGTTGGGTAGATTGGAGTGGAGTAGATTGGAGAAGAGTTGGATAGAGTGGTGTAGGGTAGATTGGGATAGGATGGGGAAGAATTCAGTGGGGATATTGCATTGGGGTATATTGGGTTAGGGAGAGTGAGATTAAAGTGGAGTAGATTGGACTGGAGAAGATTGTGGTATATCGTAGATTAGGGTAGATGGGAGAGGGATGGATTGGATGGGGTAGATTGGAGAACGTTAGTTTGGGGAGGTGGGGTAGGGTAGATTGGAGGCCAATACATTGGGGTAGAGTGGGTTAGACTGGACTAGCGTGGGGTACATTTGGCTGGTATGTGGTAGATTCGAGTGAAGTGGGGTGGATTGGGTAGAGTGGAATGGTGTGTGGTAGATTTGGGTAGAGTGGAGGTGGTATATTGTATGGACTGGATTGGGTAGATTGGAGTGGGGTAGATTGGAGTAGAGTGGAAATGGGCAGATTGGAGTGGAGTAGGTTGGAGTAAAGTTTGATAGATTGGAGTGGAGTCGAGATTAGAGTGGATTGAAATACACTGGAGAAGAGTGTAGTGGGGTAGATTGAATTGGAGTGTAGTGGGGTAGATTAGCGTGGAGTGGAGGGGAGTAGATTGGGTAAAATAGAGTAGGGTAGAATGAAGTGGGATAGATTGGAGTGGGGCAGATTGAAGAGGGATGACTGGGTTGGGGTAGTTTGGAGCAAGGTAGATTGGAGTGGCGTGGGGTAGATTGGAGTGGGGCAGATTTGAATGGAGTGGGGTAGATTGGAGTGGAGTGGAGCGGGTAGGGATGGACTGGGAAGTGGAGTAAAATGGGGTGGAGCAGATAGGGGTAGATTGAAGTGGAGTAGATTGGGGTGGGGTAGATTTGGTAGGGTAGACTTTGGTGGAGTGGAATGGGATAGATAAGAGTGGGGTGGATTGTTGCGGAGTGGGCTATATTGCAGTGGAGTAGGGCACACTTGAGTCAAGTGTGTTAAATTGGAGTGAGGTAGCTTTGAGTGGAGTGGAGTGTGGTAGAATTGAGTGTTGAATATTAGAGTGGGGTAGATTAGAGTAGAGTGGGGTATATTGGAATGAAGTGGGGTAGATTGTGCTAGATTGGAGTGGGGTAGATAGTGGTAGTTTGGAGGGTAGACTGTCATGGAGTGAGGTAGATTGGAGAGGAGTTGGATAGATTTCAGAGCAGTTTGAAGTGGTGTTGTGTGGTGTAAAATGGCATGGAGCGGGGTAAACTGGATTGGGTTAGATTACAGTGGAGTAGAGTAGAGTGAAGTGGGGTATATTGGTGTGGAGTCTGGTAGATTAGAGTTAAGTGGGTTGGATTTGGATACATTGGAGTGGGGTGGATTGGCTTAGATTGGAGTGGAGTGGGATAGATGGGTAGATTGGAGCAGAGTTGGTAGATCTAAGTGGAGTGCAGTAGATTGGGGTGGAGTGGAGTAGATTAGAGTGGGGTGGGGTGGGGTTGATTGGGTTAGATTGAGTAGATTGGGGTAGACTGTAGTGAAGTAGATTGGAGTGGAGTTGAGTGGAGTAGGACAGATTGGAATGGAGTGGAGTAGATTGGGGTAGAGTGGAATGGAGTTGGGTAGATTGAAGTGGGGTAGATTGTGGTGGAGTGGGGTAGATTGGATTGTAGTGGATTGGAGAACATTGGAGTGGAGTGGGGGAGATAGGGTTAGAGTGAGGTAGATTAAAGTAGGGTGGAAACATTGGGGTGGAGTAGAGTGGAGTGGGATAGATTGAAGTGGAGCAGGGTAGATTGGAATGGAGAATATTGGGGTAGATTATTGCGAAGAGGGGTGGGGAATGTTGGGGTTATTGGAGTGGGGTAAGTGGTGTGGCGTGGAGGGGTGTAGAGTGGACTGGCGTGTTGTACCATGGAGTGAGTGGCATGGAGTTGAGTGGCATCATAGAGTGTCTCAGAGTGGAGTCGGATAGAGTGGAACGGCCTGGCACTTTCTTGAGTGGAGTGTCATAGAATAGAGTGTGGTGGCACAGAGTGGAAGGACACAGAGTGGAGTGGCGTATTGTGGAGTATGCATGGTGTGGTACCACACTACCATTACAGACAACACATTTTCAATTGAAATGACCTTTTCCTTTGCACCAAAATACAGTTTTACGGCACATAAACAATAGTATGGATGTGTTATGATCGTATTCAAATATTTGTTTGCGTCACTCTTCAGAATTACAAAAAGATGTACTTCATTTATACTAATTCTGATATGTTCTGAAACATCAGCACAGTTAATTTGTTTTTTGTTATTTGCTAGAAAAAACACCCTATACACTTATACCACAATATCCTCTTACATAGATACTCAGCAGGATTGTCACATAAAGTCTCTCACATTGAAGTCAGAGAAAGAAAATAAAACACCAAGCTCCCTCAGAATGGAGAGCCTGACATTTGAAGTCTCTCTTTGAATGCACAGCAAATGCGACAAGATAAGAACAAGATTTAAAGGCCTAGTTTCACAATGCAAGTTTGAGGAAAAAAAACAGTGAAACAAATTTGAGCAACGGGAGGAACAAACTTAAACTGAACAGCCTAAAGCAACTAAAGCCAGCAAAGTGTAAGCCAGAAAATGTAAGCTACAAACCACAAAGCCAGTGGTAAGCAACAGATGGAATCCATTCCTAGGTCAGCTTTCTGAATGTCTCCTAGATGTCTTTAGCAAACCAGACAGCTGTGCTGTCGAGTAGGTTTCGACCTCAAAAGGAGCCCAGACATTCCTCCTCACTAAAGAGTGAGGACCGAATTCTAGACAATCTGCCTGGCTAGAGAAAGCAAATAGTAGCCCCAATAAGTGCCTGAAGAGACTATTTAATTTGTAAATAAATAAGTGCCAGGTCCCACATTATTTTTTCAGGAGGCCACTGCAGGTTGCACTACCAACTCGACATGCCATCGCTGCCACATAACAATTAAAACGCTCCAACTAAGCATCATACTCCTTCGACACCTTGTCAGGAGTAGTAAGCGCTATATAAATGCAATTGCATTACAATTACAAATGGCCAGAAAGCACAAGAATTATTTTTAGATGTGTATTTAATTGTTAAACCAACAGGTTCTACTAAAAAATGGACAGTCCGTCATGTAGCGAAGCGTCATAAGTAAGTCCCGGTGTTAACAATTAAGTGGAGGTGTCGAACATCAGTAAACACCAGCACGGATTCAACATTACATAATCCAAATAGGCAGATTGATCATAGAGTAGTGGGGTCTGACATGTTGTCTGATAGAGATTAAGCATCAAATCCTGGCAGAGAACACAAAGTTAGAGCGTGGATAGGAGCCTTCACAGGCTGTGACCAGCGAGCGAGCGAGAACAGAACCACAATATACGTCAGTCCTGACAGGCTGCCTGGCCAGAGAATGACAATCGGAGCCATGGCATTCTGTCAGACCTCAATAAGCAACAAAGGTAGGATGCCTGATTAAGCAGCAAGAACTACAGCCTTGACCTCATTACTGAAGAGTCAATTCTGAGCCCTGAATGGCTGTCTGATCAAAGAGTGAGGGCCAGAGCCCTGTCAATCCGTTTGATCATCGGATTGTGATTTGATCTCTGGCGGTTGGTATCACCAGATCTAGGATCCAAGCCATTGGAAGGCTGTTTGACCAAGTGTCATCTTAAGGATTTTGGGGGGCCCAGACATGAAACATTTTAGGGGGCCCCTGTTCAGAAAAACCACTTTTTATCACCCATTTTCTGCTAATTTGAATCCCATAATGCCTAGCATTATTGAATTCTATGTAAAAGGTTGAGACGCAGCGAACTATAGAGAGAGTTCGCCTTCTCAAGGGGCCTTTTGGAGGTGGAGGCCCTGGGCAACGGCCCACTTTGCTAATGTCTTAAAATGGCTCTGGTTTGCCCAAAGTCTGAGGAACAGAGCAGTGGCAGCAGGCTTGACGAAGAGTGAAGACCAGACCTCAGCCATAATGTCTAGCCAGAAAAAAAGAATCAAGCAGAGGAAGGTTATCTGACTAGAGAAGGGGATTGTGGGCCCAAGGTCCAGATCCTACCATGCGGCCTGCGCATGGATTGAGAACCAAAGCAAGGACTGTCTGTCTGATCAGTGTGACGATCCAATGCATGGTAGGTTGCCTGACTAAAGAAACAAGTAGAGCTATGGCAGACTTCTGACATCAACCCATGCCAGAGCTTTGGCAAGCTGTCTATGCAGGAACCAGACCAATGGAGATTGTACTATTGGAGGGGGAGTAGTCCATAGAACACAGAGACCTTTCTCGGGAAACATCCTTTACAACGCGGTGTTTACACCGCGCGACCTTTACGACGCAGCCATTACAAGTCAAGTCATTACTGGATGGCGCTCTTGCTTAAGGAATAGTTTGATTTTCTATTCCAACACCTTCCCTACTGTTACTTGGGCTGGAGTTGGAATAGAAAATTTAATTAATCCACAATCCAGCACCCTCCAATGCAAGTCGTTGTAATGACTTGCGTTGTGAAAACCGCGTTGTAAAGTACCGCGATCAAAATGATCGCGTTGTACTGACGTACATCCACTTTTCTCTTGTCTAACCTCCAAATAAGCACCATCTAGAAAGGCAACAGATTGAATGGGCAAGACGAACAAGCCAAAAAACACAATGTGCGTGACAGTCCAGCTTTTTGTCCAGCAACCTATCTTGGCCTTGATTATTGTGGTTGTGCCTGGGTGTACGTGGTTGGTGGCAAGAACCAGTATTATCAGCAGAAAAAGTTTAAGCTACTACATGTTGGAACTGCCTAGTTTATCTGACTAACCACTGACATGATGGAATCTGGATGAATGCCTACTGTTTTCACTCTGCGGTTAGTGGGGGGCTGCATTATGTTTAATCAAAATGAATGGGAAACATCCTTTACCATGCAGTCAGAACAACAACCTGTCTTTACAACGCAGGCACTACCCCGAAGTTACCACATGTTACTTTACCCCACAATTCGTTACAGAGACTTGCGTTAGGGGGGCGCATTGTTTGACTGATGTTGGATTGTAAGATTGTAAGTCTAACACCTTTTCTACTGTTGCATGTGCTGGAGTAGGAATAGTACAGTTCCCCTCTAAGACAAGTCATTGTAACAACATGAGTGGTAAAGTAACACGTGGTAGCGTCGCAGTCGGGGTAGAGACTGCGTTGTAATGGCATGCGGGGTAAATGCATGCTTGGTTCCGTCATACATCCATATTGGATTACTAACATTCCTGGGTCCAGAGCAGCTTCTAAGAGGGAGCTCACAGCAAAAGCTCAGTCTTGGTGGGAATTAAGTTCCGCCTTCAGTTAACTCACAATGTCTTGGTATGTGTCCTGAAGAGAATAAAAATATAAACCACCACAAACGCCCATAAGCTTGGAGGCGAGCCACGAGTTATTGGTACAAGTTTGAGGCTAACGCTGTGCTTCTTATACATTTCATGGCACTACACAGGGCAGACAATAGTCATCAGTACTGAGGAATGCTGTGTGCGAAAGTAGACTACCTGTTATAACTGACCTCGACCCCCGCCACCTCATTCAAAGGCTTAGGAGGCTTTGTTCAAGGTAGATACCAAAGACAGTGGACAGGTCCAGCAAGATCAAGGTATGTTTCTCCACTTGGTTCAATGGATCAACAGTTTGCTCAACCTACATGTCACTGACCAGTTTTAGGCCATACTAGAAGTGACGCCCCATGGCATGTCATTCACACTGGGCTTGGAAGTGGATGGCGTCCAAGGATATCCATTTAAAGCAGGATTGGAATGACTGGCCTATGTGTAACACACAGCTGGATGTTAGATGAACAGTGGATTAATCAACAATTTATTTAGAGAATATGGGACCACTGCATCCCAAAGGGAGATAGATGTCCATCATCTTCTGCACTATCTGGGCAAATACCTTGACCAGTACTGTGATGAAGCTGTGATGCAGTGGAATATGGCATTATATCCTCTGGGGATGTCAACAAATCAAAACTGAGCGTTGCCACTTTGCTTAGGCTTCAGACATAGAAGGTCATAAGTACACAGCTTTCTATGTGGGAATATTAAATAACTGACACCAGATTTTCCCATTTTGAGTTGCAGCCAAAGGGACCGGGGCCTGCAGGCTGTTCAAGCTGTTACAATTGCTATATAACCTCCTTCAAAATGTTCTACTAAAGTAGGGTTGGGAAATAATCTGCTTGTGTTTGGATGATGCATTCATCAGAGGCTCCACTTATAGGGGATATAGCACTTTTACGAAGGAGACGATTTGGCACAGCCTTGCTTTAAGGTGCTTTCCTAATTTTCATATTATTTGTTTAAAGTTTTTATTTTACAAGTTATGGGTATGTGTTTACATGTAAACAATCCATTCTTCCATTCTAGCGACGAAAACAGAATAGGGACAAAATGAGATCCGTGTTTAGAAGGTTGATGCTTTCTTGAGCATGAAGATTATGCAGGGGCATAACCAAGCTCGAGGGGTCCCCGCTGCAAAGTAAAGGGTGGGGGCCTCCTTCACAGGCCAACCACCTACCACTTTTGCTGAAGGGGCACCCTGAAGCTCGGGCCCTTCCGCCACACTGGGGGCTTATGTTGCGTCACTGAAACTATACCGGAGAGAGTCAAAGGGACCGGAAGTAATAGACAAAGACTGTTACATAAACTTTAGACATCATATGTTCAGAGTGATTAAATATGGCACTGTGGCCTCTCCAAACAAATGGTATCACCACAACCTGTGATATGAACATAAAGTGGTTAAGGAAAGCATTTCTGGTCCCCTGTTCCAATGAGATGACCTCTGTAGATATTGGAATTTATGGTGACAGTGTAAAGCCTTTCGACACTTAGAGGAGATGTTTGATGTTGAAAGCTTGTTAACCCTTTCTCTGCAGCGGCAATTCTGCCGCAGCGCTAAGGGGGTGGGGCGCTCCGACGCTTATGACGGAACTGCTCCGTCACGGCCCTCGGGTGGGCTGTGCTTGTGACGGAGCGGTTCCGTCATGGCCCCGCCCGCTCAATGAAACGCGCCGCGCAGGCGCAAAATCAGCGCCACGCAGGCGCGGCGAGCGAGCCATGACGGAACCGCTCCGTCACCAGCACAGCCCACCCGAGGGGCGTGACGGAGCAGTGAAGAACTGGCCGTATGAACTACCCACCCTGCAAAGTGAAGAGAGACAGTTTGTATCGCATGGTCAATGGTGTCAAAATTCACAGAGACTCCAAACAAAATTAAAGTTCAAGTCTATCCTTGATTGAGATTAGGGCCCAGGTGTACGAAAGCTTTTTGCATTTCTTAATGGGCCGAATCACAATTTCGGCCCATTAAAAAATGCAGAACAGCCTTTTCATATATACAAAGGAAAAACGTTTGCAATTTGCAATTTCTGCCTGAAAGAAATTGTAAATTGCAACGGGGTTTAGGAAATGCCAATAGGGATCACCTACGAATTTCGGGGTGTCTCCAGAGGGGCCTTAAGCCTTTGGGTTTGGATTTCCTTTTTGGTCCATAGGTGGGAATGGAATAGCATTTCCAATTTGCGATTTCCTAATAGCGATTCCTGATTTGTAGGAATCACTAATAGGAAATTGCAAATTTTGTACATACCATTTTCCTACCGATTCGCTATTTAGGAAATGTAAAATAACAATTTCGTACATATGGGCCTAGAATGAACCTATTGAGGATTAATAAAGAAGCCGAATGAAAGTGCACGATAGTTTTTTTTATGGCGGTGGAAAATTAACCCTGCTCTCACATTAATTACCCTATTCCGAGCATGAAAGTCATCGGGGAGCGTCTTACAGGCAAGCAGAATGTTGGGGTACAAGGGAGCTCCTGCAATGGTCCATCATTATCTAGTGACCTTGGTTGACATTTGACTTCTTCAACAGCAGGGTGATCATGGCTTCCTTTAGTTGTTTGAGATTGTGGCCTGATGAGGGGCACCAGGGTGGTCTGCACTATTTTGATAACAGTTCCTTTTCAGATTGCAATGGGTGGAGTTGATGGTTTGAAGTAGCTGATAAACCTGGATATTACACCCACCAGCATCCGGTTGATATCCTGTGCTATGGATGCCAATCAATCCCTTCCTATTCCCAGTGGAGTTTACAAATGTCCAATAATGTTTTCAAATACCCAGTAATGCAAGGCATAGCCATTAACAGCCTTATTCATGAAGGGGCCGTTTTGCGAGCCCCTAATAGTGAATCATAGCGATTCGCTATTAAGGACTCGCAAAACGGTAATCATGTAGGAATCGCATAATAAAATGCGATTCCTACTGATTCCTTATTTGCGATTAGCAAATTGCTAATCGCAAATAAGGAATAACTCGCCATTCATTCCTATGGGCCAAAAGGCCCATAGGAATGAATGGGGAGTATTCCTTATTTGCGATTAGCAATTAGCTAATCGCAAATAAGATTGCGATTTGAAGGGTGCCAGGGGTGTCCACAGGACACACTGTAGCACCCCTCAAATGAAATTTCACACAGGTGTTGCACACACACATGTCCAAAGGACATGTGTGTGTGTAACATGCAACTCAGAAAAATGCATTTAAATGCATTTTTCTGAGTTATCGCAATTTACCGCAAGGTCTGACCTCGCGGTAAATTGCGGGAAGAAATTTCGAATTCGCAAATTTAAATTGGATGTTGAATTGCATTTAAGGAATCTCTAATAGAGATTCCTTAAATGTAATTCCTCGCACATTTGCGACATCGCAATTAGCGATTTTTGCATTTGGGATGCTGAATCCCAAATGCAAAAATCGCACTCGCAAAGGGCCGGATTCTCAGAATCCGGCCCTTTGCGAGCCGATTTAGCCTTCATGAATAAGGCTGTAAGTTCCTGGTAACATTGTCTGATGCGCACACGCAAACACACACAGCCTTATTCATGAAGGGGCCGTTTTGCGAGCCCCTAATAGCGAATCATAGCGATTCGCTATTAAGGACTCGCAAAACGGTAATCATGTAGGAATCGCATAATAAAATGCGATTCCTACTGATTCCTTATTTGCGATTAGCAAATTGCTAATCACAAATAAGGAATAACTCGCCATTCATTCCTATGGGCCAAAAGGCCCATAGGAATGAATGGGGAGTATTCCTTATTTGCGATTAGCAATTAGCTAATCGCAAATAAGATTGCGATTTGAAGGGTGCCAGGGGTGTCCACAGGACACCCTGTAGCACCCCTCAAATGAAATTTCACACAGGTGTTGCACACACACATGTCCAAAGGACATGTGTGTGTGTAACATGCAACTCAGAAAAATGCATTTAAATGCATTTTTCTGAGTTATCGCAATTTACCGCGAGGTCTGACCTCGCGGTAAATTGCGGGAAGAAATTGCGAATTCGCAAATTTAAATTGAATGTTGAATTGCATTTAAGGAATCTCTAATAGAGATTCCTTAAATGTAATTCCTCGCACATTTGCGACATCGCAATTAGCGATTTTTGCATTTGGGATGCTGAATCCCAAATGCAAAAATCGCACTCGCAAAGGGCCGGATTCTCAGAATCCGGCCCTTTGCGAGCCGATTTAGCCTTCATGAATAAGGCTGACAGTGACTTACGAGCTGAACTGCCCCTGGTGTCTGCTGTTAATGTCTGAATGACTGTGAGGGAATGGGTGCAGGAAAACATCAGTAGGGGTTCAGGTGGACATTAGTAGGGTGCCTACAAAGCAGAACATAGAAGCCCTTCATTGCAAAGTCAAGGAGGTACCATGTTCACAAACCGTGATTGATATCCAACCTAAACAAGCATTCACCTAAGTTTCTGCTGAATTTAAGGGCCTATTACGATAGCGGGCGGATCGCCCCCGCCCGGCCGGTGGTCGCCACCGCGGGCCTGGCGGGGACGATCTGCCCGCCATCCATACTTGAACGACCCCCCGCCATATTAGTATGGCTGTCGGGTCCAGACGGAAAGACCATCTGCCACTTTTCCGCTGGTCGACTCATCGACCGGGCTGAAAGGGGGCATGATATGGTGGCGGTGTCTGCAAGACACCGCCATCCATATCACGATGCAGGCAGGGAGTAGCCTTTCCATGGCTGCGTTGGAAAGGCATGCGGTTTTCGCTGTTGGGGCCCCATTGTGGGCCCCCAGGTTGTTGGGGGGTGCACATGGGGGCTACCTATGGTACCCCCCTGCATTTGCATGCACAAGGTGGCAGGCACTGCGCGGTGCCTGTCACGTTATGAATGCAAATGCACAACATGCATTTTTTACATTGCGGCAGGTGCTGTTTACAGCACCACCCACCGCAATGTAAAAAAATGCGGGATGTGCCCGCCTGTGTGGCGGGCACATCCTAATTTGAATGGCGGGACCACCGCAACATGGGCGGTTGGTCCCATGCAGCGATGCGGTGGCAGCATCTTAATAGGCCCCATAGTTGGGGTCTACGTTTAAAAGACCAGAATAGGAATTGGTTAAATCACCAGGGTGGCACGTAACAGCATATGGTTAGCACTAAAACACATATATTCCTCTAAATCACTCCTGTGATCCTCCAATCAGTAGACACTCTTTTTTTCTACAGAGACATTTTAAAACATGCTTTGCCTTTCTTTCTAAACTACACTGTTTTAGGTCTTTCCCAAACCAGAAATGCCCTTCGGGGCTTTTTAAAGGGCATCCATAATGATTTAGGTGAGAGGCAGAAGGTGTGAAATGCCATTTGGTTTGATTTATGCAAGACTAGTAAATAGCCTGTGATGGGGTAAAAAGGAGCCTTTCAACTGGAAGTCTGCAAATGCATAAACCTTTCTTAAAATACAGGATAAACTGCTTGAAAATGCTGAATTTTACATTTTTATATTCAGTACCTTACGGCTGATGTTTATTAAAAATATGTGGGTTCTATCTACAAAGCAATCCGATTTTTTGCAAAGGGGGAAGGAAGTATGCGGTGTTAATAGTTGCCTCAGTCCTTATAAATAATCTACGTGGAGCAGAAATAATTGGAAACATAACAGTGGGACTCCCAAAGAAATGTTAAATTCACTATCTTGGTTAATGTCTTAAAGCCCTTTAAGTGGATACACTCTATTTCTCCTCATGGTTCCAGGGTATCAGAACAGCACCAGTGCAGAACGTTTGGATCGCAAGGCAAAATTATTTTTTGCTGTTTAAGTGTTCTCCTACTCTAGCAACAAGGCCAGTTTTGAGGCCATCACATGTTACCTAGAGTCCTCTTGGTGCGTTTTGTGGTGTTGCCCTCAGGCATAAGCACATCCTTACGTTAATATAGATCCTGGTTTTTGATTCAATGTGTGTATATATATATATATATATATATATATATATATATATATATATATATTCAATGAAAAAACCATTGGTTATAGAACATATATAGTTAGGAATTTGCATTTACAAAACCTTATTTTACTCGCATAAAACCATTGAAATTCCATATATAGTTAGATGCGCTAACTATATATCGCGCACCCGCAATCCACTGCTGATGATGTCACATATTACATCATTCATGACATGGTCAGTGACATCACTGATGACATCACTGATGACATCTCAAATGACATCACTGATGACATCACTGATGACAACATCCAGTGACTGTATGTTTCTGTAAAGTTAAAATATGTCTTATATTTTGAAGAATGAGTGGATGTATAAGTGTCTGGATGAAGGATTTAGTAGGTGCATGACTGACTGTATGAGTGAGTGATTAAATGTGTCTCACTAAGTGCATGGGTTAGTGACTGGGTTTTAATTTGTGCATCATTATATCTGTTGTTCTACAAACTGCTGCATATGTTGATCAGTAGCTATATGAGTAACTGTATGGGTTATTCATTGGTTGTCCAAGTATTTGTATGGGAAACTGAGTGTGTGTGTATGGGTGGCTGGGAGGTGTGTGACTCTGTACATAGATGTGTGAGTAGTTGATACACTATATGTATGGGTTCAAAAGTGCATGTGGAAACAGCTGTATGGGCGGTTGACTGTGCATGAGAGTATTAGTGAGTGAATGGATATCTCAGTGCTACATGTCAAAGTAAGTACATATGTAAAACACAGTACATGTGAGAGTTGACATATATAAATAACTGTACATAAGAGCCAGTGAATGTGTGAGTGGCTGTATGGATCATTGTGAATATGTATCAGGGATTGTATAAGAGAGTAAATATGTGTTATTATATGTTTGAATAAGTAAGGTGTGTATAACTGTATAGTTGAGAAAATGGAGGTGTGATTGATTTTTTGCATAACTGACTAGGTGTGTGAGTAACTCCATGGATGAGTGACAGTCTGTGACTGTCTGTTTACACTGATTGTATCTAAGGTTATATTAGAGTCTGAAGAGGTTCATGGTATTATCACATGAATGATATCATCAGTGATATGATCAGTCATGTCAAACGAGATGAGTGATGTCATCAGTGATGTCACTGACCATGTCATGAATGATGTAATATGTGACATCATCAGCAGTGGATTGCGGGTGCGCGATATATAGTTAGCGCATCTAACTATATATGGAATTTCAATGGTTTTATGCGAGTAAAATAAGGTTTTGTAAATGCAAATTCCTAACTATATATGTTCTATAACCAATGGTTTTTTCATTGAATTTTCAAGGTTTTGTAAATGCAAATTCCTAACTATATATGGACTATAACCTATGTTTTTTTCTGTGAATTTCATTGGTTTTTTAAAAGCTAACATCTGTAGCTGTAAAATGTATTCTTCTTTAAAACCCAAAAAATATTTTAGATGTTTATTGATAATTTTTATTGACATATTTTTTTTCTTCGCTTCCGGTAAGCGAACCGGGAAGCTTTCCGTTAGCTCATCTTGATGCCGCGATCTAGTACGCGAACCGGTAAACGTTACGTTAGCGGAACTGTGACGCGTCGCGGAAGCGCGACTTATCATTGTCGCGTAATGCGTCTTATGACGCGCCGCTTTAGCGCTCCCGAAAGTGCTCCTGACCGCGAACCGGAAACGATGCGGGACGCGGCGCGCACCGCGTAACGTAAGCGGAACAAGTCATGTGACTTGTTTATCAAAGTTTTCATTGGTTCATTTCACTTTTGGTTTCCAAATGATGTATGACTAGGTCATGTGACCTAAAAATAACACTTTTCATTGGTTCAGAACTTTTGCTTTTCCCAAATCATGTAAACCCCTTCTTCTTTCCTCACTCTGACTTTCATCTTGGTGAAAGAAAGACCATTTTCCATTTTGATTGTAATGGCTTCTATCTTCGCTTCAGCTGGTGGACCCCCACCACCACCTCAACCTCCTCATGACAAGAGAGGACCACCATCACAATTCATCTCCAACAGAGAGGAGGAAGAGGACGACTTAGAAGAAGAGGACACTGATGAACCTGAATTTATTCAGGAGTTGCCCCGTGTTTCCCGAAGGAAAACAAGTTATATATGGCAGTTTTTCTCAATTCCTCGAGGGGAGAAGAAGGTTAATGCCAAATATGCCACCTGCCTAATTTGCAAAAAAAGATTATCTCGAGGCACAGAGAAAAAGTATAGTATGGGCAACTATACTTTGCATCGCCATATGGTCAGGTGGCATCCATTAAATTACAGCCGGGCAGAGTTAAGGGACTTGCAAGATAATCCCCCGACAACTCCTGTGGCCAAATCAACTTCAAATATATCTTTGACTGCAAGAGAGGCACAGGAAACTGTGCCAAACATACAGCCAAACTTCAAGCACATGAAGTTTACGTGCATACATTGTGGTGCTATGCTCTCATGTGGCAACATGAGCGTAAACTTAATCAACTTGGTGTTTGATAACCATAACTGCCCTAACCCACCCAAGCAGTAATTTTTTCTTTGCTCCTGTTGAGCCCTTTTCAATGCCTGTTTTTTTGTTGTTTCCCCTCCATGAAAAACACAAAAAAACATAAAACTGTTCTAAAAATACAAAAAAAACAAAAAAAAACACAGCTTTCTTCATCATTTTCTCCTTAATTCATACTATTCTCTATCTAAAATAAATAAATCTTTTCTCACCTTAGCAAATACTTTTTGAGTTTTGAAAACAGTCTCAGAAATACACCAAATTGTCTTCAGCAGAAGAAAAAGGATGCACTCCAGAGTCTGCAGCTATTGAAAGCACAGAAATACAGATATTCATTTCACATATCTCTCATATTAGCCAATCATAACTCTTCCCTCATTTTTTTCAAATCAAAACCCTTCCCCCCTCTGCCCTCTCTGCCTTTTTTCCATAGCAACGACCTCCTGGAAGACCTCTCATGTTTGCAAATTCACACAACAATGTTTCAATTGAACTCTGAACTCTCAGTGCACCTGCTTATCCAGTGCAATCTTTCATTAAAAGTTTCTTCCTTGACCATTCAAATTACATCTTTCAAAGAACACATCCATGCACCCTAACTTTCTGTTTTCAGAAATGGAAATACACCAATCACTGCTAATGAATCATTAGCATTGGAAATCCACAGTTTTTTTTCTTTACAAACTCCTACTGTTTCAACTGCCCTTTCATTACCACACTTCATCTGACTGCAGCACAACCTTCTCCCACCATGTTTAACGTCTGGATTGTTGGACATAGTTACATCCACTGGGCTCAAAGGTATGCTGAGAACAGAAATTTACCTAACCTCAATTTACAAGATGTGGAAATTAAGTGGTTGGGCCAAAGAGGATTAAAATGTCACCAATTGATACCATTGGTGAAAACCTTTATGCATTTGCCAAAACCTGACCTGTTAATAGTGCACTGTGGAGGTAATGATTTGGGCACTTTGACAGGGGTAGGTCTGGAAATGCTTTTAAAGGACACCTTTGAGCAATTAATGGCACTTTTTCCTCAAACTGCCTTGGTATAATCCAATATATGCCAAAGACAGAAATGGAGGTGGTCCAACCAATTTTGTCCACAAATTGAGAAGTCGAGGAAGCATGTAAACAAATCTGTTTCAGCTTTCATGAGAGACCATGGAATGGGCTCCCTGTACAACAATAACTTGCGTTACTACATGCAAGATATCTACAGAGGAGATGGAGTTCACTTCTCAGATGAGGGCAACAGAATTTTCATTCTGAATTTAAGAATGTGCATTGGTACCTACTTATAAGTACCTAAATGTACCATAAACCCAAAAGCTCTTCTCAGAGCTACCCTTCATCTAATCACTCACAATTATTATTTTTTCTAACTTTTTTCACTAATTTTCCACAAAATACGCTCCCCGAGGCGCTACCCGGTTCGCTAACCGAAAGCTAACCTCGCGGGATTTTTTAAAAAAATGTTTTTTTCCGCACATATAAGCCTCCTCAGCCACCCTCAGAAAACCTAGGGGGTCAAGATAAGTCTACCGTGCCCCCTTCTACCCATTCTGAACATTATTTGCCCTCCATCTTGTATCTTAAAGCGACCGAAACACAAAATGGTGGACTCCCGTGACGCTTAAGGTTCGCTAACCGGGCCGCTTTCCAGAAAGCGGTCCTAAAAAAAGGTGGGAAAGTAATTTACAGAAAAACGACTAGAGACACTCTCACCAAATATAGATTAGCTCATACTACATAACAATCCCTTTCATTCTCACAAATTTGATTGAAATTTCATTTAGCCATTTAGCCTGTAGACCTATCTAAATACCCTGAGGTAAATTACTTCACAAAAAACCAATGAAAACTTGACTTTCATTTACAATTTTTATTACCTGACATTTGATTGGTTATATACCTGAATATATATAAAGGAAGAGAAGGAAACACAGCCATTTTCACTGCTACTTCCTGAACTACATTTCAAGAGCCTTTTCACCTCCCTGTAAAGTAAATTGATAATTTGTAAGTGGCACTTTAAATTAATTTGTAAAAACGTTTATTGATAATTATTTACTGTCCCCCTGCTATAGTTATAGATACAGATAAGCTCCTCTGTTACATTTATTGATTGACTTACACTTCTCTGCTATAATTATGAATTTACTTACTTTAACTTCACTGTTAAAAAAACAGAACTACATGTCTGAACTTAAACCCAACAGTGCCCTAACTCTTCTAATATAATTATTTTTTTATGCAATTTACAGCAAAAAAATGGAAGGGGAGCACGAAAAAACCAATGTTTCCTTCGACATTACAACAGAAGACATTTTAACTGAAGAAAATGTGGATGAAGATTTTATGGATGAATCTTTTGATGAACAATTTATTGAAAGCTTACAAGACACAGAAACATCCATGTTTGACGAGATTCCAGATGATGTAATGCTGGAAGTTTTAATGAACTATGAAAATAATAAATACATTTTTTTAAATCAAAATAAATAAATAAATAAAAAAAAACGAACAAAAACAACAAATAATTAACATACAGTATTAGAAAAGTCTATCATTCTTTTATCCTTATAGTACGCTGCCCAGAACGCTTTCCGGTTCGCGAACTTGGCGCTTACCACGCAAAAAAAAAAATATATATTTTTTTTTTGGACCCTCCTAGGCCCTTTTAAAACCTCCACATAAAACCTAGGGGGTCAACGAGGATCTACTATGCCCCCTTATGGTAATTTCCCCCTTTGTTTTGGCCTCCTCTTGTCTCTCGATCCTACCGAGAGACAAGATGGCGGCCGCTCCGGACTGTTTAGAATGTTGACAGACACCGGAGGGCCAATCAGCTTCGCATCGCAAAGTTCCGATACGCGAAAAGTTCGCTAACCGGATCGCTGCCCGGAGCGCTGTTACAGATATATATCTTGATTTAAACGTTAATTTCTCAAAATCCACTGAAGCACATATATTGAGACCTAGCAAAGGCACATCGGGCTAACAGTCCCTACAATTTTGCCAAGTTTCGTGGAAATCCATTCAGCCGTTCGGGCTAAAAGTGAGTCCAACCGCCCTATGGAAATTAACATGGGAAAAACGCGTTTTGGGACCCCCTTTTTTCTCGGCCCCCCCTTGACGAACCCCCCCCCAAATTTCGAGGAGCTGCTCAGAAACAAAATGTGCCATTTTCCTGAAAATTTCAGCCAATTCCGTCCACAAACGCCAAAGTTATTAGGCATAGAATTTTCAGAAATCCCATAGGGAAAAAATCCTAACTATATATACCTACTGGCGACCGCCAGTAGGTATATATATATATATATATATATATATATATATATATATATATATATATATATATATATATATATATATATATATATATAGATAGATAGATATCACTGCGAAGTGCCATGATTGCGACAAAGTTATTTTTTGATGGCTATATATATATATATATATAGATGGATAGATAGATATACATATATATATACATATTGGAAGGAAGACGCGGAACGAAACAAACTTTTCGGCAGCAGCGTATGCGGCATGACGATGGAACTTATCAAGGCTCCAACTGCTGTGAGGATACAATAATATACTAAATGTGGATGGAACCAGAGTGAATACATGCGTCTATAAGAAAACGAAAGGCTTGGAGGTACAATGCCAACCTGTTTTTAGACTACTTTTAGAACATATGCTGCTCATTTGAATAGTTTTCTTGCCTTGAAAAAGCCCGCGTAGGGCGAAACGCGCGTCGTCTGTGACAAGAGAAAGAACTAATAAAGAAAACTGTGGATTATCGGATACTGTGCATTTCTATTGTGGACTGAAAGAATACAGGTTGTATAGCAACAAGAGACTTTTGGATTAACAAGGCAGATTCCCTATTGGATAATAGAGACTGAACAAGGATGTGCACTGAGGTGTTTGTGATATGTGTATGATATTCTATCACAATTTCAGTGGGTGGATTATCGTTGATTTGTGCTTAAGGTGGATGAGCACTACATTTGATTTGCACTCCAACAGAGAAGTATAACTGATACACACCAAGAATATAACAAGGGAGAAATATTATGATGTGCTGATCGTATTTAGCAAAATCTGCCACTTGTGTTTTTTCCATATATATATATACATATTTACAGCTCCAAAACACCAGCCTGCCGCAACTTCGAGCGGGTGCCTGCTTAACGGGGGTGTACCCGTTACTTATATAACGCTCCAAACCTCCTACAGCAATCTCCTGAATTAGATAGCAGCACTCGTAGGGGTGGTTCCACAAAAAGATGTTTATTCGGAAACCTTCAGCACTTCAACAAGACGCGTTTCGGCGTATAGCCTTCGTCAATTGTTTAACAGTTGGCGTCATGGCCGTTACACTTACTTAAACATTTCCGAGTACTTGGACATGGACATCAACATAGGACTAGCACTAACATTAGAGCGCCGCCATATTGTAACGTGCATTATATCACGGATATCCTTTACAATGCAACGCAGTATAGTCATTGTGTCATTTATACACATCACCAATATCCTCAGTTCGAATATATTTCAAACCTCGTTCATTGTAGCCCTGGATGGGCATCAACTGTAAACAATATTTCACAAACATATATATTTGTTTATCTATAATCTCGCCCTGTATGGGCTAGAATTGTCCAATCCTGTACTCCTCATATTTTGTTCTCTTATTTGCATTTGCTGAGACTAGTTCATATATTTTATACATATATTCTTTATATTAACAATTTATTGTCATGTATTTCAAGTCATAAAATTCCATTTACATATTTTATAACAATTCATACTCCCATCACATTGAGTTCATTAATACATTATTTTCCATGATACGCTCCTGAATCACAGAATATCTTAAAATTTCAGAGGAGAATAAAGTCCCTTCAAGTGTCGAATCCTTATCAGAAATCACTATCCCAAGTGAACTGCCAATTCTTCGTGCATATTCAGACCATTGGGCATCTTACTTTGTAAATCTATTATGTACCTCGACTCAAGACGTCTGAGTCTCTGTAACCGGTCGCCCCCCCTTACACTCATGGGGACACTGTCAAGGCATATATAGGACAACAGATCCCTGTTGCATCCATGGGCCTTGTCAAAATGCCTCGCCACCGGGTAAGACTCGTCTACGTTCTTGATTGCTCGCATATGCTCCAATATGCAGATTTTAACCTGATGCGTTGTGCTCCCAATATATCTCTTACCGCATGGGCATATCAAGCAATATATGGCATATGGCGTGGTACACGTTAGAAATTTCTTTATCTTCTTAGGTGTAACTAGACCTGGGACCGTGTAAGTCAAGGTCCGTTTGCTGAATTTGCACGCTTTGCAGCGTCCGCATGGGAAGAAGCCATTTAATGGTTCCAATGAAGGTTTGACTACATGTCCCTCATGCTGACTCTGTACTAGATGATCTTTTAAAGCTTTGGCCCTACTAAAGATGATAAGGGGGTTCGATGGTAAATCAGCTTTCATGATGTTATCAGTTAAAAGAATATTCCAATTCTTTCTTAAAATCCTTCTAAGATCCCCTGCATTCTTAGAGAAAGGGGTAATAAATCTGAAACTCCCACCTTCTGATTTTTTATCCTTAGTTTTTAACAATTTGTCCCTCTGTACTTTGTTCACCTTATTAAGTGCGTGAGTTAGTATGCCATCCTTGTACCCTCTAGCCTTGAACCTCGACAAACGTTGTTTCGTAGCTTTCTGAAATTCTTGCTCACATGAGTTGTTTCTTTTAAGTCTTAACAATTCCCCATACGGGATACTGTTAACCAATTTTATGGGGTGGCTACTGGTTGCGTACAGAGTAGAGTTCCCTGCGGTCGATTTTCTGAAGAGTTTGGTCTGAATCTTCCCCTCTTCTACATACACTGTAAGATCTAGATAGTTAACCTCTTTGGTGCTTATTTCTCCAGAAAATTTGAGGTTAACCTCATTGTTATTCAAAACATCAATATACATTGCTGCCATTTCGACAGGACTGTCCATTATAATAAACAAATCGTCTATATAACGATACCATCCCTTGATTCTACAATTCCATTCTTGGTTACTGTGTGACCAGGCCACCTGCTCCTCCCGCCATCCCACGAAAAGGTTCGCGAAACTGGGGGTGGAGCAGGTGCCCATGCCATGCCTGACATTTGTCTGTACAGTTGTTTTCCAAACAAAAATATGTTGTTGTTTAGGCAAAACCTCAAGAATTCACACAGCATTTTATTGTGTTCGTAATATCGCATAGACCTCAGTTCCAAGAAACTCTCTATCGCTCTTATGCCATCCTCGTGTGCAATGCATGTATATAAGCTAGTTATGTCTAGTACCATCATACAGTAGCTTTCTTTCCATACAGTATTTTCCAAACAATTGAGAAAATGTTTCGTGTCTTTCAAATAGGATTTCAATTTCACAACATGAGGGAAAAGAAAGGAGTCAATATACATTGATAAATGTTCTGTTAGACTCCCTTGCGAGGCCACAATAGGTCTTCCCGGTGGGTTCAGTTTATCTTTATGAACCTTAGGTAGGTAATAAAATGTGGGTGTGACAGGGCTTAGGCATCTCAAAAATAAATACTCATCAGAATTCAGCATATCCAGTTTGTACCATTTCGAAATCATGTCATGATAGTCTGTTATGCTTTGATTGTATATTCTGTCATTGATTTTCATATATGTTGTGATATCTCCGAGTTGTCGTAGGGCTTCCATTTCATATTGTATTTTCGTCAACAACACAATGTTCCCCCCTTTATCTGAGGGTTTGCAAACCAGGGAGGAATCTTCGCACAATGTTCTTAGGGCTTCTTGTTGTTTTTTTGAGAAATTATTTTCTTTGTTTTTATATTTATTGTCATTTCTCAAACGTGTCAGATCCTGAACCACTGCAAATATATATGTTTGTGAAATATTGTTTACAGTTGATGCCCATCCTGGGCTACAATGAACGAGGTTTGAAATATATTCGAACTGAGGATATTGGTGATGTGTATAAATGACACAATGACTATACTGCGTTGCATTGTAAAGGATATCCGTGATATAATGCACGTTACAATATGGCGGCGCTCTAATGTTAGTGCTAGTCCTATGTTGATGTCCATGTCCAAGTACTCAGAAATGTTTAAGTAAGTGTAACGACCATGACGCCAACTGTTAAACAATTGACGAAGGCTATACGCCGAAACGCGTCTTGTTGAAGTGCTGAAGGTTTCCGAATAAACATCTTTTTGTGGAACCACCCCTACGAGTGCTGCTATCTAATTCAGGAGATTCCTGTAGGATGTTTGGAGCGTTATATAAATACATATATATAGATGACAGGTTTTATTTATACATGGATGCATATATCCATTGTTACTCCATTATTTTCTTTACACTTTCCGAGATAAAATCGGGTACGTGTTGGTGCTCTCTCCACAGATCTTTCTCAATAATGGAGTAAGAATGGATATATGCATCCATGTATAAATAAAACCTGACATCTACACACAAATGTATGCTTCCTTACAAATTTGTAAAAAATAAGGAACAATTCGAAGAGTATAGGCCTTACGATTGTTAATCATGTGAGATTAATATTCAATGACACTGACAACATAATACTCCCAAATATACATATGTTTTTAATGTTCTGGAACTACATGTCCCATAATGCCTCATTGCGGGCCTAGTGGGTATTTGTGTATAAATTAGAAATGAAAAATGGACAAGGACCAAGTTGGTCGAAACAGATTGGTTGACGGTAGTAAGAGAATAAAATAGCCGTAATATAAATCCATGGAGTGCGACAAAGTTCTTTTTTTAATGGCAAAGTAAATTTGAGGTCGGATTTCGCCTCGTTAATCGCACCGGCTGTGAAGCAAGCCACGTTCGGAATCATTTAATGGTAAATATATATTTATATATATATATCATTTTAAACCGGGACTTTCCATTCAACAACCTTGTTTTTCCCCTGGTTATTATTGCTTTCCCCATGCAGAGAGAGCATCCATGTGCCCTGGGGTCGGAATACTCCCTCCAATTGGGGTCATGCAGGACACTTTAAAACGAGGGAGGAGTCGTACACCTGGTGGTAGCAGCAGCATCTGAGGAAGGTTTTCATAGCGAAATGCATCATGCCTGTGCTGAGTCAAATAAAGGGTCTCCATGTTTCTTTCATGTGGCCTCTCTACATTTGTTCACGGAGGAGGTGTTTTCTTTTGGATATATATATATATATATATATATATATATATATATATATATATATATATATATATATATATATATATATATATATATATATATATATATATATATATACACACTCCACACCTCCTCCGAGGCTGCCGGGACTCCATGACAGCGGTCCACCTCAGGGTCGGAGGTCGCCCTATCTCAAAACACCAATTCCCAAAGCACAAAAAAATATTTGGCCGATGCACTCCACTCCAAAAAGTTTCGCCACTCCAAATTCGTAGTTGCAGAAAAGAGAGTTTATTTAGCAAAGTTTAAGCATATCGAGTGATGGAACAAACACCCTGTCTGTTCCATCACTCGATATGCGTAAACTAAAATAAAATCAAATTGTGTGGATTTCCCATCTCAGCTGGCAGAGGCATGGGTCTTCAACACTGGCTCACAGCAGCATATGCAGACCAAATTACTTTGTACCATCTTCAAAACATCTTGTTAAGTTCATACTTAAGGAATAAATACATTTTAGAGTATTGCTAAAAAATATGAAGACAAGCCTCTCCAAAGAGATTTTCCCCTTTCACCTTGAGGACATACGTCTTCTCCGTGCACATTACCTCCATAGTTTCTATCTATTCTCCTTGAATTATCAATGTTCTTTTCTACAGAGCTATTCTTTTAAGTGAGAGACGGTTTGTTTCTTTGTCAGACTGATGGTCTCACATCAGCTGACCGCACTGATGGCGAGCAACCGGAAACAGGCTATGCGCACAGTTATTCAAATTAAAGGGAGGCAGAAAGCTTGAAGTTAATAGGCCTTCCCTGTGGAACTACTCAGCCTTCCTAAACAGTGATGCTGTAACAGTTTTCACAGTGGGGGTGTTGCCATCAATGTTATATCACTAAAGTCATTGAGGTTGTGAAACATCCAAGCCTTACAAAAAGAACACATTTTTTTTCTTTTTGTGCAGTTTGATGTAGCCCAAACTCGGCTCAAGGCAATGGAGCCTTTTACATGAGCGCCGGTTACATTACACAAGAACACATTCTTTTTGTTTTTGGACACAGGGAGATTAAGTGATTTTCCCCAGTTCACAGGATGTTGAGCGACGCAGAGCCTCCAACCTGGTTCTCCAGTTCCAAAGTCAGCAGCTCTGGCCGTTACACCACATCCTTTTCTTTCTCCTTCAGAAGGAGAGTGGTACGATTGAAGTATTTAGCCAGTGTCATTTTGTAGCACACTGTATGAAATATATTACTAAAGCAGGGTATGGCAGAGCAGTGTCATTTACAGACAGCACATTTTCTATTGAAATGGCAGTACATTTGCACAGACATGCAGTGCTACTGATAAAACTATGTTGCACACAAAAAATGTGTGGTAACTAGGTTTCAGCAAATGTTTATTATTTGCAAATCACCAAGTTAAGTGTCTTGATTCGTTTTCATCGTAATAAAATATTTGTTACCATCACACTTCAGAATTACAAAAAATGTGTTCCAATTGTGCTTGACTAAATGCTATATTTTGCAATATTTGTATGCTTCATATTTACATTTTGTTGAGAGTTAGTGGTGCAGAGTAGAGTGCAGTGTCCTAGAGTGGAGTAGTGTAGCCTAAAGTACAGTAACATAAAGGGCAGTGTGTAGAGTGGTGCAGAATAGAGTGTTGTAGAGTCTAGTGGCATAAAGTGCAGTGGTGTGGAGTAGTGAAGAGTAGAGTGCTAGAGTGCCGTAGAGTGCAGTGGAATAGAGTAGAGTGATGCAGCATAGAATGTAGTGACATAGAATGCTGTGGCATAAGGTAGAGTGGTGCAGAGTAGAGTGTCATAGAGTGCAGTGGCATAGAGTGGTGCACAGTAGAGTGCAGTGGCACAGAGAGCATTGACGTAGAGTAGAGTGGCATAAAGTGCAATGGCGTACAGGGCAGTGATGCAGAGTGTAGTACAGTGGCAAAGAGTGATGCAGAGTAGAGTGCAGTAGAGTAGAGTTGAGAGGTATAGAGTAGTGGTTTTACTGAAACTGGAAAGTCGGCATTCGAGACAGAATTTGTGTATTTCCAGAAATTGGCGATGTGGTGTTTGGCAAAGAAAATGTTTAAAAACAAACGAAAGTGTAGCATTTGTGAACCAGAGAGAATTTTCAGAAAATGTTGAGCTCTTGTATTGAATAGAACAGGTATTTATAAGGGCGGCATCATTCACTCCTATGAAATTGTCATCTTTCATTACATGCCACAATCAAAAATACATTCTGAGTATCTAACATTTACCCCACAATATGATACGCAAAACCTAAGACCAACAGCCCATAAATACACATTGTTGGAAGTGGTCCTTTTTGCAGGGTTATCCCGAAACGTTTTGCTTCTTCCTCCCTTGTTTTTCCTGACCTTTGGTTGTTGGCAACAGGACTCTGGGCACTTTACCACTGCTGATCAGTGCTAAAGTGCAAATGCTCTCTGTATAAATTGTTATTGTGATTGGTTAGCCATGAATGGCATATTTGTGTTACCAGGAAGTCCCTAGTAAAGTGCACTGAGTGTGCCAGGGCTGGTGATTCAAATGCTACTAGTGGGCCAGCATCACTGATTGTGCCACCCACAGAAGTAGCCCTAAAACGGTGTCTCTGGCCTGCCACCGCAATGCCTGTGTGCAGTTGCTAACTGCCATGCTGACCTGACCAGTGTCCACACTTGCCAGGCCTAACCCTTCCCTTTCTGTACACATTGGACACCCCTATGGAAGGCCCTAGGTACCCCCCTAGGCAGGGTGTAGTGTATGTGAAAGGTAGAGCATGTACTAGTGTGGGTGACATGCTCTGGTAGTGAATTACAGCCATTTTCGTTTTTCACTGTTGAAAGGCTATCTTGCCCATAGGCTATGATGGGGAATGCTGGGTATAATGTTTACCTGCATATCTTCCCAGAGGAGCAAGATAGAAAATAAAAGTCTGGTACCCCTGAACTCAGAATTTAATAACACATATTTTAGGAAGGATGTTTTTTAAATCCTGTGTTTGAAAACAGCACTTTTAGAAAGTGGCTGTTTTCTTGTCGAACCTTACTGTGTGCCTTGGCCTGTTTGTGAATTGACTGTCTTGTCTGGTTTGTGAGTGACAGGAGCTGGGGTGGCTCCCAGAGGCTGAGTGAGTCACCCCTGGGCTGAATAGCTCCATCTGCATCTTGATTGGCTGGAGGGGATAGGACCTGGGCCTGAATAGGGCTGTGCCTGCCTTCCACAATGCTGGCACCACCTCTTGCTGGGTGGATGACGACCCTGCCCCTCTCTCTCAAAGGAAAGAAGAAGTAAAAGTAAACAAAGTGCTCCAGGACTGGCCAGAACTGGTTTTGGCTAAGCCAAGGCCTCTCTGCCCTCAGAGAACAAAGAGAAAAGTGGTATAAAAAGGCCTACCCAGACTACAGAAAATTAGATCATCCTGGAATCAAAAAGGAACCTCTGCCAAGGAGATAGGTGGAAGACTGAAGATGAAGGACTGTCCTGCTATGTGTTTGTGGGCTCACCTGCAGTTGCTTTTCTGCCAAGCAGAGGGAAAGGACTTTTGCTGTTGCTGTGTCCCCTTGCTTGAAGAGATCTCCAAGGGCCTGAGGAGAGCTGGCCTCCTGTTAAGAAGTCCCAGGAACAAAAGGACTTCACCCCCAGCTTCCCCCTGAACTCCGCTGTGCAAGTTCTGCCCTTCCTGGAGTGCCTGAGCCAGTTGTGGGGCCTCTGGAAGTTGTTGCCTGCTGTTTGGGGAGCTAGAAAAGAAGAAGAACAGAAGATCTACAATTTACACTCATCGCTCGCTCTCGGAGCACATTGTCGACAGTGCGAGAAAATTTCCTTCGCCACAAAGATCGTCGCAGCGCCTGTTGCCGCTGCAAGAACCGACGCATCATTCGCTTGCGGAGCCCATTGCCCCAGTGTGGGAAGATTCCTGTTGCTGCAAATTCTCGTCGCACAGCCTGTCGTCGCTATGAGAAACCATTGCATCAAGGGCCCGCCTAGAGAAGATCAATGCTGCGCCGCGCATCGTTGCCGCACCGAAGATCGTCGTCGTCCCGAAGATCATCGTATCGTGCCTGTGCGAGAGTCTTTCTACCGAACCTGCGCACCGGAATCCATACAAGGTGTCGTATCCCTCCCCATACAGACCGGATTCGTCACAACACGCCCGCTGCGTGCAGCGGGGTTGTCGCATCGCCTCCACAGGGTCTCAGGAGTGACGCATCGCTCGTTTTTCAACGCTGCAGCTCCCACTTTTGTCACATCTACAGGTACTTTGGGCCAAAAGTGACGCAACTGTGGATTATTTTGACGCAAACCCTAGAACTCTTTTAAAATCATATTCTTGAACTGTGTATGTTGGATTTTTGTTGTTTTGATCTTGTGTAGTTTAGATAAAGATACTTTATCTTTCTAAACTGGTGTGGAGTCCATTTGTGGTGTTTTTACTGTGTTACTGTGAGTGTTGGTACACATACTTTAGACATTGCCTTTGATAAGCCTGTCTTCTCATGCCAAGCTACCAAGGGGGTGAGCAGGGGTTATCTAAAGAGTTTATCCCCCTTACCCTGACTAGAAGCAAGGGTCCCTATTTGGACATTGGTACCTACCTCTGCCAACTAGAGACCCCCAGATCTAACACACATCTTCAATAAAACACCACCATTCCTATGTATTAATTTTTTCACCACCATAAAAGGAGGCTCAGTGTGCAGGACATATTTAGTAAACAGCAGAAATAAATCAACATAATAAGTGTCAGAAAAAGGCAACCCAAAAAAAATCCTCGATATTCACAGATTTTTTTTTCAAATTAGCAAAGCATTCCAAATAGTTAAGTCCACTCTCTATGAGACTTGGCAGCCTCACATTCTGTTAAGAACCTAAGACTGGGGCACCTTCCGACAAGATCGGAAAACATTTGTATTCCCAAAACCTGGAGTCAGACGAATCTGGGAACCAGCACTTAATCATCAACACCAGTACTTTTCCTGTGCACCAGTTAAGGACACATTCATTTACTGGGAGATTAAGTGATTTGCCTAGAATCACAGGATGTTGAGCCGACGCCAAAACTCGAACCTGGTTTAACAGCTCCGAAGTCTGCGGCTCTTGCCATTAGGCCACACCCTCTTTCCACCTTCATAATTTGCAGTTGGTTCTGTTTTAGGCGGTTCTAGCAGGAGAAATGGGTTGGTGCAAGCTGCCTCTTGATCAGAACCCAAGCACTTATGTTTTTTACAAATTATCCACTGGAATAACCTGTCCATAGATGGTGTAGGCATGCAACCTTCTAGGAAATGTGCGATTACAACAGAATGTGGAGTCCACAAATTTGTATCTAAAGTTTCTTTTACCGGACAAGAGACAAAGGGAAACTGAGGAAATGCATTCCCTATCTATTTTGTTGCCAAGCTCCTTTTCAAAGAGGAAAGGGCGGTCTAGTGGAAAATGCCACTGTGGTTATTGTTCATGTTCATGCCTCCCTTTCTTAGGTTCCAGTCCAAGTCATTACCATGTGTTGGAGAGCAAATGCCAGCCATAAAAGCCAGGATAAGCCAACCCATTCAGATCGTCTTACACTAAATGCCCTCATGGCAACCAAGTTGGCACATCATAGGGTCTTGCAAGGTTTTACAGATGCAGCAGAAGCTTTTTGCAGTCTTCATGCAAGGTACACCAAAGGGAAAAAAGACACTTAGGCAGTAGGTCCTCATATAAGGTCCTCATATATGCCCATCCACCTAGGGTTGGTGGTCAGCTGTAGTAGCCGGCCTCAGGGATCACAGACTTTCAATGCATTTGGAGGCCAACCTAGACACACATCTTTATTTATCTTTACTTGGGATTACGATGAAGTCAGTACATCCACTTGACCAGGGTGGTGGTGACTGTTTCGAGTTCTGGTCGAATTCCTTAAATTCACTACATTTCTTGTCTGCAGAGATCAACCTAGAGCAAGTAAACAGTCCTTCGTCACTGTCCATGCCTAGCTCCAGGTGACCATTAGCAGTATTAGGCCCTCCATGAATCCAGGGCCTTTCCTAAAATTGTAGCCTTTTCAGTAACTTCTCCTAAAGATGGCCATGCTCTTGCATTTGTGCATTTGGATCAGATTAATTTTGGAATGCAGGAATCCTCTAGTACAGTGGGCAACATAATAAGAAAGAAATACAGAGTTGATGGTCCAGCCCTGTTTTCCTGCATGTAATGAGTGGGGGGAGGACAGTCAGGCCCACAGGGAAAGATGCAATCCATAGATACCAGAAGCATTACAGTCCCATGATTGGCCACCCTTAAGGAGCCAGCCCAATGGAATAAAACAGACTTAATAACCATCTCATCTGGACATGTGCATCCTATGCACATTTTCGGATTGGCAGGAATAGCTGGAGTCACATCGACACTTGTGCACAAGCAGCTCCTGGGAGCAGCAGAGCGGTGTCGCATTAACCCAGCAATCACTCCCTCAGATTAATGAACCGCTTTCTTTAGACTCCAGGGGAGTCTGCAGCAGAGTGACGAAAGGAACCCAGATGGTACACAAAGCTGAAGAGAAACTGACTCTTCATGAAAGGCAAATATCTGTACAGGCCAGAACGAAAACAGGGCCGGGGCATTTTAAAATACCTGCAAGCGGGCCATGGGGCTCTGTAGCATGTACCAGCAGCGTAGCGTGGGTTGACAGCACCTGGGGCAGGCAAGTATGCTTCCAAATTTTGCACCCTTAAGAATTTTGCGCCTGGGGCAATTGCCCCTCTGGACCCCCACCCCCAGATTAAGCCAGTGCCATGTACAAACTTCTGGGGGCTTGGTACTATACTGTTGCACTGAGTCTGGCCAGAGTCTTAACCCGTTCCATGCATCGGATGGCCCCCGGCAGTCCGACGTCACAGTGGGCGTGTGCCGAGGATGACCAGGGGCCGTCTGAAACACACCCACTCCGTAAATCACCCGCACCGCGGCGGAATTCGTGCCGCGGTCAACGGGTTAAAGGAAGATTAAGGGGCACCGCCCATCAGGGTGACCCACTGGGCCCGGTCTTTCTATTACTGGGAGACGACCAAGGTATGTGACATTTTAGGGAGCCTTTCTATGTTTGGCAGGGACCCTCAGCAATTTGTATGACACCACTGGCCTTGTCTGGCCAATGAGCCACAAGACTGGTAGCCACCCTGCATACAGAAGATTCCAACAGAGCCCTCACTGCTCCAAGGACTCTGAGATGCATGGTATTCTAGTAGTGATCTACTAATAGGATGCTCTGAGATTGCATCCTGGTTGAGCCATAGGCCTATGCCAGGCCTCTATTTTTCATTTGCTCAGATTAAGTCATGACAAGCCTCAATATTACCCTGTCAGTGTCAGCTTGGTGGGCTATCCCCCTGTTTTCAAGAGGTGTAATCTCAATCCCGGAAAAGTATATCTATCTAAAAGGGGCTATAACAATTTCAAAATTCACTAAAATTCTGCAGTGGTAATTTCTTGTGTGGAGCCAATATATTGCTGTAAATATTTTTCATCCTATACCTCCTTGCCAAATGCTGAGACACATGAAATAACAAGGATGGTCCATGGACAGTATATTATGTAATAACACTGTTTTAGCTAATAGTAGCAGTAATAATATTAGGATGGAACTTTTAAAGTATGTCTATTATCCTAAAAGAGTGCACTGGTACTAATATCTGTCCTGGATCAAATGAAAACATTCTTACACCATGCACAACAAAGTCAATTTTCCATCAGTTTTGATTATATAAGGGATAAATTACCACCCGCCATACATTATAAGGCTTTTGCAAGTCACTGAGGAGTTTCATTAGCATATAGAGCAACAAGGTCGAAGGCTGAGTTCCTTTATTAGGTTATGGAACTCCTATGTGACTTGCAATACCCTTTTCATGTATGCCAGGGGGTACTATATACCATATAATACATGGTCACACCATCCACTGTCCCACAGACCACTTAAAACCTTAGTGCGTAGCTCTTTCATATAAAAGAACAAGCATGTTTGCATACATGAATAAAAATATAACCTCACGCTCAAAATGAAACACATCAGATGCCTGTTAAATATGTTACAAACAGATATTTGAAACACTTTACCAGTCAGTAAAAAAACATAATGCAGTATCTCAGAATGTGTAGAAAGATTCAGAAAGATTCCCCCTTTTCTCTATCTATGGAGTGCAAAATATAAACATATTCTCCCTGCTTGTCATTGTAAACTATTAAAATCGAGCAGAAGAAAGAAAAGCAACATTCGGTTTTCATTGCTTTAAACAGCTCCTCCAATTATGTTGTGTGACCTAACCTGCTTTTCACCTCAGCTGCTGGCAGGCATTGTGACTCAGAGCAGGACTGTAATACATTATCATAGTTGAGTTCTGATGTCTTTTCTTTATAATCCCTGGCTGAGAGTGTCACTAGTCACCAATTATAAAGAAATTAGAGACATGCTTTTAAACAAGGATTACAGAATCCCATGTATTATAAAGAAATACAGTGACACATAGAACAGACAGTGGCATGCCTAATTTAACCCATCAGTATGAATACTTGATTATCAGACAATTTAATAATAACTGTTGTGGGCCATATTACCCCAGCGGGCAATTAAAAAGTAGTACTTGCTTTATACTGTAACACCTTGGCCCAGCAGGACTCATGACTTGGGGTAACTGGTTTTCATCAGTCAGGATTGTGCTTCCATCTAGGGCAGCCTGCCACGTCCCACAAGTAACCACAACTCACTACCCGTTTATGTTGAGAGGAAGGGAGAATACTTAGAGATTATTTCAGCTCTTTCCTACCTTCTAAATGGGACTAGTGCAGAGATTGAATGCAGCATAAAAGGAAAAGGGAGGTGTTGTTGAGTCTTACCACAAGGCTGACAACCCCCTACTGGTAAGAGAAGAGGGCATTGGCTACTCTCTGTTCCTTCTGTCAGATCCAGTTTGACAACCAAGAACCATGCCAACTTGATACTATTACTCACTCCTCTCCAAAAATGACAACACTGTTACGATGTGCTCAATGGGAAGCTGTTCATCGATCAGTGTTTAATTTGCACAAAAAAATATAAGTGCCAGAACCCTCGTCAGGAAGCCACAGCAGCTTGCACCACGCATTGTCACTGTCAGCGCTGCCAATGACAGTACCTACGCAACTCTTGACAATTGTAACAGTTCAGACTATTCCAGGCCCCCAAAGGTATAAGAATAGCTTGGGCGGGATATATTAGGTGTTTACAATGTATGTTGAATTAATAAACAATTGTTGTTATGCTCATCTTTAAATTACACAAACAGCGCCGTCATGTGGCAGCTGTCATAAGTACCGGTGCTAGCAATTAAGTGCTGGTGCCAAACACTGGAAACCACCGCCTCACATTAAGCTCTGTCATCAATCTATGGAAATAAAAAGCCAGGCATATAATCTTGCACTCACCATGGCTAACAGAGTATTTAAATGACAGAACAATGAACAACAACAGAGAAAGAGAGATTTTATTCAAGCCCTCCGCATTTGCACTGCCTCTTGGATGGCCAATATGGAAGAAGACTTTCCATTCATGCCAAAATTTTCAAAGAGGGAAGTGGGAGATTTGAAAAAAAAAATCGGGGAAATTAATTTTCCCCATGGATGTATATTGAAACATAACAATTTTAGATAGAGGCATCTAAAATAAAGACATATTTGCCATAAAAAAAATGGGAAGTCTTCTGCCTGAATCTGGTCTATTGGCATGTATGATTTTCGACCCCTGTTGCAAGATATACCAAGGCTTTAGGACAAAGCCTTGCCCGTCCCCATTCCACCATAGATAGGATCTCCAAAAATGCAGGCCGAGGGCTCTAGAACACCAATATGTGTCTCTCGACTTAAAGCTCTGATGCATTCAGGTCTAGCTAGCGTTATATAAAACTCTCAAATAAATAAATAAAATATGAAGATCATGGAGCCTGAGTTCTTGTAACTATAAGAAGGCTACTATAGAACCCTAAGGTTAAAAGAGGAGGACTACAATTATGAAGGGCCCTTCTAGCCCCACCTAAAAGAAAGCAGCAGACCATGGAGAGATGTTGGCAGAAAGCGTGTGGTTATATTGGGGGAAGTGTAAGTATGCAGCTTCAGAGCGCCCAAGCTTCCTACTTCCATGCGTGGGAGTCTCAACCAGTCCAGGGTTTTTTCTTTGAATGCTGGGACTTGTATTTTCAGTCTTGTCACACCGGAATTTAGCATCATCGCAACTGCAAGAAAACGTATATATGAAACAATTTAAAGCATCAGCAAAAGCGAGGTGGGGCGCTGATATAAAGGCAAACAAAGCAATAGCCATTAGAAACACATAGAGGATATGTATCTGAAGGAGTAAACACTACATCCATATCATGCACTGAAGAAAAATGCCAAATACAGACAGCTGGTACCAAACCCCTTGTACTCTGGGATCCTGTATCTGCCTGCTGGCTTAGAGGACTGCCCTTATAATCAGAGGAGAGATACGAAAATTATCGTCCTGAGTCAGAGTATTTACCAGCCCACTCTGCTCCGGCCTCATTAAAATCTCATCATCCAAGGACTTCCCGAGACGGAAAGACCCAACGAACGTGCCCTGTGGAGAGCCTAGCTTGGCGCGTTGACCATCCACCAAACATAACATGCGAACTAGAAACACAACCCGGGGAATTACACGGCAACGCTGCACCGCAGAACCTGAATTGGGAATTTTTTCTTCACAACCTAGTGAGTAACACCCGACTCGTGACTACTTAATAGTAGCGGGAAGCCACGAGAGACCTTGAATTATTTTTACTAACGTTTGAAAACGCCGTACAAGAAGTTGTTGTTGTGATCCAATTCAATAAACCAGGACATCCGACAATTACCTGAGACAGGGGTCGGTTGCTGCTTCTTTGATATTGCTTTATCTACGGTCACGGGCCCAGCTAGGTCAGAAGTATCACCAGATAAACGACCTTCTGGTGTAACACAGCCATATATAGCCCTGAGGATTCACAATAGCGATGAAACACGTGTCGGCTGGCTGTTGTACTAAATAAAGGACTCCTTCGGACCACTCTCCCACTGGAGATTCCTACATCTGTCGCTTTGTACTTTGTATATGTGTCTGAATGTTACTTTACTTATGTTTTACTTTTGGGTGAATTGGGTATACTTGACATCCACCAACCATAGCTGAACTCTAAACACCAACAAGTATCAATTCTGCCTGGAGGAAGCACTACCCCCCTTGAAGTCGGCGAAACAGGTAAGAGTGCATTGAGGAATCAAGTAATAAATACAATACAGGAGACTACAGGGGTGCTGTCCCTGCAATACCCCCCCCCCCCACACACACACTGTTAGTGTGCCCCCATGTGCAGACCATGCCTTTTGTACCTTCATACCTTTTGGTGAAAAATGAGGCACAACAACTATACCTTCCTGTTTGATCATACATGGTATCTGGGACATTCCGAATGTGATCAACCAAGCCATGATAAACACTTCACCATTAGAACCTCTATCATATGCTGGCCAAGGAAGACACCTCGCCTTGTTGCAACCTGTGCATTCTTTCTAAGCATCAAGTATGTTAGTAGAAAGCACACGAGGGACCACTTTCGGACTGCTAGATGCTTCACAGTAGCTATCTTGATCTAGCGAATCACGTGCCACCATCTACGTCATGTGAGAATCAAGTGCACTTCTACTACAACTACCTAAAACTGTTTGAGCTCATTGCTTGCTCAGTGGAATGTACACTATGTTTGTGAATATTTCTACCCATTCAACCGCCACATGATGGTGGCAATATAACTAGTGATTTGCCCAAAACTTATCCACTGTGATCTGCTCTTGAGCCTGCCAGTCACAGGTGACTGTATGGTCAGAGAACTGTGGTATCTGTCAAAGAAGATAGTTAATTCTTTCCATTTTCTGGAAGTAACCCATGGATTGGATAGCAAGTCACAGGAGCTTCACAGGATCTACCCATGGTGCACCTCTAACCATTGACAACAGATAAGAATTTGCTTGGCTTCCTAGTGCTGTGAAACCTGTTCAGGTTTAAGTGTGCTTCCCAAAAGCCGAATAACACAACCTGACAATGTGTGGAGGGCACAGCACAAGCAACGGTTCATTCCGCCTTTGCGCTGTGGGACTATGTTTGTGACTTCGGTGATCCCGGAGATATTGGCATGAAGCCCACCATCCTGGGCACATGTGCACTTAGCAAAGAATGTCAACAGGGCTTGAGTGGGAATCCAAAGCAGCCCTAGCAATTTTAACCCCTTCCATGCTGATGACGGCCGGGAGCCGTCATGGCACACAGTGCTCGTGTGCTGACGGCGGCTCCCGGCGTCATGACTGCACCCGCGATCGGAATGTGCCGCACAGGCGCAGAATCGCGGCCGCGCCCAAGGGGTTAAAGGACCAGCCCACAAGTTATTTTTTTTTTTACTGGGGGTCGATATAGCAGCACAGCAGCAAAACCGGCCAGAGTAACAAAAACAGCCCCCACCGCTGCAAAATTGTCCCCAACATTCCACCCTCACTGGAAAATGCCTGATGCCCACTACAGCCAGTCCGGCCCTGGAGAGCAAATTAAAAGACTTCCTGCAGCAAATAAACACTGCAATGTTATCGTTAAAGCCACTGCTTGCACCAGCTGTGAGTGCTGTTTCAGATAATCCTTGGTTTTTTTTGCTACTTATCGTGCTCCAACGAAAGAGACTGTTTGGCCTGGATCCCAAGGGGAACAAGATGCCCACCCGCGATTATCGCAGCAAATGGGAAGCAATGGCATCTTTGCAATGTCTTTCCTAACTTTTAATGGCATGATTAACTGCAGTGCTGCTGCACGTCCCAAGAGGATGAAAGGGACGTTTGTGGTCGCACGACGTCGACCAACCGCACTAATCTATCGACAATCTTCTGTGCGTTCTGGTGCTCAAACATTAACTCTCTGTCGCAGCCTTGAAGGTGACATTGCTAATGCACCCACAAAAGAACAAGCATTGGCAAAGCCTATAGGTTTTCCATTCTGGCTTTGCCAAAAACATGATGCCTAAGTGCATACAGATTATGCATGCTCACCAATGTATCACAATACTACTGCGGACTCCGCATGATGATTTATACATAAATATTTAAGTAAATATTATTTCCATAGTGTGAACCTAGCAAAAAGGCAGTGGGGTGCTGTACATGGTCAAAGATGTCGAATGACCAAGGTGTGTGCTCCTGTGTCCTACAAGTAAAATGTAGTAGTCAACATGTTTTGTTGAATTATTTGTGGTTTTTAAAAGAGCAGAAACTAATTTTAAAAACTATTTTTATTGTCTATAAAAGTTTCAGTAGGGACCAAGAACTTAGCTTATTGACAATTATGAGATTTTTAAATGTGGCATGTGCAATGGGCAGATTTTTAATTGCAATACAGGAGTCATTGAAGGAAATGGCATAAATTGAAACGAATACATGGTAGAAATTCAATCTCATCTATGATCTCAGGACTATTCGAGATTCTGTACAAATGTATAGCAAATGTATAAGCAACTCTTTGCTGCTTTGGTGAATAACTAAGAGTTCCTATACATGAGTCCGTTATTGTATATTTTAGTAGGTTTTCACTGTGTATTATATTGTCTTAAAGTGAAACCGTTGGGATAATTCATATTTTAATTATTTGTAAAGTGCTATTTTTTTATGGTTAAATATGCCAAATAAAAATATTCAAACAAGATGGTCAAAGACAAACATAATATCAGCTACTCAGAGGAGAGGATGCTGGGTTATGGATGTGTAAACCGTTGTGACGTACTGCTCTTTAGAGAAGTGAGTCTTAAACAATAGGTGTGCCTGCATCACCCTACACGGGCATGCCTTTGTGATGATGAGGCTGCCATTTTTTCCATTTACTGCTCCAGAATGCTGGGTGGCCCTGAAAGGATAAATAAATATAAATTAACTGAAAATGTACGAAGGCGCCTTTTCATAAAACAAAGTGGTCCCTAGCAAATTGCAGGTTCCTGGTCTTCCTATTTAAAAAAAACTAATAATAAAAAATAAAAAATAAAAAATGGCGTGGATGGGGGAGTAAGTGAGTACTGGCAAGTTTGGGGCTAGGGAGTCACACTAATGACTGTGGGCAGTGAGGTTAAAAAAAATTACAAAGTCAACCGGGATGGTGGTGGAAGTGTGTGGGGAGCAATGAGCAATGACGATTGGGGTGTGGGAGAGAAACATTGAGAACGCAGGGGTGGATTCGAAGGTCTATTCAAAACACAGGGAGAGGGTAAGAAAAGGCATGCACTCTCATGGAGTGCTAAAAGCACAAGGAAACAGTACTCCCTGAATGTCAACAATGGAAGGTTATAAGCCATCCAATCAAAAGGATGGTGAAGAAGCTATGCACCAGGGAAGGAAAACAGAAGTAAAGAAAGGGACACTATCAATTAAGATGCAAGCAAATGAGATTGACAAGAAAGTTCAACAATGATAAACAATGGACTGACCAAAAGCCCACAACAAGTATCGGGCAACAGAGTAGAATCCAGTGGTTAATTTCTAAAAAAAATAAGTGCCGTGGCTCTCGTCAGGAGGCAGCTTGCACCAGCCCATTTCTCCTGCTAGCACCACCTTAAATAGAACCAACTACTAACTATGAAAGTGGCGAGAAGATGTGGCCTAATGGAAAAAGGTGCAGACTTCGGAGCTGGAGAACCAGGTTCAAGTTTCAGTGTCAGCTCAACATCCTGTGATTATGGGCAAATCACTTAGGGCCAGATGTAGGTAATCTCGATTTACCAACTCTTAAATACCGAATCATACCAATTCGGTATTTAAGAGTAGGTAAATGGGATGTAGGTATTTCACTTTTGAAATTACCGAATCGGAATGAATCGGTAATTACCGAATCGGTATTTACCGATTCGGTAATTGCCATTGATTCCTATGGGCCTTGAGGCCCATAGGAATCAATGCCAATTACCGATTCGGTAAAATTACTGAATTTGCAAGGGGGACAGGGTGTCACTTTGATACCCTGTTGCACCCCTCAATTGTGCATGGGTGCACATGTTGCGGACATACATGCCCTTAGGGCATGTATGTCTGCAACATGGTACGTTTTTAAAGCAAAAAATATGCTTTTTGAAGGGTTTTCATTATTTACCACCAACTTCTAGTTGGTGGTAAATAACAAATTCTTAACCCTTGTAGCACTGATTACAGTGCTACCTACATGTTGAATTACAGAATCGGTAATTTTACCAATTCGGTATTTTACCGAATCGGAAAAATTACAAATTCGGTAAAATTACCGATTCTGTCATTTAACATGCCCCTACATCTCAATTTCCAAGTACCGGTTGGAAACGGCCGAAAATCGGTATTGTATTTGGATACCTACATCTGGCCCTTAATCTCTCCGTTAATGAATGTGCCCTTAACTGGTGCTCATGAAAAGCGCTGGTGTTGATGATTGCCAGTACTGAGCCTCGGAAACCACCGGCTCAAATTAAGCTCTGGGAGAGTCCTACAATTTGCAGTAGTGTTGCCAACATTAAGGGCCCCTCAATACCTGTAAGCAGCCCCCAGACTTAAAGCCTCATTCATCCTTCAAAGAATTTAGCCCGTTTTATTTCAGGACTCTCAGATGGCAGAAAATATGATCTGAACCAGCAATGTGAGGGTGGGCGGAGGGGCTGTAGCAGTGCAAGGAAGTCAGCAGTAGCTCTCCTTATCACTCAGGAGTGTCCAGCCCTGCTCCAATTTAGGAAAGACTGAAGACCCACCTCTTTAAAGAAAACTGCACTGTGTTGAGTAGCACTCCACAAACCAGCTACCCATCTATCACAAGTTGACCAAATCTTTACCTTTGACCCGGTACAGTACTTTGATGCCTTTCAGCTAGGTGTATGCTATAATAAATCCTTGGTTCAAACAATCCTAGCAATCAAGGAAGGAACACGTCAGCACTGGAGTCAGCAAGCCAGTACCAATTCTTCCTTTGAATTCTGGAAGATGCAGTTCATTGTTCACAAATGGAAAAGTGTGTACCACCAGTCTGACGCAGTCAGTACATGCATTTTTGGAAATATATTTCTGGGTTTTTCCCTTCTTAAGTAGCAGGTAGGTTTAGGGATGCTTGAAATGCTGCTTCTAGCACATATAGTAAAGTATTGTCTAAAGCACGCAGGTGTATCTCATGGCTTGTAAATGAGAAGATCCCCAGAGGAGCCTAGAATTAGGGCGGAGAGAGCCCACTGCCAAAGTGTTAAAGTCAGTGGTGGCAAACACTCTTCTACTCGTAATTCGACCACACTATTAACTGCATCTACCAGAATGCCATGGGATATTGGGTACTGACTTGCTGGCAGTGTGTGCCCTTCCCCTTTGAAATTCTAGGTGCCTCACAGATGCATCTGGTTAATGAGCCCTGTGATGGTCATGCATGCTTTAAAGTTATACTCAGTGCCGCTAGAATTTTCAGGCAGAGGAGGAGCAAATTATGCTGTAGAGTTGACTAAATTATGCGGCAAGGAAAGGCACAGCAAACAACGCAATTCGGTACATTTTGTGATAGTGTTACTTCATTCTTTTGTCATTCTTACACTGGTTAATACTGTTTGAGCATAGGTTTCATCTCATTAGTAATAGTGCCACACCCATACACAGCAAAAAAGCAACAGAAAAGGGACCAATAAACAGCAGCAGCTCTTGCAGGTAAGAGCAAAAGGGCGGTGGGGCCCGGTGGGGGTGATTTTGACAGAAGACGACGAGCGAAAATTTATTATTTATTTAATTACTTGCACCGCACTGGCGTAACAAAACTTGAGGGGGCACCCCTGCGAGGTTCGAAAAGGGCCCCCCTCCGGACTCAGTCAGGGGCTCTCCGGGCCAGAGTATTGTGCTGAGGGAGCCCCGTGGAGTTTGGGGGCCCCCCGCACTGCGGGAGCGGCAAGGGCCTGTGTTACGCCGCTGCTGCACGAGCCGCTGCTACCAGTAAATTTTTGTAAAGGGCCTGCCACTGCTTGGCAACAAATGCCGCTGCATATATTTAGTAACATTTCATCTGTATTTTCTATTAAAATCTGCACATTATGCATCAGATGATGAATTATGTAGCAAATGTAGAAAACCAATAATTTTGTGCAAAATGCATGAGCTGCAAGCTCACAAAATCACTGTGCTCTTGCCTGCATTTTAACTGTTATACTACCAGTAGCATTTCAAGCATCCCCAAATCTCCTTGCTATTTTCTGCTTAATATGGAGCAAGAACTCAGAAACGTGTTCATAGTTGCGCTGTAGTGGCAAGCACTTTTCTCCTTCTGTGTAATTTAAACCATATGAACTGCATCTACCATAATGCCTTCGTGGATTCATAGATGTGGGTTACCGCAGCAGGACTACAGGTTCATGGAGCACGGAGGCCGGTAATCTCGGTCCGCTCTTCCCTGCCTGGTGACCTTTGAGGCTTTAAACAGCAAATAGCATGTTAAAGCGGAGGGAACCCCCCTCCACACACGTATAGCACCTTAGCGTGTGCGACACATTTTTAAACACTTCACTTAATATTAATTTTTTTCACCCACACTCTCATTGGTCCTGAGGAAAGCCAGTTTTATAAAGAAAAGGCCTGGCTGAAACATGTCGACCACATAGGACGCGGGAGTTCATAACCCGCTCCATCGCGTCCGCTTGCCTTTTTATACGCTAGCGTGGGCCCAGCTATTAAAGTTCTGTATACCCTCGGGCACTGGGACCTACAGCATAGCTTTTAAATCACTTTCTTATACACCCCCTCACAGCACACTCAGAGAAGTATACCAGCTCCTCAGTAATCTGGAGTCGAAGCACACCCGGGACGCATTCGGCGTTACTGTGGTGGGCCCGATGATGAAGCATGCCACCGACTAGGTCGGTGGGTGAGGGCTTAACAACCAAACCAAATGGTTTGCCGTCATACGTACTGAGTCTCCACTGGTAAAACACAACCCAGCTAGTCCTTTTTTGATATTTACATATTAAATTGGGGATTCGGACTGGCTTATCTAGTCCTCTCTCTCCGTTTTGATTTGCTGACTCTCCATCCCATGTCATTCGCAAAAGATTCAGGGCCCGATGTAGGTAATCCCAGATTACCGATTCTTAAATACCGAATCATACCGATTCGGTATTTAAGAACTGGCAATCGGGATGTGGGTATTTTTACCGAATTCAATACCGAATCGGTAAGTTTCGGTATTCACCGATTCGGTAATTACCGAATCGGTATTTGCCATTGATTCCTATGGGCCTTGAAGCCCATAGGAATCAATGGCAAATACCGATTCAGTATTTTACTGAATCTCTAAAATACCGAATTGCCAAGGGGTACAGGGTGTCACTTTGACACCCTGTTGCACCCCTGTTTCTGGCTTGTCTGCCATGTGACACACATACATGCCCTTAGGGCATGTGTGTGTGCCACATGACACAGGTGTACATGCACAGATGTGCATGTACACAGAAATTCTTAATTTACCACCCATTAGTATTGGGTGGTAAATTAAGAATTCCTAAGGGCCTGTGGCACTGCAAACTGTGCCACCTACATATGGAGTTACAGAATCGGTATATTTACCGATTCGGAAAAATACCGAAGCAGTAAATTTACCGAATCGGTAAATATACCGATTCTGTAAATTCCGAGCCACCTACATGTCAAAAGCCAAATACCGGTCAGTAACGGCCGGAATCAGCCGTTACCGACCGGTATTGGGCGACCTACATCGGGCCCCTAGTGCGCAGACAGTCTCGGAAAAAGTGATCGGCCATTTGGAACAGAATTAAGAGGCCTTTCATCCCCAGGGTTCCAGTTCCAACCATGTCAGTGGTGGGTGGAATTCATCTACATTTGGGCTGCTTGGTCACCAAGAGACAAAGAATGGATTCAGTGGATTTCTAACTTGACATGCATTCACTGCACTAAAGAGAACCACCATAGTCTGGATTGATCATGACGCCTCTTGGCCCACCAGAAGAATGTCTGTCTTCCTGGAAGAAATTTTGGTGTCTGGCAGGAACTGCTTGAAAGGTGGCAGTGACCATGCCAGGTTTCTACTGCTTGAGCACCCCAGCCACCCAAGAATCATGTAGATCCTTTTTGTTCATTGGTAGGTAGAACATTGCCAGGGCACTCTGCTGCCATCTTGAGATCTCAGCCATGCCTGGTACATCAGGGAGAATATGGTATTTATGGAACCTCTGGACATGAGTAGCTTCTGCTCCACAACACTCTTGCTCACTATAATATTGAATGTGTACACATTCTGGACTTCTTGGGGCAACACGGAGACACAGAAGCCAAACTCATGACAAAGGTGTCATTTGTAGGTAGTCTTAATGGAACTGGTTTGCCATAATTAGGGAGCAATGATTAACAGATCTTAATTAACCAAGGTACTCAACGCTTTTTGACTCAATGTGAGTAAACAAATCCATGACGCTCAGGGAGGCAACCACAGTCAACTCAGATTGAGCTGAAGGCCTCCCGTCAGTGAAAAATAACTCTTCCTTGGGGGCCTGGCTCTTGTCCAAGACTGGGCTGGTTGCTTCATAATTTGGCTTTTTTTCGTATCTCCTGTGCCTTCTTGGAAGCTCAAAATGGATCACAGATTTAAGCAAAGAGCAGAGGCAGCCAGAACACTATAGATGTCCTCACGTCTAGGGCTGATTCCAGATTAGCTACAGGAAGTGCTTAGAAGACGTCTAAATACTGCATAGTGCCTTCCTGAGGAGTGCAAGTCCTCTGGTCCACCAGTAGTGGCACACTCTAATGGTCATTTTGGGTTGATAGATCTCAGTATACTTATTATCTTCCGTCAAAGACTTGCTGGCACTAAGAGTCTCCACGGAGAGTAACAAAATGCTGAAAATCTGTAGAGAGAATGAACCATGGTAAAGATTCTGGCTGAGATGATGGGATGCAGTTTCAGGCACTTCTGCAAATCACTGTACTTAGCTGTTCTGAAATAGACAGAATGTGATACATTACAAGCCGTAATTACAGTCCGGCGGGTGGATGCTTTAAATACTGGCAGTGAGCTGCAATGCTTGTGCTTGGGGAGCGATTTGGCAGGCAAGTGGTTTACGGTGCCCAGAAATAGACTGCTTGAGGGTGGGGGCATACAGGGAGCTTTCATTGATGCTTTAGTATACCCACTGTCTGTCTGTGAGAGGTACACAGTCAGTGGATGCTTGGCGGTATCCGTTTTCTGTACGAGTATTTGCCACTTGTGTTCTGGATAACCAAGGTACTCCCTTTATACACTCTCCTAGTGTAGCTATGGAGAATTGTCAACACGTACCGTGGGTACATGCTGATTTATTGGAACTCGGATACAGTAGGCCATAGAACACATTAGTAATGTAATGTAATGTAATGGAACATTTATAGAGTGCATCTGTCACTACGAGGAGCATCTTGACGCTAAAACGGAAACCAGAAATGGAAACAAAAAAGAAGTTTGCGACACCTTATAAGCCCTAAGCAGAGGACAAGATACTTCCCCAAGCCTTTGCGTACCCTTAGGTTGGAAAATGCTATGATGCAAAAAGCACCGATGGCGATTACCTTATCCCGGGAAGACTGGCCGATCCCTTCTCAGCTAACTGATTTACTGAACCCCAGTCAAGGAAACCAAAACCCAGATTGAGTGTTACATTGGTTTTAGGAGAACAACGATAAGTCTGTCTTTTGCCCTAGTATCTCATCAGTGCTGAATGCAGCCTACAATGCTTTATACCTGCAAAAATATTAAAAATCCAAAAAGATTTATACATCGAAATAGGCACCACTCAAACGTTAACTGGGATCCTCAACTGGAGTATAGTACCAGAATATTGACAGACTATCATCTGACACAAATGATGCATCCTAAGTATCATCCAAAAAAATATTGCCCCATTGGAGTTATCAATGGAAAATGTACACTCAATGGACAATATTTTGTTACCAATATTTAGGGCACAATATGTATGTCAGACAATATTTCTGTAGACGATATTCAGGCATACGTCAGCAATAAACAGTAAAATGATGGCTTTAAGTTTAAGATACCAAAAAAATGGTTTCCAATGGCAAAGTCCATTGTTCTAATAACAGAGCCCCCAGTTCTCCAGTAATCAACGATAGGGGCCTTAAACATGGTTCAGAGGGAATCCGGGCATTTTTCAGCTCATTTCAATAGAATGCGGATCCCACTCGAAGTCGCGAGATCTGAGTTTGTGCATGGACTGGGAAGGCTGAGGAGCAAACCATTTGGCGAGGAGTTTTTGGGTTGGCTTATCATTTTGCAGGTGCTCTACTGAAATGAGCAATTCGATAAGTATAAATTAGAGTTGGTTTGGCTTCAGGAAATAACATCAACAGCAGGACTAAACTGGACAAATAAGAAATGGGAAAGGATTGGTAGGAGAAAATAGAGGGGCACAAACATTTTGTGGGGGCTGATTGGCAATGCCCAGTGACACTTGGCCCTGCTTTTGTGAAGAGTGCTACCAGTGCTTCCAGTGTCTTCTTACTGAGGGTGGAGGGATGTGTTGAGAAAGACGCTATCATTCAAAGTGCCATTTTAAAGAAAGCAGGGGGAGGTTTTGTGAAGGCCGCTAAACCTTCAAGAATATTTTTACTTAAGGTGGAGGGAAGTTTTGTGAACGACGCTATCCTTTCAAGCATTATCTTACAGAGGTTTGGCGGGAGGAGTTACTCAGTTAGCCATGTATTGGTGAAGGAGTACAGGAGATTAATGTGCTGGTGATACAATTTGCTGAATATGGGTATGTCCAAAGAATGAGCTTTAAACAGTTATCAGAGGGTCGCAATTGGCTACTTCTTGCTTGGATGGGAGTGTGGGAGAGGTATGTTTGTTAGTCTGTATAGGGAGAGAGAATGGTGGGTGTGTGCTTGGAGTTAGGCAATACTAGATCTTATTTGTGTAACACTCGTATGCAGCTGCTTCTTGGTGCATTAGGAAGACACAACCTAAAACTTCAGCATGACCTGGGAAAAGGCCAGGAGATATTAAATTGTTAAAAAGCCAGGTTGTCAGATGGCATCTAAAACAGAGTAGATGTGTTTCAGTGCGCAAAGTCAAAGGGAGAGAGTTCCATATTTTATTGCCGTAGAAAATGTATGGTCTTCGTAAGTGACTGTTTGGTCCTAGTGGTGGTAAGCAAGAATTTGTTTGCTGATCTGAAGGCGTATGATGGTTAATAGAAGGGAAATGTAATGCCCAGAAAAAATGGTGATCTGGGGTGCAGGGCTTTATGGACAATTTTTAGAGATGTATAATCTCGCTTCGATTGAATGGTTAGCTAGTGTAGAGATCACAGTGCTGGCAACATCTGCAATCTTCTGGTAGTTTTTGTAACCACTCATACTGCAGTATTCAGCACGTTGCAGTTGATGTAAATTTTATCTGGAGATTCAAGGTGAATTGAATTAGCGTAGTCAAAGTATGATTGAATGATAGCATTCACTACTGGGATACGCAAGGAGGGATCAATGCAGGAAAGAATCTTTTTTAGAAGGCAAAGGGGAGTGAAACAGGTGCAGACTACATTCATGGACGGGGCTTCCAGGAACAAGGTAAAGTTCAAGAGAAATTGTCAATTCCTCAAAACTCGCAAAGGATCTGCGGGCTGCCCATTATGTCTTACCATAAGATTCTATGGCCGATGAAGCATAGGCAACCAAGATCTTGGTTTTGTTCAGGGTCATTTTAAACTAGTTGTTGACCATTTATGCACTAGCAACGAGGAGGGCCTCTGTTAAAAGTCTCAGCTTTTTACAAACTCTTGCACACTAGGTAGTCTAAAGATATGCTGAGTCAACAACACTTGCAAGAGCATATCCTGGCTTTGTGCAGCAGCTGGGCAAGGGATAGAAACTACAAGTTAAACTGAAAGGCCAAGAAGATTGACCCTTGTTGGACCCCGAATTTGATGCAGTATGCATTAAAAGAGTATTGGGAAAGAGTGAAAGCGGGGAACATACTTTACAACGCAACTTTTACCACGCAATGCCTTTACGATGCAACCCAACCCATTACAACGCATTGCGCTGGGGGGCGCTCTAGGATAGGGAATAGGTTTAATGTACTATCCAACACCTTCGCTACTATCCACGGGGACTGGAGTTGGAATAGTAAATTAAACTATTCACTATCCAGCGCCCCAAAGCACTATGCGTTGTAAAGGCATGCGTTGTAAAAACCGCGTTGTAAAGGCATGCGTGGTAAAAGCATGCGTTGTAACGTCATACATCCAGTGAAAGCTTGTTATCTTCCTGAAATGCAAGACTGTTTCCACTTCACACCTCTGTTGGCGATGCCTGCTTTTTAGTGTGTTGCAGTTAATGGTATTGTATTCAGCCTACAAATCCAATTGGACTAGCATGCCAGTTTTCTCCATTATCAATAACCTTGCGAATTGAGGGCCGATGGGACCACCAGCTTGGCGGACTGACTGTGGCAAACACACACTTGTTGTCTGCTCTTTAGGTCATCAGATATTGCACATTTCTGAAGCTGACACAGGACCACTCATTCTAGCAGTTGACCCTCATAAGTGAGCAACGATATGGGTCTAATATTGTTCCTATCAATGACTCCAAGTGTAGGCTTCTTTGTCAGAGTTCTGCAGAGAAATGTTAGCCTCTGATCAGCTATGTACTTTTAGTCTATAACTTTGAAAAGTATCCAATTATGTGTCCATGTGACGGACATCAAAAATTAGACCATGGTTAGGTATGTCGCCATGGGTGTTCCAGAATGAGAAAGAGGGTTGTGTGCATCTAATGTAGAACTTCTAGAATCAGACAGTTGCTTTAGGCTATTGCAGTAAGGTTCTGGGATTGCTACTGTGACTAGTGGGGTCTACTCTAGATCACCCACAATGAAGGCAGGTCTCTAAGTGTATGACTTACAAGACGGAGAAGCAGATCATTGCAGTGGACATCTGCACAAGAATGCTTAGAGCAAGACCCTTGTTTACATTTGTCCAACCTACAACCTTTAGATGCTTGAAAGTGGCAGGAACTCAAAATCATACTTTATTCTGACTGACTCTTCCCTTAGTAACCAGTAGTTGTTGGTGTTTTGATATATTTGCGGGTCGGCGGGGTGGGGAAGGGGGATGGACAGATGGTGAGACAAATAAAGAAAAACAGAAAAACGTACCTGCTGCCTAGCTGGATCGCGCCCCTCTCCTCTGCAGGCAGAGGCTCCCAGAGTCCACTGCGGCCAATCCTGACACTGCTTTCAAGCTTGAGAGGGGGAAGGGAGGCCGAGAGGAGTGAGCTTCACATTTTGACACTCCAGCATTTTCTTGGATTTCCTTTCTTTAGGACTGTTTGCCTCGTGGAATATCTTGCCTTCATACTTTGTTTTACGTTTGCAAGGCTTTACGAACAAGTTCCTTCAAACTGGTTTCTTTCATTACAACATCTTTCTGCTTTTGAGTTTTTGGATTGGTGGCTGCCATTTTTCTTCACAAATGTATTGATTAGGTTATTTTGCAACATTATTATTTTTATTTTTCAGCGGATATCCATTTATGCTTTTGATCAATAATATTATTATATTTGACCCCCAGCTATTGTTCAATTCACCGCTTTAGTTTGGGATGGCGCAATATCTAAGGAATGCTAAAAGTGATCATAAAAATAATGGAGTTCCCTACAACCATTTGTTGATTAAGAAGTGCTTATGAACTTCTATATTTTTTTTTTAAAGAACATCAGGGTGAGTGTCAGCTCTATGATTTCTTGAAGAGGTGTGTCACCCTTGGATACTTGTTATATATTTCTTCGAATGAGGCATTAGCTATGTCTGTCTACTCTATGACACTAATTAATACAATTCGGCTATGCTTTACTCAGAAAGAGAACCTATGCTGTGCATGACTGCTCTACACTTCGTAACTCCTTAATTGAGTTCAGGGGTGTAGAATGAAAGAATAGAGGGATTTATAAAGCGCACAGCTACTCTGAGAGTCTCTCAGCACTAGGCAGGTGAAACATATCTGGGAGAATGACTGATTGTGTGACTGGTGTAGCTGCCAATTGTGCAGCAGTACCAGGGCCCAAGGATGTTGGCCCCACTGTAGCCCACCTGTAGCTATCTTTTACTACCCAGCAGTAGGTAAGGGCGTGGTGCATTTTTCTTGCTTTCACTGGGTCTTTGCCACCCTTTTTGCACCCTTGATTGAAACTTAGTGTATGCATATCTGCTGTACATTACCAAACTCCCTGATTGAAGTCATGTGATGTGCATGTTCTCTTCATACATCCCAGAATTAGACCTTGTGCTATGCACGGCAACTTCTCCGCTCCACAACTCTCCAAAAGGGATCTTTTGCTACGTTTGATGCTTCAAAGCTCTTCAAATAATACCTGTGCAATGCTTGCCTTCACACAACTTTAAGAATGATACTTTGTATTTTGCATATCTGTTTTACAACTTCTAGAACGAGATTTTCTGCCATAGTAAGGTTCTGGGATTGCTACTGTGACTAGTGGGGTCTACTCTAGATCACCCACAATGAAGGCAGGTCTCTAAGTGTATGACTTACAAGACGGAGAAGCAGATCATTGCAGTGGACATCTGCACAAGAATGCTTAGAGCAAGACCCTTGTTTACATTTGTCCAACCTACAACCTTTAGATGCTTGAAAGTGGCAGGAACTCAAAATCATACTTTATTCTGACTGACTCTTCCCTTAGTAACCAGTAGTTGTTGGTGTTTTGATGCACATCCATTCAACACGCCTTAGAATGAGGTTTGTGCCATACGTTAGCTCTATAACTCCCAGATTGAGACCTTTTAACTTTGTGTATTTCCTCTACAACTTCCAGAAAGAGACTATCTGCTATAAATGTCAGCTTTACAATGTACCTGCTCTCTTTCTCCCAGAATAAAGACATGTCTTATGCGTGTCTGCTCCAAAACTATAAGAATGAGACCTTTTGTCACCTGTCTTTCCCAAAACCCCAAGAATAGACCTTGTGCTAAGCATGTCTCCTCTGCATCTTCCAGAACGAGTCCTTGTGCAATGCATAGACTTCCTGCCACTCCCAGAAGTATACCCTCTACTATGCATGTGTGCTCTATAAGATCTTGTTCTATGCTAGACTCCTTTACAACTCGCAGAAGGAGACATTGTACTGTCCAAGTCTGTTCTACAACTCCAACAACCTTTGCCTAGATGCACCTTTTCTATATCTCCCAGGAAGAAAGCTTGTGTAATGCATGCCCTCTTTATAACTTCAAGATCAAGACCCTTTACTAGGCATGTCTGCCCCACAACCCTCAGATCTCAGATGGGCCCAGTACTATGCATGTTTTATCCACAGTTCCCAGAAAGAGGCCTTGGACTACGCATGTCTGATCTATATCTCACATAAGAGCTTATACTATACAAATTTGATCTACAGCTCCCACAATGAGACCCTCTGCTATGCATGTCTGATCCACAACTCCCAGAAAAGCTTGTACTAAGCAAATCTGATCTACAGCTCCCACAATGAATCCCTCTGTGATGCCTGTCTGATCTAAAACTCCCAGAAGAGCTCCTACTATGCAAATATGATATACAACTCACATAATGGGACCTTGTGCTATGTGTGTCTGATCTACAACTCCCACAGTGAGACCTTTGCCTGAATACTCTGCTTTAGATCTCGAGGAATGAGGCCTTGTACAGCGCATATCTGCTCTACAACTCCCAGAGCAAGACCTGGTGCTCTGCGAGTATGCTCTAGGTCTCTTGGAATGATACCTTGTGCTATGCATAGATGCTCTACCACTCCCAGAACTTTACTCTCTACTATCCATGTCTGCTCTACAACTTCTAGAGTGAGAATTTGTTCTATGCTAGTCGCCTTTACAATTCACCAATGGATGCATTGCACTGTCCATGCCTGTTCTACAACTCCAACAGTAAGACCTTTGTCTAGATCATGGGTACTCACAAACATTTGCCCAGGAGTCACAAAGTAATGGTCTGTGGTGTGACCGAGGGCCGCATTGATGCCAGCAGGGTAACGGTGGGGGGTCTGTGTGGGTCAGGGATTGCTTCAGGAGGTCGCACAACAGGTTAAATAAACAGGCAAGCGTTTATTTACAGTTTAATAAATACTTGGCCATTTATGTAACATTGTTTTCCGAATGTTAGTGTTCCACAACAAAACAGCAGCTGGTGCTGCTGTTAAGAGGGGCCGCATTTAAAGGTCAAGAGGGCCGTATGCGGCCCCCGGGCCGTACTATATCACTGGTCTAGATGCACCTTTCCTATATTTAACAGAATGACTCCTTGTGCAATGCATGTCCTCTTTACAACTCCAAGATTAAGATCCTGTACTAGACATGTCTGCTCCACAACCCTCAGAAGTGCCCAGTGCTGTGCCTGTCTCATCTACAGTTCCCAGAAGGAGACCTTGGACTATGCATATCTGACCTATAACTCCCAGAACGAGCCTCCGCGCTATGCATGTCTAATCCACATCTCCCAGCAGAGCTTATAATATGCAAATCTGATCTGCATCTCCCACAACGAGACCTTGTGCTATGTGTAGCTAATCTACAACTCCCACAGTGAGAGCTTTGCCTAAGTGCATCTGCTTTAGATCTCTCAGAATGAGACCTTGTACTATGCATGTCTAGTCTACAACTCCACATGCTCTAGGTTCCTTGAAGGATACCTTGTGATATGAGCATCCTCTTCACAGCTTGTAAAATGGGATGTTGCAATGTCAATGAGGTACTGAGAGTCAAGCAGAGAGTCAAGCCGCAAAGCTTCAGTTCTGCAGCGTCGATGTTTGACCAGGCCACAGGTTTCGGAGTCAGAGCTGTGCACCATGGACTTCAGTGGAGACGTGCTCAGGACTACCACCAAACAACACGATTCAACTCCACCTAATTACACTCTACTCAATACACAACACATAAATCCACTATATGCCACCAACAATCCACATAAATACACTCCACACCATACCACATAATTACACTTAACATAATTTCACTCAATGCCACTCAATTCAATTCCACACCACATAATTCCGCACTAAACCGCATAATTCAAATGCATAACACAATTCCACTACACACCACATACATCCAATTCACAACACATAATTCCACACGGTGCTACAATATTCAACACCACATAATTCCACTCCACTAAGTGCCACTCCACAACACACACTACCACTTCACATAATTACACTCCATAACACACAATCCTACTCCACAGAACTCCAATACACTCGATGTCACATAATTTCTATCTACATAATTCCACTTCACGTCATGCCACAAAATTCCACTACACACAACTCAACACCCCACGATTCCAAACCACACTATTGCAAAACAAACAATTCAACATGACACTGCATAATTAAACTCCACTACAAACTCCTCAACACAAAATACCATTCCAGATAATAACATTTCATAACACCCAATCCCACTCCACATAATTCCAGTACACCAAATACCACATAATTACTATCCACATAATTCCACTTCACACCATGCCACATAATTCTAAAGCACAATTCTACTCAATTCAACGCAACACAATTACACAACAAACTAATCCAATCCAACCCACATATTACACTACATACATACACTCCGGGACACATAGGAAAAAACATTGCCATTTACAATTTCAATAGTTCTAACTTAAACAAATGCGAGACCGATTGCATTTCCAATGCTTGCTTTTAACTGCCACACACTTTCCTTCATGGAACTGGAAAACGGGCTGTGCCTAAAAATAAAAGTTAACTTTTTTTTATTGGAGACTTTGTGGACCACTGACTATTTCCAAACATTTTTTTTCTACATTCACAAAGCGGAAGGGGTTCCCTAAGCACTACTCTCTTTTGCAAATGGCTTTCCACCCAAACTTGGGGAACAATCATTTTTCTTTTTTTTTTTTTTTCGCATTTTTCTTTTTTTATTGAAAAATATAAGTGGAATATACATTGGCAATTTGTATTTCTTGTGTTTATTGACATTAGGATTTCAGTCCTAAATCTATGAGAAATTCTTAAGAGGAAGGAATGCCTTTGAAATGCCTCTTCCAAATGACGTTGCCTTTAACCATTTCTAACCCCTATTGTACAGTCTGTAACATGTTACTGACTCTTAGCATATGTTTAATGCACCGCTAATAGCAGTAAAATGATACAGAATCTTACAAGCAATACATGCATTAGCAAGGTGCTAAAAGCAGTATTTCTGTCGCTAACACTCTGCAAAAATCCTTAATTGGCAACCGAAAACTGCTGGTAATGGTCTGGCTGATTTAAAGAATCTTGAAACATTGAAAATATCACTCAGCTGCAGAGCTCTCCATCGCCCTACTGTTCGAGGGGGTGGCACGGGACTGGTGCTGTGTAACTGGGGGACGCCACTCCAGATGGCATTGATCCGGCTGCACCCGCTGCTCTCCGCGGGTGCCAAGCAGCAGTGTGGGCAAACACAAGCGCTGCTGCCCTTTATCCCGGCCACGGAGATTATTCGAGCAGACGTCATGCAGCAGAGGGGAAGTAATCAGCTATGGTGTGTGCCCAGCTGCCCACGGGTCTTCAGGCATCTCGCTGAGGCCTGAAGCAGGCCACGCCAGCACGACGGGCCCATGAGACTTCAAGTCCATGCAAAGCGCCTTGTGTGAATCTAGTTTATGGAATTACGTTACCGTATGTTACTATGCTTTATATAGGGCTAGATGTAGGTAAATCATTTTTACCAATTCTAAAATACCGAATTTTACCGATTCGGTATTTTAGAATCGGTAAATCTGATGTAGGAAAATATTCGGTATTTTTTCCGAATCGGTAACATTCGGTAATTACCGAATCTCTATTTACCGATTCGGTAATTGCCATTCATTCCTATGGGCCTCCAGGCCCATAGGAATGAATGTCAATTACCGAATCGATAATTACCGATTCGGTAAATACCGAATAATTCAAGGGTGGCAGGGTGTCCCTTTGACACCCTGTTGCACCCCTGATTAGGGCTTGTGTGCCATGTGTGCCTAAGGCATGTATGTGTGCCCCATGGCACAGGTGTACATGCAGAGATTTGCATATACACAGGTATTCGTTATTTCCCACCAACTAATAGTTGGTGGCAAAAGATAAAAGCGTAAACTCACAAATGCGAGACCCATTACATTGCAACTGCTTGTTTTCCGTTAGTTTGAGTAGGGCCATGAGTAGTGTGGGTGGGGATAATATTTACTGCCTATGGTTGATAGCCCGTTGGTTGTATGATTAGATTTCTTTGGCTGTTTTTTTTCTGCAGATCATTACTATAGGTCCGTAACATACACCCCAGCAGCCCCTATGGGGGGGGGGGGGCAAACTCCTCAACTCAATGCCAATGACATTTGTAGGATATGGAGACTCGATCCCCTCATCACATTGTGCGGGGTGGGACCCATTTTGTGTTATGCCACTGCATTACTAATTTGGGCATGTTTCTCACGAGGGTTGCATGCGCATTTCCCATCATAAAATATATGAAGGAGGTAAATCAGACTCTGGGGTATTTTCCTGATCAACAGTATCCCTTTAAATCAGAGTGCTTGTGGGTGTTATGTGGGTACTGGTGTACTGTGTTGTGTCTCTTATTGAAATGAATAGTGTTAGGGAAGGGTGGAGTGCTGTAGTAAGCTCAATGAAGTCCATCTATTCAGTGTCTTTGATCTTTGTTTGATGGGTGGAGGGTTTTGACTATTATGTTCTTTTGAATGCAAAACACCGGACTACAAAGTATGATTGGCGATTGAGAGCTCTCGCTGCATTGCAATGCTCCTCTGTACCTCCCTAATGGCTATGAACCAAAATCTAAAGTCAAGACAACATTGGCCTGTAAAGAGATCAGGATCATAATAATTCTCCTTCTGTACCTCATTTTTCCTTTTGTAGGACTAAAAGATGGGAAAAGCCCACAAGAGTCCCACCTGAGCCCCGCCAGAGTCCCACCAGAGTCCTGCTAAAGTCCAGTAAAACTCCAATCACTGTCCATTCATTCTCTCACCAGACTCAAACTAAAGTCCTACCACAGCCTCATCTCAGATGCAACAGAGACCCATCAGAGTCCTGCCAGAGCGAAGCCACCATTCAGTCACTTCCCGCAGAAGCCAAAGAGAGACCCACCAGAGCCCTTCAGTCTCATTAGACTCCCACCAGAGTCTCTCCCAGTCTCACCAGAGTCTGGCTAGAGCCAAATCAGTGTCCAAACTTTGCCCAACCATAACCCAATGACAGTCTCAATTGAGTCCTAACAGAACCCCGCCACAGTCCCTTCAGAGATCAACCACAGCTTCTGCTCTTCAGAAGCATTCGCTGCAGCAGATAAAGCTGTGAGGGCTAGAATTGTGCTCAGCTCTAGTGTAGCTGTAGATCTGGACTTAAAAGTCTCACAGTCTTGGGACCCACATTACCGACATCTGACTTATATTTGCCCCATCTTAAAAGACATACCCCTGTTGATGTGCTTTTAAAGCGAAGGCTCTACGTTAGAATCTTGATTGTAGAGCTAAACAGCGTCCTTCAATATCAGCTGTTAATACCGCCAACTAGGTGGAATCCCTCATATCGACCCGACAAGCATTGTATTTTAAGTCTTCCTGGCCCATAGACTAACCTGTGTCCACATACTTCTAGGGCAGCGACATTAAACTGTTGAGCTACTAAATGCCATTCGGAAGAGGTCAGGTGTATATTATAGGCCAGTGGTTCTCAACCAGTGTCCCAGGGACCCATGGGGCCGCTAAGCCTAACCAGGAAGTCCACAACTGCTTAGAAAATTAAATATTATTACAGATTAATAATGCATATATAAATAAAATTTTTTAAAAATGAACATTTTAAAACATTCTGTAAATATGAAGGAACTTTTAAATTGGAGTCTAAAAATTAAGTTAGTATTCTCAGACTGATTTGTTGGAGCAGTCCAAGTGCGTAAAACAGAATAAAGTATGGATAATAAGCAGCAGCAATTGAATTTAGAAAAAATCCATCCTTCCGATAATTTTTTTTTAATGTTTGCTTGTGAATTACATAAAATATTTAATCATTTGTGCGTTCCTTTGATGAATGCTAGTATCTGTATTTTGTGTGTATTGTTTTGCAGTTCATATATTCAGAAATACTTAGGCTGGGGGCCCCAGCTACTACTAAGACTCAGTGGGGGGTCCCGGATTCCAATAATGATTCAGTGAAATCCCTGGATTCCAGTGATGATTAAGTGGAGGTCCACAGAAGTCAAAAAGTAAGGACCCACTACTTTAGACCATTAATAGAGCGTACAGCACACACTTGTTATTCTTGATTTCATTGGCTGCTAATGAATGCAACAGAAAGTCAGGCTTCGGTCGATTCGACAAGCTAAGAATAGAATTTGTGGTCATCCTGATAGGCTTATAATGCAGAAAGAATTCTACCTATTGAGCTGCTAGGACAAGATTGGAATGTGTGCCCTACTCTGCCTCTCTTCTTTTCGCCTGATCTGAGTCAGCCACATTAATGGCTTCTTCATACAAAATTTGGAATATAAGTACATCGCTGCAGCAGCTGCTGACAAACTGGGCTATTTAAAAGTGATTGGAATCAGTGACTTACAAAGTACACACAGATCTCTCCAGCAGTATTGTATCCTTGCATTTCTACAGCATGTATGATCTCTTGCAGCCCCAAAGCACTTTCCATGCAGCCTGTATTGCACATACAGGAGAAGGGTGTTCGTAGAAGTCATATCTATTAGTGTTAAGTACTAGTGTGAAGAGTGAAGTCTATACAGTGAGCTACACACTTGGTTCTACTACATACACATTGGGTTGTAAGCAAAGGAGTGGGACAAATGGATCGCAAGAAGCCGAGGTAGACGAGTCAATAGATTGCGGTAAGGATATAGTTGGACCGGTATTTGGGAAAGGACATGGTCTTCGTTCCTCTTCTGAATTCTCAGTGATTGATGGGGGCCCCTATCTTCTTTTGGCGTGTATTTCAAAGTTCTATGCGGAGAAGGAGGATCCACCTATGTAAGATTTACAAAAAATTGGAATTGATTATAAGGCGTGATGGAGGTCTGATTGATCTAGTGTTTCAGCGTGACTTTGTGTGATCTGAGGCTGAGATGTACGAAGGTTGGTCCTATCATGTGCATCTCCCAGGGTGCAATGCAGAGGACTTTGAAGGAGGTTCTTCCGCATACCCCGGACAATACCCAACTTCATTGAAACAACCACACAGCCTCGACCCCCTGAATAGTCAGTTAGTTAGTAAATTGCACAAGTAATGCAGTTCTCTATAAACCAAGAGCTACTTATACAATGATCTACAACATGTGCAGACACATAGAGTATGATTAGCTCCTTCCCAGTAGTACAATAGGAAAAAAACAAGAGTGGGCCATACCTTAGTATGAATCAAATGCGCCAACTGATCCTGGAAAATATCTTTATAGCTCTGCTATTTGCAACTAGGGATGGTATAAAGCAACGAGCAGTAGCATGCACAATTTTATATATGCTATTTATGTGTTGTAATTCTGTGATATGACATGTACCGATGAGTGTTAAAGCTCCAGATGGATACTTAACCAAATGTCAATAAAAATGTGTTTGGAAAAAAAGAGGTTCTACCTTACACTGATAGCAGATAGATTTTTTTTAATCGTTAGTGCCACATTAATTCCCAGGGTCCTTCACGATAAAAAGGGGGAGCCGTAGAGACATCTGTGGCATCGCCATCCCTTTTCGGGCTTTATGAAGCTCTCAACGCCTAGTGGGTAATGAGGAGCTCTCCTGACAGATCACTGCCTGCGAATGCCACATAGAAGAAAGACTCTGAAAAGGCGCACTTTTCATATAACTGATTGTGTTCCAGCCCTATATGCCTATCAGAGGAAATGAATCGTGAAAATTCTCACTGTTGTAAAATTACACATCTAAATGGCACCAGAAGGTGGCAAGGGTGAAAGGCTTCGCAGATCTTGTCCAGTTTCGATCCGGGGACCTCCATTTTGCGTACAGGTTTCTGAAGCAAAAAGATGACTTTCTATGAGCTGTCTGAAGTTTATATTACAGAGCAATTTCGCCTTTCATTTAACTTTTCTCAAGGCTATCTCTTTTCTTTACACCTTACCCAACTTATGCCACTGCAACCCTTCCTCGCTTTGACCAAAGGTTTTACAGTGTTTTTCAAAATTATTTTGATCATAACCCGTATCCTGAACCTTACCACTGGTGGCCGCCGCCTACATAAAGTGGTAGGGTTGCAGCGAGTGGAGAGGCCGAAGGGTATGGGGGGAAATAAAATATAAATAAAAAATACTTTTCTGCTGCTTCCCTACTCTCTGCTCCCACCTGCCTCACTGCCTCTGTCGTCGGTCGGAATGGGATGGGTCCTCAGGGCACAGGCTCCACACCCAATCCAGACGCTGGTCTCCCATTAGACCAGCGGCAGGATTGGTCTGAGCGGCCTTGCTTGCTGCTCAGACGTTGCATTGGAGCCTGTGCCTTCTCTCCAACCCTGCTGTGTAACACAGCCAGGTTGGAGAAACATAAGAGGGCATGTGTGATTGGCCGGCTTAGGACAGCCGGCCAAACACACATGAGCACTTATAAGTGGACTCTACTCTAACCCTGGGCAAAGCACTACGCTACGTTTGAGAAGTTTGTGCAACTTCACACTACGCGAACTGCACGTAGCACAGTGCGAACATGCGTAGCGTAGCGTAGTGCAACAGTCATTTTTTACTTGCTCGCGGTCCTCAACGTCAAGTTGTCGACCGCGAGCGAGCAAAATAACATTCTTGCAAGACTTTTTCCTTGTTCACGATCAGCAACATCAAGTTGCCGATTGCGAGCATGGAAAATAAACCTCCTGGAGAGATTCTCAGCGCAGGGAGGTCAGGTTTCTCATTGCGAGTGGTCGCACATGCTCGCGACCACTTGTTATGAGAAACTACCAGTCCGCGTTGAGAAAGCTGCAACTCGAGTAAAAATCTACTAGAGCGGCAGAAAAGTACAGCTCGCACTGTGCAAGATGCCGTTTTCAATGATTGCACAGTGCCGGATGCTTGTCGGCACTGTGCAATCATTGAAAACGACATCTTGCACAGTGCAAACATGCTACTACGCAGTTTGCGTAGTGCTACGCGTAGCTCGCGTAGTGCAAAGTGCACTTTACGTAGCTACGCGTAGCGCTACTTCGCAAATTATGCCCAGCCCTATTCTACTCCTTCCTGACATGCCCATCCCCGCTCCGCCACATATGTATTGCAGGGCACAGACAGCAAACATAAAATGATAATAACATTGTGTTATTATCATTTTATTTATCGTCTGCTGGCACTGGCTGTGGGGCGATGGTCCTCTGCCATTACAGAGGAGCCGCCCCTGATTTACCGTACCTTAACATTACATTGCAACTGCTTGTTTTCTGTTAGTTTGAGTAGGGCCATGAGGAGTGTGGGTGGCATTAATATTTACTGTCTTTGGTTGATAGCCCGTTGGTTGTAATGATTAGATTTCTTTGGCTGTTTTTTTTTCTGCAGATCATTACTATAGGTCCGTAACATACACCCCAGCAGCCCCTATGTGGGGGGAGGGGGAATTGGGGGGGGCAAACTCCTCAACTCAATGCCAATGACATTTGTAGGATATGGAGACTCGATACCCTCATCACATTGTGGGGGGTGGGGCCCCATTTTGTGTTATGCCACTGCAATACTAATTTGGGCATGTTTCTCACGAGGGTTGCATGTATGTATGTATGTATGTATAGGCATTTATATAGCGCACTACTTACCCGGAGGGTCCCAAGGCGCTTCGACCGCTGCGAAACCCTTCCTGGCTTCCCTGAGAGATGGTCCCTTAATGGGTATCTCCAGGGTGAGACCAGGCATCCCCGGCGGTCTGGTGGGGCCGTTAGTGAAGATAAGGCAAGCTAATGCCCAGAGTTGCCGAGTGTGATCGCTGATCAAAGTGGGCACCGAGGCGAGAGAATTATCGAGTCCGCTGACCCTGGTCCAGAAACCTGCCGCGCCAGGAATCGAACCCTGGTCCCGGGCCGTCCTCTGCTCTCGGGTCTGCCGCCTCTAACCAGTGAGCCACACTACTTCATACGCAGTTCCCATAATAAAATATGTGTAGGAGGTAATTCAGACTCTGGGGTCTTTTCCTGGTCAACAGTATCCCTTTAAATCAGAGTGCTTGTGGGTGTTATGTGGGTACTGGTGTACTGTGTTGTGTCTCTTATTGAAATGAACAGTGTTAGGGAAGGGTGGAGTGCTGTAGTAAGCTCAATGAAGTCCATCTATTTAGTGTCTTTGATCTTTGTTTGATGGGTGGAGGGTTTTGACTATTATGTTCTTTTGAATGCAAAACACCGGACTACAAAGTATGGCTCATAGACTAACCTGTGTCCACATACTTCTAGGGCAGCGACATTAAACTGTTGAGCTACTAAATGCAATTCGGAAGAGGACAGGTGTATATTATAGGCCAGTGGTTCTCAACCAGTGTCCCACGGACCCATGGGGCCGCTAAGCCTAACCAGGAAGTCCACAACTGCTTAGAAAATTAAATATTATTACAGATTAATAATGCATATATAAATACAAATAAATAAAAAAATGAACATTTTAAAACATTCTGTAAACATGAAGGAACTTTTAAATTGGAGGCTAAAAATTAAGTACGTATATTCAGACTGATTTGTTGGAGCAGTGCAAGTGCGTAAAACAGAATAAAGTATGGATAATGAGCAGCAGCAATTGAATTTAGAAAAAATCCATCCTTCCGATAATTTTTTTTTTATGTTTGCTTGTGAATTACATAAAATATTTAATAATTTGTGCTTTCCTTTGATGAATGCTAGTATCTGTATTTTGTGTGTATTGTTTTGCAGTTCATATATTCAGAAATACTTAGGCTGGGGGCCCCAGCTACTACTAAGACTCAGTGGGGGGTCCCGGATTCCAATAATGATTCAGTGAAATCCCTGGGTTCCAGTGATGATTAAGTGGAGGTCCACAGAAGTCAAAAGGTAAGGACCCACTACTTTAGACCATTAATAGAGCGTACAGCAAACACTTGTTATTCTTGATTTCATTGGCTGCTAATGAATGCAACAGAGAGTCAGGCTTCGGTCGATTCGACAAGCTAAGAATAGAATTTGTGGTCATCCTGATAGGCTGATAATGCAGTAAGAATTCTACCTATTGAGCTGCTAGGACAAGATTGGAACGTGTGCCCTACTCTGCCTCTCTTCTTTTCGCCTGATCTGAGTCAGCCACATTAATGGCTTCTTCATACAAAATTTGGAATATAAGTACATCGCTGCAGCAGCTGCTGACAAACTGGGCTATTTAACCCCTTCCATGCTGGTGACGAACCCCAGCCGTCATGCACTACGGTGCTCGTGTGCTGATGACGGCTGGGGTTCGTCATGCCCCGCCCGTGTTCGTCCGGCGGCCGCACACGGGAAAAATCGCGGCCGCACGGAAGGGGTTAAAAGTGATTGGAATCAGTGACTTACAAAGTACAAAGTACACACAGATCTCTCCAGCAGTATTGTATCCTTGCATTTCTACAGCATGTATGATCTCTTGCAGCCCCAAAGCACTTTCCATGCAGCCTGTATTGCACATACAGGAGAAGGGTGTTCGTAGAAGTCATATCTATTAGTGTTAAGTACTGGTGTGAAGAGTGAAGTCTATACAGTGAGCTACACACTTGGTTCTACTACATACACATTGGGTTGTAAGCAAAGGAGTGGGACAAATGGATCACAAGAAGCCGAGATAGACGAGTCAATAGATTGCGGTAAGGATATAGTTGGACCGGTATTTGGGAAAGGACATGGTCTTTGTTCCTCTTCTGCATTCTCAGTGATTGATGGGGGCCCCTATCTTCTTTTGGCGTGTATTTCAAAGTTCTATGCGGAGAAGGAGGATCCACCTAAGTAAGATTTACAAAAAATTGAAATTGATTATAAGGCGTGATGGAGGTCTGATTGGTCTAGGGTTTCGGCATGACTTTGTGTGATCTGAGGCTGAGATGTACAAAGGTTGGTCCTATCATGTGCATCTCCCAGGGTGCAATGCAGAGGACTTTGAAGGAGGTTCTTCCGCATACCCCGGACAATACCCAACTTCATTGAAACAACCACACAGCCTCGACCCCCTGAATAGTTAGTTAGTGAGTAAATTGCACAAGTAATGCAGTTCTCTATAAACCAAGAGCTACTTATACAATGATCTCCAACATGTGCAGACACATAGAGTATGATTAGCTCCTTCCCAGTAGTACAATAGGAAAAAAACAAGAGTGGGCCATACGTTAGTATGAATCAAATGCGCCCACAGATCCTGGAAAATATCTTTATAGCTCCGCTATTTGAAACTAGGGATGGTATAAAGCAACGAGCAGTAGCATGCACAATTTTATATATGCTATTTATGTGTTGTAATTCTGTGATATGACATGTACCGATGAGTGTTAAAGCTCCAGATGGATACTTAACCAAATGTCAATAAAAATGTGTTTGGAAAAAAAGAGGTTCTACCTTACACTGATAGCAGATAGATTTTTTTTAATCGTTAGTGCCACATTAATTCACAGGGTCCTTCACAATAAAAAGGGGGAGCCGTAGAGACATCTGTGGCATCGCCATCCCTTTTCGGGCTTTATGAAGCTCTCGACGCCTAGTGGGTAATGAGGAGCTCTCCTGACAGATCACTGCCTGCGAATGCCATACGGGTTGGGATAGAGTCCATCACATTTTTAGGTCATTCGTTTGGTCTTAGCAGTATGGGAAGTATAACCGGACCATGCCTCATTGTGATTAATTCTGCCCAAAACCTATAAGTGTTTGAGAAACTGAAATGTGTTGAAATCTTTCTATTATGTTTCCCACTTAACTCATACAAATGTTATTGACATTAAAAGGATGACTGCCTGAGCTTGTCAAACCTTGCACAAACAACTATGGCACAGTCTGTGCCCACTTCGCACTGGCCTAAAGAGAAAACTTAATTTTTTTCCATGTCATCAATCACACATAGAAGAAAGACTCTGAAAAGGTGCACTTTTCATATAACTGATTGTGTTCCAGCCCTATATGCCTATCAGAGGAAATGAATCGTGAAAATTCTCACTGTTGTAAAATTACACATCTAAATGGCACCAGAAGGTGGCAAGGGTGAAAGGCTTCGCAGATCTTGTCCAGTTTCGATCCTGGGACCTCCATTTTGCGTACAGGTTTCTGAAGCAAAAAGATGACTTTCTATGAGCTGTCCGAAGTTTATATTACAGAGCAATTTCGCCTTTCATTTAACTTTTCTCAAGGCTATCTCTTTTCTTTACACCTTACCCAACTTATGCCACTGCAACCCTTCCTCGCTTTGACCAAAGGTTTTACAGTGTTTTTCAAAATTATTTTGATCATAACCCGTATCCTGAACCTTACCACTGGTGGCCGCCGCCTACATAAAGTGGTAGGGTTGCAGCGAGTGGAGAGGCCGAAGGGTATGGGGGGAAATAAAATATAAATAAAAAATACTTTTCTGCTGCTTCCCTACTCTCTGCTCCCACCTGCCTCACTGCCTCTGTCGTCGGTCGGAATGGGATGGGTCCTCAGGGCACAGGCTCCACACCCAATCCAGACGCTGGTCTCCCATTAGACCAGCGGCAGGATTGGTCTGAGCGGCCTTGCTTGCTGCTCAGACGTTGCATTGGAGCCTCTGCCTTCTCTCCAACCCTGCTGTGTAACACAGCCAGGTTGGAGAAACATAAGAGGGCATGTGTGATTGGCCGGCTTAGGACAGCCGGCCAAACACACATGAGCACTTATAAGTGCACTCTACTCTAACCCTGGGCAAAGCACTACGCTACGTTTGAGAAGTTTGCGCAACTTCGCACTACGCGAACTGCACGTAGCACAGTGCGAACATGCGTAGCGTAGCGTAGTGCAACAGTCATTTTTTACTTGCTCGCGGTCCTCAACGTCAAGTTGTCGACCGCGAGCGAGCAAAATGACATTCTTGCGAGACTTTTTCCTTGTTCACGATCAGCAACATCAAGTTGCCGATTGCGAGCATGGAAAATAAACCTCCTGGAGAGATTCTCAACGCGGGGAGGTCAGGTTTCTCATTGCGAGTGGTCGCACATGCTCGTGACCACTCGTTATGAGAAACTACCAGTCCGCGTTGAGAAAGCTGCAACTCGAGTAAAAATCTACTAGAGCGGCAGAAAAGTACAGCTCGCACTGTGCAAGATGCCGTTTTCAATGATTGCACAGTGCCGGATGCTTGTCGGCACTGTGCAATCATTGAAAACGACATCTTGCACAGTGCGAACATGCTACTACGCAGTTTGCGTAGTGCTACGCGTAGCTCGCGTAGTGCAATGTGCACTTTACGTAGCTACGCGTAGCGCTACTTCGCAAATTATGCCCAGCCCTATTCTATTCCTTCCTGACATGCCCATCCCCGCTCCGCCACATATGTATTGCAGGGCACAGACAGCAAACATAAAATGATAATAACATTGTGTTATTATCATTTTATTTATCGTCTGCTGGCACTGGCTGTGGGGCGATGGTCCTCTGCCATTACAGAGGAGCCGCCCCTGATTTACCGTACCTTAATATTCAGAGCCCAGGCACACTTTTTTCCCTCGTGCAAGAATGTCACTGACAGTTAATGACTGACATATGCCACACAATACTCATGAGAGTTCTAGCACTGGGCCTTTCAGATGAATAACTAGGAAAGCTTTAACATCCTCAGTTATGTGATTTATTTAAACTGCATGTACCACAATGTGCTATTAGGACTGGTGCAAACAGAACAGTATGAGAACCCCACATTTGTAGGAGATTTCTGACTGTCTGGCAAGTTTGCAAAGATTTACCAAGTGCCAGAATTTTGTAGAGACCCTGGCTGGCAGCCATAACAAACCTGTCCAGAAATCCTGAGATCAGACGTCTGCACAAACTCAAAGTTTATAGCATTGGTACATTCATGTAGGGCACAACTTAACACTATTACGACATTGTGGCGCTTTCGTTAGATCTCCAGAATTTACAGTCAAACTTCGGCTACAGTGGGCTGATTGGGAAAACATACAACCATAGAATGAAAATGGGAAGGGATGTTCATTCTTTCACTGTTAACGGGTGAAAATAGAATCCAGTTTAATTTACAAATATTTGGACGGATTTAGAGAGCATTTTACAAAATGTTTTTTAAACATGGTGGTCGCTTGTTCGTTCCCTCTAAAAGCTCAAAGAATTTAGGGGCAGATGTCTCAAACGTTTTTTTTGTCGCAAACGCGGCAAATCGCAAAAAAGCAGCGTTTGTTACACAAAAATCGGAAAATGCGATGTATCATTTTAATCGCATTGCAAACTTAAGGAATCACAAAATATGCGATTCCTTAATTTTGCGACAGCATTTAAAGAATCGCAAATTGCGATTCCTTAAATGCTATGTATGAAGCATTCAGGTTTTGTGAATTTACACTAAGAAATCACAAATTACCACCAACTTGTTGCTGGTGTTAATTTGCGAATTCTTTTACAAATGCACTTTTTGGCATTTGTAAAGGTGCCATGTGTCGCTCAAACATGCCCTTAGGGCATGTATGTGCGCCATATGCGCACACATGTAAATTTCAGAGGTGCAGCAGGGTGTCCTTAAGCACCCTGCACCCTTGAAATTATTCTCAATTTGCGATTTGCAAATTGAGAATCGCAAATTGAGAATAACTTCCCATTCCTTCCTATGGGCCTCCTGGCCCATAGAAATGAATGGGAAATTATTCCTTAATTGCGATTAGCAAATTGCTAATCGCAATTAAGGAATTTTAAGAAATCGCTAAAAAATTGCGAATTTTTACATACATACCATTTTGCAATTCTCAAATAGCGATTCTCAAAAAATTGCTATTTGAGAATCGCAAATAGGTATTTTGATACATCTGCCCCTTAATCACTTATGACAATATGCAAGCACAAGATGGCGTCCCTCAGATCTGTTTTTAATGCCTCAGCATTTCATCATCCGCTTGGATTTATAAGAGGATCGTATTTCGTAACCGTTTTGCATGTTATTTTAATATTTAGAAACAAGCTTATGCACTGGTATGACCTGGCACATCACCACAGAGAAACAAGGAAACAGGTAATTCCTGGAACATATGTGCTCATCAGGGCTGTTCAAACGTTATGTTATGTTATGTTATGTTATTTATATTTTTATAGCGCGCAGCTGCCCCAGCAAAGGGGCGTCCTGGCGCTTTGACAGACACTATAACATAACACACAGTAAAAGAAAGAGATTAACCAGACACAGGAAACAGGAAAGTTTTAATCGCCTGCCTGAAGGCGAGCAAGTCTTCAAGAGCTCGGATGTGTACCGGGAGCGAATTCCATAAACCTGCCGCTAGCACCCTAAAGGAACGGCCACCAATTTAGGAAAAAAGTTAAAGGTGCACCTCTTTAAAGAACACAACTTCCCAATGAATTTACTGTCCAATATGCTTCAGAAATCAACTACGTCAGATAGGGTCCATGTCGGCAGGACAACTAGAAAAATGTGATTGTGCGACCCAGGTGATTTTTGCAGATCTATAGCTTTGTTGCCTTTTCCACATAACCCATCATTGCGACCCAGGTGATTTTCGCAGTACTATAGCTTTGTTGCCTTTGCCACATAACCTATCATCTGTCACATAATCTGCAGATTGTATTAAAAAAAAAAATTGTTTCTACCTCAAATGGTTCAATAGTTACTAAAAATGAGACAACACGTGTTGCTGAGCAGTGGAAAGCCTTTGCAAAGCTGGACTGGTCACCTTTCTGCTGCTTATTGCTGTATTTGGGTATTAAACTGGTACTAAGGAGGTGTAACCAATAACTAGATAGTGTTGCCAAGTTTAAAAACACCGAAATAATGAAGCGGTATTATTACAAAATGTGGCGCATTATGCCGCATAATTTGGCTTTTCTTGCCGCATTATTTACTCAACCCTGCTGTATACTTAGGCCCTCTCCTCCCGCACAGTTCCGGCGGCCCTACATGACCCAGATTTGCCCTGTTTTTTCAATGACTATCCTACTATCCTGACACTTTTGCACGCGAAATAAATACATGTCCCAGATTTTGTAAGACGGTCAGGTGAGGTAGCACATTAATGGCAGTGTAGTGCATACGCTATTTTTACCAGCCTTTTCTTAACACAAGGGACAAAGGTTCACTTTTTAAAAGACTTGCCTGCTGTGCTGCCTCGCACCATTCAAGCAGCACAGCAGGCTTTAAAGAGGTGGTTCAGACAAGGTCAACCCTGCCCCTTTGGCTCATCACAGCAGGGGGCGGGAGTGCTTTTATCTGAAGTGTTGCAGAGGTTTGCACAATTCTACATGTGGACTCCAAAACGGGATGCGATTCATGTTTTTTATTGCCAGCACGGAATGCAAATAATTACCATCGCACATTCATGGGCATCGCACCATTTCCTTAAGGTCCTTCTAGTAAAAGAAAATGTGGTGTGAGCATTATCCATTAAAAAAAAAAATGTTTTATATAGCGCGAACTAGACCCGAAGATACCAGGTATCAGAGCGCTTTACATGAGCACCAGTTTTGTTAAAAATGGGCTCATTCATTTTTGTTAGGCACGATTAAGTGATTTGCCCAGAATCATAGGATGTTGAGCGTCGATGCAGAGACTTGAACCCGGTTTCCCAGCTTCGAGGTCGACTGCTCTAGGCATGAGGCCTGTCGTGTTCTTCTTGTTAGCAGTGGACACACCAAACACTGGACACAGGTTAGTGAGAGTAATCCTCTTTTATTGGTTGCACAGGAGTGGTCATCTACACATCTGTCCTCTGGTCAGTCCTGGTTCTGTGTGTCGTCCTTCCTGTCTCCTAACCGGATGTGGTGTCCGGTGACCTGGTCACCTCCCTCATGACCCACAGGGTCCTAGCGTCCTCCTGTCCTGTTGCCCTATCTTTCGCCTGTCTGTCGGGTCACGACATCGCCATTCCTTTTGAGGTCTCGCATAAGACTGTGCTTCTCTGCCTCACCTTGTGCTTTTCTGCCCCTCCTGTTTTGCTTCATCCCCTGTGTTGCTCCCCATCAGTCGAAGTGCAAAAAAAGTAAGGTAACTGTGATGCTGTGCACAATATTGGTGGTGCGAGTAAGTGTGGGGTCGGGGGTCAAATGCATTGCAAAAAAACAAAATATACTGTAACTTTCTTTGGTATTTCATCTTCAGGTATGTATGTATCAAATAACGGACAGCTTAAATGTAAAATACATGGAAGTTACTGTAATCAGTGGGAAATGCACTATTCTACTTTATGAAACCTCTATTAGTTAATGCACTGCAGAGTTCTGTGTTGTAGCCAGACAGCCACGGAATTAAAACCTGGTTGGAGCAGTGGAGAATAGCTAGCTGCTAACACAGGCGCCTGAGGCACAGGGACCTGTGTGACGCCCCTTTAAAAAGCACACAGTTCAACGCTCAGCTGGTAACTCCTTTCCAATACCATTCCCAAAAAATAAATCTGCGTAGTGTCAAGTGAGTCCGTTAATCTCAGTTTATTCTCGCTCCTGAGCTCCCTGTACATTTGCAGATGGACCCGTTGTCAACATTTGCATTTCTTTCAGGTAAGCAGGCACCCTGGCAAGAAGGCATGTTTAACTTATTTAGTCTCAGAGTCACAGCACGGGAGACTCACTTCCTTACACTTCTGCTGAAGCATTTCAGCTCTTGGAATCAACCGTCCCAGAATGGTTATCTTTTCACAGAAAGTAGGGGAACTGTTGTCCTTAACATAAAAAAGTATGGGCACGTTGTGCCCTCCCCCCCCCCGATCCCGCCCACTTTGACCACTGGTTGCTTCCCCCATCTCTGTATCGCCATGTACTTTTCTGCCCCTTGTTAGTTGTTTCTGCTCACCGTGTTGCTTCCCATCCCCCGGTTGTCATTCTCTGTTTTTCTCCCTGTACCCCAAGGGCCCCTGTTTGGCTCCATCCCCCTCCATGGCATGAGTGATGTAAAATGTGTGGTTGTAAGGAGTGCATGGCGGGGCGCAAGTCATAGTTAGCTATAAGTAGTGAATTTTTGTGGTGTTTTTTGTTCAAAACATTAATGTTGTCACTGACATATTCACCTAACTGTGACGTTACTTTAACCTTTGCTTATTTAATTGAATTTTCAAGTTTTTTTTTTACCATAGTAGTGTTTTATTACCTTACCTAAAGCCAACCCCCTGCCGAGCACGGCCTTCGGCATCGGTATGGGCAGGGAAACAGTTTTCAAGTCTGCTCGCTGCTGGCAGCAGCATTTTGAAAGGGAGAAGACGTTGTGTTTGCTCCCATTTGGCGAGAGATTAAAAATGCTGCCACCAAGCAGGAGCAAACACAACTTTCCCTGCCCACATCGTTGTGGGCAGTGAAACTAATGTGTCTTGGGTGGGCTCCCCGGGACACAGCAAGTGAGCCTGCCCTCGGGGATGGCCCCAAGGGATGGGGATCCCGGGGTCTTTGAGGGATTGGGGAGGGGAGCATTGGGTTCCCTCCCCTTTTTGTGAAGTTTTGGCCCTATGGGTGGGCTTCCAGGGGCATATAAGGTCTTGGAGAGAGGGGCCCGCAGCCCTCTCCCCTTCAATTAGATAAATCAGCCTCGGGTGGTGTCTCAGGAGGCCTTTCAAGGCTTGGAAAGGGGTGCTGCATGGCCCCCTCCCCTTTTGTGCTCATTTTGGGCCTGGGGGTGGGCCCAGAGGGGCCTATAATGGCTTGGGGAGGAAGGCTACATGCCCGCCTCCCCTTAATAAAACAATGCAGACCCGGGCCAGCAGTGTTTTTTTAAGATCCTGCGGGAGTCCCAGGGGATAGCTGAAAAACTGTAGTTTTTATTTCAATTTTGGTCCCGGAGGTGTCCCTCTGGGTCCCCCAATGATGTCTAGGGGGGGCAGGGTAACCCTAACCTGCCCTCTTCTATCTTTTCTTTTTTTTCCTGATGTTGCTGGCAGCCAATCAGAGTGAGGGATTTTGAGAGCACACACCCAGGGGTCGCGAGTGAAGTCCGCATCCAGCATCGCTCTTGTACGCAAGAAGCAGCTCCTAATGCTGCTCCCTGCAGACAGGTGCAATATTTAAATCTGATTCCCTGCCCACTTGAGTTCAGGCAGGGAAACAGATCTAAAGTCCATTCCCAATGGGTGGAAGCATTTTTGAAGCTCCCGTACACTGGGAGCGGACTCGGTGTTTGCTTTCATTTGGTGGGCAAGAGCAAACACAGGTTTCCCTGCCCGTGCCACTGCGGTCAGGGAAACCACTATGTGCTGGGGATGGGCTCCCAGGTACATAGACTGTTAGTCTGCCCCAGGGATGGAGCCCACGGGACCATTATTGGCTCAGGGATGGGGGCCACACGGCCACGTTTTCTTTAAGTAGGCGGCTCCAGGAGAGTGTACCCTGAGTCCTTTTGTGGCAAAGTGAGGGAGGCAGCAGGGCACCCTACCGCGTTTCCTGAATTTTTGGACCTAGGTGTGCTCACCCCAAGGCCATTTGAAGCATGGGGGCACACAGCTCCCCTCTCCATTTTGTGAAATTTCAGCCCTGAACGTGAACTCCCCAGGGCCTTTGAAGATACTGGGCCACAATTTATTTTTCATTTTTCGACCCTGCAACAGTCTTGCTGGACAATGGCATTTTTTGCCTTTTTTCAATTTGGCCCAATCCCTCTGGGTCCCCCTAAGGGAGCCTGGGAGATCAGTGTTTGTACCTGACTTGACCCCTTATATTATTTTTTATTTAAGTTCAGGACAGGGGCAGAGCCAGGCCCCTTGTCAGGAGGCCACCACTGCTTGCAGTACTCCTTGGCCCTGCCAGCGCTACCAGTGACAGTACCAACACAACTACTAACCATCATACTCCTACAAGTGTAGTCAATTTAGGCTATTGCAGGCCCTTGAATTTATATGAATGGCTTGTGTGGCAGGTAGTTGTCATTTTTAATGTATATTAAATTAATAAAGAACGGTTGCTATTGCTGTTTGAGATGTCATAAGTGAAGTCACTGGCCATGCCATGAGTGATGTAATGTGTGAGGTGTGCATTGTGGGGAGCGTAAGTTATAGCTCAGGTACCTATAACTGTTGAATTGGTGTATGAGTGAAATCTGAGCCCAACTATAATGTCCCTGTAACCTTTTATTTTTCAGTGAATACACCTATATAGACACTCACACACCACCACTCATCCATAGAGGTACTCACACACCTAGTCAGTCATGAAATAATTAATCAAACTGCCATTTACTCACCTATACAGTTATATACACAGCAGCTCAATCACTCATACAAATAGTAGCACATTCTTACGCTTTTATACAATCACTGATACAAGCACACACTCATTCATACAGCCACTCGCACAATCACACACTCTCACTTATAGCCATTTATATACTCCAATACACATATATACTGCCTTTCACATATGTAGTTACTCACACATGTACCACTGAAATATACATTCACTCAATAACACACCCATACACACACTCACCCACCCATACAGTCCATCATAGATACACTCTTGAAACCAATCACCCAGTGAATCACCCACTCACACATCTATACACAGAGTCACACTCACCCCACCCACACAAACACTCAGGCACCCATACAGATGCTCAGACAACCAATCAATAACCAATGTAGACACTCATGTAGCTATTCACAAACCCATGTAGCCGCTTACACACCAACAGACAGACGGATACAGACATTCACACGGATATGCTCCTGGAACATCAACGGGCTAAATAGCAAGTCCTCAGACCATGCCTTCATGAATTATCTAATTTCATTCCACATCATCGCGTTCCAGGAGACTTGAATGACGGATCCACCACATCTACAAGGATATATACGGTGTTATGCTCCAGCTCTTAAAAAAGCAAAATTTGGCCATTTGCAGGGAGGCCTGGTAAACTACGCAAGTAACATCTGCGCAAATTCTGTCAAACTAGTGGCCTTAACTACACCGTAATCCATTGCTATCAAAATCTCCTCTATAAAGGGGCAACTAGGGAATAGGCACAAGGAGATAGTAATAATAAACACATATATACATCCTAACAGGAAATCTAACAATGCTAAGCAATTAGTCAACTTCATAGAGTCTTGTATGAGTGAAGTTAATACACCAGACATGATATTGACAGGAGACTTTAATTTACATCTACTTGGGCCATCTAAAGTGGAGGAAGTCTCTTTAATTAACCAGCTATGGAACATCCCGCAACAGAGAACCAACTCAACAGCAGTTCCATTAAAAGTTGGTCAACTTCTTATAGAGGATCTTGAACATCTTATGCTGCGTGCAGCAAATGGTAGAACCACAGGTGATATACCTCCCGCATTCACCCATCAATCTCTAAAATAAAGTTCAATGCTGGACTATACTTTTGTATCCCTAACTCTTTTTAAAGAAATCTTCTCATTCAATCAGTATGGGAGACAAAGTAGATAGCGATAATTGCCCCCAGGAACTTATATTGTGCACAAACTTCTTAAGATCAATCAAATGGGAAGGCTTACCAGGCACCACTGCTACTATCAACTTTAGGAAAATAAAATTCCTGCTAGCAACGCAAGATAAATTTCAGGAAGCTGCTAAACTTGTATTTGAATCACGGGAAGGGGACAACGAAATAGAGAAATGGACAAATTATACGCATGCCTTGGTAACATCTTTCTCTGCCCCAATCAAATCTAAACCAAAGCAAGGTCCTACCAATTTCACTATGCCGCAAAAGAGCAAGATAAAATCTATTAAAAAGAATATTAATTACTCTTTACAGTAAGTGCGACAGTATCCAACCGACATCACAAAGCTAGCTGAACTGCAACAGCAGAAACTATACCTAAAGCAAGCATTCTGGGAAGCTAGGCATGACAACGAGGATACCTTATGGGCGAAACTGCATGCGGACTCTAAGTTAAAAAACTGTTTCTGGGAAACGATAAAAAGATTTACCCATCCGATGCATGAGGGTCTGTCTTAAAATATATCTGAGGAAGACTGGGCCACTTTCCTTGGAAATCATTTTCATCAAGGGAACAACGTATCGCAAGCTGAAACTAGCATGGACTACGTACTGCAGTCAAGGTTTCGGAACCATCAACCAAATAAGGAAAATGCAACTCAGGTGGAACTGCATGAAGGAGAATCACTGGGACTTACTCCCTTAAACGATCACATAAAATCAATCAATAAATAAATTAAGAAGGGAAGGCAAGAAGGGGCACCGGGGCCAAAAGGAATCCCACCAGTGCATTATAAACAAGATACAGAATGCTGGGCGAAGGCACTGAGTCCTCTGTTCCGGGAGATAAGAACAACAGGCCGTCTTCTTCCATCATGGCGGACCTCGATAATTTCACCAATTTTTAAATCAGGCGACAAGACTCAACCTTAGAACTACCGGTTAGTTGCCATTCTGGACAACAAGGCAAAATACTTTGCCGGGACGCTCCTGGACGAACTGCAATTCTGGGCGGAAGACAATTCAATCATCCCCCTAAATCAAACCGGCTTTTCCAAATCTGTTGGGACCTCAACAAATATAACAACAATGGCGCTGCTAATCGATAAGGCTGAGATCACAAGAACACCATTACATCTGTGCTTCATCGACTATCGGGCAGCTTTTGACCATGTAAACCGACATAAACTTTGGTTGAAACTGGCAGGCTGGGACATTCCCCAGGCTTTATTGAACCTGCTAATTAATTTGCACTCTGAAACCTGGGTGCAAATAAAACTCAGTGAAGGGTCAACTCTATCGGGGAAAATCCCAACCACAAAAGGCCTCAAGCAAGGCTGCGTACTGGCCCAAAAGCTATTTAATCTGTTTTTAGCAGATTTGATTCCATTACTAAATGCAAGCAACTCGCATTCTCCAAAAATTGGGAATCTAATATTACCTTGCCTACTCTACGCTGACGATCTAGTATTGATCAGCCAAACGAAGGTGGATCTACAGCGTCTTCTTGACAACTCGTGTCAATACTCTGAGGCTAATGATTTAAATATCAACTTGGAAAAAACAAAAACCATGACAATTAAAAAGAATTTTAAGAAAACACCTGTCTGGTTTTGGGATAAGATTCAAATAGATTCAGCCAATGAGTATAAATATTTGGGGGTGATCATTGATAAAGGCGGGTACTTTGTAACCCACAGAGAAACAATTAAAAGGAAAGGCATAGCCTTAGCAGCCTCAATGAGAAACCTCAATTCCAGACTGACGGGCCCCTCGCTCGCTCCTTTGGTCAAAGTTATGCGGGCACAACTTCTACCCACAATAACGTATGGAAGCAAGGCACAGAGGGGGAGGGACTCGAAGCTCTTGGATGCTGTGGTTGCAAAAGTATTCAGAATAATTTTTGGGCTTACCAACCCGAGTATCTCCAGCGCAAATTAGGCTCGCGTTTGGTGTGCAAAAACAGATCATTGCAAGGAAAGGTGCGATAGTCATCTTCTGGGACAAAGTAAGGAAATCTGAACCTGGTACCCTAAACTGGCACTTATGGACTGAGCTACAACAGAAAGAGTCAACACCAGCGACGAAATATTTAGCAACATGCGTGGCAACGGGGGGTCTTACCGAACTTTGGGCAACACCCACAAGTCACAACCTCCTTCAAAAACTAACAAAGAAATTAGTGCGAAATGAATCTTGGATTGAAGATAAGGCAGCCTTAACAAGGAGGTCGCATGGTTGGATGATTCTGAGTACCTATTCCTGTCTGGGGGCTCAGAAGTATCTAGCTTTGAGTTTTGCCAAATATACAAAAAATTTATTTTTGAAATACAGACTAGGCTTGTTGCCATGCACAAAGCACTTTCCACATTGTCTGAAAATCCAATCTGATTCCAACTGCCGCTTATGTGGGCAATGCAAGAAGATATGCTGCATCTCCTCTGCACATGTAAAGAACTAACAGAGGAAAGGAGACGGTTTCTAAAACCACTTTTTAACCAGAGAGGCATTCGCACATGGAGACAAGCTGTGTTGGCATGTTTTGCACCCGAGGACACGCAGGTTAACTGTCGCTTTGTTAAATTTTTAAGACAAGTGGAGAAGAAAATGCCAAAGTCCGAATTACCACAAAGCAGATAGGGTAAAGGACAAACGCTGCTATAATAATTGCTTGTTTTTTAATGTATTGTAAATATCATTAGGTTATAATGTTTTTTAACTGGTTTTAACCTGAAATGAGATATTTTGTAGCAACGGTTTTAAGTAACTATGCTAAATAAAATAAACTTGAAAACAGACATTCACACAGTTTAGTCACTAACCCATGCATTCAGTAAGATATGCTTAATCACTCACTTATAGAGTCAGTCACGCACCTACTAAATCATCCATTCAGACACTTATACACCCAAAGATTCTTAAATACGCCTTTCCCTATATATATGAAACATGTTTGAACTATATAGAAACACACAGTCACTGGATGATGTCATCAGTGATGTCATCAGTGATATAATTTGAGGTGTCATCAGTGATGTCACTGACCATGTCGTGAGTGATGTAATATGTAACGTAATCAGCAGTGCATTGCGGGGGCGTGAGTTATAGTCAGCTGAACTAACTATAACGGTGGGATTTCTATGGTTTAGTATGAGTGAAATGTCCAACTAAGTATAACTTTCCCTAAAACCTATGTTTTTTTCAGTGAATTTACAAGGTCTTTTAAATGCAAATTTCTAACAATAACGTTCCTGAAACCTATGTTTTTTCAGTGAATTTCAATGTTTTTTTAAATGCTAATTTCTAACTATAATCTGCCTGAAACCTATGGTTTCTTAAGTGAATTTCAATGGTTTTCCAAATGCTAGTTTCTAACTATGCCTACAGAGGTAGGAAATGTGAAGAAAGAAGAAAAAATGCACAGAAAGAAGCAAAGGAAATGCAGAAAGAAGCAACAGAAGTCCACAAAGACGAAGAAAAGTGCAGGAAGAAGCAAGACATGTGTAGAAAGACCCAACAGAGGAGGAGAAAGAGCCCTTGTTGAAAAATCATCCTGTGCCCACAACATTTTCAGACGGGTACTGGTGGTAACTGACTCTGACTAACCAGGCCTAGAACCAGTGCTATGCTAAAAGTCACTTAGAATACAGTGAAAACATCTACATACAGTAGGGAACACTTTGCGTTGGGGTACCCCTGTGATTAACATGACCTCCTCTGTAAGGCCCTAATACATAATAGGACAGGGGAATTAAAAATACCTTTTAAAACGCAATACGGAATGCGTTTGCACAGTGGTGAAGGGAGGTGGGGGCCTGAGGTGACATGTGTGCAAACAAGCCCTGTGGCCGTTTTAAGTTGAGAGATTAAGTCCCCTTCAATCCTGATGGTCCCTGGGGTCCAACTAGCCAACCAGGTACCTCCAATAAGCGCCACAGAGCTGCGTTGCAGAGAGGTGTAAAAAGGGGCATGGCCTGGCCCACCTCTCTGCAACGCAGTGCAGTGGCATTTACTGGAGGTACCTGGTGGGGTTGTTGGCCCCCAGGAACCCTCAGGATTGAAGAGGAAGTAATTCCCCAACTTAAAACGCACCACAGGGCATGTTTGTACACATGTCACCTCAGATCCCACCCCCTCCCTTCACCACTGTGCAAACGCGCCCTGTGGTGGATTTTAAGTTGGGGTATTAAGTCCCCTTGAATCTTGAGGGTCCCTGGAGTCCAACTAGCCCACCAGGTACCTCCAGTAAGCGCCACAGAGCTGCGATGCAGAGAGGTGTCAAAAGGAGCATGGCCTTGACCACCTCACTGCAACACAGCACAGAGGCACTTACTGGAAGCACCTGGTGGGCTAGATGGACCCCAGGGGCCCTTAGGATTGAAAGAGACTGAATCCCCCAACTTAAAACGCGCCACAGGGCCTGTTTGCATACATGTCACATCAGGCCCGCCCCCTCCCGTCACCACTGTGCAAACGCGCCCTGTGGCGTGTTTTAAGTTGGGGGATAAAGTCCCCTTGAATCCTGAGGGTCCCTGGGGTCCAACTAGTCCACCAAGTACCTCCAGTAAGCGCCACAGAGCTGCGTTGCAGAGAGGTGTAAAAAGTGGCGTGGCCTCTGAACACCTCTCTGCAACGCAGCTCCCTGGCGCATATTGGACGTTCCTTATGGGCTAGTTGGCCCCCAGGGAACCCCAGTTTTCAAGGGGAATTAGTTCCCTATCTTACAATGTGCCGGGGGCACGTTTGCAGAGTGCTGCATGAAGGGGGCGGGGCCTCCGGCACAATGCCGATTTTTTTTTAATGCTTTTTTGGGCCCTGGGGGTCCTTGTGGGACCCCATGAGCAGACCTAGGGGGTCATGGTGTTTCTACCCTGCCCCCATTTTTTGTTTTCCGCCTTTCTTTTTTCTTTTTCTTGTGCCTCGGTTCTACCGAGGCACAAGATGGCTGCCAACACATCCTGCTTTGGAGTGTTGACAGCCAATTAGAATGCAGCTCGTGATCAGCAGGGGGTGCCTCTATATATCGATATATATACATTTTTTTCTCAGCAACACGGAAGGGATTTACCCCAATTAAGAAAAAAAGTTCTTTCTAAAGCAAGGACTACCTTTATGCCAAATTTGGTGTTATTCCGTTCTGCAGTTTGAGCTGTAGCCGTGTCTAAAGTTTACTATGGGAATTAACATAGAGAAAACACGTTTTGGGACCCCCTTTTTTCTCGGCCCCCGCATGCCGAATCACCCTGAAATTTTCAAGATAGGAGCGGACCGGAGCCCCCACTAGTTTTTTAGGGCTCGTCCTATTAATTCCGCAAGGAATAATAGGACGAGAGTATTGTGAGTAAACCAGAGCTAAACCATTGGCCGGATTTCAAGCAGTGCCCGTGAAAAGCGCGTCCACATCATAGCCACCAGCCTCCCTCCCACAGGCATCTGAAGCTTCCCCCAGCGTGCGCTCGGCCGGCCTCAGGCATTTCTCCTCCCCTAATTATTCACTTTACTTTCATGGCCGCGTGTCTCGCATTTCACCTCGCCCCTCCCAACAGCAATGCCAAGAGCTTGTGTAAACATGGCATGAATTACACTGATTGAATTGGATAAATGCACAGCAACTTATTATATCTCAAAGTTCAACCGTTAGTCGTTTTTATGGTGCACCGTGAGGTGGCGTCGAGGGTCCTGCGACGTCAAGATACATAACACAGACGTGGCACTAGAGGGTCTCTACTGTCATCCCTTCGCGGGCACACAAATATTTATCTTCCCACACAAAGAAGACTTTCAATCCAATAATTCAATTGTTCATAAGGTTTATTTTATATTTGTAGAAGGATTTATCATCATCATTTCATATTGTTCATTCGATATCATTCATGTGTTTGTTGATCAGACATTGTCATAATAAGGCATCCAATGCATTTCGGGCATTATATAGCATGCCCTTCATCAGGGAAATAGACACTGTAAAGCAAGGGATAATAAAATCATATCATCAAAAATAGTGTGAGTCTTATTTACATCCATCATAAAATTAACTGTACAGGATCTGCATGATATGTACATGTAACTGTATGTGAACTCAAGAGGTTCAGTGATTCGCATGCTGTGGTTAGTGATAGTGAGAAAACAGAAAGCAGAAAGAATTGCTCAAAGAAAAAGCTATCACTCACATGGCTGGATCTCTAACGATACGTGGTATTCTGAAAATTAAAGATAAAGCGATGTTACAAAAACGGCCTCAACTGGTGGGGCAATCCATAAGCCAGAGATCCTTCTATCAAAACAACTGTTTAGTTAAGCTAGTTCCCTCAAACTAACCTTGCTCAGGAATAGGCGCGCGTATCAGTCCTTCTTTCCTCGTCCTTCGCGATGGCACAATGAAATGCCGGTCGTGTTCAACTATTTAAACTTGATTCCGGTCATGTGACGAATCACATGACACTAACATAGAAAAAAGACTCGGTTCCGAGGGTGGCGAATATGCGTCTAATGTCTAAATAACGCCCATGTCAATGAGATTAATCTGGGTCCTAATTTACAGAATATGTGAAATAAAGAGTCGGTTTCGGGAAATGATAAGAAATAGTGATATGGGCTATACGTAAATAAATAAATTAAAATTCAATTAAAAAAGAGAAATGGTTGGAAACAAATTTCGGGGATAGAACTTCTCACTGTTAGGTTGATAGATGGGCTATTCAGTGGTTAGAGCTATTGCAGAATATGCAAACGGTAAAGAATATTAAAAATGTAAGGTGTAAGTGTCAGATGTATGTGTGAACTCACATAGTATACACGAGGAACAGTCAGTGGAGCAATTAATTACAGGTAACATGCAAATTCAATTCTTTCATTTAACCCCAATGGTTTCTGGCAGGATAAATTTTGTATCCAATAGTTCTCTCTCTGCAGAAGGTGTTTTGAATTGTCTCTGCCTTCTACTTTCTGGACCGTTTCAAGGATGATGAATTTGATCTGAGAAATGTTGTGATGTTCCTCAACAAAATGGGAGGATAATGCAGATTTCATGTTTTTCAAACGGATGTTTGACTTGTGTTTTGTTAGTCGCACTTTAATCCGACGTTCCGTCTTCCCTACATACATTTTGCCACAAGGACATCTGATCCCATAGATGACATTGCTCGATTCACAGGTGGCATTTACCTTTAGTTTGATAGGGTAGCCTTTTGAAGGATGACAGAATGTATTGCCTCGGATTACATTGTTACAACTTCCACAGTTGAGGCAAGGTTTCGTACCAGAGAATTTTATTGCGGGTGTTAAGGTTGCTGATGTTTTATGTTGAAGAATTTCTCCAAGATTCTTTGATCTAGTATAGGCAAAGATGGGAGGTTGATTAAATGACTGTTTGAAATCAGGTTCTAGATTCAATATAGTCCAATGTTTTAAAATGGTTTGTTTGTATTTCCTGCTCGATGTTGAATATCTAGATACCACCACTGTACGTGTTTGTTCAGATTTTGTTTTTGTGGTTAGGAGTTTCTCTCTGTCAAATGTATCAACCTTTTTCTTTGATTCCTCTAGTAGAGATTCAGGGTAACCTCTATCCGAGAATTTCTTTTTGATTTCTCTTAGTCTGACATCCAGTGCATTTTCATCTGAGGTGATTCTCTTAACTCTTGCCATTTGAGAAAACGGCAGATTATTAATCAAGTTGGGTTGATGAAAACTCGAATATAACAACATGTTGTTCCTATCCGTTGGTTTGGTGTAAACATCTGTTTTAAAGCCTGCTAGAGTTCTAGTGACTTTTACATCCAAGAAATTTACTTCAGTTTCTGATGTGGTCCATGTCAGTTGGATTCGTGAATCCAGATTGTTGAATTTAGTGAGTTCCGTTATTAGTTTCTCCTCTGTGTTGGACCAAAGTATGAAAAGGTCATCTATGTATCTGATCATTGTTTGAGATTGCGAGACCATTCTGTATTCAAAAAGATATGTTGATTTTCATACCACTGCATGAATATATTGGCATACGCAGGTGCTGCCGAATTGCCCATAGCCATGCCGGTTAGTTGTTGGTACCAGGCTTCATTGACCTTGAAATAGCTGTGGTACAAAATAAAACACATCAGCTCCATAAGGAAAGTTTGAAATTGTTGATCAAGATCTGTATTTAGAAGAGCAGACTCTATTGCCTCTAAGCCCATGTCATGGGGTATGCTAGTGTATAAACTACAAACATCAGCTGTACACATAATCAGTTTTTCAGATGGATCCAGCGTTATTTGTTGAAGTATTTGCAAAAACTGGGATGTATCTCGGACATAAGTTTGCATCGATTGTACTGTCGGCTGTAGATACCTGTCGATAAGTTGACCAATCGGTTCATGTAGGCTCCCTCTCGTCGATACTATAGGTCGCATCGGGGGGTCATAGGTGTTCTTGTGTTTCTTGTGTATTTTCGGTGTCATCCGCAATGTGGGACTCTTAGGATTGAGTGTAATCAAGAAGTTCTTTGTCCGGTCTGAAATGGTACCTTGTTTGTGTGCGCCATCAATGATATTTTTTAAAGCTTTGGAGTACTCCAGTGTAGGATTATGATCCAATTTGCAGTACGTGTTGGTATCAATTTCTGTCTTTGCTCTATCTGATCAGGTTATTTCATCTGGCCTCAACCTTTAGCAGGGTTTCAAACATGCTGTTTTCAGAAAGGAAAGTAGCACAGCATACTAGTCTTTAATTGGGGTGCCTGCGCTCTTTGTACATTTTCTGAACTTCTTACGCTTGTACATTTTCTGAACTTCTTACGCTTGGATCATCAGGGTTACGTCTTGAAGTGCAGATTAATATGGGAAATCTACTAAAATGCTTGCTGATAGCCGCGCAAAATTACAGCTGTTTGTGTGTTTGCCTTTGCATTGCATTTTCAGGGACATCCCGCTTAAGCTAACTATGCTTCTGTGAACTGGAAAAAAGGTGGGCCGTTTATATTATGAATTTATGCCTCGCAGCAAGCATTGGCAAACCCAATAAATAGGTTGTACCGTTTTTTGCCAATCCAGACCTATTAGCTTGTTAAAGTATGCATTTCAACGTGGTTTGCCCAGGACCACACAGTTTCAGTCGTGCGAGAGAGCTGCGATTAGAGCTGGGGGTTCAAGGTTAAGTTTCCAATTTATCCCTAAATGAATCCATGCAGCGTTCCTCAGCTTGTATTTGTCCCAAGGGTATGAAAATATGTTAAAACCTACTTACATATATGGTGCCTGACAGGACTTTGTAACGGGATGTGCCTTCTGCTCCCCTGATTGCACTCGTTTTTTTCTTGCCTTCTGCTCCCCTGATTGCCCTCGTTTTCTTGCCTTCTGCTTCCCTGATTGTACTCGTTTTTTTCTTTTTTTTTCTTGCCTTCGGCTCCCCCACTCCATCCATACATCCATCCATCCATCCATCCATCCCCCCACTCCATCCATTCATCCCCCCACTCCATCCATCCCCCCACTCCATCCCCCCACTCCATTCATCCATCCCCCCCACTCCATTCATCCATCCATCCACCCCCCCACTCCATCCATCCATCCATCCATCATACTCCATCCATCCATCCATCCATCTCCCCACTCCATCCATCCATCCCCCACTCCATCCATCCATCCGTCCCACTCCATCCATCCATCCGTCCCACTCCATCCATCCATCCCCCCACTCCATCCATCCATCCATCCATCCCACTCCATCAATCCATCCATCTCCATCCATCCCACTCCATCCATTTATCCCCCCACTCCATCCATCCCCCCACTCCATCCATCCATCCATCCCACTCCATCCATCCATCCATCCCACTCCATCCATCCATCCATCCCACTCCATCCATCCCCCCACTCCATCCCCCCATCCCCCCCACTCGATCCATCCATCCATCCACCCCCCACTCCATCCATCCATCCATCCATCATACTCCATCCATCTCCCCACTCCATCCATCCATCCCCCACTCCATCCATCCATCCGTCCCACTCCATCCATCCATCCGTCCCACTCCATCCATCCATCCCCCCACTCCATCCATCCATCCATCCCACTCCATCAATCCATCCATCTCCATCCATCCCACTCCATCCATTTATCCCCCCACTCCATCCATCCCACCACTCCATCCACCCATCCATCCATTCCACTCCATCCATCCATCCCACTCCATCCATCCATCCATCCCACTCCATCCATCCATCCCCCCACTCCATCCATCCATCCCCCCCACTACATCCATCCATCCCCCCACTCCATCCATCCATCCCCCCACTCCATCCATCCCCGCACTCCATCCATCCATCCCTGCACTCCATCCATCCATCCATCCATCCATTCCCCCGACTCCATCCATCCCTCCCCGCCCCACACTCCATCCCTCCCCCGCCCCCCACACCATCCCTTGCCCACACTCCATCTCTCGCCCACACTCCATTCCTCGCCCACACTCCATCCCTCGCCCTCTTGCCCTGCCTCTATCTCTCACCCTGCCTCTATCTCTCGCCCTCCCTCTATCTATCTTTCGCCCTCCCTCTATCTATCTATCTCCCTCACTATCCATCGCCTCACCACAGCATCACTCAGGGGCACCACAACATCACTATGCGCCACCACTGCATCACTGAACGCTACAGCATCACTCGTCGCCGCCACAACATCATTCAGAGCCACCACAGCATAAATCTGTGCAACCATTCAACAAATACTGATTCAAATATGTTCTCTCAATGTTTCAAACTTTATTACAAATGTCACAAAAAATGTTGATATTTCACTTCTGTTCTTGTATTTTCATCACAATAAAATACATTAAACATAATCTTCCAAAAAGTTATTTGCAAACGTTTAAGCTATTGTCATTATAAATTACAATAACTTTTATTTAAGTATTAAATATTGAAAAAAATACAACCCATTGTTATTTTTAATTTTAATACATCTAAGTCATGTAAATACAACACATATTGCATTACAAATGTTATAGGTGTCACGTTTGCAAAAGTTAACACTATTGGCATTGTAAATGACAAACGTATTAATTTCGCTATTTTCAAAACAAAAACATAAATACTAAATTTGTCATTTACAATACTAATACCTCTAACTTTACTAATGCGAGCCCTATTGCATTGAAAATGCTTGTTAAATTTCACGAAGATTCGTCAACCGGCACCAAAGTTATTGGGAAAACAAAAAACACTCTTCCTATGGAAACAAGGTCCTAACTATAACTACCTACTGGCGAATGCCAGTAGGTAATATATATATATATATATATATATATATATATATATATATATATATATATATATATATATATATATATATATATATATATATATATATATATATATATATATATATATATGTGCGGTGATCTTCTAGCCGAAAGGAAGAAGCAGGACCCCAGGGAAGCAGTTGAAGGCTTTTATTCAAGGTTTGTGGCGGATGCATTTCTGGCTGTTGATATGCCGTCGTCAGCGCCTCCAGCCTTCACAAGTAATGCAGCATACCGTAGACTTGAACCCGCCCTTTTGTAGGCCTTGTTGTTGAAGGTCAGCTCCACCCCCTGGTGATCCACGCAGCACACCTGTGTAGCAGTCCGTGTGAAGGGAAACTACACGTCCCAGAATCCTTCATGTACAGGACACCGGGAAAGTTGCTTGCGGGGGGTTATGATGCAAATATTCACACCATCCAGCTAAAAGGTGCGGGAAGCCACAGTGTGTCCAACACGCCTTGTTGTGTCAGCTGGAAAGTCCTGAACAAGGCCTCCTCTGCTCCCCAGTGACGCTTCAGCCTCAGGTACCGGGGGTAAAATAACAGGGACTGCTGCCCAGCGCGAGGTGGAATACCTTGCAACTGTTAATGTTCGTCCCTGATATATATATATATATATATATATCAGGAGCAGCACATTTTTCCATGTTGTCCTCTGTCGAGTATATCTCTGTATATATATACTAGCAGCCCGTCCCGACATTGTCCGGGTATGAATTGCTGCCGGCCAGTAGTATATTGTTTTGTAGGATTTCGTTTTGATAGCATTTCTTAACTGTGACAAGCCTGTGAAACACTCCGATTCACAGTGCACTGCTAATGCACTTAGGAGTGCGCGTTCAGTAGTGTGTGAACTCGAGTTTCCCTACTTTATTTTTCCTTGCAATATTATATAGCGCAAACTCGACAACATGGCATGAGCACAATTTACATTACAGAAGAACACATTCATTTGTGGTAGGCACGGGGAGACAAAGCGATTTGCCTGGAATCACAGGATGTTGAACTGATGCCGAGATTCGAACATAGCTCCCCAGCTCTAAAGTTCGCAATTCTAGAACTTGTGGCGAAAGGTGTGTCTAAAAGTGTATGTTGGTGCTGGCCATCAATGAGAGAGACCTGTGCATTTTTTAAATCAGTGGTGAAAAAATATGAGTATGTTGCTGGAGATGTAGGCCGCCGTGCCACCAATGTACTTACCAGGGGAGGGTAAACACCCATTATTCTGCAACTTTCTTTCCACATACCATCACTCCGCATATTTTCATTACGAAAGTACAATGACTCGGCAATGCCATTATAACGCATAGCATTACATTTTATATGCTTTTACCACGCATACATTTACAATGAAATTCGTTGTAAATGCATGAATGGTAAAAGCATGTTTTTTTTAAAAAATGTTTTGATAAGGTAAGTATGGGTATAGGGGTATATGTTTTGGGGTACTGAAGTATATGTTTTGGGGTGTTTGGGTATTTTAGGGGTTCAGATATAGTTTGGGGTTTTGGGGTACAGGGGTATTTTTAGGGTTCAGGGGTAGGTTGGGTTTTTGGGTATATGGGAATTTTAAGGGTTCAGGGCTAGGTTTGGGTTTTGGGGTACAGGGGTATTTTTAGGGTTCAGGGCTAGGTTTGGGTTTTGGGGTACAGGGGTATTTTAGGGTTCAGGGGTATGTTTGGGTTTTGGGGTAAATCATAAATCGTAAATAATACATTCTTATATAGCGCCTTTCACCGTAAGGTCTCAACGCGCTTGCTTTAGGAACCTGTCCTGGCTTTTCCCGGCTAGATAACCCCTACTGGGCATCCCCAAGGTGAAAGCCAGGCATCCCATCGCAGTGGGGCCGTAGTGGAGATTAGGCAAGCTATTGCCCAGAGTTGCAGAGTGCGAACCCATGATTGTAGTAGGCACCGAGGCGAGAATTATCGAGTCTGTGGACATTTTGAGCTCAAGACCCTGCCGCGTCGGGGATTGAACCCTGGTCCCGGGTCTGACCTCTGCGTCCGGGTCGGCCTCCTTTAACCGGTGAGCCACACTTCTCCACAGGGTACAGGGGTATTTTTAGGGTTCAGGGGTAAGTTTGGGTTTTGAGGTACAGGGGTATTTATAGGGTTCAGGTTTAGGTTTGGGTTTTGGGGTACAGGGATATTTTTAGGGTTTAGGGATAGGTTTGGGTTTTGGGGTACAGGGTATATTTAAGGGGTTAAGATGGGTTAGTGTTTAAGGGTGTTGGGATATTTTAAGGAGTAAGGGTGGGTTATGATTATGGGGTGCAGGGGTATTTGAAGGGAGCAGGGTGGGCACCCAGAGCTGGAATGTACAGAACCTGGGAAGAAAAAACAATGAAATATTGGGCACAACGCTCGCTTTTTTGTCCGTAATCCCCCGCCCCGCAAACGCCCACGCCCCCAGCACACGCCCACAGCACACGATATGAGACATAGCATGAAGGGCAGAACATACCACACGCCCCCAGCATTTGTCACGCCCCCAGCACACGCCCACAGCACAACCCAGACACGCCCACAAGGGACTACTTTGCTGGCATGGTTCTATTACCTTTTAAATGTTTATGGTGGGCGTCTGCATAGCCTATGTCCTTCCGCTGCAACTGCCCTTTCCAACGCTGTATTGGGTGTTGTGATTGGTGCTGTGGTTCCTCAGATTACCCGGTTTGGACTCTCTCTTTATTATATTAGTATAGATTATGTTTTGTTTGTGGCCCAATGGTTGCCCCCATAAAATTCCCTTTTAGAGGTACCACTGCACTCTGCTGACTTTTGGCTAAGTTTACGCTATACAATTAACACACACATACAGAAAACAACGAGGATTGAAACTGTTTTACTGCAGCTGCACAAAGCAAACTATATTTCTGGTTTAATTTCACCTCAGAAATAAAAATTCCCATTAGAGAAGCTGTAGCCTAGACAGCAGCCATGCAGCGCCCTATCAGAGAGAGCACAAGGAACAGGCCAGGTAAAGCCCACCACAGATGGAATCATTGGCACATCTGCACAAAGCTCATTGTGGATGGAACACAGGGCATAACTCGTATAATACACGCAGGAGATAAAACACGATTTATTCAAGACAGATGCTTGCTTCTCAAAGCCAGCACCCACACTGTGGCATCGACATCCACTGGGAATCAGATTTATAGATCCACGACTTCATTGATGTGGGCTAAACGTAAAAAAAGACATCAGTGGGCATTGCGTGCGTTCTCAAACAGTTACAGCAAGCATATCTCATCTAAATGGGTAACTATAAATCGACTTGTAATTAATCCCATTAGCAAGCACTTGCTTTAATCCGGAAGACTGCAGTTAGAACAGTAATTTAATTCAACCCTAAAATATGTGGGAAGCGAGTTTTTCTGGATTTAGGCATTCAATGCAGCAGGCGGGGCTGGGATAGATAAGAGCGGTGAGGGGGGGGGAGGCATAAGTCAACAGACAATGGGATAGGGAAAATAAAATAAATAAATAAAACCACTTACCTTACACTCGCCTCATTGCTTTTTTGTAGGGAGATATTATTTTTTTTGGCAATGTATAATTTGGAGGTCATATTTTTACCACAGAAGGTTTCGCAGTCGAGGTTTTGCATGGAACCGAGCATGGGCCATTCTCTCCCCATTGCCGTCTGCGGTGCTAACCAAGGTGCACAAAAACCAGCACCGGTGGCATCTATGTGTGCACATAGCAAGTGATGCCACCTACTATGCTCAAAAAATTCTGTAAAAAGCATAGCAGTGGCAGCCACCACAAAACTCCACTGGGGTCAGGGGTAAGAGAGAGATAATGAAAAAAAAAAAACATACCTGTCTTGTCGCCGGCAAATTGGTGCTCCTCTTCACTCCTGATGGTGTCCCAGTAAGCCCTGGGACACCAGCACAGGCTCACCACCCAATCTAGATGCTGCTCTTATAGCATGAGAGAAGCTCCAGGATTGGTCTAAGTGGCCTAGTTTGCCACTCAGACACTGCCATAGTGCCTGTGTGTTTTCTTCAACCTGGCTGTGTCGATAACGGCCGGCCAAACTGACATGCACACTTTACAGTGCACACTACCCCCTCCTCCCTGCCATGCCACGCCCGGCCTGGCTAAGTCAGCGGAAAAGAAAAAGATAATATTGTTATATTATCATTTTATTTTCCACTGACTGACTCAGTGGGGCGACGCTCCTCCGTTTTTACGGAGGAGCTGCCCCTGATGCACAGGTCTGCTAATTTCCCCTCCTGTGTCTGGCATGTGATACTGCCTAGCATGTGCAGACCATGATTGCACAGGCCATGTAACACAACACAAAGCCAGCAAGGCTCCACCCAGGGCTTCTCCAGCTTAGGGCCGCTACAGGTGGGGCAGTGCCCTATTTGTAGGCCAACCTACAACTTTGTGAATGATTCCAATTTAGATTAACTTTTGATGGACCCATTTCATATCTTTGAAAGGCTGGCCTAGATCCGGTTGTCATGACTACGATGAACACCGCTATTGGACTACACCTTAAGATCACTGGAACGCCATCCTTATCACCCTGCTGCTTTCAGAGGTAGCACAAGCCACAGACCCTTAAGACCATGCTTCTGTGTTGTTTTGATTCTCACTGCTGCACAGCCCAACTGTGTGAGTCAAGAATGACTTTAAATATTCATACTTAAAGCTCTAGAGCCATAAATCCTGGCCGACTTTCAGCAGGCTGTCACTGCAACAAGGGAACCTGGTAACAAGTCTCAGAACAGACCAGCTGACATATGCGAATCACTATAACTGTCATACAAACAAACACAAACATAAACACAAAGATCCTGATCTACACAGCGCATTCTGCAGATACACCCATCAAACAGTCTTACACATCCACCCACATGGACAAACAAATCCTAACAATCAACATGCACTTTAATGCCCTAACAGGCAACGTGCACATGTACACATTCCCACTCATATGTACACTGAGTGAAAGGTGCATAGAAAGACCCACTAACTCTCCAAAACACGAAACAATTCAGGATATATGCACATTACTTCCCTCGCACTTTTGCAGAGCATGGACATTCAGCCGAGACAGACCTTCCATACACTTGTGTCACCAGTGCTTAATTTGTGCTGGTGTTCCCAGGTGGTGGACACAGGCACTCATTTTTGGGAAACATAACTTCTTTTTTCATCAGAATTTGACCAAGCTCAAGAGAAAGAAAGGCCTAAGAAGAGAACTACGGGCCGTATTTACAAGGGGATAGCACCACCAGATCGTCACTGTTAGCAACGTTTTGGTGGCGGTATGCCCTTCTCCATATTTACAAAGTGGCATTAAGCCACTTTTTGTGGCTTAACGCCACCTTCTAAATAGGGCCACTTTACACGCATCACTTTGCATGAAAGGAGTGTGCAATGGGTGTTGCTGTGGGCATACCGCCTCAACACCCATTGGTTTTTTACACTGCCCTCTATGTACAAGAAGGTGTAAATGTGTTAGAATGGTGAAACGAGGAGTAATACTTTTATTTCTCCTCCTTTTTGCTTTTTCGTTTGCTGCATTCTGTCTTGGGTTGTGTCTGTGTGTAATCGAGTGAGGGGAAGTTTTGGAAGTTGATAGGTTGTCATTAGACTTGTTGGAGGAAGCGTAAGCTATTGCAGTGTCTCAGGTGGACAAACTAAGAATGCAAGCAGATTCAAAAGGGGGAACTGCTCTCATCCTGCTGAACCTTCTTTCCGTATGCAAGACTGTCCACCGCCAGACACTGCTGACCAGACTGCGGAGTGGGCATCTAAAGATAAGTCTTGTGTTCTCATTTAGAGTTTGTGGGACGAGATACTCAATCAAACATTTGGCAGATATCCAGTTCATCAAACATACAGTTCCCCCACTCAAGTTAGAGTGTAGGGAACTCCCATATTTTTTTATGGCAGGGCCTACGCTCTGGTATCTGTGCCTATTCACATATTAGTCTGCTAGTTTTATCACCTCAGGATAACTGCACTTTTTAGGGCGGGTGTCATACATACTTTCATCCTGTTTTTGAACTGCCAGGGAAGGCCTGCTGGTACTGAACAGAAAACCAAAGAAATGACTCCTCCAGGCTAAGAGAGATTTTCCAGCTTTTCTGGATCATTACTTTTTTTGTGGAAACTGTGCCAAACTGGCGCTTTCAGCATGGGCCCATTCAACGAAGTTTGAGTGCTTTCTACGAACCCGTCGGAATTGCAGCTCTGCAGAAGGCACAAAGATTTTCACTTGCCTAGTGGAGATCTCCAAGTATGGTGGTCAGTCGTCCGCCAGGGCAGTGTAGTAAATACCTCAGCTGACAGACCAGTAATCAAGCTCTACATAAGGGCCATAGGGTGTAGGCTCCACCATGGGAAATAGGGAAACATCCTTTACGACGCAACTTTTACCACGCAGTGCCTTTACAACGCAGGTTTTTCAACGCAAGGCATTACAACGAATTGCGCTGGGGGGCGCTCTGGGATAGGTAATAGTTTAATTTACTATCCAACACCTTCCCTACTATCCACGGGGACTGGAGTTGGAATAGTAAATTAAACTATTCACTCTCCAGCACCCCCCAACGCAAGTCGTTGTAACGACTTGCGTTGAAAAACCTGCGTTGTAAAAGCATGCGTGGTAAAAGCATGCGTTGTAACAACGTACATCCTGGGAAATATATTTGTTTCCCCAGCTAAACAGAAAGAATATCCCCATATTTTTGAAGGAGTCCCCCACCTGCTAAGCTCTGAATGAGGGCCTCACACTGAATTTCTCCTTCCTATCCACCAGGAATCACATCACCGCCACACAACTTTGAATTCTACCCCCTGATTATCAAAGCCTTCCTTGTTCTAACCAAGCAGATGACACCCAGTTCATCCTCAAGTTCAAGAACCTCACCCACACATGACATCCAGGTTGAAGCCATGCATAGTCATGAATGGAGATAGGAGACTGCATGAGTGCCAACCATATTAAACCAAACCCTGAGAAAACTGAAATTCTCAGATATGGAAACTGGCCTCTGCCACAAAAGAATTTAGCCTATCCTAATTAATTTGGGGAAGCAAATCCTTCAACAAAAACTGCACAAAGATTACCTAGATTCAAATCATATTCTGATCTCAAAAAATAAACACAGACTTGAAATTCTCTACCAAAATAGTTAGATATCTCAGGTAACCACGAATCATCCTTAAGTAAATATAACTTGCGCCCTCACAATGCACTGATTATCCCACATATCAGTGATCACATCACACATGACATCTTATACAACCTCATTGATAATATCACTGCAACATTTGCAATAAAAATATTGATTAGAAAACTGTTTGGCGGGGGCATGGGTCTGAGTTACCAAGTGGTTGAGCTAGGGTTATTTTAGCTGGGTAATCCCATTACCCTGACTAGAGCGAGGGTCCCTACCTGGACAGGGTGAAAATCACTGCCAACTAGAGACCCTGTTTTCTAACAGTCAAATACAGCAAATAATTGTAGATTGCCTTCTGTCCACAGCAGGGTTGTTTTCCACCAAGGGGTTCCAGACAGACTTGTTTTAGAATGCAGGCAGGCAACAATGTTTGTTACCAGCAGTCAGGGAATTGCTGATTCAATCTCAGCATTCCGGATTGCTAACTGGAGTTGAAATGTTCAGAACTCGAGTATGTGGTAACATGAAACCCATTGTCAACAGGGAATAAAAGAAACATGGCCGAAGGGATTGAGAAGAGAAGCGTTACAGATTTAACAATGTTTTGACAATAAATTACGTCACAATCCGAAATCAGAAAATTTTGGAGTCGAGTTTTTATTAGATTTTTCACATAAAAAATAGGCTTCTGCTGATGTCTGATAAATACTGAAATAATAATGTATTTAATACCTCCCCTGCAAATTGGTAGAATATTTTACACAGATGAACAAAAAATAAAATGATCCAGCCAGATCCTCTTCATTGTTGAGCTATCATTGAGAAATGATGGCGCCAGATCCGGGATTTGGACCAGCTCCAGTGAAATAAAGAATTGGATATTTATCAGGAAAAGACTGAAAATTCCGTACTATGCCTTACAGGCTCCATTCTGGGACTCTCCTGGGACCCCGGAATGCCTACAAGACCAACTTTGCAATCCACTCAAACTGGCCGGGATTGGTCTTTGGGGAGACCTGCAAAAACATTAAAAGTTATTAAGTTGGGAGTCGCTAACCAGTCTAGCTCGAGGGACACTGTCAAGGTTTAAGTTCTATCAGTTATCCGCTTGGTGGGCAACACGGGACCTGGGGCAAGGATAAATCCAACTGGAAATTTGATTTAGTATCTAGAACAGGCATCTGGAAAAGGGAAGTTTCCTTTTGGTACTGGGCCCTTTTGGAAGTTGGAGAAGAGATGGAATTGGAAGTTATAAGACTCTGGGGCGATGAATTTAAAAGTAGTGAACAGGAAATGCCTAAATTATGGTTTGATTCTTTTACTATGTTGCAGGCAGTAGTTAAACCAGCTGCTCTTAAGAGGAACCACCTATTTACAGCGTATAGAGTCTATTGGTCCCCCAAAAAACTATCTAAAGCGACTGGGAAGATCCTCTTCATTATTGAGCTATCATTGAGAAATGATGGTGCCAGCCCCAGTGAAATATGCTGAATGTGACCCAGTGTCGGGACTAATTCAGTAGCACCCGCACATTGTATTCTTTCCATTCTGAGCAGCAATCTGCAGGCCATGAGGGGCTTTCTTATTTACACTTACAGCTGGCCCTATACAAAGGCCTCATTTAAAGGATCATCAGACATCTTTTGCTGGAGTATCACACTGACTGAGAGCTATCTGGAGTCTAACATATAAATGTCAATACAATGGATTGGGAAATAAAGGCCCACAGCTAGCTACTTCACAAGTACTTAACCCCTTCCCTGCTGGCCGGTTTCCGCCCCCGTGCGGTAAACAAACGAACAGGGGCGGGCCATGACGAACCCCAGCCGTCATCAGCACACGAGCACCGTAGTGCATGACGGCTGGGGTTCGTCACCAGCATGGAAGGGGTTAAGAGAAGCTATCATTTAGAGGCAGATTTTTGAGTCTGCTCAATCCCCTGTAGGTATGAGATATGCATGTTCTGTAAGAATGACACACATGTCTGTCTGTATGAGTAATTACACTAATAACGATTTTAATAGCACTAATTATTTTTATATTTAATTTCTTTTATAGCACTACTCATTCCATTATAGGGCATCAAAGTGCTTTACATCGCACACATAATAGAAAGTAAATAAATCATGAAATCGTGCAAATGAATGTACAGAAAATATTATTGAAGATGATGAGGTTTTCTCTGTGTAAGAGTCACATATTGTCAACACTGGTAGGCATTATACATTAAGAATGCATTGTCTGGAGAAACACAAAGTAATGATTTAAAACACAACACAATAGTTGAGTTGTCTGTACCAATAATACTTCATCACTACCCAATGAAATATTTGAGAAACCTTAGAATAACGAAAGACTGAGGAAAAATAATGTGGTTCTAAACCCATGCCTTGAAATTTGCAAGCAGAATCTTGGTGTCAGTTTATAGCTCACTGTGCTATTTTATAAGAACTGAACTTCATGAAATGCAAGTAGCAAAATGACCTCTTAGCAATCCCCACAGAGCTATCTACATAATACACAAATATGTAATCTCAATGTACACAATATGCTTTGCAGCAGGCACTGTAACCCTCTAGGCTACTTTATGTGACAAAAATGAGACTAGATAAAGCACTGAGCTCTCCAGCAAATAAATTAAACACCAAGTTATCTTGTTGTTATTATCATCTTCTGAAAATTGCTGGGCACACAAAGATCTCTGCAGCAGGTGCCTTATTCACTATAATATATTTAATAATGCAATCCCTTTGTCACCAACTAAGTATTTCAGAACAGATTTACTGTCACATTTGTGCTTGCTGCCAATTTCTCTGCAGCAGTTTTTGTTTTAAATAATCATAGAATTTGACTGTTAGACTCTGCTTTTCATGACTCCGCCCGCATGACTCCAACTCCTTTCCACTGCAAGACATTAGCCCCTAATGTATGGGTGCAAGGATTAAATTGTTTCTACTTCCTTTTAGGTATTGACCTCCCATAATTTAGACTCCGCAGACCTCTAAGTCCCTAAGTACTGCTGGTATTGGCATTATTGCTCAAACAAGGATCTTGCTGGAGTGCCAGTCACTCGGTTGCACTATTGATAGGGCACACGTTTCGTAAGTTCTGTATTACTTGTTCGATACTGATTGCAATCGAGTCTTACCACCTGTGATAAGTGGATGTTGACTGGTTGCCCGTCTACCAGAAACAGAGTACTGGTGTCCCAACACATATTGCAGGAGGCACCCGATGTGACCTCCATAGATGCCGCTCTCTTGCCTTCCTAGCTTGAGGGTCAAGTATGCATTCAGCCAAGCTCAGTCACAGCCTGTGCAGGTGAGGGCGTTGGTGCAGTGGGGCTGACTGGGGCGGGGGGAATTTCAATGGATGACGACGAAGGAAAATTAATTTTTTATTTAATTTTCCCTCGTCATTGTCCGTTGAAATCCCCCTCCCAGCCCGCCCCACTGCTCATACCTGCACAGGCTGTGGCTGGCCAAGCGCCTCGTTCACACTCACTCCAATGGTGCCTCTTTGGAATGAATGATCTAGAAATGCCTGCACAACCACAACAGGAAGGCCTTGTTGCACCAGCTCCGCCCTTGCTAGGGAGACGCTTCCTACCTTTGGCACTGCCTTTGCTACTGGCCTCCTGAGTCACGAAGGCAAGAGCAGGTAGAGAATGTAAACAAAGCTCTGTAATTCCCACAGCTTGCCCTTTAAATAGCAGCAAATAAGAGACTGTTGAAGGGCAAAGGATGGGACAATGGGTCAACCCACTGATGTCCTCACTTGTCACAGGGTGTCTGATGCCATGTGCATTTGCTCTAATTCTACCATTTTGTTCAGTTCTTGTCCATGGTCTTCCCTTTTCCTCTAATCACAAACACTTCTTGTGACTGCACCAGACGACTGCTGCCAGTGGGGTCAGATCTTGGCTTTGGCAGGCAGGACGAAAGTCATCAATCGAGGTGGTGTGGATGACTAAACACAGTGGCTCAGTTAAGATTTGTGATCTGTAGCTGAGATCTAGAATCAGTCATGGCCCGTGCAGGTATGAGCGGTACGACGGTGGGGCAGGGTTGGGGGGTTGGAGTGGATGAGGGAAAATTAATTATTTATTTAATTTTCCCTCGTGGACTTCTGTTAAATCTCCCCCCCCCCCTCTCCCCGCCCCGCCCAACTCAGCCCCACCACTCTTAGCTGCACAGGCTGCTCCTGTCTAGAATCACAGGCACTGAAGCTGGCCCTAAGAAGCGCTGGCACTGTGACAAGGGGGGAAACCTAATGACCCTTGCCTTCTAGTCAACGTCGCCGAGATTTCTATCACTGTCACAAACTATTCCATTCACTCCTCAGCTTCCTCCTGCAGAGCTAAGTGCAGCAAAGTGACACAAAGTAAAGTTGACAGGACGAAAGAACAAACCCTTGAACATGAAAACACAACCATCGTGCGGCAGCGCATGTAAAGAACAAACACCCGCAAGACACAGGACTGGAGAGAGCACTGTCCCCTTCTACTCATCACCTCATCCCTTGGGAAGAGACACCTTTCACTTCCGCTAGAGTTAGAGTTATGGTGAGAAGAGGGCATGTATAAATGGGTGAAAAAAAAGAGAATTAAACAGACTTCGTGATCAACAAATACAGCGATCTAATTATCACAATGCATTAGGGCTCGACAGAGAACAAAAATCAAAGAATATTTAACAATGTTTGAACAACGTGGTATGTACTTAGGTTGCTTGTTACAGGAGCCTGGTGGAGGGCCTTAGCATCAGAGAACAATCATAGACATTCCTAGAAGCTGGAGGGAAAAAAATCTATAATGTAGACTTGAAACAAGACACAGCCAAGACTACAATGTAGACATCAAAGGAGATCAGGTACTGCGGCCATCACTTCTGTTTCCCATGCTGCCCCGCCTACTTACAAGGGGCTGGTTCAGAACGGAAGCAGTAATAGAATGGACAGCCGCCTGCATGCTCAAAATGGCCTCCGCTGCTATTGCGGGCTGGCAGCCATGCCCTCCACGCGTACTCAGGCGGTCCCAGCCCCTAGGCTCCATCTCAGATCATTTCAGTGTAAAGATGACAGCACATTCTGTAAACATAAGAAAAGACGGTTAACTCCTCCCTCCCCAGCGCGAACCCTATCCGAAGAGGCATGCACCATCTCAGGATCTGTGCAAGCCTCCTCCCCCGCCGCCCCCATTATGGCTGCAGGGACTGTCGTTGAGCCAATGCCCTTTACTACTCATGTCCCCTTCGCATGCTTCGCTCCAGTACCTTCATGTCCAGAACGGGGGCTCCTCAGTGACAATCCTGTGGTGGCCCTTAAAGCAATGTGTCAGCTGGAAGCGCTCGGTCATTCAAGCACTGGGAGCCGCTTCCAAGGGCAGCACTTGCCGTTTCTGCTCCATTTCCCCAGCAGAATAGCTCGCTTGATTTCTCTGTGTGTCTTCTTATCTCATGCTTTCTTTTACACTTGCATCCACCTCAATGGATGCTGTATTTTCCCTTTGCTTTTCTTCTGCTTCCTCAATTTATCATCTTAATTCATCTATTGTTTTCCTTCTCTTTCCCCTCATTGGGTGCTTCATGATGTCTCCAAAAGTCTTGTCTCCTTTTCTATCCTCTGTTAGATGTGGCCTCTTTTTCTAGGTGTCCTCTTGAGTCCCCCTGGTTTCTTGTATGGTATTGTACTGTGATCTGGCATTCATACAGCACCTCATATCCTGCTGTGGGGTACCGAAGGGCATTATCGGACCAGTAGCACGCATGGCTGTTAAACTGTTGTATTTGTTGTGATCCTACATAGAAATGGCCAGCTTCACAAAGATAAAATGAGGTGAAAGTCTAACTTTAAGACTTTCCGTATTCACAAAGGGAATTTACTACTCGTAAATGTATTGTATTGTAATTGCATTTATATAGTGCTTACTACCCCTAACAAGGCGTTGAAGCGCTTTTTCGGCGAGTAGCACACTACCCCAGAACCCATAAAGGATTAGTGTTGAATTAGTATAGTGAAATAATAAAGTAATTTGAGTGGTGCATAGATTAGTCAGTTATTTGGATTCAGAAGGATAGTGGGGGATAGAAGAGGGGAAAAAGGTTTGCATTTATATAGCGCTTGTTAACCCTGATGCGGTGTTGAGGCACTTTTTTCGGAGAGTAGCACGCTACTCCGGAATCTATAAAGGGGATAGTGGTGAATTAGTATAGTGAAATATTAAAGTAATTTGACTGGTGGATATTAGTCAGTTATTTGGATTGAGAAGGGTAGTGAGGAAAAAAAGGTTTGCATGCATATAGCGCTTGTTACCCCTCATGGGATCTTGAAGCGCTTTTTCAGTGAGTAGCACACTACTATTGAGCCCATAAAGTATTAGTGGTGAATTAGTATAGTGAAATATGAAATTTGAGAAGTGGACATGTTAGTATGTTATTTTGATTGAAAAGGATAGTGAAGAGATGCAAGAGGGAAGGATTTGGACATTTTTTCTGGTTTTTGAGGTCATAGCAGTAGGAGGAGGCTTGGGATGAGTAAAAAGGGAAGTGGAAGGGAAGTGTCAGAGAGAATAGTTTAGAAAGGCTTGTTTTGGGGATTGTTATAGTAAAAGAGGTGTCAGATGGTGCAAAGAGGGGTAGAGTAGTGGAGAGTCTAGAAAGGGCTATTTAGGGGATCATAGTAGTGGTTTGGGATTAATTAGAGAGTGGATGTAGATGACATAGTGATAGAGGTATAGGGTGATAAATAGGGTTGTGCATTGGAAAGAGTAGTAGAAAGAAGTTTGAGATGAGTCAGAGAGTTGAGGTAGAAGATATATTGAGAGAGGTATAGGGTGAGAAATAGGGTAGTGCGTTGGATATGCTGAATTAGAAGAAAGTAAATATATAGATCCATAGGTATTTGGAAAGTACATAGATGCATAAAGGAAGTAAGCATATGTAGAGTAAAGCTATTGAAAGAGGTAGAGGGTGAAAAATAAAGTAGTGCATTGAAAATTCTTTTTTGGGTAAATAGTTATAAATATATAGATCCAAGTACATGGAAGGTATATAGATGCATAACGAAAGTAAGTATATGTAGATTAAAGATGCAGTAGATAAACTCTGGTTTTCAAGTGTTGTACTTAAAAATATATAGTTCTTTTTAAACGTAGTTATTCTACATGTTTATACAAAGCAATACACATATATAGGGGGTAAAGAGTTTCATAGTTTAAATGTTTGAACAGAGAAGGATGTGCCACCCATGTTTTTTTTCTTGTACCATGGGATTTTGAGGCGAGGTGCCACTCCAGAGCGGAGGTTCCCCTTGGTGAATACCGAAAGTCGTAAAGTTAGACTTTTGTCTAATTTTACCTTTGTGAGTCATGCCTAAAGTTGTTTGATCTCATGCTTGAATGTCCAGAGAGGTGCTCGTATCTTGCGCACAGAGTCTAGCAGTGTTTTTGAGGCGGAAGTGCAATAGATAGGCACATAAATCAGGGCTTTAAGTGGGATGAAAAAACTGGGGTGGAGGTCCCTCAAAGGGGAGTTGCCAATGTAATTAGGGCGTGGCTTAAAAAGTAAGCTAAAATTTCTTGCTTAGCATATTGTGTCGTCCGAGAGGTAATTTGCTGCTTCTGTCATTGCATACAGATATATAATACAACAAGTAACATTACACCTACAACAAGCCAGCACCATTGGCTTTGTCAATGGTTGTTAGTTGCATAATATGAATAAGCAGCAACCATGGCTTTGCAGTATAGCATATTGAAAATGCTTCAGTTCTGAAATGATGAGGCTATGAAAGACCTACAACGAGTCTCTTCGAAGTTACATTACAGGCAGTGAAGGGTTGGTACTGCTGCAGAGTTGTTGCTTTTATCCATCCTGAGGGTGAGGGCAAAAATGGAGAGCCCGATAGGGACTCGACTTAGCACCAGCTTTTTTAGAACTTTTTTTTAGAGTTGCCGTTGCTACCCAAAGGCAGGACCCAAACCACTTACAGCGCTGACGTAAATTGTAATCGTAATCAACTGGTGGCAATTATTTAACATGCAGCCTTGGTTCAGGTTTCATTGTTTCTATTACGCTTTTCATTTCGATCATATCTCATAGTGACAGAAGCAATCTGGTCAACCACCAGGGCTTTAAGTGGGCCGGGTCCTGACGGTGCTCAGCACCTGCCGTTCTAAAATGCAGGTGCTGAGACGGGTTCCTAACAGGCTATCCCTTTTTGCCCTCCCCATCAGGGTGAAAAACAAATCTTAACTGAGCAGCAGCACCACTCTTCACTGCCCTTGATGTGACTTTTTAAAGTTCTTTCACAGTCTCATCATTTCAGAATTTAAAATTGTTCATATAATATACAACAAAGCCATAGGAGTTGCTTATGCGAGTAACAACCGTTGACAAAGCCAATAGTCTTGGCTTGTTGTAGGTGTAATGTTACTTGTATTATATATGTGAATTCAATGACAGAAGCAGCAAAATTCCAGTCGGGCGGCACACTGTGCTAAGCATAAATGTTTCGCTCATGTGTTTTTAAACCACGCCCTTAAGTACATTGACCACGCCCATTTGGGAGACCCCCCTAGTTTTTTCATCCCATTTAAACCCTGTCAACCACTCTGTAAAATTAAAGGAGTCTGGATGTAGAGCTGTTTCATACAAAAGAGGTCGATGTTTAAAGCCATGGCCATTACTTAGAGGAACACACCACAATCAAGGTTCAGTAATGTTGCAATAAATATGCGACAGTGTATCCCTAGACATGTTTCAAGATCTGCCTTTTTGCTTGATATACCTCAGATCTCCCACTCCCGAGTGGGAGGTCAGCCCTCCCCTTCATTGCCCCTAAGATGTCATACTCACTATGTCTTTTTATTCTGAAGCAAATCATATGACATTTCTTAAGGGCTTCAAAAATTGTCTTTTCCATTAATTGGTTTCTTTCCTGTGTATAGCACCGGAAACCCTTTCTAGGGTAAACAATCACGCTTAACAAATATTCAATCAGCAACATCATCATCATTATGATTTCCCATTCCTTTGGCAAGACCCACATCTCATCCCCTTTCTCGCACCCTGCTCTTTGTAAAATCTGAAATACCTGCTTACTATTGTCTTTGCCTACTTTCCCTTTTCATCTTCTTTCATCTTGCCCTTTGTGTTCTTTTTGCATCTTCTTTCAATTTTTGTTCTTCATCCTCTGCTCCTCGTTTATCTGGCCTCGCATTAGTTTATCTGTTTGTATATAGCGCCAACTTTACCCGAAGTGCTTTATAATAGTACCAGTTGCATTACATAAGGACTTCAGAGTACGTGAGCTACATAAAATATACAAGATAAACTCTAAATTTACATAAGAATGGTGGTAAGTACATACGTCTACTACAGATACGAGTGGTTAGAGTTACTTTTATGCAAGCTGCAAATTCACTCAAGGTTACATTTCAAGAAAAGTTGAAGCGATTAGGGTTGGAAAAATATATATTACATATTTACACAGCAACCTACAACCTATGGCACCTGCACAACTAGCAGTCATCCTGGTATTTAATCAGACATATTCCTAAAATCTTGAAAATCCAAGGTAGGGGCTTTGCATTGTGTTCCTAAAGATTGATGTCATCACTGGTCCTTGGGACCTGAGGGCAAGCCAGCATTCAGGATGCATTCCTGGGGCAGAGATAATGGAGTTTGCTTTTCCTTTTATCCCTTTAATTTTGTAATTAACTGGTCGATGGCAGCTCCAGAGCATCCCAACAGGCGACACACACATTCAAAAAGGGCTCTCGCAGTCTATGCCGCTGGCCACCATCAGAAGTCCCCAGAAGTCGGCTTTGATGTGGAACCGCTGTGATGAAATGGCTCAGCTTGTACCTGGCAAAGAATTAACCTGCCCCGTCACGGAAGCAATTACCGCTCAGCGACAACTCACCGTTTCGCGAAGCTGGATCGTAAATATTTAACGCATTACCGCTCCAAGTCAGCAAACAGCAGCACAGGGACAGTACAATTGGATACTTCATCTCTCTTAGATTGGGACTGCGTATATGAGATGACTCGCCCCTAGCGGTGAGCTACGCAGGTATAAATCAATGTGGAAGGTCGTATGGCTGCCCTGAAGGTTCAAGTCCGAGACATCTAAAATTGGAACTTAGACCTTCTGGAGCAGCCTGCACCCCAGGCTCTCACAGCAATTCTAAGGCAAAACACACTGTAGCTGTGAGATTTAAAGCTAAGGCATGCAAGGGATCGGACTTTCAATTTCTTTTGAATACTTTCACAGAAGTGATTTTCAATTCCCATAATGGTTTAAAACTGTGGGTCTGCTTATTTTAAAAGGGTGAGCCAATAAGCAAAATCAGAGACTTCAGACCATACAGAACGCCGGAGCCAAACTCATCCTCTGACTTTCCTGACTAACCAACATCACACGTCACCTCAGGAAAGTCCACTGGCTCCCTGTACAGAAGAGATTCCAGTTCAAGCTGCTGACCCACCCACACAAGGCTGTACACAACCAAGGACCCCCCTCCACTTTCACTTACCCATACTACCCGCATCCATCGAAGCAGAAGTTGAGGACACTACTTCTCTCACATCCCAACAAAGACCTGGAAAAGCCTCCATACGCACCTCCGGACCATCACCTCACTTCCGGAATTCCGAATGGTTCTCAAGACCTGGTAGTTTGAATAAGCCTCCGGGGCCTACAAGCGCCTGGATACCCCATTGGGCGATTAGCTGCGCTTTATAAATCCTGATTGATTGATTGATAATGGAAGAAGTTAGTTTCCTGTATGCATCTAAAATTGTGATAAACAAAGGGAGAGGGAGGGTATTATAAATTGGGTAATACTCCTAATCCCCTAGGAGTATCCCCAGGACACAGAGTCCTAGTGATTACAAGAGGCGGGAGAATGATGCGATAAAGAAAGAAGTCTTTCTTTATATATAAACCCCTCACTCACTAACCTGGTTGGTTACATGCTTCATCATCGGGGTCCACCTGAGTGACCGAGTGTCACTGAGGTGTGCTGCGACACCTGCAACTGCAGCGGAGCTGGGGTTTTTGTGAGTTGTGACAGGAGTGATTTAGGGAAAAGACGGTTTTATAAAGGTGTTCAACATGTACTCTTAGGCAATTTTATTCTAGAGTCATGTGGCACGGTTAAAAGATATAAGTGGGATACTTATGCTGGCATAATGTGACCAGAAAGTATCAGTGTTATGTGAATATGGTCATAGAGGCAGCAGCTGGCAACCAGAGATCAGCAGGTAAGTCTTCTTTTTTTTCTGTTTACTGTTCTTTACCAGCCGCCACTGCTATGTGATATCAAATGGACAATAATAGCAGGGTTCTGTTACCCTTCTATAGTTTTATGATTTGGGTGGCGTACCCACATCATCTGCATCTAGTTTCAATAGCAATGCAGGTGAGGATGAATCATAACAGCCCCATGCACCTCCCATCACCCTCCGCCCATCAGGCACCCTACTTCTCAATAAGAATATCTGGCATCCTACCACCCTCCCATACCACTGTGAGCATTATACCCCCAACAAATATTAACCAATCATACCTGGTGTTCTGTCACCCACACTCCGCCCCTTACCACCCAAATTTGCAAAAACTGGTGTCCTGCCAATCTCCAAGGCCACCCTTCAATTAACCCTCCCACATTCAAAAATATAAAAATGATGCAGTGTCTCCTGCCACCGACCCCTGCTGTCCTCTGTGCCTCTCCTCCGATTGGACTCCAATTAGGTGTTCTCTGCTGCCCATCAGAGCAGATAGCCAGCATCACACTGCCAGGAACTCTGAGAGACCCGTCAGAGCAGCTTGGAATTAATTCATGACTTGGAAACAGAGGGAAAACATGTCGTTTCCCGCTGCTGTTATGCAAAAGCAGTGAAGAACCAGATTTAGAATCTGATATTGACACTAGTGGCTCTCAAAGATAGCTATATAGAGAAACAAATTTGCAAAATATTTGAAGGACTGGTCTATGGAGTGCAAAAAAGCCACAGGACTCTAGCATCCACACCAATATGAGTCACGATGAGGAGATTATATCAGATAAATAAATGTCTTTATTTTCTTTTATGTTGTTAAGTTAGATCAAGCAATATATGTGGTTTGGGGATTTACAGAGGGCCTTTGACATGGTGTTATACAGAAGGCTTATACGCTGGATAAAACAGTCCTTTTCTGACCAACAGAGTGATGAACTGGGCTAAGAATTGATTAAATGCTGGAAGAATTTCTTCTGTTTGTTAGCTTGGCCCTTGAGGCATCAAGTAACCAACTTAAACTGAGGCGAGATGATAAATTGGCAAGTTTGGACCGCGAGGAAGTGGAGCACGGAGTGTCACCTCAAAATCCATCTGGTCCTGATTCGATGAGGCATATGTTTTAGATCCCCCACTATTAAATTCATCTTTCCAGGGAGGGAGGAAGGAAAGCCAGAGTAAAACTTTGAAGCAATGGAGTTATGCGAATACAAGATCCTGGTAATGTCTGGATCCATGATGGGCTCAGAGCCCAAGAAATTGCCACAGATTCCAATGATAGTCCTTTTCTTTGACCAGTGCCTCATCATGCTGGTATTTTCCCTTGTGCTTCAAGTGGCAAGAGAATGAGATCTCACCAAAGCAACGGAGAGACAGGCATCCTCCACACCCACCCCAGAAACATGGCTTCTCACTATCCTACTTGACATCCTTGTTCTTAGCAGCTTAATTGCAGGGGCCGAGGTGGAATCAATAGTTGGATGGGCTTTGTAAGGTTGAGCTTGCAACAAGGATGCTTAAAGGAGGAGCTTCCATCTCCTTCCCTGGGTAACCAGCTGTTGGAACCGGCAATTTCTGGTTGGCTGAAGGAATGCCGCCAGCATGGAAGAACCTACAACTCCTGTCAAGGGGGTGATTACACTCGCTGTATAACCTGTGCTCACCCTTGTATACCTTGGCACTGAGCTCCTTGGCTGAAGGGATGCCCCCAGCCTGGCAGAACCAACCTCTCATGTCAAGGGCAGGTGATTACACTTGTTGTAGAACCTGTGCTCACCCTTTTGTAGCTTGGCACTGAGCAGCCAGGCTTTCCTCAGAAGGAATATGCAAAGCAAACGCACAGCAGCCATGCGATAAATACACTGAGCATCACAAAGAGACTTCACACAGGATTTATGTAAATAACATTTATATTCAACACACATATTCAATCATTATAACATGAACATCATATACATTTGGCATAAAAAAACATTTGGAAATATTGCTAGCAGTACTAGGCCCACTCGTATTGTTATGATATCACTCGCATGCACACTGTGGACATTTCCTAATCTAACCCCCTCCCTAGAGAGAGAGAGAGCCTCTCCATTGGTGTGACTCGCTGTCCATCCCTCGCCCACTCTAGCAATTCTGATAATACAGCCCTGCACTATTTTAAGGTACACCCTGGGTACCAACGATATAAAAAATCTGCACATACATGAAACAAGAACACTTTTTAGCAACACCTCGGGCCAGAGCCAAGTGGGTAAACTCAATGTCAAATGTATTGTGCTTTTGGGATTAAATCAATGTATAATGCAGCACCGTTGGCCAGTGTCGTGGATCACATGCAGTCCGCAGACTCTCACCTCCACTCACACACACTCATTTCACACTGCTATACAGTGCAACAGGTATCAGCCCAGTCCATACTGAATGCTCTTACACATATACTTACTCGGCATTCTAATATGGTGCCACTGGTACCCAGCAAGTCAATGGATCACACCCTGCAGACTCCGTGGTCCCAGCCTCCCTCCACCCTCTAGTTCACCCTGATTGTACTATCCTCCTGGATGGAAGATGACCAGCCCTGTCTCCCGGATACTAGGCTGCACACAGCTGGAGTCACTTATTTTGGGTCCTCGGCAAGCCAGTGAGGATATGTAGCAAGTTTTAATTAGGAAGTAGACAGAAACAAGGGGAGTTTAGCCACATGGGAAGTTCGCCCACTGGGTTCAAAACACAGTGGAGCCACGCAGTCTCTTGACTTGCTTCCGAACTGTCTCGGAAGCGTTCCTTTAACTCAGTCAATCTCCCTCACTACTACCTGGCGCCAAGATGTCTTTGGGAGGGGCCAGGTGTGGAGATGGCAGTTGATCCACGGCGATGAGGGTCAAAAAGAACAAGCATTAGAAATGCAATAGGTCTCGCATTAGAAAAGTTGGAGCTATTGGTCTTGTAAATGACAAATATTTCATTTATTTGTTGGTTTTTGAAATAGCTAAATTGATAGCTTTGTCATTTACAACGCCAATAGTTATAACTTTCGCGAATGTGACACCTATAGCATTTGGAATGCAACATGTTTTGTATTTACGTGGCATAGATGGCAGCTGTGGTCGTTAGGGCACATCTCTAGAGAGCAGGAGAGTGCAGCAGGGGAGAGAAGCACAGCAATGCAATAGGTCTCGCATTAGGAAAGTTTGAGCTATTGGTATTGTAAAGGACACATTTTTCATTTATGTGCTTGTTTTGAAAATTGCGAAATTAATAGCTTTGTTATTTACAATGCCAATAGTTTTATCTTTCGCAAATGTGACACCTATTGCAACACAATATGTGTTGTAGCACTGAGTGGTGTGAGGGTGAGTGGGGGTGTGAGGGTGAGTGAGGGTGAGGGTGTGTGTGGGTGAGGGTGTGTGAGGGTGAGTGAGGGTGTGTGAGGTGGTGAGGGTGAGGGTTAGGGGGGGTGAGGGTGAGAGGGTGACTGAGTGTGTGTGAGGGTAAGGGGATGAGGGTAAGGGTGTGTGAGGGAGAGGGGGTGATGGTGAGAGGGTGCGAGGGTGAGGGTGGGTGAGGGTGTGTGAGGGTGTGTGAGGGTGTGAGGGTGAGTGAGGGTGAGGGTGTGTGAGGGTGAGGGTGTGTGAGGGTGAGTGAGGGTGTGTGAGGTGGTGAGGGTGAGGGTTAGGGGGTGTGAGGGTGAGGGTGAGAGGGTGACTGAGTGTGTGTGAGGGTAAGAGGATGAGGGTAAGGGTGTGTGAGGGAGAGGGGGTGATGGTGAGAGGGTGCGAGGGTGGGTGAGGGTGTGTGAGGGTGTGTGAGGGTGAGGGGGTGTGAGGCTGAGTGAGGGTGAGAGGGTTGTGAGGGGGTGTGAGTGTGAGTGAGGGTGTGTGAGGATGAGTGAGGGTGTGTGAGTGTGGGTGAGGGTGTGTGGGATTGAGGGGGATGAGGGTGAGGAGGTGTGAGGGTGAGAAGGTGTGAGGGTGATGGGGTGAGGGTGTGAGAGGATGTGAGGGTGAGTGAGGGTGAGATGGTGTGAGGGTGAGATGGTGCAAGGGTTAGGTACAGACAAACACTCAGGATGGCTCCCCGAAGCCATGGGTCCCTTACCTGCTCTGGACACGGCGCTTTGGGTGACTGCTCTGATCATCAATGGCAGTTGCTACAGATAACAGCTCCGTCCAAGCCTTCTGCTTCTGCTTTCGGGTGACTGCTGTGCCCTTTGATGGCGAGGGCAGAGGAGAGCAGCTCCGCCCGAGCCTCCCACTTCTATTGCTGCTTTCAGGTCCAAAGCATCATCACCGAAAGGAGCACATTAACAGCGTGCAGAAGCTATGGGCTACGCTGGGCCCCTGATATATGTCGCGCTGCAGCACCGGGCCGGAGTAAAACGGGTGTTGTGGTTATATCAAACAAATGTATGTTGACCAAAGCAGGGTCAAGCCTTCTGCTTATGCTGCTGCTTTCGGGTGACTGTTGTGCCCGTTGATGGTAGTGGCCGAGGAGAGCAGCTCTGCCCGAGCCTCATGCTTCCGTTGCTACATTCAGGGCCAAAGCACCATCGTAGAACGGAGCAGATGAACGGCGAGTATCAGCTATTTGGGCTACACTGGGCCCCTGATGCATGTCACACTGCATGACCTACCAGGCGGCAATGGGTGCCATGGCTGTAAATTCTTTTTAAATGATAAATGCAGGGGGCGCACTAAAATGGTGCCCCTGTATGTTTCACTTATGTGCATGGCGGCCGTGAAGCGTGCGCCCATGGTAAACAAGACGGAGGGGGAAGACGGAGGGGGAAGGCAGAGAAGGGGAAGGGGGAGGAGAAATGCGACACGGCGGGCAGGGGAGGGGGCGGAGCGGGGAGAGGAGTGCTACAGAGAGGGAAGTACTGGCTTTCGTACACTAGTGATCGAGACCCATACAAAAGGTACCCATGCAACGCACAAACCTAAATGAATACAAAACGAATGCTTCCAAATAGATGAATTGCATAATCCAAAAGAAAAATCATTCATGGTTTGAATCAATACATTTTCTGGTACGGTGTGCCTTTAATTATTGGATTTAAACAAATTTACTGTGCAAAGCTATTACAAGCATATCAGTCCCAGGTCCTACTTCTAGAGCAGTCAACACCAAGGAACATGCCAAAAGTTAATTTCCCACAATTTCCAATAAGCACAAAATGCGTATATAAAAAGGAAGTAATATTCTTCAGTCGCCTACCCATATAATTCGGCCCAGGAGTGGTAAGCACGCGAGGGGCCACTTAAAAGTTATCTTCATGAACCTCCACAAAAAATAGCAAGTTCCTTGGTATCAGCGTGACGAACCAAAATAATGAATTTTAAAGGTTGTGCTGATGTGCATGGCGGCCGTGAAGCGGGCGCCCATGGTAAACAAGACGGAGGGGGAAGACGGAGGGGGAAGGCAGAGAAGGGGAAGGGGGAGGAGAAATGCGACACAGCGGGCAGGGGAGGGGGCGGAGCGGGGAGAGGAGTGCTACAGAGAGGGAAGTACTGGCTTTCGTACACTAGTGATCGAGACCCATACAAAAGGTACCCATGCAACGCACAAACCTAAATGAATACAAAACGAATGCTTCCAAATAGATGAATTGCATAATCCAAAACAAAACTCATTCATGGTTTGAATCAATACATTTTCTGGTACGGTGTGCCTTTAATTAATGGATTTAAACGAATTTACTGTGCAAAGCTATTACAAGCATATCAGTCCCAGGTCCTACTTCTAGAGCAGTCAACACCAAGGAACATGCCAAAAGTTAATTTCCCACAATTTCCAATAAGCACAAAATGCGTATATAAAAAGGAAGTAATATTCTTCAGTCGCCTACCCATATAATTCGGCCCAGGAGTGGTAAGCACTAAGCACGCGAGGGGCCACTTAAAAGTTATCTTCATGAACCTCCACAAAAAAAAAAAAAAAAAAGGACCCTCGCAAATAGCAAGTTCCTTGATATCAGCGTGACGAACCAAAATAATGAATTTTAAAGGTTGTGCTGGGAGAGAGAGAGTGGGGAGGAGAGTAGGAGGAGGAGGGGGGAGGAGAGTAGGAGGAGGAGGGGGGAGGAGAGTAGGGGAGGCACGGCAAAGTGAAGAGACAAGACGGAGGGAAGGCAGAGAAGGGGAGGGGGAGGAGAAATGCGACACGGCGGGCAGGGGAGGGGGCGGAGCGGGGGTGTGGGAGGAGTGCGCCTTGAGGGAAAATACGGCTGGGGGCATGTGCACGTGCTTTTAGGCTCAATGCGCATGCGCATTGAGCTTAAAAGTCACGGGCACTGCAAGGAATCGCCACGATTCCTTGCAAGTTAGGTAAAGAGTGGTTAAGCCCCCATAGTCTCGCAAGCTCGATGCGCATGCGCATCGACAGGCGAGACCTAATAAACCAATGAATGGGGAGTAACACAGGGGAGCCTCTTCTTAGGAGGAACCACCCTGAGTGTTAGAAGATGATCAGGGTCATGCCCATGCAATCAGGGCACAGCGACTGGTGCATGTTGATATGGGTCACACCAGACACATCAGGTCTTCAAAATGAAGAGTTGCAAATGCCGTTCCACCTTGAAAATGAGGCTCAATGATCAGTTCATGTTGAGATGGATTGCACAAGGCAATTTCGGTCACACACAATGGAGAGTGGCAACTTTGTACCTCCCTGGAAAGGAGTCACAACGTCTGGTGCATGATGATACAGGTTGCACCATATCAGTCCAGTCACACACACAGGTGCAAGTTCCCACCTCTGAGGGTTGCACCCTGTGAATCGGACACTGCACGCAATGAGCTGGCAGTGCGTGTCACACGAAAGAGATGCAGTACGATCGATGAAACAGACTATGCGGAGTCCTGCAACCGGCAAATACGCTCACTTCCAACTAGACACTTATGAGTGTCAGAGTCCCTGCAGTACAGACACCACACACCTTTGATGCAGGCATGATTTCTGGGGCTCTGCACTAGACAATCCAGTCTCCTGACACAAGTCTTAATACCTTACTTATACCGCGCTACCCGATGGGATTCTGTAGCCAATGGGGGCGCTTAAGTGGGCACTGCTCTTCAGATTTCACAGGTAGATGGTGTAGGTCCCTCATGGTGAGATCTTTGATGTCCCTGATATCTTCTGGAGAACAGTCGGCCAGCCGACAGCCCCTTGGAGAGCACCCTTCAGGGTGCCACACTTCAGCAGGTCTTGGGCCCAGCCAGTCACTATTCAGAAAGGGCACGTTGTTCCCTTCACGGGCACTTTCCCCATGTGCACATCAGCGTCCTCTGGCAATGTGCACCACACAGTCTGGGTTTGTCGGTCTTGCGTCCCCACAAGCGTATCTCAGCTTGTGCTGAAGGATAGCACCCGTAGTTATATTTGAAGTTAGGGGTACTTTAAGGAGTTTCCCTTTGAACCACAGATGTTTCCCCTAAATTGTAGGCCTATCTGCCATGGAGCCGTGGATTGCAGATCTTGATCTTTTGTAGGGCCATGTTCAGGCCCGAGAGACTAAGTCTCAAAGCCTCTTTCTCCAATCCATCCCATCCGGCCCTCAAATGGAAGAGGTCTAATCTTTCTAGTGGTATGCCCATAATTTAGGACGGTCGCTGGGGAATGTGCAGATGTGTTCCCCTGACCCCTAGTGTCCACCGGAGCCAGGCATCATGGCAAACAAGACTCTTAAAGTATAGAAGTGTACATATTCTCTAAGTGGCCTTTCTAGGTGAGTTATGCCAAAACCCCTTTTAAAATAGGAAAGGGTTTGGCATGGTGAATCCCTTGACAGGAAACATCATGAGACTGCTCTACTGCAATCCACTATTGCAGCCACAGTATTGATAACTGCTTCCCTATGTTAACCTATGGGAAAAGCAAGCTTCATAGGTACTGAAAACACACACACGTATTCATCACCACTCGGGCGCATGTGAGCTAGTGTGCACACAGAACTCCATTGGTAGTTTGGACGCATAGTACCCAGCACCCTGGGTGCGAGTGCGCTTGCCCGAGTCTGCAACAGGGGACCGGACATGGGTTTAACTAACTGGGTGTCAGTGGGCACCGGGTCTGGTGCACACACCACTCATGGTATAATTAAAAGTAGGCTGAAGGCGACTGTGAGGACACGGAATCTCTGGAAGCCCAGTCGGAGCACTTTTCCCCTCACTGTTCTCCCTCTTCCCTTATGTATTTGCAGAACGACCCGGGGGACTACTGTCCCTTTAAATCCTATGCCTGGCCCGGTCATGTAACGGGGTCACATGGTTCAGGGAACTTGAAGACGGAAGACGCCAGAGTAGTAGTTTGTTTGTCGGGACCGGCTCACGAGGAGGAGCAGTCGCTAGTAAAGACCTTCGAGGTGCTGCCCTGGAATGACGCCATTTCACCGCAGGAGGACGAGGAACCAGCTATTACAGAGGAAGCTTCCCAGCAGGAGGAGCGAGCCGGCGAGAGAAGAGAAGGGCAGCCAGACCCTAGCTGGCAATGCGCAGACGCCCGCCATGGCCCAGGAGGAGGGTACTGGCTAAACAAGATACAGGGACGCCTTGGGCTGGCTCTGGGAGAAGATCGAGTTGAGCCGAAGGGTGGGGTTGGAAAAGGAGAGTAAGCCTAGACCAGATTAACCGCTGCAGGAGCGCTAGCGACACTGGAGACGGTAGTGGTGGCTTTTCCCTACAATCCCTTGGCATACCCGCGACACCCGAAGAAAGGAGAATCCCTTCCTGGCCACTCTTTTTAGGTCTCGTCTGTCGATGCGCATGCGCATCGAGCAAGCGAGACTATGGGGGCTTATCCACTCTTTATCCAACTTGCAAGGAATCGTGGCGATTCCTTGCAGTGCCCGTGACTTTTAAGCTCAATGCGCATGCGCATTGAGCTTAAAAGCGCGTGCACATCAGTTCCCTCATCCGCACGTCGCATTTCTCATCCCCAGCTCCCCTCCCCAGCTCCGCCCCCTCACTTCTTGATTGCACGGCCGCTAGGCCGTGCCTCCCCTACTCTCCTCCCCCCTCCTCCTCCTACTCTGCCTGCCGCATCCGCACGTCGCATTTCTCATCCCCAGCTCCCCTCCCCAGCTCCGCCCCCTAACTTCTTGATTGCACGGCCGCTAGGCCGTGCCTCCCCTACTCTCCTCCCCCCTCCTCCTCCTACTCTGCCTGCCGTGTCGCACCTCTCCCCTCTCCCCGCTCCGCCCCCTGCACACTGGCCTGAATTGTACCGAAGACTGGACCTCCCAGATCTAGGCTACAGCGTTGTCCTGCTTATTGGAACTTTTCTTTTATGTCCATTGGTGTAACTGGACAACTATTCCAGCATGCACAGTGCTGTTCACAAATAAACAGCGAGGTCTGTCTTGAGGTATTACACTCATGGCATCTGTGTAACACCATGCCCGCTAGGGTAAAATAGTAATTTTCTACGTATTTCTTTTTCCAACATTAGCTCCATACCTTTAGGGATTCTATGGTTGCTTGTCAGTACACCTTTCCCCTTGGTTCACGTTTTTCTTGGTCAGGGTCACTCTTCGGTTTTCGAATTACGAATTTATCCATCGTTAAAATCAAGGCTTCCCTTGCTATATTTGTAAAGCGTCAGAACCGATGCTGAACATCCACGCTTGGCTCAATAAAATAGCACGGCCAGATTTCGCCGACTAAAGAAGCCAATCAAATAATACAGTTGCACCACCGTAAACTCCTAAGGCAACCCGTTCAGCAAACGCGTGTTACCTTTTTCAGCCCTTGAATATGACTGGCGTATATAGTTGGTCGATAATTCAAACTACCCTAATCAATGAAAATGTACTATTCCGATTCTCTGAACATGCACAGGAAGTTTCCTGAAAATAGCGATTAAATATTGCATACATTATTAAGGCTAACTGTGCGCAAAAAAAAGCTCATAAAATGTTTTAAACATGAAAATGTATTGAAGCACTACATTTTTAATTCAGATTTGCAATTTTTTCATATTCACAACTTTTCTGTTATGTACCTTGTTTTCATAAGCTACAAAATGAGCACTCAAACATGGTCGCCTCATTCACGCATACTTGAGTTCTCTTTGAGCGCTAGTACCTTCTTCTATGTCTACGCGGAAGTCTATACCATCAACACAGTAACAACAAACACAGAGACGGATAAGATGGCTGCTGTACGTGTTCCTCTAGCGCTCCTCCTTTATCTAGGCAGTTGTTTGACGATTAGGGCAGACTCGCCCTCTACCTCGGATGACTTCAACTCCGTGTTGGGTGACTCTTGCTCCTGCCACGGTACCTGCCAGCTGACCTACCCACTACACACTTCTCCACAGGTGAGCTTAACACTCTATTAATCTACTCCTAAGGTGCGTCATGAGAACCCCCACGCCCCCCAAACCTTAACTAGATGTGTAGACCTCACTACCACAAACCCGCCCCTTCCCTAGGCTAGACACTAGGGTACCGCTCCGACCCAAGTTGAGGCTGTCTGCAAACATTGTGCGAACTAAACAGCTGGTACAAATATTAATTTTGAGCTTGGGCTTGTGGCATTAGTGTGCTCGATAATTGAGGACAGCGCAACAGAATGCGGTTTCCAAGTCACTCGCTTGGAAACATTTAACGGTGTTCATGTTAGAGCCTTAGGTGTGTCTCTGAGCTTGCGCTCGTTCTTGGAATCACTCTACCCTCTCTAAATTCCAAACGCTTTCTACAGACTGGAGTGGGGACGTTCGCGTTCCAAGTCTTCCGCAACCTCAAAAAAACGGTTGTTCTACATAGAATGTAATCGGATCGTCTGCCGCAAATGCCCTCTTTGAGTGATGTGTGCTTAAGTTGATCACCCTACTGCAGGTTAATACGGACACCGTATCTAGTCCTGAACTTTCCAGCCACAAATCATTGATTTTAGTTGTGTTAGTATCATTAGTTCAGTGGAAGCAACACAAGACTTAAGCAACTGTGTCCTTAATGATCTGGAGGAAAGTGGTCACCCTACATATACTGCCTAGTGGTGCTAGTAATTAATAGGACTCCCATTTCTACTTTCACTTTCTACTACGATTTTCACCTTATCAGGTTCACTGTAAATAGTTTTTTTTCAAATTACTAATGTCACTCAATTATGACATTGCCTAAATGTTGCTTGGCCCAAAATTGTTCACTGCGTGATTGTGCACTGCGGTATCTCGAATTGCACCACTCTTACTCTTAGAGCTTCCAAGCTCTTTCTTCTGTATGCCCTCAATCCATATTGTGGACCCCTTGGCTCCAGTTCCCTCAAGAGGGCCGCCGCAGACGCTCTGCATGCACCTTTGGTCTGTCCATATATTGTTTCATTACACTCCCAACCCAAAATGGCCGACACTTTCTGCCGCGCGCCCATTGGTCATTTGCTTCCATGTGACCGCGAGCGGCTTTCTTATTATGACAACACATTGCTGAGGGCGTATCGTGAAGATCTCTCACGCCTAGCAAGGACCCCCATTGCGGACCTGCAATTCTTCCTGTGGGGTAAGCCCTTATAGATGCGCGACATATTCGAGGCTCCAGACATGCTTTATTTATTTGAACCCGCCTTCAATTTTTATGTGTCAATTGTTTTAAGTGCACTTTCCCTTCCTGCAGATTATCCATCAAGGGCACTGTTCCCGCTGGTAAGCTCGTTTATTAGAGCACCCTTTTTTCACTGCACACTCGGTAATTGATACCCCAGTTCACTCTCCCCTCTCTCCCCACAGACGTCTTCAATACTCCCCTTGGCCCCACCTCGTGGTAAGTTTTTTCCGCAATAATGGCAGCCCCTTTTTTGGCCAATATGACCGTAATTAACTGTCTAATTCCTTTCCCCTTAGACACTTGTTATACTTTGAATACAGCGCTGAACTCCTCTCAGCTTCATTCCACCGGTAAGCCTCTCTCACGGTCCCTTACTCCTGCACTCCTTTAGAGTCCTTCACTTATGGCTAGCAATGTTGCATTCCAAATGCTATAGGTGTCACATTCGCAAAAGTTATAACTATTGGCATTGTAAATGACAAAGCTATCAATTTAGCTATTTTAAAAACCAACAAATAAATAAAATATTTGTCATTTACAAGACCAATAGCTCCAACTTTTCTAATGCGAGACCTATTGCATTTCCAATGCTTGTTTATCTTTTCTCTTCTTTCCCGACGGTCCTGTCCAATAAACCACGAAGCACCAACCCAGTCGGTGAAGCGAGGGACTGCAACAACACACGCAAGTGTCCACCAGCAACCCTGCGAAAGGAGCGGACTACATCTCCCATAACCCCTTGCAGGAAGGACCAATTCAAGACTCCCTAAAAGCCCCTATGGGAAGAATATTTCCCTGTTCTACATAGAAGTTTTTCTTCTGTCTTCACCACGAATAAACCTTAGTTTGGTGAACACTATACTAACTTGTCCTGGTCTGCTTCTCGGCCACATTACAGCGACACAGCTGGATGATCAAAACTGCTAGCAAACAAACCAGGCGCTGATATACATCCCCACAACTAGTTAGCCCCCCCTCCTTACCCTACTTACGTTTCTGTTGTTCTGCTTGTTTTGTTATGATGTAATTAACTGACCTGTAGGTATTGAAGACACAACATAATTGCAAGAGTTCAGAATACTGGAACCAAACATATGAACATTTGGGTAAACGGCTCACATGTAATGTATAATATCACACACTCATGGACACATGTCGGACTGCCACATGAGAGTCCTCCATTGCAAAGTCAATCTGTAAAGATGACACAAACTTGCCTACAAGCTATCTACTGACCACTAGTTGCAATGTGAAGCACAAGTTTGAATAGTTTAATGCAACACTTTTCTGTCGACCTGTAATGTTGATTACATGCACAATCTTTCTTAAATGCCAATAAAACAGATCAAACAAATAAATGGGTGACAGTGCGCATGTACCAGCCTGCGGTGGAAGGGAGCACACACAATCATGCGCACCCTTCGGTGTGGGTGCGCACCTACGGCGGCCTGCAATGGCAGGCAGCTCATGAGTTTATTCTCAATAGATGCCCGTGTGCACACTCCGGTAGGCCGTGACAGGCCTTGCATATGGGCTTACCCAAGCCCTGGCCCCTTGGGTGTGAGTGCGCGCACACCTGCCCAGACCAGCCGGACACGGGTTGCCCCCTTATGGGTGCGATGTGCACGTCTGGCCTGCGACGGCTGGCCTGACTCTGGTGAGAGACCCCAAGGATGCAGGTATGCCCTCCCCGGCCGGCGATAGCAGGCCAGGCACCTATCCAAAATGCTATAGGTGCCAGGGCATATTCTCGAGCCTGCAACGGCAGGTGGGACACATATTTGAAACAGCATGAGGGCCGGTGAGCACACCCATAGCTGTAAGTGCTCACTTCCGGGTATGCATTAGCAGACCGGCCCATGTTTCAGAGCATTAAGTCAGCGTCTCTTCCTATCCTTTGTTGGAAGGGGCACACACTTTCACTCACTAGACAGTGAAGTAGTGCTCAAAGCACTAAGGCCGCACAAGAGATTCGTCCACACCCAGGAGTATCTCATTTGAAGAGCCAAATTCCAAGGCAGGGGAGGCCCCAAGTGGTGGCTTTCCCACGACCTGGGCAGTACCCGTTGGGCTTTCAGGGATTCCCTAGGGGGTGCCCCCTTTGTAAGGAGTGGCCCACTCAGGGGCTGAGGCGTAAGTGATGCCAAACTCGGCTTAGGTGCAATGGCGTCCCACCATCCTGCACTTACAGGCCTGATACACAGTTGACCAGCTATCTGGTGGGTGGTACACTCAGTGCTACATTCCACTATTAGCCAGTATGGTACCCGCTGGAGCATGTGGTGTATCTGTTTGTGAGGCGCACGTAGGTACGGAACCCAAACCCATCTCATACACACCACTTGCCCAATGTGGGCGATGCAGGCCCACACACCTTCCCTCTGCAGTCCAGAGGGAAGAAGCCCTGATTCCTACGGTCATGCGAAGAGAATAGGCAAAGATTAGGAGGGAAAAAACAAAACGTTTTGGGGTCAATTCCCCTAAGAAGGGTCATGTCCAACACCCACCAAAGTCACGAAGCTTTGAAGTGGATTGTGAAATGATTCTCTAGACACAAGCAAGATAGGAGGCACACTCATTGTCTGAAAGCAAACAGTAAGCAGCTCACCACTCTGACGGATAGGCTGGCTAAACTCCCAGGACAAAAGCCGCTCAGGAACTCTGTGTCCAAATGAGGATTGAGACACAACTAAATGGTGCAACAGTGCTGCTGGAAGGGATTAGGTCCCCGATGGGCCTTCAAGCCCATATACATTAAGAAACTCTTCCATGATATGTGAAATGCCAGATCCACCAGAAAGTGTCTGTGATGTACCTGGAGAACTGATTGTACGACCATGAATTTTCACCCTTCCCGGAGATACTCGAGGAAGCCAGAGTGTCTTCATTTGTTTGGGAGGTGAAAGCCCTTGGGTTGCTGCTTCACTTCTCTAACAGCAAGGTTGCACAAGACGGTCTAGTTCTCAAGTACCAGGCCTCCCCTTGACATCTATTTCTATTGATACAATTCAATGTCACCTGCAGGATAGGGAGGCCCCTACTGTGCATACATGGCACATCATTTCAGGGTAGCATTATATTGATTGAAGTAGACAGGACGCAAGCATGTATTGGAGATGGCTCCCCAAACATGGAATTGGGAGGTAATGCAGGTCAGCTGTTGCAAAACGGATGGCGCTAATAAGAAAAGGTCTTAAAATTGGACAGTGCGGCATAAGCTACCCAAGCAGCAGCAAAGAAAAGAGGAAAAATAAACCATTTTTGAGAAAAGCATGTTCCTTGGCAATGAATAAGAAGTCATTTGGTATAAGCAAAGCTAGTTCTCTTCCAAAGTAATGGGCAAAAAGTTGTGACTGGCCAGGGTCTGCATCACCATGAGGTAACGAGTGGGTTTGTATTTACTGAATACTCCCATGTGTAACGCGGGCCTAAAAAGCAGTAGTGAACAGCTTCAAAAGAGGCTTGGGGTTGCCCCAGTATCAGCTGAGAACAGGAGAGTGCTTGGATGCAAATTTATATCACACTTATTACCCAATTTCAGTTACTAGTTGGCTGTTATAGACTTGCAGGGCCATCTTAACAGCATTATAGGCCCCTGGGCAAAGCAGTGCCCTCGGCCCTGCCTACACAACCACTCACAGGAATAAAAATGTTCAGTGGAAAATGAGTGTTAAACTTTGGTCTGCATGTGGCCCCTATGCTTGTGAGGCCTCCGGGCAACCGCCCAGCATTCCCATGCCTTAAGAGGGGACTGTGGACTTGCACACGCAAAACTATGTTTATCATTCAGATTCACCTGGTATAACATGCAGGAAGCCAAGGAGCTTGTAGATCAGTAGACATGCACTCCAAATGTAGCCACTCAGCTGTCCTCTTAAGACAGGGCAGTCAGGGCAGGACTAGGAACAGCAACAAGCCCTGGCAGATTGCTGCTCAGCCGGCGCTGAGAGTGAGAGGGGGGCTAGGGTTAGGTGCTAACAAGAAGCACAGCTCCCACTTTTGTTATGCGGCTGATATTGCAGCACTGCCCCCAGTGACAAAACCGGCCCCCATTGGCACAAAACCGGTCTCCACCCTTCGGCCGACTGGTGAAGTCAGGCCCTGAGGACAGTCCTTGTTGCAGAAACGTCATTGTCCATGGCCTGTGGGCTCAGACATTTAAGTGTGTTTTTCACGAAGGATAAAGAGGACACCTTCAGCACCTCCTCTGGAAAACACATTATTACAAAATCTTTACAACAAATGCTAAAAAGAGTTTTACACTACAAAAAAGTATGTGTGACATCATATGTGAGCATAGTAAAAACATGACTATAGTCCAAACAAGAACCAGAGATGAAATAACACAAATCAGTTAAATAACTGGAGGTTTGTGGCCAATATAGACATCGAATAATCAAGGTCTAATTATCAAACAAAGTAAATTTGTTAAAATATTTTTCCAGGCATACTGGGTGCTATGTCCTCGTTGTTTCTTCCACTAGGAAATGTCTTGTCTGTGCCCCTGTTTAGCATTTGAGACAGTCCTAAGGCTGAGCATGTGAATTACTAAAGCTTGATTACGAGTCTGTAGGTCTACTGTCTGCCAGACTTGTGTGTGCACGGTTGTGGTGGACTCCACTGCCGTTCTCTGGTGGTGTTACGGCAGTCAGGAGGAAGTAAAATGCTTGGTAGGACCCCCACAGTTCTGGCAAGCATGTTACAAGTCTCCTCTCCACCACGGTTTTCACTCTTCCACTGCCATGAAAACTGTGACAAAGTAGAAACAAAGGGGGGCCCGTGCCCCCCTGGTGCCTCACGTCCTGTGGATTCACACGGGGGCACAACATGTGCAGGAACAGTTTTTTGGCGTTCCATTTGCGGGCCCATTTTCCGGGCACCGCTTTGGGAACGTCAAAAACAAAGCCCACCAGACAGGAGGAAACTCCTAATATGGTGGACGGTCTGACCTTGGCTTGGGAGGCGGGGCGGCACGGCGGACCTGGCACCGCACTGCCAAAGTCGTAATCCGGCACTAAGCAAGTAGTTGTCCTAGTCAGAAGAAATTGGCTTGATCTGGGAGTCCAAGAAGTTCACAGAAGGTGACTTTAGACATGAAAATGCATTTTCCATGCAAAACATACCCTACAGTGGTGAAAAGTTGTGCCTGGGCAAATCCCACGTTAGGGGTGATTAGTAGGCAGTCAGGCAGGGAAACACTGGAAAATTGGAAGTTAATGGGTATTCACAAATGCTATACTCACTCATTCTCATCATAATTGTTGTGGGGAATTGTGAAAATGAGAATGAGTTAATCCCTGCTGTGGTTGGAATGAGAACAAAACATCCCCAAAGTTGTCAAGACGTAGGGAAAGATGTTTTTGGCGGAGAAATATTTTTCCCATTGAGAAAACAAAATGGGCAAAAGCAAGAATGTAATGCATTTCACCGTGCACAGCTGCATGTAATAAATGATTACGCCAGTGGAAATGCCTCCATGGAGATGAAATTTGGAATTCGCAAAAATTGTCCAGGGCTACTCCTGGAATCCTGTGACTGTTGCATGGTTTCAGGAGTACGTTTTTGAAAACTTCGAAAAATTCAATAATTTAAAAACCTGAACTTGTCTAATGATGCAAACCTGTAGGCTCACACTTACTAATTGTTTTGTGAGTCACAGCCTCACCTACTAACAGACAGACTCCCAGACACTCGGATACAGGCTGTACAGACACAACAAAAGGACACTTCCATTTTGTTTTAAGATAGTGGTACATTGGTTGGTGAAGGCACAGCAGGAGGCTTGCGCTAAAGAATTATCATAATTGATGATTTCACATTTGTAATGATTTGAAATATAAAGCAGTAGAAATAATAATGCCTTACAGCCCCTGGATACTAAGAAGAGGTAGAAGGTGTACTTCCATGGTATTATTTTAGCCTTGATTGTGCCACCACGGTTCATTGGCTAAATGAACCACGTTTCAAACTGAGGTTTGAGAGAGGTAGCTCACACTAGCAATGCAAAAAAGCCCCAATGCCAAATGGCAGCTGTTACAGAAGGGACACAGTAAAGGTGAGTATACACCAGTGTACGCCTGTGGTACGGAGACAATAACCTGAAGAGCAAAGTTTGAGATGAGAGATGTTTAAGAGGATTACTTAGTCTGTGCACCACTACCCCGGGGAAAATCTGTGCCTCTAGTTCCCCCATCCATCCTTACGCCAGGTACCTCAGACCTACAACTCCTGTTTTGTCGTATTTATTGATACTATGTGTTTTGCGTTATTATTTTACTCCACTGGTAATTTTGCACAATTGCAGGTGTGCTCTGTAAAGCAATGTGTATTTCGTATATCGTAACTACCTCAAAGTTGCATCAGCAATCTTCCCACAGTGTGCTTGTACGACTGGTCACATATTGACACCACATATCTATGTGTACACCAAATGTATCTTATATATTTCGGTGTATGCAATTTTTTACCTCATATACCTCATCACTTTTTATCACTATGTATCTGCATTTACTCCAACTGTATCTCAAGTATATGCTGCTAACTCTGTGAAGGACTCTGATGCCCTCTGGTCCAGTTTGCACTATATAAAACTCAATTATTAAAAAAAAAACTAAAAAAAACGTATGCATTGTATTTGTGATGTGCTTCAAATGCTACCATTCATTTACTTTTTCAAAGCTCATCAAAGCCTGGGGTTCTTCATGGTTTTATGGGATCTCCAATGTCTGATCTAGGATCATTAATGCTTAGACTTCTATTTCAGGCTTTACAGATGAGCTAATGTTGACAGACTGAGGGACAGCAAGTGGCCCAACAGAGGCGATTCACCGTGGGGGACGGGGACCTCTGGATCTCCCTCTGGAATAGATCCAAATGCAGAAAAAGCAGGGATTGATCAATATCAGAAAATCATTTAGCACTTAAGAATATACACCCAGATTCATCAAGCGAAATGCGCTCACAAAAGGGCCAGATTTTGAGAATCTGGCCCTTTGCGAGTGCAATTTTTGCATTTGGGATTCATCATCCCAAATGCAAAAATCGCTAATACAGAATTCGCAAATTTGCGAGGATTAGCATTCAAGGAATCTCTATTAGAGATTCCTTAAATGCTATTCATGAAACATTTAAAAATTGCGAATTCGCAATTTAGGAGCGCTATTTACCACGAAGTCAAACCTGGTGGTAAATAGCGAAAATTTAGATAAATGCATTTAAATGCATTTTTCTAAGTTGCATGTTACACACACACATGTCCTTTGGACATGTGTGTGCGCAACACCAATGTAGATTACATTTCAGGGGTGCTACAGGGTGTCCTTTGGACACCCCTGGCACCCTTGAAATCGCATCCTTATTTGCGATTAGCAAATTGCTAATCGCAAATAAGGAATGTGTAGGAATCGCAATTTATTTAGCGATTCCTACATGAATCCCGATTTGCAAGTCCTTAATAGCAATTCCTTAATAATCGCTATTAAGGACTCGCAAATCGGGACTTTGATGAATCTGGCTGATAGTTGCCAAACCAAGATTCAGTTTTGCACGAGTCCTTCAATGAGTAAACAATCTGACATCTGTAAGGGGTTCCACCTGTAAGTAATCTCCGGAGTGCCTGTGAATCCTTCTCTTAACCAAAAATCAGCAATCCTAGAGAATGTGGTGCTGTGAGTCAGAAATGCAAATGTGTTTCATTCACCACTAAAATCAGGGATATCTAATATGTAAAAAGTTCCTTTCCACCTTCAAAAAGAAGTAATATGTAGCTAAATTTCAAGAAGCAGGCAATTTCAAACTATAGTTTGTGTCCCTTAGTTGCAAATCAATGAATAGACAAGCCCATCTCTGGGCTTGGAATCAGCAATCCTTGCCAATTGCTTGCGGGTCTGGGTTTACAGTAGCCATTTCCTTCGCAGGGCAGAGAATCAGCAAATGCTTTTTTAGAAAGGTGATATTAAAGCGTCGGTCCCCCTTCTTCAGATCCCGCTCGCAACGGTCTCTTAACCACGGCCAGCTGCAGCCTCACATGATTCTTCAGCAATGAATTTTTCTGAAGGGTAATCTCGCTTGTCTGGAGGATGATGGGTCTATTTCTTTCTCTGGGCTTGAAGGACCTATAACTCACCCAGACGGTATACACCAGGGAGCCATTAAGGTGTTTCTCACCAGGGAAAGACTAACAGTAATAATTCCAGATGCCAAATACCATATTTCAAGGTTTTTTTCTCCAAGACATATTTTGAGCTTAAATCACCAAGCACGTTACACAGTGATTGAAATCCACTTCAGTCAATTTCTCATTGCGGAAGGCGAGCCAGTGGGCCTTGTGTAGCCTTGCCAGCGACAGAGTGTGCGCAATCTTACAACCAAGCCTACGCTGTTCTACAAATACATCAATGACAAAACCTTGTTACCTTAGCATTAAGACTTGGATTGGAGGCACACAAATTCAATTTGTAAATCCCCACTTCACAAAGAGACGCTAGACTCCAGCTGGAGTGCTCACATTTATACCTTTTAGAATAAAAAAAGACAATCTGACATATTTATCATAATTGCCTCCTTTGCTTTCTTTAGGATTAAAGTCTGCTCTGGCGTGTTGTGTTCTTATCTGGATTTTGCAGGTGTTTGTAAATCAAATTCCATATGTTTGAACAGAAAATTGGAACGACATCTGTTTTGAATGCAGCCCTAACAGTACTGTGACCTGAGTGGACGGGCCATACCTTCGTAGTCAGAGGAATATATATCACAACCTTAGAGACCAACGTAGCGGGCTCTACCAGCCATTAAAGGCCCGCTCCAGCGTGAAAGGCCTGAGCTGAAGGTGATGGCCTTTAACAAGGGAGTGGACCTTTATGGCCAGTAGAGCTCGGTATGGAGGGCTCTAAGGGGATTAGAACATTCCACATCCAGAGGGCAGAATGTTCTAATTTGCAAAACAAAGGCCTCTCGGAGCCCGAGGGGGTTGAAATAGCCTCGGTCTCTGAGAGGCCTTTGTTCACAGCAACAGCTGTGAAAAGAAAAAAACATTGGAATGCTGCTCTCCGGCCTTCTACCAGCCAGTAGAAGCCCGGAACGCTCCATTGTTTTTAAAGGAGCGATCAACATTCCAATATATATGTATTTATTGTATTGACTCATTCAATTTTCTGACTATTGATGCAACACTCTGATTTCTTCTCCTGCTCGGAGCAACAGATTTTGAAATCGAATTTAAATGTTAAAGACACACAAACTAGTTGTAATTTGGAAATCTCTGTTATATTCACTAAATCCCCAACACATCTGCAGTGGAATGTTGAAATCATCATGGCCTTTTGCAATTAAAGGAACATGCCATTTAACAGACTGTAAAAAGCTAATGGGTTTCCAAAAACTATCTATAAGTGCAAGAATTTTCTTTATAACAACTAAGCAAAAACAAAAAGCTTTCAATTGGAAAGGTGCGACTCCAAGTGCTCAAATGAGAGAGCCGTCAATCAATCAAACCGTACTTATATAGTGCGGCTTATCACTCGCTAGGGTATCCAGTTGCTGTGCTGCAGGTGTCAGTCAAAGAGCCAGGTCTCGAGTCCCTTCCTGAAGTCTGTCAGTGAAGGTGAGGTATGAAGGTGGAAGGGAAGGGAGTTCCAGTGAACTGCAACCAGCTGCTTTCGGCCGATGTTGTATATTTGCTCAAGGAGGTGAGTGGAGTTTGTGTCAGTGGGGTCATCCAGGTGGAAGTTGAGGTCTCCCATGAAGATGTGGTATTCGGATTCAATGGCAAGTGGGGTGATGAATTCAGTGATGGCATCGCTGAGGCTGGCATGTGGTCCTGGAAGTCTATAGGTGAGGTTGCCTTTGATGGTGGTTTTGTCATTGCTGTGGAGCTGAAAGTTCATATGTTCATCATTGGCATTGTTTCATCATTGTTGGTGGTGCAGATTGCAATGCCACCTCAGTGTCTGTTAGCTTGACTCCAAGTGGTGTGGAGTGCCTGGGACCCACGTCTGGGCATCCCCAGCGCACCTCAGTGTCTGTTGGCACGATCATGGTGCTTCATCTTGTAGCCGATGGGTGCTGCAGTGGCGATGTCTGGAGCCGATGCATGGTAGAGCCCGATCTCTAATGAAGGTCACGATTGGGTCGAGGGTGGAGCTGGTGTCCCAGACTTTCGTGTCATGTTTTCAGAGCAATCTGGTGTTGATCAGGAGGCAGCTGAGTTGTTCTGGGGAGGCCTGAGCTGGTGGGGATTGCAGGGCACTGTTTGCTGCGATGGTGGTCAGTTAAGGGGTGGAGGTGAACCGGCAACAGATGCTGGTGAATGGTCCACCTGTGGAGTGAGGTAGGAGTTGGTGTTATGTCCGGGTTCCAGGCCACTGAGAACTGTGAAGCCATAGCCACAGTTCATTCTATCCTCTTGAGAGGTCACAGCAAAAAAGCTAGGCCTCACACGCAAATTGAGGTTGGTTGGTGGACTACTATTTGCAGGAATGTGTTGCTTCTACAGAGCAGGCAGTTGGGACTTGTGAAGGCTGCCACTGGAGGGAACCTCCACCTGTCACTGCTGATTGTTGCTGTCATATTTACAATGCAGTATACTTCTTTTACCAGTGGTCCAAATAAATCCTGTAGTAGTAATATTTGAATTACCATAGTAGTATTTGTTAGAAAATAAATCTCTGCATACTTCACCACAAGATACATGTGCATATCTGACCATGTAAATACGTCTGCTTCGATGCAGAGATGGGTGCGTTTATATATGGGTTTATTTTATCCACTAAACCTTTGCAGAGTGTAATGTGCATAGATGTATATATAATGTAATTTATTTTGTTTGTAACAAAACAAAAACATGGACTCCCTTTAATCTATGTCCCATCCCTCTTCTTTCTGACTCATCCCAAAGGTTTTTTGACTGCTATGAACACCCAAACATTATTTTCAAACATCTGCCTCCTTTTTAGCCTAATCACCCAAATCACAGGTGCACATGTCCACTATTACCAAAGGCATCTTACTACTTCCCTTTTCCAATCTATTACCATCATTCTAACCCAACTTTAAAATATTACTAAACACACAGGAACTCAAGAGCACAAACTTAACACAACTTGTCCACAAGGAGAAAAAGAAACAAAAAAAAAACAAATGTTACTTATCTACTAACTATTGAACTCTAATATTGGGTTCCTGAGTAGCTTGCTACTCATGACAAAGCACTTCAATGCCTCACCAGCTGTGGTAAGTGCCTATAAATGCAATTAGCAATTACAAATAATGATGAGTTCATCACCTATAAACAGACCAGTTTTCTTCAGGTCTATCTAAGGACTGTGCACAGTTGGGCACTGCAGATTCTCTAAGATCCCTGTGGGCATGCGGTGTGGTACCGGGGTACTCCAACCACTCGGGAAGGGAGTCACAAAGGCCGCCTCTTCATGAGCGAGCACCAGGCAGGAGATATTTGTGGGCTGGTACTGCCAGGCAAAAGCATTCAGGCATTTATTTCCAGCTATCTCACAGCTCTGCTGTACCACCTTATTCTCACCATGCTAGGCTCAGGTATTATAAAAGTATCAACGCCGAGGAGTTTAAGGTAACATGTTGCACATTCAAAGATGCCTCTGACCTCAAAGCCATCCTTGAAAATTGCAACCAAGACACTTCAAAATGATTAAAACAGTCAACAAGACCAAAACCCCCAAATGCATTAGAGAAGTTTTAAACTATAAGAGGGAGTTTGTGCATATTTTTTTAGGAATGGCCAACCCTAATGTTCTAACATGAGCCATGTGAGGCCTACCAGCACTGCAAATACATCTTTTCTTTTTTAATCTCAGTTCACTGAAAAACAAACTCCACCTCAAAATCCTCCCTGTAACCTCTCATTGACCTCCCCTAGCCCAAATCCTCTTTCACTGTTTTTCAGCAGAAGGTACAGGATGAGTTTGTGAGCCTGGTCTGAAAACAAAAAGTGACTACCCAGCTCGTGGAGCCCTGCTCTGCTTCGTGCGAGAAGAAATGTCTTCCATTGCGCGGCATACCTCACTTTTATGATTTATGACTTGTTTCTTCGCAAAATCATACCTAGGACACCATACCCTCCTGAGTAAATCAAAAGACCCTATCCAACTACCTGCCAATCTATACCCTACCACACGCATGCAAGATCATGGAAAATGGAGGCCGCAGACATCTGAAAGAGCCACAACTTCTAAATGACCATTCATTTGAATTCACGCCACTAGAAGCACTGAATTCACACCGTCTTGCAAGAAAGAAGGGAAGACCTGCTAGCTTCCATGAAAATAAGTGTCAGGATTTCACACAATCAAGCGAGGATGGGCTTGCATGGTGTCCCACATAGTAAGATCAAGTGCATCAAATCCCAATGCACCAAAGGAATTACAGAGCAAGCAAATATAGACATGTGGAAGTGGTCGAAGGCTACGAAAGACTGGACAGTGGCATATAGGTACAGTTGCACCACTAATCACCATAAGGGTGAGGCTTCCTAATGTGGAAGTCACATTGGGGTCATCAGCGGCAGATCATATATGATACCACTGCAGGCTAAAGACTCAATCTTATTCCGTCGGGCCTGATTCTAACACTCTTCTACTTACCCTCTTTACCCAGAGCACATCATCTGCCCTCTACTAAGAAAGGCCTAATACCAGTTCAGAAGTCAACACCAGTCTGATCCAGGACTTCCCAACACCGTCCTGCTCAAATAATCATGTCTTTCTCTTTCTCTTACCCGTTTTGTCCACCTTTCTCTATTGAGATGGATTTCTTTATTTATATTTAATTTTAAAGTTTTATATAGCGCAAACTAGACCCTAGAAGGGTATCAGAGTGCTTTACAAATGTTACATCAGATAGATAGCTGGATACACTAGGTACAAAACAAGAGTATATAGGAGGGAAAACATACGTGATGTCAAGCATTAGTATTGGGTCCGGGGGGATTCAAGTGTGGATGTAAGGGAGTTGGGAAAGACCAGGATTTGCAGCAAGTCCACGTCTCAACAAAAAGCTTGGCCATAAGAAATCACCTCTCACTCTACCCAACCCTTTAGCAGTCTCTGATTCCATAAGTCAGATATTCCATGGAGGAGTCCAGTAGAATGGGCTGAAGATACTAGATCTGCTTCTAGATTGATTTGATCTTTTCTCTCAAACCACAGCCAGCAAGTTTGGATTGGATCAACGGAATGCTCAACAAGTGCTTTGACAGGCAGACTGCCTCAGGCGACCTCCCCATCCATGCTGCTTTTTAACGACTGTCTGCGACTACGTAAAGAGACCAACACCCACCACTCTGGATCCTTGGAATGAAAACTTAAAAACTGCCACTGCAAAATATCACCCACCACATCACTACAGTGGCACAAGGTAAGAATTTTCTGCTCTCCATTCCCAGAGGAATCTTCCTTTTCCTTTGTACTAACCATAGGATGGCACGTTAAAGAGCCTCAGTGATGTCTAGGCGGCACTGCTGCAATATTATATATACGGGCTCTCATAGAAGCTTGCTTCTCAGGTAAGACTTTAAAACCAGGTGCCTTGACCAGGTTTACAACTGTAGTGTCATTTACACATAAAGCCCGCTTTGAACGTGTTTCACTAAATGTAAAGATAACGTTGAAGGTCCTGATGACTGCCCGTAAGGCCTACTGGGGCAAATGGATAGCTTTCAAAAAACAACTACCAAAGCAGCATGTTCCTAGAGGATTCAATATTCAGTGAATCACCAAGTAACCAATGCTTAATTTGAGCCAGTGGTTTCTGGTGCTCAGCACCCGGACTTAATTGTCAACAACGGGACTTATGACAGCCAGCCACATGGTGGCGCTCTTTGTCCAATTATTTTGATGAACACAACAGCTGTTGCTTAATAATTCTATATACATTACAAATGACTAATACCTGCCACCAAAGTCATACAAATAGCTTGGGTGGCAGGAATTAGCCATTTTTAATGGATAAAAAGTCTGAATTGCCATTAGTAGCGCAATGGGTGGTATCTTGACAAGGGCCCTGGTACTTATTTCTTTACAAAGTAAGTATTGCATTGAACCATCAAATGGCTGAAACATGGAGATGGGTTTTTGAGAGTCCATAGAACAAGCTTGCAGAATGCACAAAACCCACATCACTTGGTTGATCCAAAGCGAACTGTACTGGGTCGCCGACTACTGAAGTCACGCATTTGGAGGCAAGGAACAAAGCATGTTGGGCAAGGGTTTTTCTTACACCGTGTGGACTCTAATTTGCCTATAAATTGACGTCTAGACTTTCACTCATGCACAGCGCTCTGAAGCAACCGCCAGGGGGCCAACAGCGCTATATAAACTTTTGTAATAATTGTTTTTAGTGCATCCACAGTTTCATAAAGCTTTTGGCAGCATCTATTGCTGGCAATCCAGCTTTATCGTTTTTGTCTCTACATATTTATATAAAAGAAAGATATATGGCATATTGCTATACTGCAAGCATAATTTTGCATAAACACCGAATAATGGTTTTTGCATAATTCGCATAGTTTCTGCCCTTCTTGCGACTTCAAATGAGCAGAAAATGTCTCGCAAAATGAGCAACTGGATGTGGGAGTTCACTGTGCTAGCGACATTCATACTGTGAGCTTAAAAACTGTACGGGCTATAATATACTAAACTGCACGATACCCATTAGAGAGATTATCAATTATTCTCAGGCAAATTATGCATATTGGGCAGGAACAAAAATCCCAATTCACAAACGCCTCATAAAAAGGCGTTTGGAGTTTCTCTTTAGGGAAACATCTAGGAATGCTTGTAATTTTTAACGTTGCGATTTATAAATTAAAAAAAAAAGAAATTAGGGAGTCGTTATGGAAAAGGTGATATGCACGCTGTCGGTGGTATTTGAGCATTATAGGCCAACCTGTGGTTTTTATAGCACCCATTGCAAATAGAGAAAATATGAAAAGAAATATAATTTCGCAAAATATACCTTCGAGAAATGTTGATAAAATTAGCATTCAAAAGAAAAGCAGCTTTGGCCGGATCTAAAAAGCTACCAGAACTAACTACTGCTACCTGGCTTGAAGGTTAGGTCTGACCACCAAATGCTCACGTAAGGCCAGGCAGTGTTTGAGCGCGCGGCATGTTTGGCTGACTGTATTTTGCAGCCCCCAGCGATGACAGAACAGATACCAGATGGAGAGCAGCTGTACACGCTTCCCAGACGCGCTCGTAAGAGGTGCTGCACAAGCTTTGGCAGAAGAATCTTTTGACAGACAAACAGTACACAAACCACACGTGCATCAGCGACGCAAGCGTCCTTCACTCATGCAGAATAAGTACCTTATGGGCTTCAGCAGTGCAAGCTTCATTCACACACAAAACACAGAGAGAACAGGCACCACAACATCAGCAGTGCAAGCTTCCATCAGTCACACAAAACACAGAACAGGCTCTACAGCATCAACAATGCAAGCTTCCATCACACACACAGCACAGAAAGAACATGAACCACAGCATCAGCAGTGCAAGCTTCTATCACACACAAAAAACACAGAGAGAACAGGCACACCAGCATCAGCAGTGCAAGCTTCCATCGGATACACAAAACACAGAACAGGCTCTACAGCATCAACAATGCAAGCATCCATCACACACACAGCACAGAAAGAACATGAACCACAGCATCAGCCGTGCAAGCTTCTATCACACACACAAAACACAGAGAGAACAGGCACACCAGCATCAGCAGTGCAAGCTTCCATCAGACACACAAAACACAGAACAGGCTCTACAGCATCAACAATGCAAGCATCCATCACACACACAGCACAGAAAGAACATGAACCACAGCATCAGCCGTGCAAGCTTCTATCACACACACAAAACACAGAGAGAACAGGCACACCAGCATCAGCAGTGCAAGCTTCCATCAGACACACAAAACACAGAGAACAGGCACCACTGCATCAGCAGTACAAGCTTCTATCACACACCAAAACACGGAGAGAAAAGGCACCACCGCATCAGCAGTGCAAGCTTCCATCACACACACAAAACACGGAGAGAAAAGGCACCACTGCATCAGCAGTCCAAGCTTCCATCACACACACAAAACACAGAGAGAACAGGCACACCAGCATCAGCAGTGCAAGCTTCCATCAGACACACAAAACACAGAGAACAGGCACCACTGCATCAGCAGTGCAAGCTTCCATCACACACACAAAACACGGAGAGAAAAGGCACCACTGCATCAGCAGTCCAAGCTTCCATCACACACACAAAACACGGAGAGAAAAGGCACCACTGCATCAGCAGTCCAAGCTTCCATCACACATACAGAACACAGAGAGAACACGAACCACAGCATCGACGGTGCAGGCTTTTATCACACACACAAAACACAGAGAGAACAGGCACACCAGCATCCGCAGTGCAAGCTTCCATCAGACACACAAAACACAGAACAGGCTCTACAGCATCAACAATGCAAGCTTCCATCACACACACAGCACAGAAAGAACATGAACCACAGCATCAGCAGTGCAAGCTTCTATCACACACACAAAACCCAGAGAGAACTGGCACCACAGCATCAGCAGTGCAAGCTTTCACCAGACACACAAAACACAGAGAACTAGCACCAGAGCATCAAGCAATGCAAGCTTCCATCACACACAGCACAGAAAGAACATTAACCACAGCATCCACAGTGCAAGCTTCCATCACACACACACAAAACACAGAGAACAGGCACCACAACAACAGCAATGAAAGCTTCCATCACACACACACAACACAGAAACAACATGAACCACATCATAAGCAGTGCAAGCTTCCATCTAACACACAAAACACAGAGAACAGGCACCACAGCAACAGCAAAGAAAGCTTCTATCGCACACACACACACACACACACACACACACACACACACACACACACACACACACATAACACAGAAACAACATGAACCACAACATCAGCAGTACAAGCTTCTATCACACACCAAAACACAGAGAGAACAGGCATCACAGCATCAGCGGTGCAAGCTTACATCAGACACACAAAACACAGAGAACAGGCACCACAGCATCAGCAGTACAAGCTTCTATCACACACCAAAACACGGAGAGAAAAGGTACCAACGCATCAGCAGTGCAAGCTTCTAACACACACACAAAACATAGAGAGAAAAGGCACCACAACATCAGCAGTACAAGCTTCTATCACACACCAAAAGACGGAGAGAAAAGGCACCACAACATCAGCAGTGGAAGCTTACCTCACACACACAAAACACAGAGAGAACAGGCATCACAGCATCAGCGGTGCAAGCTTACATCAGGCACACAAAACACAGAGAACAGGCACCACAGCATCAGCAGTACAAGCTTCTATCACACACCAAAACACGGAGAGAAAAGGCACCACCGCATCAGCAGTGCAAGCTTCCATCACACACACAAAACACGGAGAGAAAAGGCACCACTGCGTCAGCAGTCCAAGCTTCCATCACACATACAGAACACAGAGAGAACACGAACCACAGCATTGACGGTGCAGGCTTCTATCACACACACAAAACACAGAGAGAACAGGCACACCAGCATCCGCAGTGCAAGCTTCCATCAGACACACAAAACACAGAGAACAGGCTCTACAGCATCAACAATGCAAGCTTCCATCACACACACCACAGAAAGAACATGAACCACAGCATCAGCAGTGCAAGCTTCTATCACACACACAAAACACGGATAGAAAAGGCACCACAACATCAGCAGTGCAAGCTTACCTCACACACACAAAACACAGAGAGAACAGGCATCACAGCATCAGCGGTGCAAGCTTACATCAGACACACAAAACACAGAGAACAGGCACCACAGCATCAGCAATACAAGCTTATATCACACACCAAAACACGGAGAGAAAAGGCACCACCGCATCAGCAGTGCAAGCTTATTTCACACACACAAAACACAAAGAGAACAGGCACACCAGCTTCAGATGTGCAAGCTTTCATCAGGCACACAAAACACAGAACAGGCTCTACAGCATCAACAATGCAAGCTTCCATCACACACACAGCACAGAAAGAACATGATCCACAGCATCAGCAGTGCAAGCTTCTATCACACACATAAAACCCAGAGAGAACAGGCACACCAGCATCAGCAGTGCAAGCTTTCACCAGACACACAAAACACAGAGAACTAGCACCACAGCATCAGCAATGCAAGCTTCCATCACACACACACACATAGCACAGAAAGAACATTAACCACAGCATCCGCAGTGCAAGCTTCCATCACACACACAAAACACAAAGAGAACAGGCACACCAGCTTCAGATGTGCAAGCTTTCATCAGGCACACAAAACACAGAACAGGCTCTACAGCATCAACAATGCAAGCTTCCATCACACACACAGCACAGAAAGAACATGAACCACAGCATCAGCAGTGCAAGCTTCTATCACACACATAAAACCCAGAGAGAACAGGCACACCAGCATCAGCAGTGCAAGCTTTCACCAGACACACAAAACACAGAGAACTAGCACCACAGCATCAGCAATGCAAGCTTCCATCACACACACACACATAGCACAGAAAGAACATTAACCACAGCATCCGCAGTGCAAGCTTCCATCACACACACAAAACACAGAGAACAGGCACCACAGCAACAGCAATGAAAGCTTCCATCACACACACACAACGCAGAAACAACATGAACCACAGCATAAGCAGTGCAAGCTTCCATCGAACACACAAAACACAGAGAACAGGCACCACAGCAACAGCAATGAAAGCTTCTATCACACACACACATAACACAGAAACAACATGAACCACAACATCAGCTGAGCAAGCTTCCATCGCACCCAAAACACAAAGGGAATAGACACCATGACGTAAGACTGCAAGCTTCCATCGCTCATAAAAAAAACACAGGCAAAACAGGCACCACGTCATCAGCAGTGCAAGCTTCCATTACACACATATGACACAGAGACAATAGAGACCACAGCATCAGCAGTGCACACTTCCATCACATACACAAAGAGTAAACAGAACAGGCAACATAACATCAGAGTGCAACCTTCGATCATATATGCAAAACACAGAGAGAACAGGCACTGCGGCATCAGCAGTGCAAGCTTCCATCACACACATATAACACAGAAAGAACATGAACCACAGAATCAGCAGTGCAAGCTTACACCACACACACAAAATACAGAGAACAGGCACCACAGCATCAGCAATGCAAGCTTCTAACACACACACACATACCAAAGAAAGAACATGAACCAGAGCATCAGCAGTGCAAGCTTCCATCGCACACACAAAATACAGAGTGAACACGCACCACGACTTCAGGGTGCAAGCTTTCATCACACACACAAAAAAACGGGGAAACAGGCACCACATCATCAGCAGTGTAAGCTTCCATTACACACATATAACACAGAGAGAGCAGGAGCTACAACAGCAACAGGGCAAACTTCCATCACACACACACAGCACAGAGATGACAGAGACCACAGCATCAGCAGTGCACACTTCCATCACATACACAAAGCACAAACAGAACAGGCACCATAACATCAGAGTGCAACCTACCATTAAACATGCAAAACACAGAGAGAACAGGCACCACAGCATCAGCAATGCAAATTTTCATCACACACACATGACACCGAAAGAGAACGAACCACAGCATCAGCAGTGCAAGCTAACATCACACACACAAAACACAGAGAACAGGCACCACAGCAATGCAAGCTTCCATCGCACACACAAAACACCGAGAACAGGCACCACCAATTCAGGGTGAAAGCTTCCATCACACGCACAAAACATAGGGAGAATAGGCACAACAACATGTGCAGCGCAAGCCTCCATTACACACATATAACACAGAGAGAACAGGAGCCACAGCATCAACAGTGCAAGCTTCTATCACACACACAAGACACAGAGAGGACTGAAACCACAGCATTAGCAGTGCACGATTCCATCACACACACAAAATACAAACAGAACAGGCAACAATTCATCAGTAAATGTACACTTTTGTATAAGTCTATGATTTTTGGTAATTCACAAAGGAATATTATGTGTAGTAACTTTATGACTGCAGTCTCCGTACTCGTAGCGGAGAACTCTGAACATAAAAACATAGCCAGTCACAAAGATACTACTTGCAAAACTCCGTTGTGAATTGCAAAAAATCATACATTTACACAAAAGTGTAAGTTTACCTTAGTAAATCAGGCCCAGAGTGAACAGGTACCACATCATCAGCAATGCAAAGTTCACGGAGCCGCCCCCCCCACCCGGCCTTCCACCTTCCAGTTTTGCTGAGGGGGGCCCCAGGAGCTCGAAGACCCTCCCACGCCGCGGGGGATGCGGGGGCTTGTGTTATGCCACTGGTTACAGTACAAACTCTCCACCCAAAAATACATATATGCAGAATATGAATAAAATGCAGCAACAGAGCAAGCTTCCCTTTCATGTGAAGAGCAGGTACTACGTGATCTTTAGTACTGTTAACTTCCCTCGTTCATACACAAACAGTAACATAACATAACATGTGTATTTGTAAAGCGCACGTTCACCACTACGGGTATCTTGGCGCTGAATAACAGATGTTTGTTGTTACCCAACTCAATGGTACTCATTTTATCGACCTCAGATGGATGAAAGGCTGAGTGGACCCGCCGGGATTCGAACCTGTGACCATGAGGTCGAACACAGGCCCCTGCAGTGGACGCATTAGTCCACTGAGCCACCAGACCCGGCTCCACAGGGAAATGAGTTGTGCGGGATTCCTTCCCGCACAGAAAACAGACATTAGAGGTGCATAAAGAGTGGAAGTATTGATCACACATAAACACGGACAGCAGAAACATGACATGGGCATTAGTTGTTGAAGTGTCTCTCACACATAGATTGGATGGTCACCCACACACTCTCTTCCCCACCCCTCAAAAGTGCGAACGTTCCTATCACTAACAGAACGGGTACAAAATTGGGCTAACACAATACAACCCCCTCCCTCCCCCACACAAACACAAACAAACAGAACAAGTACTGCTTTGGGCATCAAACATGCAAGTTTCTTGCAGAAACAAAAAACTGGCACCCAAAGGCGATCATGGATGAAAGGTTCCCCCACACACACTGAACAGATACTACACAGGCCACAGGGGTGCAAGCTTCATTCAGATGAGCTAACACATTTGTATTTGTAGTGATAGATTCTGTCACACGCTCAGAACACAACTAAAATATTTATTTTGAGTGTAATCTTCCTTCACACACACAAAACAGGTACCACCTGGGGGTTGGTATTACAATATCTCTCATACACAGAAGAGGTACAACACTTGCAGCAGCAGTACACGCCTAACAAATACATAGGTACATATATACACTAGACAGAAAAGGAACAACATAGTCAGGATCTGTGCAATACCTTTAACCCACAAAACAATAGATATATCGCAGGCAGCTGACAGGGTCAAACAGGGACAAAAAATAGGACTAGGCGCTAAAATAAAAGTGTCCCCTATTAGTGAACCAGACAGTTAAAAAAGCGGCCCACTTTTGCAAATCAGGCCTGCTTTCAACTTGTAAAGACACACGGTATGGGTATTTTGCAAGCTATTACAGACTGCATGCATTTATATTTGCTGCAAGCACTGTTTGTGGTAATATCAGGGAAATCAACAGTAAAAACGGACACAGACCATAAAACAGGCCAGTCCAATGGGTACTGCCTGTCCAGCTCTGGCAGTAGAAAGCATGCCTCCCATGTGGATAGAATAGACATGGCACCTGCTGCAGTAGTGCAAGCTTCCTCCACCAACTGACTGCAGTGCCAGATTCATAAAGAGAAATCAAGTGCCAGACTAGAGAGAGATTGAGAGAGGGTGGGGAGGAGAGGTAAAGGGAGAGCAGAAAACATCAGTACAAACTCCCCTCAAACTGAAGAAGGACAGCAGCAGCATAGCAATCTATATGACACACAGAAAACACAGCAGCAGTGTAAGGCATACACAAATAAATATTCACATACACGTGCAAATCAGGTACATTGCTCTATAAATCTAGGTACATTGCGCTATAAATGTAGGTCTGAGCAGTTTGCGGAGTTCCGCGCTGAGCAGAGTTCCGTAAGTGGCGGAGTGCATTAGGTAACACCGTTTGCGCGGAATTTTAGTGTTGTTTGTCCTGCGCGAACTGCACCATGCGCAGCACAAGAGGGCGCTGCTTCTTTCTGCCGCTCATGTAGATGCTCCTCAATGGGAGTGGGAGGTTTCTCAAAGCGAGCCGTAACAGCCATCTGTGACCGCCCATCTTGAGAAAAAGCACAGGGTGGTGGTCTGGAGTAAGATTTTCCTCGCTCACCAACTTAATGTTGGCGAGCACAAGCAAGGATAAAACTCCACAAACTTCACGAGCGGAATGGAATTTTACACCCAAGACTACATTGATGCAAGATTTACACACTTCTGCGTGTGCAAACATGCAAAGAAAAAAAGGTACAGCATGGTTGCACACAAAGAACATAAGCTTCATTCATTCACAGAAGAAGCACAACATGGCAAGCAACAGAGCGCAAATCACGAAGAGAAAGAGAGAGTTGCCGAGACACACACACATATGTATATATATATATATATATATATATATATATATATATATATATATATATACACAAAACCTCCTTCCCAAGAAAAGAAGAGACAGATTCCCAGGAGGACCAGGTAGGAGACGCCTCTTTATTGGTAACCTTGCGAATGCATTTCGGCAGCATAACTGCCTTCCTCAGCGCCCAAAGCGTCCCGTAGATGAAGCACCACGCTGTATGTAAGTTCCTCTCAGATATGCTTGTTAGAGCACGTCAGCTCCGCCCTTCTGCTGAAGTCCTCAGCAGAAGTATGTATGTATGTATATATATGTACAGAGAGAGAGAGAGAGAGAGAGAAAGAGAGAGAGAGAGAGAGAGAGAAAAGAGTGTTAGAGAGAAAAGGTGAGCATGCATAATGTACATAATGTATACATCAGTGCAAGACCCCGGACTCTGCATCAGAGTCTTTCCTCATGCAGAGCATGTACAAGCAGTACAGCAGCAGCAAAGAAAGTTACGGCAAAGGCAGCACTATCATGCAGGAGCGGCTCCTCCGTAATCGCTGGAGAGCGTCGCCCTACTGGTCAGTCAGACAGGGGTCGAGCGAAAAATAAAATGAGTGTTGACGGAGCCAATGCCAGCAGTGTAGGGAGGCGCGGAGACGGGCATAGCAGGGAGGAGTGATAAGCACACTGTAAGTGCGCATGTCTGTTTGGCTGGCCGTCTTATGGCCAGCCATAATGGCTGACTGGTAAGTAGCTCCGGCCGGGACCTCCCGGGAAGGGGCTTGCCTTTTCGGCTTTAACCCCTGGATAATGCCTCCCGGAGGCCTTCTAAGCACAGGGGTCATCCCCTTGCCATCTGGCCGCATCCCTCTGAATCCCAGATACCCAAGTCTGTAAATTGGTGTTCCCGATTCTCCAGGCGTAACAATCGTCTGAGGAAGCATAGAGTCGATGGTGCCCAAGGGTTCCGTGAAGCAGGAAACATCGGCAAATTTCCCTCAACAGTGGTGAGAAGGACGTGGAGCCATCGAAGGCTGCATAGGTGACTTGCTGTGCGGATAAGGGCTCTCTCACAGCCTCATTGGGGAGCCGTTTATTCCGCTGCGGAGCAACACAAAATGGCGGCCCCCATGTGCCAAGGGTGGAGAAGACACGGACCCTTAAGCGCCTCCTCGGTGCGACCAGAGCAGATTTGAGGTTCTGGCACTCCCATCAAGGCATTTGATAGAGCAGTGAGTGAGCAACTGCCTGCTGCGACCGGACGGGTGGTGATTCAATTAAACGCGAGGGGGCACAGAGGTCGACACATGATCCCAGGAGGTCCCAGCCCTCCCAATGGGCAAGGCGGGGATGATCTGATGAGGTAACAAAGCCGCAGGAGTACGGCACACCGTCCAGCCAGGACAAGACCCATAAATCAGCAACACATCGGGTCCAGGTAGGATCGTGCCTGACCCTATAATGGCGGCTGACCCCCGCCGAAATCATGACCGAACAAGGGGCTCAATTTAGTAACCACCCTCGGTAAACTTAATAGTCAATTCATGACCCAAGCGTGGCATCGAAGAATACAAGGAAAGAGAGATTCTGAACCATCCCCACGAACGAAAGTCTACATGAACTCCTAAGCACAAAGAGACCGAGCAACATGGTCAATGCCCGGTGGAGCTGCCTAGATAACTATACAGAAGATCAGTTCTGGTTTACCCCCTCGGCCATCACCTACCCAGCCGGATATGGTCCCAGTTTCTCCTTGTCTCTCCACTCTATCTCCCTCCTCCCGGTTTTTCAGCAGTCCCCCTGATTGACTCTTTGCCGCTTTCAATGACTTGTGCAGCTGAAATGACCGTTGCCCTATGTCAACACCCCCTTGAGTCTGCTACACCCCTCTCTTCTTGTTTGGCCCTGTGAAGCACCCTCTTACTCCCTCCTTCACTCCTCTTCCATTTCTAATATGCAAACTGTCTCAGTGAAGAAGTCGGACACTGATTGTTTTTGGATCCCCAGTCCCTCCCTGAGTCTCGACTCACTCATCTGACTTTTTGGTGTCCCCTTAAGTTCTCTTTCCCTTGTCCGGTCTCCCAGACTTGACCTGTATTCAATCATCTGTTTCTTTGCCCCCCCCTCTACCATCTATGCCCCCATGACTCGTTTTCTATGTTATCTAATTTTGCTCTATTAACTGATGTATTCATGTAACACTGATTTTTTCTCGAGCAACTCATGTAAATATGTAACAATGTTCTTTTTGTAATGATATTCCTCATGTAAAGTGCTCTGACACCTCTGGGTCTAGCCAGCACTATATAAAACGTTTCAAATAAAATAAAATAAATAAGGTCAAGGGCAGCTGGTATTGTGAAGCCTGTGCACTGAGAGCAGATCGCCCAATGACAAATCAGTTTCTATAGGTTTGCCTATGGACCAGAATAATGCCACCAAACGTTCTCACGTTTACAGCATATGGTGCCCCAGATCTAATGGGTTAGGAGCACCTACATGCCTAAACCTCCGGGCCTGTTGGCTTTAACTATGGCAGAAAAGATATTCATTTAATGAGTCATTAAATACTCCCTGTCACCTTTTTGACTACTATGAACAACCAACTATCTTTTTCACCCCTTCTCAATATCTCACCCCTCCTTTTTAGGTCTCGCTGAGCCAGCGCATGCGATGCTCTGCGAGACATTTAGTAAGCGGCTTTTGAAAGTGCCACCACAGGCTTTTGGTGGCCTCAAGCTTGCGTGCAGGCGAGCGTGCACGCGCGCAGCCGCCATCTGTCTTTCCTCCGTCACACAACTCCCGCTTCTCCCCCTCCCCCACCACAGATCGCTTCTCGCGGCCGCTCGCCGCAATTGATCGCGATCACTTTCACGTCTGCAGCCGCGCGGCTGAGGCACTTTCACGGACACGCGGCCAATGCTTGTTTCCAGAGCTAAGCCACCCCCCTCCCCAAAGAAGTATTCATTTTTGTCTGCAGCTCCTTTTGATTGGGGGCCCAGGACAAGGTCTTGGGCTTGAACATATTGATTGCAATCCTAGTTAGCTGCAGTATGCTGCAGTCTGGGATAGAAGTTCCTTGCTAGTATTGCCGAATTGTTGGCATATTACAGTAGATTTGTCTAAATGCCATTGCAGTACGTGCTGTCACTGCTCTCAAAACGCTATATCAGTCATGTATGTGTTAATTAAATAGGTATGATGCCAGGAAGCGCTCTCGTTTTACAACGATTACAATCTGCAGTGTTGTAGTCCGTTATCCCATTGTATGTCCCAGAGTTCAGCGGTTGAGAAGCTATGCAGCTTACTAATTTCTTGCACCAAATGTGCACTTATACCCAGTGGCATTGCAAGGGTGCAACAGACCATAAAACAAACAAGGGAATGGGCCCGCCCACAAATAGTTTGGCAGTACATGACAGGCATAATTGGGATACAGACAGCCCACATGCCACTGCATCCCTCTTTATATCTCCTCCTACCCACTTATTTCAGGTAATGCTAAGCTCACCACTGTTTCTCTTTGATTAAAGCTACTATGGACAATTTGATGTTTTCTACAGCACTGCACCACATTGCTTGACACTGACTTTCTTAATCCCTTCTCCGCCTGCAGTCATATCTACGTGGAACATAATTGTGTACATTTCAAAAAAGGAAATATGTTCCTACTAAAATTAACTTAAACAGTGTTTCTTAGGCATGAATCGATATAACCCATTTGTAGCACTGTTTCCAATTTAGGTATTTTTGCTCAGTGTTTTTATTTTCTGAGTGTCACTTTATCGGTTTCCCTCTTTTCACAAAATACGGTGTTAGATATGTTGTTTATCCCCATAATAAAGTTTTACTTTAGCTGTACTCATAGGTTGATTTTATTTTATTTATACTTAATAAGGTCTCACATCCCATCTCTCACTCCAGCCCTCTCACGGAGCGTACATTTCGTGGGGTCTGAAATCTCCAGTCTGGGTTGGAAGGGCGCAGTTCCTTGGACTCCCCACCCCGTGGGATCCACTTTTACCATCTTTGTGGGGATGGGCAGCGATGCCTCATCAGCCGTGGGTCAAAGTTTTGAGCTACAGGACAGCAGGCCCAAGGGGGTGGCTTTGAGTTATCTGGTGTCCTTAGGCCGACCAAGTTCATGCACCCCTCTCAGGGCACAGCCACAAAAAGAGGTCAGTCCAGGTTAAAGGTCAGAGTTCAGAAATCTGGAACCGTGTAAATCGCAATTTGCAAACATGGTGGTGTGAAAAGTAGGTTATGCTTTTAAATAAGGGCATGTAGTACTAAAGAGAACATCTCATCGTGACCCTCCGACCTAATAAGAGGATGATTTACTGTGGGTTTAAAGCACGCCTGCGGCAGGCGGGGCCAACATGTGCTATTTTTAATGATATAAAGAACACAGCAAAACTTATGGGGGTATCTTCATGTGCACACAGGCTGGATTAGTGGCAGATATTGCCAACATTCTGTGCCACAGAGATTTGTTCCCATCACCGTTTTTTGGTTTTCTTACTTTTACAGAAACATAACTTTTAAAACGAGTGCTGATGCAACCAGCACGTACAGATTACTTCTCAATAAACCTAACCTGGGAAAGGGGCCCTTCGTGTATTAGGACTGTGCTACTGATGATGATTAGTGCAAACCTTATAAACCAAACACTACTGACAAATAAAGAACAAGCGCTGGCAAAGCCAGGAGGTCTCGCTTGGCTGCTATCATTTTGGCACTATCCAAGCTTGTTTTGTCATTGTTTTTGCAAAATAATATTGTTGGTGAAGCAGATCGATCCACGTCAATCTTTAAACAATCATTGGCATAGCCAATAGGTGGCGCCTTTGGGACCTTATCAGTGTTTAGCCACGCAACAGTTAATGTTGTTGCAGTAAGGATATTGTGCTGCATAACTAAATACTAATAAGGTCCCAAAGGCGAGACCTATTGGCTATGCCAATGCTTGCTAGCCTTACCATCAACCTAACACGCTTGACCACTACTTGCAAAATAACTCACTACTTTCCCTTTCCAAATCCACTTGCATAATTCTATCCCTACCCCAAACTATACTAAGCACACAAGAAATCAGGAACACAAATAATGCACAAGGAAAAATAAAAAAATTGTTCTAACCTGCTTACTACTGATCTTGTGTTCCAGAGTATAGGGCTATTCGCTGAAAAAGTTCTGCAATGCCTCGTCAGGGTTCGAATGTGCTGTGTAAATACATGTACATTTACAGAATCCCTTTGTATCTTTCGTGCTCTTGATCCTGGCATTGTCATAGGTTGTGCTATCATGTATGGCTGCTTTGAACACTTTTGAAGTAACTGGCATTATTGGTGGCTCCAGTTACAATGTAGTTGCAGTTGAAGGGTACACATCCCTCCTTTGATCCAGGTATTGCAGAAAGCTAGGGCTGTAGTGCCCACCAGTGGACCTGGCATTCCTACCGCTGGGGTTTAAGATTCTTACCCTGACCTGGGCAATGCAGCAAGGAAGGTAAGCTAGCTCAGTGAACTATAAGCTTGCTGTGGACGTGTGGTTCAAATCCAAAGAGACCTGATTCAGCCAGGGCCGTCTTAACAGCAATATAGGCCCCCCGGCAAAGCAGCACCCTGGGCCCTGCCTACACAACCAATCACAGGTATAAAAATGATTAACAGAAAATTAGTGTTAAATTCTGGTGTTCGTGCAACTGCCCAGCGTGCCCATGCATTAAGACGACTCTGGAGTTGTCCCTTCATGCCCAAAACAGTGATAACATGAGTACCATCAAAATAAGAAAGCTTCACACTTCCTGTTTACAGTGCTAGGAAACAGCTATTCGGAACTGTAGGCCTCTTTAATATTATTATTGTTCTAAGTATTGAGCTTGGCTTTATTGACACTTCTCATGTTTCTAGACACTTTCATGTCCCTCGCACTACAGTTACATTTATATATCGTTTACTACCACTGTCGAGGTTCTGAATAGTTGACAAAAATTGTGGAATTGTTACAAGTGTTACAGTATTTGCCAGAAAAACATAAGCATTTTGGACAGTGAACCATTTGCTACTTTGACCAATAAGAAGTCTATGTCCCCTGACCTGCCCCTTCTGACCTGCTACCCTCTACCTTTGCCTGCTCGGTTGATCAGTTGTGAGCAGGTTGACTGTTTCTCAATGAAAAAGATAGAGTATCTTCATTTCTTTTAAATGTATCTGCTATTGCCATTGCTCTGGACAGAGTTATGTGTGAATCACAACAGCAGGCCACTAAATCCCTCTAATGGTTAGGATTTAAATCCACTCTCTGATCATCTGTTAAACCTTTATGTTCTACGGTGTGTTTTTCTATTATCATGTTTTCAAAGTATAGGTATAAAATATGACAGTACAGCTGAGTCCGCTTACAGTCTGTGTACATTCAGCCTCATTAAACGCAGAAGTGACTGCTGGGTGGGCGGAGTGGTGAGCTGGGGGGAACGACAGACGAAAACAGAAAAAAACGTACCTCACACAAGCCAGCCCCTCTTCTTCTTCCAGTCCTCGCTGCAGCACAGGCTCCCCTGCTGGCTAATCCGGACGTTGCTCTCATGTTTGAAAGCAGCCTCAGGATTGGCCTGAGCGCTGTGAATTTGCGCTCCCAGAGAGACTGGGAGCCTGTGCTTTGCTGTCTCCAGCCCAGCAATGCAGCTGGTTTGGAGACAGCTCAGTGTGCATGTAGGTTTGGCCGGCCTGAGAGTGCCAGCCAAACCGACATGCGCACTGCTAGCAGTGCAAACCACTCCTTTTCCTGACTGCCCCCACGATGGCCCCGCCTCCAAGACTAGAACCTGACATATCAAACGATAATAACCCCGTTTTATTATCGTTTTATTTTTCAAGTATTGAGACTGGTGAGGAAGGGGACATTCCTCAGCCATAGCGGAGGAGCCGCCACTGGTTACACGTGGCCCTGTAATGTGAGTACAGCCAGTACCTGCAGTTTCTCCCTCCTTTGTAATCATGAGATTCAGGGAAACAGTGCTGATCCAGTGCAGTACACCTGGAAATTCGGAGGAGAAATTAGGAATTACAAGCAGAGTCTTGTGGGGTTTCCCTGATTTTTCAGAAATGTTGAATGCCTTAGAGTGCCATCACTGTACAACTCATAACACTTTGTAAATAGCGCCACCGCCCTCCCGGAGTTATCATTGCCCCTAGTATGTCTACTCCAGGTGCAGGTAGGTGAATACTGGTTCATTACCAGGTCCCTAACAATGAGACCCATAGGACTGTTAAATAGTTTGGTATGAGCAAATAAATGCTTTTATATCACTATTTACAAAGAATGCTGTTGTTAGTTATGGTTACCAGTGCTCAGTGGTCAATATTTCACTAGTTCTCTTTGTTGATCACCAGTTACATTTTTTGAGGTCTGGGAAGTGCTTTGCTGTCTAATGTTTACCAATATTTAGGACCCTAAGGCTATGAGGCTCGATGAATGGATGGGTGAATGTGACCATCGTATAATAAAAAGCATTTCAATTGGTATTGCACAAACCCATGCTAGTCTGTATACTTGTTCTATGGTTGAGTCCAAAACTTCATGCTGGTTTCGGTTCGCCATTAGCACTCAGGTGAGTGGCAAAATCCCAGGATACAAACTTTGTTTAGGCTGGAATAACTGTTTGTTCTAAAAAAATTGGATTTACATGCAGAAAATTCACTTGTTTTATTTCAATTAGCAATTGGTTACATTTTCCATACCTGTTGTTCAGCCAACACTAGTTTTGACCAGTAGTGGTGCACCGGCCTGTGGCTTTCTGAAAGATCTCCAGATTAATAGATACCTTGTATCTCAATTGTGGCAATTTATGGTTATGAGAATATTTTTTGAATCTGGGTCCAAGGCGTATAGTTCAGATTTAGGGTACAATGTATATGTTGGCAGAAAGGATACTCCATTGCAATAGCAATGGGGTTCCTTGCCACCCAGCATAGTGGTCTGCTCACCAGAATTAAAAGGGGGCGGACCTCTGGTGTAACCATGGCAGAGACTACTCTGCTTCTCATAGGTCAGACCCCTCTGACGGCCCAACAAAATAAGGCCAGATTTAAAATGGGGCGGGCCCTTGGTATAGTCAAGCCGGAGATTACTCAGTCACTGCTTTGGCTAGACCCCTTCCACGGCCCAACGGAGTTAGGGCCATCATAAACTGACCTGTTTGTCTGACTACCTAATTTAGATGCTAAACAGAACAAAATGGCTAGTCAGGTTTGTTTTATGATAAATCAGGACACACACATCCAATTTGTGCTGCGTGAACCAAACGTTTTCTTTTACAAAGAATTTATTTTCATTTATCATTGAATTTTAAAAAATCATCCATATGTCTTCAAAGGAAAATCTTGTCAAAACAGTTGATCAAAAACATAGAATTGTGTGCGCAATATATACAAATGTGCAAAAGTTCGTAATAGATACTCAAAATTCACGACACCAAAATACAACTAATTACATAATTATTACATTCAAAACAAATTGCAACATAAAAGACATTTAAACCGGAAGAATGCTACGCAAAAAGAACCTACCTAATTTAGATGGGCGGACATACAGGTCAGTTTTCGCTGACCATCATCACCAGAAAAACCCTGGCAGTAAGGGGTAGAAAAAAATTGCAAAATGCCCCCCTCAGCATGGGGGTTAATTCCCATGGCGAGGGTTTTGGTTTTTTATTTTTTTTCTTCAAAAACAAAATCCTGCTTTTGTTTTTTAAAATACATTTAAAGAAACAATAAGTTACAATGCATTGTAGTAACCTCCTTACCTGTGGTTCCTGTTAATGCATTAAATGTCCACCAACCCGATATACTGTGGTTAATGGTAAACCTGGCTGTTACTACCGCCTGAATCGACAGACATGTCAGGCGAGCCTTTTTTCAGCAGACTCGCACGTTCCTGCTTGCCTCGGCTCCCCACCAACCCCCATTCAAATGAGAAGCCCTCCTCGCATTAAAACACGTACCTGCCCTTTTTTAGCAATCCATGCTTCGGCGCTCGCACCACACGGAACCACCACCCTCCCCCTGGGTTAACTGCCCACATGCCTCACACTACCAGGGAACCTATTTGCCTCATATCCAGTGCTTGAAATTGAAAAATAGAAGTGCCCGTACTCTGCACTAGAGTACCTGCTTGTTTCTGAGAAGTGTCTGCACTCTCTAGTTAATAGTATTACATTTCCTTTGAGAAGTGCCGGTACTCTCCCTCACAAAATAGAAAAGTGCTGGTACTCAGTACCGGACAGTACCGGCCCATTTAAAGCACCGCCCATATCGGAAACAAAGGTCCTGCCCCCCACCAAAGCAACACCTCGCTATTTTCGTCCCTCACAATACCAGAGTCCACTCGCCATGAGGGCCTGCATGATGTGGATGAATCAATGGCTCGACAGTTTCAACAACCTTTACTACCTCTAGGCCACAGCTGTATATTTATTGCTGTTCATTAAAGGGTATTAAATGCAACGGTAGCAGAGACCCTTCAGGTTTTAAAATGTAAGGACTAAAGGCCTCTCAGCTTAAATGTCCTCTCAACTACACCTCGTAACACGGTCTGGTCCCGCCACTTAACTTTGAAGCTAACATCTATATATTCCCAGTAATAAACTTACACCCTCACTGCTGTCAATAATCGCAGTCGGTGATGCAGGGTCCGGGGACTTCCTGAAAGGGGCGCAGCATAGGCAGCAAGACCGGACTGGCCATAGCGGGCATCAGGCATTTCCCCGTGAGGCTGGAAGGGTAGGGGCAGGTTTTGGAGACGTAGGGGCTGGTTTTATTACTGGTGGTCGGTTTTACAGCAGTGCTGCTATATCGGCCCCCTGCCACAAAAGCAGCAGTGCTGGGGGCCGGTTTAGTTTTAAGCACCAGTGCTTCACACTTGCACCCTCCTACCCCCAACCCCGCCCCTCCCCCCCAGGCCTGTGCGGTAAAATTGCCAGGGCTGATTTGCAATCTCTGTCCAGCTCTGATAGGCAGTGTAAGTGCAGGCCGCAGGGAAGATTCAGGAGTTGGCCTGGAAGGATGCTTCAGGAATCCTCCGCGGGGCCCGCCCCTTCATAATAAACCACAACTGCAGTTGGTATGGTGAACTTCAATGTTACACCCACCTCAAATTTCTCCGCATCGCCATGCCCCGCCCCTAGCTATTTTGTTCGATGCACTCTGTTAATCCTGTCCCTGGTCATTACAAATAACGCCCCAAAAGGAGCCCTATACCTGACAATGAATTACACCACACCCGCTAATGTGACATCACTGCCCTGATAAATGCCCACTCCCCAGGAGGCCGGCCTCCAGGCTTCATCCCCGGTCCCACCCGAAGGAAAACACAGTTTCAGCTAACTTTGTCAACAAGCAGCAAGTGAAATTTACTTCCATCTGCACAGTGTTTCTGATCCCTTGTTTCTTTCTTCCCAGAGGGTGCAGCTGGTAGTAAAGGTACCCTGCCAAAGCAGCACATGGTGCTACAGAGTCTTGGTCTGGGGCGGCAGCAGCTGGTCTTAAAGATATTCTGATGACACACCACATGGTGCTACATAGACTTCCTCTGGGATGTATGTCGTTACAACGCATACTTTTACTCCGCGTACCATTACAACGCGGTATTTACAACGCATACCGCTACAACGCATAGCGCTTTGGGGTGCTGGATAGTGGTAAGTATAATTTACTATTCTAACTCCAGTCCCCGTGGACCCTAGGGAAGGTGTTGGATAGTAAATTAAACTTACCTCTTATCCTAGAGCGCCCCCCAGCGCAATGCGTTGTAACGGTATGCGTTGTAATGCCTGCGTTGTAGTGGTAGTGCGGAGTAAAAAATGCGTTGTAACAGGTGAATACCCTTCCTCTGGCACTGTAGCAGCTCGTAGTACTTGGCCGTAGTGGGTATCGGGTGTTTCCCCCGGAGGCTGGAAGGGTGGGGGCCGGTTTTGCAGAAGTGAGGTCCAGTTTATTACTGGGAGCCAGTTTTTCAGAGTGCTGCAATATCAGCCACCAGTAACAAAAGCAGCAGTGCTTTACACTTGCACCCCCCCAGCTCCCAGGGGGCGGGTGGGCTGGTCCAACAAAATTGCCAAGGCTGCTTTGGGTTCCCAATCCGGCCCTGCTGGCAGAGCAACATGTGGTACTACACAGTCTTTCTCTGGCACTGCAGCAGGTGCCCTGACAAATCACCCCCTGTTGCTACACGGTCTTCTTCTGGCACTATAGCAGAGAGTTTTAAAGGCACCCTTGCTAACAGCACAGGGTGGGATACAGTCCTACTCTGAGGCTGCAGCAGCTGGCATTAGAGGTGCCCTGGTACACAGACCATGGTGCCCACAGTCCTACTCTGGCACTGCAGCAGTTGGTATCACATGTGCTCTCGCATGCAGCAGTCGGGATGAAAGTTACCCCAGCCAAGCAGCAGATGGTGCTACAAGTTCAACTGCATGTTCATTAATTGAAAGCAATTAATCTGAATTCCTAGTATCAAACAGTTAAAGCATCAGACAACAGAAGATTCACAGAGCTCAACGTTTCAGCAGATGGCATTGCAGGTTGTGTCGACTTCGCATGGCTGCTGCTGCCATGGCAGGAACTTTCACTGACCCAGGCACTGCAGCGGCTTGGTACTCGTGTTTCCAGTGGCGGCTCCTCCGCTTCGCCCAACTGCTCAAAAGGAAAAATTAAGTGAAAATAACGTATTGTTATATCGTTTTAGTTTTCCTTGAGTAAGTAGCTCGCGGGCAGGGTGGGCTGCCCAGAACAGGGGGAGGAGTGATTTGCAGTCCCTAAATGCGCACAACTGCTTGGCAGCTCTCCTGGGCCGGCCAAACAGTCATGCACACTTTGCATCTTCCCCACCATGCTGTAAAGCACAGCCTGGTGAGGAACATGCCCAGCCTCCCATTCCCCATCTGTGCGTCGATCTACGGAGCTCAGACCAATCACGGCGATGCATTCTAGTGTTGTGATTGGCTTAGGTCAGCCTGGGAACTTGTGTACTTCCTGCTGCAGGACCAGAGACAGGAAGAAGAGGACGGAGGAGAGGCGGAGGCCGGCTGTTTTCAGGTAGTGTTCCCCCCACCACCCCCGGCCCACCACCCGGGTGACGTTAATGGGTATTTCCCTTTCATGAGCAAACAGTCCTGAAAAAAACGTACTCTCGTTTTTCAGCACTTGTTACTTAAAGCCCACTAAATGACACTGTATAACTGTTCCTATCCTGAGAATGTAGCGTGCACTTTTAAAGCCTCTTTCTCTGGTGATACAGCAACTGGTTTTACAGGTTGACAGACCGGGCCCCACCCCAGCAGTGAAGGGGGTAGCATTAGATTTTGCTATCCCTTGTGCGCCTCTGGTAGCTGTGCTGTTGTTGCCCAGGGTGAACTGCGCAGAGTACATACCTGATGTTTAATAATGCCTTCAGGGGCACTGTGCAGATGCTGTTTTGGATGAACTGCATAAAGTATATTTCCTGATTGCTTAACGTTGCCTCCAGGGGCTGAGCCGCTGCTCAGGGTGGACAGTGCGCAGTATATACCCAGATTTTTTAACATGGCTTCCAGGAGCAGAGCTGTTGCTGTTCTGAGTGGAGTAATCACAGTGTATACCCTGGGTGTTTCACAGTCCCACCAGTGGCTGAGACATTGCTGCTCTGGGTGGACTTAGCACAGTATATGCGGCTGCCCGCGGATCCGGCAGAGGGTCACTTCGGAGGGTGGCCATCCTTAGTGCAATTTAGGCACCTCCCCATTCGCGTCTCTGGACTCCAGGAGTAGTCCCCTTACAAAGCGCGCTGGACACGTCATGTCCGGCGCGCCGGGGGATGGGGAGACACTGGATGGAGCCGGTTGCAAGTGAGTTAAGTGCTGGTTGGTTGGTGGGGGGCTCAGTAGGCGACGGGTGCCGCCTCCAGAGCAGTGGCAGAGTTACAGGGCGATCTGGAAGCAGTCTTGGTACAGAAGGATACCTCTGCAAGAGCACATTAAGGGTGCGAGAGCCAAATCCCAGGAGCCTCAGGGGAGGGTCCTGGAACAATGACGTTGGCGCCCCGTTAGTCCTTTGGGAGGTTGTGGGCCTGAACAACCGGGGGCTTGCCTTGCTATGCTCCGCCATGAAAGGGGACTGAGTAATAAGGGACCAAGGTGTCACGTGATCCAGTAAGGGGATCACCCCTATAAGGGTAGCGCTGATTGGGTTTCCACAGTGCTTGGCTCATCAGGCGGGCAGTGTAGCATAAGTTAGTATGTCTACCTGCCCTTGGATCGCCTGTAAGATAACCCACCATAATTTGCATACTGTTGTATGTAATAAACCTGCAGCCATATTTTCTCCAAACAAAAAAGTTGTGTGGTGTATTTATTTATGCATGCCTTTTCTACTTTGGTGTGGATGGGGATCATCCTGCGCCGATAATGGAACTATACTTTGGTGGTTTAACCATGTCTCCAGGGTTAACCCATTGTTGCTCTGGGTGGACTGGTCACAGTATATACCCTGGGTGTTTAGCAGTGCCTCTAGGGGCTGAGATGATGCTGCTCTTGGTGGAACGCGCATGTACACCCTCTGGTTGTTGAACAGTGCCTCCAAGAGTTTATCATGCCAAAAATAAGGGGATTTACCTATGCCTCTATGTACACAATTACAACAACATTTAATGTTCAGCAAGGAGAAAACCACATGAATTAGTTAACTCAGACATTTAAATTATGTCATTTACTTTTGAAATTTGTCTGTTTTGGCTTTTTAAGACAAGAAAAGATACATAATTAACTTCACATTGAGCAAAACATAATTTTTGCAAGGGAAAAGCAAGAAAAAACGATATATACAATTAATGTGTAGAAACAAGTAAACCTATCGTAATAATGTGCATACAAATTGTTCTCAGTGATAAACAGTTATCTCAAAAACAGTAAAGAAAAACACTGTCATCAAGTCATATAAAGAATATTAATTCAGGGGGTAAGTCTTATTCACTACCAGCCTGACTTCCTGTCACAATGTTATTACAACAGTTCATTTTATGTGAGCACAGGAATGGAAACCCAAAAATCAATTTGGACAAACACAATGACTTAATGCCGACGCGTTTCGAATCCCAATGTCATAATCATCGGATTCTCATCAGGGCGTGGAATTTTATCCGCAGATACTGTTTAGAGAGAAGAGAGGGGATTTAATTTAGGGAGATGGACCTCACATAGAGAGTGAAAATAGCTTTTTCCAATTAATGCATCCAGTGATGCAGCATACCTTATGCGACCAATGGTTTGTGGTCACTAAGTCTTTTTAGAGAAAAAGCCAAAACAGACAAATTTCAAAAGTAAATGACATAAATTAAATGTCTGAGTTAACTAATTCATGTGGTTTTCTCCTTGCTGAACATTAAATGTTGTTGTAATTGTGTACATAGAGGCATAGGTAAATCCCCTTCTTTTTGGCATTATAATAGGCCCTACCTACCCTCTTTCCCACAGGGCCAAACCCCTCCTTTCTCTTCATCCAAGAGTTTATCTGCATCTGATTTGGGTGGACCACCAGAACAATATAAACCCTGACTATTAAACAATGCCCCCCGGTCTTTTGTCTTTGCTTTTAGGGTACACAATATGCATACTCTCTGGTGGACTCCACCTGTTATCCTATACACTCTATGACAGTCTCAGCTTTAGGTTGGTGACCCCTCTTCAATTGGCAGGTAAGCCTCACTGCTCACACTCTCGACAACGCCTCATGTTTATGTGCAAGGAATGTTAACACACCAAGTTTGAGGCACATATTTCATCTTCACACAGCACACACACACATAGAACACCTCCCCTAGAAGCCAAACTACATCAAACGCCCTTCCAACCGCGTCACTCCAAGATGGCGTCCTTCACATGTCATGCTCGCAACACAGGTCTTCGCTGATTCAATCAGACCTTAAAGCGGGTTCATTATTTCAAAAAGAGGTCTGAAGTGTGAATTACATTTAAAATGGGAAGCACAGAGCACACCCACTCAGTAAAAGGATGGGAATAGCGAGCTTTAGATAGACGAGGAACCCATTCGTATCCAAAACAACATCATTAGAGCACCTGTGCGTCGGAAATAAGCAAGCACCAAACGACAAGAAAAAACACAGTGGAAAATAGCTAACAACTGTAACAGAATGTTCAATCCACGGCAATTTGGCTATTACAACATTAGCTGTGTACCTGGTGGAAAGCACAGAGACAATTATCATAAAACAACAGCACATGTCAGTATTATTACCTTGTCAGTGGTAATAAGTACAAGCGTGGAATGGAATAGATACGAGTACATTTGCACATCTAATCAGTGCATGCCACTGAGCACCCTTCTTCCTTTCTCTCTCTCTCTCTCTCTCCACTTCCGCCTAATTCCTCCATGACACTGACAAGAGGGCTGCCAGTACCTGAGGCCAATGTATAATGGCATAAAATCTACGACGAAAAGGGCAAAATAAAGTTTTTAACAAAAAAAGTGCATTTAAATGCAATAAAAAAAATGAATAAAGCATAAAAATGTACAGAGAAGCTGAGCTGGAAAGTGAGTTAATTTAGCACAGCAAATCTGGAAAAGAATAAGATAATTATCTATACATGTCTCATTAGTGGAGCTATGCACGAAGCTAGCGTATGCACAATCAGTCTTGTATTCGAACCCACTAAAAAAGTAGTTTAAATGAATCCAGATGTATAATGTGATTATTAGAACCATTATCACATCCCTGCAAGCCATGAAGGTTTTAAATATTGCAAACTCGGCCAAAGGGCCCTGGCGCACTTACGAGAGCATCAGTTACAGCTTTGCAGCAGGCAGGATTATCAATCCTAAACTAACATTACAAAAGGGACGGCTACAGATCTTACCCTCATATTGCACCAGAGAAAGTAGAAGACCTTGCTCTAAATTTGCCACTGATGGCATATGGACTTACCGAGCTCAACAAAACATCGTAGGAAGGATAGTTGTAGATGTATCCTCATCTGATGTGGTATTAGTGTAAGATCTCCAACCTCAAATTTTGCAATGTCACGTTAGCGTCTATATCCTGACCCGCAGCGATAGTAGAGCACGGTCTTACCCTAGGTTACACACTGTAACCTATCAGTGCAGCAGATGTGTGACAAATCCTTAATTTAATATTATAGAAGGCATAGGTACTGGAAGTAGGAGTAGAAACTCCAAAACGACTATGCTATAGTTCTGAATGTGAATGAGCAATGAAGGTCCCTTTAAATGTGAGTTTTAGTCATATTTGCTGTGCATTCAGAAACAGAGGTCAAATGTCAGGCTGTCCTATGACAAATTGCTGTTTATTCTTTAAGCATGAAGATTGGTGTTTACTTTTCTATGTGTGACTCCAAAGTGAGAGGATTTTGCAAAAGTGAACTATTTGATAATCTTGCTGGTGAGAAAGGAAAGGTTTTTAGGATGTCATTTTTTTCAAACACACACCAAAATTTAAATACCTGTAACTGAACCTAACAAATATTTCAGAAGTGATGAAAGAGCTTTTTTGTCATTTCAAAGTATGATGGAAACCAAGATTTTAATAGGATCAAAACAAATTAAGACATTTTACTTGGTATTGCACAAACTACACATTTTTGCAGGAACCCTATTTCCTCACATTATCATTTAAGCACTATATATTTTCATCAGGAAAACATGTTTGTACAAATTAAGAGGCCATTTGAATGGTGAATATGCGGTCTCTAAATGACAGTGTGGTACCATACTGTGCTTTTATAATGTATTTGTGGCTGTGTACTCTAAAAGGCACCATCACCTACATAAACACCCTTACCACTTGCGTGCTGAATAAGCGTGGCTAATGGTTTACACTTAGTTGCGTCACACTCCGGTTTTTCACAAATCTTATTTGTTCAGTGATGTAACAGTGATGGTAGCACTCCCACTCTGAAAATTCAGATCTTTCCTCAACTTTGTAAAACATAAATTTACAAATTCTACTCCACCACTGCAAAAATATAAGGTTAGAAATCTTACCCTAAGATTGGAAAATATCAGGTAACAAATCTTTGCCTAACATTGCTAAATATATGGTAAAAAATCTCATCCTAACATTACAAAATATGAGGTTGCAAACCTTTCACTTACATTACAGCAGATATAGCTACACACCTAACCATAACACAAAAGATAGGGACACAAAGCTTTTCCTAACATTGCCTTAGGTTTTGTTACTGACTTTAACATTGAAACTGGTGTGGATGCACACTTTATGCTAGCTCTGCATAAGGGGTTATGCAGACCCTACCCAAACACAGCAAAAGATAATGTTATAGGTCTCACCATAACAATCCAATGAATAGTTTTACATCAAAGTGGGTGGTGTTACTGATCTTCCCCTATGCTAATAGCAGAGTACTTAAGAGTTACATACCTTACCCTGGCCATGCAGAAGGCGCGGTTACTGATCTTATTTTAACAATGTGGCACACTTCAGAGGATGTAGATACAGATTTACCGTAACACTGCAACCATAATTCTTGTTACGGTGAAAAACAAGCAAACCCCAAATTAACCTGTGCTAAGCCCTCCGGCAGCTCTGCACAAAAACAGTCAGGTTTAACTTAGAGGCAATGTGTAAAATATTTATGCAACACTTCAAACAGTAATAAAGTGAAAACACAACAAGAGAAACATCCCACAACAATTTAGAAAAGTAGAGTAATATTTAACAAATTATTCAACACCAAAATTACAAAAAGCCAACTAGTAAAACTGGAGATATGCAAAGTTAAGGATTTAGATAAACAACAGTGCTTATAAGCACAAAGTGTCAACTGTGGTTCTCTGGTAGCGGTGGACTGGGACAAAGTCACAAGTTCAGGCAGTCGGCGATGGAGCACCGACCGGGTACAGTGACGAAGTTAGTGCAGCTGAGAAATGTACCTTAAATCCTGATTGCAGAGTGTTCTGCCATGCAGCTGCAGTCCTGAGCAGTGATGTGAGGTCTGTGTCAAAGATGTGTCGTGCAGCGGCGGTTGTGATGTGCTATGAGGGCTGCATTGTGGGCTTGCATTGAGGCTCCATTGAGGCTGCATCACGCTGTGTCGGTCCCAATGAGGAGCTGAGGGGTGTGCGTCAAAGATTTGTCATGCAGCTGCAGTTCCGTTTAGCTGTGCAGGCTGCAAAGCAGGCTTGCGTCAAGGCTGTATCGTGCTGCGATGGTCTGATGACATGCTGCAAAAAGCTGTGTCAGGTATGAGTCACTCAGTGTTGGTTCCAATGAGACCACAACTGTCCTGCCAGAGCACATTTAGCACCACTTGCAAGGGTCCAGGACTGAAGGGACACCACTTGGAGTTTAGGACTCACAGCAGGCAGAGTCCAGGTGCAGGGTTCCAGATGGAGGGAGTCTTTTCTGTCCCTGAAGCTCTGATCAGGAGGCCAGACAATTAGCCTTTGGAGTCACTTTATGGTCCTAGGTTCAAGATGCCCATCCAGTCATTTACACTCAGACAGCAGAGCAGCAGAGTGATCTTCCTTCTTGCAGAGCAGCACAGCAGTGCTTCTGAGACTTCCACAGGTCCAGCGGTGTACTGAAGAGTTAGGTCTGAAGGTCCATTATTTATATCTGGTGCACACTTTGAAGTAGGAGAAGATTCTGGAGGGTTTCACCCCCATAGGTTCTTGGAATGTCCTGATTTCCCGCCCTGGCCTGAGCTTGTCTGTGGTCACAAAAGACAATTTGTCAAACTCTTTGTGAGTGTGCAAAGGTACAGCCTTTGTGATGTGCAAGTGTGGTAGGTGACAGCTCCTCCCCTTCATCAAGTCAGAGATGGAGAATCCTGCCAAACCTATTCTCTTTTTGTCTCACTGTCTGGGAGAAATAGAAAAAGACCAACTTACAGCTACACCTAGTCATGTGAACCAGGATACAGGCTGCAGGCACCAAATAGTTGAGACAAGAACACATAAAATCCAACTTTGCCATTGAAGAGAGTTTCATATTATAATTCCTTTGAGACCAAACTTGACTTTCCTACTTGCTCCCAACTGAAAGTTATCACTTATTAAGTGCATTAAGGTAACCCAATGTTATCCTATTGGGGAAAGGCCGCACAATAGTGATAAACTAATTTTGGAGTTTTTCACTACCAGGAAACGTAAAACCTAAAGGTGCATGTCAAACTTTTTAGATACACTGCACCCTGCAATATGGGCTGCTTAGGACCTAACTTAGGGGTAACTTATTTGTATAAGTTTTGGGCCTGGCAAAGTTTTCTTTTGTGAGGTTGAAATGGCAGTTTAAAACTGCCCACACGGTCTGCAATGGCAGGCCTGGGACTTGTTAGCGGGCTACTTAAGTGGGTGGCACAAGTAGCGCTGCAGGCTCATTAGTAGCAATTAATTTACAGGCCCTGTGTAAAGGGTGTACCACTTTACTAGTGTATCATAGGTAAATTACATTTGCCAATTGGGCAGAAGCCAATGTTATCATGTTTTAGGGAGAGAGCACAAGCAATTTAGCACTGGTTAGCAATGGTAAACAGCACAGAGTCCTAAAACAAGCAAAGCAAAGTCATCAAAAACAGGAGGATTTAAGGCAAAAAGTTGGGGAAAACCATGCCAGGGATGTCAGGTCCAATTCATACCTTAGCAATGCAGCAGTTGGGGTACAGTCTCAACCATGCCTTTGCACCAGAACACAATACGTATCTCAGTACCGCAATGCTGCAGTATTAATATTGTCCAAACTTAAAAATATAAACACTGTATCTTATAAAGAAGTTAGTGTCCCCACCATTGCAGCATTTTTATTGTAGCATTTTTTAGCTCTTCATACCATGTTATGGACCATAAAGCACATTATAAGATGGGCCACACCCTTCCTTGAGCAGGAGCGCATACTTGACAGTGTTGTATTTGCTATGATTCTATGTGGCAAATATTTTGGAGTTGTGCATGAGGACATGGAGGTGCTTTGATCTTTTCTTGGATGCAGTAGCTAGCTGGGTGATGGAGGCGGAGGTGCGAGAGAGAAGCACACATAGGGGGGAGGAAAGGAGAAAGAGACAGGTGAAAGAGCCAGGGATCTACCTTGATAGTCTATATTGAAGGTAGACAAGTTTGGAGGCGGAAACTGAAACATGTAGGTAGCTACACAGCATCAAACGAGCCATAGGGGGCGCAGTGCAGTGTGTGAGTATACACCAAAACAGGGTTAATTAGAGAAGACTCAGTAATCCATAGGGCAAGATGTACATCACACAGATGTTGTAAAATGATCTCAGATGAGCAGCAATGGGAGTTAGTTAACAAGAGCACTAGCCATATACCTTTTTTTAAGGCTTGCACACTAAATACTTCTGTAGAAATACACCTCATAAACACGGAAATCAGTCAAGGTTGTCAACTTGAGCAGAAACTACTTAAGCACCTATGCAGTGAGATGACAAAATGTCAAGCAGGGGTTCGGCTCATGCCCCTCGTGTGCTCCAAGCAGTGCTTGAAATGGAAAAATAGAAGTGCAGGTACTCTGTATCAGAGTACCTGCTTGTTTCTGAGAAGTGCTGGTACTCTCCAAGTTAAAGTATAGCATTTCTCTTCAGAAGTGCCGGTACTCTGCCTCTCAAAGTTAAAAAGTGCCGGTACTCCGTACCGGCCCACTTAAAGCACTGGCTCCAAGGGATATTACAGGTTTCCTGCTATTACACCACTTACATACATGTCAACAGACCCAATTTGGATGGGTCTCGCGATTTTTAAGTCAAAAATGACTCTATTTTAACTCTGTCCAGCATGAAATTGACTCTTCTTCATTATACATCAATGGGGAAAATATATTCCTTTGATTTTTTTCCAAATATCTCCCACTTTCCAGTTGTAAAATGTTGGTAGCTAGTACACAGGTGCCCTGCCCCTGGTTCTACAGCACTCTGCGTTACTCATTACCCAGCACTACAGCACTTGATGTTACAGGGTTTATCTGCCCCTGGAGCTGCTGGTGTTAAAGTTATTACCCAGCCCTGGCAGTGGGCTCTGTTATCTCTCCAGCCCTCACAATGCGCAGTTGGCATTGCAGGCTCTTCCACTCTGCAGCAATTGGTGTTACGGATATGATTACCCTCACACTGCAGGGGAAGGCTGTTACAGGTTCCCTGGCACCGCAGCAGATGGTGCTCCAAACATGGCTCTCAGCCTGTGGTATGACTGAGCACCTGCCCCCTCCATGCTGCGGTCCATCTCTCTCCGCTTCCATCCAAAGCACATGCCATTTTCTCTGAGCGCGCTGCGGACGTGTTGATTGTCGCAGGGCTGTTTACTCTGCGTTCCTGATTGTTACACTCCAGAATATAAACATTAAAAAAAACTGGCGAGTGACAAGACAATTGCTTCAGACGCCCTCTCCGAGAGAGCATGATTTCAGTTTCATTCCGCAAATCGCCTTTAATTTCAGGGCATTCTTTTTCAGCGACTTCCCGGCAGCCCTCGCGGCTGCAGACAGGAGGTGGGGTGGGCGCCATCACGGGCTCCGAATCAAATTCCACTTCCAAGTCACGGAAAATGCCTCTCTCGGTGCCATCTTGTGGTGCAACGAATCTAGGGCTGGAGAATGTTACCAGAACATACCACCTTATCCGCTCCCCTCCGAGATTCATGTCGGTTCCCTGTATTCTCACATAAATATGCCTGGGACTCACTTAGCTTTTAATCCAAGGAAGGTGGGCATGTGTATGGGCTTTCAAGGTGATCACCAGGTGGTGGAGGTGGTGGTAGGGGGAATGGGTGGGGGTGGGGGAACCACACTCTCTACCGGGTTGGGGACGGCTGGTTCTTTAAATGGGCCAGAACTGTCTGGTACTGAGTACTGGCACTTTTTTATTTTGAGGGATATAGTACCTGCACTTCTCAAGAAAATCATAATACTTTTAATTGGAGAGTACCGGCACTTCTTAGAAACAAGCAGTACTTTTCACCGACCGTCCGTAATTTGGAGCTCACGTCCATTGTCTGTAAGAATCCCTTTTACGGACGCCTTATGTTCATAATTTTGGATCTTACAGGCAGCAGAGCTGTTAACATTGCGAACGGCCTTAGCTCCCTGATGGGCAGCATCACACTCATCCTCGGAGCACAAGAGGAGCCCCACCCCGCCCATTGTCATTATGTTTGCTGGCTGATTGCCACATACAGAATGACAATGGGCCAGTTGAGGCTTTTACAGCATGTCGTGGGCCTCCTCCTGTGTCGGTCTAGGGCAGGGCCGGACTGGGAACCAGAACCGGCCCTGGCAAAGTGCTCGGCCGGCCCCCCTTCCCCCCTCCAGGAGGAGAGGGGAGGGGGGAGAGGTGCGACCGCGCTCTGTGACAGGGCCGGTTTTCGGCCGTTTTTGTTACAGGGCCGTTTTTGCAGCATAACGGCCCTGTAACAAAAACGGCCCCAGGGGCCCAAAACCGTCCCCCAACCATGCGGCCCACCAGGGAATTGCCCGGTGCCCTCAACGGCCAGTCCGGGCCTGGTCTAGGGCAGGGCATTCTGTTAGAGTTAGATTGAAGATATGTACAAAACAAATGTACAAAGATGCCCATGCTGCTAAGTGCCAGTTCATGAAAAGAAGCTGGCAACAGAAGATAAAAAGAAAAGGCTATAGTTCTTAAGCAGTCTCATCATTTCTAAGCTGAATGATTTTTAATATTACATACAACAAAGCCATCAGTGCTGCTTTTTTTATTTATTTTATGCAACTAACATCCATTGACAAAGCCAATAGTCATGGCTTGTTGTAGGTCTGTTACTTGATGCAGTGAAAGAAACAGCAAAATACCAGTTGTGCAGCATAATATGCTGAACACATATTATTTGCTTAGGTATTTTAAGACATGCCCTTAATTACACCAGACACGCCCCTTAGAGACACCCCCAGTTTTTTCATCCCACTTGAAGCCCTGGAAACAACATCATGTCATAGTCACCTCACTCCTGGCACTGTGCATCATGCATGACTCATGACTTCAAAGTTTTCAGATTGCCTATCTGCAGAAGCATAGTGAACCCTCCCTCACCCACCCCACCCATTGCTTTAGGAACTACAGTGAGGCTGAAATTCTTGATGGGCCTCTTCTGTCTGCAACTCAGTAGACAAGAGCTCAGCTCATAATTAATGTGAAAAGGTGGGTGAGTGAGTGAATGAGTATGTGAAGGTATGGGTAAATGGCTGGATGGATTAGTGAAAGGATGAATGAATGAGTGTAAGGGTGAATGGATGGGTAATGAGAGAAAGGATGGATGAATGAGTGAGTGGAAGGACGGATGAGGGTAAATAGATGGATGTATGAGTGGAAGGGTAGATGGATGGGTAAAATGGTGGATGGACCAGTGAAAGGATGGATGGATGAGTGAAAGGGTGGATGATGGGCAAGTGAATAGGTGGATGGATGAGAGAAATGATGGATGGATTGATGAATTGATAAGTGAAAGGATGAATGAATGAATGGATGGATGAGTGAAAAGGTGGCTGTAAGGATGGATGTGTGAGTGAAAGGGAGGGTAGATGGACAAAAGAATGGACAGTTGAGTGAAAGGGTGGATGGATGAGAGAAAGGGTGGATGGATGAGTGATATGGTCAATGGATGGATTCATGAGTGGATAAGTAAATGGATGACTGGGTAGATGGGCGCACGGTGGATAGAAGGATGGGTGGGTAAGTGAAAGGGGAATGGAGAGAGAAAGGGAGGATGATGGATGAGTGAAAGCATGGATGAATGATTAGCAGAATGGATGGGCAAATGGGTGCATGGATGAGTGAAAAGAAGAATGTAAAAATGGATGAGTGAAAACATGCATACAAGAGTGAAAGGGAGGGTGGAGAGCTGGGAGAAAGGATGGATGAGTGAAATGTTGAATGGATGGATGGACGAGTGACTGGGTGGATGGAAGAGTAAGTGAAAGGATGGCTGGATGGATGAAAGGCTAAATGGTTGGATTGAGGAGTGGATGGATGGGTGGAAGAGTGGATGGATGAGTGAAAGGATGGCTTGGATGAAAGGGTAAATAGTTGAATGGTTAAGCGAATGCTTGGATGAGTGGATGGATGAGTGAAAGGATGGATATCTGTGAAAGAGTGGATGGATGATTGATAGATGAGTGAAAGGGTGGGTGGATGGAGGGATGGATGAGTGAAATTATGGAATGGATGGACGGATAGATGATGGATAGGTGTGCAAATGGTTGAAAAGGAGTGGGTATGAATGGGCACACAGATGGAAGGACAGAATGAATGGTGAAAGACTGAATGATGGATGAAAGAATTAATAGATGACAGAATATACATTTGAAATGGTGGAAATCAGGGGTTTGCTGGAAGGATGAATGGCTAGAACATTGGACAAGAGAGGTCTTCTGGGGAGGGTTGTGATGACTTACTTTGCTTTCTTGGTGCCATAAGAGCTTTAGTTCAAAGTGAAAGGTATTTACATTTTCTGGCTGCTCCCTTGCCTATGTGTTACTATTCTGTATTTGCTGTGTGCTTATGTGTGGGATCTATACATCATGCATATGACATTTGAGTGATACCCAACTGCTACTTGAATGTTACACCAGTAATTGTAAATGTTTCCATATTTTGTTTTAGGTGTAAGGTTTTAGGGACAGCCTCATAGTGCCATGAGCTGTGCCTGAGATGTATATTGTGTTTGCAGCAATAGGCAAGGCATCAAAAATAAACTATGTAGTAGTGTATCAACAGTGCCTTCTTTAACAAAGCTGCAGGGAAAAGGACCTTTGTGACTTCTGTCAGCTAGTGCAACTCTCTGCGATATCCCCATAAGCAAAGTCAGATTCCATATTTTAAGTTCCACTTGCTGAAATACCCATAATTTTTTCCCTTTAGTGGGTTCATCACAGCAATCCTCCCTTTAGTTCACCTATGCGTGCCACTTTACATCTCACAATGGCACTCACATATGAGATGCTAGTAACAAAGTCTATCCGAGCAGATCTTCTTGTCCACTTCTCCCACCAACATGCCTGCTCAGTACCATGAGCTGTAAACAAAAGATCAGACGGGACAACCCAGTGCAGTAACCATATAAATAGATTATTATCATAACATATGAAATACCACAATATAGACCTGCACAGTTGCTCAAAGCTGCCCACACACCAAAAATACGTGAAGTGCGCGATTGTCTCAATCTAATATAAACTTATTTTGACTTGTACTTAAGTGGTTTTCTATTTACTTACTTTTATACTATCACACAACTTACTCTGATGTGCCTGCAAAAAGTACCTTCTGTCATGAAGTTTTGTCCCGAATTATGACCTTCTGTCCTTATTTTTTTTCCTGATTTTGGACCCTTTATCCTGAACTTTTACACTTACCGTCCTAAATTTGCTTCAATGCCAGTTGGTCACCTTAGCAGGTACACTGGCACAGAGTACCTGCACTTCTATCTTTCCATTTCAAGCTCTGTGGACCGGCAGTCTGGTGACGCACCAAAGTGATGGCAGTAAGGCCATCAGGCCAGAGACTGCCTGTTACGTTGAATGCACAGACGGACCATTCATTCCATTGTCGAGCAGCAATACACACCCCCAGCCCTCGCACATTGTTATCGGTTGGTGGTTATGAATTCATGGAGGCCGATGGAGGGGAGATAAGTTTAGGATGTTTAATGATGCAGGAAGCAGGAGAAATAATGATTCAGGAGAATAAAGTGAACATAGCATATGTTCAAGATTGGAAAAGGAGGTACAAAGTGAGGAAACAGGAGAGATTGGCTGTCTTTAGCCTGGAGCAAAGAGGCTGGCCAAGAATCCGAAGATCATAACAAAGTATCCTAAAGTAGGGAACAATGGAAAGGGTATTATTGGCAGGGAAGGAATGGGCCAGTGGGTCCATAAAAGTTAAAGGTTTAGGAACAATTTACAAGAAACTGAGAAAATCAAAAGGAAAGGAGGCATTAAAGGCAAGACAGATGTGTTTATTTATATTCAGGGGTTAGGAAGTTAGAGATGATTAATATTAGCTTTGATAAAAGGCCATTGCTAGCATGTTCGGTGTAGGCCGAGGATGTATTATTGTGAGCTTCTCCTGCCTCCAGGTTAAAAATTACCTTTTACACAACCACTTCCCAGTGGTTGGTGCTAAGTGGGTGTTGGGGGATGGACAGGCAACACATGTTATGGTGGAGAGAAAGTGAACGCAAACCACAAACGCTGCTGACACAGCCAAGTATTGCTTTAGAAGATTAATTTAATAAGTGCACTGGAGCAGCTAATAGGACAACTATCTCTTGACTTTGTGATGATCTTGCTACAGTTGTGTTTAGGAGGCACTATGCGGGAGAGTGTTATGTGGAGTGTTGGGGGGTCAGTCTTTACAATCATCAACAATATTCATTTTAGAAGGTTTGCCTAGTAATGTCAGCTGTGGTTTTGAGATCTATTGTGACATCATTCACCGGATGACACCTTTAAGATTGCCACTCCCGGTCGGTCCCTTGATTCTCATTAACAAAAGACAGCCCAGAAAATAGCTATCATGAAAAGGTCAACCATGATCCTGAGGAATTAGTGAGTGGAAAACATATCAGCGTCTCCTAATTAGAAATACGGAAATGACATCTATATTGGCAGACAAGGGATTTTTTTTTAAAGACATACAATATGCTCAATTTGTGTGTTTGAACTTATTACTAGGAAGGTCATTTATTGATATGTGGAGTGTCAAGCAAGTAGAATATATTTTTGAATGATGAACTCTCTGAGCCTTTAGCAATGGTACAACAATGGTAAAAAAAGATATGAGGCACAGTCAACAAAGATAAAACTAAAAATCTACTTTCAATGATGTCATGCCTATCAACAAATTAGATCTCATGGTTAAACCGGTGTTAGTAAATGAAGATGCTATAACTAGATTTATAAGTTGTTGGATAGGACCAACTCTGGTTGACGATCCCACCATTTTGGGTCAGTGTTGCATGTGCACAGTTTAGTTGCATCACTATTCAATATTATTGACAATGCACCCTTAAGTTGTCTTTTAGAGAGACTTTTTTCCTTAGGCACATGTTGATTTCTGATAAATGTGGTCAGCTAGTACAACCTATCCATCATAGGCACATGGTGCAACAGTGTCCAAGAAAGGAACGGTGCAATGTGCGTACAGTTTCATATTTTGCCAAGATTGATCAAATTTCTTGGTCAAATTTCTTTGTCTGCTGTTAAATTAACCTTTTCAAACTGATTTGTTAGCCCATCAACCAGCCTGTATGATGTTTGTTATGCACAAGAACTTAAACAATGTGGACGGACCCACTATGTGTACGTATTATAATCACTGTGTGTAGTATGAACATGGACCCATTAGGTGTTCTTAAAAGACCCCTCATACACCAACCTAGTTGGTGTCTTGCTTCATCAGCCAGGACTACGGGGCACTGATTCAGGTTTTCAGCGGGACACTCACCGAGACCAAATTGGGACTTTGGAAGAGAACCCCCCCAAGCCTCGATAATCTGCCAAATACCCCTAAAATTGTTATTTTTGAAATGTCAGTGATTACGCCGACACTTACACCACACACCTTAGCGCGTGTGTAGGTACCGCACAGGTTTCACGTTGCATCCTTCACCTTTGCCAATCACTAATCACTCACTTGGTCATGATGAAAGCCCTTTCACTTTTTATACGCGCTGAAACATGTAGACCGCCATACATAGTCAACTAACGGTAATAATTCCTAATAGTTGCACTACACATATTATTTTTAACCATATCCTGAGCCGCCAATATTAAAATTTGAGGCAAGGATTTTCAGATATATTTTTAACTTCAGCAATTCACCTAACATCACATATCTGCACAACACAAGCTCTGCTGTAATCAGGCATCTTTGCACAACCGGCAGCACTCGGCCGCCCGGTTGGTACCCCAATGATGAAGCATGACACCAACTAGGTTGGTGTGTGAGGGGTCTTTTAAGAACACCTAATGGGTCCATGATCATACTACACACAGTGATTGAAATACGTACACATAGTGGGTCCGTCTACATTGTTTAAGTTTAGTATCAATTTGAGGAACGGGACGAACCCCCTGTTCTATCCCTTGCTCTCCCCCTGATTTTTTCCAGCTTTTATGCACAAGAGCCTGACATTGAGCGTGTTACAAAATTAAATTCAGAGTGCAGACAAGATAGTGAATACAACAGTCAATCACCTAGGAAAAAAATACAGTATTTTCCAGAACCACAAAGCTCTTAGTTGAAACAAATAAATAATCATCTTTAGTGAGCATGATTATGCCTCTCTTGAAACAAATCTTCAAAGTGACTGGTACCAGAGTTGGTAGAGCTCAGTTATAATGCATGCCATTGAAGTACCAAGGAGAAGCCTTCAGTCTATGCAGTGACCGCGATTTACACCATATCTTCATCTCACTTTGGCCCATTAGTGTCTTACCAACACTTACCCTCTAAAATTAACCACTTGCCCACCTCCAGAGGCCAAAGGTCTGTCTTGGTACAATCCTTTTTAAAACTGAACGTTTCCAGCAGTACAGCAACATTCATCAATTCACCCGCAGCCAAAGCGCAGTGCAGCTCTTGCTCTGGTTGCTACAAACACGTTTCTGCTGTACCATTCATCACCTCCCCTGCAGTCAGACTGAACAGATGTCACCCTGACCCTGTCCTAACTTTCAAAGCACTTCTTTCAAAACATCAGTCTTCCTGTTTGCTGTCACAGCAAGAGGTGAATAGATGGAAAAGGCAGGAGTGAGGAGAGAAACGTAATTTGTATGCACTAGCTCCGAAATAGTTTCTCACTTTTCAGCTATTTTGCACCTTGACAGGAGAATAAGTACGAAGCTGTGATATTATACATGCAAGGGTGTCAGGTCGACACAGTGATCATTCAACGCCTGGAGAAAGCAATTGTAGCACGCAGTGTTCGTATGGTCTGTACCGAGTGAGTACCAGATTGTCGGTAACTCAGCAAGGAGTTGGCTCCCCAGCCAATTTCTGGCAAATAATGTTCTAGTGGCTATTGTCTTGCTTTCATTCTCCATAGCCATTTTCAACATGTTTGTTCATATATTGTTAAGGACTGACAATGTTGTTATACTGTGTACAAGGGGGAAGATGACGTGTTGAGTTGTCTTTATCTCCTAGAGATGGAATTTAGAATTAGGTTGGTGGGTGGAATATTTCTCTTCAAAGACGAAGGGAGGTTGGAGCTGAGAAGCTGGGAAGATGAGCTGGAGGTACCTATGAATATATCTTACTCCAATAAAGATCATATTATTTCCTACACTGCGTTGGAGTGGATCCTTACACACAGCCACGGAACCCGATCTCAGTTGTGTTCCAGACTTCTAAGCTATCTTGTCTGTATAGTTTTAATCAAGACCTATGGAAGCCCCACGGGGAGCTACAACTACGGTAGAGGTCCAAATTCCTGTATTCCACCCAACAGCTTGCAATCTCCATAACCCAGATGATAGGCCACAACTTTGGTGGATTAGTCAGTAGCCCACAGTCTCACTATTCTTATTGAGCAAAGAGCTAGCAATCTCAGTAGCCCAGAGGCAACAGTCCACTATCATATTACCCCAACCAAGCGAAGGCAATCTCAGTAGTCAGGATCTCCAAATCTCTACAGAGTAGTAAACAGTGAACAATCTCTGTAGCCCATCCAAGAGCTCCAAAACGTAATAGGCACTTGTAAAGCACTGAACCACAGCAAACTTGCTAAATGCCCCAATTTCAGTAGCACAACCAAATGCCCCAAATCTGAGCAACTTTTTATAGCACTCCAAACTACGCAGAAATGCTTGCAATCTTGTTAGGCCAACTAAGAGCTTAAACTTCTACTCACCAATGCAGAAATCCACTCCGTATGTAGCACAACAGAGCTCCCAAACTCAGGAGCCACACTGGGCCTGGGAGCCTCATTATCAGTGTCTGGCCTCCTGTCTCAACAGCCCAACGAAAATAGCCCTGAATCTTTGACAGGCACCAAAGACCCACTACATCAGTAGCAAAACTAATATCTACTTATCTCAACAACAAGCAAAAGGCACAGGCCTCAAAAAGCGAGCCAGGAAAGCATGGTGTCTGTAGTTTATGGAAAAACTCATCATTTTAGGATCCCAGTTACAAGAAATTCGCGAGAGTATCCAAACGAAAAAATAAAATAATTAAAGTAGCTTATTCCAATGTGAAATGTTCAGTAGCCATGGTAAATCTTGTTAAGTCTATCAACAGCATGTAATCTCAGAATCCCATCAAAATGTCCGAAACAAAAACAGAAACAGTAGAGGCCTTGATAGCTCCCCAGGCAGAAGGTAATTTGTATGCATTAGCACTGAATTACATTTTCATGTGTCTGCTAACTTATAGCTTGACAGGGGAATCAGTGTGAACATGTGTTCCACACAAGAGGTAGCTAGGAAAATACAATAATCATTAAAATCTGCTTCCTGGGAATAAAATAATACATGTTGTGTATGATCTGCAATTAAATTATTTAGAAAACCAAGCAGTCACAATTTGTATATGTTTGCTAGTATGGACTTTTATCAAACAATTTGGTTATAAAGAGGTGTACAATGGTGAACTGGTGGTTATTTTTCAGAAAAAGCAGATGCATATTTTCCAGCGGACTCCAAGTCCTCAGGAACTCCTCTTTTCAGGCTTAGCTGTATAGCCATCAGCCATTTGTTTGCAGAGGCTTGAAGTTTCAATTTTGTATTCATAGGTTTGGGTGTAAAACGTCCAACATGCTAGGTGACCTTGGCTAAAAATCCAAGATTTGATAAAGGTGCACCCGAATAGGATGGGTGAAACGAAACATTCTGTGAATATGCAAAATTTGCTGATGAAAGACATTTTGAGGGCACATCGAATTTGTCACTTTTTTTTCAAATTATTTCTACTTGGTTGATTCCACAAAGTTTTGGAGAATTTCACAAACAGATAAAATATTGCACACCGCCACACAACTCCACAAACCATAAATTAATGATATGCTGAGGAAAAAAATAAAAGCAAATGGTCACATTTTTCCTCTTCTGCATTTTTCACGAAATATACATAAAATCACCCTGGCCTGCTGCTGTATACATAGAGATATGTGAAACTCTGATTTTCAGTGCCTACTGCAAGTTACTGTTAATTTTAGAGTGTTTTCTGTCTACCTTTCTCAAAAGAGTATTGAAAATGCAAAAGACAGCATTTGTCTCTGGAACCCGGTCTTGGAAATCATTCAGAGTTGAAGGCTACTCTTCAGACCAAAAACCAGGCTGTTAAATAAAATGTAGCCATAAAAAGGACGCTTCCTTGAACTATCAGGAGAAATAAAACAATGGATTTAGGCCCAGATCTGTGACTGGGGTGAGTGTTTGACAGTGTTCAGCATTCCATCATCACCTTGTTGTGTTGCGTGTTTCGCCCCAAGTGTAATGGGTATGCCCAGACGCGGCTCCTGAGCTCAAAAGGCCAATGGATTCAACGGAGCCTGATTGATTTGGGGTGATACCCTTAAACCAGTCCCAGGGTGCTTGTTTTAGAGTCCAGGAGAACCTGGCCTGGCAGTTCAGGCTGGACAGGTCTTATGCGGAGCAGGGTCAACACTGATTTGCATATGGCTGGGTCCAAACTGGAAAGGTGTGGTGAGCAAAAAAACTATGGATTTAGGCACTGATCTGTTTGACACTGTTGAGCATTCTGGCCATCATATTTTTGTGTTGCATTTTTCACCCTAAGTGGGATGGGTATGCACAGACATATGTCCCATGCTCACTATGTCACCAGATTCAAGCTAGCTTGGCTTATGAGGGGTGATATCCCGAAATCGGCTCAGGGTGCTTGTTTTCTGGTCCAGGGAGGACCTGGCCTGACAGTTCAAGCTGAACTGTTTCCATGGAGAGCCGGGTCAACACTGATTTGCATATGGCTGGGTCCAAACTGGAATGGTGTTGTAAGCCAAAAAACAATGCATTTAGACCCAGATCTGTGACTGGGGGTGGATCTTTGACAATGTACGGCATTCCGTCCATCATCTTTTTGTGTTGCAATTTTTACCCTAAATGGGATTGTTATGCCCAGACATGCGTCCTGTTATGTTATGTTATGTTAATAACTTTTATTTGGCGCACAGCTGCCCCAGCGAAGGGGCGTCCTGGCGCCTGATCAGGTACCACAACATAACAGGTAAAGCCGAGCAGAAGGGAATCAATTAACCGAGGCGAACAGGTGGGTTTTGATGGCGCGTCTGAAAAGAGTTAGGCTGTTTAGGGCACGAATGTGTACAGGAAGGGAATTCCATAAATCAGCCGCCAGAATACGAAAAGAGCGTCCTCCCATCCTGCTCAGTCTGAATCTTGGCTTAATCGCCAGATGGTGAGATTCAGACCTGATGGACCGCGTAGGGACATACGAAGAAATAAGGCCCGCAAGGGCGGGTGGGGAGGAAAGCTTCAGGATCTTAAATGTTAGACAGAGAGCCTTAAATTTGATTCTCTGTCTGACCGGAAGCCAATGAAGGGAGGTCAGAACGGTGGAGACGGAGCGTCGTCTCGGAAGGCCCACAATGGCCCATGCAGCAGCATTCTGCACCCTCTGAAGCCTAGTAGCCTCAGCCTGATTAACTCCAAGCAGCAGGGCACTCCCGTAGTCCAGCCGAGAGAGGATAGAGGCCTGAACCACCAGTTGCCGCGTGGGAGGGTCGAAGAATTTGAGGACAGGTCTTAGTCCTCGCAGGATACCAAAACAGGTAGCTGCAGTCTTCTTAGTATGGCTGGTGAAAGAGAGGTTAGAATCCAGCCAGACCCCCAGATTTTTAACTTCGGCCGCTGGAATGGGAGACACCCCCAATTCGGGAGGCCACCACTGGTCTCCCCAAAGTTCCGCCTGCTTCCCTAAAATCAGGACCTCGGTTTTCTTAGCATTAAGCTGTAGGCAGTTGTTACGCATCCAATTAGCCACAGCTATAAGTCCTGCCCGGAATCTGGGCGCATTCACCTCAGGGTCCCCACTAAGTGTCACCGCCAGCTGCGTGTCGTCGGCGTACGATGTCATGGTAAGGCCACATTGCCTGACGACAGCGGCCAGCGGTTTCACATACAGATTGAACAGTGTGGGGCTTAAAGCAGAGCCCTGAGGGACTCCCAGACCCAGAGAGTGGAAAGAGGACTGGCCAGGTGGGATGGCTACTCTAAAAAACCGGTCCGAGAGGAAAGAGCGGAACCACTGAAGAGCCTTCCCAGCGATACCTACTTCCTCCAAACGCCGCATCAAGATGTCATGAGACACCGTGTCAAACGCGGCGCTCAGGTCTAACAAAAGGAGCGCCGCAGTCTGCCCCGCATCCAGCACTGACCGCAGATGTTCAGTCATAAAGAGCAAGGCAGTTTCAGTGCTGTGCTGCGAGCGAAACCCATTTTGACTCTCGTCAAGAATATTATTACGAGAGAGATGGGCAGACAAGATGGAGTTCACGTGTGCCTCAGTGACCTTAGCGGTCCAAGGCAGGAGGGAAATAGGCCGGTAATTCTCCGGGAGCAAGGGGTCAAGGTTGGGTTTCTTCAAAATAGGGCTGACCACAGCTTGCTTCCAGGGGGAGGGGACCACGCCCTCACTAAGGGAGAGATTAATCAGGTCCAAGATGGGCTCACGACAGAGGGGTGGGAGGAGAGTAAAAAACTCCGGCTTCAGCGGGTCTAGGGGGGACCCAGATTTAATTCTGAGGCTAAGAGTGTCAAATACCTCATTAGACATGGCCGGCAAGGAGGACAGAGTTTCAGAGACCAAGACCTTCACAGCACTAGGAGCATCCCCGGGAACAGATGGTATAAATCCTCGATAGATTGTCTGCACCTTCTCGACGAAAAAGGATGCCAAGCTTTCACAGTGCGAGTCCGTGCAGATTTCACGCGAGGTAGCCCGTTTCCCCATCAGGTCTTTAAGTACCTTGAAGATTAATTTGGAAGGGTTAGGGCTATTGGAGAACTCAGCTGCGTAGTAAGCAGCCCGGGTTTGACAGATAGCTCTGTGGTAGATCTTGAGCTGGGCAAAGTACTGCGATTTTAGCAAGGGATCAAAGGATTTCCTCCAAGCCCTCTCTGCTTGCCGGCAGGTTCTCTTAAGCTCGGCAAGAGTCTCATTGTACCAAGGGCTGCGGGTTTTAGCGTGACATTTAGACCATCGCAGGGGTATAAGAGAATCGAGGGCGGTGAGGACCCAGTTACAAAACTGTTTGTATCCCTGTTCCACATTCTGTAGAGTGCCTAAGGGCTGTGCCTCCAGTATCCTAACAAACTCCTCCAGCTTAAGTTTACGCCAATTGCGCTTTAGGATCTGTTTATCCACAGGTTTAAGTTGTGGGTTATCTAAGGGACATGACACTTTAACCAACATATGGTCCGACCAACCCACCGCCATCGGGTCAGATGTTCTAGCCCGGACTAGGGTGGTGAAAAAGGGGTCAAGTATATGTCCTCCTATATGGGTGGGGGAGGTGACTAGTTGGTTAAGTTGCATCGCTTCAAGGTCCGCTAGCAAGGAGCTGATGGGTAGAGATGACGTCTGATCAAAATGTATGTTTAAGTCACCTACGATGTTAAAGTTAGCACAACTAGGGACCAGTGAGCTAACCACATCTACTAGGGCAGCCTTGAAGGTGCTTGCCATGCCATCAGATTCAAGCTAGCCTGGCCGATGAGGAGAGATATCCCCCAACCGGTCCTAGGATGCTTGTTTTCTGGTCCAGGGAGGACCTGGCCTGGCAGTTCAGGCTGGACTTTTCCCATGGGGAGCAGGGTCAACACTGATTTTCATATGCAACCTGGAACAGCGTGGCGAGCAAATAAACAATGGATTTGGGCTCAGATCTGTAACCGGGGGTGAATGTTTGACCAAGTTCAGCATTCTGTCCATCATCTTTTTTGTGTGGAAAAACAAGTGCCACTTCCTAAAAGCAAGTGCCGGTGGAAAGGAGAGAACTTTTTGAAAAATCTATTCAACACAACTATAAGTAATGGCAATCGTATTAGCATACCCCAGAAATGTGTGTGACTGATTGTTTAAACAATCCTTGTGTGGAAAAAATTTACCTTCAGGAATTACAATTGCGAGGCTAAATTCAGATCCCTGAGTAAAGCGAGGTTTGGACATGTTGTGGTGTTCAGCATCACTGTTTTCCCTGACAGATTTCAGAAGGTCAATATGCTGAAATGTATCTATGAAGACCCAATAAATACCCCTTTATCAGTGACACTATTTAATGAGTGCACTAAAGATCTAATATGCATCACCCCTACTCAAGATTGAGCAAGGAATAAAACATTGCATGAGCTGAGCGACATGGATCAATGTCCTGGAAGTGAGTGACAGCCCACTTCAACAAATAAAACAATAATACTTGTCAGGTTCCTAAGTAAGCATGTAGAGTAGAAAGTCAACAAAAAAACACAGACCCTTTGTCTTTTTATCAGGCCTATTTTTAGGTAGGTAGTAGGGCAGTTGGAGGTGCTGGGCAGTTTTAATGTTTCCTATGTTTTTAATCTTCTCTGTCCCAGGGGCCTAGAGACCATTTCTTGCAGTGGTTAGCAAGGCTAACTAGGTCTTCTTCACTATCCTGCAGCAGCTATAGTCAAATGATCAACTTACTGTAGGCAGTTGGGGCTTTGAGCTCAGATAGAATATCACAAAATAGTTTTCACTCCTCCTAAAAAAAATGCCCATCTATACTTATTCAAATCAAAACCAGTACATACATATGTAATATGACACTATGCAAAACCAGCAATTTATGGGTATCCACACACTGTATCACGGTCAAAAAATATTGACTGACAAAATTATCAAATTGAATACATCCACTATCCAATATTGTCATGGTAAGTGGGTGAGGAGTTAAGAATAGCAAACAGTAAATAGATACTTACCTTGATCATAAAGTGGAAGGTGATAAAGTGGATGTAGTATTTTTGTAGGTTAATTCAAAGGTAATATCGTGATGTAGGATCAAATTAATGTGGAACACTATGACAAAATCCCAAACAGTCTAGGTTCAGTAGTTTAGGCGACAGATTGCATGTTTTTATTTGACCAAAACAGACTGCAAAGTTAATGAGGGCCTTATTAACTTTTTTCTGGTTTAGGGCAGAGCCGCAAGCCTTCCTGTTGCACTGTCCTACGTCAAAAGAAAAGGGCAGGAACCCGCCATATCTGTGAGATATGGTGCACAAATGGCTGCCTAGCACCAACACAAGCTCCCCTGTGCAGGCACCCTTGCACCATGGTGCAAGGGTGCCTGCGTTGATATCAGGTTGTTTTGTGCGGGATGGGAAACCTTCCTTCACAAAAATAACCGTTATACCACCCCGGGGGAGGCGTAGGCTTTTGAACCATTCCCAGGTATACAGCAGGTTGTAAACTTGGGAATGTGTCAAATGCCATGGGTGTTACGTAGGAACACCCACCGTAACACCCATGGCAGTGTGAGGCAATGAAACAACTTGTGTAGAGTTGCCTCACACCATATCTACGAGACCATGAAAAGCCACGCAGGATGGCTTTAAGTGGCCTCGTAAATATGGCTTTATGGTGTGCGCCGGGGGAGCGTAATTAAAAGTGATGTTCCAGTGGCACACGGGGCTTGCGAATGAGCCTGAGTCTTTGGAATTTTTACTATGTTTGCATTTGTTTTCCAGTCAGCAGGGGATCAAAGTACCAAAATGTGTTCGCCTAATCTAGTACAATGATACCGGTTTCACATCTTTGGGTCATTTAGACCTCCGCAGTTCAGCTGTTGCCAGGCTGGGGCAACCAAAGTCTCAGCCTCCATTGGCCTAGCTGTGGCCTGCCCATCCGATTTAAAGCTCCCCGGCTGATCGGTGGTGAATCAATGCTGATAATGCTTCCACCATCGTGGAGGAACTTTTTTGGGGACAAAATATTGATGGTGGTTTGCAAAGCAAAGGTGACAAGGCAGATTTTTATTTTTCTATGAACAGATTCCCAAAGCACTGCTTTACCTTTGAAAAACAAACATTTAAGTGTTTTTTATGCCCAGGACAGCCAAGGTGAATATGGAGGTCCCAGGAATGAAACAGAAAATGGGAATGACATTATCACATGACCAAACAGCCATTCTAAATACAGCCCCTTCAAAGCCATTTTTACAGGTGGATGGAGGGAATGGAGACAGAGTATTTCCGGTTGCAGAAATTACTTAGACCCTGGCATCAAAAAAACGATGATTCATTCAAATCTAAATTAGACGGTTGAACCAGGATTCAGGCAGATTAAGTATCCCCTGAATTTTGTTAGAAGCGTCAAGATTCGCTCCCTGCACTCTATTACTCATCAGAAGGGGTCCTACCTTGGACTTTTCAGTGCGGAACTACCCTCCCTGACTCTGTGCTATATACATTTATAGACTTGCAGCCTCCTTCAAAATATTCTAATCATGCCTATCATTTCAGATCGATGTTGGGATTTGTGACAGCCAGAATGCTTTTACTCCCTAAAGCCACAAATAAGGACTGGTAAAGAAAGGGCTATAACATGCATAACAATGTGAAAGGATTCTTCGCCCAGCCACAAGCTATGAACTTTAACCGCATCGATGCTGCGGCGATTTTTGCGCTGTGCGGCTGTTTTCCCTTTTCCGCAATACATGACGAGCTCAGCTCGTCATCAGCACACGCCACCCGTGGGTGATGACGAGCTGAGCTCGTCATCTGCATCGAAAGGGTTAATAAGCCACCACAAGGCCTTGATGCCTTATTCTAGTTGTTATTGACACAAATCCATTTGAGTTCTAATCTTTGGAAAACACAAACATCCCAGTTTGCTGCTATACATTTATTTATTCCTTCCATTGAAATTATATTTAGTATTCATATTCCCACCACCGTGTGGTATAGTGATTGATATTTAGCAAACATTAAAAGAGTGAGATTGTATAAAGATTCAATCCTTATACATTCTCACTCTTTTTCTCTTTGAATCACAGTGAGGCTAGTATGGCCCTGATGTATATTATTTTCATATTCTAACAATATTAAGGCTCCTTGGATTGTAAATGTCTGTATAAAATGCTCTCTTCCATCCTTATCTAGTGTGTTGGAACATGACTCAGGGAGGTCTTCTTCAGGAATAAGATCCTGTGAAATATTAGCAAACACAGATTGACTTGGATTTCCGAATAAAACCTCACTAACCCCAAGATTCATCATTGTCATGTTTTGCTATTAAAGACTCGCAAAACGGGATTCATGTAGAAATCGCAATATTTATTGCGATTTCTACAGATTCCTTATTTGCGATTTGCTAATTGCTAATCGCAAATAAGCAATGACTCCCCATTAGGAATGAATGGGGAGTCATTCCTTATTTGCAATTAGCAAATAGGGAATCGCAAATAAGGAAGCGATTTCAAGGGTGCCAGGGTGTCCAAAGGACACCCTGTAGCACCCCTGAAATGGTAATGTACACAGGCGTTGCGCACACACATGTCCAAAGGACATGTGTGTGTGTGTAACATACAACTTAGAAAAATGCACTAAAGTGCATTTTCCTAAGTTTTCCCTATTTACCACATAGTTACACTTCGCGGTGAATAGCGGCCCCAGATTGCGAATTCGCAATTTTAAAATGATTCATGAATTGCATTTAAGGAATCTCAGATTGAGATTCCTTAAATGCAAATATTCGCAATTTAGCGATTTTTAGAATTGCGATTTTTGCATTTGGGATGATGAATCCCAAATGCAAAAATAGCGCTTGCAAAGGGCCAGATTCTCAGAATCTGGCCCTTTGCGAGCCGATTTCGGCTTCATGAATCTGGCTGTAAGTCATTTTCCTTAAACAACTGTCGAAACACTTTGGATGGCCCATCAAATCCCATGGGGCCGGAGGAGGGATTTGAGGTAAAAAAAAAAGGAGAGGGTCTCTGGGCTGGTGCCAGTACTGTAGGTAATCTAGATGCAATGGAGCAGTGCTTGAAACAATAGCCTGAAAAGATGTTGGCCTGCCATTTGAGAGAAGGATTTAGCACTGGATTTAGGGACTCAGGTTGGGCCGCTGTGCTAAAAGCATACATTTTGTGAATGAAATGACAGAGATAGTTAGGTATAAGCTGATGAAGGAAGGTAAAGAAGAGAGGATGGTTGGCACCTTTTTGGCCAGCCCGAAGCCAACGTTCTTATATCAAGCAGGTATGCCACTGGCACTTATCCAAGTGTCTGGCACTCAAAAAAGAAGAGAGGAAATGGAGAGTTTGAGGATAAAATAAGTGAATCAGATAGTAACAATGCGTAACATACTGTTGAAGTTCATAATATCAAGATGATGGAGTTGGGCATGTAGGAAGAACCATAAAGGCCTAGGGCTGAGTAGAAAAACTAGTTCTCTCTCACATAAATTACAGCGCAAGGAAGAAAGAAGCAAAGACTAGAAAGGCCACAGTTGTTGAGGAATAGTCAGAGAAATTGAATATTAGAGGAAACAAAAGCGTAAAGAGGAAATTATTGTGACGATAACTTCCTAAGTCAGATTGATTTATTTTCAATGTTTTGTGAAGCACCCACATAGAGTCTTCCAGCCACTACATAGTGTTTGGCCAAAGGTAGGTGGAAGGGCTTAGGTCAAGACATGGAGGACAACAGGAGGGATAATGGAATGAGGAGAGACATAGAAATGGGGAACAAAAGAAGGGGAAGTAGGAAGGTGGCTGAACATAAAGATGGGACAAGCAAGAGAAATACACTTACCCAGCACAGACCAAACTTTGTCTGGCTGGGAAGAGGGGTAGGAGGTTGGGGTGGAAGTATAGCTAGGTAATGTAGGAGGAGGATCTACTTGACAAGGGAAGGAAGTGAAATCGAGATGAAAAGGCACACATGAGAAAGTGAAGCAAAAATAAGTGGAAGGTAGTTACTAGAGGCTAAATGGAATTGATGCTTGAGAGAAAAGAGGTGGATGGATAGAGTACAAGGACAATTGAGGAGAAGGAGGGAGGCAGGGGAAATGGATAGTGAGAAACAAGGAGAGGCACATCAGAAAGGACAGAAGCTAAATTGAGGACTAACAGATACAACAGTCTGAAGTAAGACGATAAAAGGAAGGGTCAGCCTAGGTATATGTAAGCTGCACCCTCTAAGGTTCAAGGAAAATTAACGAGGCAGAGACCTGCTCTTTGGATTAATGCTGGGACAGTGAAATTTAAAACAGCTGCCAGAGGAGCTGAAAGGACATGACTTTCAATGTATGACCTGCAATGAATAAAACAATATAAATTAGTAACCGACAACCATAAACCAGCTTTAAGGCTGCCAAAAATAGTTACTTCATCAACTTATTATAATAGGCTTGCAAGTTTTAGACATGGTAGGCCATGCTGTGCGTTTTGATAGAGCTTGGAGTTAGACATTTATATTGCATTTTAACTTAAATTCAAAATCCATAAACCGGAGATCGATTCTGGAATATGAATCAAGTTTTGCATTCAGTTACTTGAAGTTTCCTATTTAGGTGTTTGTAAGATATGCTGCAATTAAATGGCTGATTTTTCACAAACTCTGAAAACGACTTTTTATTGGACATGATTTATATTGCATGCTGTTTCAAAAATATTGTATATGGTATGCTTTTTTGGATACTGTTCTGTTGCAGTCAAACATACATCCTCTTTGATTAGTTAGTTTTTCTCATAGGATTGGGAAGACATATAATAATAAGAAATGTATCTTCATAATTCTTTCTGAATTACATTTGTCCTGGACTGCTGCTTCCAGTATTCTTTTATTACAACAATTGTGTGCCAAACTCTCTGAAAGGGCGGCTACAAACAGAAGAATATTCTGTGGACCCATCTTTGCCACCCCTATTTAAAACGTGTCCACATAATGTACTTTCCATTCTTGCGGTCACCTTGGGGAACATCCTTTTCAACGCAACTTTTACGACGCATGCCTTTACATCGCAAGTTTTACAACGCATGTCATTCCAACGCATCGTGCTGGGGGGCGCTCTAGGATAGGGAATAGATTTATTTTACTATCCAACACCTTCCCTACTATCCACGGGGACTAGAGTTGGAATAGTAAATTAAACTATTCACTATCCAGCACCCCTCAACACTATGTGTTGTAACAGCATGCGTTGTAAAACTTGTGATGTAAAGGCATGCGTAGTAAAAGCATGCGTTGTAATGTCATACAACCGGTCACCTTAGACCAGAAAAGCTTGGTCAGATTAAATCAAGTTCTCCCTGTGACTCAAGCTCAGTTTGACTACAAAACTCAGTACCAGCTGTATTATCTCTGCTGTTAGAAGTGACACATCAGTTATTGACTCCCCCTTGGCTCTAACTTTCTTAACAGGGCGGTGTGACTTCTTTAAAGAAACCACCATTGGACACAGCGGCTCTGTTGTCCACCAATTACTGTCCTGCCAGTGGTGCATACGACTATGGAGAAAATTAATACAGTCAAAAAGTGACTTCAGGCTGAGGTCATCTATGTGACATGTTCCCTGTGGAGGCTCAAGGAGAACCTATGAGCTGCTAGCTGTGGGGGCATTAAGCTTTAGGGACCCTTAGCTTAATGTTATGCCTAGATACGTACATCAAGAGTGAGAAGACTTTGAATGATGATGATCCCTGTTTGATTTTAATGCAAACACAATTCAAAAAGATAAACTCTAGGGGCCCGATTCACAGAACTAACGTAAGACAAAATCCTAAACGTACTACTTTTGGTATTCACAGAAGTTAGGTTTTTGTCTTAAGTTTGTCTTAAGACAGACTTAAGACTGACTTAAGACAGACTTAAGTTAGGATTTTGTCTTAAGTCTGTCTTAAGTCTGTCTTAAGACAAACTTAAGAAAAAATCCTAACTTCTGTGAATACCAAAAGAAGTAAGTTTAGGATTTTGTCTTAAGTTAGTTCTGTGAATCGGGCCCTAGATTTCGAGAGAGAACCATTCCATATTTTAAGAAAACCTAGAGACTTTGGGACTTTGGCAAACCTCCTGTATTGATCCAGTGGAGACAACTTCCCAATATCGTGGGCTTTATTTTGAGTTTGGCGGAAACGTTATTACGTCGCAAATGTGATGGATAGCCCGAACAACACATTACAAGTGCATTATATCTAGGGCTTCTGTTTTTAGGTTATTTATTTTTCCGACATTTCTATCTGTATCGATCCATATTGATTTTTTGCTGATTGTATCTGTGTTTATCCATATTTATTATGGTGTATAGAAAAATATATTTCCACATTTATTTGACTATTATATGTACCCCTCACAAATGCATGCATGATGGTTTGTAGTGATATGATATGCATATATGATGCATTACTCATTTGCAATATACTCATCTGAACCTGTTTAATGCCTTATTAAGAAATCTTGTCCATTATATGTTTTTAACTCCCTTGTGTGTCAGCCTGCACATTCATTAGCCTAGTAGTCATGAGTCACAGAATCAAAATTTACTCAAAAGAAGTCACATTTTTTGTTTTTTTCCATATTTAAATAGACACTACAGAGAAAAAACTGGTTTTCTTTCTGTATAAATCGCTAAAAATGGAAAATTGGGAGCCTTAGTTATATCTATCCTATGGCACTTGTAACATTTGTGACTGAGTGACCCATTCACCAAACTTGAAATCAGACTCTATGTCTCGGTCGAAGTTGTTTTGAAGCTTGCTCTACCTGAAGCCAGGAATCCAGTCTCAGACTGCTAGATGGTTTCAAGTTGAGAGAAAAGCTCAGTGCCTCAGTAAAAAGAGACTGACTGAGAAGTCTATCATTGGGCTGTAAAGTTCTCATATTAATCATTGGCTGCGGAGAGGCACCAGCGCTCATAGGATGAACTTTTGGCATATATCACACTCAACAAAAAGATAACTTTGTTCATTCTACATAATCCATCATCTACAGCCAAAAGCATGAACTCAAGTAAGTCTTTTTGACAAAAGTTTGGCTGATATGTATGCAAGAAGCTTATAGCAATGTATCTGCTTTCAGAAATTTACAATGACTTTCATTAGAACAGTTAAATGTAAATGTGGGTGTACTTGTAAAGCGCACTGCAACTCCATGGAGTATCCTGGCTCTGAAGACTGCTGGGGAACCCGTCCTGGTTTTCCCTGTGAGATGGTCCCTTTCCAAGTATCTCCAAGGTGAAACCAGGCATCCCCGGCGTCTGTGGGGGGCCGTTGTAGAGATGAGGCAAGGTTAATGCCCAGAGTTGCCGAGTGTGTTCCCTGGTTAGAGTAGGCACCGAGGTGAGAATTATCGAGTCCGCTGACCCTGGTCCACGACCCTGCTGCGTCGGGAATTGTACCCTGGTCCCAGGCCGTTCTCTGCTTATGGGTCTGCCGTCTCTAACCGGTGAGCCACACCACTCCACAATACGTTTTCTTTTTTTCGACTAATATTTTGTAGTAATAGGTTAACAAGTGATTTTTCATAAACCTGGTGTACACCTAATGTTGTTTGTTCATTTCCCTTCAATACTTAATTAGATGCTGATCCATATATCCTGAGCGCCTTCCTGAAAGTCAATCCTGAGCTTAGACTTCTCAACTTAACAGTGAAACAGAGGTGCTTATAAATCTCTGGTTTGTGTCATACACCCCCTATCGCTTTTCTGGCAAGGTTCACTTGACTGCTTAGTCTTTGAATATATAAACTTCTTTGTGCAGAGCAGCTCCCATGCCAGCCCTCAAGAGCATTTCATACAAAGGATTTCTGGATTTTGATCTTGGCTGTGCGCAAAGGCTGGCCTAAGTAATTTCACATTTGCTCTGGGAGTTGCAGGTCTGATGGTGTGGTCAATGTGTTTGCTTTAAGGCTTGATCATTGTCAGAGGGGAAATGGTGGTGGTGCGTGTCCCTGAGGATGGTTTCAACTTCTAGCTTCTGCACACATATGTTAGTGTGCTCTGCTTGGTTGCTTTTGTTATTGGTGTGAATGTTCTGGTGGTGTAATTGTGGGATGTTTAATTGGTATCGCCTGCAATGCCATGTACGCTATGATGGTTGCAGAGTCTTATGATTGGTGGCATCGTTTAGAAATGCAGATTTTTTAATCATTGATGCGATGTTTCCTTGTTGTGTGACTTGTGATTTGGGTGTTGATTGAGTGCACAACTAATTGTGAATGGGGTTGCTGGACTGGGGTGTGAAGTGTGATGTGTATTCATGATTAGTGGTAGTTCCTTGGTGCGGAGCTTTGTGTGTGCTTCTTGATGTGATGAATCATATTGGATGCTGTATTAAAGTGATGTGTTTTTTGACTGGGTTTACGATAAGTCAAGTTTGATGTGTTGTATTAAGGAATTGTGAAGTGTAATATGTGTTGGGTTGTGGGTTTTCAGAAAACATTTATTCAGATTTATATGGTCTATAAAGTTACACAGTTCACTGTGTCTGACTTTGAAAGCTGTTGACTATGATTCTGACTATGGGGGATATAAAAGTGTGGGCTTGGATTTGTGGGGTGGGTTAGTAGTTAGGTCATGCCTTGAGATTACATAAATGACTTAAATGTGATGGTTTACACAGACAACCATGTGAGACATGGTAGTAGGGCCATCAAAATGTATGTATTATTAGGTTATGAATGTGTGAAAGAAAGAGATGTGTGAAGAAGAAATAGTTTTACAATGAAGGCAAAGCATTGGAATGAAGTAGCGCACAGGAAATAGTGTTTAAGGCACAAGGAAAAGTGTAAAAACACAAAGAATGGAAAAGAGAGAGTGAATGGGAGTGCTAAGAAGAAGTGTGGGACGAAGCAAGAAGAAAGTTTGAGAAAAAGCAAGTAGACAGTGTAAGATGGTTGGGTACTAATTTAAAGGGACAGTGTGAACAAAAGTAATAGTTGGAATAAAAGTGAGCATGAGTTGGAACAGAGAATTTAGATGGATGGGAGAAGTGAAAAGGAGAATGGGAGCAAGGGCAGAGGAGAAAAGGGGAGAGTGTGATAAATATTAACAGAAGGTGGCCATAGATCTGCAGTACTGCCAGCGCTAAAACAGGTCAAATCAGATTTAAGGCCGTCGGGTAGGCAGATTAAGTCTGAAACATAAGTTCAAACAGATCTGCAATCTTCAAATCTCTATGAAATTGATCTCTAAAATTAAAAAGATAGAAAATTACCTTATGGAGAAAACTGATAGCAGCACCCCAACACATGACCCAACCATGATAGAAAGAGATAAAATCAATCTTCTACCACTAAATGCTTTCAATAGCATCTCAGTAAAATATTTTCTTTGTATTATCATCACTAGTAGACCGTTAGGATCACCTTCATACATTTCACATCCAAATATTTTTAAAGATATCATTCTCACAACCCTTGCAGGATCGGTGGCAAGAAGGTTACTCAATAACCCCATAGAACTAGGTTTATTTCCAGTCAAGCAGAAAACATCCTATGTTAGACCATCCCTCAAAAAGAAAAACCTTCACTAACTAATCCAACAAACTACAAACCAATATCAAATGACCCATCCCTATCCTAGGAAAAATATTTGAAAGAGCAGTGTTTGCGCAACTTTGTTAGTGGAATAAAATAACTTGATATCAGGCCATCAATCTGGCTTTAGACCAGACAGAAGCACAGTGTGAGCCAACATATCCATCTACAGTGGTCAAGAATGGAGTTGCCTCCCTATTTCTTCTGGACCAATCGGTGGTATTTGGCAATGACTGCAAAGGCTCCATTATCTAGGAATACATGAAAATGCTCTCATATGGATTGCGACTTACTTTAGAGACCAACAAAGCGTTGTGTACTTACCACCTTTTACTTCAGCTCCTCACACTAACAGGGGTTCATAACATCTCCTCTATTATTCAACATTTACCTATCCCCTTACCAGACCATATTAAATCATCCAACAACACTTGTTACAATTAAGTAGATGACAGGCAAATCCTGCTAAAAATTGATGACCCGATAAACCTCTACAACTCCAAACTTGACAAATGAATGGTTGATGGGTAACCACATAAAACTCAACTTCACAAAGAGAGAGATCATGACCTGCAGAGAATGGCAAAAATACAAGCCTTCGGCCATATAGCCCAAGAAACTCGAGGCCTCTTCAATAACATCCAGAAAAGTCAGAAACCTAGGCGTAACCAGGTATTTAGGTCTATCTTTGATACCACATGTTAAAAAAGAAACAAAGAACATATTTTACACAATAAAACTCTGTTGATCTTCCCATACCTTGGGTACCAAGAAAAAGTGAAAGCTATCCTCACACTTGTAATCTGCAAGCTTGACTATACCAACACCCTATACCTTGGTGTACCCAGTCTCATCATAGGCGATTCCTCCTCTGTGCTGGTGTAACTAGCTGGTAGGAATTCTTTGAGTGACACACTGATATGTATGCATTAGTGGCAATGCCGCACTGAACGTATTTCCACGGTGATGTCACCCCAGATGTGATTTTGTTACAGACCCACCTACAACCAGTCCTACACCAGGCTTGCACCCCGTACCCCCTTGCATGACAGTGAGCACCTCATCCATACCCTCAAACTTCCCTTAACAGCTATATCCTTACCACACTTTTGGCTGATTTTGTTAAAGCCCTGCACCTAGCATTGCATGTGTTTCCACTTCTACTATGTTTCTCATCATGTGTGCTGGTGTACATGTCCTATTTTCTCACTTTTCAAATATTGTGTTCTTAAAAGGACTTAACAGCCTGCGTTAATTATTTTCTTGCTTATCCTGGGAGTATGCATGATTTTCGCAGATGTTTACAAAATTATTGATTAATGGTTGAGGGAGATGAGAATGTTCCTGCCACTTTAAAAATGACAAACAGGCTGAGTTCATTCCAAGCATGCTGTATCATTCCTACCACCAATAGGCTTTCAACATGTGAGATGCCGTGCAGCTAGATCCTTTTGCAAATATTTAAAATGTGTTTTTTCGGAAATGAATGTTACACGTGGAAGTGTTATTTTATTTAAAGATCTTTAGGTAGGAGAACTGATTTGTGGTGTCCTCCATTTTCAATTGCCTCTCTACCCTGTTCTGCAGAGAGATCCTTTGTGTGGGGTGATGCTCCTCACAGCTGAGTAGTCTCCAGCCTGGAACACTCACAACAGAGGCACAAAGAGGTGTGAACTATCTGCTCCTGGCTATGAACAGTCACAAAGACAGTGACCAGGAAGGGGACAAAAGGGTAGGTTTACCTAAAAGACCCTTCTCACTCCAAACAACAGAGACTACTACCCCGTCAACCCCGCCATTCAGTAAGTGGCAGTTCCACACAGCAAGACTAGTTAGGAGCCCTTCTCAGCATAAGGGCATAATCGAATATCTATTTGAGCATTGTCTCCTTTGTCCTCATTTCACCCTCTATGTCTCCCTCTTCCTGCATCTCTCCTGCTACACTTCTCTGTCTTGGAAAACAAGATCAACCCCATCTTGTACACAGGAACAGGCAAGAGTCTTTAGAAATGGCACTCACATGGCTCCATCAGTCTGCTTCGCTTATAAGTACATTGCATATACTACAGTGATCACACACACAGCCATGCACAATATACACTTGGATGGGATTTAGAGAAAAAACAGGGTATAAACCTGACTGCGCATTGCCAATACGGTCTCAACCAGTGCCAAATAACTAATTCTTGTGAATGAGAAAAAAAAAACTGTGCTTACAAAATAGTGAGGGAAGATCTTTAAAAGACATTTTAAGTATCAACTCCCCTTGTGAAGAGTACAGACCCTGTACCAAGGTTGGGATACTCCAGACTGTTCAAAAGCACTGACCCCAGTTTTGGCAACAACAGGCTAAGGCTTTTAATATTCAAGGTATACTCCCTGAAGCACACATTTAACCTTTCTGCCCCATAAATGGAGCACTGTGTATTATGTTGTTTTTTCTCTACTGTTGTCATCCACCAATTGCTTACTATCTCACAAAGCCTTCTCCCTCTATACTCCTAAAACCTTGCGTGAAAATTTGGTATTGACTTCTGCTTGACTACCCTTCTTTCTTTTTTCAGTGACCTTATTCTTACCTTCCATCCTTTGCATACCTTCTGTTTCTGATTACAGTCTCCTCTCAGTCTCGCGCCTCTCTATCTTAATTGTTGTTACCGTATCTCTGCAATTGACTGATACCTTATTTCAGAGATCACAACCTCTCCTCTTTAAAAACCCTATCCCTGTAACCTAATATTATCTAATATCTATCTGCCTATCTCAGCATCCATTCACCTGAAAGCCACCACTAATGATCACACCTAACTGGTAATAATATAATTAGGGCTCCCTGTTTTTAATTTTTACAGACTTTTGCAGATAAATATAGACAGAAAACGCTGCCTTTCCTGTCTGTATTTATTTTTAACACTGAAAAAATACAGATAATTTATCTTTTTTTGCATGATTCACCATGCTGAGATTAATGACTTTCAGGCCAGTAGCTGTAGATAATGAAAGCATTGAAAGCTATAAAGCTCAATGAGATGTATTTAAATTACATATCTCAACATGTGTATGTGTTATAACACTAATTTTCAAATGTGTTTTTTTAATTTAATTATTTTTGGCTGTGTACTGTGCTAAAACCTGACAGGCATCAAAGTATGAATCCACGTTTATCCGTTAAATAAATGTAGAAATATAATAGTTATCAACTCATCTGTTTATGAAATACAAACTAAATATGGATAAATACCAATTAGATGGCCAAAAAACTAAAAATATGGCTAAATACAAATGGAAATGTTCAAAAAATAAATACCATAAAACCAGGAGCCCTAAATATAACCTATCACAAAGTAACTGGAGTATATGCATGCAATTGTTCTTGAAAGCACATGTCTTATTGCGGTATGCACTGGATTAACCACTAACCTTGGGTCCACAGTAGCGTGCTACTCACATTAATGTACTTCAGAGCCTCATCAGGGGTAGTAAAGACTATATAATTCAAGAGATACAAACGAAAGACAACCTGTGCTCTGTGCTTGACCATGGATCATCATACCACCTTGCTATAGGAAATCAATAGGAGGAGCTACAATCTCAGTCACGCTTACAAGCTCTGGAACTCACTAACAAACAAGATTCGACGCAGTAAGGACAACATGCACTTCAATAGACAGTTGGAAACATGGCTATTTCCAAGGTAACGGCATCATGTGAAAACCCTGCGGTAGAATCACGAATATGGCACCCTAAAATACAATCTGCAGTTTATAGGCCATATATTTGAAACAGCCCAATCACCTCACTACTTTCTACATGCAGGTAAATTATGAATGGCTGGGCTATGGCTAGCCATGTGTCCATTCATATATAACCCATCTGGCCCACACTAATATCACAATACTCAGCAGTCAGCAGGCAACTGTAATTCATGCAGGCCGCATAATAACTGCCTTACAGTGCTTGATCCTCTTCACTCAGATAAACATATCTGCTATGGGTTTTGTCCATCAAATAGTACTTTGCCAGCACCTAAATGAGCCATCTCCTACTGAACAGGCATATAATTAATGAAGAGATCTACCACACACTGCTGGCTAATCAGAGGACTCTTACCTAGGCCATCACTCCACGTCCCAACTCGATGCTTACATTGACTACTTGTTTAAATCTCACAGTGGCAATCAGATATGGGTAAAAAATCCAACCTGCATATCTCCCCAGCGTTTCTTTCTCTAACCATGCCTGATCAAATCAGGACCATAAATATTTGAACAAATTATCTGCGATTGGACACCCCAGTGCAGTAACCAACTAGAGGGATTATGATCATAAGAAATACCATAAAAGGACATACATGGCTGCTTAAAGCTGCCAGCTTACTGAAACCACAAACTGTGCACTTGTTGCCAATGCTTAATTTGAGCCGGTGGTTTACCACCGGCACTTATTCATTAACTTTTTCATGAGCACAAGTTAAGGACACATTCATTTACAGGGAAGATTACGTGATTTGTCCACAAACACAGGGCGTTGATCCGACGCTGAGACTCGAACCTGGTTCCCCAGAGCTGAAGTCGGCAGCCCTGACCATTACACCACATCCTTTCCCCAATTTCGTGGTTAGAAGTTGGCTCAGTTTTAGGTGGCGCTAAGAGGAGAAATAGGCTGGTGCAAGCGGCCTCCTGATGAGAGCCAAGGCACATATTTTTTTTTACAAATTAACCACTGCTTGTTGCTCACACCTCTTCATCCACCACACTTCTAAATTCTGCATTTCATAACAAGATAACTGCACCTTGGACATACTCTGTTAAAGCATGAAGTGGCAGGAGTCGCTGTGTAAATCACCACATCCAGTGATGTAAAAAAGGTCTCCGCAGGGCAGGGGGCGAGCTCCAGGGGGCCCCCTAGCACAGTACATTGGCCTGACAGCTCCTAAGTGAGTCTGGTAGGGGGGACCCCTCCATGTACTTTGCAAGGGGGGTGCCCTCACATTTCGTTATGCCACTGGCCGTGCCTTTTTGCTAACAATTAGGTGGCTCAACTTATATAAATTAACCCAACATGCCTTGGGAACAGAACCGGTACAAAACAGAAATAAAAAAAGAAAAAATATTACCAGTTCAAAGATAAGGGTGTTGCCAAAAAGCAACACTGCAGTGTTTTTCAAAACGATACTACATAAATGGTGCCCCCGCCCCCTTTTAGGAGAATGAGACAGAGTAAGAATGAAAGAGAGTGAGTGAGCCTGAGACAATAGTACTGAAAATGAAAGGAGGGAGACAGGAAAAGAGAAAGAGTGGCGGGGATTAACAACTGAGGGGTCGGCGAGCCAGAGAGGCGTCAATGCTTTTACACAAATAAACAACTTGTAGCAATAGGGACATCAAACAGGGCTTGCATCAGAGTGAATTAAAAATATAATTAAAACAAAGCTACTAACCAGCAATTAGCGTGAAAGGGAGAGAGGCGGGGGGACTGTCGTTGCCAATTAGCGCTGAGATTATACCTTGAAAGGCTCCCCGGCGCCATGTGCTTTACTCCTTCTGTCTGGGGATTGTTCGCACACAAGGCTCCAGCTAAGAGGCTAGGGAGGAGGCATTGGGACCCTGCCGATACTCGCCTCGCAGGGGCGCTCGAATCCCTCCTTCTGCTTGGGCCTAAGGCAGCCCAGTAGGGAGGATAGCTTCAAAGCGCTCCATGCCAACAGGCTCCACAATTACCATTTACTTAACCCCACATATTATGCTACTGAGTACTTGAAATTAAAGTCGGTTAATCCAGACGGGCACTGCTGCTGTAGAGGTAAGTACTGATGACACGTGCAGGTGATAAGAGGGATACCTTAACCTAGATAGTATCCTCCTTTTTAAACCAACGTGATAAGGAGAAAAAGATACACCTATACTTCACCGCGTTTAGAGGTGGGAAAAGGAAATACCCTTTTTTATATACATATATAACCCTCGCCCACACTAGTAGTGACATGCTTCATCATCGGGTTCACTCTGACTCCTCCAAGGTCAGGGTGGACTCCAGGGGGTCCTATGGAGAAGTCTTGACAAAATCCACCATGTCACTTCATGCATGAGTTACAACAGGAACTTTTGCTTTGCAAATCCAGCAAGTAACTATCAAGCAGGTACAGCTGTTCCTTCAGTTGGCAAATGACAGAAATAGAGGCCCCCATAGAACTCTGGTTCAGCATACATGTGATTTGCTTTGCCAGGGCTGTCCCAGGCAACCTGACAGCAGTGCTGGCATGGAGCCCAAAAGGAAGAAGTGGGGTAGGGTTAGTGGTAGAATGGGATACACTGCTTTGGGAATTTTCAAAACTTTCTGCAGAATATGCTGCAAGTTTATTTTGGGGAGAAATTGGCAGAATTCTGACCATTACGGAATATCTACCATTTATGCATAAAGGCAGCTTTACAAAACTGGGACCTGGCTGAACGGTAGGCCCTTTTTTATCTTGGGGCAAAAAATACTTCCTACACACTATCTCAGATGCCCTTGGAAGACTGATGGTTTGCCCCTAATCTCTCTGAGTGCTTTGTTAGGAAAGGTCAGGAAGCTTTGTTTTGCCAATGCCAAAGTTTTCTAACTTAATCTGACTATTAAGATGTGGCTTTCAGAAGTCGCACTTAGCCTACACATGGACAGGATTTATGAGAGCAGCAGGAGATCTCCAGGGTTCAGTAACGTAGCAAAGTTGTTGTCATCTGTCTACCTATTAAGTTCTAATATCTGTAAAACTTGTCAATGGCGGGAAATGACAATTACTGGACCATGATAAGCACAAAGATGAACTTTTCCCAAGTGTCAAGTGCAGGCTCGCTATACCACAGAACACTACTTACTGAACACTACAGGCCAGTGAAGCTGCAAGTAAGAAAGTTGGAAATAACAAGAAGTGGTAAAGCCAATAGGTTTCACCTACGCGAGCGCTATTGCCTTTGCCAATGTCTTTTAGCCATGCTGTACAGCAGCGTGGAATGCAGTAGAGTATAGTGAAGTAGCATAGAGTGGAGTGGAGCGACATGGTGTAAAGTGGTGTTGAGCGGCGCAAACTGTAGTGGAGTAGTTTGGCCTAATATGGCATAGAGTGAAGTGGCATAGAGTGGCCCCCGAAGTGGTGTTTCTGCACTATGGAACATTGAATAGATGGGGATATAGATCCATGTATTACGATGACAATGAGTTTACAACAAAGACAGTTCAATGGAATTCATATTGTCAGGACTCTTGTATATAAGATCAAAGTCCAATTTTATTGATTTTTATATCAAACTCTTTCCAATTAGCACAGCCTGGGCTGAAATACAACTTTATTGATTCTTTATAACAAACACTTTCCAATCAGCCTAGCCTGAGCTTTTGAACTTAAATACTGGGATCCCAAACATTTGAATTCCATTGAACTGTCTTTATTGGATACTCATGGACATCGTAACACATTGATCTTATCCAAAAATAGAGTGATATTCTTGATATATTTTACGCTCCTTTTCAATTGTTGTGTTTGTTGTCAGATAGTCAGATAAAGTGTGTCTTTTAAGCAGTGGGACCACGAAAAGTTGAGCATTTGAGGTTTCAGAACATTAGGAACAATACACTAGAGCGACACTGAAGGCCCACGCTGCTGGTGTTCATTTTTGCCTTTTATCGGTAAGCTCATCCCCTGAAGCCTCACAAAAAAGGAATCTTGAAACATGTTACATTACTAAACAAAGGTGTGCTGGCTCCACATATTATTTAATGAACCTGAACTCCAGAAAAATGGGCCCTCATACATTAGCCTTTCATTCAGATGTTAATATAACACACACACAAACATATTCTTTGTAACATATAATGTTTCAGTATATCAGGGACCATTTAAGACCTTCTTCAGGGCAGACATATAAACAACTCTATATCACTGTACCATACCATTGTTGGTTTCCCTGTCTTTTTTCTAAAGTCTATTTGAGTGTTTCAGAACAGGATGCTTACAATCAGCAAATGTTTTTAAAATTGCGATTTTGATATTAAAATTAAAATGCATTATATATTCATAAATCCGTTGTGAAGTTTCTTATGTTATTCATGGATACCCATGATATGAGAACTGATAAATTCTTGAAGAATTTAGAGTCACCAGAGTCTGGCATCTCCTTACTCTAGAACACCCATTTGCAGTACCAAAATGGTCAGAACTGACTAGATACAATTTTGGGCACACTCCCATCCTACATCGCAACACTAAAGGACCATTAAAGAGTTAGAAAATGAGGAAAAGTCGCTATGCGACTGAAAAGAATATAATCCAGATAATCCATCACTACAATCAGCATGAGGATTTACTAAGGCAATCTACATCTATAGACCAAGTATTTCCTACTGCTTATCATATTATTCTGATGATTGTTCTGTTTAAAGTGTATTTTGGTTATTCTTCAACATTTTCCAGGTCTCAGTTGGCCCATTCCTTATAGCTAATACTCCCAAGGTGTTCTATGTGCTGTTGATGCCTATTGCAGTATTTTCAGCAGACTCCTTTTTTGCGGGATTTTTCAAAACCCCGAAAAAAGTTAGTGCCTCGTGACCCACTTAATTCACCAAACAGTTTCTAGCGATTAATATTTAATTTAATGAAGCACTTCTTTAAGCCTTTGTACAAAACTCTCCTTGACCTTCTGAGAGTATTGCTCTGATATTATTAGCATGGACTCTTAACAAATTAAGGGTCATTGATCTTTAGGCTTTCCTTTAGGCTTCCCTTGCTAATATACACAGAAACAATGAATTTCTACATATATATAAATTCATGTATTTGTTTATTGGGTTCTTTTCCTTTCATGTAATCAGTGGAACAGGGCGGAGTTCGTGGAAAAAAACTCTGCCGCGCTATGTGGAGCTCTGCAAGCGGCAGAGTGTGTTAGGTCGTGCTATTCGTGATCATTTTTAGCGCCGGGTGTTTATCCAGCACTGGAAAATCTGCCTGACTGCACCATGCTCAGCGCAAGAGGGCGCTGCATCTTTCTTCAGCCCGGGTAGATTTTCTACTTGAGCGGCAGCTTCCTCAGCATGAACAGATGGTTTCTCAACGTGAGTGGTTGCGACCATCAGCATTGAGAAATCTCGCTGGGGGTGGTCTAGCATTGGATTTTCCTTGCTCTGGCTCCCCAACTTTACATTGGCGAGTGCGAGCGAGGAAAAAAACTCTGCTCTACCTCGCTCTGCAGAGTTTTTCACAAGTCTGCGTGCTCCACGGAGCACAGAGTGCGGAAAACTCGGCAAGCTCTGCAAATTGAACAGAGTTCACCTGCCAGGCCTAGCAATCAATGAGTATATTTCCCAATCTTCTTCTCTATGTCTCAATCACCATCTTTGAGGACAAACCATTAAATAACTAGCCTGCAAATGGGACGGGACTCCTAAGGAGTCAGTCTTATTGCAATAGGTTCAACATGCATCTCGCTTTAGGAAACATGCCCCTTTGTTAAAGCTATTGAGGGGCTAACATGTTGTCTTTCATTCCTACTGTCTGTGCTTTCAGATGTATAAAATTTGGCAGGGCAGTCGTTCAGAACAGAACAAAACAGATTTTATTGGTTGCATGGTGGACACATATCAAGTAATGCTCTGACAGCCAGAGACAATCACCAGAAGCAAATTATCAAGTACAGTGACATGCAAGTATTTTCATAGACAATCAAACAGTTGAGACAAACAAAAGAAATGCAAAAGTTGCACAACTCCCCCCCTAGCCCCCAGCCACCCTCAACCCCCCTCCCCCTCGTTCAGAACATTCTTAGTTGATGTTTTAACTCTATGATGGCATTTGTGATGCATGGAGAGGACACTGTGTATGCAAATGTTAGAAATAACATTGTGTAACCCTTTCCTTGCAGCTTTGGACCACCAAGGACTGTCTTTCATCAGAATTGTCATCGTAATCTTCCCCTGTCCATTGAGCTGCATCAAAGGGGGTTGATGGTGCAGTACTCTAGGAGGGTTGTTATTAACCAAAGTTCACCATCAGAGCTTAGTAGGTAAGTGCAAGAAGGCTGTAGTACATCGACTTTTTGATATTCACGCCAGAATATTGACTACCAGTATATAGTCTAGGTAAACATATAGAGGTAAGGACAGGTTTACTATTTGTAACTCCGCAAATATACACATCGAGTGAAGAATAATAAATCTATGCAATATATATATATATATGTGCAACTTGATGAATTAATTCTAGATGATATTCTAGAGTCAATAGTTTATTAGGTCAATTACTTTTTATTCTGGCATAGAACCGCAAACAGAGTGGCCAACAATGAAGCTAGGGCTAGATTTACAACTTACTCATGCAGCGATGTGCAGCCGCTGCAAATGCTGCGCTGCATGAAGAGGAGAGAGGAGGAGACTGCCATGTTTACAGAAATATGGCACTCTCATATCCATTCCCTTGCGTCGGCACTGAAATCAGCTGCTGTGCGCCACATTGACACCTGAGCTCTATAGTACAAGGGTGTCTCCGCGAGTGTAGCATGATTTTTTGTACTGGAAGTGTACCCTACGTGCTGCTTTGTGTTACTTCAAGGGCTGTTTTAGCACTGGAAAGTAAATTGGAAAAAAAAGGTTTTGTGCCGATTTGAGTCAACTTTTGTCATACAAACACGGCATAACATCTTAGTAACTCTCCCCATAAGTGAATAGTCACATGTCACAAAAAGAAAGGGCCCCAGATTGGTGTTGTGTGCAATCCACAAGGTAGTGGAACTCCTATGTAAATAACAAGATTCAGAAAGTAAAAATAACATAAAGCACCTTTCCATCAATATGGATGAAGTCGGATGGCCCAGTATGTTTTTTCAAACACTGCCCCTCCTAACAATAATCCAGGTTCACAAAATGGCACCTGATATTATAGCTTGTATCTCAAAATGTCATCACTGAAACTAACGTTTTCACTGATAAGTGGACAGTTTATTTGCCTCACACATACTTTCACATATAGCTGCATAGCACCTATTAATATCGCACCTGAGTTAAAATGGCGGCTGTCTTCAGCGTAGCATAGCAGATCCTTGGGCACCCGGCACGCACACCTAGACCAGTGGCGGCTTGCAGAGGGAGTGCTGCGGGCGGGGAGGGGGAGGGCCAGGGTGGAGAGTAGTGGACTCCGACATATGGCGGATCGGAGTAAAGTAAGTAAATAAATAAATAAAACAATTTACCTTGCGACAGAGGCAGCGCGCACAAGATAAATTGTTTTATTTATGTACTTACTTACCTTACTCAGTTCCGCCGTATGTCGGAGTCCATTACCCCCCCCATCCCTGCCCCTCCCATGCCCTGCCTCACCGCCCTGCAGCACTCCCTCTGCGAGCCGCCACTGGCCTAGACACCTCATGCAAACAAGCTCAGAATATTCCAGCAGTCCTTCGTGAGCTGCAGCTTGTTAATACAGCAGCCAAGTACTTACAAAAAGAAACCAATTTACAGAAAATAGAATCCCCTTTACAAACAGCCTCCCATGCTGGCGGGATTAGTCAGACTGGAATGTGGCCGTCAGTAGATAATTATCTGCTGGGCACTTCGATAGCCAATTATCAGCATGTGAAATGTAGCAACTGTGCCCCCATGGTCATCCTTAAAAGCTTTGATGCTTGAAGCACTGAAACGTGCAGCAATTCAAAGCATAGCTGCAAACTCAAATATTGGAAAACACGTCCAACATGAAGCAGCCAGCTTAGCTCCCATCATCACCAGCACTAGTTGGGAGGCAGACGATAGCTTGCGGCACAAAGCTCCACCGATGCCACTAAAAGAAAAATCTAAATCAGGTTTTTGATGACTGGCAAAAGCAGGAAACAAATGTACCATTAGTGATTCAGAAAAGGGAGCTGGATGAGGGTCACCGGTTCAACTCGAAATTCACAAGGTTCAGGGTCAGATGACAGGGATAATCAATTACACCATGTTCTAGACAATGTGCAAGATCAACCCCCAACCAGAAAAAAATACTCTTCCCAACAGGAGGCAAACCATTGAGTTGCTGCATGCATCAGAAAAGTGGGCAAAGTTGACACCAACAACTATGTTCTACAGCAGTTTATGACCAACATATCCTCTCCCCGTAAAATAATCACTCAATCCATCAGTCACTCTTCTTATAGAGCACTGCTAATGACCCGTTAGGGTCTCAAGGCACGGGGTCTGCAGTTCAGTCGAAGAGCCAGGTCTTGAGGACCACCAGCCGATCTCTTCTTTACTTCACCGGGGGTACCTTCCAAAGTGATGAGGACTCTTCTTGACCATTTCACAGAGTTCATCGCAAGCCCCTTCCGAACAATGTCAAACAACAAACAAAGGCAGTAGTTCCATGTGTAGCCTTACCTTCAGAGCCCGCACCTTCTTGGCCAGCAGGCTCTGGATGTCTCCAGCCACCTTCTCCACCACTCTTCGTGGGATGTTCTCCTTCACCTCAAACAGGTGCAAGTTCTCGTTGTAGATCTGGAAGATGGAACAAGAGAAGAGGAGTTAAAGGTAACCGCAGACAGGTGAGAAGTCGCACAATGGCACACAACCAAAGAGAGTTAGCGGGGACTCATAAAGGGAAGGCCTGCATGATACACTGGGGGGGGGGGGGGTTAGAGCGTACAGGAGTGAAAGAGTTTCAAGCTGTTTAGGTGGAGCAGAATCAAGAAGAGGACAACTGGTCCACAATCATGAGGTGCACAGGTTGGTCAGGGGCACAAAGTGCACAGGAAGGGCAGAGATACTAAGGGGCATATTTATGAGTTCTGGCGAATCTCTGCAAATCAGCAGGGATGCGCCAGAACAAATGCGTCACGCAAAACTACCCTTGCGTCACGGCGGATGCGCCGCAGTTACAATGCGGCACGCCGTGGCGCAAGGGTAGGCAGATGTCTCATGACATAAGGGCGGTGCATCGCTGGAGTCGCGTCACAAGCGCGACGTGACTCCAGCAATGCTCGGTTGTGCCCAAAACTTAACGTTCTGCGTGAAATCTTGTAGATTTCACGCAGGCACTTTTGCGAGGCGCACCTGCCCCGGAACGCCCACCCTGCGACGGAACGCCTACATGTGGTGCAGGGCTTTACAACGTGACGCATCTGCCTAGATGCGTCACGTTGGGTGAGGCAGAGCTAAGGAGCAGACTGGCAATGCAGAGCCAAGAAGCGCATAAGTGGTGAAGAGCCAAATAAGCAGTGGGCACATGAGCAATGAATCGCAGAGGGGTAAAAGGCTAAGAATGCCTAGGAAGGGCAGTTTTACAAAATACACAGGAGGGAAGATTTAGAGCATGGGTACTTGCAAAGATTTTCCCAGGGACCAAAAATGTCATCTGTTGTCTGACCGAGGGGCGCACTGATGCCAGCATGGTGGCGGTCGGGGTGTTGGAGGTGTAAGGCGGACGTAAGGGAAGCGAAGCATGTACATCTAGTAGTTGAGTTGCACCTGAGATCAATCCCAGCTTCCGCACTTGACCAAAATGTGTGATCCTAGGCAATTATTTTATTTCACTTTGCCTGCTGGCATTGCTGTCAGGGTGAGGCGGAGACATGAATGTTTCTAAATTCATGTTTGAAAATGGTCACTTAAAAAAAGAAAATGCAATGCACTTTTATAATCTGATGTACTAAGGTGAAACGCTTCTGCTGTTTAATGAAATATACCTTTTAGAATTTTGAGGGGATTTTCTCATATTTTTACACGTTTGTTGCAAGTAGTCTTTAAAAATTAAAGTGTTCTTAAAGTCAAGTGGTGCAGGACAGCGGCTGTGCTTTTTTTTTCTTCAGTTCGACTGTAAATAAATGCTTGCCATTCATTTAACATCTTTATGAGTATTAGTGCTTTGTAAAGTGAACAGCAACCGAGCGCTGCTGTTTAACCAGGGGCCGAATATAAAGGTCTGGAGGGCCGCATGAGCACCCCCCCCCCCCCCACCCCCACTAGACAGAGCTTCTACATGCCAAGTGGAGCAAAGCACACTGGTTTTGCAGAGCCATCAAGAGCACAAGTGGAGCAGAGTTCCATAGTGCACCAATAGAACATAGTTATAGAGTGCACTGCTGTTGCAGAGCTGTGAATAGTGCTGGTGGCACAAGCCAGGAAGTGCATAGATGGGGTACAGCCATGACATTTACAGGTGGGGAAGAAGAAAAACGTGTTTTAGAAGGACAGAGCTATGGGGTACAATACAGTGGGATGCTGCAAAGTGCCAAGGACAAACCGAGCTATACAGCAAGCAAGAGGTGGAGAGAAAGAGTGCACTGGTGATACAGATTCACAAGCACCCGGGGGGGGGGGGCAGAGCTGCAAAGCACAGAGAAGTTGCCAGTGGGCGGTCCACATGATTCCATAGGACTGCTAGCGAGGAGTGACAATAATAAGCAGTCTGCCAAAATGAGGATGAAGGTAAACTCCCCTTGCACCTGCCTGGGCATGCTTAATGCATGCTTTTTCGTTGTGTTGCACTTAATGAGCCAAGTAGAAACATTACAGCCTGAACCGTAGCACACAAAACCTATAGCAGTGTAAAGGACCTAAGTAATATTCAGGGTGGAAATAGAAAGAAAATATGAATAAGGCAGTATGGTAGATGTCCACCACTTATTTTGAGTACGTGCCAAGGTGATTTGGGGGTATACTTAAAGGAAGGTGGTAAGTGGGTGGTCTTTGGTGTGTGTTACATGACTTTGAGGGGGTCTGTGAATGTTGGTTCTGGTGATTAGCTCCTGGGCCCATTTCATAGATGGGGCCCTCTGCCCGGGTCTGCGTTTCGGGCATATTTAAATTGGAGTCCCTGGCGCAGACAGGTCAGTGCCCCCTATCAAGCCGGTCCACCTTGCATTGTGTAGATGCAATCTTGGCCTGCACTTCACTGGGAGACAGAGATCCCCCTGCAGCGAGGCACAGTGGGTGACTGCAACTGCTAGGAGAGAGGATCTCCGTGGGGGGTTCCAAAGCGCCCCGTAACCAGGGCATAATTTGAGTCGGTGGTTTCCGGTGCCCAGCCCCGGCACTTTATTGGTTTCTGGTACTCGGCACTGGCACTTAATTGTCAACACCGCACTTATCACAGTCTGCCACATGGTGGTGCTGCTGATCCTATTTAGAGATGATCAGAACAGCGGTTGTTTATGAATACAATATACATTAAAAATACTAATATTGGCCTCCTCGGCCATTCCTTTAGCTTTGGGGACCTGGAATAATCTGAACTATCGCACTTGCAGGTGAAGGAGATGGTAAGAAGTTGTTTTGGTACAGTTATTGGCAGCACTGGGAAGGGCAATGTGTGGTGCAAGCTGCAGTGGCCTCCTGGTTAGGGCCCTGGCACTTATTATTTTACAAATTAAGCACTGCCCATCACCACATCCCAATGGGTGCTCTGTGAGGCCACAATGACTGTGCACCACCCCTCTATGTGCACAGTAAATGCACTTCTTGATTGCCTCTTTTGCCTCTTCTTCTGCTCCTATAATACTGCACAGGCTTACAGAGGCAACGCGTTTCCTCCTTTTCACCTGTGTTCTCTTCTGTAAAACCAGAGTGGCCCGAGAAGCAAAGAGCATGTGCAGAGGGGACAGTGCTCCAAATGTTTAAAGGTTGATTAGTGAAAAAATCAGTAATGATCAGCACATGGAGGCCTGGGCTCTACCACCAGATGCGGGCTACCCGGGCTAATGTTCTAGCAAGACAGAATAGGCAGAGGGGAGGAGGACAGGTGTTGCATGAATAGCTTTGAAAAGCACGGTGAGCAATATTTGTTTAGCACTCAGAGAGTCAACTGAGCTGCTGTTGGTAGTGAAAGGTAGGGTGTATCCTTGTTGGATGTATGTCGTTACAACGCATACTTTTACAACGCATACCTTTACAACACATTTTTTACACAGCAACATCCATTACAACGCATTCCATTACAACGCATGCCATTACAATGAATTCTTTGAAACTACCTTTACAACGCATTCCACTACAACACATACTACATTTACAACGCATACCATTACAACGCATACCATTACATTGCATGTATGGTAAGTATTGGATAGTGTAGGGGTAAAAAATACTATTCTAACTCCAGGGGGGTGCAACAGAAGGGTAAGTGTTGGATAGTGTAGGGGTAAAAATTACTATTCTAACTCCAGGGGGGTGCAACAGTAGGGTAAGTGTTGGATAGTGTAGGGGTAAAAATTACTATTCTAACTCCAGGAGGTGCAACAGTAGGGTAAGTATTGGCTAGCGTAGGGGTAAAAATTACTATTCTAACTCCAGGGGGTGCAACAGTAGGGCAAGTGTTGGTTAGTGTAGGTGTGCGTTGTAATGGTATGCGTTGTAATGACTGCGTTGTAATGACATGCGTTGTAGTGGTTGCGTTGTAATGGCATGCGTTGTAATGGATGTTGCGTTGTAAAAGTTTTGTTGTAAAGGTAGTGCGTTGTAAAAGTTGCGTTGTAAGTGTTGTTTCCCATCCTTGTTGCCTTGAAGAAGATACCTGAGCCAGAGTTAATGGGTTCATCAAGAGGAGTAAATCAGTTGAGGCGGGAATCCAATAGAAGGCAATAATTCTTTTTTTTTTACAGTTTTATATAGCACAAACTCGACCCAAATGTATCAGAGCACTTTACATGAGCACCAGTTGCATTACAGATGGAAACACTCATTATTTTAGGCACGGGGAGATTATGTGATTTGCCCAGAATCACAGGATGCTTGAGCCTCCCACCAGACTTGAACCTGGTTCCCCAGCTTCAAAGTCGGCTGCTGTAGCCATTAAGCCACATCCTCTAGCATTACCTTTATCTTATTAACACGTTTTGTGGTTTGAAGGGGGGGGGCGAGGCAGGATGAGCAGCCATTGGAATCTGACTCTACAGGGGGAGATTAATGACTGCCACAGGATTCTGTAATTGAACAGCACACAGAGGTCTCTAGCAGAGGTGACGGGATAATGATGTCAAGGTAGGAGGTAGGAGACAGCAGAGCAGTGGGGCACAGGGTGTGGGGAAGTCAATGATTTTAGTTTGAGGAACTAGGCATGAGGGAACCTAAGGTCAACAGTGATGAATGTCTGTTACACAATCAGAGAACTGGGATCAGCGGTAAGGGGTGAACACTTCAAAGGAGAAAACAATTAATGCAACCTCAACTGAAAGGTAGGGGGAGAAGCTGCATAGATTAAGTCATCAAGGGACATGGTGTAGAAAAAAATAGCAAAAACATCCAGAACAGGGTATTGGGTGCCACTAGAAATAGGGGAGAGACACTAGCAGTGGCTCAGAGAAGAAATCAGAGGAGCAGCATGAAAGAGAGAATGAGTGATTTGAGAGGGAATAAGTGAACCAATCCATTGCAGGAGATGTCAAGTGTGGTAAGAGCTGTCGACAAGATATTATGGTCAGTATTATTAAAAGATATGATTGTGATGGACAGATCTAAATTGTTGGTCTGGGTGGTGCACAGTTTATCAGAAATATTAGGGTTATTGTTCACTCAAGCCATAGAACACAGAAGGCCTATGTGGTACTTATCACTTAAGGCACAGTTCACATCAGCACATGGCTGGTGATAATTCAAGGTGCAGCCTACAGTCACAAGAGGCACTAATCATTCAAGGCATAGCTTCCAACAGGCACAAGAGGTACTGATCACTGAAAGCACAACTTCCAACAGGCACAAGAGGTACTGATCACTGAAGGCACAAGTTACAGTGGGCACAAGAGGTACTGATCACTGAAAGCACAACTTACAACAGGCACTGATCACTGAAAGTACAACTTACAACAGGCACAAGAGGTACTGATCACTGAAGGCACAACTTACAGTGGGCACGAGAGGTACTGATCATTCAAGGCACAGCCCATAGTGAGCACACGAGGTACTGATCACTGAGGGCACAACTTACTGTGGGCACAAGATGTACTGATCACTGAAGGCACAACTTACAGTGAGCACAATAGGTACTGATCATTCAAGGCACAGCCCATAGTGGGCACTGCTCATTCAAGGCACCGTTCATAGTAGGCACGGTAGGTATTAATTACAGTACCCAATGGGCATAAGGAATAAGATTACAGTTAGAGATGTGTAAAGCTGCTTAACTTATGCATTAAATTTAATGAAAACCATATGAAATTACACAAAATCACGCCAATGTCACTATTATATTTTGTGAAAATTCCATGTGGTGATGTAAAAGGAGTAGAAAACTCAGACGAGATACCAGGAGACTGGTGCCAGCAAGCAGTGTCTGAGGGACAGATTTCCTGCTTGCCCCAATCTTCCTAAAGGGACAACAAATCAAATTCTCATAATGCCAAATTAAAAAAAATTCTATAACTTCCCATAATGCAAATCTAAAAGATTACGCAAGTAAAATTAAAATTTTATCTGGACATGCTTACAACAGCGGGTGCATGAGGTACTGATTACTCATAGTACACAATTTACAGTGGCACTGTTTTGCCCTCATTCAAGACCACTGGTGCATTCACATCAGCTAAACTTACAGAAGAAGGTAAAGTTAGACTTTTCTTCACCAAACATGTCCTATTCAAGTGACTGCTTGAAACTGTGCAAGCTTGAAGAAGGCAAAAGTGTGTGTGGTATCACAGCTTCGTGTGGGCAGGTGTAGAATGGCTATGTGCGTATGTGGACATGTGTAGGATGACTGTGTGTGTGTGTGTGTGTGTGTGTGTGTGTGTGTGCACGTGCACCAGTCCTTAATTTAAGCTGGTGGTTGCAGTTGACCCCACTTGCACTCCATTTTGAGGACCGGCACTCAATTTTCCTCAAAAGACTTTGACTCAGAGCAAAAGAGAAAAAACCCAAAAGGGGTGAAAAGGGAGCAAGAGAAAGATGGGAAAACACGATAGATGGGAAAACATGATAAAAGGTAGAAAACAAGGATGAAAAACCACCAATATAAGTGAGATAAAGATACAGACAGTGAGTGTCTGATGGTAGATTAAAGAGGAATCAAAACTATTCAGCCTTGGTATTTGACACCAAAACCTTTAATACCGCCGGACATGACAACTTATGTTTTTTACAAATGATGTACTGTTGTGCGCACCCACCCCCAATTTGTTTGTTCACGTGCACATTTTATGACCAATGATCTGGAAAAACATCCCTGTATCCATCTGGATCACCCCAACACTTCTGCAATCAAGGAAATTGTTGAAGACGCCCCTCTTTAAACAACACTACATATACAGTGCATTACCAGCTTCCTCCTATTACTTGTTTACTGTAAGCTTGTCTTTTACCATGTACAGCGCTCCAAATAGTTGGTTTTCCAAGTGCAAGGTTTTCACATAAGGGTACCTTATAATGGTGAATCTGTTTACTGCAATGTAATATCCCCCACAACAGTGTAATATTGCTTGGGGCCATTCACAACTTCCCCCACAGGTGTGGCTGGCACAGATTGGGGGTGGCAAGGCAAGATGGCAAGCGATGCGGGTGGGGAGTAAAGGGGGTGTATAAAAAGAAGAAAAAAAACACACCCCCTACCGCACATCTCCTCCATCATCCCATCGTCGTCTCTACCGGAGGGTGTTCTGGGAACAGAAAGCACCTAGGCCGAGGTTCCTCTGAGCAAATCACAAGGCTGCAATGCAGTGTTGTGATTGGTCTGAGCGCTGTGGCTCAGTGCTCAGCCAGGGAATTGGAGCCTGGGCATGTTCTCCACCCATGCTGTAATGCAGCCTGAGTCGAGAACATGCAAAGTGTACATGACTGTTTGGCCAACCCGAGACGGCCGGCCAAACAATCATGCGCACTTAGGGAGTGCAAACCACTCCTCCCCTGCTCTGTCAGCAGAGAAGCCCTGCCCCACTCGCAAAGCTGCCGCAGCAGGGAAAAAATAAAACGATACTAACCTTGAGTTATTATCATTTTATTTATTTCACTGCTGCAAAGAGGTGAGGTGACACCCCTTCGCCCCAGCAGAGGAGCTGCCACTGTTCCTCCATTTCGAGAATGGCCAGTGTGACTCTTGTCGTCAAAAGCTGGAGTAAATACTATTACAATGATGAATGGAGAACGCAAAACCCCTAAAATTTGTGTGTTGGCAGAAACATTTCACCAGGGGGGAAAATATTTTTCAGGTCGAGAAAAAAAAAGAATAAAATGAGTTTAATTGTATGAAGGTGCTGCCATTTCACAGTTCACAACTGAACTTTATGTACAATCATGCATTGGCTGTAACAAAAACAGAATCGGCAAACCTTTCCCATAAGCGCACATGGAAAACCTCTGAATGGTGCATCTTTCCGGGCACACCCTTTGAAAGTTTTGTGAAGTTCCATAAACAGTACAAGGTTGTTTAGACAAGAAACAGCTCTACAAATGCAAATTTATGCCTGTAGTATTTTGGTGTCTGAGAAGGACGAATGAACAAGTAGGAAGGGGTTCCATGCTTCTGTATAAACATGTGTGTAACTTATCCTCTGTTTCAAGAGCAGAGTACCTGCACCTCTCAGTGGGCGTTCAATACTTTTAATGGGAAAGCACATGTTCTTCTCAATAGCACACAAGTACTTTACGACAGAGAGTACCAAGATTTTTCGAATTGTATTTCAACCACTGGCAAACACATACACATGCCTCCTGCATAGCCACACATTGAAATTGCATTTATATAGGGCTTACTACCCCTGACGAGGAGTCAAAGCGTTTTCGACGAGTAGCACGCAACTCCAGAACCCAAAGAGGATTAGTGATAAATTAGTATAGGTATATATTAAATGAATTTGAGCGGTGGGCATGAGCTTGTTATTTGGATTGAAAGGGATAGTGGAGGGATAGAAGAGGGAAGGGTCTAGAAAGTGTTTTTTGGGAGCCCATATCAGTAGAAGGAGGTTTGGGGTGAGTAAAGGGGTGGTGGAGGGGGAAGAGTCAGAGGGAAAAGCTTTAGAAAGGCTTGTTCTGGAGATCTGAATAGTAAAAGAGGTATGCGATGATGCAAGGAGGGGCAGAGGAGGGAACAGTCTAGAAAGGTTTATTTTGTGGATCATAGTATTAGTAGAATGGGGTTCGGGATGAGTCAGGGAGTGGAGGTAGATGATATATTGAGAGAGGTCTAGGGTGAGATATAGGGTAGTGCATTGGAAATGCTGAATTAGAAGCAAATTAATAAAATATAAAGATACATAAGTACACTCCGCTCCAGAACGTGTGCGTGCAACACTCTTTGTAAGAAAATGCGTTTGTAAGAGTGGGTTTCTTTGTGTTGTCCGTAATGGCTAGCATGTATGTGTGCGTTTGTGAGAGAGAAAAAAATGTATAGCGCGCTCACGCTCGCGCTCTCGTCTCTGTTTAAGGCCTCCACATCAATGCCCAGAAGAGGCAGAGGCCGCGGACGGGACGTCAGCATTTGTTTTGAAAGTTTCAGCCAGAGAAAGGCATTGCCATTGATTGATTTTCCAGCATTGTAGCTTAACAAAACATAATTTGTTCTTGAAGGCAGACTCCTTTCATCATCGGCAATTACAGAAAGCCTGCCAGAGCACAAAGGGAAGAGAGAGCAATTTGTGCGACAGGCCGACTAACATCAGTGCTGTTGCTCGGAAAACATGCCGTCTGCTGCTGTCAGGAGGAACAGACAATGGTATCATACACACTCGAGCCGTCCTTATAGACTGTGAACGTTCCCACAAGCACCCACTTCTGGTCAGAGAGGCAGCAAAAACACAGGAGCAGCGACCCGCCCTTCCCGGCATGCATCGGTCAAAACCTGCGAAACACAAGACTGCCAACTTACAAATTAATGCCACCTTATGAGGAGAGGGCGAGGCCTTGGAGGGGGTGTGGCCTCATGCCCAGCGCAACTTAAGAGGCAGTCTGCCCCTCGCCAAGCCCCGAACCAGCGTCGGATTGGTAACGCAGGCATTCGGGCAATGCCCGAGGGGCCGGTGTCCGAGGGCTGCTGTGGGCTGCTTCTTTTGAGCAGTCTTGGGGGCTATTTGGGCGCTGTCTCTGTCCTTCTGATACAGTCAGCGGCCCAGTCGGAGTCTGAGTGACCTTTTTAGAGGCGGATTGGTGCTCATTACCTCCGTTTAGCACAGGTATCACTCCCTTTGTCTCCCGGGCCGGCCCATTAATGTCTGCACATACTGAGCGGGGGCGGGGGCCTGAGTAGAAGTGGCCTCGCTTGTTTCACCATTGTAAACTAATGTGTGCATTTTTTTACCCTCCCCCCCTAAAGGTTTTTTATAAGATTACACTAATGCAGTGATATGAGGAGTGTTTATGCAAATATGGGGCACATTTTTTTTGGGTGTGTGCCGGGCCGATTATTATTCCCAATCCAACCCTGCCCCCAACCCTCCCAAAAAAATAAAAACAAAGGAACCGCGAGGCTGACGCCAATATCCTGTGGTGTTTTCAGACCTCTTAATGGACATCAGCTGCCTACTGCCTCGGAAAACGAGCTGGAAATCCACTGTTTACAGATGTTATCAGACTTGTTTTCCCTGCCACCATGTAATTGTGGCTCTTCACTGGGTGACAGTGTGAACAGAACCGAAACCGTGTGACACGCGGCGGCACCGTGTGAGTTGGCAGTTCTGTGTATGAAAATATGAGAATTCTACTTTACTTTTAAAATAGATTATAATACAAAAAGTACATAATAGATCAATCCACAAAAGAAATTAAAAATTAATTTCAAATTTCAATATACCTTTTCTTTATTAAGATACAATTTCGTCATGAATTTTACAACATCAGTAAGGCGTTACTATTTTCAAGCTGTGTGAAATTCCGCTCGTCAGGAGTTGCATAGTCGAGAAAGAATGTGTATTTAATACACTCAATTGTTAGTGGCTTTATTTAGGCCAAACAACACCTAGTACCGCATTTGGGTATCTCATGGTTAAAAGGGGTCGGCATTACCTCATTTTTTTGGGAGCGGACTTATTTTTCATCATCAGACTTTGACGTGGAGCAAGACAGAGAAAGATAGAAATAGATAGGAAGGTAAAAGATTGTGGAGTGGTATAACCATTCCAATTTTCTCATTGTCTACAGGCTATGAATTACTGCTTCTACAAACCTGCAATTGACCAGAGCAAGCACATGTGTAGTGCAGGTGGGGCTACATGCAGCTGCTTAACCCGACCCCCACATACCATCAGGACCGGACTGGCTACCGGGCGTTTGGCAGGCTGCTGAGCTGGGGGCTGATGACACTGCGGTGGGGGCTAATTTCGTTGATGGAGACCTGCGTGTGCTTCAAAATAAGCAAAGCTAAACGAATTTGGTTCAGCACATGCAGGTCCCCATCAACGAAATCAGCCCCCAGCTCGGCAGCATGCCAAAACGCCCGGTAGCCAGTCCGGCCCTGCATACCATGCTCCTGCATAATAGCATCATCTGAATTACTCCTGCCAGCTTTCCCCTCATGGGAACTGCCCTTCTGCTCCCACACACACACCACGCACACCACAGGCTTCAAAAAAGCTCCTTCACCGATATTCCACCAGCATCATGCAGATGGTAAATGTAGGCAGATTTGGGCTTTGTATTCCCCCTGGAGGGAAAACATACATGGATTTGGAGTTGGTATTCCAGGTTCATCGTGTTATTCTCCTTCCTGGGAGAAGTAACTTCTAATCCCCGGATTTAGGGAAAGGGATACCAGACAGTGTAGGAGACTCCCTGCTATACCTAAATCTGTGGAACCCATAATGAGGGCTGTTGCAATAAAATTGGAAGAAAACTAACGTGCAAGAGTGAGATAAAGAGACAGGACGTCCTTAGTTTCTTTATATGGGACTAGAGGTAGTTCTTCACCCTGCCCACGTACCAGTACTTCCTGTACTGTTATTGACTGTTATTATTGCTTATCATTGCCTGCTTTGCTTGTTTTCCCTCACCCTGTTCATGTGTAAAGCACTCCGATACCCTCATGGGTCATGTTCGAGCTATATAAAACCTAAATTAAAAAAAATTAAAAGTGTACTAGAAGGGGAAAGAGGCATGAAGTAAACGAACACAAGGCATTCTGGGTATTTAGCAGCCATGGGTTTGAACAGAGCCAGCAGCTCGCTTCCCGGAAGGAACTTTGGGCGCGTGCGCTTATTTTTTAACAAAGTAAAGACTGGGATGCCCTGGTAGCTGTTTTGAGATGAGGGTCTTTTAGGGCAGTTTCACAGACAGTGTCTTATTTCTGGTACTTTGTGGACAATGAGAGCAGTAGGATTCTCTGCAACAATGAGGTGCTGCTTGGGTTGAAGTGATAGGAAGTTGTAGAGGTTTCAACATCCGTCAACATATGAGGCTGCCTTTGTGCTCTGCAGCACAACAGTTTCGAGTATTACAGACAGCATGAAGTACACAAAAGGGTACATATAAAATGTAAATTGTGTGATGTGTCATGCAGCAGAATGAATACTGTCCAAGGCAGGACAGACTTATGTAGTAAATCAAATACAATGAGATCTGTATGGAAGGCAGAACAAAGCATGTGTGAAGCAATGTGTATTGTGCATCACAGAATAAATATGCAGCAATACATCTTCAAAAAGCAGGAATCCGCAAAATATGTGGTAATTGTATTTTCTACAGAGTTTCTGGCCCCATAAGGTGAGATATGGAAAGAAATCACTCAGCCGTATGAATTAATTTCGGTCTCTCAAATGGTGCTGTATTAGAAGAATTGATACAAATAGCCACCACAGTACAGCAACAGTCACCAAAAAGCTGCAGGTCAAATCAGGAAATAGGTGAAGGTAAGTGGTCTAACTACCAACAAAGCAGTGTTTAATTTGTTAAAAAATAAATGCCAGGGCCATCGTAAGGAGGTCACTGCAGCTTGCAGCACCCATTGCCACTGCCAGTGCTGCCAATGACAGTACCTACACAACTACTAACCATTACACTCCTACAAGTGTGACAATTCAGACTATTCAAGGCCTCCCATGATATAAGGATAGCTAGGGCGGCAGGTATTCGTTGTTTTAATAGATATGAGACTAATAAACAGCTGCTATTGTGCTGATCTCCAAATTACACAAACAGTGCTACCATGGTGCAGACTGATACAAGAGCCGCTGTTGATAATTAAGTGTAGGGGCTGAGCACCAGAAACCACCGGCACAAATTAAGCACTGCAACAAAGGTTCCATTGTGCACCAATGTGATTGTGGTTTTGCATGAAGTGGATGTCTATCTACTTCCTTAGTATCAAAGACCAACAGCGCAATATACCAAGGGACATATTTACAAGCCCCTTGCGCCGCCGGTGCGTCACTTTTTGTCATGTACCCGCCGCGCACTGTGGCCCTCCATATTTACAAGGACACGTAAACCCACCCTGCGTGAATTTTTGTGTCCTTGTAAATACGATCCTTTTTCACACAGCACTTTGCGTGAAAGGGGCGTTCCATGGGTTTTGCTGTGGGTGTTCCCACGCAACACCCATGGATTCTGCCGCATTCCCAGATTTTCGTTTCGTTAACCTGTGAATGCATCAGAATTCTACTCCGGAGGCGTAAGGAGGCACAACGAGGAGAAATACTTTTATTTCTTCTGGTTTTTCCTCATTCTATGGTTGCTGCATTCTGCAGAAAACATAGAAAAAGGAAACATTTCTTGTGATTGTTTTTGTGCAGCAAAGTGTCCCTTCCTGGCAAACAAATCATCCCCACAATGCAGGCACCCTTGCACCATGTTGCAAGGGTGCCTGCATTGGCACTGGGCATCCAATTGTGCGCCAGCACATGGGAGAGCTCTGATACGTCATTGTAGTAAATATGATGCATCCCTATTCTTGGGAAGTAACGCAGCACAGTGCAGCCAAATGGCTTGCGGCACCGCACTGCATTGCTTCCTTGTAAAAATGGGCCCTAGCATATTGAACAAATCACCAGGAGTTGATCAATTGTTACAACTTCTGGTCTGATTCGCATCGAATCAGGCAACATAAAGTGACAGCAGAAGATGCTATGCATGGGCGTAACGCAAGCCTATGCAGCCTGTTCCTGGGGGAGGGCCCATTCAGTCAAAGGCCATTGAATATCGGTGAAAAATGCGAGACTCGGACCCCTCACCACATTCTGCAAGAGGACCCCATCATTTTCCCTATGTTGTAGCATTAGTTAAAAGATGCTTGCATTGTTCCTCCTGGGAACTTATTGCATTTCCCTTGTCAGATTGATAGACCTGCAATGTGAATTTCGCGCTGATATCTGCCTTGTTTGCCTATTTTACTAGAGTCCAAGGGAATATTATGTCCCCTCGTCTCCAATCCAGGTTAACAATTGAAGAAACGTTGGTAAGGACCCCCATTTTGTAATCCGAAGTGTGGTTAACATTTGAGACACATCCTCAAAGTTAAAACAAGCATTTACAATGCAACGGTTTCGCCTTCGGAAAAGTTAGAGCTATTGGCATTGTAAATGACAAACTTTTTATTTATGTGTTGGTTTTGAAAACAGATAAATATATGGCATTGTCATTTACAATGCCAATAGCTTACTCTGTCGCAAATGCGAGACGTATTGCATTTGCACACACACACACCCACACAAGAGCCCCACACACACACAAGAGCCCCCCACACACACACGAGGCCCACACACACACCACACAAGAGCCCCCTACACAGACCACACAAGAGCCCCCCCACACACCACACAAGAGCCCCCCCCACACACACACGCAAGAGCCCCCCCACACACACGCAAGAGCCCCCCCCACACACACACGCAAGAGCCCCCCACACACACGCAAGAGCCCCCCACACATGCAATAGACCCCCACACACGCAAAAGCCCCCACACACGCAAGAGCCCCCCACAGACGCAAGAGCCCCCCATGCACACGCAAGATTCCCCCACACGCAAGAGCCCCCCACACACACGCAAGAGCCCCCCACACACACAAGAGCCCCCCACACACACAAGAGCCCCCCACACACAAGAGCCCACCACACACAAGAGCCCCCCACACACAAGAGCCCCCCACACACAAGAGCCCCCCACACACACGCAAAGAGCTCCCCAAACACACGCACAGAGCCCTCCGCTCCATTTGCATCAGGTGTGAGGCTCCTGACTGCTGACAGCCAGGAGACTCCAACAAAAGGAGGCTTATGACCTGCTATAGGCATTGTAAATGACAATGCCATTTATTTATGTTTTAAAAACAAAAGCATAAATAAAAATAATGTCATGAGCAATGCCAATAGCTCTAACTTTAAGAATGCCGAGACCATTGCATTGTAAATGCTTGTTCCCTTTTGGCGGCATCTATGTAATTGGTACACAAGCTCCTCCCGCTGCCAGTATTAGAATAAACCCTGTGGATTGAATGGGCATGAAGTCTCATCTCTCCTTTCACCTACCTGACCTTGTGTGATTTGAATGTAGGGGCGCTGTATTGTACAACGCTTAAAACCCCAATATTCCTAATCTGGCGCTTTTCAAAACCACCAGACACAATGAACGCACCTGAACGCCTTGAAGTGAACCACTTTGCAGGATGAGCTATGAAGGAACTTGATCCCGTCACCGGGAGGAGGATGTATGGTCAGTCGGGATGCCCTATGGTCCAGGTTTGGCACGTTCCAGGAATGGAAGTCCATCACTACAGCACTGTCATCAGGGACATTTTAAGGATTTTGGGGGCTCTGGGCCAAACGTATTTTTGGGGACCCTGTTTGGAACATCTTGGATTTATGATCCAGTTTCAGGTAGTTCGTGCCCTCTTTCGCCAGATCACTGACAGTGCACAGGGGCACTCGTCCAAATTCAAAATGTGTGTTTATATGTAATATTCGGAGACAGTGAGGTGTATTTAGAATATCGTAACATAGCAGCAGCTCACACATAAGAGGGTGCAGTGGGTTCGGTTTCACATCTCAGGGGGTTCAGTGGTACTGATCCCCCACGAGCTCCAGGGAATTGTGGGTCCCAGGCTTCCTTAAGTAGTCTTCAGGCTTATGGACCGATAGCATGAGGGAGTCTCCGAGACACAGAGGGTGAAAGCGAATGAGAGCAAAAGAGTGAGGAAGAGAGGTAGGGAGAGAGGGGGTACGGAGAGTGTGAGGGAAGAAGAGAGGAAGGGAGGGGGGCAGGGGAGAGAGGGAGGGGCGGAGGGAGAGAGGGAGAGATGGAGAGAGGGGGAGAGGGGGAGAGAGAGAGAGGGAGGGAGAGAGGGAGAGCGAGAGGGGGTACAGAGAGGGGGGTACGGAGAGTGTGAGGGAGGAAGAGAGGAAGGGAGGCAGGGGGGAGAGAGGCAGGGAGAGAGGGAGGGAGAGAGGGACGGAGGGACGGAAGGGGGGAGGTAGAGGGAGAGATGGAGAGAGGGAGGGAGGGAGAGAGAGACGAGGGAGGGAGAGAGAGAGGGACGGGGGAGAGAGGAAGGCAGCGAGGGGGAGAGAGGGAGGCAGCGAGGGAGAGAGAGGGAGGGACAGAGAGGGAGGGGGCGGGACAGAGAGGGAGGGAGAGAGGAAGGCAGGGAGGGAGAGAGGGATGGACGGAGGAAGGTAGAGAGACGAAGGGTGGTAGAGAGAGGGACGGACGGAGAGAGGGAGGGATGGAGAGAGGTAGTGAGGGAGAGAGGGAGTGAGGTGGGGTGGGAGGTGGAGAGGGAGGGAGGTGTTGAGAGAGGGGGACTGGAGAGAGGAATGGAAGAAAAGAGGGACGGAGGGAGGAAAGGAGGGAGGGAGGGGAGGGAGAGGGAGGGAGGAAGAAAGGGAGGGAGGAAGAAAGGGAGCGAGAGAGGAAAGGAGGGAGGGATGATGAGTAGGAGGGACAAAGAGAGGCAGGGAGGGAGGCTGGGAGGGAGAGAGGAAGGAGGGAGGGAGAGAGAGGGGGAGACGAAGGGAGGGAAGAAAAGAGTTAGGGAGGGAGAGGAAGGGATGGAGAGAGAGTAAGAAAAAGAAAGAAGGAGAAATAGCAATGAAGTGAGAGGGGAGATAAAGTGAGAACGAAAAAAAGAACAAGAGCTAAAGAGAAAGGAGAAAAAGCAGAATGGAAAGGGGTGAGAGTAAGAGAGAGAGAGACACACATGTAGAGCAGGAGCGAGACAATGTGAGAGACCGAAAGAGAGGGAGCACGAGAGCGAGCGAGCAGGAAACAGGCAAAATAAGAGAGATGAAGAGCTAGAGAGGGAGAGAAGAGACGCAGAGAGAGGGGAGTAGACTCTGTGTACCTTGTGAGAGAGAGGGGCAAGTAGACGTCACCAACAGCAGAGCTGACGCTCCCCCCTGGGTCGGTAGGTACTCACACGGGTCAGCGTGAGAGGCACAGCCTTGCAAGCGCTATGTTACACAGTCTAACTAACTACAAAACAAAGCGCTATGTTACAAAGTCCAACTAAATACAAAACAAAGCGCTATGTTACATGGTCTAACTAAATACAAAAGTAAGCGCTATGTTACACAATCTAATTAAATAGAAAACAAAGCGTTATGTTACACAGTCTAGCCAAATAAGAAACAAAGCGCTATGTTACAAAGTTCAACTACATACACAACAAAGCGCTATGTTACACACTCTAGCCAAAGTCAAAACAAATTGTTTAAGGAAAACGAATCTGACATTAAAATCACCCGTGAAAAAGAGAAAGGAATGCTAAGAAAGGGTCCGACCAGAAATGCAGTTTAAGCTAGACCCCCCACGAAGCACTGACATTTCACAATAGCACTGACTGTAAGAAAGGGAGCGAGAGAGGAAAGGAGGGAGGGATGATGAGTAGGAGGGACAAAGAGAGGCAGGGAGGGAGGCTGGGAGGGAGAGAGGAAGGAGGGAGGGAGAGAGAGGGGGAGACGAAGGGAGGGAAGAAAAGAGTTAGGGAGGGAGAGGAAGGGATGGAGAGAGAGTAAGAAAAAGAAAGAAGGAGAAATAGCAATGAAGTGAGAGGGGAGATAAAGTGAGAACGAAAAAAAGAACAAGAGCTAAAGAGAAAGGAGAAAAGGCAGAATGGAAAGGGGTGAGAGTAAGAGAGAGACACACATCTAGAGCAGGAGCGAGACAATGTGAAAGAGAGACCGAAAGAGAGGGAGCACGAGAGCGAGCGAGCAGGAAACAGGCAGAATAAGAGAGATGAAGAGCTAGAGAGGGAGAGAAGAGACGCAGAGAGAGGGGAGTAGACTCTGTGTACCTTGTGAGAGAGAGGGGCAAGTAGACGTCACCAACAGCAGAGCTGACGCTCCCCCCTGGGTCGGTAGGTACTCACACGGGTCAGCGTGAGAGGCACAGCCTTGCAAGCGCTATGTTACACAGTCTAACTAACTACAAAACAAAGCGCTATGTTACAAAGTCCAACTAAATACAAAACAAAGCGCTATGTTACATGGTCTAACTAAATACAAAAGTAAGCGCTATGTTACACAATCTAATTAAATAGAAAACAAAGCGCTATGTTACACAGTCTAGCCAAATAATAAACAAAGCGCTATGTTACAAAGTTCAACTACATACACAACAAAGCGCTATGTTACACACTCTAGCCAAAGTCAAAACAAATTGTTTAAGGAAAACGAATCTGACATTAAAATCACCCGTCAAAAAGAGAAAGGAATGCTAAGAAAGGGTCCGACCAGAAATGCAGTTTAAGCTAGACCCCCCACGAAGCACTGACATTTCACAATAGCACTGACTGTAAGAAAGGGAGCGAGAGAGGAAAGGAGGGAGGGATGATGAGTAGGAGGGACAAAGAGAGGCAGGGAGGGAGGCTGGGAGGGAGAGAGGAAGGAGGGAGGGAGAGAGAGGGGGAGACGAAGGGAGGGAAGAAAAGAGTTAGGGAGGGAGAGGAAGGGATGGAGAGAGAGTAAGAAAAAGAAAGAAGGAGAAATAGCAATGAAGTGAGAGGGGAGATAAAGTGAGAACGAAAAAAAGAACAAGAGCTAAAGAGAAAGGAGAAAAAGCAGAATGGAAAGGGGTGAGAGTAAGAGAGAGACACACATCTAGAGCAGGAGCGAGACAATGTGAAAGAGAGACCGAAAGAGAGGGAGCACGAGAGCGAGCGAGCAGGAAACAGGCAGAATAAGAGAGATGAAGAGCTAGAGAGGGAGAGAAGAGACGCAGAGAGAGGGGAGTAGACTCTGTGTACCTTGTGAGAGAGAGGGGCAAGTAGACGTCACCAACAGCAGAGCTGACGCTCCCCCCTGGGTCGGTAGGTACTCACACGGGTCAGCGTGAGAGGCACAGCCTTGCAAGCGCTATGTTACACAGTCTAACTAACTACAAAACAAAGCGCTATGTTACAAAGTCCAACTAAATACAAAACAAAGCGCTATGTTACATGGTCTAACTAAATACAAAAGTAAGCGCTATGTTACACAATCTAATTAAATAGAAAACAAAGCGCTATGTTACACAGTCTAGCCAAATAAGAAACAAAGCGCTGTGTTACAAAGTTCAACTACATACACAACAAAGCGCTATGTTACACACTCTAGCCAAAGTCAAAACAAATTGTTTAAGGAAAACGAATCTGACATTAAAATCACCCGTCAAAAAGAGAAAGGAATGCTAAGAAAGGGTCCGACCAGAAATGCAGTTTAAGCTAGACCCCCCACGAAGCACTGACATTTCACAATAGCACTGACTGTGTGCCGTGTTAGCATCCAAACAAACGGACGAGTTGAAGCATCGAGGGGGGGGGGGGGCAGGGGGGCATGACTGGTGATGGAATGTGGGTGCCGCATGATTCACAAGGTCAACAACACACCCACTGCCCGTGCGGTTAGCAGCTTGGCAGGCCTCTGCAGAACGTCTCAGAAAAATAAGGACCCCGCTCAGGCTAATCTTAAAAGCAACATATGCTCTGATCTCTGCTCTGTCTCTGCCTGTGAAGTGGCGTGATCTGTAAAAACGGAACTAGGCCCGCACAGTGTAGTACAGACCAGCGTGTACAACCAAAGGAAGTCTTTTTGAGAAGCTGGTAAAATAACGAAGCGGAGATGCTCAAGACTCCCCACGATGAAAATAAGGAAATTATAGCGTCAGTAGCAGAGGGGGGACAGGAAGGAACCACTCACCTGGACTTCCTCGGCTGGCCGGCCCTCCGCTCCTGTCCGGTTAGCCCCCCACCCTCGCCCGCTTCTTCCTCCTTCCAAGTGAGGCGGCCGGGGTGGCAGCGCTGCAGGCCAGTCCCGCCTCGCTTCACCCGGGTGCTGCGGGAGTTCCTCTCTGGGCTCCCAGCCTGCTGTCACCCGGCCGGGAGCAGCGCAGACTTCCAGCGCTCGCCGTGGCTCCTCTTCTCGCGCTGGGCGGCGGGGGGGGCGGGCACTTCCGGCCGGCCGCGCTAGGATTGGCCGGCCGGCTGAAGAAACCCCCGGGCGGGACGGGATACCAATATTTGTGAGGACACGGGGGGGGGCGGGAGAGGACGAGGGGGGCGGGCGGGAGAGGACGAGGGGGGCGGGAGAGGACGAGGGGGGCGGGAAAGGACACGGACGTCGGGAGGGAGGAGGGAAACGTGGGGACGGCGGGAGGAGGGACACAAGGCAGGACAGCAGCAAACACGGCCCGGCCGGACCAGACACGGGGGCGTTCCCGGCGTCGCGTGACGTCGGCAAAAGCCAAAGAATCTCGGGAACGCCCCCGTGTCTGGTCCGGCATTGACGGACGCCTCTCTGTTCCAATGGCTAGCCTCCATTTATGGAGCTAGCCAATGAAGCAGAGAGGCGTGTTCAAGTCACCCATACTAGAAACTACAGATTTCTCTGGAGGAGGAGCCTAACGGCTCCGCCCCCCAGCGAAACCTAAAAACGGGCATTTGGCAAATAAAATCCTCATGTTAATAATGATTCAGTGGGATAGCGAAGGGGGGCGGAGGAGCAGACCTCCCTGGGCGGCATGAGTTTTCAGGGTGGGGGACCCCTCGCTCTTACCTGGGGTTGTCGCGGGTCGAAAGACGCAGGGATAATCGCAAGCCCACCCCCGCTCCCACTTGCGGCAATCGTGGGGTGGCAAAAGCCCGACCGCCACGGCCGGCTAAAGGTCTAGCTACGTCACTGTAATGATTAAAAGTCGTGCACCAACCTTGGGTACAAAACGTGCCAAAGCTAATAAGAACTCATCTATTGAGGGTTGCTTAATATTGTAAGGACTTCAACCTGTGATAAAATGCATTGACATCTTTGAGGCTCTACAGAATGACTATTTAGCTTTTATAAAGTGTTTAATTAATCAGGCTGAGACTTGAGATACCAATCCCACATGACCTACTTCCTCTATTCCTGAATTTCAGAGTGACATCATTGGTGGCTGCCTTTGGCAGCATGCTATTTAAACGCTTGTCCATCAATTATAAAGCAATCTATCTTGATATAAGAAAGAACACGCAAACACACACCGTTGAAATGTACCCAGGGTAGGGAACAAGGGCTATGGGGTCTCAAGGGTGAGCTGGCCTCCCAACACAATATATGCACACAAAAAGGGGGAACGTCGTTTACGACGCAACTTTTAGCACGCAGTGCTATTACAACGCGGTTTTTAAATCGCATTCTATTACAACGCATGACTCTGGGGGGCTCTCAAGGATAGGGAATACTTTTAATTTACTATCCAACACCTTCCCTAGTGTCAACGGGGACTGGTGTTAGAATAGTAAATTAAAATATTCACTATCCAACACCCCTTAGAATTATGCGTTGTAAAAGAATGGGTTATAAAAACCGCGTTGTTAAGCATGCGTGCTAAAAGCATGCGTTGTAACAACGTACATCCCACAAAAAGAGCTACCTGAGATTTCTTAATTTTTAAATATGTATCCCTCACAGTTCTACTCACTATGAGTTATTGGAGAGAAACAAACTGTGACGGGTTGTCCTCACACACCACCAGGTGTCATGCTTCATCATAGGACAACCCAAGCTCTCCAAAAACCCGGTTTGATGGAGAGGGAGCCTTCACCTGGAGTCAGGGAGGCACTTCTAACTAGGAGTGTACCCGTGATTTAAGTGCTACCGATGGAGTCCTTGAAAACCATGGGGATTCCATTGCTAGGCTTGTGAAGTCTGCCCTGTCTGGCAATTTTGAGACTAGAAGGGAAAAGCTGATGTGATTTTGAGGGCAAAATGCGGAGTCAGCCACTTCTCCATGGCGCACAGCAAGTCTCAAGCGTGGTCGTGTAACAGGACCCAGCTCTTTGAGGCATGTTTAGTGAGAGCGCAGGTGTTGAGGTGTGTGTGCAGGAGAATGCAGAGTGGGATGTGGTCAGTGACTGGTGAATGTGGGTGTAAGTGGGCTGGAGTTGGTTGCTGTGCGTTTGAAGGAAATTTTGCAGAGGGCATAGGAAAACTCCCCTTCGGTGTTTTGCGGTAGCTGCACAACAACCAGCGACTGGGATCAAGAGCATTGAGGGTTGCGGTGGGGTAACAATGGGGTGGTGGAGAACCAGAGTTCCTGGAGCTGAGGGTGAGGCATGGGTGGGCACAGATGGGCCTGCCTTTGGCATGCCTTCAATGTACCATTGGCACACCCACTGCATGCATCCCTTGTGAGTGTTCATACTGCAGTCGCCATTAAATAAGTCTGGGGGAGGGAGGAGAGCAGGGGGCAGATGGTGGGGCTTGGAGTGGGTGCAGGAGCCTGGAAACAGGAGAGTTCATCAAGATGGGAGGAGGGAACGTCAGGATGGTAGGGATGGTAAGGAGTGTGTGGGTAGGAGAGGGAGGAAGACAACAGAAAAATATTTTAAAAAAGGGCAGAGAACAAAGTAAATTGTGAAAAAAGAGCAAAGCAGAAATAGCAAACAGACCAGGCTCGATCAATTTGTGTAAAAGTTAGCAAGAACAAAAGAAAATAGCAGAAAAGATCAACAAGATCTAAATGAGAGAGTGGAATCAAGTGTGAGAGTGAATGAACAAACGAGCAAGGCAGAAAAAAACTGTAAAATGACAACAAGAAACAGATAGATATGAAAAACAGAAAAGAGGCAACCAACTGGCAAGACAGAGTGGCAAGCAAATAAACACTGGCGGTGGCAAACAATAACAGACAAAGCAGAAGAGTGAGTGGAGCGAGAGATATATCAAGCAGCGTATTGAATTCAAGTCGCTATGCCTCATGCATAAAGTTTTATATGGGGGGTCATTAGACTTACAGAAACTGTTTCACTGGCACCCCCCACAGCGTAATCTTAGATCTGCCAATAAAGGTCTAGTCCAGGTCGCCAGAATACAAAAGGCTAGATGGGGAGGTAGAAACCATTCCTATCGAGCATCTAAGCTCTGGCATGAATTACCAGTCACAATTAGGCTTCAATCTTCCAGACCCCTGTTTAGGAAAATGCTTAAGACCTGGCTATTCCCTTACAGGCATGAAGCTTCCACTTGATCCTTCACTCGTTTCCTCGCCACTCCCAGCACCAAGACGCCTCGGCATTCGTGCGCTTTATAAGCTATTTACTTACTTATTAGATGGATGAAGATATTGAAAGAGTGTACCTATTACCATAGCCATCCTGCCTAGGTTTCATGGGAACACCCAGAGAGACTTCACGTTACACAGATCTTACTGTTTTTGCCTACAGCAATATAAGAGGTCTATCAATTTTTTTCACAAATACTTTAGAGGTTAGGAGATCACACAGATGAACCACTCAAGAGTTTGCATGTAATATTTATGCTTAGGTCTGAGTCATCAGAGCTGCCCCTCGGGCTAGACAGATCATACACTTTTAAATCCTAAACCCACAGAATTAACGATGTGGTTGATGGCATTTTACAGCTTAAAACTTACATTATCTCTCTGATCATACAGCTTGCTATTGGTCGACAGACTGCACAGCAGACATACCTCAGAGGTAATCTACAGGGCGACACCCAAAGCGTGCGTCTCCAGCCTTACATAAATTTGTCACCGGGCAACCCCGGGACGGCTATTTCTTGGTATCTCATCATAACTGCACTCTCTCTTCCTTCGGCTATTTGAAGTATAGCTTGGGTCAATTTCAGTGAATTCCCTCTTCCCCCATTGTCCAAAGACAGCTCTGCCTGAGCAGCCTTAAAAGGGTAGGCATCCTTTTCCCCTGGTAGGCCGGACTGGGAACCCAAAGCAGCCCTGGCAATTCTGTCAGACCTGGTCCCACCCACCAGGGGAGAAGAGGTTCTTTGCAAGCACGAAGCACTGCTGCTTAACAAAACCAGCCCCAAGCACTGCTGCTTTTGTTACTGGGGCCTGAAATTGCAGTATCACTGCAAAACCGGCCCCCAGTAACAAAACAGCCCCAGTGGCATAACAAAGGCCTCTGCACCCCCTGCCGTGCAGGGGGCGGGTCTGAGCTACGGGTCCCCAGAACTCTGGAGCCCCTCCAGCACTGGCAGGCCCCTGGCCTGAGAACTTCTGACTGGTTCCAGAGTGTTTGGGCTCCCGGCATGTACTTTGCAGGGGGGCCCTTTCAAGTTTCACTACGTCACTGAACCGGCCCCCACCCATTGCTTCAAATGGGCTGGTACTCGCCGGTACTGTGTACAGACGCGTCTCAGTGTTTTCACATTGAGTACTGGGACATCTCCTTGTGTCGAGAGAGTACAAGTACTCCTAGAGGCATGCTGGGGATCAGGCTCTGGGGTATGACCGTGTGACGATTATTAGCCAGTGTATTCCAGAGGCAGGTTGCTCCCGCAGCCTTACACTCTAACTGACAGCGCAACAGGAATGAGGAGATGTGGCTTGACGGCTAGAGCTGCGGATACTGGAAATCAGTTATAGTGTGTGGCTGCAGCACTGGAATACACTCACCATTGTCTGTCAGAGTGCCTAGCGCCCTACAGCCAAGTTCAGCTTGTGTGTTCAAGGCACAATTAGTACTAGTTTTTTGCAGCAATATATAGCGAAAACTTGGCAGGAGGGCATTAAAGCGATTTACAAGAAAAGCACAGGTTCTACATGAAGGCATACTGTTATGGAACAGGGAGGTGAAATCCCAGCGTTGGTTCAACATCCTGTGATTCTGGGCAAATCACAAAATTTTCCCTGTGCCATAAAAACAAAAAAGTATGCTTTTACCTAAAGCTTCTGCTTGTTATGTAAAATGCTTTAATGCCCTTGCGCCAAGTTTATGCTATATAAAGCTACAAAAAAAATACCAATTATGCCCTGCACCTATGAGCTTGACTTGGCCAAAGGGCAGTTTACATTTGAAGAAGAAAATGCTGATACTGTACATGCCTGGCTCAAAGACACGCCCCTTCCAAACCCACTCTAATCAAATTGGTGAGTACCAGCACTTCTCTTTTTCCATTGATAGCACTGCCCCTACCACTCCAAACCTTGCCCCCACCCTTCCACCCTTGAGAGAGAGAAAGAGAGAGAGAGTAGAGAGAGAAAGAGAGAGAGAGTAGAGAGAGAGAGAGAGAGAGAGAGAGAGAGAGAGAGAGAGAGAGAGGAGAAAATAAATGTTTTCTGTCTCTATTTATCTGTAAAAATCAGTAAAAACGGAAAACAGGGAGTCTTATTTATAACATACACTGTCAGGCATGCCGAGGCGTGGGTCCCTTGCTGACTTTGTCACTGGATTCAAGCTAGCCTGGCTGATGATGGCTGAATAGCCAGAAACCGGTCCCAGGATGCTTATTTCCTGTCCAGGGAAGACATGGCTTGGCAGTTCGGGCTGGACTGTTCCCATGAGGCACAGGGTCGGACTGATTTGCATATGGCCATGTCTGAACTGGGGTGGCGGAGTGAGCTAAATAATGATGATGGATTAAACCCAGATCTGTTGACTGGGGGTGAGTGTTTGATTATTTGTAAGAGCATGGCTTGTAGGCAGGTAATAAGAGGAAGCGGAGATGGTAGAAAATTGAGGTAGAAAGGTAGGAGATGTTGATTCCAAGCCAAGAATCCCCACTAGCAACTCATGCCCCTTCTTACCCAACATGAAACAAGGCCCATCTAAACATGGGGCAGACCTCCTCTCCTCCATCCATAGACCCACCTCCCAATGACATGCCAGCGAGATGAGGTACCCCATCCCTCTCCCTGTGCAGACCTTGCCAGAGGGAAGCTGCACAAATGGCAGGCAGGGCAAGGAAGCGGGTGGCACCATTAGAAACATGACTGTCCTTAAAATACTGATATCTATGTATATATCTCAGTACAAGCTGACTCTTTTTTCGCTTAATGGTGTTTATTACTATCAATATCAATATAATAAATGTATTTTGGCATACATGCCATAACATTTTTCACATCTTCATTATCCATACAGTAATAAAAACACATAGCAATTAAAAGAATGGTATTGATAAACTTTTATATCCTGGTTAAAACTGCTATGGAAAGTGAAGAAAGTGCAACACCATCTAAAAGGATAATGTGCACAGATATACCGTTAATAGACATATATATAAAATGAGCACATTCCAAACTTTTGTGCTTTTCTCCTGATACCCCACACGTGAAGTAGGATTTCGGCAACAGCACAAGCAAACAGGGGTCTAGCATCAGATCTTAAGATTCACAAGGCTTCTACATGAGTAAGAGTTTCCAGCTGCTTGCTAAAAGGGTTTAACCAGTTTGCTCTTCCGCTTCCGGATGGGCAGCCAGTGAAGCGACTGCACCAACCCGGATGCTCTCGCTTGCTTATGGAGGCCGAAAATGGCGCGAGCCTCAGAGTTCTGCACAACCTGCAGCCGCTGAACAAGATAGTCTGGAAGACCTAAATAAAGGACGTTGGCATGGTCCAGTCTGGAGCCAATTAAGGCTTGCACAGTAATCTTTCTATGCTCTTCTGTGAGCAAAGGTAGGAACTTCCGGAGCATCTTCAGAATGCCAAAGCACGTGCCCGTCAAACCAAGAATATGTGATCTCAGCGTCAGATTATTATCAATCTTAACTCCCAGATTTTTTGCCACCTGGGATGCCTGAGCAGGGGGACACATATCCATTGGCCACCAGGCCCGCCAGTCAGGTCATTTGATCGCCCCACACGACCAGGGACCAGAACTTTTTTGAGTCTTTGCAATCACATGCTTCCTTGATGAGCCGCCATCTATTCTCATCCCACACCCTTTTTGATTTTAAATGGACATTCCTGTAGGACCTTCTCATGGTCCTTAAACAAACCAGATCCTTAGATTTGATACCCAGAGTATTTGGTCTAGCTCTAATCTTATGCACAGACACGGTGAAATGAGAACCCAACTGCTCAAAAAATTGGAAATGAATATCTGGGGCCGCAATCAGCCCTGCTGGCTTCTCGCGTAGAGCAGCAATCTCTTGCATGCATGGTAGCAAATCCTTGTTAATGAGCTGAACCTTGTCCTCATGCAGATTCATCTTTTGCCACTTTCGGCAGCGCTTAACATTAGATGGAGGTACCTCCCTAGTTACTATCTAACTGGGCCAAATGTATCAAACCTTTGGAAGAAACATTGAGCAGAAACCGGCAAAAATGCAAGTTTCTGCTTTGCTTGCTACACTAGTGTAGCATGGGGATCAGAGGCTACTTAACCCCTTCCATGCTGATGACGGCCCCCAGCCGTCATGCATCACGGTGCTCGTGTGCTGATGACGGCTGTGGGCCGTCATGAACCCGCCCACTCTTAAAAACGGCCGCAGAGGCGCAGAATCGCAGCCGCGTCCAAGGGGTTAAGGATATTTGCAACAAAAGTATTAAACTACTGACAATTCTTATATAGAATTCAATCTATAAACTAACATTACATGGAATGCTCTAGAAAAGACACATTAATCCTCCAAACATTTTATGAGGATTCAGCCCTGTGACCAGATAGTACACACAGAACTGTGTCTCCAGAAAATGACTTAATTGTGACTGCATAAGTGCATTCAGTTAACGAGAACTAGGTACACTGAACGGTGCGATGTTCTTCGACTAAGAGGTGAAGGATTGTTTCCCAGTCAGAGAAGCCACCAAAACCAGCCTTGTTTAAAGCGGCGCAATTATCTTTATAGCAAAGTCTTTTGACAGAATCAGTCAGTTCAGCTGCCAGAATTTGAGCCCTGGGTCTTGAGCCAATAGTTGTCAATTCCCAAAACAACTTGGCACACACTTAAAAGAGAGAATCCATTCTCAAGCTGTGCTAAAATCCCTCATGTGATTTTGCCCTGCCTTTGTACAAGCTCAACGCTTTCTTAAACACTGTGCGGAGATATACTTTTTTAATAATGTGTTCATGTTCGCCTAAAAAAATGTCAAAGATTCTGTGCTATTTTTAAGCTATTTTAACTGCATGATCAAATCTTGCGGCAGGGTTGACTTAATTATGCTACAAGAAAAGGCACGTTTCGGGACATAATGCAGCCCATAATATTTTATAATATTATTTTGGCCGTTTTACACATGCTAATATTGTCTAGACAAAGGTTTCATTTAATTAGGACCGGTTTAACACCCAAATACAGCAATAAGTAACAGAGAAGTGCACAGTCAACTTTTGCAAAGGATCCTCCACTTCGCAGCAACACAGGGAGCTCTGTTTTAAGTAACTTTTGATCTGTTTGAGCTATTAATGATTTTGTACTTTTTTTGTCCCCTTTCTGGGTGTGTTGCATTGTGCAGCACACATAGAAAGAGGAAACATCATTTTAGGATTATTTCTGGGCAGGACAGTGCCCCTTCCTGCACAAAAACAATCCTTCCGGCAACACAGGCACCTTGCAAGGGTGTCAGCGTTGGTGCTAGGGTACCGATATGGCACCAAACAGTGGGAAAGGACAGGAATGCACCAAATTGCATTAAAATGGTGTACCCCTGCCCTTTCACTTTGGCATCGAGCAGTAAAGCAACATGCCCTTCGGCAAATCGCCTTAAATGAGGGCCTAAGTGTACCATATGAAATCAAATGGAAGGGGAGACGTTTGCCCAGTTACAAAGTACAGTATAGGAGGGGGAGGCGGGAGAAGGCTCATTTTAATAGCTAGTGGATTTTGTGATTACTGCAGTCTGGATTAAAGCCGATTTGAGGTTTACTGTGAGGGAGGGATGCAGAGAGTAGAATGTTTGCACAGCATTTCTTGCACTGCAGAGCCCCATGGGCCTTGGGAGCCTAGGAATGATTCTAGACCCCTTGTGTCTTGGTGAGAAGGGGGGAGGCGGGGAGAGGAGGAGGACTTCATACGAATGTGCTGATTCAGGCCCTGGACTGGTGCTGGTGGGGAATGGGCACTCTAAGACATGAGCATGCAGATCTAAGCATACAAAAGTGTGTGTGTGCATTTTTAAAGACATAAACTTACACAATATGGCACTGTGTGGCAGATAGACAAAATATGGGCAGGTATAGACCCCGCCCACACACACACAGACCTGCCCCACCAAAGAATTCAAAAGTTCAAAGGCACACATATGTCCACCCAGCTCCACAAAAGCACATATAAAAACACACACATCCATCCATCACCCAGGAGCATGCAAAGGCACACACATTGATGCAACTACAGACAGGCATCTACACAAATGGACACAGACAAACACAGGGAAGAGGATGTGGCCTAATGGCTAGGGCGGTTGACCTCAAATTTGGGGAATCGGGTTCGAGTCACGGCAAGAACGTACAACATCCTGTAATACTGGGCAAATCACGTAATCTCCCTGTGATGGTTAAATACTGGCACCCTCCCAGGAGCAAATGAATGAAACTCACCAGACATAGCATGTTTGCTCAGAAACAGAGTGAAATTTATTTATTGGTACCAAAAGCATTGATCATTGCTAATTAGCAAGGAAGAAGTCAGGTCTCCAGCCTTAGGGGATCTCAGACTGCTTCTTCCCAGAGTGACAGGTTTCTAGGTGCTATATACAGTTAGAAATGCCATGTCAGCGGAACTAGAATAAGGCAACAAGCCAAATATGGCTAACATGGATGTACAATGACTGCACCATGCAAATTATAAACAGCCAGATATGGGCAGACCAGAAAGGCTGGCTCGGGACTGTGTAAGTAACTTGCATATCCAGATTAAGGAATATCATGTAGTCAGGACAGGCAAGGTGACCTTTAAGGGGGTATAGAATAGCTTGCTGAAGCTTGTCCAGTCAAGGTCAGATAGGAAGCCCTTTGGAGCTCCAGGGCTAATGTTAATACAATATATCTAAGCATGACATCTTTTGAAGTGCATACACATGAATTTATATATGGATATTCATATCTATTTTGCAACACCCTGTGCCTCACAAAAATGAATGTGTCCTCCTGTAATGCAATTGGTGCTTGTGTAAAGTGCTCTGATACCGGATACCCTTGGGTCAAGTTTGTGCTATATAAAACTCCGTAAAAAAACACACATATATACCGATAAATCTAAAGTCATGCTGAACACATGTGCATAGCAAGAATGCTGTGGGCCCTCATGCAAACAAGCAAAATGGACCCTAACCCCTGGTTAGGGATTGAAATACAGCCACAATTGAGAGGCAAAGATCCCCTAATGCCCCTAGGCCTGGTGTCACCCCCATCTGCCGCACTGTTGTTAGCAACACCCCTAGCTTTATGGGTGTAATGCCTGGTAAGAAATAGCACAGTGCTGCAGAGCTCACCTTGTTTTTCTAAACTATAGAACCTTAAAATGTGCAAGTCTACAGTCATTGCTCCCCATTTTAACAGAAACGTTTAGTGGCTACTGCTCGGTCTCCCACCGCACACTAGCCACTGGGCTCCACGACATCGGCATTCAAGGAAAGGCCTTAGACTGGCTACGAACATTCCTCTCAGGCAGAACACAGAGAATAAGACTCCCGCCCTTCCTCTAAGAACCAACAGAGATCAGAGGCGGAGTACCCCAAGGATCCTCCCTCAGCCCCACACTCTTCAATGTTTACATGGACCCCCTTGCAACCATCAACAGAAACTATGGGCTCAACATCGTCTCCTACGCCAATGACACCCAGCTCATCCTCTCCCTCACCAAGGGTCCCGACATCACCAGGCACACCTTCCAAGAACGGATGAAAGCTGTCACGACCTGGATGAAAAACCGCTGCCTGAAACTCAACTCGGTGAAAACCGAAGTCCTCATACTCGGCCACACACCCTCTGCATGGGACAACACCTGGTGGTCCCCCGCCCTCGGAAACCCACCCACCCCAACGGACCATGCAAGCAATCTTCGCATCATACTGGACTCATCACTCTTCATGAATCACCAGATCAATACAGTCTCCTCTGCATGCTTCAACACCCTCCACATAGTACGCCAAACGTTCTAATGGATCCACCCAACTCCAGGTAAACGTCACTCACACACTCATCACCAGCAGACTAGACGACTGCAATGCCCTCTATGCCGGAATCAGCAAAAAACTCCTACGCAAACTCCAGATCATTCAGAACGCCGATGCCAGACTAAGCCTAGATCTCCCACAGCACAGCCACGTCACCCAACCCCTCTGTGACCTCCGCCGACTCCTCGTCTAAATAAAAATAACCTTCAAGCAGCTCACGCACGCCTTCAAGGCCCTCCAGAACAGTGGACCCCAATACATCAATGACAGAATCTCCTTCCATGCCCCAAGAGAAACCTCCGCTCAGCCGACCAATCCATAGCCACCATCCCTCACACCTACAGGACTAGAGCAGGTGAAAAACCCTTCTCCCACCTCGCAGCCAAGACCTGGCTCCGATGGAGCCCAATACTGCATCAATTCAGGAAGGACCTCAAGACCTGGCTCTTTGAATGACCCTAATCGAAGCTGCCCACACCCAACTCCAGCACCTCCAGCACCTTCAGACCCTTACGGGTGAGTAGTGAGCTTTACGAATCCCTGAGTAATTGATTAATTGATTGACTGATCCCTCATCCCTTACCATGAGATGACTAGTGGTTGCATACATGCGAACATTCAGTAACTAAAAAGAGATGGAATTTACATACGCCAAAACTAGCTTTGACTTGTCCATATGGGCAAAGGGGCCATGCCCCCCACCATTTTACTGACAAGATGAGTGTCACTCAGGCTAAGCAAAGGCCAGTCAGACAGACACTTATTTGTTCAGATCAAGCAGCGAGAGGTAGACATGAACTAAATGCGCAGGCACATGGCTGCCTGAGCTGAACTTTGCCAGGCTGAGAATATCAGAGCCTTGTGGCCGTGACCTCCTCAGCCTGACAAATGTGCCTCAAGGCCCTCCCCCTCATGACGAAGGGGACGTCCTTGATGGCCACAGACCTGGGCATTTAATTCCTGAAATACCTAGGCCTGAGTGTCGATCAGTGATACTTTGTCACAGAGTGAGGAAGGGTCGGCACCACTCTGTGATAAGTAAGGGACTGCTGCCATCCCTCATTGGCTGACCTAGCCTATGATGATTAGGCAGCAGTCCCAACCCTCCTTGAACTTTCGAGGGTTTCCCCCCCCAAGAGCTGCAGTGAAGGGTAGTTTTATTTTTTTATGTTTAATTTGTGCTGCATGTATGTATGTGTATCCGTGAGTGAGTGTTGTGAAAGGGTGGGTGGGTGTGCAAGTGTATGAATGCATGGGTGCGAGTGAGTGTGTGTGTGAGTGACTGTGGCCCCCAGCCCCTCTCTCTGCAAAATTTACCAGCTGCCACTGTCCAAAACCACTCACAGTAACATAAAGATGTCACCATAAATTAAATCCCATGACCTTTGGTCAGATAAAACTATCACAGGAAATCACATCATTGTAGTTAGGATATTATACCAGAGGAAATTACTGTGTGGGTTCAAACTCAGGTTACATCATGAAAATTAAATTACATGACAAATGAGAGTTTTATGAGTACTGAGGCTGCCTTTCGGGCTCCCCAACACATCTCTGTATCAGCAAACGTACCTGTACGGTGCAGTGCTGTCAGTTAGGAGGTCCAACAGCTACTACTTTTCAAACCAATGTACGGCTTTTGGAGGGTTATTACATTTTGATCAAACTCGGGGAGATGGTTTTACCCTCCTAACATGTTCACACCTGAGCTTTACCTACAGGAGTGGGATGCCTCTCGTGAGAAAGTGCTTATTTTGCATGGTTACCCCCCCCCCCCACACACACACACACACACACTTTTTGCCTGGTTTTGATGTGGTTTTTAATGTAGTGCACAGGGTCCCTGCCAACTAGGTGCCCTTTGCCAGAGCTCCTTCCCTAAAACAAACTCCCAATTGGTACTTCTTCCCACTTTAAGTCCCTAATAATAGATACACTGGGTACAGAGGTGAAGAGGGTCATTTGGGCCCCCTCACTGGGACCATGCCACTGTCCTTGCAGCCTGCATGCCCCTGCGAGGGAGAAAATGACAAAGTCGACATACCATCCTGCCTGGGTGCCATGCAAGCTAACACTGCCTGGCAGCATAGGTAAGTCACCCCTCTAGCAGGCTTCACAGCTCTAAAACAGGGTGCACTATGCTACAGTTGACAATTAGCTGCAGGCCAGCAACATCCAGGTAAAATCCACCAACTGATAGTTCCCTTCCTGGAGCACAACAAGCGTCAGGCCAGCACTAGTCTGTGGATAATCCTGATGCAGTCCCTCCTACTCCGATGGTTCCTCTTGCTGATTTCCCAGCATTGAACCAAAGTAGCAGGGTTTCGATTCCACAAGGGTCTATCAACTCCTGAGGAAAGAGCCCTAGTAGGTATAGCCACAATGGCCTTTGAAGATGAGATCAGCTGAAAAGGTCACCTTTGAAATGCACAGGTCTCCCATTAATTAGTCCTGTCTGGCATCCTACCCCGAGAGGCTTGATCAATATCTGTAGTGGGGTCAGGACAATGCCCCATGGAATCCAGATGACCATTCCACTCCCTCTTATCCATCTCACGGAAGGCCCCTCAGAGTCAGGGGTCTGCAGATTCCCTTGAGTGCCCCTAGTTTATGGCCCTCTATCAGGAATGCACAGATGTAGCTGACCCTTCAGCACCCAGATGTGGATTGGAGACAGCCTGACAGGCACACAAACAGCCACAAGCATGGAAATGCCCACTTTCCCAAAATGGCATTCCACATTAGTAATGTCAAACCCACTCTCACTGCCAAAGAGTATTTTCTATTACTAACCCAGCAATACCAAACACTACACTGCTACTCTTCTGCATGTAGGAAATACTGCTCAATGTCCTTTCCACAGATTCCCCATGTTAATCAATGCAAGAAGCAGGCCATAGAGTACTGAACACACCATCCAGTGGTATTTATTACTAGGGCATGTAGCGCACATGTGTACATGACCTACCTTTCCCCTACACCACACCCTGCCCCAGGAAGTAATCAGATGTAGTGAGAGACATGAAAAACCTTCGCAAGTAGCTTTTAAATGCCAAACTGTGTAACAGTAACCTGCACACACTGGCCCCAACATGGCAAACCCGTGGTGCGTTTGAAGCGCTACCTCCATGGGTTGCACGACCAGTGCTGCAGGCCCATGGAGTAGCACTTGAATTACAAGCCCTGTGTATCAGTCTTTCCATTGGACAAGGTGACTTACAGCGAACTCAAATCAGCCAATCATGTACACAACACTCACCAGTATGTATATGACAAGCACAGTGCTTTGGCATTGAATAGCAGTGTCAAAGCACGCAAAGTCCTAAGCCAGCAAAACAAGGTACAAACAGGAGGTTAGAAGCCCCAAAGTCAGGCGAGACCATGACAAATATTGCAGTTCTAACAATGTCAAACTCTGAACACAGAGCAATAAAGTAGAAACCAAAACACTGGCTTTAAAGAGAACTACCATGTGTGCGGATGTGCACCTTGTGAAAGAGCAAAATCCAGTCACTCAAAGAGAAGTTGGCCAGTGGCTCAAGTGGGCTGACACCCTGTGCAATGCTATATGCTGTAGTGTATGGAAACAAAAAATGAATGACATACCAAAATCCCAAATAATTAAGACAGCTTGCTGAAAGCCCCTTTAAAGAAGTATATTATAAATTGTTTTTATATCAAAAGGTCTTGGCTAACGCCTGACCTAGAAAGTCAAAATATGCAAAGAGAGGGCAGAGCATTGGAGGGGGCTAATTCAGTCTCACTCCATTAAGAGCTGCAGTCACCTCTACACGCCCCCAACTCCTTACCCCCCCCACCCCAAAAAAAAAGCTTGTAAGCCAACTGCTAATTTCTAGGGAAGGTTTAAAAGATTTAATCCCCAGCTATGCAGGGCCTCCAAACACAAGCTAGACACCTGTTCTGTGAAGTCTTTCCAGATCCTCTTTTGTACTAGAGTGTAATATCAGCTCTTCTTCTGGAGACCAGGTGAAGGGAGCCTATCACGCGTCACACAGTGGAACCGTGTGAGTTGACAGGTCAGTAGCATTGCCAAAAAAGTAGTCTACTGGTTGAATCAGTAGAGTTTGCAAGTATGGGTATGGTTGAGTGCTGTAGTCCATGATGCCTGCACCCAGGGTGGAAAGTTGCCTTGAGACCCTTTCCTTTAAGTCGAGTCACCAATAGTTGGGCTAATCCACGTTAGGCAGTGGCGGCTCCTCTGCTATGGCGGAGGAGCGTTGGCTCACTGCTTTTAAGCAATGCAAAGTAGAAACATAAAATGATAAAAACTTTTAGTTACTATCACTTTATGCTTTGTGCTGCTTTGCGGGGGCGAATGGATGGGGCTGCTCCGCTCTCGGAGCAGGGCAGGGGATGAGTGGTTTGTTCACTCCTGAGTGCACATGACTGTTTGGCTGGCCCTCTCGGGTTACCCAACTCTTTCCTCTGGCACTTTCTCTGTTCTCCATGGAGGCTCTATTACAGCCTTCATGGAGAACATGCCCAGGCCTCCATTCCCTGGATGAGCGTCCAACCAGGACAGTCAGACCAATCACAACATTGTGATTGGTCAGAGGAGCCTGGGTGCTTACCAATCACAATGCTACATTGCAGAATTGTAATTTGTCAATGGAACATGGCTGTGCATCCTGTTCCTAGAGTTTGATGAGAAGAACAGGAACCGAGAGGCGGGACCCAGCGGCAAGGTAATTTTTTTTTATATTGGGCACTCCCCCCAGTGCAACACCCCAAACCACCACCCGCGAGCCATGCCGGCCACCACTGCCGTTAGAATACTATGTGCGTATCTATAAAATAGTGGTATCCATGCAAACAGCCCCCATCCACACAGTGATGTAGCGTGGGTTGCCAAAGCCTGGGGCAAGGCAAGTATTGCACGGCGCAATTTTCAATGTGTGCCCCCAACATTGCGCCCCTAAGAATTTTGTGCCCGGGGCAATTGCCCCTGTGCCCCCCACACTATGCCGCTACACCCACAATGGAAGCAAAATTATGCCGATCCTGTGTTGTGGGTCCACACTTTCCTTCATGCTGATACTGTGAAGGGTTTGGGAGGGGGGACTCCACATCCCTCCCATGTACACTAATGACCGTGCTCGCCTGTGAACCTCACCCTTCTCGTGTATTAATCTGATCAGGCACTCAAGTAGCAACCAGGGATCTGCAGCTAAGGAAGTCTGGCTAGAATCAACATCACCCCTTAACTAGTTTGACATGCCAGGCTCCTAATTGATCTGAAAAGCCCATCAAAAAAATGCTAAACCTGAACGAATATATCATGTTTTAAAAAATACCTGGCTGTGGCATGATGCCAGTGGTACAAAGTGAGATGAATACAGCTCCCCTGGGTCAGAGAAGCTGTAGTTCATCTGGACTTTGAGGGGACTCTGCATACTGGAGAGAATGTTTGACTGAGACGATCTTCCTTGGTGGCTGGTAACTTTCCTGGTGTGCTCTGCCCTAGAGAAAAAGGAAGATGAACTAGCTAGAGTGAAGAGGAGCAGATGCCTGACTGTGACAAATACCACATTACAAGGCATTTCAAATCAACAAAAAGACCATAAAGTAACAGGGCAACTGCAAGAAATGTTGGATGTCTTGTCCGCCAACTTCCCAGAACCATTGCCTCGTTTAGAGGATGGCAGCTTACTTAGATCCTGATAACAAAGCCACTACCACTACGTCACTGGGAAGCGACATCCTCGATTGGCCCGGCGAGATGCTCCTCAGACAGCCCTCCGCAGTGTGGACATGAGCAGTGCAGAGAAGTCTCTAAGGGCCAGCTTTTGTTTGCAAGTCGATTAAGAGGGAGGAAATGTTTACCCTTAGAAAAGCTAATGATGAGGAATGTAAAAACCTACAATGACGTGGCAACGCACCAGCGGATATTCAAACAGGGGCCTCGTTACCATCAGTGCAGCAGGTGCAGTGGCACCAGTGCCCAAAGCACTAGCAGTACATTCAGCCCTGATAATCGCTGGATTTTACTACCCCAACAGCAGTGAAATTGCCCAGTTTCCTTGACGCACCCCGTTGCATCCTTGCTATGATACTGGGCTCAAAGTGTTAATGCAGTCACGCGGTCCAGCATTGGCCGGATAGAGTCAATGGTGAGTGGTCCCTACATACAAGGTAGGAGCCCTCATGCAAATAAGTTAAGTTGTGCTGCAAAAAATGCATGTTCAAGAAGTTGATGATCCTTGGACATAAAAGTCCAGAAATTAAACTTTTATTATACCGTATAATTTGTGCCTGGAGGACAAAAGGGAGAAACTGAACTCCAATCCTAAGAGCTGCAGCAGTAAAGCGCCCAAGAAAGAACGCATGGGACTGAGAAGGTGATGAAAGAAGACCACTGTCTCAAAGGATGGAGCTGTGACCTCAACAGAACAGCAGAGGGAGGATGAGGCAGAATCTGAGGCCTGCAGGATGATGGAGACATTGACACTGCTGCAGCACCAGTCCTCAGCTGTAGGATCAGTGTGATTGGTCGTGTCACAGGTCCACCATAGCTGCCATTAAAAAGAGTTGGTAAGATGGCAAAGACCATTCCAAGGAGACGACTACCTGGAAATGCATGCAAAGTCCTGAGAGCTTTGCTCATGTCTGTGCTAAGCTGTGGTGCTTTACCTGGAAAAGTGAATGCTTAGGATGTTTTTCAGTATGCTTGGGTGGTGGTGTACAATGTGATCCTGTTAAGCTGCCAGAATATTGGCATGAAGATAGGCAAAGTAAGATGTCACTACATGATGGATGTATTTTACTAGGAATGCCCTCCACATAGGATGAGATTTTCCCAGAGATCACAAAGTACCTTCATCTGAAATGGTACTGAGCATTTCAACAAAAGATCAAGTAAAGAACTGGAAAGATATTGGGTTTGCAAGCTGAGACCCAACAAATCGTGGTGACAATGTGTTAACATGTTTTCAACAATTGATTAGTGTCGATAAACCATGCAAAGCAAGTGCTACTCTTCCTAGAAAACCTACACTAGCCCCGGGTGTTGTCATCGTAGAGAAGTGTTTGACAACCAATGGGGCTTACTAAGACTGACAATGGAAAAATTATGAGCTTTTAGGGACCCCCAATGCCACTTCTGATTTAGCTGCTTCATAAGGCTGCCATTTTAGGACTGTATTCTCGCCACAAGAAATTAAGTCACCAACCTCCACCACCACCCCTTCAAGCCTACATTCTACAAGCACTCTAAGAGCAGTCCATGGTCTACAATGTGAAAGGCAGTAGAGGTCTCCGAGAGGGTCCCATCACCCAGGTCACTGTCATCTACGACTCGAGATAATTTGTCCTGGGCTATCACTAAAGTAGTTTCATGGGAGTAAGCCAGTTACTTTCTCTTTAAATGAATCTATGTTTGAAAAATGGCGATGGGCCCAGTAAATTGAGGTAGATCATTCCGTAACTCTACATTGTTCACAGGGCTGCTAAAAATTGTTTTAAAATTGATAGAGTGTATTGCTGATTTGTTTTGTTTTAATTAAAGGGAATTGCTCATACCGCACTCACCTTTGGGGACTTGTGGGCTGGCTGAGGGCTACAGGAAAGATCGGTGTGTGGAGGAAATGGAGTTAGCATCCCAGCTTCCTCGCGCACACACCCCGACGCACGCTGACGTGCAGACTCGGCTATAAAACTCTGCCGATGTCGTGGTCACGCAGGTGATGCGCACTGTGGACGCGCGCAGCGGGCCTGCAGGCAGCGCGCCGGCGCGCCAAAGGTAAGCCCGTCTGCGCCCGTCCGCACCAGGAAGGGGCTAGGGGCTGGACCCCCTGCCCATCCACCCACTGATGTGCAGGTATATAGCAGGGAGCAACTCCACAAACTTAGAGGCGAGAGTGGAGTGGACTGTAGGTATGTTCTACCATTAGAAGAGGAGAATTCTCTCTGTCCTCAGTGTACCTTCAAATGGAAGTCCTCACAAGCTGTGCCCTCTGGGGATTCTAGTAGGGGGGAAGAAAAATCTATCTCCATGCTTGTACTTAACTGTCGATCACTTTCAAAGCACGCCAGGGAAATTCATCTACTTTTGGAGGAAAGGAATCCAGATGTGCTTTTTCTCACAGAAACCTGGACTAATAAGGACTCTGATCCGGATATTGTTCAGGCCCTCCCGTCTAACTATGCCGTACTTAGATTAGATCGAGTAGGCAGGCGGGGTGGGGGAATTGCTATTGTATATAAAGTTGTGTATAAATGTAGAACTATCATCAGTCAATTAGCTGACTGTGAGAATTTAGTATTCGGTATAAGTTTTTCTCCTAACTGTACCTTCTCGGGCATGTTAATTTATCGTCCTCCTGGACCAGTAGGCAATTTTTGCAAAGATCTGCCAGAGGTAGTCGCTCATGAGGCTAGCTGCTCCTCTAATTTTTCCATCTTTGGCAACTTGAATTTGCATTTTGACGATCCAGATTTGGCTATAGCACAGAATCTTGTAGACTGTCTGGAAACGTTTCAAATTAAGCAAATAGTGACTGGATTTCACTCATAATCTGGGACATTTGCTTGACCCTTTGTTTACCAATCTTCTAGACTTTAAGTTTGTGGAACCCGTTGCGGTTCCATGGTCCGACCATTTACTACTATCTTTCAGTTGGACTCCCTAGGAGGTCCCTCAACCTTCTGTGAAAACTAAAAAATGTGGTCGTATATGGTCCATAAGAGTGGGCGTCTACTCTTAGAAATACTAGTCCCGCCTCCAATTCAGATCCGGGGATAGCTAATGAGAATGTTACCAACTGGTTGGAGGATTCTTTGGATTCTGTACTCTCGAAAAAGGAGGTCTGTCTCACTCCCCCTGCTAACAGCAGAGTACAAAGTTCCCCAGGGGGCGTTAAACCGTGTGGAGCAAGGAGTTGGTATTATGAATACCGTGGCTGCGAAGAAAGGGTTCCCTAGTCGGAACTTAGAGAGCCTCACACACCCAAAGTAATAAGCGTGAAACACACCCTTACTAGAGGGTGTCCGGTGTCATCATCGGCTCACTGCCCCTCGTCAGACCGGCGCTGCAATATCTGACGGAGTCCCCAAAGGTACTCTTTTGACGGGGTTCTTTTAGTTCCTTGCCGATGGTGGATGTGGGTGAGGATGAAAAGAAGGTGTAGTCAGTGCAGTGGTGAGTGAAGGCGATAAAAAAGGTAATCAGTCCACTTGCAACTTTAATAACGTGGCTGATTCCTTAGTTAAAAGGGGTGGGAGGGGAGTTTAGAGACCGTAAAGGTGTACAGAACAATAACTCTACCCCCTAGTGTGGTCAACATGTTTCTCGCCGAAAGGCGATTCGTCAGGACCTAAAATAAAGTACTACACAAAAAAAGTGGACTCAATGCTCAATCTATATAAAGAAAGCAAATACAACCTCGCTGGGTCGGAGGACAAGAGGGCCAAGGGGTCCTGCTCTATTTAGGCGACCCTAAGGGGATTAAGAATGGGCCCCGCAGCAAGCTCCCGTGAGGCCAGCGTAATAAGGATTGGATACACCTTTGTGTAGACACTGGAACGGCGGAACACCTACCCCTCACGCTCGCGGCACCTGGTCAGGGTGCGGAGCTGCTGGTCACTCCCCCTGCTCCCATTAAGGAGGATGATAATGCCCAGGACGGTTGTGAGGAACTAGCTAGCTTTTTCTATACCAAAATGTATGTTATTTATGCTAGTTTTCAGGATAGGGCCAGGGACAGCATCATCCCCGTACCTGCACGACAAATTATGCTAGATATCTTTTCCCCCCTTACTTTGGCATCACTGCTGGATGCTTTTCACCAATTAAAATCTGGATCACCAGCGGATCCAGCTCCGCCGGGTATCCTGCATTAAATTTCAGAGATAGTCTGCCCAGTGATACTGGACGTGATAAATGCATCCCTCTCAACGGGACAGGTTCCAGGTCCCTGGAAACAAGCTAGAGTTAAAGCGTTACCTAAGAAAAGCACTCTAGACCCCGATGACTGGTCTAATTATTGGCCTATTTCTTTGTTGCCCGGACTGAGCAAACTGGCAGAAAGACATGTCAATTCAGTTCTTTCAAGTCATCTTGAGGTGAACAATCACCTCCACCCGACACAGACTGGTTTTAGGCTGAGTCAAGGCACGGAGACCGCTCTTCTGATCAGAGGCCGTTGCAGTGTGGAGTCCCTCAGGGGTCCTCCTTGAGTCCCACCTTGTTTAACATCTATATGAGGCCATTGGCTTAGGTGGTGTGCCCTGGGAGATTCACACTGTTACATGTGCGGATGATACACAGTTGGGGGTGGGTCTTAACCGGCGAGACAACTCAAACTCAGGCCTGGGGGCCTGTCTGGTAAAGGTCTTTGAATGGATGGACACATCTTTTCTCAAACTTAATGGCACAAAGACGGAGATCATGATCCTTGGTCATGAGGCGCCTCACAATCTGGACTCTTTGTGGACAACCTGCCTTGGTGTGCCGCCTGTCCCTAAGACACAAATCAAGAGTCTTGGGGTCTGGCTGGATTGCAAATTGAATCTTAAAACCAAGGCAGGCAAGGTAGCCGCAAATTGCTATGGCCTACTCAGGATGATGCAGAAGATTCTTCCCCTTTTGCCATTTGACGCTCAGTGCATGGTGGTCCAATCCTTGGTTTTATCGCGGTTGGACTACGCTAATATAGTTTACCTGGGAGCGCCATTGGGAACAATCAGGAAACTACAAATAGCACAGAATTGTGCGGCTCATCTCCTGATGGGTATCCATAGGCATAAGTCAGTTAGGTTGGCACTTAGACAATTGTATTGGCTCCCTGTCGCAGATAGGGTCAGGTTTAAGGCAATGTGCATTGTCCATAAGTGCATTGTGGGGAAAGGCCCAGCCTTGCTGCAGCCCCTGGTGGATCTATATGACACCAAGAGGACTTTGAGATCTAGCAATAAACATCTGCTACTAGTCCCGAAGGTTAAACGTTCCGGGACTGGAGGACAGCAGTTCTCCTATAACAAAGCCAGGCTTTGGAACCAGCTCCCTGAATCCATGCGCTTTGAAGTTGACCATCTTAGGTTCAGGAAACAATTGAAGACTCTTTTTGCTTGATCACTGCTGAATGTTTGGGGGTTACCTTATGCGCTGGGATGCCCTATGGGTAGCCTTGCGCTATATAAGTGCATATTCATTCATTCATTCATTCATTCATTCATAATCCAGCACCTACTCCTGATAGTGCCTAGCTTCATACTGCTCTTATGAAAGAAGCTGACTTTCACCATGTTTCTGGATAACGATTCCAGTGTCCGACATGGTTGATATCACTGAATAACTTCTCTGGAGCAGACTGATTTAACCAGATAATTCGTTCTGCTTTCACTAGGCACTTGAACAGAAATTTCGGTTACACCGATGTAGTTGGAGTTATTTCTGGGATTTCGCATTACAGAACATTTCTGAAATTACGCTATTGCATAGTAAGTTTATTTTCATGACAAAATGTTGGCACTTAAGTGCAGGAATAACATCAACAACATTAGATGTCTTTCGCAGTACTTGTGTTTTCGGTTCTATTGATTTAGCACAAAATGCATCCTCACATCCAAAATGGACAGGAATTTACCCTTTTCATGTGAAAACAAAAGTAGAAATAAAATTATTTCTCCCTGGTACGCCTTCCTCAGGAAGGCTCAGGATTTTGGGGCAAACCAATATCTACAATTCTTTGTAGGTATTGATTTGTGTCACAATTCATAGGTGGATGCAAGAAGATCCTCATGTACCACCCATGGACCGCCCCCTTGAGGTAAAGTAATGCAAAGCAGGGCATTGCGCTGCCTTGCGTACTTTTGGGTACAAACCAGTGTAAATCGTGATTGGTGTTGGTTTATATATACCAACCTGAATTTTGCGTCATGTCTGCTTTAAAAAAGTAACACATACTGAATGTAAAATCTTTGTACCTCTAGGCCATTTTCATGGAACAACTTGTGCATCACCCTTCATGAACCAATGTGTGCATCAACTTTCCATGGAACAAATTGTGTGCCACCCTTTATAAACTAATGTATGCATCAACTTTCCACAGAACAACCTTTTCACCTCCATTCATGAAACACTGTGTGTGTATCAACATTCCACAGAACCAACTTGAGGATCACCCTTCATGAAAAAGGTGTGTGTATCAACATTCCATGGACCAATTTGAGAACGAACCATGAATCTGATAAACCTTCCATGCAATGGGTCCACTAGCCTTATTATACCCAACATGTGACTAAACATGCCATGAAAAGCACATTATCTGCCTACGAATGGAAGACATCGCTGTTCCCAATGCAGAATACAATCCACCTTCTCTGCATCCAACATGCAGCATCACAAGACATTGATCTTTCCTGTATCCCTGACTAAGTGATTTAAAGAATGAATGGTTGCGCTATATAAAACCTTGCATCAACAAAACCACCATGGGAGGAAGATCCTTCTCCTACCTAGCGGCTAAAACCTGGAACTCACTTCCCACTCACCTTCACCTCACTCAGAACCACCTAGCATTCAGAAAGCATCTTAAAACATGGATATTCGACAAGTAATCCCCCACCCTTCCTCAAGCGCCTTGAGACCCTCTGGGTATGTAGTGCGCTATATAAATTAATTGAATTGAATTGAATTGAATATAAATAAATAAATGAAAGCAGGGGCTGAGAAAGAAATGGATAAAGAGGACAGAGGAGAAAGGAGATTGGAGAAATATTGTTCCCTGGGATAAAATGTTACTAACAATTCCATGAATATTCAGCAATGTGACCCCATACTGCTGCCAGTGTGGACAAGTACAGTCTCCAAATATCTGATTCAGAATATGCAGACGAACCTGGTATTGCTACCCGGGCGACACAAGAAACAGACAAAATGGCAGAGGATCCATCAATCATGTGTCTTTGTTGGAAAGAGCGTTAGTCACTCCTTCCCCATCATTGCATAATGTAGCCATCTCCCTCGGGATGGCAGGTTGGCTCGAATACAGGAATACTAATGGTGCTTCCCTGGCCAGGAGCGGCCCCTCAGGTACCAGTGACTGAAGCTCCACCACTGCTTCAGATCTAAAACCCACTCCCTGTCCATAACTGCAGTAATAGGAACCACACCTCACTCTACACTTTCCCTGAGTAAGAGTTGCATTGTACTGGCGTGGTGGTAGGGTGCTAGCTCCGCTCACATTACCACATGGTAACACACCTCCAGTTGGAGAGGTGTGGTGCAGAAGCCAGGACAGCTGACTTCGGAGCACAAGGCTCATGGTTCGATCCCCTGCTCCTGCGGCAGCTCAGCTCAGCACCATGTGATTCTAGGCAAAATATCACTTAACTTCCAAGACAACCCCCAGCGCCTTGAGACCCGTAAGGGTGAGTAGCCCTGCTTTACAAATACAGATTTATATTTTACATTTACAGTTGCGTTACATGCTCCCCTATGCCTAATAAAACAACTTGGACTATTGCATCCAAAACCTCTTGTGATTTTATAGGTTCTATTTACTAGATGGTAAAGTTGCATCCAGTGTTCTTGCATGTGGGAAATCTAGGTGGGGGAACATCAGCCATCTTGGATTTGGGGATAGCCAAATTTGAAATTGGAGTTCCCTTTCTCCCGACTCGTAATTTGACCCTAAGTGCTTACAGAAAAAGAAAAGCCAGGTTTTCAAAGAATTACTCCAAACTTCTGTCTCATTTTATAAATATCCATGTTAAAATGCTTTCAGACCCTGTTCCCGGGGCCACAGGGCAGACAGTGTATACTGGACCCCAGTCGTCAGGGGCGGACTGGCCGTAGCGGGCACCGGGCATTTACTCGGTGACCCGCCAGGGTGGGGGCCGTTTTTTTACAGGGACGTTTTTGCAGCATAGCTGCAATATCAGCCCTGAAACAAAATCGTCCGAAACTGGCCCTGGCAAATAGCTCGGCCGCACCCCCAATACCCCACAGGGGGCCAGCTGAGCACTTTGCCAGGGCCAGTTTTGGTTCCCAGTCCGGCCCTGCCAATCATGTAGTTTGAGGTCATTTGCCACTGGAGTCTTGGGACAAGTCCTATTATGGCTCTGAGAACCGGGCCAAGTATTACCCTTTTGGCACTTGAATGTTGGGGTAGTAAGGGTGAGCAGTCATGGGCTTCTGTGTCAGAGGAATGAATTAGGAACATTTACTGATTGCTTCACTTTACCCGAATGCATATAGATTAGCAAGTCAGTTTAATAATTTTCACCCCAGACTATAGTTTGGACAGAAAGTCATAACACTAAATTCTTCTGAGTGAATCTGTGTCCAGTTTACCAATTGCACGCTAGTCCCATATTACCTTCTCCGTCTTCTTGCAGCTCATGCACTGTGGTGGGTGCAGGCCATGTCCTCAGCCTATGTAGCAGCTTCTATTACATGAATCTCTGGACAAGATTAGCATGGCAGGTCTTTACACAGTGGCCCACTGTCTTCAGCAGTTGCGGCCTCTGCAGCCAAGTGCCAACAGATACTGTGCAAGGCTGTTGGGGCCCTTGGGGTGATTCATCAGAGTATCAGTGTCTTCACCAGTTATGGCCTCTCCAGCTGACTGGCTCTGTTGGAACTGGCACGTCCTTTTGGCTGAAGCGAGGCCCTAGCCAGGCAGACCCTACCATTCCCATCAGGGCTGGCTGATTACACTCACTATATAACCTGTGCTCACCCTTGGGTAGCTTGGCACTGAGCAGTCAGGCTTATCACAGAGGCAATGTGTAAAGCATTCCAAGTTCAGCGAAGGGTTATTTCAGAATGGAATGGCGCACAACATGTAGTGGTTGAGTAATCACAAAAAAGTAGTTTAAGTTGGTGCTGCTTGTACAGAGAAAACCCTAAAACTCTGCAATCAAAGGGTGTAGAACTACCCTTATGTAAAGTACAATAGCCAGTCAAGCGCCCACAACAATTGTAAGATTCTAGGTAATTTATGGTAGACGTTCAAGGATAAGGTCACACACGATGTTCTTTCCGTCTTTAGTTTTTTAATTGGTGAAAAGTTGGGCCTCCTGTCCAGGAGAAACCAAAAAGACAAATAAATCAGCTGGGTTCTTCCTTGCTTTTTCTGGAAGGTCCTCATGCCACAAGCATGCTGGGCTTCTATTCCTAGGCAGTCTTTCATTCCAGAGAACCAAATACATTCCTTTTCTATTTCATCAGGAAGGCCCTCAGGCATCTAAGCACCAGGCAGACCACAGCCCCTCCAGTAGAAAGTGCAGACTTCAGGTGATGTCCCCTCAAACCTTGGAGACTGGCTGCTAGGAAGATGCCAGGCCTAGACAAACAGCAGTCCTTCATGAACTCAGTGAAGTGCTCCTTTCATTGGTCATGAAGAACTTGGAAATGGACCAAAGTGGATTGGTTTAGGCCTTACTTTTATACACATGTTATAGACGGGATCTGGATCCACTGTCTCAGGCTTGAGAAACATTTAAGAATGGTTCACTTCCAAGCTGCTCTCTAGATATAGCCTTTGTGCTAAGTGATGCTTCTTGCAGCAGGAAGCACTGGGGGCTGGCTCAAACAAAGAAGCACTGAAAACATGGGTACAATGAAGTGTGAGGTCTCTGAACAGGTAGATATCAGTACTTCTTAAATAGTAATCAGGGACAACAAAAAAACAGGCCTGATGTAGAAACTCCACATCGTAAACAACAGAAAGTGTAGTTCCACTCCTTAACCAAGGAGCTACTAAAAGGCAGTACTCAGGAAGAACTAACCAGAAGCCTCTCAGTAAAATAGCCTTCTTGGGATATCTAAAGGTAGACCTGCCTCCGTCCTTTTCAATTCATTGTCTGGATCTACCTCCTCCGGGGACTGGAAGGCAGGCAATAAAATTCACTGTCTGGGAGCCTATCCTCACTCAATCTGTGCCACGTTAAACCTCCAAAATGGAAATGGATCTCAATGACTTCCGTGCTCAAGACTGACATACCCACCCACACAGTCTGACTCTCCCAGATGTATCACACTTTTACCGTATATAGACACACATACACACACACACACAAAAAAATGTATGTGTTGTTTCCACAATGAGTTGGGTGTCACAGAAAAATTAAGCTTTAAATGGGTGTGGATCAAAGACCACATCCTCACTGACACAGCGAAAAAAGGTCTAGTTATACTTTAAATCTTTAAACACACAGTCGCTGTCACCACTCTCAATATGATACAACTGGGACAGTGGTCCACTATCTTCTATTAAGGCAGTGGCGTCACTAGGGCTGGTGTCACCCGGTGCGGGTAACTCATGGTGTCACCCCCTCACAACTTAACGGATTGACCATCTCACCCTCTGCCTGCACCATGTCCCCTCTGCCTGCACCATCTCCCCGCTGCCTGCACAATCTCACCCCCTGCCTGCACCATCTCTCCCTTAGCCTGCACCATCTCCCCTCCACCTGCACCATCTCTCCCTCTGCCTGCACCATCTCTCCCTCCGCCTGCGCCATCTCTCCCTCCGCCTGTGCCATCTCTCCCTCTGCCTGCCCAATCTCTCCCTCTGCCTGCCCAATCTCTCCCTCTGCCTGTGCCATCTCCCCCCTGCCTGCACCATCTCCCCTCCGCCTGCACCATCTGTACCTCTGCCTGCATCATCTCTCCCTCTGCCTGCACCATCTCCCCTCCACCTGCACCAACTCACCCTCTGCTAGCACCATCTCACCATCTGCCTGCACCATCTCCCTCTCTGCCTGCACCATCTTACCCTCTGCTTGCACCGTCTCCCCCTCTGCCTGCACCATCTCTCCCTCTGCCTGCACCATCTCACTCTCTGCCTGCACCATCTCACCCTCTGCCTGCACCATCTCACCCTCTGCCTGCACCATCTCACCCTCTGCCTGCACCATCTCTCCCTCTTCCTGCACCATCTCACCCTCTGCCTGCACCATCTCCCTCTCTGCCTGCAGCATCTCCCTCTCTGCCTGCAGCATCTCCCTCTCTGCCTGCAGCATCTCACCCTCTGCCTGCACCATCTCTCCCCTCCACCTTTACCATCTCACCCTTCTGCCTGCACCATCTCACCCTCTGCCTGCACCATCTCCCTCTCTGCCTGTACCATGCCTCCCCCTCCGCCTGCACACCCCTCCCCAGTGTGCTGCTCTTTTAACCCTTTCCTCGTCGCCTTCTCCACCCCCCCCACCCCCATGATTTCCCCCACACAGTACTCGCTCTTCACAAAGTGACTGTCTGAAATAACTCCTGAAATTGCTTTTGCCTGGCACGGCACGGCACGGCAGGTTGTGTGGTCAGTCCATGTCCGACGTTGGCTCTCAGGCACTGTGAGTGATCACATGTTCTCTTTCGCATGTGCAGACTAGAGCAGTCTAAAACAGAGGTGCACTTCAGTGCGAGCTCTGGTGTGCGTGGGGCTGTTGGGCCACGTCTTTTTAAAAATATTTTGTAGGTTTTGCAGTTGCTTCGTGCCTATTGCATATGCTTGCAAAAAATTACAAAATGCTTCAGCCTTACCAAGGTCAGACTTATTGGCTTTGCCCATACTTGCGATTCCTTTGCAGGAAAGAAAGATTTCCATAAAAAATATTGCATTTTTTATTTGATGAAATTTCAAACCGCTTTGAAGAGGAAAATATTAATTTGCAATTGTCCTCTAGTTTGTGTTTAATATGAGTATTAAGGTCCCTTTATTTATGAATAAACGTTCAGCTCCACATTTTGGAAATGACAGGTTTTCGTTTCTCTTAAGTCTCCGGTGCTCAATACATTACTTTGATTCCATCTGGGTGCACGTTATTGTTCCTGTTGTATTGTTTCTTTAACCGAACTGTACAAATCGATGTTATTTTCTGCCAGTTCATTCATCTTCCTTACGGAACGAACAGATAACGCTCTGTTGCTCACTCGGCTCTCACCTCAGGTCACAGGTGTCACCCCATGTGAGGGTGTCACCCGGTGCGGTCCGCACCCCCGCACCCCCCTAGTGACGCCACTGTATGAAGGTACTCTTGGTGCATCACTCTAGATCATAAGCAGTGGGGTAGCAAGGCTGGGGCAGGGGGTTTTGGGGGTGGTAGCCTCCACCACCTCCGCTCTTAACTGCAGCTGTTGCAGGAATCACCAGCACCACCCCCTGCCGCTATTAGATGCAGCCGCCGGGCGGCAAACGATGTGACTGCTACAGGCGGCACAACGTCTAGCTACGCCACTAGTCACAAGACAGGTCATTGACCTCTCATTGTCAAGAACACTAGATTAGTATGATGCCAGGGCCATAAAAAAGGCAGGATACAAATATCACAGGTAGCCAGGCACTTAGGGCTAGGAATTTGCCCAAAAAGCATGCAGCAGATAAACGCTATTTAATGGACCGTGTCAAACTGGCCGGCATCCAGGGCTCAGCACTCAGCTGGATTAGGTCCTTCCTCAAGGGCAGCACCCAAGCGGTCCACCTAGCCCCATTCATCAAACTTAAGTTAACCACCACATGTGATGTCCCACAGGGATCTTCACTTCCCCCCATCTGTTTAATTTGTATTTTCTACTCCTGATTCAGTCCTTGAAGGAACGGAAGGCCATCACTTTCAACTATGCGGATGACCTACAGCTAATCTTTACTATAGATAACTCCCCTGAATCATTCCGAGAATTGCAGGCTACCTTGCTCCACATCCGCCATTGGATGGACCAAAACCATTTAAAACTGAACCAAGGCATGACCGAACTAGTCCTGACAGGGATCAGTCAGACATTCTGGGCCACACACTACTGGCCGGTGGAACTTGGCTCCCCCCAAAATCATCCACCTCTGTCAAGAGCCATGGGGTAACCATTAACAACAACTTATCACTAAAAACACAAGTGGGCACAGTGGTCTCCACCTGCTTCTTCCAGTTACGTAAATTCAGGAAGATCAGTCGCCTGCTCACTCACTCAGCACTGATTCAGGTTGTGATAGCCTTGGTACTATCACACCTAGATTATGCCAACTCAATATACCTTGGCTTGCCACTTTTCCTAATGAAACGGCTTCAGCTGGTCCAGAACCAAGCGGCAAGACTGATCCATCAGCAGCCCAGTTGGCAATCCGCCAGACCCCTTTTAAAAACACTTCACTGGCTCCCCATTCCCCAACGTACGGCCGTCAAGACAGGCTGTATCATCTTCAATTTCTCTTCACAGCCGGAGCCCCAAATGTATTAAACGCCTCCTACCTAGGCACACTCCTTCCCGCAACCTCCGATCCGCCCACCTCCAACTTCTGACCACCCCTGCCTTCAAGCTAAAACGCCAGGGAGGCTGCAGGTTTGCTGCCTTGGCTGCAAGACTATGGCAGTCCTTTCCACTAGATATTCAATCATGTGCCAACCTGCTGAGCTTTAGGAAAAGGCTCAAGACATGGTTGTTTACCCAGGCCCACGCTTAACTCCTCCCAATGGTCCCGGTACACTCTAGAGCCAGCGCCATGAAACCTTCTGGTGTATGTGCGCTACATAAGAAATTGCTAATATAACATATCAAGACAGGGTTATACAAAAGATAAAAAGCCACATTGTCTCTAAAATGCCTTTTAAATAATGCTTAGAAATGGCTAGTACAAGTAGACGAAAGTGTGAGAACATTATAGGAAGGACAATCATTCTGTCAAAGATACTGGTGGTCGGTCAGTACCATGTAGAGCTTAACCTCACCAAAGTGGAACTGACAGTGTTGGAGACTATGGACCCAATTGGTTTGGAATTAACATCTACTTAGAAAGTCTGAAAATAAACAGTCTGGTATTTCTCCCCTTCTCTACTCTTTTCGGTCATTTAAAGGATTCTTCAGCATATTTCACCTTATGGATCTTCATATTCAATGCATATCATTTTTTTGTAGCCCATGACTATTGCTAACATTTTAGACACTGAAATGACTGAATCCAGCTCCTCCTACTATGAAAAATATGCCCACAAATAGCACAAGATAACTGTCAGTAACAGGCATCAGAGTCCGGTTCATAATAACACATTTGTTATTCGGCCTCCAAAATGGAATTTACTCCACATTGTCACACACCTCAAAATCAGCAGCGGGGAGGTTCAAGAAGCATATTACTTCTGAACCCATGCACCTTCACCGCCGGTCAAACACACGGCCAGACCGCTGATACAAACAGGGCTCGAGTCGGGGTAACATGCGGGTGGGCGGCGTGGACTTATTGTACCGGGAGCTCGATAACTGGAGCAAATGGAGCCACACATTCACTCTTTGGCCTCTCTGGGGCAAGATCGGTGCTCATTCAGAAAGCTGCTCACGTGCTGGATTCTCTAATGCAATCGCATCTAAGGGGTGAGCGAGGGGAGGCTATGAGTCTGCTGGTGCAGGCCACCTTTCGTGACGTCACTTCCTGCCGTGACGTCATCGTCCCCCACTTTTTTTTTTAGAACTTGTGCCCTGGGTACAAACCAAAACCTGGTACAGAAAGGCAATGCTCTTTGCAAGAGTCCCAAAATGGCTTCCGCAATCAACCAAAGCCACGGTGTTCAGACTAGGGTGACCAACCGTCCGTAAATTTCACGGACAGTCCGTAATTTCGGCCGTCTGTCCGTTGTCCGTGAAGCATTCTTTAACGGACGCCATTTGTCCGTAATTTTAACCGGGCACAGCTTCCACCCACCTCCCTTCTTGACTTCGATGCTGTACCAAAGCTCAGATACCCCGCAGCATTCGAGAGGCACAGCGGGATGGCAACCATCACACCTCCAGCCCTTGATGAGCTGTTAAGAGGTGCTTGAAGGTGACTGAGAGGAGGGGGCTGCAGCTTCAGGGGCATCTATTCAGATGCAAACAGCCCTGAATGCATCATGTCTCTGCAATTTAGAGGGGCCTCACACATCCTAGAACCAGCCCTGATTACACGGAGGCAGAACGTAGTTCTCTTCACAGAGCCTACAGTGGTGGCTGGTGGAATTTGAATGTGATGATGCTAAGACCAAGTCATTTATGCGTAAGAGAGAGCGATGTTTCATACGGTCCTCCCAGAAGGTTTTTAAAAATTGTCATTTGTAGATTCAAGTTTCAGGACTATTTCTTTGATAAATTATCCAAAAATATTGTTCTTATATTCATTTTTAAAGGAAAACTCATAGAACGTTGGTTGTTTGCTCGCTGTTTGTTTAGCATATTACTCTTGTACAGTGTATGCTTTAAACCGAATCGCCTGCATACCACAATTGAGAGCTAAGCCCTGGAGTTGAGGCTGAGGGCGATGCCTGTCACTGAGTCAAAAAGGTGTGCAGAATGCATGGTCATCCAATTGTTGGCCTCTCTGCAGAGGCACAGAGCAATGATCACGCATTCTAGTGTGTTTCTGTGACAATGCACATGATGGAAGTATAATGTTGCTAAATTATTAGTACCAATATCGGCCCCTCCTGCGCACCTCCACTTGACCTGCTTGTCATTACTACGTGGCCTGGCCTGCAATTTATCACATACATAGCATTGTTTTCTATTACACAAAGTATGGAGGACAATGTTAAATCAGTTCTCGTGGAGTATCTCCTTTAAGTACTATACATCACAGTTGGGGATGGCAAAACTAACATTTTGGAAAGAGAGCCTGTCTTCTCGTTGTCTTGTCCAGGAGGGGATGAGGGTCTGGAAGAGACCAAGATGATACTAGAATACTGCATGCCCACCCCTGTTCCCACCCTGGTGGATCCTGTTCCCCCTCCTGTGATGGCTCCTGCCCCCCCCCCACCCCCGTGATGGCTCCAGTCCCCCCATGTGGTGGCTCCTGCCCCCACCCCGCCAGTGATGGCTCCTGTCCCCCCATGTGGTGGCTCCTGCCCCCCCTCCTGTGATGGTTCCTGCCCCCCACCCCAGTGATGACTCCTGCCCCCCCCTCCCCCCGCCTGTGAAGGCTCCTGTCCCCCTCCTGTGGTGGATCCTGTCTCTGCCCTGAGTGGCTTCTGTCCCAGTCCTGGAACGGCCCCTGCAGCGAGGGTGAAGTTCTTGATGGGCCTCTTCTCAAAAAGGCTCAGCTCAAAATTAACATAAAAAGGTGGGTGAGTGAGTAAGTGAAGGGATGTGTGGATGGCTGGATGAATTAGTGAAAGGGTGAATGGATGAATGAACAATTGAATAGATGGATAATGAGAGAGGATGGATGAATTGATGAGTGAGTGGAAGGATGGAAGAGAGAAAAGGTAAATAGCTGGATGTATAGGTGGAAGGGTTGCTGGATGGGTGAAAGGGTGGATAGATGAGTGAAAGGATGGATGAGTGAAAAGGTGGATGGCTTGATGAATTGATAAGTGCAAGGGTGAATGGATGGACCGATGAGTGAAAGGGTGGATGTAAAGATGGATGAGTGAGTCACAGAGAGGGTAGATGGACAAAAGGATGAATAGATGAGTGAAGGAGTGAAAGGATAAACGGATGAGAGAAAGGATGAATAAGTGATAGGGTCAATGGATGGATTCATGAGTGGATGAGTAGATGAATGGGTGGGTGGATGGATGGAAGGAAGGATTGCTAAGTGAAAGTGTCGATGGAGAGAGAATGGGTGGATGGATGAATGGATGACTGAAAGGTTCGATGGGTGGAAGCATGACTGACTGGGTGGATAGATGAGTAAGTGAAAGGATGGCTGGATGGGTGAAAGGGTACATGGCTGGATGGATGAGTGAATGGATGGATGGGTAGAAGAGTGGATGGATGAGTGTACAGATGGACAGGGTGAAAGGGTGGATGGATGGATAATGGATGGATGAGTGAAAGGATGAATGAAGGGATGGATGAGTGAAATGATAGATGGAAGGATACATGATGGATAGGTTTGCAAATGGTTGAATATGTTTGGATATGGCTGGGCTTACTTAATTACTATTGCGCGACCTCTGATGTGTCTGTAAAATGTATCCAATTGTCCTGAATTTTGACCTCCTGTCCTGAATTTGTGTCCTGAATTTTGACCCTGTGTCCTGAATTTTTACACTCACCGTCCTGAATTTGCACCAATGCCAGTTGGTCACCCTAGTTCAGACAGAGTCATCGGTGATACTCAATTAGCAGTCTACTGTCCTGAACAGCATTAATCAGAGAACAAAAGCTAATCGCTACTGGCAGCCTGTGGCGACTCAAGTTCTGCACTAGTCTTACGCCATACTTCTTCAAATCCATCCTTCGATCACCCCCCCCCCCCCCCCCCCTCCGCCTGTGGCAATGTAGCTAATTTAATGACCATGTAAGCCAGACTGATGGTATTTGAGGTGCTGAACAACGTACTTACAACACGCAGAAAAGACAGGGCGAAAGACTGGAAATTATATTGGAAAACATATATCGACGGCCTACGCACTGGAGAGCTGTTTATATCTAGCGGGAGAGGCAAAATAAAGGACACAGCGAAGAAAAGACGAGAATACCCTGGGGGGCCCACAGCCAGAGGAGCAAAATGGCATTTAAAAATCAAACGTATTTCAACCCCCCCTCCCTTCGTTTGCCCGCGACTCTAATTAGCGTGACTCCAAACAGCGGCGGCGGCAAGCCGTGAGGAGGCGCAGTTACGAATTCCACTCACGGGCTAACCTGCTCCATTAAAGACGCAAGAGGGGAGGTGGTGCAGGGGGGGAGATGCAGCAGCGGCCGTGCTGCTTGTTCACTCACTCCTCTTTCACTGGCGGGGCCGATTTCTTTTCGATCAGCGCGCGCCATCACTCCACGTGACGAAGGGGTCGCGGGGATAGAGGGTGAATAAGACCGTGTTTGGTGACTTCTAGTCCTCTGCTTTGCTCATTCTCGGTCGTTAACGTGTCCTAATGTGCCTTTACCCCTTCTCAACATTACCACTACCCTTGTACTACGGTTTAGTACGGTATGGTGTAAGTGCTTCTCGCCCATTCTTTGCCCTCAGAATATTCCATTCCATTAGAAATAGCCATTATCTTTCACGTTTGCACTTTAAAGCCTAGTACCACCTGTTGGCTCTCCTTACATCTGCCTTCTATTTTAGGGCCTAGCAGCAGCGTGTCTCTATGCCCCCCACTGCATAAACTAGTGTTGTTTCACTTTTCCTCACACAAACCCCCATCATTGCAGTCCCTGGACCCTTCTTATCCTTCCCTTCCATGTCCAGAGTCTTACATCCCTGTATGCGTTTTCTCATCCCCATCTCTTCATTCTCCTCAAATTTCCAGGCACATTGCCTCCCTGGGGACCCCGTTGACTTTATAACCCGTCGGTGTTCTGGGGAGGGGGGATACCAATTGGTCCATTAGAATCACGCTGCCAATTGGCTTCTTCCCGCTTGCGGGTCCCGCCCTCGGTAGGGGTTTGTCGCACGCCCCTAAAAGTTGCCCGGTTGCCCCTTTCTGGTCTCCGTGACTTCTCCATTTCCAGCGCTCTGCCTGTAAGGCCTATCCATATCTGGTGGCTCTTATTACACGTTTCCTGCCATATTTAGGGCCCTAGCACCAGCTTTAGGCTTTACTTCCTCCAATAGTCTTGCTCCCCTTTTCATCATCATACTAACCCTTCCAAACCTTCCGTCAACGTCCAAAGCTTCACCTCCGGTATGCTTTTTCTCAACCTCTCTCCTACATATCCAACACACTGTCCAGTCACCTGCCTATATTTTTTAACCAGACTAACATATACCAAGTGCTTTGCCTCATCTACCTTAAAGTTTCATTATTTTACTATGTCACTTCTATATCTAATACTTCTCATATTCCACCCCTAGTTTCATTATGCCCTCTTCCTCATGCCCCTCAATGCTCCTGCCTGTAAATGCCAGCCGTGCAATGCAATACTAAGATGCAGACTACTTCTGTCAGGATGGTGGTGGCCAGAGCATGTGCACTTAGACAAGCCGTATTTATATCCTGACTCCGCTCGTTGCATTGGGAAGCATGGATGCTTGACCAGTGGTTTACGCTTTGATGGGTGGCTCACTTCATCCATCTCCTACCACAAACTCAAAAGCATGAACATTTACCCAACATATAATCCTGTCACAATCCAGGGCTCGACTCAGCTGACCCAGTTCAGCAATGTTTGAAATGGTCTAAGATATGGGCTGAGGTTGTAGTGACCCTCGCTCCTCTCTGGATGCAGACTCTGCACAGGCTGTGGCTGTTCTATGCTTCCAGGCTTGTTCTCAGCATCTTAGTGGATGATAGGGGACATCAGAATCCCTGCATGTGTTGTGGCATCTCCTTTTTCCCATTCAGTTCTTTCCTAGTCTATGACACTCATTTTCTGGGGCACCCAGGGTGTTTGGCCCTCTCCACTTCTTGAAATATGATATCTTTTAAGTTAAGCTTTTGTTTCTCCACTGGATGTTGACCATGGTACCTTTCCTGTTGACCACAGTCCATTTATGACATTCAAATGGCATTTTGAATTGCTCCCTTGATGGTGGTTTCTAATCAGTAAGCCTTCATCTGGCAATGTAACACTATGGGCCCGATTCCGATGCAGTTAGGAAAGCCTCCTAAAGACATTTGCTCCATCTGAATCGGATCGGGAACGTGTCTTTCAGACCGAATCAGAAAGGTTTCTGACTGACCGAGTATGATGCAAGTTAGGCGTTAGGAATATCCCAATCTTAACCTGACTGCATTTGGAATGACTGAGCCACATGGAGCAGAATCGTACATCTATACGGGCCGCATTTCTGAATGACCAATTACAATGCTGGATTCAGACAGCCTTTACGAATCGTGCAGTCCAACTTGATTCGGCAGTCGGAATCAGAATTTGGGGTTCCATAGCGGGCCCCCTTGCACCTGGAGCCTTCCCAATCTGGCCCATGGGAGTACCCATGGGTCCCCCTTATCAGCCATGCACAGTGTGGCAGGCACTAGGGGATGCCCGCCACAGGTGCCCAATTTTCCCCAGCCACCCCTTTCTTCAATGGGAGCCTATGCATTCGGTTGGATCAAAGGCTCCCATTGAAGTCAATGGGAGTCCAAGCAAATTATATCTGGAAGCATCCGGATGCATCATACTCGGTCAGTCAGACTCTCCCGATCTGAGTCGGTTGGAAACCATTCCCAAACCCATTTGGTTGGAATGGTTTCCTAACTGCATCGGAATTGGGCCCTATGTCTTGCTCCTAATGATTGCTGGCCCTTCATTATTTCTTTGTCACCTTTGCTGAAGGAGCTAAAGATCAAGTGGGGCAGGAGACCAGCTGGGGTGGTATCAGCCATTACCTGGTCGAACAGCAAAGTGACAGGAGTGTGGAGGATATACAATGGGGAATGCTGCACTGCAAGCTCTGCATTGCCATTCTTTCTACACAGATTCTGATGACTTTGTTGAATGCTATCATTCTTTCCAGCTCCTCAGTGGCCAGCGGCTACCTTGGAGTGATATTCCCATTATGGATTGCCCAGTACTGAAGGTATTCATTGAATTCTTTCCCTAGAAAGGGCACACCATTGTCCATTTTGATCATGGCAGGTATTCAAAAAGTGTACAAGATATTCTCGAGTTTTTGGTGCACGTGTTCAAAATATGTGGATGGCATAATTTCCACAACTGGACTTTTATACTGGCATGTGCCACATTTAACAATTATCTCTCACCTGTGAATAGCCCCAAGAGTGCACTGATTTCCTTCCATGGCTCTGAACATCCTTCTTTAGTGATCATTTGATCAAGTCGCCCTGATTCTCTAGTCGTTTGGCGTCATTGACCTTCTCCTACTATCTGGTCCACGTTAGCATCCGCGGCTGTGAATTGGGCTTATCCCTCAAGCAGACTTTGGCTACTCATTGATGTCCTTGAAATTGGTCAACCACTCGGTGTTGAAGTGATGCAGTATCACAGTTCAGTTGCTTCACCATAGGACATCATATTTTTTGGCTCTGACTGTACTGCGAACTCTCGAGAGTATGTTTGGTTCAGTTAATTCTTATTGTGGGAGTCCAGAAAGAACAGCTTCTATGAGCTTTAGTTGACAGACTCCTTGGCTCCCTGAAGGCAAACATATCCTAGGGCGTCTCATTTTATGTCATGCAGTGACACCGCTTTGGGCACACTGCATTTGTTTTGTGGCTTAGGTATCCATCGACATTGATGGTGTGTATCGATTCCAGTTGGTTACCTTGACACAGGCACTTCAAGACTTTGTAGGCAGGTTTACTGCACCCGGGCTTGTATGAGAGTGAACATTTAATTCTGAAGATGGAGCATCCACACCTCGGCAGAGGTGGTGAGGTGCAGAACTAGCATAAAGTGATATCAGGAGCTTTTGGTCAGTGACCAATGTGAATTCCTGCCAAATAGAAATAAATTATAGTGGTCCACGCCAATTTTAGTGCTTCCTTCTCAATGTAAGAGTAACTTTGCTCCATCCCCGAGAGAGTTCAGCTCACAAAAGCAATAGGTCTCTACCAACTCCTATCTTGTTTTTGCATCAGTACCACTCCTGTCCCTAAGGGACTGACATCTACTATCAACTCAGTGTCTGAGGAGGGGTTGAAGTAACCCATACTGTAGGACGAGTAATTAATCAACTGAAAAACTTGCTGGAAAACTGCCACATCTCCTTAGCTTTTGTTAGTGCTCTCAGGGGGTCAGACAGCATGGACAGGTTGGGGATGAACCTACCACAGAAGACTATCAACTTCCACATATTCTGCAGTGGTGTGGTATCACGAATGTCCAACACTTTCTGTAGGTACACCCTAAATCCTGCTTCAGAGAACATGTAAAAATACATTTGTACCTCCATTTTCAGGAAATCACCCTTGCATCGGGGCATGATAAGACTGTCATAATAGTTGCTACAGCATCCCCCTCTGTGACTTGTGTTCTGGGGTATTGCCAGTATATATTAAGATGTCATTTCTGACATTTTGAAAGCCCTCCATGTCAGACAGCATATTCTTAATTGCATTTTAAAACACTTCTGCTGTAGACAAGAAGCCAAAGTTCAGTGCGTTATACTGTCTGAGGTTTACGTGGGTCAAGGACGTTGTGAAGTGTTGATATTTATCACTGAACATCAGTTAGTGGTATGTGGCATTGGGACCGATTCAATACACTGATAAAATTGTCTATGGTAGGTATTAGATCCCATTCCTCCTTAATAGATTTATTAGGGAACCTCATATCAATACATAACTGTATAGCGCCAGGATTTTTTGTTTGGAAGGGACGACCATTGGCAAGACCGGCGGTGTGAGACTGACACTTTCTTGATCACACTAGGCAGTTCAGGGTCTTCAGCTCAGTTTCAACAAGGGGTCATAAGTGAAATGCTGTAATCTTATACCAGTAGGTGGTGGGTTTCATGTGTGTATCAATATGAAGCTTGATGAGGGCGATGGGAGAAATTCTAATCCCTGAAATAAGTGTCCAACGTAATTCATGTCTGAATTCAGCCACGAGCTAGCCCTCAAGAGGTATATGGTCTTGCCTTTCATAAACAAAGATACAGGTTTTCCTCTGTGATAACTCTGGGAGTGATTTTAAATAGGTGTATTGGAGGTGGCTCAAGACATTCACTGAGGCCCCTGTGTCAATCAGGGCAGTGTTGGAAGACCTTGTACTCTGCACTTTGTTTCATTGAGTAAGTGGCAAATGAGATCATGAAGACTTCCTAGTCACCATCGTCTTTTTTAAGGCCAGCATCGGGCCATTGCTTACCATCATTGATATGGTCATCATTGTTTTTCTCAGTGAAACTTAGGTTTCAGCTGGGTTGTGAAGTGGTCTGTGGCTCCCTTGGCGTTGCCCATCTCGACATCGCCCTTGTGAAATGATCGCTCATGCTGCAGTTTGCACGTTTTTCCCTGAGCACAGCTGCAGTATCCACAGTTTCTCCTGTCATCTTTCACATCTCTGCAAGATCTGAGACTCCCTGTGGGCTTTGCTGCTGTGTCATGGCATTCACAGTCACTGTCATGATGGTGTGCGGGTCATTTGGTTCCTCATTCCCTGGCACCTTGGAGAATGTAGATTCCATTTGTTCTGCTGGCGTATTTGGCAGTTCATGGGACCCAGTCAGGATGAGGATTTCATCCAATGAGATGTCTGGCATCTGGAGAATGAGGCAGCATTGGTCTAACAAGCGAGAACGTTGGATAATCTGGGCTTGTACCTACTTTTATGAATCACCCTCTTTGCTGGTGCTGGCGAGATCTCCAAGTCATGCATAGGAGATGTTAATAGATTCACCCACCTTCTATCATGCTTGTCTCATCTTAAATTATTAGAGAGTGGACCTGCAAGTTGATGGCTGCTACCGCCTTATCTTAGTAGTGTTTCCCACCGGTGTCTGGGGTGGTTGAGAAACATTTTGAGAATGTATTAACCAGCATAGTGTAGTAGTAGAGAATGTTTGACTCCACCATAGGTTTCTATTGTAGCCTTTTTAATAATTGTTCAGGCTTGCTATTCCTATGTGCCACCTAGGTGCTGCTTGGCTTAGTCCACTAGTTTACTAAAGGGCAAGAGTGGATTGGTTTTGCCTTTCACCTCATGTACTTGAAGGAAGTGTGCATATTCACTGAGGTGCACTGGCGACAGAGGTGTCCGCTTCGTGGTGGGCACTTGTCCTAGCCCAGAAGCATCTGCCAAGGGGTCCCGAGCCCCATCTTGGTCTGCCTCACTCCTTTTATGTTGTGTGTCCATTTCGAGGTAATGTCACCATAAGAGCAACTGTACAATACACGGGGAGTAGTTGTAAGGGCCTGTGGTAATTCTGTGCAGAAACAAATGAACTGCTGTGATTTTCTTCCGATGGTCACTCGCAAGGCAGATTGTTGGGTGTGTGTGGCGGGGTACTTGACCAGGTGAATGACACAGTTAGTGTCCTGCCTCCTTCTCTCCCTTCAGATACTCAAAAGAGAGACATAGTTCACGCGCCCGTGGGGAATGCTCATATCATTCCTCAGACCTGGGCTAGTGGTGATGGTAGGGTAAGGCCCACACCATGGTCAAACATGTGCTGGCAGGCAGATGTCCAATCACCACTCCTGTTTTTCCATGTGCTGCTGGGGTGGTCTGAGTTCACTGTTGTAAGCAGGTGATGAATTTGGTTGCTGGCAGTTGTGGAAGCATGTCAGACCACTTCACTAAGTGTATGCTCCACAGGTAGGTGGGCGCACGTTGACTGACTCTTTTCAGCAGAGCCACTGAGCTGGCTTGCCGTGCTACTGCATATAATGCGATACAGACAAGGATCACAATATTTGTCCTCCAAAGAGGTAGGAAGGAACAAAGTTGCTGGTGTCCACAATATTGCCTTAGATGGCAGCTCTGTAGTGCCTGAATAAGACACAGACTACTACCAACGCGGTGGAACAGTTTTCTGAGCCTGTGTGCTCACCCAAACTTTGTTTATACCCTGACACCACACTTGACGTTGGGGTGCTTAGATGTGTGCCCGGTGTTTTCTCTGTGCCAATTGAAACACTACCCTCTCCTAATTTCATGATTCTCTTCCCATATAACAAATTTACTATGTGAGGCACGTGTAAATTCACTTGCCTCTTCACCAAGGTAAGGATTAAGGCCCTGTTACCATTTAGACAAAAAATGGTTAGGCCGCCATGGTTTGATCTCATGTAGCCTTTCACCACAGTTGTGCAGGGTTAAAGTACTGTATCCTATTGTCCTGATCTGTGGACTCACACAGCACAATAAAGGATTGGACTATGGATCACAGACTGGGTCTGTCATTTTCTATGAAAAGCCATTACAGGATGGCCTAAGATCACTTTTCTGCTTCATGTATTAAGAACTGTGCACAAAGTTTGGACTCTTACATTTGGAGTACCTAAATCATTTGAAATAGATAATTTGCCCTTGGTGTATATGGGACTTTTTGCAGCCAAGCCCTTGGGTGAGAGACACACTATTGTGATAATATCAAAATAATACACATGCCCATGGACACAACGGTTGCTTTCTTCAATATTACTAGCACTGATGTAGTTGACAGTAAGTGGAGACTGGATTCTGTGTAAAAAACTTAATTTATTCACCGAGCTATCATCCTTACTCAGTAGAAACATGCCTCGACATTGCTCTGTGTAGGAAGGTACCACAGTGAAATAGGTTTGACAAGTATTATAAACATGCCTAGACATTGGTGTATGTAGGAAGGTACCACAGTGAGATAGGTTTGACGAAGTACTATAAACATGCCAAGACAGTGCTCTGTGTAGTAGGGTACCACAGAGAAATAGGTTTAATGAAGTAATATAAACATGCCTAGACATTGCTGTATGTAGGAAGGTACCACAGTGAGATAGGTTTGACGAAGTACTATAAACATGCCAAGACAGTGCTCTGTGTAGTAAGGTACCACAGAGAAATAGGTTTGATGAAGTATTATAAACATGCCAGCGCATTGCTGTATGTTGGAAGGTACCACAGAGAAATAGGTTTGACGAAGTATTATAAACAAGCCTCGATATTGCTGTTTGTAGGAAGGTACCACAGTGAAATAGGTTCTCGGGGGCCCTTCGATTGGATAAACAAACCTGCAGAAGGCAAGAAAGAAGGTGGAGGAAAAACTACGAAGCACCAGAAAAGGATTTGTATAAAGGCATGCTGGCATATTACAAGAAAAAGCTAATTGCGGAAAAAAGCCAGTATTTAAAGTTGCAAATTGAAAAAGCTGGTAATTCCAGTAAGGAACGTTTCAAGACGATAAACAACTTAACCATAGTCCCTAATGACGATACCGCCAATACTAGTCAAACTTTTTGCAACACTCTTGCCTATTCTTTCAAATCTAAGGTTAACCAAATATATGACCTATTTGCCAACCAGAAACTAAATGCTAATGAAGCAGAACAAGCAGGTACAGGCAAAGTGCCATTTTTTTAATTCTCCCCCATCTCTTCAGTTCAAACAGCTACACTCCTTTCAACAACCAAATCAGGATCCCCAGTTGATCCCTGCCCTCCTAGGATCCTTCAAAGCATTAGTCATAATATTAGCCCATTGCTAACTAACATGTTTATTCTGATGCTATCGCAAGGGCATTTCCCGTCTCGGTGGAAACAGGCCTGTATACTGCCTCTCTTAAAAAAAGACGAATTTGGACATAACAGATCCAGCCAATTACCGCCCTATTGCAAGGCTCGCACTTCCCGCTAAAATCATTGAGAAACTGTTAATAACTGAACTCTCTATTTTCATTACAGAGAACAACATCATAGACCAGAATCACTTTGGTTTCAGAACGGGTCATAGTACCAAGACGGCTCTAATAAAAACTACAGAGGAAATCCGTAAGGCAGTAAACGTTGGAGGGTCGGCAGCCCTCGTTCTCCTTGACCTGTCCGTGGCGTTTGATACCGTGGACCATACACTTTTGGTTGAATGCCTAAAAACCATAGGGATAGGAGGAAAGGCCCTTTCCCTTCTAACTTCATTCCTCTCGGACAGAATTCAACTGTGCACTTGGGCAATTTTAAGTCAGCAACTTTTACGCTGCCTTGCGGGGTGCCACAGGGGTCCTTGCTAAGCCAGATGCTTTTTAATATTTATGTCTCCGAATTCACTTCCCTGATCAGAAGTTTTAATCTAATACCCACTTCTTATGCTGACAATACCCAGTTGGTTATCTCAGCAGTCAACAAGGATATTAATTATTCAACCAAACTCCATGACTGTATGGTCACCCTGAGCAACTGGATGGGCAAGCATTGCTTGAAGCTGAACTCAAACAAAACTGAGGTGGTGTTGTTTGGTAACCTTTTACCTCAGTGGACGCCAGACACCCTGGCCTCCCTCCCACACCAGTAGCCAAGGCAAAGAATTTGGGGGTCAGTATAGATCAAAAACGAATTCTTAAATCCCAAGTCTCCAAGGTAGTGTCCTCTTCCTTTCTTACTATTAGAATTTTACGCAAGATACTACCTTTTATCCCCTTAAATACCAGAAAAACATTACTGACATCCCTGGTGTTATCCAAACTGGACTATTGTAATGGGTTGTATCTTAATTTGCAATCCACTTTACTCAGAAGGTTGCAGGCAGTACAAAATGATGCGGCTAGACTCGTCTTGGATGCTCCCAAATACCAGTCTATTAGAGCAGAGATTCAGGAATTGCATTGGCTACCAGTTGGTCAGCGAGTCAAATTCAAGGCTGTTTGCATTGCACATAAGGCCTTGCACGGACAAGGACCACAATTTCTTTGGGACCTTTTTAGCTGGTACTCTCCTAATAGTTTGCTTTGTTCTGCCAATGCCCACCTGATGCCGACCCCCTGAGTTAAAAGGTCTAATTGGGGGGATGGAGTTTCAGTTACAATACAATAAAGGAATGGAATTCCCTTCTGCTCTCCCTTAGGAAGAGTTCATCCCTACTTGAGTTCAAGAAACTGTTCAAGACATGGCTTTTTAGAAATTAGGGATGTTTGACACAGTACGGTAAACCGTGAGCCCCTAGACACCTGCAGGTATTATTGTGCACTACAAATTGTTATACCATAACACAATGTACCACGTTGAAATAGGTTTGACGAAGTATTATAAACATGCCTAGACATTGCTCTGGGTAGAAAGGTACTATAGAGAAATATGTTTGACGAAGTATTATATACATTCCTAGAGATTGCTTTACATAGGAGAGTACCACAGTGACATGGATTTGATTATGTACTATAACCATGCCTAGACATTGCTCTGTGTAGGAAGGTACCACAGAGAAATAGGTTTGACAAAGTACTATAAAGATGCCTAGACATTGCTCTGTGTAGGAAGAAACCACAGTGAAATAGGTTTGCTAAAGTATTATAAACATGCCTATACATTGCTGTGTGTAGGAAGGTACCACAGTGGAATAGGTTTGATGAATTACTATAACCATGCCTAGACGTTGCTTTGTGTAGGAAGGTACCACTGTGAAATGGGTTTGATGAAGTATTATGAAGAAGCCTACACATTACTGTATGTGGGAAGGTACCACAGTGAAGTAGGTTTGGCGAAGTACTATAAACAAGCCTAGACATTGCTCTATGTAGGAAGGTTCTGCAGTGCAATAAGTTTGATGAAGTATTATAAACATGCCTAGACATTGCTGTCTGTAGGAAGGTACCACAGTGAAATAAGTTTGACAAAGTATTGTAAACATGCCTAGACATTGCTGCATGTAGGAAGGTACCACATTGGAATAGGTTTGACAAATTACTATAAACATGGCTGGACATTTCTGTGTGTAGGAAAGTACCACAGTGTAATAGGTTTGAGGAAGTATTATAAACATGCCTGGACATTGGCTCAGTGTAGGAAGGTACCACAGTGAAATAGGTTGGATGAAGTATTATAAACATGCCTAGACATTGCTGTATGTAGGAAGGTAGTGCAGTGGAATAGGTTGGAGGAAGTACTATAAACATGCCTAGATATTGCTCTGTGTAGAAAGGTACCACAGTGAAATAGGTTTGACAAAGTACTATAAACATGCCTAGACATTGCTCTGTGTAGAAAGGTACCACAGTGAAATAGACTTGACAAACTAATATAAATATCCCTGGACATTGCTCTGTGTAGGAAGGTACCACAGTGAATAGGTTTGATGAAGTAGTTTAAACATTCTTGGACATTGCTCGGTGTAGAAAGGTACAGCAGTGAAATAGGTTTGACGAAGTATCATAAACATTCCGAGACATTGCTGTATGTAGGAAGGAACCGCAGTGGAATAGGTTGGAGTAAGTACTATAAACATGCCTAGATATTACTCCGTGTAGGAAGGTACCACAGTGAAATAGGTTTGACGAAGTAATATAAACATCCCTGGACATTGCTCTGTGTAGGAAGTTAGCACAGTGAATAGGTTTGATAAAGTATTTTAAACATTCTTGGTCATTGCCCTGTGTAGAAAGGTACAGCAGTGGAATAGGTTTGACGAAGTATTATGAATATTCCTAGACATTGCTGTATTTAGAAAGGTACTGCAGTGGAATAGGTTGGAGGAAATACTATAAACATGCTAAACATAGCTCTGTGTAGGAAGGTACCACAGTGAAATAGGTTTGACGAAGTAGCACAAACATGCCTAGATATTGCTCTGGGTAGGAAGGTACCGCAGTGAAATAGGTTTGTCAAATTATTATAAACATTCCTAGACATTGCTGTAAGTAGGAAAGTACCACAGTGGAATAGGTTTGGCAAAGTACTATAAGCATGCCTAGACAGAGCTCTGTGTAGGAAGGTGCTTCTCCCTTTTTCGGGCCCTTAGGAAAATTCTTCCCATGCTTGCTACTCAGACTCGTGCACTGGTAGTAAGGAGTGTCATTATGAGCAGATTGGATTATGCGCTTCTGCTGGAGTCCTCAAAGTATCTAATTGGGAGACTACAGAGAATCCAGAATGTGGCGGCAAAGTAGGCCTTGATGAGACCTCTCCAATCCTCTGCCTCCCAGGCCCTTGGGGAACTTCCTTGGCTCCCAATCTTGCAGAGGATTCATTTTAAATCCCTTTCTGTTGTGTTTAAGGCACGGCATGGATTGGAGCCCTTACCGCTGCAGAACAAATTTAGCTGGTATACTCCTACTCGCTGTCTCTGGTCTTCTTCGGCTAACTGGGTGAAGGTACCCTCGATTAGAAGAGTTAGATTGGGGGGTGAGCCTTCAGTGTCGCTGCAGCAAGGCTTTGGAACAGCTTACCCACGGAGTTGCGCTAAATGAAAGATCTACTGCCGTTTAGAGGGAAAATTAAGACCTGGCTCTTCCCTAGAGCGTAATGCGAATTTTTCACTTGTCACAGGCCCGCCGTCTCACAGCGCCAGGATACCCGTTGGGTCACAGTGTGTTATACAAGCATTGGTTACATTACATTACATTACATTACAAGGTACCACAGTGGAATAGGTTTGACAAAGTACTATAAACATGGCTAGATATTTCTGTATGTAGGAAGGTACCACAGTGGAATAGGTTTGATGAAGTATCATAAACATGCCTAATTATTGCTGTATGGAGGAAGGTGCCACAGTGAAATAGGTTTGATGAAGTGTCATAAACATGCCTAATTATTGCTGTATGGAGGAAGGTACCACACTGAAATAGGTTTGATTAAGTACTATAAACATTCCTAGACATTGCTGGAAGGTACCACAGTGAAATCGGCTGGACTTGAAGTTTTATAACATATTGCACATCTGCACAAACGACGGGGTTAGGATTTTCTGAAGAGCCTATTGAAAGTCTTCTTGAGATGATCTTCTACGAATGAAAAAGAGCTGCGAGGCTGTTTTGCATCCACCGCTGCCCGTTTGAGATTCCTTTACGTCCTCAATAGAGCGTTTCATCTTCTAATGCTTCTGCGCACCTCATCAACGGCCTCATGGGCCTTTCTCGCGGACGGGAAATAATCGACTGATGTCCGGGGGAGGAGGGTGTTTGTCGGCGGAATGGACCCGGCTGGCGTGATTGGCTCGCGCGCGGCTCTCGAAGGAAGCCGTGCTCAGGCTTGGCGCCGCCATCTTCTCATAATCCCTCCGTGTAAAATGTGATGAATGTCTCGCCGCGGCCCTGTCACTGGATTAGATCAAGCGTCGCCTGTGCTATCTCATCACTTAGCTGTCTCATTACTCCGGCCGTCAGCCATGTCTCCCATTACCGCGTTGCCTCTTTTATCGGCCGCCTTCATTACCACGGATTTATTCCGAGCAAAACTTCTCCCGGGCTCGGCGCGTGGCGCTGGACGGACTCGGAAGCCATTCCCTCGGACTCGAAAATGTCAGAAAAGAGCGTTTCTCAAAAGCCCAATTGCCGACTTTTTCAAAACAGCAGGTGCACCCATTAGAGATGAAAAAAACATGAAAATGCCTATCGATTGGCTCTGCGCATCTTTCTTCAGATCTTCGACGGGGATTGGGCGAGGACCACATTGGGCTTTCAAATCTCATTGTACTTGGCAAAGCTATGGATTTTCAGGCAAAGGCGCGTGGCGGCGGCTCTGAGCACAGTCATTATTGGAATAGCTCATGTTGTAAAGTCCTGTGATGTCTAAATACTGTGTTTGTCGGCCTGTGTACAAGCCTGCAATGATCCTCAAAGCAGGCCCACATCATATGTATAGTGAATACACACAATGTCAGGAGGATGGTTCTTTTTACAGAATTAAAACAAAAAGATTCTGTCTCAGAAGCGTGGGCGCCTAAGCCTCGTTGTAGGAACCTGGGGGCATATTACCAAGCAATAGCGATAATTATCGCTATTGCTTGGTTAGAGACAAAAATGTATCGCCGACCTGCGGCGATTTTTATCGTAGATAAACCTTGGTATTACCAAGGTTTATCGCAAATGCGATAAAAATTGGCCGCAATGCATGAATATCGCTGAAAAGTCAGCGATATTCATGCATTACCGAGCTAATGCTCTTAGCCATGTTATCCACCTCCCATTGGATAACACGGCTAAAAACTGCTCAGGGCAGGTGTTAGCTTTTGGAGATATTTGCGCTTAGCGTGAATATCTCCAAAAGTTGCTAATAGGAGATAGCGATGTTAGCGACTGTTTCCAGTCGCTAACATCTTGGCACTCCCACTTTGCATGTCATTAGTGATAAATTTCTCTGACATGCAAAATGGGGCCCAAGATGGTCGCTATCTCCTACTAGCTGTCGCTAACTGGTGTTAGCGACAGCTAGGTAATAGGGAGATAATTTTATCTCCGCTTTCATGGCTTTTAAAGCCAAAAAAGCAGAGATAAACCCCCTTGACAATATGCCCCTGGATACCTTGTCGAACCCAATTGCCCATCCTTATTTTTATCTTTTCATTTTTTTCTCCAAATTGGGTGCCCCACTTAACGTGGTACTCTATGTGAGCGATTAGTTTTCCTGTAGAGACAGCCGCCTCTGATCTGTTTGATTGTGATAGCTGAACCACATTTTGCGTATGTTCCTTATAAATACATTTTCTGTACTGTTCCTGCTTTTGTGTCGAGTCAACCATGGATTATTTCACTTCTTGCAAAAAATGTTTCTGGGCATAGAAGTGAGCTGAGTGAGTATGTCACAGGCCGTGAGCGACTGAATAAGAGGGTGACGGGGTGAGCGAGGAATGACTGCAAGAGAGACATAACACTTAAATTACTTGTATTATTCACCATACTAATTCACCACTAATCCTTTATGGGTAGTGTGCTCCTCGCCGAAAAATCGCTTCAACATCTCATCAGGGGTACAATCGCTATATAAATGCAAACCCTTTTCCCCTCTTTTATCCCTCCACTATCCTTCTCAATCCAAATAACTGACTAACATATCCACCACTCAAATTATTTTCGTTTTTCACTATACTAATTCACCGCTAATCCTTTCTGGGTTCCGGAGTAGCGTGCTACTCGCCGAAAAAGCACTTCAATGCCTTATCAGGGGTAGTAAGCGCTATATAGATACACTTACAATAAAATACATTACAATATTCTATGTAAGGCAGCGAGAGAGAACCAGAATGAGTGAGAGGCGGGAAAGAGACAGTCTTGTAGACAGTAAATATGAGCATGCCATCGCTGCGCCTAGATTGTCCGTATAAGTCACGTGGACAGAACCAGCTGAACTATGCATTTCTGAAAGCGTATTATTGACAATATGTGGATTATTGACAATAGGGGGAAACCGGTGCCTGGACAAGGCCAGCAGAGGAGAGACTCCCTGTTATTATTTTCAGCTCTCTGAATGTATAAGTAAGGAAGCCAGATTTACTATTTACATTTCGTTCTGTATGTCCTGGTATTTATTTTTGATCATTTATTCATCCATATCTGTCTTGTATTCTGTGAAAAAACGTAAGCTGCATCTAGTAAATCTCCACATATAACTAAAAGAAAGGGCGCTCGCACTTGGATACCTGATGGGTTTTAGCACTGTATGTAAAATGCCAGTATTTGTAAAGTGCACAACTACCTCCGGAGAGGTGTCCCGTCACTGAGGGCTGTTGGGAAGATTAAGCAAGCTATTACCCAGAGTCACATGGTGCTGGGCTAACCTGCCGCCGGAGCAAGGGATAGAACCGTGAACCCTGGGGTCCGGAGTCAGGCACCTCTTCCACAAAAAGAAAGTAGGCATATATGATATATCAATACGTGATTATGAAACAGTATTGTAGTACAAATCTGCAGTTGTTTAAGCTTCACTAGTAAACCATGACCACATTTAACATCCCTGCCCTCCTATTGGTCCAGCAGTCGTGATTGGAAACATTTGAGAATCTTGGCAAAAAAGACCCTTTTTTCTCTATTTAGAAATAAATGCAGGCATGGCATGAAGTGATTTCCTGACTGTTTTTATAAGTAAAAGTCAGAAGAAAAAGAGCAGTGTGAGCCTTCTTTATAAGCTATTTATCCAACAATGACCACCAACTAATACCTTCTTGGGGAGGGATTTACCAGAGGAACATGTGTGCTTGGTAAAGTTGATAAGTTTGTTCATTCAGAATGGGCTCAGCTTAATGGCTATCTTCGTACGGTGCAAGGTGCAGGAACCTCAGCCGAACCATTTACTAACCCAGTTTTGATCTTCCTTTATAACCAGACATGCATATGTGGTTTGAAAACAGAGTGTGAGGCCGACCTAGCACCCTCATTCCTGGTGTGACATGCCTCACGTCTGTATTGTCAATGCCTTTGAATGCAAGAGGCCTATAATTGTATTCCACATTAGCTTGCTCAAAAGTTTTGAGAAGCGTTTTATAGTCAATTTAATTTTCAGACATGTTCTTTTATAACTGTGCAGAGAATATAGTCCAAACATTCTATCTACAGGCTGAGGCTTTCTTGTTGAGGCCAGGTTCCAGGTAAGTAAAGCGAGGCCATTTAGGGGCGGGTGCACTGCACTGGCTGTATGTATAACACTTGTACACGTATGGATTGTATTTAATCTTCTCTTTACAAAATTTCGGATAGAAATCCCTGAGGGCAAAGACATTTTTAGAGGAATTGCCAGAAGGAAGGTCAATTTTTATTGTAATGGTGGTATTGCTTTTCCCAGTAGGCACAGTCCAAACATTTGGAGTGTGTTCAGTTGCCTTGCAAGCATAACCTTAATGGTTCCTCACTTTTCTTGGCAAAAAACTAAGTTCCTTCCTTCCATGACCAAGAAAAATCACAAAGGTTATTCACTCTTCAGAGCAGCTTGAAGAAGTATCTACCATACAGTCATAAAAAAATAATTTTTGGCAGATACCTGTCCTCCCTCACCCCTTGCTCTTCAGCGCAATGTCAGCGAAAGAATACAATAAATCATAAGCCGGAATTATTTTGCAGGCAAGGCACCTAGAAGCATAAATCATGCACGTCCTCAGGGTATGAAGCGCTATATAAAGAAAACTAAAATATTGCACATATCAAGAGTCTGTAAGGGGCAAAAAGGGAGAGTTTCGTCCTTTGCTGCCTGTGCTTTAATGTTCTGAGGATGCTGTGGGCCTAGGAGGAAACTGCATCACAGTTAGGAGGGGACCACACATTTCCCCAAACCCCTTTGACCATTATGCACTTAGTACAGGAAGGGGTTTTACACAGGCCCACTTAAAAGTTCCAGAGAACTCCCGTTGACCCCACAAAAATAACTAGTTGGTTCGCAGAAAATCCATACTCATTCGAATAACCATTTCCAACATCCAAACAAATGTTTGGAATGATGAGAAAGATGCATGATGGAGGTAACTACTCCTAGAATTTATTGCCTAATAAACCACCAGCATTTGTGTTTGTGCTCAGGCGTGCGTGTGTGTGCATATTACATTATGCAGGCTGCAACAGCACTTGTGTAGGTATGGTTATGTCTGCCTTTCCTAATAATTTTGGCTTCATTTGATTAAAGAAAGGGCGGGTTGAAAAAAATAAAAAATGTCCTTTTAAAATTCTTAAGAGTCTTTCCTCTCCCATTCACAAAAAAATGTACAAATAGCTGTTACACTAAACTTGACATGAAAGTGAAAATTTACACTACTAGGTACATTTTTTTACAGGGAGGTAATCTGTTCAATCATTTGAGAAATCAGTGTGTAATATTTTTTTCAGTGGGCTTGAAAAGGCGAGGACCTAGAGATATAGGGATACTTGACTCAAGAATCCGTCACAGATTCATGAATCCAATTAAAAAATAAAGGCACACCATTGGACAAGCTTTTTATCCTGCCTTCCACCATAGTTTCCTGAATCTGGCTGTAGATTTGAGAATCCATCGCTACCACAGAACAAATATCATTGTAGCTGTTATCTCCAAAGATGAGGCACTAAGCACGAGCAGAAAGTGGCAGGATGTGCCTACCCTGACCTCCAGGCCAATGCATGGGACCATCCTGGTATTAAAATAAATGCTAGAAAATGATTTCATTTCGGGATCCACAAATTCTGGTCCAGAGTCACAAATACTGGACTTTCCCTTGGTCCTGCCGACCTTCTAAGGGTCTCAGGATTTGCAAATTTAGCCAACAAAATGATAATAAAAAATTTAGAGCACCACCGCTGGATTTGATCATTGCTCACTTGCCAGGGCTGCTGCCAGTCGAGGTGGAGCAGAGGGACTCGCAGAAGGTCCGCCCCCCAGTCACTTCATGTTTCCCATGGCTGTACTTGACCCTTCGGTGGAGGGGGACCCTGCAAACAAACCAGGGTGCATCCATCCTTCAGCCATTTGCAGCAGGGGTTGGCTGCCCATGGCGGGATGGATGAAGGGCCTGGCCAATCACCACTGCCGAAGGCAGGCCAAGTGCAACAAGCATGTTGCGAGCATGGGTAGGCAGCCATATCCCGCTGCAGTAGAGGCCACACCGTGGGTTGGGTAATGGCCATGGTAGTAGGGCGAGCTATGAGTGCAACCCCAGCTGACCGCAGCCTTTGCACACCAAATGCAGTGCTTAAACCTTTACTACATATATACTAATAAACACCAAAACTTAAAAGCCCAAACAATTAAATACCAATACATAATAATGCTAGAAAACACTTCACATAAAGGGTAAGGTCATGAGTATTGAATTTAAAGTGCAATTTATGGTTTCCGTGGCTGTTGTGCAATTCATGAAAATTAAGGTCCTAACCATCACTAATAAAGTTCTGTAGTTTTTGGGCTTTAATTTACAACCATAACTTCCCTTTAACTTAGTGCCATTATCGGTCAACACTCCCAGCCCGCAAACACAGCAAAACCATAATAAAGAACACACAAGACACATTGATTGTTGGATAAAACATTGATGCAGTTTTTTGTTGCATAAGAAATATGCCAACATGGTGGGTCAACTTACGGGCGATCCAAGGGCAGGTGTGGAGCCTCGGCACAAAATCGCCAGATGGGCGGGGGAGGTAAATATACCTGGCCCCGCCCACTCGGCGCGCCGGAAATTATGACAGGAAGTTCAAGACCCCAGAGGTCCAGATACTAGCCGGTCGGGTTTGTGCCTAATGTGGCACTAAGGTGGCCGCCCTCTTGTGGGGGCCAACTGTGTGGGCCACGGGCAGCCTCAGAGTTTTTGTTTTTTCCAAAGTGAATTTCTCAGTCATTTGTTTTAATTAAAAAAAAGCATTATGGTGTTATAAACAAAGCTTTGCTATACTTGTATTTATAGACCGCAGACATCTGATTAGCCGCTTATCAATGTTCTATATATGCTATTTGGTGGAGAATTCCACAATATACATTAGTGTGATCTGCGTGAATTGTTAGCAGAACATTTCCAAGTCCCCTGATCTCTCCTGTTCTCCTTAACTACCATGACCTTTCCTTGAGTCAAACCAAACAGTGTCTTTGCTGCAGAGCTGTCAAGCAAATCATCAAAATCACACTGATAACTGCCAAAAACGATTAAACATATCACTGATGGCTGCACATAGCAAAGGGACGTATTCTTTGGAGCTGAAACGCCACAAGGTAAGGCAACTCCAGGAGCCTAAGCGGGAATTCCCAGAGGAGTCCCACCAATGCACCGCATGCTCGTGATTCACAGACGGCAAAGGCTGGCCTGGTGATGATGCAAAAAAGCCACAGGATGGTGCTTGAATCAAAGATGCTTCCAAGCACACGGGAAAGGAATACAGAACAAGGTAAGGTGAAGTATTTGTGCCATTTTTTTAAGTAGAAGCCATAAGGAAAATCACTGTGTTATAAATATTTATTTTCTAAACCAACTCAGAAAAGGAATTTGACTAGGATAGGCTTAAAACACAAGGATATCAGAGATGGGTGTGAGCGCTGCAGAATCACGAGGTGCAGCTGGCGCCAGATGGAGTAATAGGGCCCCCACAATCATCAGCTCACTATGGCCTTCAATACATGTGGCACAATAAAATACCAGGTCCCTGTATTACTGGGGGATCACAAGTTGATCCTCTACTGATTTGTTTTTTTTAAAAACGTGGTGCCATGCTTAAAAGATATTCACTCTCTCTCGTGAATTTAACAACCTCACTAAGTAGCGTTTTTTCCTTTTTAGGTATCAAAATTGGGTCTGAAACTGTTGCTAACTGGGGTAGAGCAGCATTTTCATCGTTGATAAATTTAGTGAAAAATGGATCATGATATCTTTGAATGAGACGACAAGTTTAATTCCGGGGAATTTTTTACTCATAGGTTCGTATAAATTAATTCTCAAATCCCTGGAACAAATTGATCTAGCACTGATTAGTCAATCTTATCACCTGACTAAAGATCTTTTTTTGCACTCATGCTCTAAGAACCCCGGAGAGTGGAGACGCTGCTTAGCGCAAAGTAGGGAGGAAGACTTAAATTCTTTAGCAATCAGGAAATGGCAGAAACACGAAAATTCGGAGTTGACTCCAAATACTTGGAAACCATAAATACATTTAATTTTAATGTTTTGAGAGGCGCCAATTGGCGAAGAATGCTTTTCTTTAGCAAATGGCTCTTATATCACACTCCAGAGGTCATTTCGAAAATGTATCTCAATACTCCATCTATCTGTTTTAGATGTAGACAACAGGATCTTGCTAACTGGTCTCACATTATGGTCCACTGTCCTAAAATTAGGATATTTTGGCAGGAAATTTTTGTTTTGCCTCCAAATTATTTAAAGATTCTCGTTCCCTTCTATGTTAATTTAATATTATATGGTTTTGATTCAGAACTTAAATTGTCTGAATCACTAGCTAAACTTGTTTATATCGTAATTGCAGTGGCAAGATCATTGCTATTTCAGTATTGGAGGTCAGAAACGGTTCCTACTGTAGATGAGTGGTTTCACCAAATTAAAAGAGTCAGGAAAAGTGAATATGTATACGCATAAAGGATTGGGGGTTGACATTTTTTTCAAAAATATGAGTCTCATATTTTGATTAGTGGATATGTTTGTTAATAGATAAAGAAAAGTTTAAGTATGTTTCTTTTTCCTTTAAGGCCTGTATTATTATTCTTAGTTTCATTATATGGGTTATGTTATTGTGTCAATGCTCTTTTTTTCTTTGTCCATTGTGTATTATCTGTATTATTTGTTAGGATGCATAATGTCAAGTACTTCAATAAAAATAAAAAAAATAAAAGATCCTCAACTGGTATCGGGCAGTGGGGAATCACACGCAGAAATATGTACTACTACATCAATTCAATCATGGGCACATGCAATTCTGTTGCTATTGCTTTGGAAAAGTCATCCAGGTATGACATGGTTGGTTTGTCCGCTAGTAAAACATGCAGTACTACCGCACTCGGGAATAAGGGGTTAAGTAGCGCTGCGCCCACTTGTGATTTCAGAAGGTGGCGTTAACTCCCCATGTGGAACTGCAGGGCCCTCCATTGGAGGTTCTAAGAAGTAAGAGGTCTAACTGGGGGCTGAGAAGAACAGGAACTTGTTCAAATCCATCATTCCTACTGTTTACATCCTGTCTAGCTGCAATTGACCACACTGACCAGGGTATCCTAATACACTAAAACTCTGTTCCAAAAATATCAAACACTATCAGTTAAGGGCACATGGTTAGAAGCACACTACTTAAAAGTATGTTCTGTCAGATTGTGCTTCGAATAGGTCCCTCTTTGTAAAGTTTAATTGTGTTTTGTTCTGCTGCTGAGGTACAAAAGGCAGACCCTAACTCAGAGGTTCAACGTCCAAAGTGTCTGCATGAAGCGCCTAGCTGTGCAGATATCTTAATATTACCGCATCTCTTCCCCAAGGTTTTATCATGCTACTGATCATACGACTATTAGGGTCCATTTTGTAAGTCTTTCCTTCATGTACTTTCGGTTGGATGAAATAACTAAAGTTAAGGTCTGGTGCTAACAGTTAGCAGCAGATCAGGGCACAGTGCAATGAGTGAGGAAAACTCACCAACCTTATTTAAGTATTTAATTGATATGTTTCACAATTACTTTCCTGGTGGACATTTTTAGGAGGTGATCAGCCATTACATGCTCACAGTTCTAAGCAGGTAAAGTACTTCAAACAAGTCAAAGTGAAAATGCTACTCTTTATGAAGCAGGATAAAGCATACAGGAAAAGAAAGATATGAGAAAATCAACGTTCTGTCAACAGAAAGTTAACCCAACAGATGTTTTAGTACACATTTAGTATTTTCAAACATAGTATATTTTTATTTTCTCTAATATGCAATCAAATGAATTTGCACGTACACAAACGGTAGTAATTACAACAATCAGAACTAACAACGTTGTCAATTGCAGCAAATCTCCCCGAAATTGGCCCCTGTGGCACACTGCAAGCTAAAATGAATGGGTGTTCTGCGTACAGTGCCAACCCAGATGAAGCCAATGAAACATTGTCAGCGCTGTGACAAGCTGTATATGTCGGTGGAGAATGCGGGTACCTGAAATTGGTCCTTTGAACAAAAGACACAGCGGACAAATGTATTATCAGCGAAAGGTAAGGTGGGGGGGCTTTCATCCTTGCTCTTCTTCAGGACAGTGCAACTTGTGGCTCAAGCACAATACGCACACCAATAGTGGCCGGCGAGTTGACATAGTGTTGGGGTGGGGGGAGGAAGGGAACAGGGGGGGGACAGGGACAGGGTGAAAAATAAAAAAGAATACAAAGCACTTACCTGCTCGCTGCAACACGCTCCTTGCTTCTCCATGCACAGGCTCACAGAGTGCTCGCCCTAAACCTGGCGATGCTTTTATGCTGCTGAAAGCAGCATCACGATTGGCCTGAGCTCCGGTGATTTGCGCTCCCACACAGACTGGGAGCCTGTGCCTGCTCTCTCTAACCAAGCAATGCAGCTAGGGTTGGAGAGAGCTTTGCTGCGCTTGTGGGTTTGGCCGGCCTGAGATGGCCAGCAAAACTCACATGCACAATAAAGGCAGTGCCCACCACACCCCATCCAGCTTGTCACCAACCTTGCCCTCCCCAAGTCTCGCATTCACACATATTAGGGTACACTATGGGTTAAGGTACCCTTACAATTGTCATGACCTACCCTATAAGTTCCTAGAACATAATAGGGTAGGGGGATTAAAACTAACTTTAAGTCCCTCGTATATAATAGGGCATAGCAGCTTAGAGGCCAGCATCCCTTTCTGTACTCACATGTGTGCACTGCTGGGAGCCTGAGGCTATTATTTAATTTAATTTAATTGCGGGTTTATATAGCGCTAGGAATCGACTCCCGGAGGAGTGTCTCCGCGCTTCGACCGCTGGGGAACCCGTCCTGGCTCACCCTGAGAGATGGTCCCTAATGGGTATCTCTAAGGTGCGACCAAGCATCCCCGGCGGTCTGGGGGGGCCGTTGTGAAGATGAGGCAAGCTAATGCCCAGAGTTGCCGAGTGTGGTCCCTGACTGGAGTAGGCACCGAGGCGAGAATTATCGAGCCCGCTGACCATGGTCCACGACCCTGCCGCGTCGGGAATCGAACCCTGGTCCCGGGCCGTCCTCTGCTTACGGGTCTGCCGCCTCTAACCAGTGAGCCACACCACTCCAAAAAGCAGCACTCTGTTTCAGGACATAATTTAAATGTAAATTGTTCCCAAACTCTACTCTGGTATTAGGGGCACTTAAAATTGATAAACTACAATATTTTGGCATATTAGGTACTCCCAGGGTCTCCCCAGGTGTCCCAGGGGTGGGGGGTCAGGACTTCTAAGAAGGACCCTTATAAAAGAGGTTTTATATGCCCTGGGGATAGAGAAATTGCACATTTCACTTCCCCCATTAGTAAATTGCTTTCCAAAATCAATGTTTGTGCTAAGAGCACTGCAGAGGGAGGATCTATATTATTTCTGTATATTCAGGACCCCTAAGGCCTCCCCTGGGTGTCCAAGGGGTAGAGGTTCATGACGCTATATGCAGGGTCCTTATAAAAGATGGTGGTGGAGACATAGGACTTTTATTTTCCCCATTGTAGATCCCCAGCCACATAGGTTAACATTGCAATAAGTTATGACTTGATAACTACTGCTAGGAATTAACAAAAACACTTTCAGTGACCTATGAGAATGGTATTAATAAATCCAACAATATTCTATTGTTGAATTTATCCTAAAGAATACAGAAAATAAGTTATAAGACTTTCTTGTCTGTAAGCAAAAATTCAGCGTTTCAGTGCCCTGCCCTGTTTGGTCAGAGTTAAAAGGAATAGCCAGGCTGCTTTGATTGAGTGACAAGTGACTCGCCCCAGATAGTCTGATCTGTTGAAAAGAGCCCTGCTGCAGAGGAATGCCAGCGCAGGGGGAGGGTCGTAAACCATTGAGCCTCAAAGAAAAGATAAGATAGACAGGAATTGGCAGGTCCAGCTACCCAATCTCCTATGACCCAGCCAGATGGCAGCCTTAAGGAAGGAATTTGCAGATGTCAGGGTGAGGGAAGCTATGGAAATGAGCCATACCGGAGGTTGGTTTAGCTAGATCTTGCTCCTCTGCTGAGACTTCAGCCATATTGAATTGTGGAGAAATAGTGCTTTCTGAAGACCTTTATGTCACATTTTGGAGGAACTGGCCATGCTCTGGGGTGTTGTCTTGTACCTCATTGGAGAGGAGCGCCCTCCTGCTTGACCCCAGAGAACACTAAATAAGTATCTGAGAGGGGCAGTGCCTCTCAGATATGCTGCTTGAAACTAAGAGAAGAAGAAAGTTCCATGCTGGAAGTTTGATTTGCATCAACCAGGCCCTGTACTCTGACTGACTGCGCCTGCTGCACATTCTGTAACTGCAGCCCTGTGGACCTAACTTGCTTCAAGAAGACTAAAGAGTGGGCTCCCTGCAAGCAACAGATTAACAGAGGTCACCTGGATCATCACCATCAACAGTCCCCAGCCTGGGATGCATTTAGTGGATGTTTAAGGGTTTTGTCAAAATGGGTTGTGGGAACTGAAGTCCCAAACTTTCAAGGACCATCTTAGAGATTCCTGACCCTTGGAGTACGTTTTAGACACTGTGTGACCCCTGGACGAACTTCAGGAAGAAGTTCCAGAAGTTTGGAAAAGTTTTGAGCAACTTTAGAAAAAAGCTCCATTAAAACAGACTCAATATGCCAAGCCAAGCCGGGGACCCTCAACCGCGAATAGTCCTGTGCTGGTTATTCCTGCTGAAAAGCTCTGTACATCTGACTTCCTTGACCGGGAGCTCATCCGAAAGTCAAGCAGGTGAACCCTCACCGAACCCGGACTGGTGGAGAGCATTGAGGGACCCCTGTAGAAAAAGCTCCAGAAACATTTCTAAGTCAGAAGGTAAAGACTTTGACAGAGGACTACCACAAGGGGTTGGAGCACAGGGCTTCATCGCGGTCAGTCTAAAACTTTGAGTTTGTCCCTGTTTAGCATGACCAGACGCTGTAGGTTTCTATGTGCTATAAAATGCTAAATCTTTGAAAATTCATATCTCTGGTTCCCTACATTGGAGTTTTTTCATTTTGGTGTAATTTTAAAGATAAAAATATGTCCTATTTTTATAAATTGGTTCTAGGTTTCTATTGTGCGTTGTGTCTTAAGTATTTACGGCATTGGTGTTTTTTCTAAATGCTTTACATACCTGTATCCGAAGTTAAGCCTGCCTGCTCGCAGCCAATCTACCAAGGGTTGAACATGGGAATAATTTTGTGAGAACTGTTTTGAACCATAGACTATGTTAGTGACCTCATTGCGCCAGTGGTAGATAAATATATACAACTACTAATATCCACTTTCCAACATATACTTAATCTGGTGGCATTTTGTAATCTCACCAAACCTGGGTCCCAACAAGGCACCTAAAAGCAGTCAGTGTCTATTTGGGCAGAACCTCAGACATGTTAAGCATGGCCACATAAAAGAGAACTACTGTTAAACAATGAGTAGCCATGGCCCACTTGAGCTTAACCCTACTACATTGACAAACCAGGCAGAACTCCACTGTATAGAACAGCATTCTAGCATATTTGACAAGCTCCCTAGCATCCTGGCACATTTAACTTTCTTTTAATAGTAGTACCCTAAAATATTGGTGAAGTACACCCTTGTTGCTAATAGCAAGTTGCCATATATCAGCAGTACCTGTCATACAACAACAAACGTGTTTATGGATTTTTATTTTTGAGCACACCAGTTCTTAGTGGCTACTGGAAGACAAAGGAATAATAACGTAGCACATTACCAGATAGGAAAAGCAATGCCTATAGCTCATATCGACCACTCAAATTACTTTCAGATTTCACTATACTAATTCACCTCTAATCCTTTATGGGTTCCGGAGTAGCATGCTACTCGCGAAAAAGTGATTCAACACCTCATCAGGGGTAACAAGTGCTATTAAAATGCAAACTTTTTTCCCACATCCATCCCTTCCCGATCCTTCTCAATCCAAATAACTGACTTATATAGCTACCACTCAAATTACTTTCATATTTCACCATAATAATTCACCACTAGTCCTTAATGGGTTCCGGAGTAGTTTGCTACTCGCTGAAAAAGCGATTCAACACCTAGTCAGAAGTAGTAAGCACAGAGAAATAATGCTCCTGTGTGCTTTGGTGAAACCTAAAATATTGGAATATTTTACAAATTCTCTGACCCAGGGGGGTTTATAAGTAATTTTACATGTTTTGCCTTCTGTCGCGACCGGTGCAGGTAAGCGCGGTGGGGCGGGGGGGTGAAGTCGACAGACGAAGGAACAGGATTTATTTATTTAAATTTCTCTATTCTGTTGTCTGTCTAAATCCACCACAACCCAAAACGCCTCAGCCAGGCTCATATTAGACATCCCACGCAACGAACACATCTCTGGTCACCTTAAAGACCTCCACTGGCTACCCGTCAATAAGAGGATCACTTTCCGACTGCTTACCCACGCACACAAATCACTCTACGACATCGGACTAGATTGCCTCAACTCACGATTGTCCTTCTACACCCCCTCCCGCCGACTACGTTCTTCCAGCCAAGCCCTCGCCACTGTACCTCGCATCAACAAGACCACCATGGGAGGCAGATCCTTTTCATACCTGGCTGCTAAAACATGGAACTCACTCCCCGCTTACCTTCGCCTTACCCAGGACCACCTAGCATTCAGAAAGCAACTTAAAACGTGGATATTTGACAAGTAATCCTCCTCCCCTTCCTAAGCGCCTTGAAACCCTATGGGTATGTAGTGCGCTATACAAATTCTATGACTTGACTTGACTACCCGTCCCCGTCCCGCCCCACCGTGCTTACCTGCACCTGCACTGTTTGCCTTTGTTTCAAGCCTTTTCACACATTAAATATCATCAGGTTCGAATTGCCAGAATCGATCAGTGAAAAACAGTTAGGGCTTCATAATGATCACACATCTGGTAAATCTGATTCCTTAGCAATCTCCTGTTTGCAGAGGGATCGGAGTTTAGTCCTGAGCTTCTAAGCAGGACTGTGATATCCACTTGCCACGATTCGGAAAACTTGCCTGCCACAGTATGCCTGCTCTGGGAAGAGGAGAGAAGTGGGTATCATTTGCTGTATCACACATGACATCAGCCAGTGCACCAACATCCTATGATTGCTCAAATGGTAGCCTTGCAAATCATCACCATGTGGATATATCTAATAAAAACTAGAGCACTTGCTGTTGACCTTTTAGAATGAGCCCTGTATGAGTTGGAATATGCCCTAGGACTTTCCCAGAGTGATGGGCAATACAATGCACAACGAACCTTCAAATGGAGTCTTTAGTCATGGGCCATTTAACACATTTTTGTCCAAAGCAAGAGAAACGTTGTGATTTTCTGAAGGTCCCAGTCCTACATGAATGAAAATGCCAGCCACTATAGTTACCTTTCCTGTCTGAAAGATGCTGTCACCACTGGGGATGTCGTTTTGAAAACCTACCAGATGTCTCTTACAGTGGTGGCTGGCAGGGAATGGGGGTGAAAAAATAACTATTCATGTTTTCACAGCTGCCACCTCTCCTCGGTCGTTGCTTCTCTTCCTGGCAAGTCCCTGGAAGCAGGAAGCACACAGTCTCCCCTAAGCCAATCACAGCGCTGCAATGTAGTGTTGTGACTGGTCTGAGCACCATGGTGCGGCGCTTAGTGGGGGACTGGGAGCCTGTGCATGTTCTCCATCAAGGCTGTGTACTACAGCCCGGTGGAGAACATGCAAAGTGCGCATGACTGTTTGGACGGCCCAAGATGGCTCGCCAAACCGCCATATGCGCTTGGAGTGCCCACTACTCCTCCCCCAGTGACATCAGTCCCACCCCGCCTAACCCAGCCACACAGCTGAAAAAAATAAAATGATAATAACTGGGTTATCATTTTATTTTTTTATTTTTTTCATTGCTCTGAGAGCAGTGGGGCGACGTTTCTCCACCTTAGCAGAGGAGCCGCCCCATATCTCTTGCTAAGTCAAACACATCACCGTTGACAGACTATAGTCTCAAGCCAGTCATCTACATCACTGCATGGCACTTTAAAGTAAGCAAACACAGACATTTATTGGAACACAAGGGATTAAAAACATTGCACCAGGATTATTCCTCTGACATGTGGCATCCGCTTGAGGAAAAACAGAAATCTGTGTGATAGGAAGGTGACTTTTTGTTTCAGATTACACTGACTAATGACATTTCCTTGACCAGTGTACCTCCTTCTTGGACGTCCATGCGAATCAGGAAATGACTGTGGGCTCATAACTATCAGTTTGGATATCCAGTTTGCAACACGTGCTAGGAAGTGCACTGAAGTAAATTACTCTTATACCAGATAGAACTGGAACTCCTAAATCTAAAATAATGGTTATGTGCTTTATTAGACCCCAGAGTAGGACCTCAAAAGGAGTAACATAATAAGGCAAGGCACCATCAATGTATACTGATTAGTGATAGAGTAGAAGTCTTTATATAGGTCCCTGATATGTTAACTTTTGTATGATATTATTAGGACTTTGACGAGAGTTAATACCTTCTTTGAGGGTCACAGGAGAATGAAAAAGTAATTTCTTTGTACAGGTCTTCAGCTCAGAAATCTTGGTGGGGCCTGGAGCCCATGCAGTGACCTTGGGCATTACACGCAGTCGTGTGTGGTAAAGGATAAAAATCATTGTTATCTACATCATCTTCCCTGATGGATTTCTACTGGTTTCCAGCTAGACACCCCATTCCCTTTGTCATCTGAATGCATTTAAACCAAAGCATCTGCATATGTGCGCTCAAGCATAGTTATACTCATTGCTCCAGTCACAACTCTTGCTCCTCCTCAATCTCCCTTTAAAGCTCTCTTATCACATCTCTCCAGGCCCTGCTAAAACCACTTACGGTTCAAAGAAGGTAAATCTATTCCACTTAAAATATAAGCAAGAAAGTGCAACCATCCTCTGATATGGCGGAGGAGCATCGTCCGACTGCTTTTCACAGTGTCAATAAAGGGAAAATAATATAACACAACGTTATTAACATTTTTTTTTTGCTGCTGCGGCAGCTCTGCGGGGCAGCGCGGGGATGCTTTGCTCACAGAACAGGGGGAGGAGTGGTGGGCAATCTGTAAATGCACACAATTGTTTGGCCGGCCGTCTTGGGCTGGCCAAACAGTCATGCACATTTTGCATGTTCTCCAAGCCTGGGTGGAGAACATGCCCAGGCTCCCAGTCGCCGTCGAGCGGCAAACCAGGGCACCCAAACCATCACAACGCTGCATTGCAGAGTTGTGATTGGCTTAGGAGAGTGTGGGTGCATCATGTTCCTGGCCAGAAGCAGAGATGGCGATGGAGGAGAGACGCAGTGAGGAGGTGTGTTTATTTTCTTTTTCTTGCCATCATTCACCATCACCCTATATGCCCACACAGCTTTCCGTACTGCTACATTCTAATCACACGGCTTTCCAACCACACTGAATAATTCCCTCACTTACTTGAGTTAAATATTTCCATAGTGCCATTCCCACTGAGATTATAAAGAGATGTAGTCTTGTGCTTCACCCATACCTTCTCAAACTAAGTCCTAGCTGCATTAGAAATAAATGTACGCCATTATCACTCAACAATACAGCAGGGATCCCTTTGACAAAAAGTCCTATCTAAAAATTCTAAAGTTTTATTTTATGGGCTCTTCCCACAGTATCCACAGAATGTATGACGTTACAACGCAAACATTTACAACGCATGCCTTTACAAAGCAGGTTTTACATCGCAACATCCATTGCAACACATGTTTTTATGACTCGTGCCATTACAACACATACCATTACAATGCATACCAATACATCTCATAATTTTTGGGGGTAACAGTAGGGTAAGTGTTGGATAGTGTAGGGGTACAAATTACTATTCCCACTCCAGTGAGTGCAACAGTAGGGCAAGTGTTGGATAGTGTAGGGGTAAACATTACTATCCCTACTCCATAGAGTGCAACAGTAGGGTAAGTGTTGGATATTGTAGGGGTTAAAATTACTATTCCCACTACAGTGAGTGCAATAGTTGGGTAAGTGTTGGATAGTGTAGGAGTAAAAACTATGCGTTGTAATGGTATGAGTTGTAATGGCAGGCATTGTAGTGACATGCAAGGAAAAGGATCTTGCGATGTAATGACTGTGTTGTAAAGGTAGTGTGTTGTAATGACTGCATTGTAAAGGTTGTTTCCCTATCCACAGCCGGCCTTTTGGAGAAAAAATCCATCAGTGCAATCACATACTGCTAGAACTCGGTAGAACTTACCTTTCACCTGCTTGCCCTTAGAGACAAAGGAATACCACCTTAAACGTAGTATATCTATTCTGTCACCGCTGTAACTCTCAAATGAATGTCGATGGAGCTAATTTTGTCCCTCAATAAAGCAGTGCCTCTCGTACACGATGGTTGTACAACATTGCTAGTGCTGTAAGATGGAAACCGTCTTTAACCCGTTAAGTGCACGTCCGTTGGCCGACTGGGCCCCGCCCACGCAATTAAACGCCCGCACTGCTGCAGATTTTGCACTCCGGTTAAGGGGATAAGCATGATGGTTCATCCCAACCTCATCGCTAATTAGTAGTGTATGACTTCCTTCACACATCAGTAACAATGCGGACGACAAGAATGTGAATACAAGCTTCTTTATTAGCAAACATGAAACAGGACCTTTCAGCTCCTCTGCCACAGCAACTGACCATTAACAGAATGCTGGGCAATGGAACCTGATAATGTCACCAGTACACATTCTAAGTTCCTAACAAGTATACAAACCATAACAGGTACATTAGTAAAAGTTGCCAATGAGCCATTGTTTTATAATAGAAAAGAGAGAAAGGTTGCACTTCTGTTTCAAAATATGGGCAGAGGAATCGGGGGGCGTGGCTAAGCACGCAATGGCGACAGACGTTCTGGGGTAGAGCTCTGTTCCCAGCTCCCCTTTCTCCGGCCATAACTCCGACTAATTTCTCCTGATCCGGCCCAAAACTCAGACGAAGCGCTGTCAAGAGGCCAGTAGCAGCCCTACGAAGTCTGATGCCGTTTGGCCGCCGCCGACCACACCGGTGCTGGCATGAGTGTCGCGGCCCCCCGTGTGGGGATCTGTCCGGCGTGGGCTGCAACGAGAGGCCAGTGACTAGCTCCGCCGACAGGGCCCTGCTGCTGTGATCTATGCGGTGGAGGGAACACAAGACCCCGGGAAAGCTGTCGCCAGTGCAGGCGTGCACCGCAGAGAAGTGAGTGGTGAATCGTGGGTGCTATTCATCGCAGGGGGGAAGCTGGACCAATGCACACCCCCCTGGACCGGGGCGCTCCCATTATTAGAGGCGGAGCCTGGGGGCTGCGGAGCGCCGCCGCTTCTGAACGGTGGCTAACCCGACCGTGCGAGTGACTGAGGCTGTGCCAATTGGATGGGTGTTGCCTTGCGGAGCTGGGTGCCCCTTGGATCCGCTGACCACGCTGCAACCACCGCGGTTACTGCTGATGCCCTCTCGGAGCTCTAGACGGCTCGCGCGCCTACGTGGGGCCGGGGACGGCCACACCCAAGAGGCCCTGGCATTGAAGCCTGTGACAGAGAGGCTGTGTATATCTGCGGGCGCGCCCAGGGGAGAGCCCAGTCTGCCTGGTCGTCGGCATGGTGGCCATCCTGCCTTGGACCAACCCCTACCCCCTGCCAAGAGGCACGTAACCTGGGGGTGTGGTTTGATGCGGGTCTTACGTTTGGCCCCCAGATAAATCGGGTGGTGGGAGTCTGTTTCGGGATTCTGAAGAAGTTGAGGAAGGTCCTTGACTTACTCCCGATTGAAGCCCGTCAAACCCTGGTTCATGCCCTGGTAACAGCTAGGTCGGACTATGGGAACCTGCTGTACCTGGGGGCTCCAGAAAAAAGCTTGGCTCGCCTACAAGTGCTGCAGAATGCGGCAGCGCGTTTGATCCTCAGACTGCCCAAAAGGGCGCCTTCTAAGGCGGCCCTCCAGCAGCTACACTGGCTTCCTGTGAGGAGAAGAGTAGAATACAAAGCCCTCTGCACCTGTCATCGCATCTTAAACGGAAGGGCACCCGACCCTCTGACTAAATTGATCGAAGTGTACAACCCAACACGTGCGCTTAGATCCACAGGGGGCGGCTTACTGAGGATCCCAAGAATCAAGAAAGCCCGCATGGGAGGTAGGTCCTTTAGATGCCTAGCGGCAACTAACTGGAACAAACTGCCAGCGGACTTGCGCCTGGAACCGGATGAGGCTAGGTTCCGAGCGAAACTTAAAACATTTCTGTACACTAAATAATGGTCCGCTCAGTCTCTGTGTCCCCTGCCAGCTGCCTCTCCCACTTCAGCGCGTGGACACGCCGGTGTGCGTAACGCAGCGCTCTACAAATGTCCCAATAATAATAATAATAATAATACCATCGGTGTGGGAGCTTGGCGCTGTGGTGGAGGTGGCGCACTGCGGCCACAACACTTACTGACTGGTCCTTGGCGGAGACGCCTGGGGGTTGAGGTGCATGGTAAATCGACACAGCCTCACCACCACAGAACAAACTGCTTGCCCGAGGACGCCTGCAGAGCGGCGAACAGGCATTCTCGCTGGACATTATGTGACACCCTGCCTCTACTGAGGAGTGGTGACTGTTGACTCTCCCCTCGACTTGTGTGGAGTACCCTCACGTGCCTTTCGGCTGCGACCTGCTTGTGCCCACGGGCGCCACTTTGCGGTGACGACATCTTACACCCCCATAGGATCGGGCACCCGCCGGTGCCAACTGTCCCTGAGACACCCCGGAACTGCATGGGACATTAGCACCACTCCCACGCACCACCTGCAAGCGGACTGCCTAACTGCTCATGTCTGGGGGCACCAGGACGAGAACGGGAGCTGGTGGCCTGCTGACGAAGGGGAAGATGGAAAAGGCGGCAAAATCGGCTGACCTGGACCAGACGACAGCTAAACTTGACACAATGCTAGCGGCCGTGGGACGCCTGGAGGAATCGATGCAACTTACCCGCACTTTCCTTGAAACCAAGATTGACAGTGTCGCCATTGATCTAACGCACCGAAGGGCCGACCATAAAAAGCTAACTAATCGCACGGCTGCCCTAGAGACTACTGTGGCAGATCTCACGCCCCAAGTGTTGCAGACGGATAAGCACGTGCAGGACCTTCTTAACAGAGTTGAATTTTTAGAGGATCGTGCTGAGGATGCAGAAGGGAGGGCGCGAAGAAATAATGAGCAACTGGTGGGAGTGCCGGAGCGCTGGGAGGGCAGAGATCCTGCAGCACACATGGAGAACTGGCTGCGAACCCTCCTGCCATCAGGTGTACTATCACCACACTTTGTCATTGAACGCACGCACCGAGTGACGGCCAGGCCACTTCCGGCAGGCTCTAATTCCCGGCCAATGCTCCTTAAGTTTCTGAACTATCGTGACCGGGACTCCGTTCTGCGGGAACCGAGAAAACTACAGGAGATCCGGATTGAGAATGCTCAGATCATGTTCTTCCCGGATTACACTATTCAAGTACAGCGACAAAGACACTCCTTCCTGGCTGTTAAGCGACGACTACGTCAATTGGACATAAAGTACTCTCTTCTCTACCCCGCGCGTCTGAGAGTGGTGGCACAGGATAAAACACATTTATTTGCCTCCCCAGAGGAGGTTGAAGCCTGGTTGGAGGCTGGGATGGTCGCGGGCTCCCAGCCAGTGCTGTCATCCTCACCTCCACCGAGGTACAGAGGGTCCAGGAGACGCCGCAGGAACAGATCGACGCCAACGGGAAGGCTGCGCGTGGTGGCAGAGATTGGACCTCCGGCGGACATGATCCACAGTGAACAGCAGGATGCCCTCCGGAGGGTGGCAGAACTTAGCGGCTCCCCGGACGTCGATGCAGCATTGGAGGACAGCCCACATGCGCTTCCTAGTGACAACGAAAACATCTATGGATTGCCCGACTTTCAATTGTCCACGGAGCACCCGATGTAACCGCACAAACGGCTGATTTGTTCCATTGACTGCGACATTGGCCCTTTCCAAGTACTTCTTTGACAGGAGAGCTTTCTGGCGCCATTACCGAACCGGTCATTGTGGAACGTTCCAGTGCAGTAATGACCGGAGAACAGCTGTGACCTCAACACTGCATCACTGCTGAGCTGCGCAGTAAGTACTGTTGTGCATACTGGGGACATAGTGATGTGGTGGAATGGCCCTGTGGCTGGGCGAGACTAATGGCACTGGTACCTCCTTGGACACGGGGGACGGGGCAGGGGGGAGCCCCACTGTCCAGTGGGGTCCGGCCATTGAACACTGAACGTCGCGAAACAAGAGTTCCTGGTCAGTAACTGTTTGTACATTTCCTTTGGCCGATCCGACACGCCTGAGCGAGGGAACACCTCCCTCGGTTTCCGTCGGTCAATTGCTCACTGCACCATCAGGATTAAAGCAAGCTGGGCCGAAGACGGCTGTAATGCCAGAAACCGGTCCCCGGAAGCTTGTTTCCTTTCCAGTGAAAGAATTGGCTTAGTAGTTTGGTCTGCCCTGTTCCCATGATGCACTGGGCCAGGGACAGACTAATTTGCATGTAGCCAGGTTCTGAGCTGGGATGGTGCAGTGAGCTAAAAAACGGTGATGGGTCAAGCCCTGATCTGTTGACTGGGTACGAGTGTTCTGTTTAATTCAGATACTCTGTCCATCACCACCCCCTTTTCTGAATCGTTTTGTCCACCATAAGCGTGGAAGGGTATTATCAGATGTGAGTCCCTTGCTCACTGCACCATCAGGATTCAATCAAGCCGGGCCGAAGACGGCTGTAATGCCAGAAACCGGTCCCCGGAAGCTTGTTTCCTTTCCAGTATAAGAATTTGCTTGGTAGTTTGGTCTGCCCTGTTCCCATGATGCACTGGGCCAGGGACAGACTAATTTGCATGTAGCCAGGTTTGGAGCAGGGATGGTGCAGTGAGCTAAAAAACAGTGATGGATCAAGCCCTGATCTGTTGACTGGGTACGAGTGTTCTGTTTAATTCAGATACTCTGTCCATCACCACCCCCTTTTCTGAATCGTTTTGTCCACCATAAGCGTGGAAGGGTATACTCAGATGTGAGTCCCTTCCTCACTGCACCATCAGGATTCAAGCAAGCCGGGCCGAAGACGGCTGTAATTCCAGAAACTGGTCCCCGGAAGCTTGTTTTTTTTCCAGTATAAGATTTGGCTTGGTAGTTTGGTCTGCCCTGTTCCCATGATGCACTGGGCCAGGGACAGACTAATTTGCATGTAGCCAGGTTCTGAGCTGGGATGGTGCAGTGAGCTAAAAAACAGTGATGGATCAAGCCCTGATCTGTTGACTGGGTACGAGTGTTCTGTTTAATTCAGATACTCTGTCCATCACCACCCCCTTTTCTGAATCATTTTGTCCACCATAAGCGTGGAAGGTTATACTCAGATGTGAGTCCCTTGCTCACTGCACCATCAGGATTCAAGCAAGCCGGGCCGAAGACGGCTGTAATGCCAGAAACCAGTGCCCGGAAGCTTGTTTCCTTTCCAGTATAAGAATTGGCTTGGTAGTTTGGTCTGCCCTTTTCCCATGATGCACTGGGCCGGGGACAGACTAATTTGCATGTAGCCAGGTTCTGAGCTGGGATGGTGCAGTGAGCTAAAAAACGGTGATGGATCAAGCCCTGATCTTTGGACTGGGTAGGAGTGTTCTGCTTAATTCAGATACTCTGTCCATCACCACCCCCTTTTCTGAATCGTTTTGTCCACCATAAGCGTGGAAGTGTATACTCAGATGTGAGTCCCTTGCTCACTGCAGCCACCATCAGGATTCAAGCAAGCCGGGCCGAAAACGGCTGTAATGCCAGAAACTGGTCCCCGGAAGCTTGTTTCCTTTCCAGTATAAGAATTGGCTTGGTAGTTTGGTCTGCCCTGTTCCCATGATGCACTGGGCCAGGGACAGACTAATTTGCATGTAGCCAGGTTCTGAGCTGGGATGGTGCAGTGAGCTAAAAAACGGTGATGGATCAAGCCCTGATCTGTTGATTGCTTACAAGTGTTCCTTTTAATTCAGATACTCTGTCCATCACCACCCCCTTTTCTAAATTTTTTTGTCCACCATAAGCATGGAAGGGTATATTCAGATGTGAGTCCCTTGCTCACTGCACCATCAGGATTCAAGCAAGCCAGGCCGAAGACGGCTCTAATGCCAGAAACCGGTCCCCGGAAGCTTGTTTCCTTTCCAGTATAAGAATTGGCTTGGTAGTTTGGTCTGCCCTGTTCCCATGATGCACTGGGCCAGGGACAGACTAATTTGCATGTAGCCAGGTTCTGAGCTGGGATGGTGCAGTGAGCTAAAAAACAGTGATGGATCAAGCCCTGATCTGTTGACTGGGTATGAGTGTTCTGTTTAATTCAGATACTCTGTCCATCACCACCCCCTTTTCTGAATCGTGTTGTCCACCATAAGCGTGGAAGGGTATACTCAGATGTGAGTCCCTTGCTCACTGCACCATCAGGATTCAAGCAAGCCGGGCCGAAGACGGCTGTAATGCCAGAAACCGGTCCCCGGAAGCTTGTTTCCTTTCCAGTATAAGAATTGGCTTGGTAGTTTGGTCTGCCCTGTTGCCATGATGCACTGGGCCAGGGACAGACTAATTTGCATGTTGCCAGGTTCTGAGCTGGGATGGTGCAGTGAGCTAAAAAACGGTGATGGATCAAGCCCTGATCTGTTGACTGGGTACGAGTGTTCTGTTTGATTCAGATACTCTGTCCATCACCACCCCCTTTTCTGAGCCATTACCGAACCGGTCATTGTGGAACGTTCCAGTGCAGTAATGACCAGAGAACAGCTGTGACCTCAACACTGCATCACCGCTGAGCTGCGCAGTAAGTACTGTTGTGCATACTGGGGACATCGTGATGTGGTGGAATGGCCCTGTGGCTGCGCGAGACTAATGGCACTGGTCCCTCCTTGGACACGGGGGACGGGGCAGGGGGGAGCCCCACTGTCCAGTGGGGTCCGGCCATTGAACACTGAACGTCACGAAACAAGGGTTCCTGGTGAGTAACTGTGTGTACATTTCCTTTGGCCGATCCGACACGCCTGAGCGAGGGAACGCCTCCCTCGGTTTCCGTGGCGGGCGTGCCCACGGCGGCCGCGCCGAGTGCACGGCTACCCCCCTAAATTTAGATGTTCATTACCTCATTAGAGAGTTTGGACGGTGGCATGTTGCGCTGTCGCCCTTTTGGTATTCATTGTTTGTTTTTACTTTTGCCTTTTGCATTGGGTGGTCTGTTGTCCTATCCTTACTGCTATGTGCATTTTATAAGGGTGCTCGCTACTCTATTCCCTACGACATGGAAGGTGTGGTCAGGGGGGGCGCTGGATTGATTGCTAATTGCGGGAAGGTGGGAGGGTGGAGACAGGGTGGCATTCAGGAAGCAATATGTCGGCGATTAAAATTTGTCCATGGAATGTCCGCGGTATGCATACGCCAGCACGCAGATATGATATACTCATACCTTCAGTGCCACCACGTACATATAGCTCTATTACAAGAAATGCATTTGGCTAGGGCGGAAATACAGCGAGTACACCGGAGGTGGCGGGGGCAGCTCTTTGCGACCGGATACTCAGCATACGCCCGCGGGGCGCTCCTATGGGTGCGACCGGGGACCCCGCTTGCGGTTACACACTCCCAGATAGACCGGGAGGGCAGGTACGTAGTAGTACACGGCAGACTAGATGGCCAGTTAATTGTCCTCGCATCACTATACGCACCTAACACTGATCAGGGCGGTTTCTTTACACAGATGTCTGCGGTACTGGCGCCCTGGCACGGCATCCCTTTGGTACTGGGGGGAGACTATAACTGTGTCCTAGACATTGGCCTTGATCGCTCCTTCCCCCCCTTTTGCTGGAGCCCCGGTACATGGAGCCATGAGGGCGTTAAAGGCCTGGGCCACAGAATGGGACTTACATGATGCATGGCGGTGTCGTACTCCACAAACTAGGGTATACTTGTACTATTCAGGGGCGCATACGCTAAACGTTAGACTGGATAGGTACATGCTGTCAAGTGACCTGCTCCCAGATGTAACGGACACCTATTACATGGGACGCACACACTCTGACCACAACCCTCATATCCTAGATTTAACATGGGAATGCCCGCACCCGCCGGTACCCACCTAAAGGCTTCAGCCTGATTTACTGTTAGACGCCCCATTTCAGGATTCGATGTCGTCCTGCATTGTACACTACTTAAAGGAAAATGCACACACAGCACCACGCCACAGCTTGAATGGGATGCTTTTAAAGTTGTCACCAGGGGTCATTGTCTGGGCACACAGGCAGGTATGCGGAAGCAGCGGGAGAAGGCGCTGACACGCGTAGAGACTGATCTACTTAGAGAGGAGCAGGCGGCGGAGGGCGGCAATGCTGAGTCGCTGTTGGAGGCCCGAACAGAACATGCGTGTTTACTAGATATGCTGAAGCATCTAAACTATGCGGCCCATTCCGCACGTACTCACCATATTGGAGAGAAGCCTGGCAAATTACTGGTGCGACTGATCAAGCAAGACAATATGACCACACCTGTGACGTCCATAGTTACTACACAGGGTGCAACAGTATATACGCAGCGCGCCATACACGAGGCCTTTGTGGAACACTATGGAACTCTGTATCGCTCCAAACTACGGGTTCCGGCTTCTGACATATCTGACTACCTTTCAGACATAGCCCTGCCCACTGTCACCGACGCGCAGAGTGTCGAGTTAGGGGTCCCGTTTACACCTGACGAACTACGCACCAACATTTTCTCCCTCTCTAATGGCAAGTCCCCGGGCCCTGATGGACTGCCTGCAGAGTTCTATAAGGCCTACTCCACATTGCTGATTCCGGAGCTACTACGGGTGTATGTGGCGGCCGTGGATGACTCTTCCCTTTCGCCCACGCTCAATGAAGCCACACTTATTTCCCTCCTAAAGCCTGGCAGTGACGGCACGCAATTGGGCTCTTATCGGCCACTAGCCCTTCTAAACACAGATTATAAAATCCTAGCCTCTACCCTTGCTCAACGATTAGCTCCCTTGGTGCCCAGCCTCGTACATAATGACCAAAATGGCTTTGTTCCAACTCGTAGCACCTCATTCAATATTCAGCGCTTGTTTAGAGTGCAGAGATTTGCTACGACACAATGGCCTAGCTCGGGATGCTTGGTACTTGACTTAGAGAAGGCTTTTGATTCTGTAGAGTGGCCCTTCCTTGTAGCAGTGCTACAGAAATATGGTCTTGGGGACGGCTATATTGAAATGGTAGAACTGCTATATCGGCAACCCACAGTGCGGGTTCGTACCGGCACGTTGCTGTCGGATGCCATTCGGGTCCGGAGGGGGACCAGACAGGGGTGTCCGTTGTCCCCTACTTTTTTCATTGGTGATGGAGCCACTGGCAGCCACACTGCGGGAGCGAGGCATGGGTTGGGGGATCCCTCTAGCGGATGGTCTGCATACGGTGTCACTATATGCCGATGATCTACTACTATATATAAGAGACCTGACACGTCTGCCCCTGGCCCTATCTGATATATTACGTACCTTCAAGTCCATGTCAGGGCTCACGGTCAACTGGGCCAAATCTGGCGTGTACTCCTTTAACTCAGACACCCCCAAGTGCGACGTTATTGTTCATGACGGACGACTCACTTGGCACTCCACCATGTTTCGATATCTTGGAATATACATATAACGAACACTTACGGACGTGCTGGAGGGCAACCTAGTGCGGGCGATCTCCTCCCTACAGGCGCAAATGACCTTTTGGAAGACCCTTCCCCTAAATGTGCTTAATAGGATCATGTTAACGAAAATGATCGTATTGCCTAGGCTATTGTATTATTACGCCAATCTTCCAGTGCACGTCCCCACACGCATCTTTCGAGAGCTGGAAACTTCAATTAGGAGTCTCATCTGGCACAAAGGGCGACCCCGCGTGGCGCTGATGACGCTTTACGCATCCCCTGATACGGGTGGCCTGGCAGTACCTAATCAAGAACTTTACTACTTGGCGGCACAATTACAGTGGGTGGCCAGCTGGCTCAGTGGGAAACACCTGGGGGATACTGCTACACACACCACGATCTTGACACTCACGCAGATTCATACCCTGTTCCACCCTCTGACTAAAACTCCTTGCCAGACACAGTTACACTTCGCGCGTCAATGCTATGTGAGAGGCTTGAAACTCACTAGCGGGATGAAGCCGTATGCCCCGGTGCTTCCACTGCCGGGCACACCCGAAGAGCGAGGAGTAATCACTGAGGCGGTACTAGAACACTGGACACGGGCTGGGGGTGGACACAGTGGGGGATTTGTATGCGGAAGGGTTGCTAGCCCCCTTTGAATCACTAGTTGCTGATAGGTGCCTCCCAGCAGGGCAATTTCTTCTTCATGCAGCACTTGTGCGCACGCTAACGCAGGCCTGGGGAGGCTTCTTCGAGGAACTACAGACACACCTGTTTGTACAGTATTTACACGTCATGGGAAATGGGTCTCATGTGGTGCACTGGCTAGCACAAGCGCTCTTTACCCATACACAATTTTCCTCCCACAGACTACGGGACAAATGGGCGATCGATAGAGGGAGAGTATGGACGGATGGGGAGTGGGCGATGGCTAGGCCATTGTGTCGTAGCAAATCTCTGCACTCTAAACAAGCGCTGAATATTGAATGAGGTGCTACGAGTTGGAACAAAGCCATTTTGGTCATCATGTACGAGGCTGGGCACCAAGGGAGCTAATGGCCGGAGCCACGAATATCCTGCGCAACTCCCGCTTTAAGCTCATACAGTTTTATATCATCCATCGTGCTTATTTGTCGCCCGATAAAATTAATCGTTATTTCAATCTTACAACATCGGCATGTCCGCGATGTGCGCTAGTGGCCGCAGACCTGTTGCACATGATATGGGCATGCCCCTTGCTGCGGTCATACTGGCGCAAAGTGACGGATTCCCTGGCGGAGAGTGTCGGGGAAGTGTTGCAACACACTTGGGAGACATGCATATTAGGCATTTACAAACGAACGACGCAGATGAGAGTCCGTTCTAGATTTTGGGGCTACCGCAAAGAGATTAGTCACCAAACAATGGAAAAATAGAGAACCCTCCCATGTGGCACACTGGCGCTGGCAGAGGGCACGACCCTACACGGGGAGGAGACAGCGGGATTGCAGAAATACCCCATAGCACAGCTATGGGATAACACTCTGAAGACCTTTCATGAAACATGTATATGACAAGGCATTCCGTAAGCGACATTCTAGCAAAGCCTACCGGGGGCATACTGGCCCTGGGGGTGGTGGCCCCGGGTGACTCCTAAGCGCCATGTGCCCATAGGCGTGGTGCCTCTGTTGGGCCATGATGGAGAGACACTATCCCGTACACTGAAGGCTTTGCTCCCACTACATTGCAGGTATGGCACGGGCACTACACATGCTGTTGGCCCTCCAACCACCTATGCTGACACCCCCGACATGACAGCTGCATACCCTCTGGCCCCACACACTGCACGTCTCATTGGAAACGATTTGCACTAGCGATAGCACTTGATTGGATTTTTCTGATTATTGACCCACTTTTTATTTTGTATTTTGATTCATCTTTTCTTTATTGGTTTTGTGTCGCATTGTTGTATAGTTGGAATGATGGTTATTTTGTTATGAATATCGAAATGTGCATATTTTATAACATGCTTTTATTTGATTGCCACTGCTGCATATTGCCAAGAATCCGACTTGTCTTTGCTTATTAATATGGATGGATGGGGAAACACAACCGGAGTCATTCTCACGTTTTTGTATCGCCCAATGCTATGTTGAATAGAAAGAATGGCTGCATTGTTATAGAATTATTACTGCTCCCGCTGCTTCAGACAGTTCCTCGATTGCTCCATACCTAGGGTCTAGTTGTGTCACATCGATTCTAGAAAAGTCTTCCGCCCTCTCATCCCCTTCCCTGAAGGAACCACACACTTGGGCATCAAGGGGTTTATTGGCGGTTGTGCCCTTGGGCACCTGTTGTATATGTGTAGTGGCCAGCTGTTGTCTCAATCAGATGTTATCAAGCGGTCATGCAATGTAATGTAATAATTTCTTTTTCTTCGCTGTTATATTATGTACTGTGAGCAACATACTAAAACAACAATAAAAGATATTCAAACAAAAAAAATATGGGCAGAGGAATGGAAAAGAGGAAAAGAAGGGTGTGGACTAACTTTTCAAAATGTTCGTCTCTCTCTGTCCCACTATGTAGGTGATAAGAAATTAACTTGATAAATATTACCACCTAATGTGGAACAAATAAGAGGTGAAGTTGCCTTTAAGTCCTCATCTGTCAACTGCAATCTAGCTATGATGGAATAGAGAGAGAAGGATGCACATTATTTGTAGGGAAGATGTCCAAGAGCCTGGATTGGTAATGCTGAAACACCTTTAGGCCACCACCTTAATGAATAGAAAGCAGTTGCTGTAACTTTCTTCCAGTGACTTTTCTTTGAGTTCTGTCTGATTCCAAGATGGCACCGCACCCCAGTGCAGCCACCCCATCTCGAAATAGAAGCTGCCACATCCTCCAAATAACTGTCTAACATATCCACCACTTAAAATTTACTTGCATATTTCACTATACTAACTAAACACTAATCCTCTATGGGTCCCGGAGTAGCGTGCTACTCGCCAAAAAAGCACTTTAACGCCTCATCAGGGGCAGTAAGTACTATACAAATGCAATTACAATACAATACAAAACAAAACAATATAATCAGGTAGAGTATCACTGGATATTGATGGGACAGGGCAGCTCAAGAAAGAAAAGAAATGCTTCCTCACTGAAAGATGCCATAACATCAATCATCAGTTCCTGAAGGCAACCAAGATTGTAGCATAAACGTGGTGGGATAAGACAGATAGGCATTTTCAGACGCTGAAAGCAGTAACATGAGTTTATGATGATTTTTACAGCCGTAGATCCCATTTGGTGTGTGATGGGTCTATAAATCTGCCAGTGTACATAGTAAAAAATCCTGAACAAAATTTAAATAATTATTTAAACAGGGATTTAATGTTAGTAGATGCACTTTTCATGTATTTCAAATTGCATTTTTTCCCGGTTTAATTTACGGATAGTTTTAAGCCCAAACAATTGTTTTTGTGTAAGCACATATGCTAATACCAGACTGATGGAAGAAACACTTTTGATACATATAGTCTAGAGCCATATTTGTGTCTGAAATGGGCCTTTTATTGTGGCGGCGCTTCAAAGGAAGTCATGGTTTGCAACATACACATCACACGCCATAACTCAGGCCACCCAACATGTTTTGCTCTTGATAGTCACTTTTTTCCTCTGCCATTTTGAAATGGGCGTTTTTGCTTTGAATTTAGAATGTATTTTCAATAGTGGATGATGCAAGTTATGGCATGAATTGTGAGTATGTTTACCATAACTGCCCAATTTCAGCTGTTTTGTGCATTTGAGCCAGAACCATAACCCAGTATTTAACTGGACTTTTCAGCAAAATTCATACAATTTTTTATGATGCACTTAATTTTCCACTTCCACTACATTGTTGGTCAAAGGTCCTGTCCTCTGTCCATGTCCTACGTCCAACTTGCTGGAACTGTAAGCCCCAGCTGTGAATGACTCTTGGTGATGCTCAGAAGGGTTTTGCTGTAGGGCCTAGCCTATGACCAGGCTCTGCACTCAACACATTAGTGGTGACCAACCCCATGTGATCATAGGGCTTGGTAACAGAGCTTGGCTTTTGTCCAGACCGGTTTTCCTTTTTTATTGCTTGCTTCTTTTTTGGGATGATGGTAATAACAGGCTAATGTTAGTTCTATATTTAAAAATATGAATGCTAATGCCTGACATTAAGAAAATGGAAGAAAGACTATGCAATTGAAGTCTGTCATCAGTTTTCTTAGTTTGTATATGGAACACTTTTGAGCACATTTGTGGCCACCATGATCAAGGCTTGATTACCGCGACGAAATGTGCCATATCCGCCTAAACCTCAAATAAAGCACCATTACTTCATAAGCAGATATTTGTGTAGACCGTTAGTATGGAGTTGTGGGTGGATTTTATATATTACAGTAACAAGAGACCCATGGACGTATGTTGCTTTGAAAGAAACAGGGAAAGATGTCTTCTCTGGAAAATGTTTATATATCTTTGTGTATAGATATTGATTATAACAAATGTCACCAGTGACCTTGTGTGTGTTTTGGCAAAGTGATTGTTCCTCGGGCATCTTTATCCAGATATTTGTGATAACATGAATCTTCCTTTAAACAAGACTATAAGAGTACAAAGAGGTAAATCACCACCAAAAAGCGTTCTTCTTTTTAAATATATGTAGTCAGTGCTTCTTTGTTTGATGGTGATGTCCTCATATTACGTGGAATCAAGAACTCCTCATCAAAATCAGCTGAAAACGTGTTGCGGGCTGCTTGTGATGCTGTCCATCATCCTGGCAAAAGTCAGGAAGACCTTTGCATACTACTAAGGTGGGTGGGGCCAAACAGGCGATTCTTCCAAGTGACTTGCACATTTCCATACTCATAGTAATTTAAAGGGAGAACCATGACTCTGCTCTCACCAGGACCAGAAAGAACCCACTCGTCACAGTCACATGCAGATTGTACTCCAATAGATCAACGATGCATTCATCTCTACGAATCCTTTCAGATTGCTTTTCAATATGGATTTTCCTGAGAAAACACACTTGCTTTGCCTTCCCTAGGCCCAGGAGTTAGGATCATTTGTCCTTTACAGAAGGGGAGCTTACATGGGGGCACCTGTTTTGCTTACATATGTAAGTGCTTAATGTTGAGGTTTATTTTCTGTGAAAAGAGCATCGGGCTAGAATGTTCCCAGGGACCCCATCCCACGGGGCCATTACTTAATAGGGGAGGGCTGTGCAGCCCCTCTTCCGGGACCTCACCCCCTGGCCTTACGATCTATATATTGAATGGGAGAGGGGGGCTGTGTGGACACCCTCCCTGGACCAATTTCAGCCCAGGGGACCCCATCCCCTGGTTCCAGCCTTTATTTATAAATATATATAGGCACTAGCAGCCCGTCCCGACGTTTCCGGGTATGAATTGCTGCCGGCCAGTAGTATATTGTTTTGTAGGATTTCGTTTTGATAGCATTTCTTATCTGTGACAGGCCTGTGAAATGCTCCCATTCACAGTGCACTGTGGTAGTGTATCCCCGCTATAAGGGGACATAAATGAACAACTTATAAATGAATGGAATGAAAACACTGTAAATATATGTAAATAAGTATTCTGAAAACTAGACAGGAAACTACACTTCCCACAATGCCTCATTATGGGCATATGGGAAAGTAGTATAAATTGGAAATAGTGAACATACTTCCCTAACCGTGACCAAGCCCATGTGGTGAAACGCGTTGGTGGTAGTGGTGAATAAAACCCTTGGAATCAGTATTAATGGAGTGCGACATCATTTTGTTCTAATAATCGATGTTGGGGCTGGACCTGTTAATGATGTGAGCACCAGATGACTGAGCGCGCTGTCTTTAGGAATCAAATGATTTGGAATATATCTATACTAATATAATAAAGAGAGAGCCCAAACCTTTGAGGCGGGTAAACTCAGGAACCACAGCACCAATCACAACACCCAATACAGCGTTGGAAAGGGCAGATGCAGCAGAAGAACATAGGCTATGCAGACGCCCACCATATACATTTAAAAGGTAAAAGAAAGTGCCAGCAAAGTAGTCCCTTGTGGGCGTGTCTGCGTTGTGCTATGGGCGTGTGCTGGGGGCCTGACAAACTCTGGGGGCATGTGGTACATTCCGCCCTTCATGCCATGTCTCATATCGTGTGCTGTGGGCGTGTGCTGGGGGCGTGGGTGTGTGCGGGGCGCGGAATTACGGAAAAAAACAGCGAGCGTTGTGCCCAATATTTCATTGTTTTTTCTTCCCAGGTTCTGTACATTCCAGCTCCAGGTGTCCACCCTGCTCCCATTAAATACCCCTGCACCCCATAATCATAAACCACCCTTACTCCTTAAAATACCCCAACACCCTTAAACACTAACCCATCTTAACCCTATAAATATACCCTGTACCCCAAAACCCAAACCTATCCCTAAACCCTAAAAATATCCCTGTACCCCAAAACCCAAACCTAGCCCATAACCCTTAAAATACCTCTGTACCACAACACCCAAACCTACCCCTGAACCCTAAAAATACCCCATACCTAAAAACCCAAACCTAGCCCTGAACCCTAAAAATACCCCTGTACCCCAAAACCCATACCTATCCCTAAACCCTAAAACTACCCCTATACCCCATAACCCAAAACTATCTGAACCCTTAAAATACCCAAACACCCCAAAACATATACCTCAATACCCCAAAGCATATACCCCTATACCCATACTTACATTATCCAAACATAAAAAAAACCATGCTTTTACCATTCATGCATTTACAACGAATTTCGTTGTAAATGTATGCGTGCGAAAAGCATATAAAATGTAATAGCATGCGTTATAATGGCATTGCGGAGTCATGGTACTTTCGTAATGAAAGTATGTGGAGTGATGGTATGCGGAAAGAAAGTTGCAGATTAATGAGTGTTTACCCTCCACCGGTAAGTACATTGGTGGCACGGCGGCCCACATCTCCAGCAACATGCTCATATTTTTTCACCACCGATTTGAAAAATGCACAGGTCTCTCTCATTGATGGCCAACACCGACATAGACTTTTAGATACGCCTCCCGCCACAAGTTCTAGAATTGCGAACTTTAGAGCTGGGGAGCTACGTTCGAATCTCGGCATCAGCTCAACATCCTGTGATTCCAGGCAAATCGCTTTGTCTCCCTGTGCCTACCACAAATGAATGTGTTCTTCTGTAATGTAAATTGTGCTCATGCCATGTTGTCGAGTTCGCGCTATATATATATATATATAACACCAATGCTGACCACGAAAGCAATCGGCGGAACACATGCTCCGGGCTCATATGAAGGAATTTATTGGCAAAATTGCAGTCGCTTCCTGAAGTCTGTGAAGAATAGTGGCAGACGCGTTTCTGGCCCCAATGGCCGTCCTCAGTGCCAACTCCACAAGCAAAACAAAGTTCCCAGGGCCTTAGAGATTGCCTCAATATCCGCAAGCTCTTGGCTCCTCCTCCTCCAGGTGAGTTCAATTAAAGCGTTGCACCTCCCAGGCGCACTGCCTGATGGAACTTGCAGTCCACGAGGTCCCGTATACACAGTGTATGGGACAAAAGACTCACTTTCGTGCCCCCAATTGCTTGGCGTTTACTGCATTGTCCACGGCAGCGATCCTGGGCACATTATTCCGGCCATACCTTCACACGAGCCCTTGTCAGGCAGCGCAATGCCGCCTCCTCTCTCCCCTTCGCGTAGACACACACCAGCTGGCAAGTACCTCTGCTTGGGGGGGGCGCCGCGTTGTGTTTCTCACACCATACCACCAGTTCAGCTGATCACGCGGAGCTCCAGACCGAGAGGGCGTGCCCCTGCCGGTAACAGCCATCCCCGGCTACACAAAGAACGCCAATGCTGACCCCGAAAGTAATCAGCGGGACACATGCTCCGGGCTCATATGAAGGAATTTATTGGCAAAATTGCAGTTGCTTCCTGAAGTCTGCGAAGAATAGTGGCAGACGCGTTTCTGGCCCCAATGGCCGTCCTCAGTGCCAACTCCACAAGTAAAACAAAGTTCCCAGGGCCTTAGAGATTGCCTCAATATCCGCAAGCTCTTGGCTCCTCCTCCTCCAGATGAGTTCAATTAAAGCGTTGCAACTCCCAGGCTCACTGCCTGATGGAACTTGCAGTCCACGAGGTCCCGTATACACAGTGTATGGGAAAACCGACTCACTTTCGTGCCCCCAATTGCTTGGCGTTTACTGCATTGTCCACCGCAGCGATCCTGGGCACATTATTCCGGCCATACCTTCACACGAGCCCTTGTCAGGCAGCGCAATGTATATATTAAATGGGGGAGAGGGGCCATGATCCCCCTCCCTCCCCTAACTGAATGCTGAAATGTAATGAGGGAATCAGCCACAAGTCCCACCACACTGGGCTGATTTTGCGCTGGAATCCCCATCACCTGGCCAAAATACAATAGCCCTGAGGACCCCATCCCCCTCATCAGGCCAAAAATACAATGGGGAAAGGGGCCGTGCAGCCCCCTTCCTCTGGCCGATTTCGGCCCTGGGGAGGGACCCCATCCACTGGGGTCCGGCCATGTGTCCCGTATCACTGGGAAACCCAGTGTGCAGGATAGGAACTACTGCGGGATTCTCAAGGCCCCTGGGGTCCCAGCTGGCTCCCCGCCTCCTGTGGGAGCAAGCAATGCTGCTGCACGCAGGGAGCTGCTGGAAATGCAGCTCCCTGCATGCAGAAGACATAGTTTTATCTCTCTCCCTGTCTGCGGGCAGGAAATAAATTAAACCTCTGGTTCCAGCAAGCAAGAGCACTTGGACAGCTCATGCCCGCTGGAACCGGACTGTTTGCTTTAGCTTCGCCAGTGTAACTGCTGAATTTCAATGGTTTTGTATGTAAAATCTGAACCTAACTATAACAACCCTGTAACCTTTGCTTATTTAAGTATAATATATATTTGTATTTATATATGTATATAAAAAAATATGTATATATATATATATATATATTTTTAATATTGAGAATGAGAATATTTGAGATGTCATCAGTGATGTCACTGACCATGTCATGAGTGATGTAATATGGGGGATCATAAGCAGTGCATTGAGGGGACGTAAGTTATAGTTAGTTCGGGGAACTATAACTGTTGAATTTCACTGGCTTTGTATAAATGAAATGGGAGCCTAACTATAACATCCCTGTAACCTTTGTTTTTTTTCCATAAAAAAGACTCCAGACTGTTGCCGTGAGGGAGGACTTCCTCGGATGGCATTACAAATACGAAGTTGTTCAGCGGTTTACTACTCTCTATTTTAAATCTAAAGGGCAACATTATAGCTTTCTCAGGGGTGAAAACCACATCCCCAGGACAGCAGAAAGATAACTGCCTGAGAGGATGTGAGAGCGAAAGACATCAATCAGCAATTTCAGTTCTTAAAGAAAATGCAGTGGAAAGGCAAGCTTACACCAGTCTTATTCATTTTCACATTTTGCCCTTCAAGAAAACTGTGACATGATCAACCAAGAATAAAGAGTAACCTGCTTTCCACTTCTTTCTCACTTCTATGACCATCTCAATTAGACTCTACGAGAAAAGTCTAACAGATTTGTTAAATGACCCAAACTGTACAGCACTGGCCACTTTTTGCCTTGGTGGTCACTATTTGGCTCATGCTGGTGATCAGTTGCAGGGACCATTTACTTACCTGTAGCTGTAACTTTGTTTGCTGTTTGAAAGTGGGACTTAGCAGTCCTAGTGAGCTCACTTCGCCTCACCACTAAGAAAAACGTTCATTAAATTGGGACTGTCCCTTTCAAAATTCCCAATATAACCGCGCCTACGCCTACCATGGCGCGAGTATAGCCCCCAGTATCATTGGTTATGGGTATTGGAAGGATTTTGTAAGCTTCAGTAAGTGTCCCTTCCATCCTACTTGACAGGTCGGAGGTTTAGCACATAGTCAACTCATGGGGCTGACTATGTGCTGAACCTGTGAACTGCCCAGACTCAGACCTTAAAATACTTGGACTGGAACATAAAGGTCTTTTTCTAACTCTGTGGTCATGTATTTTTTAAGATTTCCAATTCACATCACCTCCAAAAGGGACACAGAAGAAGTCCAGGGCCATAGTCCCACTTGGTTGTCACCTGTGGTGCAACAGCTAAATCAATATAGAGGATTTAGAAGTTTGTAACTGCAACAGAGGGCAAGTCCAGGTCCCCATGGCCAAGTGTCCATGAACCGTGGAATAGGGCCCAAAATCAGTAGACATTATACATAATTGTTCATTCCTGGAGACTTGAGCCAAAACTATTCTTATATTTTGTACTGTAATGTTAAGGTATTTATTAAAAGTTTTATTTTTTGTATTATGACTCTATATTTTTATTCTGTTTATAAAGACTGAGTGTGTCATACTGCAGCGAGGTCAACCTTTGGGGCATTTTCCGATGTGTGCTGGGCCAATGAGTATTTGTGTGTGGGGGTTAAAGCACGTCTCAGAGGGGTATTTAGCAGTGCCAAGAAGTATGTTTACATTTGTGGGTGATATATATTATGGAACTCTCTGAGGGGTAGTGGCAGTGTATGTCTAGAATTGTGGATTGGGCGTTTTCACCTCTCTGAGTGGAAGGTTCGATGTTGTGCGCCGGCATTTGTTTACATTTGTGTGCAGGTTACAATCGCATCTCTGCATGTGTGTTCTCCTCTAGGAAGGGATTGATGTAAAAAATGCAGCAGCAAGCCAGTTAAAGGGCCATAAGAAGGCTGTGAGTGCCTCGGTAATCTCCATGCCTGAAAAATTACTAAATTGATCAGATTAGGTACTATAAAGTGAGAAACCCAAGATTCAATTCTTTCAGATCCATGCACTGAAAGGCTTTAAAGAATGAAACATCACTTTTGGCACAACTAGAAGGAATCACTTCCGGTCAGCAACTGAGATGGACTTTGGTGAAAGATTAAATCTTCAATTTACCATCTGTCACCTATACTTGGGGCAAGCCCACTCTGCCAATCAATCAATCAATCAATCAGTGACACTTGTAGAGCGCGCTACATACCCGTAGGGTCTCAAGGCGCTGGGGGGGGGGGGCGGGTGCCGCTACTGCTCGAACAGCCAGGTCTTCAGCTTCTTCCTGAAGGAGAGGTGGTCTTGGGTCAGGCGCAGGTCGGGAGGGAGGGAGTTCCAGGTCTTGGCGGCCAGGTAGGAGAAGGACCTTCCTCCTGTAGTCGCTCTTCGGATGCGGGGGACGGCGGCGAGGGCGTGGTTGGCTGATCGGAGGTGGCGTTTGGGAGCGTAGAAGTTGATCCGGTTGTTGAGGTAGCTCGGGCCTTGGTCGCGTAGGGCTTTGTGTGCGTGGGTGAGGAGGCGGAAGGTGATTCTTTTGTTGACGGGGAGCCAGTGAAGGTCTCTCAGATGTCCGGTGATGTGGCTGGTTCGTGGGATGTCTAGGATGAGTCTGGCTGAGGCGTTCTGGATCCGCTGGAGTCTCTTCTGGAGCTTGTCGGTGGTACCGGCGTAGAGGGCGTTGCCGTAGTCCAGTCGGCTGGTGACGAGGGCCTGGGTGACGGTCTTCCTGGTCTCGGTGGGGATCCACCGGAAGATCTTCCGTAGCATGCGTAGGATGTTGAAGCACGCCGAGGAGACGTTGTTGACTTGCCTGGTCATGGAGAGGGAGGAGTCCAGGATGAAGCCCAGGTTGCGTGCATGGTCTGTCGGTTTGGGTGCGGTGCCCAGGGCGGGAGGCCACCAGGAGTCGTCCCAGGCGGAGGGGGAAGAGCCCAGGATGAGGACCTCCGTCTTGTCAGAGGTCAGTTTCAGGCGGCTGGTCGTCATCCACTCGGCTACCTCTTTCATCCCTTCGTGCAGGTTGGCTCTGGCGGAGGCGGGGTCGTTGGTCAGGGAGAGGATCAGCTGGGTGTCGTCGGCGTAGGAGATTATGCTGAGGTTGTGTTTGCGTACGATGGCCGCGAGGGGGCTCATGTAGACGTTGAAAAGGGTGGGGCTCAGAGATGATCCTTGAGGGACGCCGCAGATGCCACAAATGCGCACAAAGAAAAAAAGACCAGGGGGCACATGCATCAAGCATTTTACCGGCGCAAACTGGCCGATTTACAGAATCGGCTTGTTTGCAAATGGTAAAATGAATTTTCCGATGCATCAAAGGCATTGCATTTGCAAAATAGGTATTCACAATTTATAGCGATTACCTAGATTGCGAATGCATTTAGAAAATCGTAAATTGAGATTCCCCATTTGAGATGCATCAAGCCTTTCCTAAATACGACTTTGCATTTAGGAACGCTAATTTTCATCAACTTCAAGTTGATGATAATTTGCCAATTCTTTGAAAAATGCACTTTTGTAAATTTTTCAAAATGACATGTGGTGCACACACATGTCCTTAGAGCATGTGTGCGCGGACAAGTGCACACTTACCTTTTGGGGGGTAGATTTGGGGGCCTTAGGCCCCCTGACACCCTTGCAATTGCATTCACAATTTGCGATTACCAATTTAGTAATCACAATTTGCAAATGCATCTCCATTCGTTCCTATGGGCCTATAGGCCCATAGGAATGAATGGAGTGACATGACCTATTAGCGATTCGCAACTTACGCATCGCTATTAGGTAATGTGTAGGAATCACAACTTATTTTGCGATTCCTACATGCATATTCCAAAATAGCAATTCCTTAAAAATCGCTTTTTAGGAATTGCAATTCCTTATGTTGATGCATGTGCCCCCAAGTAATTTAAGCCCCCCTCAGGAAGCATATGTGAGATAGCACATCCCACGCTCACTTACTGTGCACCAGTCAGCTTCCACTCTGTCCTTGTAAGAAAGTCAGAGTATTTCTGTCCATGTTCTGAAACATAAAGACACCTTCTGTGACCCTCACATCACTCGCCTTAAAGTATTTCCTTCTAGCTTAATGTCCAGGATGCTGCGTTTCTAGTAGACTTTGGGGGTCAATCCAATCTGGTCAGATTTACAGGCCGGTATTTATCTACCCTGGAAATACTGATGAAGCACAGTTCAGGACTTCACTGGGCCGAAACTGCTACACCCGCTTGAGTTAGTGGAATGAGGGAGAGCCTGGGGGATAGGAGCTTGAGTGTCACATTACTGCGTCTTCTATTTTTATGCCCGCTTTCAACCAATCCATGTTTAACAAAGATTTTCCTAGCAAAATCTATATGGTGAAAAACCTATAAGGCAACACTGTGGCTTTCTCAGCTGTAAAGACCATATGCTTGGGGAAGCAGAAAGATAACTACCTGATATGGTGTGAGAGCAAAATTCTTCAAGAAGCAATTTAACTTCTTAGACAAGATGCAGTGGAAATGTAAGCTCTGACCAGACCTATTCTTTTTCTCAGCTAAAACCAGATCTAGTTTACTTCTCATTTTGGTCTTTAGGAAAACTCTGACATGTGATCAACCAAGATTAAACAATAATCTTTCTGCTTCTTTCTTCACTCCTAAAACCATCTGAATTACAGACTTGAAGAATAATGTCGAGAGGATTTGTGACCTGACAGAAACTGCACAACAATGGTCGCCCTTTGCCTTGGTGGTCACGTGTGGCTTATACTGCTGATCAATCAATCAATCGCATTTGTATAGCACGCTAGTCACCCCGGGGGTTTTCCAGGTGCTGCGTGAGATGGGGCTATTCTAACAGCCAGATCTTGAGGCCAGTCCTGAATTCTGCAAGAGAGGTGGAGGTTGGAGATTGATGGGGAGGTTATTCCAGTCCTTGTCAGCGAGGTGGGAGAAGGCACGTCCTCCAGCTCGGGTACAATGGATGCGGGGGACGGGGGCGAGGACCAGGGAAGCAGACCGCAGGTGTCTGGTGGGCTGGTGGAAGGTTAGGCGGTTGTTCAGGTATTCTGGTCCCGTGTTGTGGAGGGCCTTTTAGGCATGGGTGAGCAATTTGAGGTGGCATATCTTCTTGACGATCAGCTAATCAGCTCCAGGGACCATTTACCTGTAGCTGTGACGTTGTTTGCACTTTGAAAGCGGGACATAAGCAAGGGTGCCCGTGAGATAGAGTAAGTGTTCCCCCAGAGAGAAGGCCAGGTCCACATGAAGTTTGCACATTTTTCACATCTTATGATCTTGCAGTATGAAATCAAGTGCCAACATCTATTTGTGCCCAAGTTGATATTACCAGATCACTACTACAAAAAAGCCTAAACTGTTGATTAAACCGTTAACCGCGGCGGTAATTCCGCCGCAATGCGGGCGTTTCAGTGTGCGGGCGGGGTCGCGTCGGCCATTGGCCGACGGCAGCACTGGGAAGGTAGTGCTGCCGTCGGCCAATGGCTGACAGCAGCAAGGAATGGGTTAAGAGGCTAATCAGAATGGGATGAACTAGGAAGCAGCTGTTATAGGGAGCACTGTCTTACTGAAGATGAGCACAGCTATAAAAGAGAGATCATTGAAAATCTACGAAGATGCCTGCAGCTAGTCAAATGTTCCTTGATGAGGCTCTCGCTCCATGGTGTATGGCCCTGCGTGCCGACCATGGACTCTCCAGGCCCACATGTCCTTCCCCGAAGCCATTCCCTCCAAAAACACATTCACATAAGGAGAGAGTGAGTGGCATAATTAACAAAGAAAGGCACAGCTTAAAACCAACATGATACAGCCTCCTAGGAGAAAAAAACCACAGAAGGAAGCTCCCGCCTCCCATTCTCCTGCTTAAAACCAACACGCCATTCCCTCTCACGAGGAAACATGGCTCCCGGACATATTACGCCATTACTACCTCAGCGGGGCTTCTAGTTATGGTGTTTGTTTTAGGGGTGAATGGAGACTTTTTGCCCTGAGTCAGGCTCTGAACTTCATTCAAGAGCCCGCCACGCTCTTCCGCACTCCAGGCTTTTCACTGGCTTCAAGGGCGTTCAGGTTTACGAAAGGGTATTGCGCGCCGCGGAAGGATACAGGGAAGTGGTCTGTTCAGATACAGATTAAAAGATTAAGTGCTGAGAAAAAAAAGTGAGAGATTCGAATGCATGGATTGATCTTAACCGCTGGTAATTAATTTGTGCAGCATTGCATTCAGTCTGTTTTTTTGCTTGCCCGGCTGTTTCACAGATTTGAACAAACCATGTGCGTGTCAATCTTGGCCTTGCTCTTAAAGGGACAGTCGAGCACAGAATGCCTGCACACCCGCCTGCATCAGGGAGGTGAAGAGTTAGCCCCAAGTGATGGGACCCCTAACCCGCTCTGCCACTTTGGCTCAAGCAATGTACCAGTGATGAGGTCTAACAAGACCAAAACAAGTCTGAGTTGCTTGTTTTCCCATTAGGGAGATGGTCTGGCAGCCCTTGTGGGCTTATACCAATGGCCTGTACGCAGGGCTTTAAGTGTGCCGGGTCTCACCGGTGCGGAGCACCTGCAGTTTTTTAAAGGGGGGCTCGAAACTGGTCTCTATCGGGCTCTCTTTTGTGCCCTGGCACAGGTGGTTCGTTTTTTTTACGGATTGGAGTGACAGCAGGCACATCGATGTACACGTGCTTACACTGCTCACTTCTCACTATCACATCATGCCAGGTGAGCGTTGTAGTGGAAGGGAAATCCTATAAAGAGAGTCATTTTCTCTCTGGATTTCCCCTCTCTTTTTGAAACTTAGGAGCAACAACATTGTCGTGGTGTCACCAGGGCTTTAATTGGAAGGTTTTTCAATAATATATACAACAAGCCACAGTTGCTGCTTATTTATCTTATGCAACTAACAACCATTGACAAAGCCAAAAGTCCTGACTTGTAGGTATGATGTTACTTGTTGTACCATATATCTGGATGTAATGACAGAAACAGCAAAATACAAGTCGAGAGGCACACTATCTAAGCACAGATTTTTAGCTTATGTGTTTTTAAGCCACGCCCTTAATTACATTGGCCAAGCCCCTTTGAGAGACCGCCCAGTTTTTTCATCCCACTTAAAGCCCTGCCTGTGCGGATCAACCTATGACGGTGAAGCCAGAAAGGAACAGGACTGAATAGTGTTTGGTGAAATTGGGCAGACTGTAGCAAATTGAAGTGCTCCGCTATATTGCTGCTCTTATTAACAACTGCCTAAGGAATCCAGGAACCTAGGAGTCACAATTAGCTCACGACTGACATTAATATGTATTTAATGCACCCCGGAAGGGGGTTGGGAGTCCCAGTACCAAAATGAAGCAGCTGTCTGCGACCCCATCCCTGTCAGGGTCGGATTTGGATTGAAAATAGGCCCGGGCACGCAAAAAAAATCGGCCCCAATTTGCATAATGCCTTTCCTCAAATCACCGATTCAGTGTGATTACATTAAAAAGGGGGGCTTAAAAAATGCTCTTATTAGTTTACACTAGTGAAGCACACCTGAAAACAAGTGAGGCCACTTCTACCGAGGCCCCCTGCCCCGCTCAGTATGTGCACACATTAATGGGCCAGCCAGCGAGACAAAGGGAGTGACACCTCTGCCTGTTGCTAAACCGGCGGTGTTGGTGGGGGGTTGGGGGGGGGGGGGTGGTAACGAGCGCCCATCTGCCTGCAGAAAGGCCAATCAGCCACCCACTGGGCCGGTGGCTGTATTCGGAAAATAAAGACACTGCCCAGAATCGGCCCCAGGCGGCTTAAAAAAGCAGCCCACAGCAGGGACTCCGACACCGGCCTCTCGGGCATTGCCCGAGTGCCCGCGTTACCAATCCGAGGCTGCCTGTTGTCACCGCTCCTTTTCCACTCACAGACCTTTTACTCCTGGCGCATCCCGTTGTGACCTCTGACCCCACGTCCCCACTTCTCATTGGCTGCAGTAGCTCTGTTGGTCGATGTCCCACACTCCTCCAGCAGCAGACCCGAGAGTGCTGAGTGCAGGCAGGCCCACTGTGAGCCTGCATTAATGTACACCTCCAGGGAGGTGAGGGGGCGGGAAACGGAGTCGATGGTGTAAAAGTGCTTTCTGTACCAGAACTCCCGCAGTAAACAAAATTGCAAGTGGGGAGGGGGTGTGAAGGCGATAGACGCAGAACACCGGCGAGAGAGACGAAAACCGCAAACCTAAAATGCATTTCTCGAAATCATGAAATGCCAGCGCACATTCCCGTGATCCCCTGGGTCGTCAATAACAAAAGTGTCAAGGTATTATTTTTTAATAACTCACACTAAATGATGCACCGCACATAGTGTAATTACGCCTAAGTGCCCCGCGCGTTAAATGCCATTCCAGTTATCACTTTTTAAATGCAATTTTTACTGAGTGCTCTATAATAATTCAGCAGCAGTCTGAGCGCGCGGGGCTGAGAGACGGACGCTGCCAGACAGAAACGAGAAACGCACTCAGAAAAACAGATACATTCGGTGCTCTCCGCGAGGCTGGCTCGTGCTTTTTTTTTCTTTCATTTGTGAAAGCTCAGATTTTTTTGTTCTATTTGATTTTATTTTTACATAAAAAATAGGACAGGCTGAAAATTACAAGGCTGCAAATTGACAGAAATTACAGCCTCTACTGAGAGAGATAATGGGAGCTGCAGAGGAGGGCGGGCGGGGGGAGGCTTTAGATTTGCATAATATGTCTCCCCTTGTGTTTTTTTTTTACATGGCTGACCCAAGACAGCTGGTACCGGTGAAGACTATGTTAAATATTATGACATGATGGGGAAGATCAGCTATAGCGGAGTCGGCAGGGGGGGTCCACGCTAGCATTGACATTGTAGCTAAAGGGCGGGTGAGAACAGGAACTTCCCCTCCACCCCTGCTCCATGGAAGCTCCCACTGTGCCGCTGCAGCTTGTCATAGTAAAGTGCTGCCCTTAGGCGCTGCAAAAGTGTGCTCTCTCCCCCGCAGGCCAAGGAAGGGCGCACAATGGACAAGTGCAACTAGAGGAGATTTAAACCTATGCTTAATTTGAGCCGGTGGTTGCAGGTGGGCCCACGAGCACTCTTTTCAGGGTTATGGCTTATTTTATAATCCATCAAAAACACCCTGAAGGTCAAGGGGGTAAAGGGAACGAGAGGAAGAGGTGGGCTGACGCGTAATGTATCCTCCCGACATGTAATGTTATGGACAGCAACAGCAGTGGGGAACTGCAGGGATCAGGGGCGGCTCTAGGCTCATGGTGGCCCTGGGCAGGGAGCGTAGGTAGGGGGCCCCGAAGAGGGGGTCTGGGCGGGGCGGAGTGCGGAGGCCAGTGAAGAGGGGGGGGGGGGGTCAGGGTGTATAAAAGTGGAACAGAGCCAAAGGCCACCAAATCCCTGCCAGGGGCCGCCACACAAATATGTATCCATCCTCAGAGGATTATTATATTAAGGATATATATATTGGCGTGGTGGCCCCTGGAATTTGGTGGCCCTGTGCAGGTGCACAGCTTGCACATGCCTAAGGCCGCCCCTGCAGGGATAGACCGTTGTTGATGTATGTGTCTATTTAGATACCCTCGTGTAGGTCCTCCATGAGGCAGAATTCCCCTCCCCATTTTTTAGGGGCCATCAGAAAGACATGATAAAAATGTGAGGGTCATATTTATGAAGGGTTTCGCCGCTTTTACACCACGCAGCAGAAGCAATGTACTCTTGAGATGCAATTTACGCACGCCACCTCGCATGGCCCCGAGTGGCTTGATAAATTCAGAGTAACGCAATGCTGCGCAAATCCATGAGTTGCGTTACTCTGACCCAGGGAGGCATTCCATGGGTGGTGCATGCGTGTTCCAACACAAAATGCATGGATTTTCGCGCATTCCCAGATTCCCAGAATACACCAAAACTGCTACGCCTCCCCAGGTGAGGCGTAACGAGGAGAAATATGCATGTTTCTCCTCATTTTATTCCCTTTAGATGTGTGCTCTAACCTGCAGAATTCATAGAAAGAGGAAATGCCTCAGGGGATTGTTTTTGTGCAGGAATGTTCCCTACCTGGCACAAAAGCAATCCATCTAACAGCATAGGCACCCTTGCCCCATGTTGTATGGGTGCCTGCAATGGCGATGGACAGCACAGTGTGCGCCAGTGCTAGGAAAAGGCAGGAATGCGCCATACAATGTTAAGAACATTACATCACTCCTCTTTCCCCATCACGCAGCAAGGTCAGTTGCTGTACTGCTCGATATATGGCCCTAAGCATATTCCCCATTCACTGCATGAATATAACAATGTATGAGAGTTGTACTATTGTATGGGTGTATGAATTGATCTTACTAGTGATCCTGGTATCCTGGTCCTGATGAAAGCTGGGGACCCCATTTGGGGACTTTTGAGCAGCTGAAACATGTAGACCAACAGAATGCTGGAGGAATTAGGCTCCAATACATCCTCTAGGTGTTTTAGTCATCTCCCTGGCCACTCTACAATAAAGGAATCCTTTGGACATTAGCCAAAGATTTTTATCTCTTACACTGAATCCTGTAACACACTCTCTTCCTCTCTAAAAAGCACTTTCTCACAATCAGGGAGCCATTCATCACTAGAAACAATTCTGATGAATGATGGTAAGTGTTGGACCTGGCCCTTTCTGCAGGATCACCCCCAAACCTTTTTACCTTCCTCCTCCTCATTGTACGGAATTAATTTTTGTTGGCTTTACTAGTCTGCACACTTTACCGCTGCTAACCAGTGCTAAAGTGCAAGTGCTCTCTACCTATAACATGGTAACATTTGCTTGTCCACAATTGGCATATTTAACCGCATCGCTGCGGCGGCTTTTCCCGCTGTGCGCGGCAAATTCAAAATTACCGCGTTACGTGACGAGCTGGCCTTGTCATCCGCGCAGGACAGGTAAGCGCGATGACGAGCCCAGCTCGTCAATAGCCTCGAAGGGGTTAATTTACTTATAAGTCCCTAGTAAAGTGCACTAAATATGAAGAGGGCCTGCCAATTAAATGCAACTAGTGGGCCTGCACTCTGATTGTGCCACCCACTTAAGTAGCCCTTTAAACAGGTCTCATGTCTGCCATTGCAGCACCTGTGTGTGCAGTTTTAAGCTGCCATGTAGACCTCACAAGTTAACCCTCTTGCCAGGCCCAAACCTTACTTTTTAAATACATGTTGGCCACCCCTAAGGCATGTCCTAGGCAGCCACTAGGGCAGGGTGGAGAGTTTAAAAAAAGTTAGGACGTGTACTTTTAAGTTTTACATGTCCAGGTAGTGAAAAACTATTACACCCATTTTTTACTACTGCAAGGCCTATCTTGCCCATAGGTTAACATTGGGATTAGCTTTTTTCATTTTATAGGAGTAATTTCAAATTGGGGCAAGATGACAATTTCAAGTTTGATGTCTATGGACTCACAATTCAAAATCAAAACTTATGGGGAAATTGGACTTTAAATTATAAGTTAAAAACGTCACTTTTAGAAAGTTATTTTCAGAGACTGTGGTTCCTGAGTAAACAATGATTGGAAATCAAATAAATATAGCCCCAATCGGTACTATATTTTAGCCTTTGGTCCAGCCAGAAAAAAGGCAATTTAATATGCAATTATATTAAATGTACAAAGTATGTGAATTAATAACAGTGGGACACAAGCCCGCATCAATAAACTTACATAACAAGAGAAGCCAATAAGGCTCAGGCAGCATGTGGTTGTCTCAGAAAAAAGGTCTCGGTGGGTGAGAGCTTGGAACATTCCTTCCCCCCTCCTCCCTCTTTCCACTTGGAACGTTCCTCCAGAGTTCACTGTAGAATGTTGGATAGCCTGTCAGTTACAGAGAGTGGATGACAGAATAAAGACGTTTATACTCACCTTGCTTCAGAGTACTTTATTTTACAACACTGGCGACGAGGATCCAAATAATAAAGATCAAGTCCTCCTAGCTGAGCGGGAGGAGGAAACCAGCAGTAATTTAAATATTGATCCTGAATTGTTCTCTGGAATAGGCCACAATGTAAATAGTACTGCCTGCAGTGAACCTCCCATGGGAGTGAACATCATTACTACTGCCTGCAGTGTACCTCCCACTGCAGTGAACATCATTAAAAAACTATGTTCTAAAACCCCAGTAGAAGGGGAGGTGCAAGAGATGTTTCATGCTGTATCAGAAAGTGATGGTGTTAAAAGTCGGCCTGTAGAGAAAATTTGCTCCGTGTCAGAAAATCCTACAACAGTTACACAAATACAATGGACTAAGTTAGCATTGAAATAATCGACCCCACGGGACACTTGGGAGTCCTGAAGAGATTTTCGGTTGTACTCATGGACTACACTTCTTACTGGATAAAATACAATTTGTCTCTCATGTATCTTGCCAAAAACCTTCATCGACTTCTTAAGAGACTCATTCGCATGTGAAGGTGTGCCAGCTTGCATAGTCTATAACAATGGTATCAAATTCTCTTCTATTGAAATGAAGGAGTTCCTAAATGAGCTGGGCATCAAGCATGAGAAATCTACCTTACATTGCCAAGGGGACAATGACCTCATTCGAAAGTCAATTCTCTTGATTGAAAATCTCACACAACTAGCTTGTGCCAACAATATGGATGTGGATGAAATGTTAAGAGAAGGCATTTGGGCATATTAATCCTCTTCCGACTTGATAACGGAAGTAACTCCTTTTGCTTCCATCAGGGGAAGAGATCCGATTGCCAAAACTATTATCCCCTGATTTTTCTCGCATACAGCCTTCATCATAAATGTAACACTGTTGTTATCTTCCCTCTATCTTGGCAGCAGTGTGTTCCGCATTTCTAGGCCACCGGTTGGTTACCCAGTACTGATACTGTTAATGCTAGTTTCTCTTGCATAGGGTCCACATGTTCCTTCACCCTCTACTTTTTCTGTATTCGCCTGGCTTCCTATTGTAAACCCTTCCCCCTGCCGTAAGGAGATGTGTTGTAATCTTCCTCTCTCCCCTCCTTTGACACATTCCTTCCCCCCCTCCTTCCTCCTCCCACTTGGAACGTTCGTCCAGAGTTCACTGTAGAATGTTGGGTAGCCTGTCAGTTACGGAGAGTGTATGACAGAATTAAGACGTTTATACTCACCTTGCTTCAGAGTACTTTATTTTACAACAGCTTTGAGCATTCCCTCTAAACAGTCACACACAAAAGGAGCCAAGGTGTGTCCTTCACATCCTGATGGCCCATCTCCAGGCCTTCATGGGCTAGGCAGGAGTTGACACATACACCTGAATAAGGCTGTGCCTGTCCCCACATAAAGTGTTGCATACCCCCCTGTAGTGAGTCTGAAGCCAGGGCAGATAAGGCAGGGGCCATGTATATTTCAAAGGTCTCTTTGAAGTCTCCCCCACCTCAAAGGCATAACTGGGTATAAGTACTTGACCCCTGATACCACCAACTCCGTACACTCTGGGCCTGAAGAGACTGCCAGGAAAGACTGCTGTGCTGCTGAAAGGACTTATACTCTGGCAGACTCTGCTGGGTTTTCTGGACTCCTGCTTTGTTGTACCAGCCCTGCAGCCCCCTTGCCTGGTGGTGTGAAGGAATGGGTCTGACTCTCTACAACCCATGAGCTAAGTGATACCAAGGGCTTGCTGACTTGCCTCCTGTTCTGTAGTCTCAGAGACATCAAAGACTTCATTCAACTCTGCTTCAGCTGCTGGATTTATTTGTACAACTGTGAGTTTTGCCCAGCCAAGAGGTGCCAATCCAGTCCTGGGCCTTTAAGAGGCATTCTGCAGCTATTTTCTTCCAAAATCCACACATCCTCTGCTTTGCGCAAGTCGGAACCGATGCATTTGCCTTCGATGCAGATGCAGTGCAGCTTCGGAGACTCCACAGCGTTGACAGCACTGCTCGTCGATGACACAGTACTTTCATCGTCAAGGGGCTCAACGACGACGCTGGACCTGTGTGTATGACTCAGAACTAATGCAGTTGCTCCTTGACGTCAAACATTTTTCTAGAAAGGTATTGATTTTAGCAAGGCCTGCATGGCTTGTGTGTCCAAACAGCGCTCCATTGCAGTCAGCTTGACTTTTTAAATTTGACCTGGTCCAGCGTTTCCTCAAGTAACCCCTAATGGCTAGTTGGTTTTATCCACTATATTTCAATTTAATCTTTAAAAAAATCATAACTCCGGTTCTACTTTTTGGATTTTTGTCATTTTGTTCTTGTTTTGTTCCTTAAACAAAGCTCTATTTTTTTAACTCAGTGCCGATAATTTTTGTGTTGTGATTTTTTACTGGGTTACTTTAATCAGTATTTCAGAAATACTTTACACATTGCCTCTTAAGTTAAGCCTGCCTGCTCTATGCCATTCTACCAGAGAGTAAGCACAGGTTAATGCACGGTGTGTATCTGACTTACCATGACTATAGTGGAGGTCTCTACTTGGACAGGGTAGATACCTCTGGCAACTAGAGACCCCATTTCTACCAGCAAGCATCCCAACAAAGCGTTGACACCTAGGTTGATGTGTGAGACAATGTTTTGAAATTCCAATATCCAGTTTATACATTTACACATGAGGCTTATCCTTGATTGGGGAAATTCACTTAGGAAACCCCTAAAAAATATGTTGCTTTCTGGCCTTTGTAACCGGACTTGTTTTGGGTGAAAGGCAGGGCTTAATTTATAAAAACAAGCGCAGGGGTCCAAATGTTTTTCTTAGGAGACCACCACTGGTGCTGCCAAATTCCTAGTTGGCTGAATACCAAGGCTTCCTAATCTTGATTATCCCTCATGCCTTTTCCTGTGACCATTCTATACTTCTTCCTTATGTATCTCATTCTTACAGGTACTTTTCCTTCCATGCATTATTCATTTCTTATTGTTTTCCTAACCTTTTATTCCCATTATAGCAGACAAGCAAGTGAGCCACCAAATGTGACCACGCTCAATGGAGTTGAGCGAACAAGCACACTACAACTAAATTAGCCTGCTAATGAGATGAGTAACTGAGTATCTGTGTGCTCTGTAATCTATTCATGTGCATATAGGCCAATGCACATGTGCATAAGGGGAAAGTCAGTGAATTGCTCCGAATACATGAATGGAGGTATAATATCATGTCTGAACGCATGAAAGAATGTGCAACTAAATAACTGTACAAGTGAACAAATGATTGAATCAATGAAAATTATTTGGTGACCCCGTGAAAGATAAAGTGTAAAATCGGAGTGAGGGTTTGTGCTATCTTGACTGATGGGGAGAACCGAGCTTTCTTTGCAGACATCCTTGAAACCAGACACATAGTTGTGAAGATAACCCTTGTCACCTCTGTGAGCTCATGTCTAAATTTGAATAAGAAGTAGGGAAAAGTGGCGAAATGAATAGAGCAGACTAGAACACAAGCCTACATATATTTTGATACTGGAAGAATTTGACAGAATAAATGGTGGCAAGGGCCTGAGTTTCATTGAAATGACACAGGTGAGGACATGTGATTTAAGTGATCTGGGTACAAACAAAATTTAAGAAGATTAAATGTGATTATAAGATAATGGAAAAAGGCAGGGTGACAAATGTAGGATGGACTTGGAGGGACAATAAGAGAGCTAACCAAATGTGGGAAAAGGGTTAGGACAAATATAGAGTGGAAAAAGAGTTAGACCAAAGTATGAAGGATGAAAAAGGGACAGCGAGTTAGGTAAAAGTAGGATATTTTTGTGCTTCCACCTCCAGTGATAGCCAGCAAAACCCGACACTGCCCGCCCAGCCTTGGAAGAATGATATAGTCCCTATCCATTGCATGTTTCACTTACTCTTGTATTCTCTAATATTGTTTGCTTTTTTGCTGTGTTTCTGTAGGTTTGCCATTCAACATAATATTTTTAGTGGGATTTAGTGTGAAAAAAGTCACATCTATATAGCTGTTGACGCTCTGGTTCTGGTGGGCTACAATTGAGAGCTAAGTTCAGGTTGAACCCAGTGCACATTTTTTTACATTGCCTATAAGTGGGTCATAAAGGAATTCGAAATACATGATCATCCAACCCTTGGCCTCTTCACATAGCGCAGAGAGCAATGATCAGGTGTGCCAGTTGTTATTGTGATTATATACAAAAGTGTGTGAAAGCGGTACAGAGTTGTAATAATATTGGCAGGGTGAAAGTTAAAGAAAATGCAGTGCGCATAGATGATGTGAGTGCATTGTGTTTGGTGCGATTGGCAAGTGAAGGAGATTTGAAGAAATATGTGCAGGAGAGAGTGAAAAGAGGGTGCAGAAAAAGAAAGATATGAAGTATGAGATATGCAGAGTGAGTGTTTCAGAAAGGTATAAGGAGAAAAAGAGTTTAAATATCTGACAAAGACACTTCAGAAGAGAGTGGTATGAGGAGGAGAATGGGACTGATTGAGACAATCCAAAGACCTTGCCCCTTCCACAGACCATAGCAATGTTCAATTCACAGTCTGCTTAAAATGTTTCAATTATTTTGTTGTGTGTGTGTGTATATATATATATATATATATATATATATATATATATATATATATATATATATATTCACTGAAAAAAATCAAAGGTTAAAAGGGTGTTATAGTTAGGTAAAAATGCCAGTAAAAACATATCTTTTAATTGAACAAAACCCCAGAAATGTACAAGTTAAAGGGCCTGATTACAAGTTTAGTGGTCCATTGGACGGCCAATCAGTGGTGAAAGATGCAAAAACAACAGTTGATGGACAGAATGCAGAACAATGTCATACATTCACCCCAGTACAGACATCTGGGCCTAAATCCATTGTTTTTTTGCTCACCATGCCATTCCAGTTTGAACCCAACCATATGCAAATCAGTCTTGACCCTGTGCCCCATGGGAACAGTCCAGCCCGAACTGCCAAGCCAGGTCCTCCCTGGACTGGAAACAAGCATCCTAGGACCGGTTCGGGCTTCAGCCCTCATCAGCCAGGATAGCTTGATTCCAGTGGCATGAAGAGCACGGGATTCACGGCTCTTAAACCCAGATCAGTTGACTGGGGGGGAGTGTTTGATTTGCTTAAACGCTTCGTCCATCATCCCCTTTGGTATCGCTTTGTTCGCCCTAAGTTGGCAGGGTTTGCCCAAACGTGGGTCCCTTGCTCACTTTGCCACTGCATTCAAGGTAGCCTGGCTGATGATGGCTGATTAGCCAGAAACATGTCCCAGGATGCTTGTTTCCAGTCCAGGAAAGACATGGGTTGGCAGTTTGGGCTGGACAGTTCCCATGAGGCACAGGGTCAGACTGATTTGCAAAAGGCCATGTCTGAACTGGGGGGATGGAGTGAGCTAAAGAATTATGATGGATTAAACCCAGATCAGTTGACTAGGGGAGAGAGTTTGATTTGCTCAAACGCTCCGTCCATCATCCCCTTTGGTATTGCTTTGTTCGCCCTAAATTGGCAGAGTATGCCCAAACGTGGGTCCCTTGCTCACTTTGCCACTGGATTCAAGCTAGCCTGGCTGATGACGGCTGATTAGCCATAAACCGGTTCCAGGATGCTTTTTTCTGGTCCAGGAAAGAAATGGCTTGGCAGTTCGGGCTGGACTGCTCCCATGAAGCCCAGGGTCAGACTGATTAGCATATGACCATGTCAGAACTGGGGTGGTAAAGTGAGCTAAAGAATGATGATGGATTAAACCTGATCAGTTGACTAGGGGTGAGTGTTCGATATGCTCAAACGCTCCATCCATCATCCCCTTTGGCATCGCTTTGTTCGCCCTAATTTGGCAGGGTATGTCCAGACGTGGGTCCCTTGCTCACTTTGCCACTGGATTCAAGCTAGCGTGGCTGATGACGGCTGATTAGCCAGAAACCGGTCCCAGGATGCTTGTTTCTGGTCAAGGGAAGACATGGCTTGGCAGTTCGGGCTGGACTGCTCCCATGAGGCCCAAGGTCAGACTAATTTGCATATGGCCATGTCTGAACTGGGGTGGTGGAGTGAGCTAAAGCATGATGATGGATTAAACCCAGATCAGTTGACTGGGGGTGAGTGTTTGATTTGCTCAAACGCTCCGTCCATCATCCAATTTGGTATCGCTTTAATCATTGTTGAAGGTGCGGTGGCAGTCGGGAACCGCTGCACCAGTGGTCCGACCGCCGTATTACAAGTACAGTGGTTAGACCATTTTGGGTTCGCAGCAAACGCCAGGCAACCGCATTCCCTGGCAGTGACGCGGTAATCTGGGGCAGCATTATGCTTAGCAGTGCCGCAGCATATTCTGAGTTTCCCCACTACCAGCTTTTTCATGGTGGTGAGCCCGTCATGTAAAAGGCTGGTGGTGGGGAAAGAAAGGGGGGCCAAGCCCCTGTAAACCCCCCTGTGTGCATGCATGCCCAGTTCCTCCACAGCATGGACTAAACAGTCCATGCTGTGCAGGAACTTGCTTTGGGATTCCCATTGCCGTGCCTTTTTCAAAGGCACCACCTTGGGAACACCAAAGGACCACCCGCCTGACCAGGAGAAAACTCCTAATCTGGCAGGCAGTCAACTTTGGCAGTTCGAGAGCAGGGCGGAGGCGTGCCGGCCCACTCCTGCATCACCAAAGTCATAATCAGCCCCATAGCTATCTCAAGTATCTATAACTTGTGCCCTAAAGTAATTATAATTCATGCCCCCACCACAGGTAGTGTTGCTATCAATGATGTATTTTCAGATGTTGCCCTGATGTTAGCAATGATGTCATAGACCATGACATGAGCGATGCAATATGGAAGGTAATTGCCAGTTCAATTGTTACTTTAACCTTTGTTTTTTTCAGTAATTTCTTTATTTTTAAATTTTGAGTAAGACGTCCATCACATTGTGCAGCTTGCGGTTGGGGTGACCAGGGCCTCTACAATAGTCATTGAGGCGGAAGCGTGCCCAATCGGCTAAAATTGAACGCAACACTGGGGTATAGGGTCCCTGAGGCCTCTACAAGGCCAGTCGGGGGGGGGGGGGGCTGCGTGCCACCCTCCCAAAAAGATTAAATTATTGCGTTCCCTAAGCGCTTGCCTAACCCGAGGTTTTTTTTTTTTTTTAAAGGGCGGAACTTGCTTTTTTTTATATAACAGTTTTACTGCAGATCCTTCACATATTCACCTTCACTTTTGTTTTTAACTGGGTTTTTGGCCTTGAGGACATGGGGGTTCTCTTTCGTAAGCCCCACGGGCCCAAGGGGGGCAGGGCTTCCCTCCCATATTTAAAAAGAAAAAGAATTCCAGGACAGGGAACTGACCTCACGTGTGTTGATATAGTGCCAGCCAATCAGATATTATCCTAGGATCTGTGGGCTCTGCCAATCATTGATGGAGTAAATATACAAACATTTTTAACCTAAATTTCTCAAAAACTAGTGAACTGATTTAGGCAAAGATCTAGCTTTCTGCCAAATTTGGTGTAATTCCGTTTAGCCATTTTTGCGGCATTGCTGGTCAATTTTCCAATGGAAAATTAAAATGCGTTTTGGGACCACACTCCTTTCTCTTGGCGCTAGCTTGACGGATCACCATCATAATACTTTACAGGAAGGAGCAGAGGTAGACAAATGTTTATTTGGAAAGTCTTGTGAAGATTTGTTAAAAGGTGCTAAAAGTTTTAGCCCACAAACAGCCAAAAACGTGGCCCACACACTGACCTGTGAGACCCCCACAGTTTCTGGCCCTGAGCAAGAGTGGGTGTTTGCGGAGTGAGTGTCAGGGGGAGAGGGCTATTGGTCGCAGTAACGATGAGCTGCCGGTCCAGGGTGTCCACAGCCACATTGATTAAGATTTCCAGAACTTGGGGGATGGGGTACTGTAGGCTCTAGCTCTCTGCCTCCAAAGTCGTGAGGAGGCAGAGAACCAAAGCAGGATACCACGAGTTGGTAGGCCTTGGAGATTAAAAGGGATGCCAGCCATATATCAATAACATGACAAGGATTATCCAGATCCTGCCACCATCTCACTGGCTGGATCATTTGAATGATTAGCCAATCATAGGAGCAGGCAGGAATAAGAAGGATTGCATACACAGAAGTCCGGCTTGCCCAGAGTCCTGGAAAAAAGTGTTGGTTTCTGAAGCACTTTCCGAACTTATCACTGGCTCTCAGATATGCAAACTGAAGTCGCACACCTTACTTGCCCAGTGTGTATCTGTTTGGCTGCCCTTTTAAAGACAAGAGTTGGCAAAGACGAGAAACTGCCCAGCCTGCCAATCTTTTCCTCATTCCTCCTCCACACCTGGTGGGACATTGCCTGCTACCTCACATTAACTGGACGCCACATGGATGAGTCCCTCTCACATTCAATCATATGATTGAGTGCTGAAAGAAATACTGTTGAAATCGAGCTTTAAAATGCCTCATTCAAAAGTAGAAACTGCAGAAATTAAATTGGGCCCTTCACTGCCTTCCTGACCTTGAGAAAAGGGACAGGAAGGGTAATGCAAGGGGTACCAAAGAGCACAAAAGATGTAGCAGGTATTACCCAAAGTTACACCTATTTGACATTGCTGGTAGTTCTTATTACAAAGCAGCTGTCGCTTGGCCTGCACCTGCACTTCCCCTTCTTCGAATGTGGCTATGTTATATCTCTCGAGGACAGGGCTACCCTACCTTTCACTGCCCAAAGTCATACCAGACTCCCCTATTGAACAAAGGACTGGGCTACTACGACTCTGTCTGTTGCAAGCTGATATTCTGTAATTGCAGCTCAGCTGAGTCTCAAGTCAAGCAGGTCTACTTCTGGTGATCACAATGGGCCATTGGTAGCGGGCATGACTAGCGGGTGGAGGGGCTGCGATGGAGGAGGGTGCAGGGTTGCACAATAATAAAAATAAAATATATACACTTAGCGTCTCTGCTCCTGCTCTCCTCGTGGCTGTGGGACTCGAAGAACAGGAAGCCAGGAAGAACAGCCAGGCTCCCCTGACCAATCACAATGCTGCAATGCAGCATTGTGGTTGGTAAGCACTCAGGCTCCCCTGACCAAGCACAACGCTGCAATGCAGCTTTGTGATTGGTCAGGGGAGCCTGGGTGCTTACCAATCACAATGATGCATTGCAGCATTGTGATTGGTCAGGGGAGCCTGCGTGCTTATCAATCACAATGCTGCAATGCATCATTGTGATTCGTAAGCACCCAGGCTCCCCTGACCAATCACAATGCTGCAAAGCAGGGTTGTGATTGGTTTTGAGCGTTCTGGTTTGATGCTCAACCAGAGAATGGGGGCATGGGCGTGTTCTCCACGCAGGCTGTAATGCAGCCTGCATGGAGAACAGGGAAAGTGTGCATGACTGGTTAGGGCGGCCCGAGAGTGCCGACCAAACACAATTGCGCACTTAGGAGGGGGCAAACCACTCATCCCCTGCCCTGCACCCAGAGCAGCCCCACCCACCCGCCCGTAAAGGAAACATGAAATGATAATAATTCAACTTTTCCCTTGATGAACAGGTACCACCTGCTGAAATCTGTTGACGGGTAACAGTGTGGGGTGTGATAATGATCACACAAATTAAAATTGAGGTTCCACCACAAACTCTTTGTAGGGATTGGAATTCAACTCCCAGCTCTAGGCTGAGTTCATTGGTTGTTGGGGAGATCGGAGCCGAGCCCATGTACGCAGCTGAAAGCTGAGGCAGCCATGTAAAGCTGAGGCGACTGCCCGTACACAGCTGGGTGGCGAAGAAAGACCGACTGTGTCCATAAAGCAGAGAATTCAATAAGGCATTGTGTAGCGGGGCAGGCGGCAGAGCGCAGCAGAGAGGTGGAGACCATCATCGATAAATATTTCCCAGTGGCATGCGGCTACATTGTTGCCTATCAGTTTACTACACGTGTATTGATTGTTGGGGGGGCTGCTAAACGCTTAGAGAGGAAATGAGAAGTAAAATCAATGTGGTGCCGAGCGTGCCCCCGAGATAATATCATCTAATCAAACAAAGCGATGGAAAAGCGCTACTGAAGCAGCATTAAACTAGCACAGGCATAATCCGCCTCCATACTGCGCACCCACCATTTAGCCATTCTCTCTGGCTTCTTCCTTCCACCTCCTCCTCTTCATCCTCCACTATTTTCTTTTACTCCTCCTCCTCATCTTCATCATCATCATCATCATGCATCCTTGGCTCCATCAGCTTCTGATAGTGATCCCAAGTTCTCCCCCTTCCTCCTCCCCTTCCACCCTACTCAGCAGCTCAATTGTGGTCTCAGATCATGCTGTTATCATAACATCCCTGACCTAGTCTCTTGGCTCAGGAGCTACAGAAGATCTGAAATACCTCCTTTCCGCCTTTACCTCCAGATTGGTCTACATCCTTTCACTCCTTTATTGCTTTTCTGTTATCTCCCCCAGTCTCATTGGGTCAACGGTCATCCTCTCTTCCCAAGTTATTCACTTCCATTACCACGACTATCCCTAACATTATCTGATGGTATATTTTATTTCACTTCCACCTTCACCCTTACTTGCTCATTCTGGCCCCGTTCATGTTTATCTTCTTTTCTAATCTTTTACTCTTTGAAGCTCATTTTCCCATCCCATCATCTTCTCTACTCAATCGCACTAGCTATAACCATCTTTTCCTCATGTTTGCCATTTGTCCTCTTTACCGTTTGCTCACTTCCGTATTTCTTACTTCTTCTTAACTGCTCTCTTCTGTGCAGTCCATACTTCACCTTTCTACTGAGGCATTGCACATCATATTCTCTCTTCACTTCCCCTCTCTGTTCATCTTTTCCAACTAATCTCTTTTCTCTGCCATTCATCATCCCTTTATTTCTTCCTTCTATTCTTTCCTCTCACTCTCATTTCTTGCCTTCCCTCTCTAAACTCTACTATCCCTTTTCAAGTTTTACTTCCTCATTCGCTGTATTTATCCAGCTACTTCTTATCCTATCTTCCTTTCCATCTTCTCTCTGATCCTTTTTCGCTCTGTCTTCTCTCCTCCTCCTTGTTCTCTTTCACCATCTTCCACCTGACAACATGCCAAATCTCTTTACTATAAGATTAATTCACATGTCTTTGCATTTGGTGGCAATTTCCATAGATGATTTCACAGACTTTGTAACTTACCAATAATCATGCAGGTTGGTAAGCGGTGAAAGATTGATTCGAGCCTTGTCTCTGCCCAACAATCCTGTGACCTAAGAAGTATCTTACACATCCTCTCTCATATACACAGCATAGGCTACCACTGCAATACAAATATTTTCCCATTACATATGTCAGTTTTCATAACAGAAAGGAAGAGAACTTCACTGCTGTTAGTTGGCTGGGTATTACCCATTAGCTATATGATAGATATCCAGTATCATTTGGATGCTAGTTAAGGCTCCTCTAGGTTTGACCATGCACTCAAGATTTCAATTAACGACTACTGGCCTCATTACGATGTCAGGCTGAAAGCTTCCGAACAACGGTCTGAGGTTTTCTGCCCGAAATGGTAGGTTTAGTGTCTGATTGCCATATTAGGATGACGGCGGTTGTAGTTAAACCCATGGGAGGGGTCCGACGTTGTTCCTATGGGCTCAAGAAGCTCATCTGTGCTTTGGAAAGACAGCATAATACCTTAATGATGGCAGCTCCGCCATTACGATTATGATGTTGGTTTTCGACAGCCATTACCTATTTGCTCTCCAACATGGAAAGGCTGTCTGAAAGTGACATTGGGGGCACCTAGGAAGACCCCCTTGGCCCTCTGCAATGGGGCCAAGGGGCACCTATGGTGCCCCCTAAACATCCCTGCACCGTGTGGCAGGCACCGCATGGTACCTGCCACACGGTACATGGATGTTCACAAATATCAATTTTTCAAAGGAAGTTTGAGCTGCAGGCCTTTTCCACCCGCTGCACAGGCTTCCAGTGGAAAACGGATGCTTGCAACAGCTTGCTTGCATCATAATTATGTAGTCGGAAGCGCGGATCTAAGGTCGGTCGGTCCTAAACAGCATCGATGTTGGACAGACTTTCATCACAATCAGGACCTATATTGGGAGTGGTCTAGCACTCAATTAAAGATTTTATTAGATGTAGTAATCCACACACTGTCAATTAAAAGGTACTTTTAAAACATTCTTCCTATTATTATTCACACTCGTCCAAGTAACTGCCTTCAGGCGCAACAAACTTGCTTTTAGCACACCTTCAGGGAGGCCATTTTCCAGTTGTTATCATAACAGTTGGAACGTAGAGCTACCTACTACCACATCTACATGATTTCTGAGTACGGCTGATGATAATTTATGTAAATATGCATATATTTACAGATGATGATCATCAGACGTAATATCTTAATTTGTCACAACAATACAATTTATTAGACAATCTATTTTCAATAACAGGATATCCATGGCAGTAATATATATACACCAACATCAACATCAAATCACCCAACGCTTGGAATCAGAAATTCAAGATGCAGTGTATATCAGTTGCTTTTACTCATACCACACGCAAAAAGTTGGCTGTAGCAGAACTCACCTAGCTTTTAGTGTCCTGCACCATATACAGTTACAGTACAAAGCTCTTGTCTTCATTGACAAAGCTCTGTCTGACTACCAATAAGCAATTTCAATCAGCATGGAATAGATGGTCTTGCTGTTGCATAAAACGCAACAAAAGTAATCTTTGTAGTAAATTCTTCGAAGAGCTTGGCTGCAGCAGGACTGTCCTATCATACGATGAATGCTTGCTGCTCTGCCATTTCAGCGGGGAGACATTGCAGTGGTGGCTCACCCAGTAGGCAAACACACTATGATGTCTACATCACTAAGTGTTCAATTTTCTTCACTCTTCAAACTAAATATGACTTTCTCTGGGCCTTACAATCATGCACTCTCTTGAAACAGCTCTTATCCAAACTTTCTGGATTGACATTGGTTGCTGGTTTTCGGCATGGTGGAAGGTGTTGTGTTTTTGCTTGCCCCGTTATGGATGTTGTTTTTGAGTTATTTGTGCTTGGTTTGATCCTGACTTTGTTGTGGCTGCTGTTTAAGTGGAATGGGGAAAAGAATGCATGGACCTCTCCTCTGTGTCCTTAGTGGAATTGAAAGTTCTTATTCATGATTACTGGAAATAATTTCCATTCATAAGATGCTTCCTCAAAAACCAAAGGAAGCAAGACCGGAATAGTATGGTTAGAACAATGCTATACCCTGAACTCTGCTATAAACATAACTATTGTCTAACAAAAGGGCTTGCATTTTCTGATCCCTTTTATAATATAAAAGCTGCCCTAAAAAAGCCTATCCATACATTGAGTCTCCGAAAATTCAGATAATTGACAGAAATAGAACCCGAGTAGGTTCTGATTCTGATATGATCCAAAATATGGCATAATCAGAGCCTTGCTAGAATGCAAAACCTGACATAATATTTTTTTAAATTAAAAAAAAAAATGTAATATATGCCCTAGCCTAACCAGAAAGTATATTGTTATAATTTATTTATGAAAGTAATCAAATTGGACAAGTGGATTTGTATACAGGGCATCTAGATTTCCAAAGCAGTCTGTCCCATGCACAGTATCTGACCTAGTGAGGTGAACATGCTGTTTATTTTGACATGAAGGGGTCAAATTATAGTTCAGTATGTCTAGCCCATGTTGTGCATGTTTTTCACTCTTGCTGTGTTTGTTTTTTACAACTTTTTTTCTACACAATTTTAACTTAATTCATGTTGCAAATGCATCCATTATCTCATACTGCATCCATTATCTCATACTACTGAACTGGTTTGGGGTGGTTCTCCTTTAAAGGGTCTTTTCCAGGCTCCCCAACACCGCCTTTGTGTGAAGAGACACCCTCACAGTAGAGAAGTCTCATGTCTGGAGCACCCACAACAGAGGTACAAAGAGGTGTGAGCATTTTGCACCTGGCTGTTATCAGCACAACGTGAAAGTGTGATCAAGCCAGATGAACGGCTGGTCCTCAACTAATGGGTCCCCTTCACCTTGCACAACAGAATCACCAGTCCCAAACCTCACTCTACCATCTACGAAAGTGCAGTACTTCAGAAAGTCTAATCTAAAGCTCCTTGCTAACAATGCCTGCATTTGATTTCTAGAGAGAGCCCAATCCCCATCTGCCTAAACTCCATGTTTGTATCTCCATCACCAGTCACATAAATGCAAGCAATACACTTCTACTATCTAGGGAAGGAGTCCACACTTTCCACCTTGTGCCGTGCCAAACCTGGTTCATCAAATAGATCACACTTTGCTTTTGAAATGAATGCTGTGTGCCAACTCCTGAGTATGAACGTCACAAGACATTCACGCCAGCATTTTCAATGTCTGCATACAATACCCAAATATTTTCTTACATTACGATGATCTTGAGTTTACTGTTTCCTTTCAATGCTCTCTTGTATGCACCCACCAACTACTTTACATTAAAACCCCCTTATCTAATCAACTCACCTTGCTGGAGCAGTGGTGTAGTAGCAGCCTTATTAAGTGCAGATTAAAAGTGCCTAATATAGACCTATCTAACGTGCGACAAACACCGTTTCTTTCTGCAGTTTTGCATCCTCAAATTGTATGCTAAGTCAGAACACATCCTTAATATTCCTAAAATCCTGCAATGAAACACTCACTTTTACTTAATGCTTCTGATCGTTGCCTCTCCTTTTCCCTTCAAATGGCCCTCTCCTTACCTTCCATTTTCTGGGATCCTCCTCTCTCTGAGCACAAACTACTCTAAGTCACATGAATATTTGTCCTAATCTTTATTATGTATTTCTACAACTTACCTAAAGCTCATCCCAAAGTTCCCAAACTTTCTTCTTTGAAAGTCATACCTCTACAACCCAATAATACCTAATCTCCTCTGTCTCATCTTTTAACTCCAACATCCACCTATGTGGACACAATACACCTCCCCCTACTAATGATTTCACCTAACCCCTACTAATTTAATCTACCACGTAGACACTGGAGTAAATGCATTGAATTGGCTGCTTTAGCACAGCACATAAGACTAATACCAATAATTAACAATAACCAATAACACTGCACTAAACACTAACTTTGGGTTCCAGAGCAGCATGATGCACGGCATAAAGAGCTACAATGCCTCATCAGGGGTATAAATCACTATATAAATGCAACTACAGTATAATACAATTTCACCAGGAGAGTAATGTAAGTATCTTAAAAAACAAATTTTGAGGCTTATAATGGGATTCTACATTTTAAATTAGCCTTTTGTTTTCAATTACCTCCAGTTGTTTTCTGATAAGGTGATCAGCAATCCAAAGTGTGGTGGGATGGAGCATAGGAGTTAAGGGCTTCCTTTCCCACCCCAGCATTACCTGCTCTTTCCAGAAAGGTGAGGCTATGTGCAAATGTAACGTTAACATTAAAAATACCAATGAAATTTCCATTACGATTCAATGTTGTGATTAATACTGGGCGCTTAAAAAGGTAACACACCACTATAAGAGTTTCAAGTCGCAAAAGTATGCCTCATCCATTAGATCAGTCAGCATCTCTGCCCCATAGTTTGCATCTTATCAGACGGAACACATATATTTATACATTCAATCTATTTTGGATTTTTATATTTGTACATGAAATGTATTTTGGATTTTTTTTTCCTTCAAAAATCCATCCATGAACACAATAAAAGATCACATTTTAAACAAGCTTCCGATAGAGGTTTTAGTTAATTGCAGGAATAACCCAGGTATATATAAAACAAATACCATATGTGATTAAAAATGACTGCTAACCAAAACATTTACATGAATATTTTTTTTTCAACTCTAGGTAAAACACCAAGTGTAGAAGAACTTGTGCTGGGACAATAAAATGTTTGAAATCATTGCAATGATTGCTTTTGCTCTCTTCTTTCCCCATCCTTCTCTGTCCCCTGCCCCAAGTCCTTCTTATGCCCACTTCCTTTCTTCCCCGAGTTTAAAATACTACTGACTTAACATGAATAACCCAAAGTTAATTACTTAATGCTGAAAGGATTTCAGATGTCAGCTGGCAACTTCTTTTCCCCATGGACCAAGTTCCAAAATGCGACTTAAAATCATGTACCTAATTTATAGAGGGTTCCTAAACCTATGTGCCAAATTATCAATGTCAGCTATTTAAATATTATGGACTTCAAAAAGTCAACTAGCAGTCCTCGGAGAAGAACATATTTTAATGACCCAATTCAAATTGCATTCATAAAGTTAATATCTACTTCTCAAAGGACCTCTAAATGTTTTAATACAAAATGAAGTACATCTGATTGGTCTCTAATTTGAGTGTGATTACATTTGACTCATTTCTATTTGCGTCAAATTACACAGGAATCATTCTTAATACGTTGTCCAATTAAATCTGGATCATTCTTAATTTGACTTTAATGAAATTTACATTTGACACCCAAGGTACCTCTGAGCTTGTGGTGTTTAGCAACAGCTCCAATTCTTTTTAGAAGAGAGACAAATATATTTTGCTTAATTAGTCTTTTCTTTTATTTGATGCTTTTCAACTTTATAGTCAGATTTAGGTGTAATTATGCTTAATTGTTATATTATTTCTGACTAATTTACAGTGTTTTTATATGTGGAATATTGTTATAATCCTGTAGTACAGTACTCAGATGCCAGAACTGTAAAGGCACGTGCTCTTTCAAGAATGGAAAATACAATACCAAAGCTAAACATTCAATGTACAGTGAACCAAATGTGTGCAGGTGAAGATCAGTTGTCAAAGTTCACGTGGATCAAGTCTGTTGAGGTTTATTTTAATAAGCAGACTTATGGAGTTTACATGATAAACAAAATGGGGGAAACAAAACAGTACACAGTGCATAGCATTATGAGATTACAGTGGACAAAACAAAATTCACATTTCAGTTCCTGGTCATGTTATAGATTTACCACCACCTTCCCCGATAGCCCCTGACCAAGTAGAGGGGTTACTTTAGTTTGGCACACCAGTGCTCTGCGGAGTACCATTCGGCAGGGGATGGGGGCCCATAGGACCTCCAACATCAGGTAATATATTGATTGTCATGTCTTTGCCAAGCAAGGTGTGGTTCTCCCAAGGGTCTCCCATGCCCTCCAGTGGACAAAAATCACAGACCTGTTGGGCTCGATGACCGGACAGGCCCCTACCATATGAATGAAGTCACAAGCATTACTTATGCACGTAGAGCATGTTATGTTATGTTATGCGTTTTTATTAGGCGCACAGATGCTCCAGCAAAGGAGCGTCCTGGCGCCCGACAAGGTAGCAGCACAACACAACGAAACAATAAATCAAACAAATTTTTAAAACTAAGGGAATAAGAAAGTTTTCACCGCACGGCGAAAGGAAAACAGATCCCTGAGGGCTCGAATCGCCGGGGGAAGGGAGTTCCAGAGCACCGCCGCACGCACTTGAAAGGAGCGTCCGCCGGCCCTACTCCGCTTGAAGCGCGGAACAACAGCCAGTTCTAAATCAGCAGATCTCAAAGCTCGGGCTGGGATGTAGTGGGCCAAAAGTGTAGAAAGAATCGTAGCTGGGGACCCCTTGAGAATTTTATAGGCGACACAGAGGACCTTAAACCGGATCCGATGAGCCACCGGGAGCCAGTGCAACGAGCGCAGGGTACTAGAGGTGGGGCACGATCTAGGTAGTCCTACCACCGATCTTGCTGCGGCATTCTGGATCCGCTGCAGGCGTCCAATCTCTGCCTGGTTCAGGCCTACCAGCAGGGAGCTCGCGTAATCCAGCCTAGAGATGACAGTGGCTTGGATCATGAGTTGCCTAGTAGAGGCATCAAAGAACTTGAGCACAGGACGGAGCCCGCGTAGAATGCCGAAGCAACAGGCCGCCGTACGTTTGGTGTGACAAACAAACGTAAGGGAAGGGTCCAACCAGACTCCGAGGTTTTTAAGCTCGGAGACTGGGGTGGGAGTAAGACCCAAATTCCCTGGCCACCATCTCTCTCCCCAAAGTTCCGGTTGTTTGCCAAAGATCATTACCTCGGTCTTGCTAGCGTTCAACTGGAGACAGTTGGACGTCATCCAGCCGGCGACCACCCGCAGTCCTTGTTGGAACCTGGGGGCATCCACATCGGCATCCCCGCTGATCGTGACCGCTAGCTGGGTATCATCGGCGTATGACACCATTGTCATACCCCATTGCCTGACAACCTCAGCTAGCGGCCTTACGTATAGATTAAACAACGTAGGACTCAGCGAGGAGCCTTGGGGAACCCAGGCCCAGCGGATGGTATTTAGACTGATACGGCGGGACAGTCACGCTAAAGGCCCGATTGGCTAGGAAGGACCGGAACCATTGGAGCGCGATGCCGGTGACACCAACCTCCTCTAAACGACGCAGAAGGATCGGGTGCGATAGCATGTGGGAGTGGGGATTGCACCCATTTTCCATTGTCCTCTAGCTGGTCAAAATAGGGTAAGTGCAAGTATTTCAGTTGAACAAGGTGCAATCAGGAGGGGATAACCAACTCCCCAGGGGTCATCCTGTCGTACCTCCAGTCACCTTCGTCCAGTGGGCTGATCCAATTCTCCCACTTCTCCCGAAGGACAGTGAAGAAGTCCGGTGCATTGATGACTAACAATTTAGAGAGGCATGAAGTTCCTTTCTGTTCCAGCGGGGACAGACTGACCTTAGGTTAAAGTAGGTTATAGTCTAGTTGGTCGATCAGCGTTAAGTTGTGTACCTCAACTACAGGCATTTCAAAAATTGGGTCTTGTGTAGGTCGAATTCCTCCTGGATAACCTGAAATATTTTCATTTGTGCCCTGTCCCAGACCTCTCCAAGCCCCGAGATAAAGATATGGTCCAAATGTTCAAAACCCTCCAAGCAGGCGACTTGGGGGAGCATCTGTCCTGCCATAACTGAGTTTTCTGCGTAGGTTTACAATCCCTTTGGATTCAACAAAGAGCCTGCCGCCAGCATAAAATACTAGTCTTAGTTGCTTCAGAAATTAATTGTGGGAGAGGACTTCCATATAGGAAGTCTAGAATGCCCTGGTCACAGAGGAGGAATGCCTCAAGGCGAAAGGCGGAGTCCCTTGAGCCCTCAAACAGCCAGTTATTATTCACTTGGATCTTCAAGACCCAATAATATAGGCAAGTGGTGTTGTGTGGCTCACTGGTTAGAGGCGGCAGACCCAGAAGCAGGAGTCGGCCAGGGACCAGGGTTCAATTCCCGATGCGGCAGGGTGGTTGACCACGGTCAGCGGACTCGATAATTCTTGCCTCGGTGCCTACTCTAACCAGGGGTCCCACTCGGCAACTCTGGGCATTAGCTTGCCTAATTTCCACAACGGCGCCATCAACGCCGGGGATGCCTGGCTCCACCTTGGGGACTCCCAGTAGGGACCATCCCACAGGGAAAGCCAGGACGGGTTCCCCAGCGGTATACCACACCTGCATACTCCGGTAGTAATTGTCCGCGCTACAAAACAGCATATAACATAACAAGTGTTAGCCACCCCCATCTGACCGTCATAGGTTGATTGGATGCATTTGTGGAATGCTACCTTCCGGGCTTTGTTCGCCCATAGAACGGAATGCACCTTAAAAAGTAGGGCAGTAAACCAGGATTGTAAAATGAATGGGGGGAAATTTCGCAAGAGGTAGAGACGTTTTGGCAGAGTTATCATTTTGAAGAGCACTACCCAGCCCAAAAAGTTAAGGGACAAGGTCGAGCAATTTAGACATTGCTCGACTAACCTGCTGCAACAGTGGTGCGAGGTTAAGGCTCCAGTTTAGCCTGTGTTCGAGGGCATGAACATCCCCAGATTTTGAAAGCTGAGTCTACAGATAGGGAGATAGGACTGCCATTTAATTGAATCCTGGTCAAGTCGATTGAGTTTTTAAAATGTCATTTCTCTTAACCCCTTCGATGCTCATGACGGAACGGTTCCGTCATGAGCATCGGTCGCGCTGTGCTCATGACGGAACCGTTCCATCATGACCACACCCATTTACATCAGGGCCCAGCACCGGGGGTAAATTGGCACCGCACAGATGAGGTTAAAGTTAAAAGCCGTGTTTGTGATGACTCGGATGATAACAGTTGTTTCCAAATGTCATAGTACTTACCTTGTACGTATGGAAGAAATCACAATTTCAACACGCATACAGATAATTTCTAAAAAAAAAAGAGATCACTAAATTGAATGAGATAAAAAATGTACATTTCATGGTACATACATATGAACAAACTGCAATATTGGAAAAAATCTCTTAAGCAGAGAAGTGTGTACACCTCTGCGTGCTCCCCAACATAGTTTAAGCCAGGCACTTATCAGCAATGGATTGCAGCTTCCTCTTTGTAACCCCTGACACTGCCTTTGCGACCCCTGGCCTGAGAGATAGCAAAGGCAGAGGCAGAAACTGAAGGAAAACGGGGCTCATATGAGAATCTGTTTACCTAATTCATTTGTTTTTATCCTCAGTGTCTCTAGAAGGGATTTTTAGGGGACACACAAAAGGGTCACAGTTAAAACTGGTGGGACAACTTATGACGGGCAATCATCCAGAGTAGTGCATATGTGAATTATATATATGTGTGTATATAGAGGGCGATTATGGTGATTGAGCAATAAATATTTGAAAGCAGAAGAATTGGGTTTGCTTCCGTCCTTTCCTGGGTACGTGTATATATATATACATATATAAATATATATATAAATATATATATCGTAGAAAGGTTCCAAACTGATTTCTTGCGCTCTCAGCAACTCAGGTACGACAAGTAGATTGTATTCAAGGGTGTTTATTCACCTACTCAACATGTTTCGGCTTCCCTGAAGCCTTGATCACATAAGTGAGAGTGTTTTACCAAACCTTTAAATGACATCACAGAGAGTATATGAACAGCAACAAAGCACCATGTGGTATGGTCCTATGCATATATATATATATATATATATATATATATATATATATATATATATATATATATATATATATATATATTACCTACTGGCTATCGCCAGTAGGTATATATAGTTAGGATTTTTTCCCTATGGGATTTCTGAAAATTCTATGCCTAATAACTTTGGCGTTTGTGGACGGAATCGGCTGAAATTTTCAGGAAAATGGCACATTTTGTTTCTGAGCAGCCCTTAAAAATTTGGGGGGGTTTCGTCAAGGGGGGCCTGAGAAAAAAGGGGGGTCCCAAAACGCGTTTTTCCCATTCATTTTTCCATAGGGCGGTTGGACTCACTTTTAGCTCGAACGGCTGAATGGATTTGCACGAAACTTGGCAAAATTGTAGGGACTGTTAGCCCGATGTGCCTTTGCTAGGTCTCAATATATGTGCTCCAGTAGTTTTTGAGAAATTAACGTTCAAAACAAGATATATATCTGTAACAGCGCTCCGGGCAGCGATCCGGTCCGCTTACTTTTCGCGAAACGGAACTTTGCGCGCAGAAAGCTGATTGGCTCTCTGGTGTCTGTCAACATTCTAAACAGTCCGGAGCGGCCGCCATCTTATCTCTCGGTAGGATCGAGAGAGAAGAGGTGAAAAACGAAGGGGGAATTTATTGAAAGGGTGCAAGGTATACCCCTCTTGACCCCCTAGGATTGTTGTTGGGGTTATTAAAGGGTCCCGTGGGGAAAATAAAAAAAAAATTTATTTTTCACGGTAGAAGCGTTTCCCGGGCCGCGAACTGGGCCGCAAACTGGTAGCGAAACGGGAATTCGCCATTTTGTGCTTCGTTTTAATTGTTTAGAGACAAAAATTATCGCCGCACATCGGCCACAATGCATGAATATCGTTGAAAAGTCAGCGATATTCATGCATTATCCAGCAAATGCTCTTAGCCATGTTATCCACCTTCCATTGGATAACAGAAAGCTGATTGGCTCTCCGGTGTCTGTCAACATTCTAAATAGTCCGGAGCGGCCGCCATCTTATCTCTCGGTAGGATCGAGAGAGAAGAAGAGGTGAAAAACGAAGGGGGAATTTATTGAAAGGGGGCAAGGTATACCCCTCTTGACCCCCTAGGATTGTTGTTGGGATTATTAAAGGGTCCCGTGGGGAAAATAAAAAAAAAATTATTTTTCACGGTAGAAGCGTTTCCCGGGCCGCGAACTGGGCCGCAAACTGGTAGCGAAACGGGAATTCGCCATTTTGTGCTTCGTTTTAATTGTTTAGAGACAAAAATTATCGCCGCACATCGGCCACAATGCATGAATATCGTTGAAAAGTCAGCGATATTCATGCATTATCCAGCAAATGCTCTTAGCCATGTTATCCACCTTCCATTGGATAACAGAAAGCTGATTGGCTCTCCGGTGTCTGTCAACATTCTAAATAGTCCGGAGCGGCCGCCATCTTATCTCTCGGTAGGATCGAGAGAGAAGAAGAGGTGAAAAACGAAGGGGGAATTTATTGAAAGGGGGCAAGGTATACCCCTCTTGACCCCCTAGGATTGTTGTTGGGGTTATTAAAGGGTCCCGTGGGGAAAATAAAAAAAAATTTATTTTTCACGGTAGAAGCGTTTCCCGGGCCGCAAACTGGGCCGCAAACTGGTAGCGAAACGGGAATTCGCCATTTAGTGCTTCGTTTTAATTGTTTAGAGACAAAAATTATCGCCGCACATCGGCCACAATGCATGAATATCGTTGAAAAGTCAGCGATATTCATGCATTATCCAGCAAATGCTCTTAGCCATGTTATCCACCTTCCATTGGATAACAGAAAGCTGATTGGCTCTCCGGTGTCTGTCAACATTCTAAATAGTCCGGAGCCGCCGCCATCTTATCTCTCGGTAGGATCGAGAGAGAAGAAGAGGTGAAAAACGAAGGGGGAATTTATTGAAAGGGGGCAAGGTATACCCCTCTTGACCCCCTAGGAATGTTGTTGGGGTTATTAAAGGGTCCCGTGGGGAAAATAAAAAAAAATTGATTTTTCACGGTAGAAGCGCTTCACGGGCCGGGAACTGGGCCGCAAACTGGTAGCGAAACGGGAATTCGCCATTTTGTGCTTCGTTTTAATTGTTTAGAGACAAAAATTATCGCCGCACATCGGCCACAATGCATGAATATCGCTGAAAAGTCAGCGATATTCATGCATTATCCAGCAAATGCTCTTAGCCATGTTATCCACCTTCCATTGGATAACATGGCTAAAAACCGCTCTGTGCGTGAGCTTTTTTTTTTTTTTTTTTTTGCTGCGTGACGTTTGTTAACGTTCGATTCGATGGAAATCAGGAAGTGTTGAACACCATTTTGTCACTGCGAGTAAATATTTTGTTATAAATGAATCCTTATTGATAAACATTGTCTGCGCCATCTTGCGTTTTTGTCCAATGCCACAATTTTGTCGTGCACGGCAGCCATTTTAGATGCCTTGACCAGGGCCGCTCTCTGCACGCCGTCGATTCTCAGCATGGCTCCCCACCCTCGCACGCATCTCCCCCACGCAATGGTCACCCCCGCTCTCTCTCTCATGCATGGGCCATATACTTCCCCCATCTGCGCTGCTCTTCTCTGAGAATCACACCCTGTGCCCGCCCGACACCTCCCTTTCACCCTATTCACTAACGCACCCTCTGACACTCCTCTTCCTCTGTGTCCGATTGTCCAGGCCGGACCTAGGCTATCACCTAGCCCTGCGGATGTAGTTTATGGCTCCAGCTGTAGAGTATCCAGACATGCCAACCCTCCCGATTCAGGTGTGAGACTACTGATTTCAGTGCTAGTCTTTCGCTTCCCGATTCCTGCAAGGAAAAACCCGGGGGCATATTTCCAACAACTAGCGGTAATTTTTGTCTCTAACTTGTTTAGAGACAATAATTATCGCCGCACTTCGGCGAATTTTATCGCACATAAACCTTGCTATTAGCAAGGTTTATCGCAAATGCGATAAAAAACGGCCGCAATGCATGAATATCGCTGAAAAGTCAGCGATATTCATGCATTAGTCAGCAAATGCTCTTAGCCATGTTATCCACTTCCCATTGAACAAGCGCATGGTCTTTTAAAGATTTGTGAAGTACTCGGGCGGCGGTGTGTGTGTGTCCTCTTTCAGGAGCGGGCGGGGGGGCACTGGCAGCAATTTGCAGGCCAGGCAGTGTTCAACACGTGCATCACCTTTTCTCTGCCTGCTATTGCGCTCCATGCTTCGGAAAGGTAAGAAAAAGAATGTGCATTTGAGTTTGAAATGTCCGATCGTGTAGCAGTACACTTGCAAAGCCCACACATGACAATAACCTGATTCAAGGCCCCATTCACCCGATTTTTAAAAAAAATATAGTACTCCAAGACAGTTACATTTTAAAACTTTATTAATATTTAAATATAACGAACGCAACAAAAACTGTAAATATATTTAACCATTTTTTGAAATTAACCAGAACTATAACGATAACAACAACAACAACAATAATATAACTTTTATGCCTAAATTACGCAAACATTTAGCTAATCTGCTAAAGGGGGGAGTCGCCATTTCTTTACAATAATCAATAATGAAAAATCCACATCAATAGGGTTGCCCGTTTTCTCGATGCAGCACTATAGTGCAATATACACAGCACCTGGGGTGTCAAGAGTGAACAGGTCTTTCTTTGTTCCTTAAGATGTTATCTCCGAGAATGCTGATGCATTGGTGTCTGTACACTTCTTTGTCAATTCTGTCAAGATGATAACTGCTTTATAAACAGACGATATCTTTGTTTCGTCATTAGTGTTAAGTGTGTCTGAAACTACAGTGCCCTTCTGTTTTTTTTTCTTCAGGCTCTACAGAGTTTTGTGTGTTGTTCTTTTGAGCGACAATTATTCCAGAGGTTTCAGGTTCACTTGTTTTGTTCTGCAGTGAGTTAACAGCTTTAGAGAGTTCATGTTTATTTGCTATGTCCTGCTGTTCGTGAACTGCTTCAGAGACATCAGCCTCATTTTTTATGTTTCAGTAGATCCTGGACCTGCCCGGCCGCGCCCAAAATGGCGCCGGTGTAAATGGGGCTCGTAACTGCTTGTTCTGTACTGGTTGCCCAACCTTGATATCACGAGATACATATGCAGTTTTGAAGCACATGGCGGAGGCTTGTCTGCTGTAGTGGGGCGCCCCTTTATCGTTTCAGTCGCCATTCCGCCCGCTTTTGCTACACTGTGCCTCATCCGCCATTCAGCTGTTTACCGCCCGCTCTTACGGCTACAGCGTCTCGCTCACCATGTAGTTGAGTTGTTCCCACTCTTGCGGTGCAGCGGTAGGCGGCTGCCACAGGACTCTTAAAATGGCGGCCGGCTCTTCGGATTTGGGCCTGGTCCAGTAAAATGGCCCTGGGACACCTTGGAACTCGGACGCTTGTCTGCCAGGGCTTGGGTTCCATTCTCGAAAGCGTCCCCTCAGCCTTGAAGATTGTACAAAAGTCTTGGGGGCCCTCGACTCCCGCAGGCTTCCGGTGGGGAGCGGCTGCCATGATTGCTTGCGGAATGGCCACGACGGAGCTACGAGATGGTGGTGCTCTCATGGTGACGCCAGCTTCAGTCTGAAACATCCAGAAACAAGGTGGGGCTTTCATCGTTTGGGGAAAAAAAATGTTTTAATCCAATGAAAAGTGTTATTTTTAGGTCACATGACCTAGTCTTACATAATTAGGAAAAGAAAAGTAAAATGAACCAATGAAAAGTTTTATTAACAAGTCACATGACCTGTTATGCTTACGTTACGCGCTGCGCGGCGCGCTCTGGATCGTTTCCGGGAAGCTGCGCCTTGCGCACCGGAGCACTTCCGGGTGCGCTAACGCGTCGCGTCATATGACGCATTACGCGACAATGCAGGTGCAGAATATAGTCAAAATGTCTCCACCAACCAGCGGTTGGAATTCCACCGCTTTCAGCAGTCCAAAAAGTTCGGTCAAATCTTAAGAGCGGGAGCAACTCAACTACATGGTGAGCGAGACGTTGTAGTCGCAAGAGCGAGCGGTAAACAGCTGAATGGCGGAAGAGGCACAGAGTACCAAAAGCGGGCGGAATGGCAACTAAAACGGTAAAGGGGCGCCCTACGACAGCGTGTCTTCAGGTGAAACGGATTGTGGGACAAGGTCCAGAATGAAAGATTCTTCAAAAGGGAAAAAATTCCGCCGGACCCCGGGAGCCGGCCGCCTATGCCGGGGGCGATCTCAGGCCTCACCAGGGCAACACGACTTGGGGAGGGGGCAGGAGCCAAGCGCCCCCTCTCAGTCCGCGCCATCTCACCGCCCCTCGGGGGCCTCCGTCAAGCGGTTTAGGGAGGCACCGTATCACATTGTTTTCCAATGCAGTCAGGTCCACAAATGGACCCCACTTACTTTGAATAGTGAAGCTGCAGCAGGTGCAAATAAGGTTTAAACAGTGTTACAAGAACTGCTTAGAATTCTGAAGTATGGCACTCAATAACCAAGACTTATGCCATTTATGTAAGGCAGTGACATGGAAGCAACTCAGGGACAAAAAGCATGAACGAACATTCACGTATGAAAATCTTATTTGGAGAAGGGGTAGAATCCAAACGCCCCCTGCCAGTTCGCGCCACTACACCGTATGTGGAAAATCTGAAGCCATCATTCTACAAACTCTCAACGCTTGTTATCAGTGCATGAGTTTCATGCTCGATCGATTGAGCTAGCCGGATCGGGCAATAAAAAGTATAAAATAGTTATGTAAATAGTTATTTAATAAAATGTTTTATTCTGTTTCTTTGGTGGTGTGTTGTGTATATTTATAATATTTGCATAGGGTTTGCCGTTATTTTGGGCGGTGTGGGTGGCGGAGTCGAGCTGTTTTGCAGCCCTCATGGTGTGGAGCTCAATTCATTTCACTATTTTCGTATTTCTCATGAAGGGTTATTCCTAATGTTTGTATTTTACCGAGGTTAAAAAGAGATCGAATTAGTGGTCTACTGATTTTGCTCGATTACTTTTATTTTTTTACACGATTTTTCACTATCTGCAAAGACTAAACAGAGTATTGCGACTTTGTGCTTGTTTGTAAATAGAGAATGATCCAAAGAGAACCAATTGTAAAACAGTAAATGCTTGGATAATAATCAATCAAATGGAGAGACAAGCAGGTACGACGGATTACAACAGGGGTAAAGGTCTGCGTTAACTACCGTTCACTATCTGCAAAGAGAGAGTACTACTAAGAGAAAAGAGGGGAGTGGGGAGGGGGGGCAGCGTTCAAAGCACATCAGCGTGCATAAACACAAAAACGTTTTTACCTATCACGTACTTGACATTTGACAGCTTTTGATGTTTGCTATTAAAAAACCATTGAAATTCACAGAAAAAACCATAGGTTATACTCCATATATAGTTAGGAATTTGCATTTACAAAACCTTGAAAATTCAATGAAAAAACCATTGGTTTTAGGCCATATATAGTTAGGGATTTGCATTTAGAAAACCTTATTTTACTCGCATAAAACCATTGAAATTCCATATATAGTTATAAGCGCTAACTATATATCGCGCACCCGCAATCCACTGCTGATGATGTCACATATTACATCATTCATGACATGGTTAGTGACATCACTGATGACATCACTGATGACATCTCAAATGACATCACTGATGACATCACTGATAACATCTCATTTGACATGACTGATCACATCACTGATGATATCATTCATGTGATAATACCATGAACCTCTTCAGACTCTAATATAACCTTAGATACAATCAGTGTAAACAGACACTCACAGACTGTCACTCATCCATGGAGTTACTCACACACCTAGTCAGTTATGCCAAAAATCAATCACACCTCCATTTTCTCAACTATACAGTTATACACACCTTACTTATTCAAACATATACTAACACATATTTACTTTACTCTCTTATACAATCTCTGATACATGTTCACAATGATCCATACAGCCACTCACACATTCACTAGCTCTTATGCACAGTTATTTATAGATGTCAACTCTCACATGTACTGTGTTTTACATATGTACTTAATTTGACATGTAGCACTGAGATATCCATTCACTCACTAATACACTCATGCACAGTCAACCGCCCATACAGCTGTTTCCACATGCAGTTTTGAATCTATACATATAGTGAATCAACTACTCACACATCTATGTACAGAGTCACACACCTCCCAGCCACCCATACACACACACTCAGTTTCCCATACAAATACTTGGACAACCAATCAATAACTCATACAGTTACTCATATAGCTACTGATCAACATATGCAGCAGTTTGTAGAACAACAGATATAATGATGTACAAATTAAGACAGTTTAGTCACTAACTCATGCCCTCAGTGAGACACATTTAATCACTCACTCATACAGTCAGTCATGCACCTACTAAATCCTTCATCCAGACACTTATATATCTACTCATTCTTCAATATGTAAAACATATTTTAACTTTACAGAAACATACAGTCACTGGATGTTGTAATCAGTGATGTCATCAGTGATGTCATTTGAGATGTCATCAGTGATGTCATCAGTGATGTCACTAACCATGTCATGAATGATGTAATATGTGACATCATCAGCAGTGGATTGCGGGTGCGCGATATATAGTTAGCGCTTATAACTATATATGGAATTTCAATGGTTTTATGCGAGTAAAATAAGGTTTTCTAAATGCAAATCCCTAACTATATATGGCCTAAAACCAATGGTTTTTTCATTGAATTTTCAAGGTTTTGTAAATGCAAATTCCTAACTATATATGGAGTATAACCTATGGTTTTTTCTGTGAATATATATATATATATATATATATATATATATATATATATATATATATATATATATATATATATAAATAAATATGCCAGCTCCCAACTTTGTGTCCTTTTATACAAAGAAAAGCACTCGTGGCGGCGAGTCCCAAAGATTTTATTTAGGGGCTCACTGTGTCCAGACGCGTTTCAACTAATGTCTTTTCGATTGGCCCATCACAAAAATGGCAACATTCTATTCCCGTAACTTTGGCGTCGATTGACGAATCTTCGCAAAATTATCAAAAGTAATTCTTGGTTGAAATCAGCTCCTATGTTGAAAGTTTGGGGGTGATTCGTTATGGGGGGGCTGAGAAAAAAAGGAGGTCCCAAAACATGTTTTCTCCATGTTAATTTCCATAGGAAACTTTAGACAAGGCTACAGGTCTGACAGGTGAACGGAATTACCCCAAATTTGGCAGGGAGAAGGGTCTAGAAAGCACGCTTTTGTTTATCTGGTGTAAATTCATTCAGTATTTTTTGAGGAATATGTGACATTTTTCCGCAAACACTTACCCCGCATACCATCACTCCGCAATTATTTTGAGAAATACCGAAATTTACAGATATCGATAATTGGGACTTCTGCCATCTGATTGGCTGAGGAGTTATGAGCATGAGCTTGCTGCCGATTAGTTGCGAGTGGTTGCAGCTAGGAAGTGTTGGCCGCCATTTTGTGATTCCGTTGAAGCGAGTAGGGGGAAAAAAGGGGTTAAAAGTGGGAAATAGGAGGGTAGGAGCACTGTAACCTCTATGGGGTGTTTAGGGTGTGCTTTAGAGGAGGTGCAAAGCGAAGTATTCACCCCTACTAGTATGTAAGTGGTGGGCTACGGAAATTAAGTGAGGTATTGCGTAGAGTCTGATGCGGGTAAGGTGAGCAGGTGCGGGACTCAGGGATTAAAGCGTGAGCCCAAATTGTTTGTCTTATGCTGTAAAGTCATGTGCCATGGCTGCTGCACTACAGTTGTGAAAGTAGTGTCAGCCTGGGACGACTCCTGGTGGCCCCCCGCCCTGGGCACCGCACCCAAACCGACGGACCACGCATGCAACCTGGGCTTCATCCTGGACTCCTCCCTCTCCATGACCAGACAAGTCAACGCCGTCTCCTCGTCGTGCTTCAACATCCTGCGCATGCTACGGAAGATCTTCCGGTGGATCCCCACCTAGACCAGGAAGACTGTCACCCAGGCCCTTGTCACCAGCCGACTGGACTACGGCAACGCCCTCTACGCCGGAACCACCGCCAAGCTCCAGAAGAGACTCCAGCAGATCCAGAACGCCTCAGCCAGACTCATCCTCGACATCCCACGAAACAGCCACATCTCCGGACATCTGAGAGACCTGCATTGGCTCCCCGTCAACAAAAGAATCACCTTCCGTCTCCTCACCCACGCACACAAAGCCCTACACGATCAAGGCCCGAGCTACCTCAACAACCGCAACAACTTCTACGCTCCCAAATGCCACCTCCGATCAGCCAGCCACGCCCTCGCCGCCGTCCCCCGCATCCGAAGAGCGACAACAGGAGGAAGGTCCTTCTCCTAGCTGGCCGCCAAGACCTGGAACTCCCTCCCGACCGACCTGCGCCTGACCCAAGACCACCTCTCCTTCTGGAAGAAGCTCAAGACCTGGCTGTTCGAGCAGTAACGGCCCCCCCCCCCCCCCTAGTGCCTTGAGACCCTACGGGTAAGTAGTGCGCTCTATAAATGTCTTTGATTGATTGATTGATTGATTGATGTGTTTATAACTACTGGGACGAACTACTGACCCATACTGGTCTGAAAGTCCTGGAGTACAGAATATATATGAGGTATTGTCTAGATTCTCATGCTGCTCAGCTGAGCTGCTGCCAGAGTCGGGGATTAAAACGTGACCCCAAACTGTGTGTCATATGCTGTGAAATCATGTGCTCTGGCCGCTGTGCCACATCTGTGCAAGTAGTGTCAGCAGCCAGTGCTATGCTAAAAGACACTTAGAATACAGTGAAAACACCTACATACAGTAGGGAATAATATGCGTTGGGGTACCCCAGTGATTGGCATGACCCCTTTCTTTTAAAGCCCTAGTACATAATAAGGCAGGGATATTAAAACTACCTCTAAGTCAGAGGTGCAGAAATATGCTACTTTAACTAGTTGTCGCGTTTGCAGAGTGGTGGAGAAAGGGTGCTGGGCGTTCAACCACGGCTCAGGAGTTTCGCTGCGTGGGACTTACAGTAAGTACCAGGAGGGATTCTTGGCCCACAAACTCCCTCAGGACTAAATTGGACTTCATCCCCCCTCCCGTGGTCTGCCACGAGGCACGTTTGCAAAGTGGTAGAGAAAGGGGGCCATGGCGTCTGAAGACGTCTTAGCAATCCCACTGTGTGGGACTTACAGGAGGTAAGAAGACTGGTAGTTTGCCCCAAGGATATCCTTGGGGGCCAACTTCCCAAACTATTACCTCCAGTCAGTCCCACACAGCAGCATTGGTAAGTTCTCGTACCAGGCCACACCCACTTTGCCCACCACTCTACAAACACGCTCCCTGGCACGCTCTTGGATGGGGATTGAAGTCCCCTTCACTGCTGGGGGTCCTTTAGGGGCCAACCAGCCTACCTTTTACATCCAGTCATCCAGTCAGCCCCTCGCAGTGGGATTGGTGAGAGGTAGACAAAGGCCATGCCCACTTACTCCACCACTCTGCAAATGCGCCCCTGGCGCGTTGTAAGTTTGGGGATTAAGTCCCCTTGAATTCTGAGGGTCCCTGGGATCCAACTAGCCCTCCAGGTACCTCAAGTAAGCACCACAGACCTGCGTTGCAGAAGGAAACAACCTTTACAACACAACTTTTGCATCCCACTACCATTACAACGAAACGTTTACAACATCCATTACAACGCATGCCATTACAACGCATGACACTACAACGCATACCACTACAACGCCTGTTATTACAACGCAGTCATTACAATGCATACCATTACAACGCATACCATCACAACGCATAGTACCCTTACACTATCCAACACTTACCCTACTTTTGCACCCCCTGGAGTTAGAATAGTAATTTTTACCTCTATACTATCCAACACTTACCCTACTGTTGCACCCCCTGGAATTAGAATAGTAATTTTTACCCTTGCACTATCCAACACTTACCCTACTGTTGCAACCCCCTGGAGTTAGAATAGTAATTTTTACCCCTACACTATCCAATACTTACCATACATGCAATGTAACGTATGCGTTATAATGTAATGCGTTGTAAAGGTAGTTTTTAAAAATTCGTTGTAATGGCATGCGTTGTAATGAAATGCGTTGTAATGGATGTTGCGTTGTAAAAAATGTGTTGTAAAGGTATGCGTTGTAAAAGTATGCGTTGTAACGTCATACATCCCGTTGCAGAGAGGTGTAAAAAGGGGCGTGGCCTGGTCCACTTCTCGGCTACACAGCGCAGTGGTGCTTACTGGAAGCACCTGGTGGGCTAGTTGGCCACCAGGGGCCCTCAGGATTGAAAGAAAATTAATCCCCCAACTTTAAGCGTGCCACAGAGCGTCTTTGCACACGCGCCCCGTGGAGCGTTTTAAGTTGGGAGATTAAGTCCCATTGAATTCTGAGGGTCCCTGAGGTCCAACTAGTCCACTAGGTACCTCCAGTAAGCGCCACAGAGCTGCTTTACAGAGAGGTGTAAAAAGGGGCATGGCCTGGACCACCTATCTGCAATGCAGGCCTGTGGTGCTTACAGGTGGTATCTGGTGGCCTAGGTGGCCGCCAGGGGCCCTCAGGATTGAAGGGAAATCAGTTCCACAATTTAAAATGCGCCACAGGGTGTGTTTCAACACATGTCACCTCAGGCCCTGCCCCCTCCCTTCACCACAGTGCAAATGCGCCTGTGGCGCGTTTTAAGTTGGGGGATAAAGTCCCCTTGAATCCTGAGGGTCCCTGGGGTCCAACTAGCCCATGAGGTACCTCCAGTAAGCGCTAGAGAGCTGCGTTGCAGAGCGGTGTAAAAAGGGGCGTGGCCTGGACCACCTCTCTGCAACGCAGGCTTGTGGTGCTTACTGGAGGTACCCGGTGGACTAGTTGCCCCCCAGGGGCCCTCAGGATTAAAGGGTTCGTTTGCAGAGTGTTGCTGAGAGGGGGCGGGGCCTCCGGCTTGATCGCAACTTTTTAAGAAGGGGGGCTGTGTGGCCCCCCTTCCTTTCCTATCTTATGGGCCCTGGGACCCCATCCCCCAGGGCCTGACCCCTATTTTTTTTTAATGGAAGAGGGGCGCATGTCCTCTCTCCTGAGGCCATAATCAGCCAGGGGGAACCCATCCCTGCGGCATGGCCAGTGTTTTTTTTATATATATTTGGAGGGGGGCTGCGTGGCCCCCCTCCTCAGGCCACTTCTGGCCCCGGGGGACCCCATCCCCCGGGGCCTGGCCACTTCATTGGGGACCGAGGGGGGAGCCCCAATGCCCCCTGCGTCACTGCGGGAGCGGGCATTGCTTTTCCACGTGGGGAGCTGCTGACATGCAGCTCCCCATGTGGAAAAGCAATCTGGTTTGGATTTTGGGAGAGAGAGCAGGATTCCTGCTCTCTCTTCCAAAATCCAAACCACAGTTTGCTATGACAGGGCGGGAGCTGCGAGGCTCCCGCCCTGCCATAGCAAACAGCAGTGTCCCAGGGGTGGGCAACCCAGGACACTGCAGGAGCCGGCCCTGGGGGGTGGCGGTCCCCGGGGCTGCGCGGCCCCCCTCCCATCACATGCACAGCTCCGGGGAGGTGGTTATCCCCCAAACTTAAAAAAAAAGCAAGCGCCGGGGGGTGGCGGTCCCCGGGGCTGCGGGGTCCCCCTGGGCCCTCGCAATTATATTTCCGTTTGAAGAAAAGCCACAGGCTCCCAGTCCCTGTCTCTGTGCCGAACAATGGTGCTGAGACAAAACCCAGCGCTGCTCGCATGCTGGAGTAGCATTCCCAGCATGAGAGCAGCATCAGGAATTGGCATATGGGAGCATGTGCTGTGTGATCAGTCTAGGGCTGGGCCACCATCGGGATCGGGAGAGGAGCAATGGAAGGTAAGTTCTATATTTTTTTTTATTTTGTCGGTTCCCCGTTCTATCCCCCCATCCCACTGGTTCGCATCCCATGCAGCTGCCACTGTGTAGCTCATAACAAGGATATAGGTATTTTGTGAATCATGGGGCTACTTTCCAATGGTCTTGTCCAAACCAGTTTGTGAAGAGAGGTTCTGTCAGCCTATGCCCAGGTACCAGCAACCTTGGGAGTCCATCGACTCTCAGTGCTTCTTGCCAGCTGAGCCCCCTGCCAGCGCCACCGTCTTGTATCCCTGTCCAGATGGATTTTTCTCTTTATGTCACTTTTTCAATGAGTGCGGTATTTCTAAATCCAGTTAGTGACAACCCTTGCGGCTGCTTTTGCAGACTGCTTACTTTGCATTTTCTGGATAGTTTTTTCATCAATCGGAGACACTTCTGGATGAAGGGGGTCCCTTTGCGCCTTTTTTGTTTGATTTCCAGCTCGTGTTCTTTCCTGCATTATTGACCCTTTGCTTAGCCATGCTTTTTACAAATTAGCTGGCACAACTGAGGCTCTCTTGGGAGACTACAGTGTTGAAGCTGAGGTTTAATATATAAATTAGTACCAGTCAGTGGTGTAGCTCGAGCGGGGCCACAGGGGTGGTTGCCCCAGGCACAACATTCCTAGGGGCATTTTTTGGGGCACAAACTGTTATGGACAATGAAAAAAACATTTTTTAAAAATAGGGAAAAAGAACTTACCTGCCGCCCGCCGCTCTTCAGCTCAGTGTCCTCGTGCAGCCAATCCTCACGCTTCTCTCATGCTTGAAAGCAGCATCAGGATTGGTCTGAGTGCCGTGAATTTGCACTCCGAGGCAGACTGGGAGCCTGGGCTTTGCTGTCTCTACCCTGGCATCGCAGGTGGGTTGGAGACAGCTCAGTGCGCATATCAGTTTGGCCGTCACTACCTAAAGGATTCCCACCCTCAGAGTCCGGTTATGTTTTTTTCAATGTGATGACGCTCTTCAGGCAAGGGACAAATGAGGCAGCTTTATTTCTCACGAGCCGGAGTTAGGCAAATAAGACATCGGCTAAATGAGCAGTTGAAAGTCGTCCAAAGTTGCCACCAAGGGTCCCAGGTACCCAATTAAAGCAACTTTTAATAGCACCACTCATAAAGGGCAAGAAAAACTAACCACAACTGTCCATAGGAAGAAAAAAATATTATGAGGAATACTTTAAAATTGACATTTCAGGTTCTGTGTTGCAGAACAGAAAGGCTGAAATGAAAATGGGAACACCATTTTTTTTAGTTCAAGAAAAGTTTATTAATCATAATAAAAGGTAACAATACAAAATACAGTAAGATAATCACGAGGAAACACCATTTTTTTTAAAGGAAAAAAACTCCAGTGGAAAGAATGAGGCAAAAATACACTTTGCCAATGGGCTTCTTTAGTTGTTGGTGAAGAGATTTTACAGTGATGCGATTTTGTGGGAATGTGATGCAATACGTGAAATCCAAGACAAGAAATGCAATAAAGTCTAAGATCCCATAATCCACTGATGGTGAGGAACAACTTGGGTGTTCCAGTGACACCTTTCTATTTGGGTAAAGGTTTTTTAAGAGTAGGATCTTAGCTCCTCTTGATGTAAAGAGCATACCTTCCTTTCAGACACGTATGCCAAAGGTGGGTTCAAGACTCACCCAGTAAACAAAATGAGCATGTGCTCTATCACTTTTTATCAGAAATTGACCGAAGGCCAGGCATAATATGACCTATATTTTTTTACCTTCCTTTGTCTTTATCACGTGACTAACAGTAACCTATCACTGCGGAGGAAAGCAAGACTGTGAAAAAGTAAGACATTTTCAGTTATTTATGCAGGTTCAAACATTATAAGGAAACTTTTGTTTTTCACACAAATGTGGTCGCTCCTAAGTACTCATGAGTGGGAGATTCTTGCAGCTGCTCAGCAAGTTAGCCCACTTTGGATTCTTGAGGACAACTTTTCAGAAATGTATAGTGGTCGTAGGTTTGGCTGTGTGTAGTGATATTTTAGATCAGGAACTGAGAGGATGTCAGCTATAGAGTGGAATGTACAACTAATGGTAGTTGCAGCTCACAATTACATAACGAGCTAATTTAATAACTCGTTAAATGTTATTTGCTGTAAGATACTCAGTGGACAGACACTGCCAAATTCGGGGAGATGCACAGGTTATCACCAAACACTATGGCAATGCACTCCACAATCTTTTATTTATTTAAAATATTTCTTAACAATTGGTGCATGGAGAAAAAATCCATAAGACGTTATCAGAGCATGGGTGCCCTTAATACCCATACTTTTACGTAAAACGTAATTATTTCTATTTTCTATTTAGGGGGTTTTATAAAGCGCTTGGTGACGCACAGCGGCGTGTCCCCGCGCTGAGGAGCTGAATTTACTGGAACTTACACATGCGGAACACCTTACTGTGCGAATAATGCCGTTTTGAGCTTAGCTCTAAAGAGTGGTTCTGATGATTCCAATCGCAACGCTGTAGGTAGCTTATTCCATCTAACAGCTGCAAGGTGCCTAAAGGATCTTCCGCCCATCCGAGCTCTGGACCTAGGCTGACCTAGGATTTTAAAAGAGTTGAAAATATTTTTTTCAAGAAATCAAGAATACATACAAGAACAATATTTTAAGGCAAGCACATCCCTCATACTAATGGACAGCCATCTACCATGGCCCTCGAACACTGACCTATTACCTACAATTGATGTAGACAACTGTGAAAAGCATAAAAAACAGAACTTGCTATCTAAAGAAAAGCACATCCAGTAAAGAAGAAACTGTGTTTCTTAGAACCGAGCTAATTAACCAAACTATTTTCCTCCAGCTCACATGACAAATATATAAAGAAAACACCCCCATCTTTTATCTTCGCCTGAAACATAGCCATAAACATGCCATGCGAACAGCTGGATCAGAAGTTCCACATACAGCTCCTCTCACACTTAATGAGTTAATAACAACTACAAGGCAAAGACCTGAGGTTATTTCCTCTTCCAAATTCTTGGTTATGAAATCATAATTATTAGTGTGCTCTCTGCTAGCACAGTTAATACATGATGTTTAATTTTAAGGTTCATTTCAAGGTAAGACAAATAAGCTCAATACCAACCATGGTTGATGGAAAACACCAAGAGCTTCTTTTTGGGCAGTAAAAGCTCCAGATCTTATACAGCGACCACATTTTGCTATTTTTGGGAGTTGGTCTTTTGCTTTTGATACCCATGGGGTTCCAGAAGCAAGGAGTTGGTGCTGTGAGGTGATCGGCTATCAGCTGATCGTGTGAGTTTTCGAGCCACGTACCGGGAGTGCCACAGAACTGGGCTAGGTGAGTGATGCAGGCTACCTTGAAAATGCACCTGGCTTCGTCCAAGAGTTGTTTGAGATAGATGAGCACAGGACTAATGTGGTCGACGTCTCTGGCTCCAGAAACCAAGCTTGCTGCTGCATGGAGAGTAGCTTCAAGGATCCTGATGCGTTTTGGGGATTCCAATTAGAAGCCCATTGTCATAGTTGAGTCTTGATAAGACTAGCGCTTGAAATACATTTTTAAAGTTAGTTTGGGAGATGACATTTTTTATCTTTTTGAGAAATTTGAGTTGGTGTTGGGCACTTGTTGTAGACGCATTGATGTGATCTTTCAGGCTAAGATATTAGTTTAGGGTGACACAGAGTGCTCTGGTGCAACCAATGACTTTGGGTTTGCAGTTGCACTGAGCGAGTCGGGCCAGTCTTGAAACTCTTGAAACTGGGGGTTTTGCTGTCAGGAAGGTGTGTGTGTGTGTGCGGGGGGTGAATGAGGATGAATTCTGTCCTCAGTGGGTTGTGCTTTATGTAGCTGAGTGAAAGCCAAGCTTGAATGTCATTTAGAAGTTGTGTAAGAGCAGTAGATGTTTCAGCAATAAAACATGAGGAAAAAAACAAATAGCGTTGGCGCAAAGATGGTAGGGACATTTTGAGTGATTTAGGATAGTAATGAAATGCACCATTGTTGATTAAAGAAAGTAGGAGATAGTATGGGACACTGTGGAACCCTTGGATAAGAGAATTTAGATCCGACAAGGTTTCATTGAGTATAATTATTTGGAACTGGTTGGTCGGGTACGAATATGTACATGAGATAAATCATTACCCCTTTGTTGCACCCGTCATCCAACAGCCATCATGAGCACTACCTCCGTAGTGCTGCGCACGTCCATTGGCTGACGCGGCCCCGCCCACTTAATCAAACCGCCGCACCACGGCAGAATTTGTGCCGCGGTTAAGTGGTTAAATGTGACAATGTGATGATTCAGGGTACCTTTCAGATGGAAAATAGCCCCTTATATATATTCCAGTGGAAGTACTTCATTGAAGGTGGATGATACACCAAACAGCCAATAACATGAAGTGAAACAGAAATACTCCTCAAGGTTGAGCCACAACCCACTTAATGTATATATTATTTAAATAGTTGGTAACAAGAGGTCGTGGAGAAAACAGTTCAGTCAAGCCAGGCCTAAGAGCTTTTTTCCTGCACAAATCCTTCGGGTGAAGCCAAGAGGAATTTGAGAGGGCAAAACTGTGGCCTAGATGTATCAAGCCTTTTGCGATTCGTTAAGGCCGAAATTAGCAGAATTTCGGCCTTAACGAATCGCAAACGGACATTTTGCATCTTTTAGCATGTATGTAAAAGTAGCAAAATAAGGAATCGCAAAAAAAAATGCGATTCCTTATTTTGCTTAAGCATTTAAGGAATCGCAATTTTGCAATTCCTGAAATGCCATGTATGAAGCTTTTTAAAATTGTGAATTCAGGTTAAGAAATCGCAAATTAAAACCAACTTGAGGTTGGTGTTAATTTGCGAAATCCTTTCAAAATTCACAATTTGGCAATTTTGAAGGTGGTATGTGCGCCATATTCACACACATGTAAGTTTCAGGGGTGCAGCAGGGTGTCCATGAGACACCCCTGCACCCTTGAAATAATTCTCAAATTGCGATTTGGAATTATTTCGCAATCATTCCTATGGGCCTCCTAGCCCATAGGAATGAATGGGAAATTATTCCTTATTTGCGAATTCGCAAAATTGCGATTTCGCAAATAAGGAATAATAAGAAATCTCTAAAAAAATTGCGATTTCCTACATACATCACATTTTGCGATTTCTTAATAGCGATTCGTTAAAAATCGGTATTAAGAAATCGCAAAAGGTAATGTTGATACATCTAGGCCTCTGTCTGAGTGCTTAGTTACAGCACTACTCGGAATTGGTAAAGTGTGGCAAATACAATTTGCAGTCGACTTGCAATACACAATAGGTCGCAAAAGTAGGGCCCACGTGTCAAAGAAACATGTTGTGAAACTTAGATATAGACACCTAATGCACTGACCAGCCTTCTGTGTAAAAAGTTGCTTGCCAAAGTACCATCATTAGCTTGCGACACAATAATAAATACTCTGTGCCACAGCCATCACAAGACTGTAATTTCTCTCTATCCCTTTAAGATTTTACTGTCCAGGCAATAACATTTTCATTTTGTGAAATGTCAAAATAGAGAAAACATATCGGATGATCCCATAATTACCAAAATGTGGACAAATCTTTTAGCAGGCAATCTACGACTACTACAATTTCTAGGTCTGTCACAGAAACAATAAATCAATCAGTAGATTTGTAGAGTACTTCTTGTCACCCATGAGGGTAGTCAGGGCCTGGCCATAGCAATACACAGACAAACAATGTTCCAAGGCATGTCCAAAATGTCATTGTAAGATTACATGCAAGGGTACACCAAGTCATTTACTCCTTCAAGGCACATGTAAACAGGACAAAGCTAGAGGGTTACTTACACAGATACATTGAGACAAGTACTATTCCAAACTATTGCTCTGGCATGACAAGGTTTTAGGATTGCACACAAAGGTACACTTAAGTCCTACTTGCCACTAATCCAAAGCATGTCCTTGATGGCAGGTCACAGAACTGCAGATAGAGATATGTCTTGAGATAGGTACGCCTGCAAAGCTCGTCCTAGACATACCAATTTCACAGGGATACATGCAGAGTTACACATAGCAAGAATACTGATCAAGGGCATGTCCTGCATAACACATGGCCATAGGATTGTATACAAATGTACACTGAGAGATGTTACTCCAAGACAAGTCCTATGCATTCAAAGGCTATACGATTCCATACAGAGATACAGTGAGACAAATGCTAATCCAGGACTATCCAGACATGTCAACCTTATGGGCCAGCAGACATACGTACACTGAGTCAGATGCTACTGCAAAGTATATTCTAGACATGACCAGGCCATATGGTTACATATATAGATTTATTAAGGAAAATACTACTCCTAGGCCTGTCTGATATTCAACAAGGGCCCCGGATCCCAAACACAGAAACAGTGAGACAAATTATTGCAGGCCTGTACTAGCCATAACAAGGTCATAGGGTTACATACAGAAGCAGTCGAGGGGAAGTCCAAGGGGTGAGCTAGACATTCGGGACCTTCCTTTCTGAAGAAAGTATTATCATGGTGCATTCCAACAAGAAACCTAAGATCAGCAGGCTCTTTCAGAGTAAATGCTATTAGATTAAAAACATCGAAATGAGGTGGCAGCAGTTTTGTGGTTAGAGCAGCTACATCTAAGCATGAGCGAATTTTGCGGATCTCGCGTTCGCAAATTTTGCGGATTTGCGGATTCGCAATCCGCAAAATCCGCGAATTCCCGCGAATTTGCGGATTTTTTTTTTTTTGTGTTCGCCCGTGTTTCTGCCAGTTCGCGAGGGTTTTTACAATTTCGCAATTTGCGAACTTACCTGTCGGGTCGCAAGTTTTGCGAACTTGTTGTTTCTACGTGTCCAGCCTGTTTGGGACACTCTTCTTCATCACTGCCACTCTCTGTCACCACTGCCACTCTCTGACTACTCATGCCACCCTCTGGCCTACCCATGCCACCCTCTGTTTCATCACCACACCCTCTGGTTGTCCAGTGTACATTATTTTCGGCAAAGCAAAGCACACCTTCCCTGCCTCAAGTGACCTGAATTAATTTGGGGCTGATTAATGTGTCACAGAATATTTTTTTAGCTGGCACCTGCTTCCTTAGTGCGCCCTGATTAGTGATCTTTTGCACTTGCTAAGTGCTTTCATTGTTGCAAAATTAGTTACAACACCTGCCCTGCCCCAACTGACAATAATGAATTAGGGGCTGATTAATGGATTTTAACTTCCAGCCTGGCTCCTGCTTGTCTCCCTTAGCTGTAATTCAGGACCTTTGTGGCATATGTGTAACTATTCTGAGGTTCGGAGCAGGGTCACATAATAGTTTCAACTGGCAACTGAACTCTGGAGGGGCCCCTCAGGAAGCACTACAGGAAATGGCTACTAATGATGAGCCTGAACTTTTGAACCTGGTAAGTAGTTACTTTCAGTTTTGCTAAGATCGTATTTCTGCAATTTTGCACTTATTCGCGGGGCGCGAACTCACGCGAACAGTGCGAGCAGTGCGAGCAAAATCCGCTGCTCGCGGATTTGCGGATTTTGCGGGAGATTCGCGAATCTCGCGGATTGCGAATTTCCCGAAAATCCGCAAAATCCGCGAGCGGAACGGATTTTCCGCCCATGCCTTGCTACATCCTGGAATCTCCTAACCACTCAATTTTAGGTCAGCTCCTTCCCTGCCCCAGTGAAGGAAACTTTTGAAAACTTGGCTCCTCAATCAGTAGCTCATCCCTTCTGCTCATTGTTGCTTACAAAATCAGCGTCAAGACACCTCCGGGTATACGCTGCGCTTTACAAATAGCTTAACATAAAATAACAGACATGAAAGGTCATAGGATGACATACACAGATACATTGAGACAAATATTATTACAAGCTTGTGCTAGACATGACAAGGTCATAGTTACATACACAGATACAATGAGACAAATATTATTACCGGATTGTACCAGACATGACATGGTCATAGGGTTACCTACAAAGGTACACTGTGAGAGATGCTAGTCCAAGGGGTGAGCTAGACATGACAAGGTCATGGGATGACATACACAGATACAATGAGACAAACATTACAGGCTTGTACTAGACCTGACAAGGTCATAGGATTACATACAAAGGTACGCTCTGAGAGATGCCACTCCAAGGGGTGAGCTAGACATGAAAAGGTCATAAGATGACATACACAGATACAAAGAGACAAATATTATTACAGGCCTGTACTAGACATGACACGGTCATAGGGTTACATACAAAGGTACGCTGTGAGAGATACCTCTCCAAGGGGTCAGCTAGACATGAAAAGGTCATAGGATGACATACACAGATACAATGGAACAAATACTATTCCAAGGCAATGTCCTAGACATGGCAAGGTCACACGATTGCATACAAGGGTGCACTGCAACGGATGCTTCTCAAGGAATTTTCTATTCTATACATGACAAGAACACAGAATTGCACATACAAAGAGGTTGTTGCCACTCGAAGGCATGCCCTAGACATGACAGAGGCACAGGAGTACAGCCAGAGGTACACTGTCACATGGATACTTCTCCCAGGCGTGCCCTAGGCATGGGAGAGATAATGGATTTCTTAGCCAGCAAATTAAAAACCAGAAGGCAGGGGGGCGCAACATCTAATCTTTCGATTTCACCATTCATTGGAGAGGCTTTTTAATGATTTAACAGTTCTAATCCTTTATCAGATGTTCATCTAAGAGGATTGTGCTGCCGAGACAAGATTGGCAGAAATTCATTTTTCCATAAATATATTCATTTAACGCGTTTATTTCCCGCTGCGCTCTCATTTTTGAGCGAAGAACATATTGTGCCCGGATATAAATAAATAAATGGAAATACAACTCAAATCCGCTCTCGCAGGGGTGGGGAGGAATGGCAGGTCTGCAGGGAGGTTGTTAATCTTTTGGTAATCACGCGCAGTCAGTGGCGGCTGGTGACATTTGAAAGTGGTAGGGCGTAAAACAATTCCCGTACTGCACTCGGGCCCTCAGTACACGTTGCCGAGTGAGGTCTCGCAAGAGACACCTTAAATACACCGCCTCCCCCGCCCCAGCACTATGGACACACAAAAAATGGCCCCAAACATACTTGCTCCTGCTCAAAGCAGGTAGCAAATGAGTGCGGATTTTGACCCGTTTCCCTCAGAAGAGGTAAATATGAGACGGAGGGTGTCTCCATGTTAATCCCCATTCAGATACATTAGCCACTGCTTTCTCTCGTGAATACCAAAGCTGGAGCTCCCAGCCCGCCCCTCCTCTCAGTCAGGAGGAAGAGGGCTCCACTGACTGCTGGTTCGAGGACCACGCCCACTTCTTTCCCACTTCGCTAGCAGATAGCATCGGCAAAACAAAATACACTAAACATCTCTTCATGCACGGAATATAAAGTACGAAGTGACACGGCGCGCAGGAGAAACAGGGTTATACGACATGAGAACACTGTCACCCCTACAAGCCTCATTTCACGCTCCATGCACGATCGCAACTAGCAACACAGATTGCCCTAACCATTAACCATATCGCTTTGTATAAGGTAAAAGATCGCTTCCAGCTTACTGTCATTAAGGTTACATTTAAAATTAATTTAAATATAACAAACTTACCTTGGCTTCCCGACTCGAGTCCCGAGACTGCTCCCGCCGTCCTGCATTTGAATACCGCCGCTCTCCTCACGGAAGCCTGCAGGCAGCCTCCCTCCCCTCCATGGCAGCCAGCGCTGATTGGTTCGGCTGGCTGCCCTAAATACGTCATTTCTCCGAGTCTGCATCCTGCAGAACGGAGAATGGGAGGAGGCTTGGGGGAGTGGCTTGCCCACTGTTGCTAATACTGTCTGTTTGGACTGCCTCTCAGGCTGTCCAAACAGTCCGTATTCACAACATTGGGCAAGCCACTCCCCCAAGCCACTCCCCCCTGCCCTGAGGCTCGAGTTAGTAACCAGGAAGTTCGCTGATTTCTCGCCGTGCAAGAAGGGCAGGCAGAAACAAATGGTAGTTATAAATAAATAACTACCATTTGTTTCTGCCTTCTTCTCGCACGGCGAGAAATCAGGGGGGGCGGCGCCCAAACGCCCCAATGTAGAAACCGCCACTGCGCGCAGTCCACCCGAACGGATGGCTCCTGTCGGGGGCCTTGGCTGAAGAGTTGCAATGTTCCCTTGGAAAATGACAACATGAGTACAGGGCCCTGCTAAATCACCCCATGCGCCAGACATACACTCTGGTAAAGCCATCCTACACAGGCTGACTGACTGACACACGCCCCGCCCCCACTTCCTGCGAAAGTGCCCTGTGACGTAACAGCACAACAATAGCTCAGCGCTCTGCCAGGCTGTGTTCAGCCTCTGTGACAGGAGCTAGTCCCAGTAATTGAACTGAAGGGGTAGAGATATTCAGGTCTGAAAATGAGATGAGGGGCCGTCAGCAGGGGGCGGGGGTGGAGGAGGGGGAGGGGTCGTTATTTCACAGGACCCCCGTTTTTTTAAGGCCCTGCACTCCAGCTGCATATTCTATTGATAGATTTTGCAGCACATTTTATTTATAGCAGCCAACACAGTTAAAACCATTAAATAAATGCAGCTGGTGTCGTTTTTCTCTTCTCCAGAGTACGTTCAAGTTTGTTTTGTTTAAACCTGGAAAGAGATGCTTGTAACATGTGGAGCCTGGGCATGACGTTTGTGTCCTGGGCAGGCAAAATACTTCTGACTTGGCTGATGAGTTATGAACAAAGCATCACACAGGCTCATACTCATGGGAGTTGGCAGTAAAGTGAAGGAGGTTGTTTAATTTGTGACAGGGCCCTCGTCAGGAGGCCACAGCAGCTTGTACCACCCATTGCCCCTGTCAGCGCAGCCATCACAGTACCTACACAACTACTAATCATCACACTGCTACAAGTGTGACCATACAAACTGTCCGAGGCCCCTAAGCTATGAGAATGGCTTGAGTGGCAGGTATTACTTGTTTTAATGTATATCGAATTAATAAAACAACTAGTGTTCTGATAATCACTAAATCACACAAACAGCGTCACCATGTGGCAGCGGTCATAAGAGCCTGTGCCGAGCACCGGAAACCACCGGCTCAAATTAAGCACTGTTATGGAGTAGATGGAATGTGGTTGCCGGGGGTGACGGGAGCTGCTCGGATTGTGGTTTGCTAATTGGTAGTGTAGGTGAATGGCAGGCTTGGTTGGTACCTATTAGTCATAGCATGGCACTGGCTACTCAGGTGGAGATTCAGTAAAGAGATGCACCAGCAGTGCTACTTTGGAAAGGGTGGAATAGTAACTACGGAACTGTTGGGCTTTTCTTTAGGAATTCCAAAATGAGCTACAGTGAAGGTGGTACAAAAGGGGGTGGTGATGGAAGGAGTATCTGAACCAAACAAACACTCACACCCAGTCAACAGATCGCCATAAGTTGGCAGGGTATGCTCAGACGTGAGTCCCTTGCTCACTTTGCCACTGGATTCAAGCAAGCCTGGCTGAAGACGGCTGTAATGCCAGAAACCGGTCCTCGGAAGCTTGTTTCCGGTCCAGGGATGGCATGGCTTGGCAGTTCGGGCTGGACTGTTCCCATGAGGCACAGGGTCGAACTGATTTGCATATGGCCATGTCTGAACTGGGGTGGCAGAGTGGACTAAAGAATGGTGAAGGATTAAACCCAGATCTGTTGACTGGGTGTGAGTGTTTGATTGGTTCAGATGCTCCGTCCATCACCACCCCCTTTTGTACCACTTTGTTCCCCATAAGTTGGCAGGGTATGCTCAGACGTGAGTCCCTTGCTCACTTTGCCACTGGATTCAAGCAAGCCGGGCTGAAGACGGCTGGAATGCCAGAAACCGGTCCTCAGAAGCTTGTTTCCGGTCCAGGGAAGACATGGCTTGGCAGTTCGGGCTGGACTGTTCCCATGAGGCACAGAGTCGAACTGATTTGCATATGGCCATGTCTGAACTGGGGTGGCAGAGTGGGCTGAAGAATGGTGATCGATTAAACCCAGATCTGTTGACTGGGTGTGAGTGTTTGATTGGTTCAGATGCTCCGTCCATCACCACCCCCTTTTGTACCACTTTGTTCGCCATAAGTTGGCAGGGTATGCTCAGACGTGAGTCCCTTGCTCACTTTGCCACTGGATTCAAGCAAGCCTGGCTGAAGATGCTGTAATGCCAGACACCAGTCCTAGGAAGCTTGTTTCCGGTCCCGGGAAGGCATGTCTTGGCAGTTCGGGCTGGACTGTTCCCATGAGGCACAGGGTCAGACTGATTTGCATTTGGCCATGTCTGAACTGGGGTGGCAGAGTGGGCTAAAGAACGGTGTTGGATTAAACCCAGATCTGTTGACTGGGTGTGAGTGTTTGATTGGTTCAGATGCTCCGTCCATCACCACCCCCTTTTGTACTACCGTGAAGGTGGTGACATTCCTGTTAAATAGGAGGGGTTCTGAAGGTCTAATAGGAGCAGCGCTAGCTAAAAAGTTTAGGACGTGTCGGAGCTATACTGATGGAAAGGTAGTGAGTGCTGAGGTCAAAACTATGCATTAACTGCTAAATAAATTTGCTGGTGGGCAGAAGTACAGCAGGAAGTACTGACGTCATATTCCTCCTAGGAATTAGCTATCTTTACAATTATCCTGGATGAATTTTCCACTGATATTATCCTATCAGGCAATGTAAGTCTTAAATCTATTTTGGGAATCTACTTCGGAAGGTTTCAGACAGAAGCTGCTCCCCAACTAAAGTCCGTTTTTGACCAATTTCCCTTTAATTTTGTTTCCTTGTATGTGTGGGTGGTATCTGAATACATATGCAAAAACAAGATCCCTCTAGATCCAAAAGATGAGCACGGGGCAGTGTCGTCCGACACAGGTAAATACTGGCAGGGTCGGTGGAGGGCGTGCGGAGGGCATGCAAGGAGGAAGCATGCGGAGGAGAGCTCGCAATAGGGGGTTTACTAATAAAAAAACACTTACCTGGTGCTGCGGGCTGCATCACACTCCTCTGTTTCCAGTTCCTGGCATCATGGACTCTCCATCCAAGCCCAGTGCTGCTCTCAAGCATGTGAGGAGCGTGGGGATTGGCCTGAGAGGGCTGGATTAATGCTCGCTTAGACACAGGAAGTCTATGCTGTTTCTCCAACATGAGTCTGCAATACAGCAGTGTTGGAGGAACCTAAGTGCGCATGTCAGTTTGGCCGGGCTAAGACAGCTGGCCAAACTGACATGCGCACTTAAAAGTGCACATCCACCACTCCACCCCCACGGCTCGCCCGCCCCTCTCTGCACACACTGGCACAGAGCCAGCAGCTAAAGAAATAAAATAGTAAAATATAATTTCTTTTTCAGCTGCTGGGTCTGAGCCAGTGGGGTGACGCTCCTCTGCCTTTGCAGGGGAGCCGCCGCTGGGAAGGTGGCGCTGATCATACAGCGACAAGGAGTTGGAGATGTGAAGCTGGTGTGGAGGAGACATAGGGGAGATGCAAAAATGAAGGTAATCTTGAAGGTGCCTCAGAGACTGGATGCTCGACTGTCAGACTTGCTGAAACCATAGGTGTGGCACTGCCTGGGGTAGGGCCTGTCACTTTACACCATACCAGAACTGAGGTGGTAGACAGTGGAGCTGCACCTTCCCCAGCTGGATGGAGGAGTGCATCCAGTGTTTCAGATGTAACCACAGAACAGTGGACTTCAAACTTCCTCTCACTTGTAGTAGGAGATCATTTATGCATGGGGTACGGTAAGACAAGAGACGGTGCTAATCCTAATGAGAAAGGAGCATTTAAGGCATGACGTGTGCAGAGTGCACTGTATTAATCATGGTGCCTCTGGCTGTTGTGAATGTATATGGTAATATTTGGAATTATCTGAAGCTTGGATGCATGGTGTGGCAGTAGTAGTAGGGACTGGTCTCACAGCTGCACATTAATATATTTGGAAAGTCAAGAGCACTTATGGCCTCTTGGTGTGATGGGAGCTGGGAGCTAATGGCATGTCCTGGTGCACGATTCGTCATTCCATCAAAAACACATTGCCATGTGGCGTGCAGCATTAGGCCGTAGGGTGAAGGGTGCCAAACCACAGCAAAGTTCTCTTCTGTGCTCATTAAAGATTTTTTTTAAGGACAGGGTTGGTGATATCTGCTCAGGTGTTCATAGGAGACATAAATCCCAGAGAGGTGAAACCAGGTTCTGACTAGGAAGGAGGTTGTGACTATTGGCAGTGGGATGGTCTCATGGGACAAAGGCTTGAAGGAGAGAGCAGGCTTCCTCTTTTTGTTTTAGGAGATCACTGATGTCCAGGAACTATATCTTCTCTCAAAAATGCCTCTTGGATTGGAACTGTTTCCTACAGTTGTTCATACTCCAGGTCGAAAATGCGCTATGGGTCTTGCATTAATTGGAGAAACATTGAAAAGTAGAATTGAGGACTTGCCGTCAGCTCTTGATCACCCTGGGACAATGCCATGAGAGTGTTTATTCAGCTCATGAGTTCTAGTGGGGAAAGACAACAGGAGCATATGCCCAGAGGACCTTGACATGCTTTAAGAATACATTTTTGACACACGCCAGCACACTCCTTGGATAGATATACTATAGTGGTATATTGAGACTCAAATCACTCTACAATATGAGATAGTATCTTCCCCCCCCCCCCCCACCTTCAATGTAGCAGCATCATCTCCTGGCGTAGCTGGATGAGGGTGGCTAGAGAAGAAGTCCTTGATGAGGTGCCACTGAATATGATCATGAGCAGCTGTTAGCCTAAGACCCGTGGATGCACAGGATGAACTGCTTGCTAACCCTTAACATGGACAAACCCAAGAGAACATGGATAGCATAAACCCACAATGGTGATGGCTCCAGTGCTTTTGAGTTTGCATGAACTGTTGGGAAGCCCTTTGGCATTGACTATGAGCTCAGCTGCTGCATAGAGTATTAAGTTGGCCAGTCTGGTGTGTTTTACCAGTACTGCTTTGACAGAGTTGAAAGGGCATTTGTGTGTTAGTTTCCAGTGTCAGCTGGAGCATGCATTGGTAAGGTCCTCAGGGGCACAATCTTATGAAAAATATGGGCTAAACGTGGCTCTACATTCATAGATTTCGAGTTGGTGTATTTATATATGCAGATTCATGTGGTTGGGGCTAGGCATGGGCGGAAAATCCGTTCCGCTCGCGGATTTTGCGGATTTTCGGGAAATCCGCAATCCGCGAGATTTGCGAATCTCCCGCAAAATCCGCAAATCCGCGAGCAGCGGATTTTGCTCGCACTGCTCGCACTGTTCGCGTAAGTTCGCGTGAGTTCGCGCCCCGCGAATAAGTGCAAAATTGCAGAAATACGATTTTAGCAAAACTGAAAGTAACTACTTACCAGGTTCAAAAGTTCAGGCTCATCATTAGTAGCCATTTCCTGTAGTGCTTCCTGAGGGGCCCCTCCAGAGTTCAGTTGCCAGTTGAAACTATTATGTGACCCTGCTCTGAACCTCAGAATAGTTACACATATGCCACAAAGGTCCTGAATTACAGCTAAGGGAGACAAGCAGGAGCCAGGCTGGAAGTTAAAATCCATTAATCAGCCCCTAATTCATTATTGTCAGTTGGGGCAGGGCAGGTGTTGTAACTAATTTTGCAACAATGAAAGCACTTAGCAAGTGCAAAAGATCACTAATCAGGGCGCACTAAGGAAGCAGGTGCCAGCTAAAAAAATATTCTGTGACACATTAATCAGCCCCAAATTAATTCAGGTCACTTGAGGCAGGGAAGGTGTGCTTTGCTTTGCCGAAAATAATGTACACTGGACAACCAGAGGGTGTGGTGATGAAACAGAGGGTGGCATGGGTGGGCCAGAGGGTGGCATGAGTAGTCAGAGAGTGGCAGTGGTGACAGAGAGTGGCAGTGATGAAGAAGAGTGTCCCAAACAGGCTGGACACGTAGAAACAACAAGTTCACGAAACTTGCGACCCGACAGGTAAGTTCGCAATTTGCGAAAGTGTACAAAACCCTCGCGAACTGGCAGAAACACGGGCGAACACAAAAAAAAAAAATCCGCAAATTCGCGGGAATTCGCGGATTTTGCGGATTGCGAATCCGCAAATCCGCAAAATTCGCGAACGCGAGATCCGCAAAATTCGCTCATGCTTAGTTGGGGCATACTTCCTGCAGTTCCTGGTAATTGCGTTATGCTTATCAGCCTTATATTTATATTGTGCAAAAGGGCTATCTGTCGGGGTAAGTGTGCTGTGTCCAGGTGCAATGGGCTCACAGTGCATAGGCTATCTGTAGCACCTGGTGATTGGCAGTCACAGCACTCCAAGTGTACCTGTCCACCTACAAATGTCATGCAAGAAGGCAGCTTGCCTAATGGTAAAGGTGTCACAAGTTATGGAAGTTGGTGACTCGTGTTGGGTTCAATCTTAAAGAATGCTGATTGAGAGAGTGTGGTGTGGGGTGAAGTCTTGAGGGGCAGGGGCAGAAAATGGACAGAAGGGTTCATGGACTGTGGTGTGTTTTCTGAGTATGAAAGATGCAATGGAGAGTGTGACTTGGGGCTTGGCAAAGCTAGAAGTTAGGATACCTTTGAAAAGGCTTTGCACAGTCTGCGGCTTGGGAGCCCAAGCACTGATCGAGCAGCTGGTGGTTAGGGCGAAGTAAAGCAATATGGATGTTGTTGTGTAAGGTGAAGTAAAGCAGTATGGATGTTGTTGGGTAAGGGAAGTACAGCAGTATGGATGTTGTTGTATAAGGTGAAGTAAAGCAATACGGATGTTGTTGTGTAAGGCAAAGCACAGCTGTATGGGTGTTGTTGGGTAAGGCGAAGTACAGCAGTATGGATGATGGTATGTAAGGCGAAGTAAAGCAGTATGGATGTTGTTGTGTAAGGCAAAGCACAGCAGTATGGGTGTTGTTGGGAAAGGCGAAGTACAGTAGTATGGATGTTGTTGTGTAAGGTGACGCACACAAGTATGGATGTTGTTGGGTAAGGCGAAGTACAGCGGTATGGATGTTGTTGTGTAAGGCGAAGTGAAGTGGTATGGATGTTGTTTGGTAAGGCAAAGTACAGCAGTATGGATGTTATGTAAGGTGAAGTAAAGCAGTATTGATGTTGTTGGGTAAGGCGAAGTAAAGCAGTGTGGATGTTGTTGGGTAAGGCGAAGTACAGCAGTATTGATGTTGTTGGGTAAGGCGAAGAACAGCGGTATGGATGTTGTCGTGTAAGGGGAAGTAAAGCGGTATGGATGTTGTTTGGTAAGGGGAAGTACAGCAGTATGGATGTTGTTATGTAAGGCAAAGTAAAGCAGTATGGATGTTGTTGGGTAAGGCGAAGTAAAGCAGTATGGATGTTGTTATGTAAAGCGAAGTACAGCGGCATGGATGTTGTTGGGTAAGGCGAAGAACAGCGGTATGGATGTTGTTGTGTAAGGTGAAGTAAAGCAGTATGGATGTTGTTTGGTAAGGCGAAATACAGCAGTATGGATGTTGTTGTGTGAGGCAAAGTAAAGCAGTATGGATGTTGTTCGGTGAGGCGAAGTACAGCAGTATGGATGTTGTTGGGTAAGGCGTAGTACAGCGGTATGGATGTTATTGTGAAAGGTGAAGTAAAGCAATACGGATGTTGTTGTGTAAGGCAAAGCACAGCAGGATGGGTGTTGTTGGGTAAGGTGATGTACAGCAGTATGAATGATGTTATGTAAGGAAAAGTAAAGCAGTATGGATGTTGTTGGGTAAGGCGAAGTAAAGCAGTATGGATGTTGTTGGGTAAGGCGAAGTACAGCAGTATGGATGTTGTTGGGTAAGGCGAAGTACAGCGGTATAGATGTTGTTGGTGAAGTAAAGTGGTATGGATGTTGTTGTGTAAGGCAACGCACAGCAGTATGGGTGTTGTTGGGTAAAGCGAAGTAAAGCAGTATGGATGTTGTTTGGTAAGGCGAAGTAAAGCAGTATGGATGTTGCTATGTAAGGCGAAGTAAAGCAGTATGGATGTTGTTGGGTAAGGCGAGTAAAGCAGTATGAATATTGTTATGTAAGGCGAAGTACAGCGGTATGGATGTTGTTGTGTAAGGTGAAGTAAAGCAGTATGGATGTTGTTTGGTAAGGCGAAGTACAGCAGTATGGATGTTGTTGTGTAAGGCAAAGTAAAGCAGTATGGATGTTGTTGGGTTAGGCGAATTACAGCAGTATGGATGTTGTTGGGTAAGGCGTAGTACAGCGGTATGGATGTTATTGTGAAAGGTGAAGTAAAGCAATATGGATGTTGTTGTGTAAGGCAAAGCACAGCAGTATGGGTGTTGTTGGGTAAGGTGATGTACAGCAGTATGGATGATGTTATGTAAGGAAAAGTAAAGCAGTATGGATGTTGTTGGGTAAGGCGAAGTAAAGCAGTATGGATGTTGTTGGGTAAGGCGAAGTACAGCAGTATGGATGTTGTTGGGTAAGGCGAAGTACAGCGGTATAGATGTTGTTGGTGAAGTAAAGTGGTATGAATGTTGTTGTGTAAGGCAACGCACAGCAGTATGGGTGTTGTTGGGTAAGGCGAAGTAAAGCAGTATGGATGTTGTTATGTAAAGCGAAGTACAGCGGCATGGATGTTGTTGGGTAAGGCGAAGAACAGCGGTATGGATGTTGTTGTGTAAGGTGAAGTAAAGCTGTATGGATGTTGTTTGGTAAGGCGAAATACAGCAGTATGGATGTTGTTGTGTGAGGCAAAGTAAAGCAGTATGGATGTTGTTCGGTGAGGCGAAGTACAGCAGTATGGATGTTGTTGGGTAAGGCGTAGTACAGCGGTATGGATGTTATTGTGAAAGGTGAAGTAAAGCAATACGGATGTTGTTGTGTAAGACAAAGCACAGCAGGATGGGTGTTGTTGGGTAAGGTGATGTACAGCAGTATGGATGATGTTATGTAAGGAAAAGTAAAGCAGTATGGATGTTGTTGGGTAAGGCGAAGTAAAGCAGTATGGATGTTGTTGGGTAAGGCGAAGTACAGCAGTATGGATGTTGTTGGGTAAGGCGAAGTACAGCAGTATAGATGTTGTTGGTGAAGTAAAGTGGTATGAATGTTGTTGTGTAAGGCAATGCACAGCAGTATGGGTGTTGTTGGGTAAGGCGAAGTAAAGCAGTATGGATGTTGTTATGTAAAGCGAAGTACAGCGGTATGGATGTTGTTGGGTAAGGCGAAGAACAGCGGTATGGATGTTGTTGTGTAAGGTGAAGTAAAGCAGTATGGATGTTGTTTGGTAAGGCGAAATACAGCAGTATGGATGTTGTTGTGTGAGGCAAAGTAAAGCAGTATGGATGTTGTTCGGTGAGGCGAAGTACAGCAGTATGGATGTTGTTGGGTAAGGCGTAGTACAGCGGTATGGATGTTATTGTGAAAGGTGAAGTAAAGCAATACGGATGTTGTTGTGTAAGGCAAAGCACAGCAGGATGGGTGTTGTTGGGTAAGGTGATGTACAGCAGTATGGATGATGTTATGTAAGGAAAAGTAAAGCAGTATGGATGTTGTTGGGTAAGGCGAAGTAAAGCAGTATGGATGTTGTTGGGTAAGGCGAAGTACAGCAGTATGGATGTTGTTGGGTAAGGCGAAGTACAGCGGTATAGATGTTGTTGGTGAAGTAAAGTGGTATGGATGTTGTTGTGTAAGGCAACGCACAGCAGTATGGGTGTTGTTGGGTAAAGCGAAGTAAAGCAGTATGGATGTTGTTTGGTAAGGCGAAGTAAAGCAGTATGGATGTTGTTATGTAAGGCGAAGTAAAGCAGTATGGATGTTGTTGGGTAAGGCGAGTAAAGCAGTATGAATATTGTTATGTAAGGCGAAGTACAGCGGTATGGATGTTGTTGTGTAAGGTGAAGTAAAGCAGTATGGATGTTGTTTGGTAAGGCGAAGTACAGCAGTATGGATGTTGTTGTGTAAGGCAAAGTAAAGCAGTATGGATGTTGTTGGGTTAGGCGAATTACAGCAATATGGATGTTGTTGGGTAAGGCGTAGTACAGCGGTATGGATGTTATTGTGAAAGGTGAAGTAAAGCAATATGGATGTTGTTGTGTAAGGCAAAGCACAGCAGTATGGGTGTTGTTGGGTAAGGTGATGTACAGCAGAATGGATGATGTTATGTAAGGAAAAGTAAAGCAGTATGGATGTTGTTGGGTAAGGCGAAGTAAAGCAGTATGGATGTTGTTGGGTAAGGCGAAGTACAGCAGTATGGATGTTGTTGGGTAAGGCGAAGTACAGCGGTATAGATGTTGTTGGTGAAGTAAAGTGGTATGAATGTTGTTGTGTAAGGCAACGCACAGCAGTATGGGTGTTGTTGGGTAAGGCGAAGTAAAGCAGTATGGATGTTGTTTGGTAAGGCGAAGTAAAGCAGTATGGATGTTGTTATGTAAGGCGAAGTAAAGCAGTATGGATGTTGTTGGGTAAGGCGAGTAAGGCAGTATGAATATTGTTATGTAAGGCAAAGTACAGCGGTATGGATGTTGTTGTGTAAGGTGAAGTAAAGCAGTATGGATGTTGTTTGGTAAGGCGAAGTACAGCAGTATGGATGTTGTTGTGTAAGGCAAAGTAAAGCAGTATGGATGTTGTTGGGTAAGGCGAAGTAAAGCAGTATGGATGTTGTTGGGTAAGGCGAAGTACAGCAGTATGGATGTTGTTGGGTAAGGCGAAGTACAGTGGTATAGATGTTGTTGGTGAAGTAAAGTGGTATGAATGTTGTTGTGTAAGGCAACGCACAGCAGTATGGGTGTTGTTGGGTAAGGCGAAGTAAAGCAGTATGGATGTTGTTATGTAAAGCGAAGTACAGCGGCATGGATGTTGTTGGGTAAGGCGAAGAACAGCGGTATGGATGTTGTTGTGTAAGGTGAAGTAAAGCAGTATGGATGTTGTTTGGTAAGGCGAAATACAGCAGTATGGATGTTGTTGTGTGAGGCAAAGTAAAGCAGTATGGATGTTGTTCGGTGAGGCGAAGTACAGCAGTATGGATGTTGTTGGGTAAGGCGTAGTACAGCGGTATGGATGTTATTGTGAAAGGTGAAGTAAAGCAATACGGATGTTGTTGTGTAAGACAAAGCACAGCAGGATGGGTGTTGTTGGGTAAGGTGATGTACAGCAGTATGGATGATGTTATGTAAGGAAAAGTAAAGCAGTATGGATGTTGTTGGGTAAGGCGAAGTAAAGCAGTATGGATGTTGTTGGGTAAGGCGAAGTACAGCAATATGGATGTTGTTGGGTAAGGCGAAGTACAGCGGTATAGATGTTGTTGGTGAAGTAAAGTGGTATGAATGTTGTTGTGTAAGGCAACGCACAGCAGTATGGGTGTTGTTGGGTAAGGCGAAGTACAGCAGTATGGATGTTGTTGGGTAAGGCGTAGTACAGCGGTATGGATGTTATTGTGAAAGGTGAAGTAAAGCAATACGGATGTTGTTGTGTAAGGCAAAGCACAGCAGGATGGGTGTTGTTGGGTAAGGTGATGTACAGCAGTATGGATGATGTTATGTAAGGAAAAGTAAAGCAGTATGGATGTTGTTGGGTAAGGCGAAGTAAAGCAGTATGGATGTTGTTGGGTAAGGCGAAGTACAGCAGTATGGATGTTGTTGGGTAAGGCGAAGTACAGCGGTATAGATGTTGTTGGTGAAGTAAAGTGGTATGGATGTTGTTGTGTAAGGCAACGCACAGCAGTATGGGTGTTGTTGGGTAAAGCGAAGTAAAGCAGTATGGATGTTGTTTGGTAAGGCGAAGTACAGCAGTATGGATGTTGTTGTGTAAGGCAAAGTAAAGCAGTATGGATGTTGTTGGGTTAGGCGAATTACAGCAGTATGGATGTTGTTGGGTAAGGCGTAGTACAGCGGTATGGATGTTATTGTGAAAGGTGAAGTAAAGCAATATGGATGTTGTTGTGTAAGGCAAAGCACAGCAGTATGGGTATTGTTGGGTAAGGTGATGTACAGCAGTATGGATGATGTTATGTAAGGAAAAGTAAAGCAGTATGGATGTTGTTGGGTAAGGCGAAGTAAAGCAGTATGGATGTTGTTGGGTAAGGCGAAGTACAGCAGTATGGATGTTGTTGGGTAAGGCGAAGTACAGCGGTATAGATGTTGTTGGTGAAGTAAAGTGGTATGAATGTTGTTGTGTAAGGCAACGCACAGCAGTATGGGTGTTGTTGGGTAAGGCGAAGTAAAGCAGTATGGATGTTGTTTGGTAAGGCAAAGTAAAGCAGTATGGATGTTGTTATGTAAGGCAAAGTAAAGCAGTATGGATGTTGTTGGGTAAGGCGAGTAAAGCAGTATGAATATTGTTATGTAAGGCGAAGTACAGCGGTATGGATGTTGTTGTGTAAGGTGAAGTAAAGCAGTATGGATGTTGTTTGGTAAGGCGAAGTACAGCAGTATGGATGTTGTTGTGTAAGGCAAAGTAAAGCAGTATGGATGTTGTTGGGTAGGCGAATTACAGCAGTATGGATGTTGTTGGGTATGGCGAAGTACAGCGGTATGGATGTTGTTGTGTAAGGTGAAGTAAAGCAATATGGATATTGCTATGTAAGGAAAAGCAAAGCAGTATGGGTGTTGTTGGGTAAGGCGATGTACAGCATACAGTATGGATGATGTTATGTAAGGCGAAGTAAACCAGTATGGATGTTGTTGGGTAAGGCGAAGTAAAGCAGTATGGATGTTGGGTAAGGTGAAGTACAGCAGTATGGATGTTGTTGTGTAAGGCGAAGTACAGCAGTATGGATGTTGTTGGTGAAGTAAAGCGGTATGGATGTTGTTGTGTAAGGCAACGCACTGCAGTATGGGTGTTGTTGGGTAAGGAGAAGTACAGTAGTATGGATGTTGTTGTGTAAGGCGACGCCCATCAGTATGGATGTTGTTGGGTAAGGCGAAGTACAGCAGTGTGGATTTTGTTGTGTTAGGCGAAGTAAAGCGGTATTGATGTTGTTTGGTAAGGCGAAGTACAGCAGTATGGATGGTGTTGGGTAAGGTGAAGTACAGTAGTATGGATGTTGCTGGGTAAGGCGAAGTACAGAAGTATGAATGTCACTGGGTATGGTAAAGTAAAGCAGTATAGGTGTTGTTGGGTAAGGAGAAGTTTGGCAGTATGGATATCTTTGAGTAAGGCTGGTTCGGCCTTTGGGAAGCACAGGGAAGGCTCTGGGTCAGCCACAAAGGGACCGAGCATGAAGCTTGAGGTGGTGGGACTACCAGTTGCTTAGCACGGGGTCCATGGCAGCCAAAGGGCATGCAGAAAAGGGCTCAAGCAGAGCAACAACATTTAGACAGAATGAAGGCATTGGTTGGGCGATCTAACACGGCTGTGAATGTGTGTCACGGTTTCATCACCAGTTACTGTGGGCTCCTGGGTAGGCTCAGTTGTCATCAGAACATGGCGTAAAAAGGCACAGAGGTGCCTAAAGTCTTACAAGATTCTGTGGAGGCAGCAGACAAATATCACACCCAGTCAGCTCTTTTTCATTAGTCTTACCAATATTACATTATTTTTTATTATTCAATGCACATACATATTCCTGGGCTGCAGTGTTTGCATATGACGCATATTCCAGCTAGGCTGAAAGAGCTTCTGTGTCTGCTCTGTTCCATCTCTTTGTACCCATTTGGGTGACATTGTGCTGGAAGTGTAGAGTATCTTAAGCAGGGGGCACCTGAATATGTGATAGGAGGAGGACAAGTGAAATATGCGGTAGGAGGATGAAAGCCAAGTGCTACAGCTGTATGTAATTACAGCAAGTTCCTTAGTCATCAGTGATGTTATAGGCAGGGGCCTTACTGCTCCAAAGAAAACATGGGAATAAATCACTTGTGGAGCTTGTGACATACCTCAGCTTGTCTCTCAAACAGTTCCGCTATGACAGGTCTTCACATGAATCCCGCCAGCTACGTAAAACATTTTTGTTTGCCACTTCAGTGCGCCCACATGCTTCCACTTTGTTGCAAAACTTGGATGTTCAAGTTCAAAATAAAAAAACAAAGAGATAGCCACACTAAGTACAACACATGACTCACAATCCACCCGATAAAAATACCTTTTGAGAGGAATCCACTACAATAAAGCCACAAAGCCCTTCATTATGAGTTGCCGTAAGCTGTCTTATGAGGGGGCAACTCTGAGTGGTCTGGACCCTTTTTGCAGGGTTACTCTCAAACATTTTGGCTTACTCCTGTGATTTCCTGAATTCGTTTTTGTTGGTTTTAAAACTCAAGGCACTTTACCACTGCTGATCAGTGCTAAAGTGCAAGTACTCCCTAGTAATTTTAGATTATGATTGGTTATCAATGATTGGCACATTTGATTTACTGATAAGTCCCTAGTACAATGCAATGTGTCTGCCCAGGGCTTGTAATTCAAATACTACTAGGGGGCCTGCAGCACTGATTGTGCCAACTACGTGAGTATCCCTGCAAACATATCTCAGGCCTGCCACTGCAGTGTCCGTGAGTTGTTTTAAACTGCCATGTCGACCTGGCAAGTGCGCCTACTTGTCAGACCCAAACCTTCTCTTTTATTGCTTGTAAGTCTTCCCTAAGCCTAAGGTTGCCCGGTGTGCTGTGTATATGAAATGTAGGACATGTACTGGTGTGTTTTTCATGCGGTGAGTGTGAAATACTGGCAATTTTGTTTTTCCCTGTTGCAAGAACTATCTCTACTACAGGTTATCATTGGAGCTGCCTTGTAACATCTTACAAGTGTAACTTTCAATTGGGAAGATATAAAGATTTAGAATTTTGGTTCCCTGAACTCAGGATTTAAAAAAATATCTTTATGTGAAGTTATTTTTAAAATTTCATGTTTGAAAATGCCACTTTTAGAAAGTGGGCATTTTCTTGCTTTATCATTCTGTGCCTATGCCTGCCTGTGGAATCACGTCTGGTTTACCCTGACAGTTGGGATGTTTGTGCATTCACTCTCAACAGTCACACAAAGAGACCTGAGGTGTGCCCTGCATATCCTGATGGCCCATCACCAGACTGGCCCTTCCTGAGCTAGAGTGGTAAGAGGAATTGTCACTGACACCTGAAAAAGGCTATGCCTGTCCTCACACAAAACTATCTCCACCCCCTTGTAGTGTGTCTGGAGCCAGGTCAGGGCAAGGTAGGATCTTGTGCACTACAAAGACTATCCTTTGAAGTATGCCTACTTCAAAGGCGGAAAGGGTTATAAGTATTGGACCCGTGATAACATATTTTAGAACACTTCTGGACTAAGAGCTGGAGAAGCAGTAAGAGTGGAACTGCCACAACGCTTGTTGCTGTGTTGTGCTGGCCTACTGTTTGCTGTTTCTGTCTTGGAGAGGGAAAGAACTGGACTTTGTTTTCATCATCCTTCTTGCCAAGGTACTCCAAGGGCTTGTGTGTGCTGGTCTCTTGTTAAAAAGTCTTAGGGCCGTCAAAAGCTTCATCTATAGCACCTGAACTCCTCTGCTGGGAGTTCTAACCTGCCAAGTGCTGCCAATTCAAGTTCTGGGCCCTTGGAGGTGGCTTCTTCTGCAAGAAAAGAAGAAAATCCATGCACTGGTCTTCAGCGCTGATTTTTCCTGCTGCAAGCTTGCAGTGCAGTTGAAAAAACAACACATTGTCGCGGTGCAGCCAAATAATCAATGCTACGCCTGTTGAGTGGCTCCAAGATTGCCGCAGCCTGAGTTCGAAGCACCATGTCTCCGACGACCGAGGCACCCACTCTGACTCCGACATAGGCTCTGCTGTGCGGCTGAAGATTCAACACATCACCTGCTTGCAGTTAGGAGAATCAATGCTGCTCCATCAACCCAGCATGCCCAGATATTCCATACATCGCACCTGTGTGCCAAGTTTTCAACAATGTTGCCCAGCAGTAAGGAACTGAGGGAGTTTGTCCGAAACGCAACGCATCACTTCCCCTCTCAGAAGAGAATCGAGGCATCACCTTCCATGGCAACAAGGAATGGACGCATCACCTCCTCTGCACCGCAGCAAGGAATTGACGCATCACCTCTTCTGGCAGTAAGGAATTGACGCATAATCTCCCCTGAGAGTAAGCGATTGACGCATAACTTTGTTTGCAGTGCCTCATCTACCCTAAGCCTGTTTTTGTCTTTTGATTTTGGTGCATCCCAGGTACTTTGCATTAACAAGTGACACATCCATAGTTTTCTATGAACTGAACTATTATTTAAGTGATCACTCTGCTTGTGTATGTTGGATTTATGCCATTTTGGTCTTGTTTTATTTAGATAAAGATTGGCTATTGTTCTAAATTAGTGTGGTGTCAATTTTTAGTGTTTTCACTGTAGGTTTACGTGCAAATGCTTTGCACATTGCCTCTGAGATAAGCCTGACTGCTTGTGCCAAGCTACCAAGGAAGTGAGCAGGGGTTATCTTAGCTGTGCAATCCCCTTACCCTGACAAGAATAAGGGTCCCTACTTGGACAGGTTGCAAGCCACTGCCAACTAGAAGCACCCATTTCTAACAAACACAAAGCCAGACTCTCCCTGTTCTTTGATCTCACTTGTGCAGGTTTCTGCTTTCTCCCTTTATGACGTCTTTCCGCCTTTCTCTCCCTCCCTCTTACTGCTTTGTGTGCTTATTCCTCTCTTGCTATCAATAAATGTCTAATGTGGAAAAATGAGTGCAAGCCACTAAAAATGAGTTCCGGTGGCCCCTACAGCAACCACCAGCTCAAATTAGGAACTGGATCCGGCGTTTCTGGACCTAAAGTTACCATGTCCAGAAACACTGGGTTCAGAGCTGCTCCTAGAATAGCCACGGGTGAGAGAGGGGAATTGACAGCAAGCAGAGGCAGGGACCCTCCAACTCATCAATCACAATAGAGAGACCAGATAATGCTCCCCCCAGAGGTAACAGAACCTCTACAAAGCCAGGCACCCTCCCCCCGTACCTCTCCTTCCCACACCGGGTCAATACGCATAAATCCAATCCCTCCGCTAAAGCAAAGGAGCATCCCTGCACAGCTTTCAGAGCAGCGCAGGGAAAAATACAATGATAATAACAGAATGTTATTATCATTCTATTTTTCTGTGAGTGGGTGCAGGGATGGGCAGCTAGCCAGAGCAGGGACCAGTGGGAGGAGTGATGAGCCCACTCAAAGTGAGCATGACTGTTTGGTTTGACCGGTCATCTTGGGCCGGCTAAACAGTCATGCACACTTTGCAAGTTCCCCATCAGGCTGCATTCCACAGCCTAGTGGAGAACATGTATAGGCTCCCTGTCCCCATCTGAGCACTGAACCACAGTGTTCAGACCAACCACAATGCTGCATTGCAGCGTTGTCATCGGCTTAGGGGAACCAATCACAACGCTGCATTGCAATGTTGTCATTGGCTTAGGGAGCCAGAGTGCTTTCTGCGATGGAGGAGAGGTGGCAGAGAGACATCGTCTGGCGACACGACCAGCAGGTACGTTTTTTTACTTTTTTTCCCCCTCTAAGCAGGTGGTAAATTTGTACAGATTTGGGTCTTGGAAAGGTAGGAAAGCTTATGGAATTGCAATTGGTTTAACTGCACTCCCTGTTATTCTTTATTCAAGAGGATATACTTTGTGAGCCCCGGATGTCAGTGCAGACACCGGCATGTTGGTGGACACATGCTTTGGCTGATCACTACCTCTCCATCAGGGCACAAGTCCTAAAAAAATAAGTGGGGGAAGCTGTCACCGGAAGCGATGTCAGGACAGGAAGTGACGTCACGAAAGGTGGCTCCGATCTCGTCCCAGAGAGGCCAAAGAGTGAAGTCCAGCTGATTGGCAGGGGGGACAGTGTCCACACGGTAAAATAAGTGGGGGGACGCCGCCCCCCGCGTGGTACCCCGACTCGAGCCCTGCTCTCCAATCATGTCATTGATACGAGAGACGCATGCAATGCTTGTTCATTATGCTACTGTGAGATGGCGGTCTGCATGCGGTTTGTACACCGTCTGCAGGCAGTGCTTGAGCTTTTCATTGGATGAGCATGCTCTTAAAATCAGATTGAGAAGCTGTTTAGAGACGGAAGCATAAATGTGACACAGCTGAGGAATTGTGGTCAAGCACCCCAGATAGCGGTTGAAGTTCAATGATTGATCAGCGACCTCAGGAGAACAAATCACTTCTAAGCAGAGTACATCAACCCGAAAGCAATGCACCGGGGAACGGAGGCATGTGGAAATAATACTAAAAAGAATGACAGCAAGGAAAGGGGGTGGCTAAAATGAGGTAAAGAGAGAGCAGACATGACAGATAAAGAGACAGCTTAGAAAGCTACATAAAAAGAAAGAATAGAAAAAATGTACAACTTAATTTGGAAAATCCACAGAGCAGAGGGGCATGTAGAGGAAGAAATAGTGAAGTCGAAAAAAGATACAGAGGGAGTGGATAAAGGTGAGGTAGAAAGTCTAGAAATAGAAAGGAATAAGGAGAGAAAGAAGAAAAGAGATCAAAAATATGAGCTGTGTCGAGAATAAGGCCAACGGGACATCTTGCCTTGTCGTGTATCCTGTCCTCCAAAACCTCAAATAAGGCCCTATGTTTGCTCAGAACTACTCACATATAAGCTCGTAGAGGCCTCCCTGAACTGGTAACCCCTATAGTCTGTCTTTATGCATTTCTTGGTTTCACTGGGGTCGCACAACCACTCAGCAGTGTGTAGATTAAAGATGATGCTAACAGCGCCCATGCTCTCAGTGTCTTCTCGGAAACTCCCTCAGTGCACTCTCTTGTTTTTGAGTGGTCTCTCAATTCCCATCATCAATATCCTGGATCCTTCTGATTCCCACACAATACTCACATCCAGTGCTTTAAATGGGCCGGTACTGTCCGGTAAGGAGTACCAGCACTTTTTTATTTTGAGAGGAGAGTATCAGCTCTTCTCAAGACAGACGTAATACATTTAATTGGAGAGTACTAGCACTTCTCAGAAACAAGCTGGTTCTCTGCTACAGAGTATCTGCACTTCTATTTGTCAATTTCAAGCCCTGCTCACATCCCAAGGTTCACCAGTGCACCCTGGGAGTCTTCCATTGTGTACACACTTCTAAGAGGTGTCCCATCAAACATTAAGTTTGTGAAGACCAGCAGTCATTCCCTATTCCGCATCAAGGCACTCGCACTTTATGGAACCTTTTCTCACCAGTGTCTTGAATCCATGTTTTTCTTTTGAGTATCATCATCACTGACCTTACGTCTGATGATTCCTATGGTGTTCTTGGCTTAAGGCAGTGCCTGCAGCCATTCAATATCCTTCCCTTGGTTTACACAGCTTCTCCTCAATATTTACGTTCTTTAGGGACCCCCAGTACATCTTCTCAGTGTCTTCAAACTGTCCCCCATTGCTACTACTCATAAGGGTCCCTTGTCATTCATCATTGACCAGGATCCTCTAGGGTGTTCCCGTTCTCCGTATGATTGCCGCTTTTCGAAATTACCTCCCTTCCTCTTTCCGTTCTTCATTGTGTCTTTTTTCCACCTAAGATTGAAAGAACAGAAAGCAAGCAGCTCTTTAGCTTTCAGCCGCCAGTCCCTGCTTGACAGCACAGCTTCCATTTTCAGAAAGGAAAATGATTTTCCAGAGAATCAATTTTAATGTTCCAGCCTCGTAAATCATTGTATAATCGACGCATGGCCGTACCTCAATCTTCTGCAATTAAATGCCTTTAGCTCCCTCTTCTTTTGAGTAAGCATGTCCACTCTAAGCAAGCAGAAAGGGATCTACGCAACGGTATCTCCTGACTGGGATGGTGTCCTGCTTAAGAAGAGGATTGGAGAGCAACGTTCAACAACCCCTTCCCGTCCCCCCCCCCCCCCCCCCCACCCAGCCACACATCGGCAACTTAAAGGTTGTACCCTACATAGGAGTTATATCATATATCACATTGTGGGTTCTAAATATCACCCTGCAAGAATAGAACTATTTTAAGGTGACTAATCTTGACTCCATATCTGTTTAAGCTTATGATAAATATATCATCGAGGTACAAGGATCTGGAAATACGTTTAATACATTGACTTTCTAATCTATATTCTTTCATTCTTGATATAGTGGAAGCAGATAATTTTTAAGGATGATATTTCTCACCGTGACATTGTGGTATAGAAGTGACTAAGGGGCATATGTAGGCATTTGCGAATCGCAATCGGTGCTTTGGTATGTAGGTGCACATTAGCAAAATAAGGAATCACAAAAATTGCGATTCCTTATTTTGCTCAAGCATTTAAGGAATCACAATTTTGCGATTCCTTAAATGCTATGTAGGAGTGAATTTTAAAATGCGATTTTGGCTTAAGGAATCGCAAAATACCACCTACTCCAAGTAGATGGTATTTTGCGATTTCCTTTCAAAATGCATTTTTTTTTTTTATTCAAAGTGCCATGTGGCGCACATACATGCCCTTAGGGCATGTATGTGCGCCACATGGACTTAGAGGCACATTCCAGGGGTGCAACAGGTGTCCTTTGGACACCCTGGGACCCTTGGAATTGCGATTCTCAAATTGCGATTTTCTCATAGTAAATCGCAATTTGAGAATGTATCCCCATTCATTCCTATGGGCCTCTTAGCCCATAGGAATGAATGGGACACTCATTCCTTAATTGCGATTCACATTTTGCTAATCGTAATTAAGGAATGTTAGAGATTCACAAAAAAATTGCGAATTTTACAAACATTCCATTTTGCTATTCTCAAGTAGCGATTCCTTAAAAATTGCTATTTGGGAATCGCAAAATGGAAATTACCTACATATGCCCCTAAATGATTTGGTGCACCTTGCAATGTTGTTTGCAATTTTTGAGCGTCTCCCTCTCCTTCCACAAGGTTTAGGTAAATGTAAAATGTAAATGTAGTTGAGCTTATATAGCGCACAGCTACCCGCAGTGGGTGTCCCGGCGCTTGCTTAGGGAACCCGTCCTGATATTCCCCTGTGTGATAGCCCCAGCGGGTATCCACAAGGTGAAAGTCAGGCATCCCGCCGCGAGGGGCCGTTGTGGAGATTAACCCCTTCGAGGCTGATGACGAGCTGGGCTCGTCATGGTGTAGCCTCCTCAAACACTGATGACGAGCCCAGCTCGTCATGAACAATGGGATTTCCAAATCTGCAGCACAGCAGGAGAATACCATGAGCATCAATGGTGTTAAGCAAGCTATTGCCCAGAGTCGCAGAGTGTGAACCCGTGAGTCGAGAAGGCACCGGAGCAAGAATTATCGAGTCCGTGGAATTTTTAGCCCAAGACCCGCCGAGGCGGGGAATTGAACCCTGGTCCAGGACCGATCTCAGCTTCCGGGTCTGCCGCCTCTAACCCCTGAGCCACACTTCTCTATTGTACCAGACTGCTGCAATATACAAGCAAATACACACCTTAATTTTAGAAGCCCTCAATATTTTAGGTAGGAAAGAAATACAAAGAAATATGAAAGGTTAGATCCCCTTTCAAAATAGTGGTACAACTCGAAATGGTCCCATACTCAATATACATTTTATCAAAAGAAGGTACTACTCTGAACTGGATCCAATTGCTTGGTTTACTGATCCTCGCTTGGGTGGGATGAGCAGAAGTCCACAGACAGGCTGGAAATACCTGTAGGTTTTTGAAGGAGTTGATTGCTTAGTGCAGATCAGTGTCCAGTATATGGTCTTGATTACCCTAGACAATAGGGATCTCACAGCCAGGCCCGGCCCGTGCAGGGCCTTATACCGGGGCGGTGACGTCAGGTGGGGGAGGGGCAGGGTGGTTTTTTTAAAAATGCGGTATATGGACCATTATAGGAAAGTAGCGAAAAAAATAAATAGAACGAATTTTGTTGCCTAAGCTGCATCACATTTGGCGATGCAGCGCGGGCAACGAAATTCGTTTTATTAATTTTTTTGTTACTTACCTGTAATGGTCCATATCCCGCATTTTAAAACCCACCACCCTGCCCCTCCCCCGCCTGACGTCACCGCCCCGGTATAACGCCCTGCACGGGCCGGGCCTGCTCACAGCACTTCAAGGAAATCTGTTGAGAAACTAGGGAATCTGTGATGGACTAGCAAGAGAAAAGAAAGGTTGTGAAGGGATCCACTAGGAAATTAAAAAGGTTTAGATATGCAGGCATAACGTTTGCAAAGGGTTAGCTGCTGACAATTCTACCCTTCTTAGAGTAAGGCACTGGTTTGGATCATGTGGAAGAGTTTCCTACCCTGGCTATAATGATAAGCAGTTAAGATTTATGAAAGTATCAGAACTGACAACAAATGTTGAAAAAATATGTAATCGACTACAACACTTTCAACTTATTCTATATATTTTCCTGGTGCATTGACTTTTCGAAGGAAGACAGCTCAACAGCATGCTCCTTTGCCTCACATGCTGTCCACGTAACTATAAACTCAGCCCTTGTTTCCACATCTCCCACTCCGTTCATTTTCATTTCCCTGGTAAGTCTAATGTTTAATGTTTTGCAATTCAATATTCCCAGACAGTGTTAATATCCCTTACTAACAGCTCTCACTTTCCAGGAAACCGTACCACAAGCCCCTACCTTCCTACAATATGGCCTGTTACTATTTGGTGTTTAGACAGACTATCGGAAACAAGCAAAACGTGGGACAAAATATTGTGTCAACAATATCGAGAACAAAAATATTGTGAAGGTAAGTTTATATAGGTAGGCAAAGTTGTACTATATATATCTCCACATATAAGTACCTAGACAATATATATTCATCTCCAAGGTACGTGGATGTGGAGTTAGGAACTGTAAATCTATACTTACCAATTTGCACTTATTTTCTCAATATTTTAGTCCTTGATATTTTTGACAAGATATTCTGTCCAAACAATATTTTTGTTTCCGATATTCTGTCAATAATCCATAAGTTTAATGAAAGCAGGGCAGTCTTTCCAGCAGCAGGACATGCTTCTTCTGAATCTTCCACAGATCCAGAAGTGATCTCAAGAGCGGTTCAGGAGGTCCAATATTTATACCTGTTGCCTCCATTGAAGCGGGGAACATCCTGACTATCCCCACATCTGGCTCTGGAAAGTTCTTCACTTGCCAATGTCAAGGCTCCAAGAAGTCTGAGGTGACAAAAGATTGGTATCAGGTTCTTTTGTGTGTGTGTGTCTGTGTGTGCCTAAGGCGGCAGAAAACTACTCCGCTCCAGCCTTCCTGGCAGGATGGCCCATCCTGCCAACATCTAGTCCCTCTGTAACTGACTGTCTGGGAGGAATATACTAACCTCAACAGCAATGCACAAATGGTTAGGACAAGAAAATGCCAACTTTCTAAAAGTTGCATTTTCGGAATTGTGACTTTAAATTCGAATTTACCTTTAAAGAGGATTTTAAATTACAATTCATTTGAGTATAAACATCTTTTTCCTACCAACTCGAAAATGAAAGTTATCACTTATTGAGCCAGATGTACGATGGAAAATTGCATGCGCAAACTGGTTTGCAACCCATTTGTGCGTGCAATTTTCTTCTGGGCCATGTACAAACACTATTTTTCGAGCCGCAAATAATTTGTGACTCGCAAAATAGGGTTTGCGACTCGCTATTAGGAAGGAGCGCTCCCTTCCTAATAGCATCTCACAAACAATGTACGAATGATTTGCGACAGCAATTGCAGTCGCAAAACACTCACAATTTACCGTCCTCTTTAAGAGGGTGGTAATGCAATCACAAATCGGAAGGGGTCCCCAGGGGGACCCCATCCACTTTGCAACGGCAGGGTAAAATATTTTTTAAGGGCAGGCAGTGGTCACAGGCCCTTAGAAAATGAAACGCAAATGGTTCATTTTTTTTTTTTAATGCATCCCATATTCCTTTAAGGAAAAAGGGCTGCATTTAAAAAAAACATGCTTTATTGAAAAGCAGTCCCAGACATGGATGTCTCCTGAGCCCAGCAGGTCACCATCCCTTGGAGGGACCGCCATTCCCAAGGGGGTCGCACATTTCGTGTGCCTCATTAATATTCATTAGGCTCCCATTTTGCAACCCCAGTGGGAATCGCAATCTGTGTCTCTGACATCGTTGTACATTGTGAATTGCAACTCGCAATTTGCGACTCGCAATCGAGCGCAAATTGCGACTTGCAATTTACACTGGTCGTACATCTGGCCCATTATGTCTAATAGGGTAACCCAAAGTTATCCTATGGGAAAGATAGGCCTTGCAATAGTAAAAAACAACTTTGGGAGTTTTTCACTACAAGAGCAGGCAAAAAGTACACACGTCCTACTTTCTAAATGCAATGCACCTGCCCTGTGAGCTTTTAGGGCCTTACTTAGGAGTGAATGCGTTAAAGAGGAAAGTTTAGGCATGGCAAAAGGTTTATTTTGCTAGGTCAAAATAGCAGTTTAAAACTACACTACAGGCTGCAGTGGCAGGCCTGAGACATGTTTTAAAAGGCTGCTTTAGTGGGTGGCTCAAAGAGCGCTGCAAGCCTGCTAGTAGCGTTTAATTCACAGGCCCTGGGCACATGGAGCACCATTTACTAGGGACTTATTAATACATGAAATGTACCAAACAGGTATAGGTCAATTGTATCATGTTTTATTAACGGGAGCAAAAGCATTTTACCACTGGTTACCAGTGGTAAAGTGCACAGAGTCCTAAAGACAACAGAAACAAATTCAGAAAAACAAGAAAGTGAAAGCAAAAAGATTGGGGAACTACCACGCAAGGGTGTCAGGTTTAACATTAGGTAATGCCACAGACATCCTAAAAATGATGGTATGGAAGTCCTCAGAGTAATTGACAGTGGTTATGATTAATTCAAGTTTTTCCATCAATTACCATTTGCTGTGTGGGTCATCCTAGGTTTTGTGGGCAAGAGCGGAAATTAGTACCTTGTATGGCATCAAATAGTAACTCAAGTTGCACCTCATTACTAAAGCACAAAAAATAAAAAATTGGTCTAGGGCTTCATGTGCTCTCAATCGGAGCGGATGTAGCTTAGCAGTTCAGAGTGGATTGCTCCGATTGGATTAAGAAGAAGCTGATTTGCATATAGCTAATCTATTTCTATAATGGGACAGATGAGCTTAAAGAATGGTATTAAATCTAGCCAGAGTAATTATCAGTGGATAGATTAATGTAAGCATTTATATCTATGGGGGAGCTACAACCAAGGGCCTCACATTTGGGCAGGACGTGCAGTGCACCAGTGGGAATCTACCTTTACCAGTCCTACCTTTCGCCACACAACAAACAGGAAAACATTTGTTTTAACTGCCCTTGTGTGTTTAAACTGTTCGGTGCTGATGACGGTTCCCGGCCGTCATAAGTTACGGTGGGCGTGTGCTGATGACGGCCGGGAGCCGTCATGACCACGCCCGCGATCGGAATGTGCCGCACAGGCGCAGAATTCCGGCCGCAGCCAGGGGGTTAAAGATGCTGTTTCCAGATTCGAAAAGTTAGAACTTCTGAGTAAGCTTCTCCAGCAATGGTTTCTCCACTAATTTCCAAATTCTAGGTATGTTTTATTGCCGAACCCTCATGCATTTCCTTATACACTATAGAGCAAACTTGAATATGCTTCTTGCCTCAATTGGGAGTCAATTACAAGTAATCAGAATTGACATTATGTGGACTGATCTTATGCAGCAAGATATCAACTGTGTCGCAGAACTGAGGGCTGCACATACAGGGCAAGAAGCAGCATCTAATTTAATGGTGAGCTGCTTTGGCTAAAGCATTTCTGTGGGTACAAAGTTTCAGAATGTTGTAGAGAATGAATCCAAGATTTTTGGCACTGTCCACAGGAAAGGGCTTTCAGTCGAGCAGAACCGGTTCATCAAGCAGGTTTGAGTGAGGCACTGAGAAGGAGAGAGAAGGAGGAATTCTATTTCCAAATGGTTACATTTAGGATGATGGAATGCCATCCAAAACTGAGTGACTTTGCAAGGTCTGAGATGTCCTCTGTGCAGGAATGTTCATATAAGGCTGAGTGTCATCCACACACAGTGGGAAAGAGATTTTGGATTGTCTCAGGAAGGAGCTGAGGTTTTCCAAGTACTCACTTAAGAGCCTAGGAGAGAGGAGAGATCTTTGAGCCATTTGTAGAAAGGGTGATACACTAGAGAGACAAAGTTTGAGAAGTTTAGTTGCTGGGAGGGGTTTGACATTTACAATTCAAAGCACTTAAGATAGTGCTACTGGATAAAACCTGTTCTTACAAGATTTTTGAAGAGCGGGAATGTGGTTCACGATGAATGCAGTTGATAGGTCATGAAAAATGGGAAACCCCTATGATATTGTGATTAACAATAATCATTACTCCCTGCAGCCACACAAATTAGATATCTGGGAAAACGTCTCCAGAATGGATTACTTTAAGATGATCTTCCAGTCAAAAAAACAGGGGGGCATATTATCAAGACAGGCGATAAAATTATCGCCAGAAAACCGCTGCTAAAACGGCGATAATGGGCTTGATAATATACTCTATGAAATTCCAATTGAAGCCCATGTTAGATGTCCTTCACATATAACATGGGCTTCAATTGGAATTCCATAGAGCATACTATCAAGTCCATTATCGCCGTTTTAGTGGCAGTTTTCTGCCGCTAAAGCGGCGATAGTTTTATCGCCTGTCTTGATAATATGACCCAGAGTTTGTAGAGACATCAGACGTTGCCACCAGACTCCTGCACTAAACTCTCTTCCATGGTTGTCACTTAGGCCCCGATTACCAGTCTGGTGGTCCACCAATATCCCAAATGCTTTAAATGAAACTCCAACATCCCGATGCTCTAATAATTCTTCAATTGATTCATTATTTCATTACCAACTATTATATGCATCCAGAAAACATTTGTTTCCTCTGCTGTCTCCCTGCAGTGCTTTAAGCGTTTTCATGCTGTTTCTATGGCGTGTTTGGTGCATCACAAATTGTTCCTCATAATGTGGCAGTAATTAGCAGTCTCCAAAAGGCCTCTGTAAAAACCCACAGCCCCCTGGGATTGGACAGCAGCCCTAAGGGAGGCACATAGCAAATACTCGTGAAGTCCACTCCATGCCTATTTAAAAATATCTGTAAACTAGGTCTTGCAGACAACTGCACTGTCAAGTCAGACCTAAAAAGACTGATTTCTAAACAAGAAACAAGTGCATGACATGTATTAACGGTATTAAATGCAGCCAAGGGGAGAACAGTGAATGCACTCTGTATGATCAGCAGAGCGAGCACTGCTGTTATAAAATAATCTGAAAAAGTGTGCAGCAGAGAAGGTGAAGAGGCTAATAAGAGACATGGAATGTGAGAACTAAAACCACAGAGTTTGATAAGGAGCTAGGAAATGGACCAGTGGATTTTAAATTAGTCCTGGGTGAAATACTAATTATGCCTGAATAATTGGAGCAGTTTTGAGTTACTTTTGTGATGCAAAATTACTTAAAATTACGCGATTGTGTCCGCTCACGTAATTCAGATGGGGTAAACATGCCTACCGCAAGAGCGCAATAATAGAGTGCAAGCGGCGGCTGGCTGCTGCTGTTCATGTTCTGTTGCATTTAGGGCATCTTAGCATAAAAATGCATCCTCTGGTCCATATTAGATGTTGGGGTGCATTTGGTTCTAAGAAAATAATGTTAAATACAGAGTTACTCTCAGGACATAATTCAGGATAATCTTATGAAATTTTGTTGTCATTTTCTGTGAATACGCGACAGCAAATTATGCAAGATGGGCCCACCCCTGACTTAAATTAGAGCAGCTGAAGATGGGACATCAATCGTCTTTCCATCACATCATTCTATCGTTGCTCAAAGACTTTCATTCTCTCTTCCAGTTTTATTGTCCCACTTCTTATTGCTTTTGTCAAGATAAACTTTTCCAGATTCAGTTCGGTAGCAAGGGGGATGGTCCACCCTGGGCGGCATGAACTTTGGGGGCGGCGGCAGCCTCCCCCGCTCTCACCTGAGGCCATCGCGGGTTGCAAACGCAGGAGTCGCCAGCACCCTCCGCTCTTACATGTGCCTGCCGGGGGCAGCAAACGCAGGCACTAGCTACGCCAGTGTCCAGATTCTCCATTACCTGACATTCGACGAAACCTCTCATACTTACCCATATTCAACCCATCTTAATCTACTGGTTGATCTTCCTGCCTTTTCACTCATACCTCTTAAACCAGTCTTTAAGTCTGACGTCCTTATTCTCTTTAAACTCATCCCCACTGTTTGACTCTCGCTTCCCACCTCATCTCTTTCGCTGGCTCCATTTCTTTTCCCATCTCCAATTTAGTGTGTATTCTATAGACTTCATATGTCTTTATATCTTCCTTCTCTCTTCCGCTCTATACACCTTCTTGCTCTATGCTTTGCCTCAACAGCACACTCCTGACTCTAATATTTCGTGCTTCTTGATGCAAAGCTGTGAAACTGCTCTGTTTTTTGTATGCTCTTCTACATCTATCCATCTTTCTTCGTCTGCTTTGAAGTCCGAGGTCCTTCAGGAGGAGTTGAATACTGTTCTGGCCATACCTCAATGGGAATTTATAATGAGTCTTCCTATGCACCTTTATCATACTTGTATTTAGGTCCGATTTGACCAGCACATAAGATCTACTTTTAAAAGTATCTAAAATATACATAGATTGGGCTTTATATCCCCCTCACTTCAAACTATTGGCTCTTTGGTGTATCGTTCTGCCGTCCTGGAAGGGAGCCCCTTAGAATGAATGAAGGAATATTTTACATCTGAAAATTACCGGCAATTATCAAACTGTTTGCCAAAGTTCGATTCTTTATCTTCTCATTGCTATCTATATAAAAAAGAAGCCTTTGTGTGCTAATTTAACCATAGCTTTGCAAAAGCCAATAGATCTGGTTTTAGTGCGATACACAGGACTTCTGCATTCAACACATGTAAAGCATGTTTGTGGATTCCAGTGTTTACACATGTTGGTACATTATAAATCAAACCAATTGTCTTTGCCAGTGTTTCCTTAATATACTGTCATTGAGTTTTGTCCTTGACACTGTTTCATTTGAAGGCTTCTATTTAAGCTACTGTTAAGTCTTTATTTTTAGGTCGAGCAATCAAGACCTCTTGTATATACTTTAGAACATACTTATTATATACTTGTAGGTGTATGTACTCTGTGGGCTCTGGAGATCAGCCCTAGGACTTGTCTGCTTACGCTTAGGGCCTTTTTATCTGTTCAACTGCCTCCATTTAACTTTCTTGATAGAAAACGACCAGCAGAGGTCAGTAAAATACCAGAAATACTTTAGCATTCCCTAGATTCCAGTCCATAGAAATTGTCTTCCATGAACACCCGTAGACAATAATATATTTTTTAAATCTTGTATTTTCAATGATATGACCACCGAAGGGACTGATTTTATATTCAAAACAGCTTTGGACTATACCATTTCCTACTGAAAGGCAATATTTCTCTCCATGTGTTCCCATACCTGATGTGTCACGCAGTTTGGTGCTTACTTTCCCTCCATGTTAAAGAACAGTAGATGTTTCAGCACCCAGGCTAATGTGCTGCATAGCTAAATACATATAAGGACCCAAAGGCGAGACAGATTGCATTGCAAATGCTTGTTTCAAATAGTAATTATGCAAGCGTATTAACCCCTTCACTGCTGGGCTAATCTCCGCTGAGCTGGGGGTGAGGGGGGCGCGAACAGCGCCCCCATGCTCATGACGAGCTGAGCTCGTCATGAGCTACGGCGCTCCTGTGCTCATGACGAGCTCAGCTCGTCACAGGTGTATTGCCTCCCGTGGAACGCTCAGCACAGCGGGGGAATTCTCCCCACACCTGAGCGTTCTACGGGCCATGACAAGCTGAGCTCGTCATGAGCACCGGAGCGCTGTGGCTCATGACGAGCTCAGCTCCTCATGAGCATCCAAGAGGTTAAAACTGTCCTGTACATCCATGGTCATTGTTTATTCCCTACTTCTAGCAAGTGATGCCATGGAAGCCTGTCTTTCCTGTGTGGCAAACATGCCACACTCTCTTCCTTCTAAATATTGCCAATGCTTTGGTCTCTTTCCCAAAGGGTGAATAATGAAATGTGGAGCTTCCATGTTTACCATGCCATGATCGCTTTGTCCAATGCACGCTTCAATTTTTGTTTTATTTTATTGTATAAGGCACGTAGGACGCAGTATTCGATTCCTGATGCTCTGCACTTTAAATATCAGACAACTCACACCAGTACTTCTTATTTGCAATAGTTTCCTTCTGAAACCATTTGTTTAGCAGTAATTAATTATGTGCAGCTGACAATCAAATGAGTAAAGTTTACAGTATGTGAGTTTGCTCTGTGATGGATATACCAGTAATTTATGATGAATTTGCTTTGTAGTAACTTTTTTATTGATATGTTATCTTTTATGGTTTTATTAAGTCGAAGATACATTTTGATGACTGATGATGACTTTTGATGAGCTCTTTGTACCACACGACAGTCTAACCGCTACATAAACACAATGAAGTAAAACTGAAGAAAGAAGAGAGAGGAAAAGAGACAATGGCAGTCTATAATGTTACCAGAGGTAGACCAAGAAAGAAACAAAAACAAGGAGAGAAACAACAATAAGAGGAGCAGGAAATGGAATAGACATAATGATGTATTTAACTCTCCTCCGTCCTCCAGTCCTAATATTAAGACTTTCGCTGCAGAACAGTAATGTTTTTCGTTTTTCTCTACCATTTTCAAAAACACACCATGTGCAATGTTTAACATGAAATTGTATGTAACCTTCAGAGGCTGGAGTTACTAAAAGGGGATGAAGACCAATAATACAAAGACAGAGGGGGAAACACAGGCAGTGACTAGGCAAAATACATAAAGTAATAGTTTTTACTATATTCAAGCAAATAATTACTAATTCACACTATACTTTCCCTTCTCCTCTTTTTTGCTGAAAATATAATAGTGTGAATCGGGGCCCTGATAAGATGTTTTAAAATGCATTCAGTAATCCTACTTATAGGTGGTGGTATTAGATTGCTTACTTAATCCAAAGATTTCTCCCATGCTGAAAAAAAGATTTTTCTGCATAAATGCATGACGTTCCTCTTAGCCAAGATTAATTGCGGCGAGAGGTCTGTTTGCACTGATTTTTTTGATAAGTTTTTGTTTTCAATATCATTGGCGAGGGTGTATGATTACTGGGGGCATGATTTATTCTTGATCAGATTACATTTCCCAGCCGGACACTGTCTCTCCCCTTCTCCCTGTCTCGCGCCCCCCTGCATATTTCCGCTGTTCTGCCTTTTCCTTGTCTCCTTTCTTTCCATTTTTCTGACCAATGCCAGTTGGAGCTTCCTAGAGAGCAATAGAGGAGACTGGCCTTGGATTATCTCCCTGGCCGTCACCTACCCACTCGCCTTTGGGCTGACTTTCCCTTTATCTCTTTTCCGTTTTCCCCTTCGTCCTCTCCCTTCTCACTCCACCTCTCCCCTTTCCCCCTCTATTTGTCTCTTCTGACTTTGGACACAGTTCTTCCTCGTCTCCCTGCTATGGCTCCTTCCTCCCATCCTTTGCTATAAATTCTCTCAACCTCGTTGTTTGTTTACTGTACCTCACTATGCAATTGTAACTGATGTAATTTGTAACGCAATGTTCCTCTGCTATAGCGCTCTGATACCTACGGGTCTAGCCAGCGCTTTATAATCCTTTTGATGTACCTTCTAATGCAACATTCCCCTGGTTATGCGCTCTGATACCTCCGGGTCTACATAGTGCTATATAACTCTCGCAAATCAAATAAACTAAAAACTGTTTTTTCCTGAACGCTGAGACCTGAGCAACATGGCTGATGACCGGTGGAGCTGCTTGACATCTAATGAGGAGTCTGGCCCCCTTGACCGTCACCTACCCAGCCGGACATTGGACATTGTTGCTTCTCGTCTCCCCGCTATTACTCCTTCCTCCCCTCCCTCCTACGAATTATTGAAACATTGTTTATGTGTACTGTACCTTACTTTGCTCTTGTATCTGATGTAACTTGTAAAGCAATGATCCTAAATGTAAAGCGCTCTGATACCCTCTTGGGCCAAGTTCGCGCTAATATAAAACTTTATAAATAAAATAAAATAAAATAGAATAAAATTTGTTATCCAAAATTCCAAATCAGAAAAAATGGTAACAGTAAGATATATGGGGCCACATGTATAAACGTTTGAAATAGCAAGTTCCTAATTCGATTTCCCGTGAATCGCAATTAGGATATTGCAATTTCAAATTTATGAAACTCTTTTGAGTTTAATGTGTGATTTCTAGGGAGGGTCGCAAATTGACCTTTCTCATTACAATAATGAGGTAGATCGCAATTTGGGACCCTCTAGGAAATGCTAAAATCACAGACATGGTGGCCTGCCATGTCAGTGATTGCTTTTAAGGCAGTGATCAATGGGGCCACTGCCCGTACTTAAAAAACATTTGTACAACCATTCCCAAAAGAGAAGGGGTCCCTTGTGGACCCCTTCCTATTTGCAAATGGGTTACCACCAACTTGAAGTTGGTGGTAAAATGTGAATGTTTTGCGACCACATTCACAGTCACAAAACATCCATACATACAGTTATGATTCAGTATATGGAAGGGACGCCCCAAAGACGCCCCTTCCAAATACTGAATCGCAAACCCATTTGCAATTCTGTAACGTGCTACTGAATCGCAAAAGAGGGTTTGATAATGGAAAAGCCCTTTTGTGTTCTGCGAATCGGCCCATCTGCGACTTCAAAAAGGCTTCGTACATGTGGCATGGACCCATCAAAGAGAAGGACCAAGACAAGAAACAGGGTAGCGAACTAGGAACAGCCAAGACTAACAAGAGAACCAGGGTTATGAGAACGGAAGGGGATACAGAGCCACACAACGTCATTGACATTGCCAGTGAGTGCGTGGCGGGCAGCTGTAAGGGATGTTGGGACTCGGTGCTCAGACACGCTAAAGCTGGCGCTTGACAGGCAGCGCCCTTACCGAAGGAAGGTCATGGATAACAGATCTGCTCGACACTCACATTCGAACGCTACAGACAGAAGGGACAGGGAACAGGGGACATGGACGCTACAGACATTCCAACAAGATGTCTTACAAAGCACAGCACGCGTTCCTGATTGAAAGCTTTATGTCTGAAGCTTCACCAGTTCTTAATTTGAGCTGGTGGTTGCCGCCTGGGGATACCAGCTCTTTTTTTTTAGATCCGGCATTTAATTTTCCACATCAGAAATGTATTGAGAGCAAAAGAGGGAAACCACACAAATTGGATAGACTGAGTAAGAGACAGATGGAAAACCCATCCCAAAGGGAGAAAGCAGAGACCAAGAAGAGGGAGATAAAGGGGTGAGGGGGAGATGTTTGTTTTACACCACTTACCGCTGACTTGCTGAGCAAATGTATGACCTGTTTAGTTGACCTATATGACATGCGCCTAATATCCACTATTGCAATTCCAATATCTCACCATGGAATCCCGACCTACCCCCCCCCCCCCTACAAACTACCAGCCTTGGTATTCGGCACGCTGACGTTTATTAGAATGGGCCTCTGGCTCCTGAGCAAAGCTTCAGGCACCGGCACTCTTTTATTTCCAAACTAAGCACTGATTCACTGGACTGGTGAGTTGGAGCACAACCAAAACAGTATCACTATTATGAAACAGTAGCAATGCATTTATTTATTGTCATTTACCTTGAAGTATATGTGTACTGTTACGACCAAACTAGAAATGTACATCCAACAACAACAAAATATGGAGCAAACCACAATGCAGCAGCAAAACAATAGCATCATGTGTACGTCAGCAGCTTGATCAGGTGAGAGATCGGGGTGCATTAGCATAAAGACAGCCAATTCCTTTCTGAAGTCAAATGAGACAATGCCATTGAAATAGGCTGAGGAGGTCTTGGTAGGTGAGCAATGACTTTCATGCCTGCGGTGCACTGCCTGGGAAGGGAAACAGCGTTTCCATTGCATGCGATACAACGCATGCCATTACAATGCAGTTGTTACAACGACCACGTTGTTACATCGCGAACCATTACATCGCAAGTCGTTACATCGACTTGCTGTAGGGGCAGAAGGTGTTGGATTTACAATCCAACACCTTCCCTGCTGTTGCACAAACTGGAGTAGGGATAGTAAATTATACCATTCTCAAGTCCAACACACCCCCTGCAGCAAGTCGTATTACGACTTGCTTTGTAAGGGTTCATGATGTAACAACACGGTCATTGTAACGACAGTGTTGTAATGGCATGCGATGTATCGCATGTGTACTAAAGACATATTCTCTGAGAAGGCTTGCTTGAGAGTTCTTTATTTCTTTAAGGTTCAGGGTTGAGAGAGAGGCTATTTGAGCTCCGTAGGCTGCGGGTAAGAGGATCCACCATAGATCACTGGCATCTGCTTGAAGAGAAGGCTATTAGGGCTCTGTGGGTTGTGGGTAGCAGGATCCAACCAAGAACAAGTCTATCAGGGTTCTGTGGGTTGTGGGTAGCAGGATCCACCAGAGAACGAGGCAATTGGGGCTCTGTTGGTTGCGGCTAGCAGGATCCACCTGGGAACGAGGCTTTCGGGGCTCTGTGGGTTGTGGGTAACAGGATCCACCTGGGAACAAGGCTAACTGGGCTCTGTAGGTTGCGGGTAGCACCTGAAAATGAGGCTATCGGAGCTATGTAGGTGGCAACTAGAAGGATCCACCTGAGAAAGAGGCTGTTAGGGCTTTGTATGTTTAAGGTAGAAGATTCCACCTGAAAACAAGGGGGCATATTATCAAGGGATATATCTCCGCTTTTTTGGCTTTAAAAGCCAAGAAAGCGGAGATAAAATTATCTCCCTATCAGCAACAGGGTGCTAACACGCCAATTCGCATGTTAGCACCCTTTTTCTCTACGCTTCCCCTTGCATCTCTAATGAGATGCAAAGGGGGCGTTCCAGAGAAAAATAATAGGAAAAATGTTGAAAAGCGACATTTCTCTTATTATCAAGGATTTCGCTAACCCTATTAGTGATAAAAAAAAAAGCAGCGCTAACCGCAGTTAGCACTGCTTTTTTTACACCTGTTATTTTCCTGACTTAGCCATGATATCCTATGGAAGGTGGATATCATGGCTAAGTTTGTGAGGCCCTATCATCAAGCTAACGCCAAACTTTGAGAGATTATCGTTGGTTTTCCAGCGATAATTTCTCAATTGGCAGTTAGCGTGAGGATTTTTATCACTTCTGAGATAAACCTTGCTAATAGCAAGTTATCTCTGCGATGAGTTCCGGCGATGCTTAGAGTTAAAAAATTCGTTGCTAAGCATCGTTAGCGTTAAATATCGCTTAACGTTGGTAATATGCCCCAAGGTTATCTGGGCTCTGAATCTTGCACATAGCATGATCAACCTATAAAGGAAGCTGTTAGAGCTCTGTAGTCTGCAGGTAGTGGGATCCACCTGAGATGGAGGTTTTCAGAGCACTGTAGGTTGCTGGTAACAGTATCCACCTGAGAAGGTGTGTAATTCCTCACACACTGTGTAAAGAATAGTAGATAAGGACATTTCATTTATTATAATTAGCCCTATGTTTGCATTCCTTATTAATCCACATTTGGGAATTTAGTCTTCTTCAGGGGAGAGACATAGGGACACTTAACAGATGATAAAGCCACAACTTTTCAAACTCATGTTTTTCCAAGCACAAATCTCCTGCAATCATTCTTGGCAAAAAGACAACATAATGTGGCGATGGGCAAGTTTGTTTCTAAGCCTTTCTCCCTACCCTGCAGAGTCCCCCCGGGCATTGGCACTGAGCCCAACAATTTTTAACCTCTATGTTACACCACTTGCGCCAATTATTAAAAATTCTGTTTTTACCTAAGTGTCTTACGCTGACGACACTCAAATTGTTGTGTCACTAGCAAATCCTGGAAACAATTTGGATGCGACACTCAGCACATGCATAAGTAAGGCGAGTAACTGGATGGACTGCAACTGTCTTAAACTGAATGCCGCACAAACTGAGGTCATCATCATCAGCAATAGCCACTCTTTCTGGACACCGGACGGGTGGCCACTAGAGTTGTACTCATTGCCTGTACCCTCAAATAAAGTAAAAAACGTAGGCTTCCTGGTAGATAGAGAATTGAAGTTTTAGGACCAAATAAACAAAATTACATCTGCCTCATTCTGCTCTCTAAGGCTTATAAAAAAGATCTAAATATTTCTGCCGCCCGAACTTTTGATAACGGTAACCATGGACTTAGTTCTTACAAGGATTGATTATTGCAATGGTTTCTACCTTACCCTCGCACCTGGTTTCCTGAAGAGACTTCAGACATTTCAAAATGCTGCTGCTCATTTCCTATTTAAAATTCCTAAATACGAATCGACTAGGGGAGCCATAAGGAAGTTACACTGGTTGCCAGTCAGGCAATGCTGTTGATTCAAGACTCTGTGTCTGGCTTATAAATCTTTGCACAGACTTGGGTCAGACCACTTTAAGAAGAAACTCAAATGGTATGTCCCTGCAAGGACGCTTCACTCAGGCTATGCTAAGAACCTGCTTGTCCCCCCATTCTGGAGGGCTACCTGGAGTGGAAAGAGTGTTTTTAGGACCACTGCTGTGCTTTGGAACAGGCTGCCATTGACACTAAAAACTGCCCCCTCCTCACTTACATTCAGAAAAGCCTTAAAGACCTGGCTTTCCACTCAGGACTACGAGGCATTTGCGCACCTGCTTGAACCATCTCGGTCATTGCTGTAGCCAAAATCAGATTTTTATAGTGCCAAGACCCCCATGGGTATGAGTTTGCACTTTATAGTGGATGGGGTGTGGTGCAGCAGCCAGGGCAGCTGTCTTCGGAGCACAGGGTTCACGTTTCGATACCTGGCTCCGGCGGCAGCTCAGCTCAGCATCATGTGACTCTGGGCAATAGCTCACTTAATTTCCACAACGGCCCCCAGCGCCTTGAGACCCGTAAGGGTGAGTAGTTCGAGCTTTACAAATATGGATTTACAATTTTTTTTTTGACAATACATTACATTACTAAGTCATGCCAAAAACCATAGTTGTTTCTTCCTTCTCACAGTGAATGGCAGGGGCACCTGGACTGATCTTACTGTAGCCAATTCTTTTTGGGAGGTTTTCATCGAACAAGTACAGATCTGAAAGCCTCTCTCAGCATTGGATTTTCTTTTCCAGTAAGTTGTAGTTAAAGAGCTGCTGCCTTTTGAAAGCTGCACTGTGAAAGAACAATACAGCTATGGAAAGTAGTGACATTGTTCCATCACACCCGCTGCACCATTCAAAGCTCTTGCAGCCTTTTAAAATGTAGCTCTTGGATCAGTCAAATCTGACCCAAAGGCATTGTTTGAGGCTCTTAAGACAACTTCTTTGTGATCCATTTGTGGCTGCATTCAAAGAGATACACTGTTTAATTCACTGCTTTATAGCAGGTAAACCCCCAGGCTCTCTGCAGAGAAGCTACTTCATCCTAGCAGGATTTGTTATTACAGACTCACGGCTTCTGTGAGAGGTGGCCTGTAATGTGGCAGCTTCTGAAAAGTGGCAGTTAGCACATCTACCCACCAATCACAATGTCCACTGAGGGTTGGAGAACACTCTTTTGTTAAGTAGCTTAATGCCACTCTCTTTGTCTTTTAGCATATCAGCCCATTATATTCCATCTATGAACCAGACTCACCATCACTGGTGTGCAGTTCCTATAGTGGGGGCAGGCAACCATGTTTATTTTATTATAATGAAATTAAATTAGCAGAGGGCAGCATGAAAAAGGCCATGATTGGCCTGTGCTGAGTTATTCTTATAGGCCCAACCAAAGGCAAGCAAGCAGAGACAACAAAGACACCAGTGGTGCTCAGGCCTTGAAGACATTGCCACTACCACCCCGGCAAAGAAACATGTTGGGCAACCATAATAACTCGGTCACGCACATGATGTCATGTTTCTAAATGTCTCAGGCAGGTCACTAAATAAATGGCTATTGTCTCCCAGTGACACATTTTTAAACTACTCCCATGGCAGATAGGTTATTGATTTGTAGATGAGAGGACTGATTAGACTTAGGGACTAACACTAAACAAGCCAGGCACAGAGACTGATGAGCATACGTTCAGTACGGGTAGGCGGAACTTGCGGAGTTTCACTCCGCAGAATTTTGTGGAGTTACATAAAAACTCCACAAATTTCTGTAGAGTTTTGCCAGCGGGCAGAAAATATGTTGTTTGCATGGCAATTTAGCACCAGTAGCATGAACAATGTTGAAAAAGCAGCGCAAACAGCACCATGCGTTGAGCAAGAGCACTTGGCCATTTGAGTTGATTTTGCTACTGCTCGAATAGAAAATCTACTTGAGTGGCAGAAAATCTGCTCAAACTGCAGCCCTCTGACTCCGACCGCCTGTGGCTGTCTGTGTCAGAAAATCACGCTAGGGGATGCCAAATCTCACTCCCGAGCTCGTAAATTCTGTAACGCGGCGAATGGTTAAATTTGGCTGGAACTCTATGTTAAAGAGTAACATGGAGTGACCAAATTCCGCCAATTTTGCGGGTGGAATGAAACATTCCACCCACCCCTAGGCAGCAGCAGAGAGGTCAACACACTACAACTCCTCTAAAAGATTCAAGTTGGGGACGCTTGTTCCATTCTCTTCCTTGTAGACTCCTATTTTTTCATAGATTCTTCATATTTTTTCATCAAATTCTCTCTTTCCGTGGAATCAGGAGTTGCTAAATTCTAAGTCTAAACAGTATGCTAGGTGCATCTGTGAAGATGGAGCCAGCCTGCCACGCTAAAAAATGATGACCTCTGCGGCGTGTCATCTGGCAGAAGAGATTTTTTAAAGTAAAGTAGAAATGGACTCAAACAAAGCTAAAACTCTAAACACTCTGCAAATGATAAAAAAGATGGAGTAGACAATCGAAGTACTTCAAACAAATTAGTGTGAGCAGAGCAGGGGTAGGGATGTAGCAGTGTCCATAGAGGGGCATCTGCATAGATGAGAGGTGCAAGTTTGGACTCCAAGGTCACTCTGGCACAGGAAGAGGAATCCACTGTCTTACATAAATGTGCATGGATCCTAATTACAGTTCATGTTTATTCCCAGAACAACCAGGTATGTCAGCACTTGGATCAAGAATGGGGAGAAGGACTCAACTATCCCGTCAATTGCAAGGTGACCATTTGTGAAGTACTAAAGGCTGGCAATGTGCAGCAACTGGTTTCAAATTTGATTAATTCAACAAACATGCTGCCTGTCAATCCACAATCCTAAACATTGGCGTAGCTTGGTCAGTAAGATTGAGGGGGTGAGAGCTTCTAATTTCCCAACTATCAGGCTGGCTTATCATGGTAAAATACATTATTTGAGAAGCAGAGCATGAGGGGGCTTGATTGGCAGTGTCAAGAGATAGCAGTGAGAATTACTAATGTTAACAGTTTTAAGAAATTCAATTGAGTGTGTGAGATAGTGAGAGTGTGTGTGTATGTATGTCTTTATGCACAAGTGAAAATCCTAGGTGGACTCCGACAGCGACCTAACCATATCTGACCGAAAGCACCTGTACCCAACTATTTATTTGAGAATACATTTAGTAGGGCGGTGTAACAGCTTAAACCCCCTCCCCCCTTAAAGCTACGAGCCTTAAATCACCACAATAAGTGGAACATGGATAGATAGTGGTATTCAGTATTCAGACCAAGATCCCAATATAATTGTTGTGCGTGGAGTTGTGGGAGTTACCCAGTCCAGCCTGTCTTAAGTATAAATATTGTTTGTAACTTTGGGCTTGCGCTATTTCTGATAAAAGGATAACAATCTTCACCCTTCTATAAATCTCCGTTTCAGTTTCAAACAGTTACAAATATCTTATTTTGTGATTAACATGAGTGTACTGCGTTATATTATTGGTCCATTCTTACTAACCACCTTCCTAGGGAATAACTTTCGTCAACACCAACGTTTCCATGCATTTCAAAGCAATTTGTTCTTCTTCAGGGAATTATTGTGTCTCCCTGAAGCAGCAGCAGGATGCTTCAAAACTGTAGTTTGGGGGATTGAATGTGTATAGAAGTGTATACATAGATTGATTAACAGTAATATTTTAAAGAAAGAAAAAATAGTACTATTGTGATGCAACATTTTATGTGTAGATATGTAAAGAGCCTGTTGTGGCTAATATTACTCAACGAAAGTCTACAATTTTGAGGTTGTGTCTTTCCTGCTTGTGTTCTGGTTCCGATCATCTCCCATGGGAAAGGGCACCAGTCTCACCCGAGAATCCTCCTAGATCACTAAACCCCCTCAAACTCAAATTGGAACTGGTTCCCTCTCCTGGTCTGTCATCACACTCTTCCTCCTGCCTTCACACTTCTGCCCCTTACTTCACTCTCCTGGTCACCCGTTTTCAACCCAAGGCCTGTCAAAGATATCTCCCCCCGACACGCAGAGGCGGTGAGACAGAAGCCTTCTCTTTCTCCCTCTTATCCTCTTCTCTCTTTAGCTCCCTACATCCCTTAATCCCCATAGCGCTTCGAGGTAGTCTTGGAACAGCAAGCCGCGCTTCATAAAGCATATGTAACCAACATAGAACATTGTGGAAGCTTATCCTGAGTCCTAAGCAAAATAAATTAAACTTTCCTAATGCATGCACCGTTGGCTGAGGGGAGCGATAGGGTTGCCTTGTCAGCAACAAGTGCTTTAGCATGTAGTCAGGGGAAGCAAGCGCTATATTAATGTGAATACAAATCAAAATATAATCTTGAGGGATCTGTATTTTGCTACTGTTCTTCTGTGAGGCTGTCTGGTGTTTCTGTCATTGACATGCATGTTAACAGTTACAAATGCCAGACAAAGATCTAAAATGGAGGTCATTGGGCATATACTCCAAAGTGCAAGCATTATTCAGAGGTGCTCTTTGCAGCAATATTTCTACCCACTAACCTACCCTACAGCCAGTAGGTGCTACTCTTTAGGGCGATAATTATGCCGTATACAAACCTTAATCTACATGCAAAAGAGTGACAAGTGCCACGTTCTGATCATTTGAGATAATTCATTTGCCTAATTAATCAGTTATGGGCCATTACTGTATAGTTTCTTGCTGAAGTCATGATAAACATCATTAAACATGTATAAAAATCAGCATATCTCATTTACCCTTGATTAAGACACATGGCTTAGGTAAAAAACGAATTAATAAGGTAATTCTTTTTACTACTGCCGGGAGTTGCCGATTCATCTTACAATGTTTCTTCTCAACAGTTCGCATTAGACAGGGCACTCATAATTCTGGCCTGTGAGGTTTTTGGATTTCTGCTGACCCAGCAAAGACTCTTTTGCGAAAACTAAGCCCCCCCTGGACTGTTTCCACTTCTATGAACTTTAAAGCGCCCAGAGCACAGGTGAGAGATGTCATATGTGACACACAATATCAACTGGACAATGGAATGCAATAGTGAACTGCTATGGTGCACCCAGCAGAACCAGTCTTCGTAGCTATGTCGTCCCCTCAGACATATTCCTTATTGTGCCATGTCTCTCATTAGCGCTAGGACGCCCCTGGGTGTCAGTGCGCTTTATAAATCTTTCTCACTCATTTTCATTGCAAGAGTGATCTTTTAGTTAAACTTCTGGCAGAAGAACTGGTAATTTAATGCTGGGTTCTGCAATGGTACAAAGCGCCATATGAAAGCAATTTTGCATTCGCAAACTGGCCGATTCTCAGTATGCTTTTGTATCAAACCCTATTTTGTGATTCAGTAACCTGCTACCGAATCGCAAAATGGGTTTGATATTAAGTATTTGAAAGGGGCGTCCTGTCCAAATTCCAAATCGTAATGCTATGTATGAATGTATTGTGACTGTGAATGTAGTCGCAAAACATTCGCATTTTACCACCAACTTCAAGTTGATGGTAACCCATTCACAAACAGGAAGGGGTCCCCAAGGGACCCCTTCCCCTTTGTGAATTTACGCAAAAACTTTTTTTAAGAGCAGGTAGTGGCCCCATGGAATACTGCCTCTTCTTAAAAAATGAAAACTTTTAATCCTACTTTTTGTAAAGCATTCTGTGTTCCTTTAAGGAAAACGGGCTGCTATACAAAAAAACAGATTGCTTTATTTAAAAGCAATCTTAGACATGGTGGTCTGCTGATCTCAGCAGGCCACCATCCCTATATTTTTGCGATTCCTAATGGGTCGCAAATTGTGACCTACCTCAATAATAATCATGAGGTGGGCCATTTGCGAGCCATTAGGAATCGCAGTAAGGGTTCCACACACTTTCATACATGCCGTTCTGTGATTTCCTAATTGCGAATCGCAAGGATTCGCAATTAGGGAATCGCAAAATGGTTTATTAATACATCTGGCCCAAAGTTTTTTATCCTGAGCAAAACCACTTAATCTCATCTACCTCTGTTCACCTGTCTGCTAAACGTCGAGATCACTTACAAGGCAGGCGATCGCTTGATATCAAGTGCAGGATAAAACTGTGACACTTGCTTATGGTTGAGCTATGTCAGAATCGGATGCAACTGCAGCACATGCAAGGCGAGAAGCCAGAATATAACCACGTAAATCACTGCAGTAACCATAGAGACCTTCCAGAGCACATGCAGGAAGGAAACTGGAAGTTGTGAACAAAAACAGTCTGGATGAGACAATAAAGAAAGAAAATAACACTGCAAAACGTTTTACTTATATCTTCAATAGACGAGTGCTTGAATTGGCAATCCAAAACATACATGGATGTGGGGGGTGGGGGAGTTGGTGAGAAATGCTTGTGTTTGGGCTGATTCCAGAAACCCACAGGAATCAATGGTCTTGACACAGAGCAGTCCAAGTTTGCTCGGATCCCCTCATAGACTAGAATTTCAAAACCATCTGTGACACAGCAAAAAAGGAGCGGGAATTAATTGACTTCAGTTACCGTGTTGAGTGTTCACTTGGTCCTAATTTTTAAAGATAAGACAGCTCAGATCCCTTTGCCTACTTTTCATTATGTTCATTGACTCAGTACGAAGGGAACAAGAGACTTGCTCTTTTTCAGGGGCAGGTAGGAGTGGGTGAGGTTTTCAAGTTGCCACAGTTTTGGCATTGGAGGGGAGGAGGCCTAGCCGAATGATGGGAAGTGAGCCTCTACCAGTGAAGTACTGAGGGCAAAACACCTTTTGGGGGAGCATCACAGCTGACTGCGGAGCACATAGAGGAGGTAGCTCCTGAGCTACTATAGCTCTCCAGCTACCTTGGTGTAGCTCACCTGTGTGCAGTCCAGCCTATTAAATTAGAGCCTTTGCTTGTTTTAATTATTATACATTAAAAAAATGAAATTATACAGCACTAATAATATTAGTAACTTTCAATGCATTTCATTGAACATAAGTAGCTCTCCGTACAGAAAAGGGTGGCGACCCCTGGGTCTATTCTCAGTAGAAAAATGAAGCTTAAACTGCTGTCAGTGCCAGGGAACTAGGCAGAAGTATTCCCTGTAAGTTGAAGGGCATAAACAGAGAAAACAGACTCCGGTAACCCAAATGAGACAGGATTACCATACTAGTAGTAAAGACAGACTTATACAAAACTTTATAAATAATTATAAATAAATAAGATGACAGAGAAAAACAATCTATAGGTTCCAATCCATAAAGTACATATTTATGTGAAAAGAAAGGTATAATTATTTACGTGCACATGCTAGTGTTTGGATTTTCATGAACCTACATCTGTGCATAATTGACTTTAATGGAATGCTGAGATATGTTTGTATTAACTTAAACATGTTTGTGGTTGTTCTGCAGTTCAGACACTATGGGCCTTATTTAGTGTTTAAAAGACAGGATACTTTGTCAAAAAGTGCTGCATACCTCGTACGCCTTATTGCAAGTGCCATATGTGACACAGCATCCTGTTTGCCAAACTCTAAATAAGGCCCTATGTCGTGATGATGGCAGTGGCACCAGCAGTGGTGGCACAAGCGCTTCACTCACTGAGCTCTCATGCCGCCTGTGCTTTATGTCTCTATTTAATGTGTTATATAGCAAAACATTCACCATTATTGACAAGCCCATGCTGTCAGGGTATAAGCCCAGTGATATAGCAGTGCTTAATTTGAGCCGGTGCTTTCCGGTGCTCAGCACTGGCACGTAACTGCCAGCACCAGGGCTTAGGACTTTCTGCCACATGGTAGTGGTGTCTGCCAATTTAGGTACGAGCACAACAACTTCTGTTTAATATTTCAATTTCAAATTATTTGTATTTGCGTCCAAAGCCATTCATATAGTTTGGGGACGTGTAATAGTATGAATTGTCACACTTTTAAGAGTGTGATGATTAGAAGTGTGTTGGTGCTGTCAATGGCAGTGCTGCCAGGGGCAATGGATGGCGCACGCTCTAGTGTCCTCCTGTAGAGGATACCAGCACTATGTTTTTTACAAATTAAGCTGGCCCAAACTAAAGCGAGATCAAATGGGGGATTAAATCTAATAATTCTCAGGCTCAAACCTTGTCTCCTTGTTTGTACTGTTAGTTTTGTTGTGATGTCTGAACCCCACCAGTTTTCTCTGTATTATTACATCTATTGTTTAGGCTTTCTATTGGTTGTATCCTCGTTTTAATTTTTCCTCCATATTTTTAACTACTGATTCTGGGTGATCACCACGAACATCTCTAAGGACAGCTGGTCTTCCTACTAAAAAAGGTAGGTTGGGGCGTGTGTTTGTGTGTGCACGTGTGTCTACAGCTGGAGTTGTGGTCGTGTTAGTTAGTGCACATTTGACTTATTTCACTTCTTTCTGTATCACTGTCCTTTTCCTTTTATTTCAGCTTCATGGTGGGCCTGTGTTTGGTTCAGACTGCGCAATGTTGGTGGGGTTTCTGAATGCAGCCTGGTATGTAATCTTAGTGTGTGTGGTCACTGAAAATGGCTCATGTCCAACCATGTGTTAGTATGTTAAAGGCACATGCATCCCAACAGTTGGTGCACATGTCAGAGTGTTGGTGTGTTCATAGGATGATGCTAGGAAGCCTCCACAGACCACGCTTTCCTGCTCACTTCTGCGAAGATAGAAAATTGTTGCAAATTCTCCTGTGTTCATATAATCTTCCAATCCCAAAGCCCATTCTACTACTATGGTCCACAAAATAACCCTTTCTAGGCTCTTACCTCCTCTACCCCTCTTTGCATCACCTCATACCCCTTTTAATGTTAAGGTCTCCCAAACAAGCCTTTCTAAACCTTTCCCTCTGGCTCGTCTCCCCTCCACCTCCCCTTTATCCATCCCAAACCTCCTCCTACTGCTATGAGCAAAACACTTTCTTGACCCTTCCCTTTTCTATCCCTCCTCTATCCTCAATCCCACTAACAGACTAACATGTCCACGGCTCAAATTAATTTCATATTTCCCTATACTAATTCGCCACTAATCCTGTTTGGGTTCCAGAGTAGCGTGCCGCCCGCAGAAAAGCACTTTGACACCTCATCAGGGGTAGCAAGCGTTATATAAATGCAAACGCTTCCCTCTCCTATCCACCCACTATCAATTTCAATCCAAATAACAAACTCACGTCTACTGCGCAATTTGAATTAATATCTCCCTATAAAAATTCGCCAAATCCTTTTTGGGTCCCGGAGTAGCGTGCTACACGCCGAAAGAGCACTTGGACACCTCGTCAGGGGTAGCAAGCGCAATAAGAAAAGCGAAATAGTTTCACATTTTATTTGTCTTCATGTAATCTTCCAATTTGTAGTTTATTGTTTTAGGTGAGAGAAATAGTTGCAGATTCTACTGTTTCCATATAAACTTTCCCTTGGTAGATTTCTGCTTTAGAGGGAGGCTCGTTTGGGGATGCTACAGAGGGCAGTCCTAAGATCTCAAACCCTTGGGCAGCCTTGCCTAGGCAGGCAGCACCCCCAGGCCAGTTGCCTACTCAGTCAGTCAGTCAAAACCCCTTTATTCGATTAGTTAAAATCATAAAAGTATTCTAGACATTTATAAAACTGTTAAAACATGTTTAAAAATCAATTAATACAATTTTAGTCATGACAATAGTTAAAACCCATTATTAAAAAAAAATGTTTTAACAGTTTTATAAATGTCTAGAATACTTTTATGATATTAACTAATCGAATAAAGTGGTTTTGACTGACAGTTGCCTACTCATTTCAACCCCTTCATTATTTTCACACCTTTCAGGCCCGTGCTGAACGACCTCGACCCCCAAGCCTGTGTCGAAGTGTCAGGCGCGTGCCCTTGGTAGATGTGCAGTGTATGAACAGTCAGCAGACGCGTGTGTACTCCTCTGCACCCGTGAACGCCAGCGCGAGGCTCCTGCGAACCGCCAGGTAATCCTGAAGTATGAAATATAATTTCTGGAATAATTCCATGGTAATTAGCCGGCAGCCGCCGTGCGGGAGAGAGCCCTCTGCAGTCAGCACTGAATGCGTCACTGGTTTCACTTATTGAACCGGCTGCTGGAGAGGGCCGATGCGCATCCGTGGCTCTCCACTTCTCCTCGGCGGCGGCGGCTCCTTAGCTTTCGAGTAACCCTGCTGGATTAGTTACACAAGCAAGCGGCCCCTGAGTAATTGCTTTAAAAGCTAACAGGGCTCCCCTTTCTGAGTGGCTGATTAAATGCCTGGGCTGCCCCAGAGCAGGGAGCTGTGACCAGCCCCTGACGCCCCGGTGCGCGCAGCTGTGACTGGACCCGTCTGCTGGAATGAGCACGGTGCACGTCACTGTCATCGCTTACAAAACAGGTTTCCTTGACATATTCAGCCAGCCACAGTATGTGTAATAGCCGCGCACGTGTAAAAGGAGGGAAGCAAGTACCACCCTCTATACAGGGCGTCATTACGCATGCGCTGGGCACGAGCATAGGGGACCCATGCTAATTTATGCCGAGACCAGAATTTACTCCGCAGTGTGGTTGTGTAGACAGGGCCCAGTGCACTGCTTTGCCCTGGGCCTATATTGCTGTTAAGACGGCCCTGCCTCCAGATGAGGCTGTGGTACAAAAGGGGGTGGTGATGGACGGAGCATCTGAACCAATCAAACACTCACACCCAGTCAACAGATCTGGGTTTAATCCATCACCGTGGCTGGATGTGAGTGTTTGATTGGTTCAGATGCTCCGTCCATCAGCACCCCCTTTTGTACCGTCCAGATGAGGCTGTGTCATGTTGCACAGGTGTGTGTTAGGCTTTGATGGGTGTGGTGGAGGGCATGATTGTATTTGTGGTGTGTGTGTGACATGCCAATGCTGAGTGGTTCTGTGGGTAAATGTTTGTTGCAAGCATGGTGTTGTTAATTATCGGTGTCAGGGGTCGCAACTCCGCAGAGTGGTTGTGTAAGCAGGGCCCAGTGCACTGCTTTGCCCGGGGCCTATATTGCTGTTAAGACAGCCCTGCGTCCAGGTAAGGCTGTGGCATGTTGCACAGGTGTGTGCTATGCTTTGATGGGTTTGGTGGAGGGCATGATTGTATTTGTGGTGCGTATGTGTTTTGTGACATGCCAATGCTGAGTATGGTTGGGTGGGTTGATATTTGTTGCAACCATGGTGTTGTTAATTATCTGTGTCTGGCCAGGAGTGACATTAAGGGTGTTTTGTGGGTGCATGTGTGTTGCACGGGTCATGTGTGTTGATGGGGTGGAGCATTGATAAGGGTAATTTTCTGGGTTTGTGTATAGCAAGGGGAATGTGTGTCCATAGAGGTGGTTTGTGGTGACGTATATGCATGTGTGTGTGGCTCATTAATGTGGGGAGGATGTAGGTTCCTGGTGGCACTCATGATGGACTCATCGAAGAATGTCTGGGTACAAGGCCGTTGTGGGGATATGTGTGTATGCATGTCGGCTACATGTGAAGGCAGGAACGAACCACTTTATTGACACACCGCCTCGGGGGGGAGACCATTTGATGCATTGTTGGCAATTTATAAAGCCAAATGTCTTGCACTGACTCTTTATGGTGCCGCGATATGGGGTTACATCCCGATGGATGATGTGCAAAGGGCTGAAAACAAACTGTTTTGGTGTCTCTTATCTATCCCTCAGTCTACGCCAACATTTGCTGTCCATCAGGAGCTGGGGATGGGGTTTGTTGGTGATCTGATTGGTTTGGCCCCTCTTATTTGCTGGATCAAAACTTGGCTTAACCCAGAGCTAACACTAAACCACCGTATTTTAAAAGATTGTATTAGTTTAGATGGAGGAGACCAAATAAAGTGGCTGTCATATGTAAAAAGAATGTTTGTGAAACTAGGGCGGCCTGAAATCTATGATTTCCCTGAAAACATTGTTAAAGGTGACATATTGTGGGTTAAAAACATTTTTTGTCCTTAATGCTCCAGGAGCGGGAGTCGGAGGAACTACTAAAGCCCACGGTGAGATCCCACTTCTTATTAGCCACCGCCCCTTCTATTGAACCGTATTTAAAAGTAGTAACAAAGCCCTACCATCGCTGGTTGCTAACTAAATTTCGGTTCAATCAGATACACTTTTTACTGGGTTCATATCAGGGATGGTCAGTACCTGAAAAGGCAGCATTTTGTGACTGTGATAATTATTCACTCCAAGATACTATGCACTTTATGTTCTTTTGCAAACATTATTCATCTATCAGGAAAAGGTTTATCATCCCACTTTTTAGAGGTTTGGGTTTGCATCAGGTTAAACCTGCCTTAATGTATTTGCAATTGCTAAATAACACATGGAACATTTTTAATATTGATAGTTATCTTGTTGCAGCCATAAGATCTAAGAAATTAAGAGACTGGAGTATAAGTGAACCATGAATTTTATTGTAGCCCTTTTTATCTGTACATCTATGAAACAAGTTATTTACTAGCATATGGATTTTCTATTACCATCTGATTGTTTTATATAGTATATATTGAATATGATGTATCTGTGTACTTTTATGATTTTAATTAATCAAATAAAGTGATTTGATGATGATGATGATGAACCACTTTATTGAGCAACAGCATCTTTGGACAATGTTCAGTATTAATCTCAACTTCCGTGCCCGTGCTCTTTATTTTACTTTAGATTATGCCTTAAATAGCTTTTCCCTGGAATTCGTATGTTGTAAAGTCTATGGATACCTTAAGATTAAGTTGTCCTGCAACATTTTCTTGATTAATCCTATTGTACCTATGCCAGCCTGATCTATTTCTATTGCTTTGTTCTACATTTCATTAGCCTCAGATTGTTTCTACACGTGCTCCATCACCACGCGTCTTTCTATGCAATATGAATAGTAATTAATGCAGACTGCTATAATCTGTCAGTCATACTTGTGAGCTTCTCTCATACTGATATGTCTGGATTTCTGCAACAAACATCTTTATTGGTAGGAATGGATCTCCTAAATACTTTGAGCCTGCTTCAGATTTTGGTGGACTGGTTACTCTGTCACAATGGTGAAGGATATCCCGTCTGCAGAAATATAAATTCTCTAATATCCTATGGGATTTATATTTCGGCGGACGAATATCCGTCACCGTGGCGACAGAGTAACCAGTCCACTGAAATCCAAATCCGGCCCTAAGTTTTCTGGAAGGGCCATAATCACTATTTCTGTCTGGCACAATATTTCTACTCCATTCTCATGGTTTGGAGCTTGTTCAAGACCAGTGGCTCTTCGTACACAATGTTAAGAAGCTAAAGTGTAGAAACTGAGTTTGAGTGTCTGAGACAGATGAGCGCAGGGGTAGGCCAGAAATGAAAGGGTTGATTATACATTTAGGGGTGACAAGGGTTATGAAGGAGCTTGAACTTCAGGTAAGCAGAAAGATAAGGATTCTGGCCATCACTGGACACCAACCAAGCCCCCTTCTGGGCACTGAAGACATGTTATGGTTTTTTATGTCTATTAGCAGCAGTGCGTGTGCATTGTGTGCCTATTGAAGCTTGTGGATGTCCTAGCGTGGCTGACAAGGATGGTTTTACAGTAATCCAGCCTGCTGTTATTGGGAGCCCTCTCTACAGTGTCTTTAACTTGTATGGACAGCTGTTTTTCCTACGTGAAAACAGCTGAAAGTAGGGAGCATAATCACAGCCTGCAGATGGTTAAAGCATGAAGCTCCCTATTCAGCCATAACCCCAAGCTCTTGGCTTTCCCCTTTAGCTACTTTACCCCAAAAAGAGGGATAGCGGAGAAGTGGTAGATGACAGGTTTAGGAGATCTTTGGTCTTGCTAAGAATAATAACGTCTGTTTGAGGCATATGTGGCCACAAGTTGCGATTCAGTCCTAAAAGGGAGGAGAGACCTGTAGCGTATTGGTTGGTTTTCCCACGCACAGCCACAAATTATGAGTTTCATTGTCATACTCCCAGAAAACCAGATTCATGGAGGTAATGAGGTTAATAAGACAAGTAGTGCAGAGTGCAAAGATGATAAAGGCTTGGAGAGTGCCACATGTACCAAGTAAGCGGGGCTAAATGTCCTCCACTGGAAACATCTGATGTGCGTCATATAAAAAGAATCTGGACCATTGCATAGCTATCTATCCCAATCTCACGTTACTCAGCGGTGGTGGCATATATCATGTCACTATTTGGTTCTTAGAAGAGCAATTATGCACTCGAAGGGATCATGACACACTGATTCAATAAAGTGAGCTCACAGAAAGTACTACATTAATAGGAAATTAGCAAAAAGGATGGTCTTTGGGATTTTTATGAACCAGAGAAGATCAGAGACGAACTGTGTGTGTCTACAGACCAAGAGCACACTCAAAACATGACATTTTGAGAAGGTGCAAAGCACCAAATCTCAAAGGCCTTACTGACATAAGGTGCCATCAGATTATCAATGATGACTGGACTAGTTCAATGAAAGGTCAACTGGACCAGGCACGCTGCCTTGAATTCCACACGCTAGCTCAGTGCTAGCCCTTGAAGAGAGTGATCGGCTGAGGTAACATGATCAAACTTCTGTATCCCACACAGAAGCCCACCATCCATGTGCTTCTACCATTGCAACTTGTTAGTCAGCACCTGTAATGGTTTTAAGGGATTGCCATAGTCCACGCATAACAGAATGCTTACACCCATGTTCAAAGCATGCTTCCAGGCAGATAGAAAGGCAACATTTTCCACAACAGATGTTACAACAAAAAAACAGCACGTACACCTTATTTCTCCTGGATGTCAAATGAAAATTATTCTTGATCGAAAAGGATGCCTTGGTTCTCAACCTTAGGGATTGGGACTGGCAACAGGCCCACTCGTGTAAAAAAGAGTGCTGTCTTTTCTGAGCTTATTTTAAGACAGGTAGTGGCCATCCGAGCTTGGAAGCAGTTAGCCATTCCTTCAGCCAAATGAGTCAAACTTCAACCAAAGCTGGTTATTGTCGGCATAGAAGAATGGTTGAAGTGAAATGAGTGGATCACTTCCCCCAAAGTTGATAAAGACTCAGCAAATTGGGGAAGAGCACTGACCCCAGAGGAAGACAGCTAGCAACAGCACCGTAACCCTAAAAACACCCAGATTACCCCAACCCCTAATCTAGAACCCAGAACTAGCCCTAAACCCTAATCTAGAACCTTATTTTAACCCTAAACCCTAATTCAGGCTTCATCCTCCAGCCTAGAACCCTAAAAACACCCAGATTCACCCTAATCTAGTACTCAAGGAAGAGAAGCCAACATCTCAGAGCAGGGCCTGTCGATTTAGTGTAGTTGAGTCTGCTGTTCAGGATGTTGCATGAGCACTAACGGCAACAGTCCTCCACCTTTATCCACTGTGGTGTGTGAGGAACACACCATTCATGAGAAAACCTATTCAATATGGGGAGACAGTTAGCTTTGTCTGGGTCAGGAACAGTGCTTAATTTGTGCTGGTGTTTTCTGGTGCTCAGCACTGGCACTTATATTTTAAACACCGGCACAAATTTATGAGAAACCACCACATTTGAGTGAAGTGTGGGTGTATTTTTAGGACCATTCATTAAGGAAGCAGTATTCTATTTGATATATAAATGCTAAAAAAAAAGATAAGACTTTAGCTTAAACATGCAGCTTAAAGAGACGTGGGTTGTACCAGCTGCAGTGAACCAGTAAGTAAAACATTGGGCCTTGGCACTTAATTAAAAAAAAAATCAAGCACTGGTCAGGAAGAAAGTGTTCAAGGATTACGGACACAAATGAGTTGAGAAGCACAGTATACACTGGGCGGAGCTCCCAAGTGGCCTAGCAAGGGGGGCAGGGGGCGGGGTGCACCCGCCCAGGTGGCACACGTTTTGGGGCGAGGACCTCCCCCCTGCTCTTACCTGCAGCTGTTGTGGTTCAGCAAATGAAGGAATCGCCAGCAGCACTCCCCGCCCCCACGTTCTTCCATCTACCCGCCGCAGTGCGGAAAACACAGGGACAGCTACGGGTGGCCAAAGGTCCGCCACTGCCTTGGACCACTGTCAGTAGAGAGGTGTTTCAACTTCACTTCAGAGCCTACTCCTGTCTTCTTGAGCTCCTGCACAAAGCTGAGGACCTGGCTGACCAATTAACCAACCTACCATATGCAGGGCTAGGCACACACACCTGCTCAGTGCCAGGGTACTTGTGGATGATAGGGCTCTTTACAAATACACATAACGCTACAGGATAAAACAAAATATCCTGCTGAGGGGGGATGTTCAGGGTGGGTTTGGAGCTCTCCTTTAATAAAAGCCACACTGAATGTTGCTACAATTAAAGCCACACTGAATGTTGCTAGAATCCAAATGTCACAATGCACCTTGTACTAGCAAACACCGCATCCTGCCAGGCACTACATCCGACAAGGAATCAAAATCACATTCTTCAAACAAGTGTTGCTGTTGGAGGCACAAAAGCTAAGAGGATAACAGTCTTTCGCTGTTGAACTAGGGAAGGACGAGGAAACTGCAGATCTGTGTGAGAATGAGCACGTGTGTGCGCATCCTGCACATGATGTTGGGCACAAACCATCTTGAATCAGAATAAGAAAGTGACAGATCATCTAAGGACATCTGTCATCACGTCTATGGTGACTCAAGTGCAGACAAGTCCCAAAACTGGGACATGGAGCAGATGATTTCCAATGTGCTCAGAAAGCCTGCCCTGAAAATACAAAATGCTCACAACCACTGACAGATCACCAGAAGAGCTCTCATAAATGATTCAAGTTCTGTACAGAAGGCAGAGGAGAGAGATTTGATGAAGGAACTGAGAAAGATGTAGAGGAAAAATACAAATTCAGGTACATGGTGAAGTAACAGGAGAGTAAAGAGTGGTACCCCAGTAATATGTTTGGTGCTGCGAAGTGATGTGAACGCTAAAACAATATATACGCTGGGGCGAGCTTTTACGCACATTTTATATGAAGGAACCCCAACTTTTTCAGCCAGAGATAGACCTTCCCTCTACAAAACAATAGACCTGCACTCTCACCCGTGCCCAATCTGTACGGTGTCTGCAGGTGGTGGGCACCAGCACTCACTTTTGAGGACCTCGGGCCAGATGTAGGAGCCTTAATACCGGTCGGAAACGGACGATTTCAGCCGTTTCCGACCGGTATTTGGCTTTTGAGATGTAGGGGGCATCTGATTTACAGAATCGGTAAATTTACCCATTCTGTAAATATACAGAATCGGTAAAATACCGAATCGGTAAATTTACCGATTCTGTAAATCAATATGTAGGTGGCACTTCACAGAGTGCCACAGGCCCTTTAGGAGTCGGTATTTACCACCCAATCCTATTGGGTGGTAAAATACTGAATTCAGGTGTGCATGCACATCTGTGCATGCACACCTGTGCCATGTGACACACAGACATGCCCTTAGGGCATGTAAGTGTGCCACATGTCACACAATTTTCGGTAAATACCGAATCTGTATTTCCCATTGATTCCTATGGACTTCAAGGCCCATAGGAATCAATGGGCAATACCGATTCGGTATTTACCGAATCGGTAAATAACGAATCTTACAGATTCGGTAATTGTGTTTTTAAAATGACTTACCTCTGCCTCCTTCTAATTTACCGATTCATAAATACCGAATCGGTAAAATTCGGTATTTATGAATCGGTAAATTAGATTTACCTACATCTAGCCATTCGACTTATTTTTAACATCAGACTTTGACCCAAAGCAAATGTGATTAAGGCAGGATATAGCCTAAGAAGGACTAGGAGAAAGATAGGAAACCGGTGACGAAGGAATCAAAAAGAACGAGCAAGATTGAACTAAAGAGAGAGGAAGTGTAGGGTGCTAGAAGAAAGAAGCATGAGCTGGAACCAGGACTCAGGAGCTTTGACGTTTTTTAGGATTTTTTATTTAATACAAATTAAGCCCAGCCCCTTTCGGTCGTATCTTTCACGGCCACCATTTATCCTGATGGAACACCACAAACACTTTTATCAAATCAACCAAAAATCTTTATTCGGGTTTATATGATGTTGAGATCCAACCATAAACGCTTACTTATAGTGCCCATGATTAAGCGTGCATGAACGGGAGGTCGGCAGTTTTCATACAATGCAGCTAAGTTATGGAACCGAATCCCGGAGCATATTCGCCTGGAATCAAACTATTTTACTTTCAGGAAACAGCTTAAAACTTTTCTTTTTCCTTGATCTGTGCTTGATTGACTAAGGTGCCACATTAAGTGCTGGGGTGCCCTCGGGTAGCCCATGTGCTACATAAATGTGTATTTATTCATTCATATTCAAATGCATAAAAAGACAAAGATCATATTCATAAAAGTGGCATACATCATCCACAGATATAAACGAAACCATGAACATTGAAAAAGAAAGGAATTGGTTGCCCAGTGATGGAACGAAGGGCCAGGATGAACCAGGACTCTTTCCGGTAACAGTCGCGCTCATCGAGGGAGCTCGCAGCTCGTGCTGGGCTTCTAAGAAGCCTCCATCACTAGAAGTGCTAGAGATCTACCGGAGTTTACTCCCACTCCTTCCCTAGTCGAGTTCGTGAGTGAAGGCACCTCCTAAGGCCTGCTTCACTTTCCCTGTAAGGAGATCAGTCCGTGCGGATCAATATTGTTTCTGCTTTTCTTCCATACTCAGATCTCAGGAAGTGTCCTTCTCAGGCTGCTTCCGAACCTCTTTCCCATTAAGAGCAAAAGTAATGCATCGTTGTCCCGCTATTCTTTTTCCAGTGCCTAACTCAGTGAGAAAAGTCACTTAGAGGAACCCTGCAGTTTACCAATAAAGCCATGCAAGTTAGTCCTCTCCCTCCCTGGAGAGCGAAGTGAGCCCCGCTCCCTCCTCTGGAGATCTAAGTGAGCCCCCTCTCCCTCCTCCGGAGATCTAAGTGAGCCCCTCTCCCTCCTCTGGGGATCTAAGTGAGCCCCTCTCCTACCTCTGGAGACCTAAGTGAGCCCTTCTTCCTCCTCTGGGGACCTAAGTGAGCCCCTCTCCCTCCTCTGGAGATCTAAGTGAGCCTCTCTCCTTCCTCTGGAGACCTAAGTGAGCCCCCTCTCCCTCCTCCGGAGATCTAAGTGAGCCCCTCTCCCTCCTCTGGGGATCTAAGTGAGCCCCTCTCCCTCCTCAGGAGACCTAAGTGAGCCCCGTCACCCTCCTCTGGAGATCTAAGTGAGCCCTTCTTCCTCCTCTGGGGATCTAAGTGAGCCTTTCTCCCTCCTCTGGGGATCTAAGTGAGCCCCTCTCCCTCCTCTGGAGATCTAAGTGAGCCCCTCTCCTTCCTCTGGAGAACAAAGTGAGACCCCTGTCCCTGCTCTGGAGACCTAAGTGAGAGTAGATCATTCTGAACTCTTGCACCAGGCCAGAATTCATCCAGCCTGAGGCCAGAACTACAGCCAGAGTCAGGCCAAGATTACTGCCGGGGTTAGGCCAGGATTAATGTCGACATCCAGCTGGATTACTCCCAGCAGCCACCCAAGATTACTCGCGGCCTCAGGCCAGGAATACCCCCAGCATTACGACATGGTTATTCCCAGTGTCAGGTCAGGATTACTCCCGGCATGAGGCTGGGATTACTCTCAGGATCAGACTAAGTTTACTCTCAGCATCAGACCAGGATTAATTCCAAAATCAAGCCAGTATTACTTTTAAGGTAAGGCCAGGATTAATCTCAGCATTAGTCGAGAATTAATTCAGGCTTCAATGTAGCACTACCACCTTGGTAAACTCGGGAATAGTGACACTTATTATTCATAGTGTTTAGAAACAGCAAAAACGGCAGTAATAAGTGCTACACAAAATCATTGTTACTAACATTCTAAACATTTTTATTGTTAATTATTATTCATATGTCATGTCAGAAGTACATCCAGTTTCCAGGTACATAATAATCTGTGTCACGTAAAAACTATGGCACGTGTCAGGCGATAGCGCAGGAGTAAATTGCCAGACAGAGCTCCTGGTTTGGCTTTGAAGACTTTAGAGCTTTATCGCTTCAAGATGGAGTCAGGCTGCATTTGGCAAGGCTGGCTAATGCTCTGTCCATTCCTGGGCATATTTTCTGGAGACGGAATCAATTAGTCTTAGGTCAGCCATGTGATGTGTTAAGGAGTTGTGGTAGAAGCCATTGTATATTGTAATGGGTGGCAGCCCTTTTCCGCAAGCATACATGCATTTGATTATCAACAGTGGCGGCTCCTTCGCTAAGGCGGAGGAGCGTTGCCCCACTGCCTTGAAGCAGGAAAAAATAAAATGATAATAACCTAATGCTGTTATCATTTCATTTTGTCCTCCTGTTGTGGCAGCTTTGCGTGATGGGGCGGGGCAGGGGGGACTGCAGAGCAGGGGTGGAGTGGTAGAACCATCCTAAGTGTGCAATGACTGTTTTGCCAGCCCTCTCGGGCCGCCCAAAACAGTCATGTGCACCTTCTCTGTTTTCCATGCAGGCTGCCTTACAGCCAGTCCTTGGCTAAGCTCAAACCTCAGCACTGCATTCCAGCATTGTGATTGGTCAAGGGAGTCTGGCTGTGTTTCCTGGAGTCCAAGATGGAGGAGAGCAGCAGGGGTGATGCAGGAACCGGCGGCAAGGTGAGTGTTTTTTAAATTTAATTTTACATTGTGCCCCGCGCCTGCCCTTCCTCCCCCCTCCCCCGCCTGCCCCGCCACCCGCGACCAGTGCTGGCCACCACTGATTATCAAGTTGGATATTATGATTACTGCTTTGCGTGTCTTTCATGTCAGTGTAAGGTGGCTCATCCATCTAGGCTTGTGACTGTCCTGTGCTGTAAAACAAGCAGTGGTACAAAATGGGGTGGTGATGGACGGAGCATCTGAATCAATCAAACACTCGCACCCAGTCAAAAGATCTCGGTTTAATCCATCACGGTTCTTTAGCCCATTCTGCCACCCCAGTTCAGACATGGCTATATGCAAATCAGTCTGACCCTGTGCCTCATGGGAACAGTCCAGCCCGAACTGCCAAGCCATGCCTTCCCTGGACCGGAAACAAGCTTCCGAGGACCGATTTCTGGCATTCCAGCAGTCTTCAGCCCGGCTTGCCTGAATCCAGTGGCAAAGTGAGCAAGGGACTCACGTCTGAGCATACCCTGCCACACTTATGGCGGCCAAAAGCGGTACAAAATGGAGTGGTGATGGACGGAGCATGTGAATCAATCAAACACTCGCACCCAGTCAAAAGATCTGGGTTTAATCCATCACCGTTCTTTAGCCCACTCTGCCACCCCAGTTCAGACATGGCTATATGCAAATAAGTCTGACCCTGTGCCTCATGGGAACAGTCCAGCCCGAACTGCCAAGCCATGTCTTCCCCGGACCGGAAACAAGCTTCCGAGGACCGGTTTCTGGCATTCCAGCCGTCTGAACTGGGGTGGCAGAGTGGGCTAAAGAACGGTGCTGGATTAAACCCAGATCTTTTGACTGGGTGTGCGTGTTTGATTGATTCAGATGCTCCTTCCATCACCACCCCCTTTTGTACCACTTTTGGCCGCCATAAGTGTGGCAGGGTATGCTCAGACGTGAGTCCCTTGCTCACTTTGCCACTGGATTCAAGCAAGCCATAATAAAGACCTCTGGAATGCCAGAAACCGGTCCTCAGAAGCTTGTTTCCGGTCCAGGGAAAACATGGCTCGGCAGTTCGGGCTGGACTGTTCCCATGAGGCACAGGGCCAGACTGATTTGCATATGGCCATGTCTGAACTGGGGTGGCAGAGTGGGCTAAAGAACGGTGATGGATTAAACCCAGATCTTTTGACTGGGTGTGAGTGTTTGATTGATTCAGATGCTCCGTCCATCACCACCCCCTCTTGTAGCGCTTTTGGCCGCCATAAGTGTGGCAGGGTATGCTCAGACGTGAGTCCCTTGCTCACGTTGCCACTGGATTCAAGCAAGCCCGGCTGAAGACGGCTGGAATGCCAGAAACCGGTCCTCGGAAGCTTGTTTCCGGTCCAGGGAAGACATGGCTTGGCAGTTCGGGCTGGACTGTTCTCATGAGGCACAGGGTCAGACTGATTTGCATATGGCCATGTCTGAACTGGGGTGGCAGAGTGGGCTAAAGAACGGTGATGGATTAAACCCAGATCTTTTGACTGGGTGTGAGTGTTTGATTGATTCAGATGCTCCGTCCATCACCACCCCCTTTTGTACTGCTTTTTGCCACAAAGTGTGGCAGGGTATGCTCCGACGTGAGTCCCTTGCTCATTGCTCACTTTGCCACTGGATTCAAGCAAGCCAGGCTGAAGACAGCAGGAATGCCAGAAACCGGTCCTCAGAAGCTTGTTTCCGGTCCAGGGAAGACATGGCTTGGCAGTTCGGGCTGGACTGTTCCCATGAGGCACAGGGTCATACTGATTTGCATATGGCCATGTCTGCACTGGGGTGGCAGAGTGGGCTAAAGAACGGTGATGGATTAAACCCAGATCTTTTGACTGGGTGTGAGTGTTTGATTGATTCAGATGCTCCGTCCATCACCACCCCCTTTTGTACTGCTTTTGGCTGCCATAAGTGTGGCAGGGTATGCTCAGACGTGAGTCCCTTGCTCACTTTGCCACTGGATTCAAGGAAGCCAGGCTGAAGACGGCTGGAATGCCAGAAACCGGTCCTCTGAAGCTTGTTTCCGGTCCAGGGAAGACATGGCTTGGCAGTTCGGGCTGGACTGTTCCCATGAGGCACAGGGTCAGACTGATTTGCATATGGCCATGTCTGAACTGGGGTGGCAGAGTGGGCTAAAGAACGGTGATGGATTAAATCCAGATCTTTTGACTGGGTGTGAGTGTTTGATTGATTCAGATGCTCCGTCCATCACCACCCCCTTTTGTACTGCTTTTGGCTGCCATAAGTGTGGCAGGATATGCTCAGACGTGAGTCCCTTGCTCACTTTGCCACTGGATTCAAGGAAGCCAGGCTGAAGACGGCTGGAATGCCAGAAACCGGTCCTCTGAAGCTTGTTTCCGGTCCAGGGAAGACATGGCTTGGCAGTTCGGGCTGGACTGTTCCCATGAGGCACAGGGTCAGACTGATTTGCATATGGCCATGTCTGAACTGGGGTGGCAGAGTGGGCTAAAGAACGGTGATGGATTAAATCCAGATCTTTTGACTGGGTGCGAGTGTTTGATTGATTCAGATGCTCCGTCCATCACCATCCGTTTTTGTACCATAAAGCAAGCAGTGGCTGAAGGAATAGGCAAGTAGCAGTAGGTCACAAAGTTGGCCAAGGGAGAAATAGTATCTGATCCAACATTATCGATCCAATACTAGCTGACCTCATACACAATTATGGTAGGACCTTAATGGCCATTTGGTGCCAGTTTCAGTAGGACTTCGGGCCTAAGAAGTGGTACCTTGCAATCTGGAGTCAAGTACAGTCAGGAAGTTGATGAGGATGGGGGCCTCTGTTCTTTAGTAGTACAGTAGGGTGGCTTCACCACTGACCTACTTTAGCTAACAGTCTAAAATTAGCAGGGTAAAACAAGGGCCCTCCAGCAGGAGCCCGTGTTCAATATTTAAGAGCCAGAGAAACTATTTTAATGGTGGGCTGCGCTCTGAGTCCACCAGCATCCACACAGTCATCTCTGTGAAGGTGCTACATTATGGTCCTAATCCTGAGGGAAAGAGGTGCTACAGAGAAAAGAGCCTTATGGGGATTTATCTGGATCAAAGGTTATCCACTGGCACTCCTGGTTGAAGTCATTCGAGCACTAGACAGATACACTGCTTGAGAAACTGGTTGACCATACACTATAAGTCATCATTATAGTACCTAGCTCCATAAGAAGAGTCAATCATCCCAACCCTTAGTACCCTACAGCTTAACTAAACTGTCCTTTCTTTATTACATGGGCCTATTCTCCAGGAGAAATAATACTCCTCAATTTCCTCTTGAAAGTACTTTATTTATCCAACTTCACCTGCATGCATAACACTGCACATGAGACCTATACTTATCGAACCTTATTCTAAAAAAAGTCCCTCTGACACTAAAAATCATGGTCCAGAGTGGTTTCCAACCATGCAACCAAAATTACAGGGTTTGTAACCGCAGAATGGCTTTACACAGTGTAACAAATAGTCTTTCTGACTAGTAAAAACTATGTTCTGACCCTTTGAGATATAAATAGATGGGGGCATGAAAGAGGCATCCCCTTCCTATTTTGAATTTGGAAACGGATGTTCAATGGTTAGGACCACAATTTCATTTGCAAGCTAGGCCTTTGTGAAATATCCGTTACTAATGGAATCTTGCCTAATTTCAGAAACTTCTGGTTATGTGCTTTAACCCGTTCGTTGCGTGCGTCGGCCAACATCCGTCATATGCACTTCCTCGGTAGTGCTGCGCAAGTCTGTTGGCTGACGTGACCCCGCCCGCGCACGGAAATGTTCGCATTGCGGCGGATTCTACGCTGCGCTTAAGGGGTTAAGTGAAAATCCGCTTTTATACCGCCTCACGTAATTAGGCGCTGTTACCAGAAAAAAATGACTGCGTGCACAGGAACAATGCGAACCACTAGAACATGAGCGGCTGCTGTTTACAGGACTGCGTGTTTTGCACTACTTATGCAGTGCAAAATGCTTCCTCGCTCCCCAATTGGACACGTGGATGCATTTTACATTAAAATATAGGAACACGTGTTAGTTTTGGATTTCACTTAATTCTGTGCAATTCTGTTTAATTCGTTTTTATAATTTATGCAACTACAAGAAAGCAAATTGCGGGAATTTTGTGCACCGCTATTGCAAATCGTTGATCAGTTACTGACCCCAGATTTGCGATGGTAACTGATTGAGAAAGAGGGCACATAGTCCTTGGGCCAGCTTTCCCTTCAGAAATTGTGTTGACAGTCTTGTGTGGAGCAGGGAGTGGTCCGGACGACCACTTCGAGCTCCACTGATATCTTCCCAAACGAAAAACTACTTTTAGCAGCATCTGTTTGATTGAATTGGGGTACTTAAAAAAATATATATATATTTATCCAATTTGGAAAGTAAAGGCAGGGACAGACGTCACCTGTGCTTTGCAAGCCTCCATCTCTGAATTTCCTGCCTATAACAGGAGGTTGCAAATTGCAGCCAGCCTAGTAATTATTCATTATGCAGATGATCTTTCGACCCCCTCAGAATGTAAACTTTGCAATGCAATCTATTAGGACATAGACCGCATCGCAAATTGTATTCTCATTTGCATAACAGTTGTTTTGCAAATAGCACAATCATGGATTGCAAAAAGGAATGGGAGCCCGATATTTTAAGAGTCCATAGTGCAGGCCAGCAACTAAACATCTGTGTCAAATATTCCTTTGTCACCTTTATTGCAGTGGTGGCCGATACAAATAGAAAGTGGTGGGGCGGGTGGAGTGCGAGGGCGGGGTTGAAAATAAATAAAAATGTACCGGATGCTGCTGGCCCCCTGACGCCTCAGTGTTCCTCTGTTCTCCTACTCCCAGAAGTCCCTGGGACACATTACAGACTCCCCATCCAATCCAGACACTGCTCTCATGCTGCACCTAGCATGAGAGCAGTGTTGGAACTGGCCTGAGTGCGCTCATTTAACGCTTGCTCAGGCACATGAAGTCTGTGTTGTTTCTCCACCCGGCTGTGAAATACAGCTGGGTTGGAGAAACTCAAGTGTGCATGCCTGTTTGGCCGGCCTGATACTTGCGCGCTTGTAGCAGTGCGTACCACTCCTCCTTCTAACTTCTGTGTCAATCAGGATGGCTCACTCTGCCCTTGAATGAGCATTTCCAGCATAGCAAGGAAAAATAAAACTATAACATGTTATATGATAATTTTATTTTTCCTTAATTCAGACTCAGAAAGCAGTGAGGCAGTGCTCCTCCTCCCTAACTAAGGAGCCGCCGCTGCCTAATTGACAGCTTTATTGCCTTAATACAGACTCTTTCCTGCTTTAGGCTGATTTCCCCAACTTTGTTACCACCCGGAGGAGCAGGCTGGTCTAGCATTATGTCTAGTGGACGATAGCCATCCAAATGCGATGCCTTTGGGACATCACATTGAGATGTTTTGGCTCAGTTTGTACATAGCTTATTTTTCCCAAGAAATTTCTCGGTCAGGTGTAGCACCGAGCTTCAGACTTGCAAACGAAAGCACTCGTCCATGCTACAAGTAGTGGCACAGGGCACCCAGCAACGGGGTCAGACAAGTCTTTTCTTGACGTTTTGTTTTTGAGCACAAACCCTGACCACGCCAATAGAGTGCTTTAAAACAGAACCAGTTCATATTACACATTCATGTTTTTAATGCTTTTTGGCACATGGAGATTAAGTGACTTGGCCAGTACCACATCTTGCAGATGGCATTAGAGTACTGTAATTAATAATAATTAAAAAGATTTGGATTTCTACAACTGCTACTGCATATACATTGAATCACTTCATCAATTCAACCACTTTTTTGCACAATATTTTGTTTTACATAGTTTTACTTAGATGCATGTGGTTGAATAACGAAGTGGACAATGTCAATATTGCTGTCCCACTTTTCCCTTTGAAGCAATGAAGTAAATTGGTTCCATATCCTAACCAATTAAACACTGTTGCGGCCCCTATATATACTGCAATGAAAGCAGGAGCACCGCTATTGGACCCAGGCCAATGTGGTGGCACCAGATTCCAGAATAGGCATGGGCACAATTTCGATAATGTTGGAGTAATCAGAGTAAATTTGGTAATTCTGCGTTAATCTTGGGCACAGGATTACTGATAAGCGATTATTTACCATTGAGAAATTATCAGCAATGTGCAGGGAAAATCCTACTGCCAGAACACATTTAGCGAGCGCAAGCAGCCTTCTACATTTAGCAGTTTCTTACCACAAAATGCCTCCTCGCATCCATTTTGAATCCAACAGTGCATTTTGCACTGAAATAATAGCACTAAGGGGCAAATTTACAAGCCCTTTATGCCAGATTTGCGCCGCCGTTGCGTCACTTTTGTGATGCAGCGGCGGTGCAAAGCCAGCGCCATGCTGCGGGCTATTTCCAACATGACGCATCTAGGGAGGTGCGTCATATTGTAAAGCCCTGCACCACATGTGGGCGTTCCTGCACGGGGGGGCGTTCCGGCGCAGGAACACCTTCGTAAAAGTGGCTGAGTGAAATCTACAAGATTTCACTCAGTCACTTTTACGGCCATGCTGTGTCAAAACCCTGCGCCTGCTTGAAGCAGGCGGAAGGATTGATGCAGCATGTTAGGGAAAGGGGTACCCGAGCCTTGCTGGAGCTGCATCGCGCTTGCGACGCAACTCCAGCAATGAGCTGCCTTTCCGCAGGGGGGATGTGACCCGCATCTGCCCATCCATGCGCCACGGTGCGCCGCATTGTAAATGCTGCGAATCAGTGGTGGCGCACGGGTGGGCATATGCGTCGCAACTCTTCTGGCGCATCCCTGCTGATTAGCAGAGATGCACCAGAAGAAGTAAATCTGCCCCAAAATGTCAAGAGTGCATCGGAGAAAAATCTTGTGGAAGTCCTGGGTAATGCAGCTTGTTTACGCTATAAGGAATTACACAGGTTTTGCCCACCCCAACTCCAGACCCGACCATGGGGCCCAAAATACCAAAAGTACATCACCACCACATGCAACACATCGCAGAACCGCCGCCACTGCCACCTGAACTTGTATGCAGAGTGAAGCAAGTGTTAGGTGCATTCCGACTGTCCCTATATACAGTGCACCGGTTAGGGTTCAGCTAATAGTCCACGAGGAATTGCCCCGTGAGCAACTCAAAAGTGATTTTAGACCAGAACTCATACTAGGCAGATGTACGGAATACTTGGTGGTACCCTGAGCACTATTGATGACTGGGCATAAGTATTTCTCAAAAGAATATGGAAACATTGGTGGCAAAAAGACACCATGTAATACCTGCTCATACCTGCTCCTACACATCTATTTGGGTTATGAACACAAATGCCTACACGTTATTCATCTTATCACAGATATGTACTCCATGCTGTGTCTTTTTTTAAAATAGTTGTATTATCTCCCAATGTGACCTGAATCATGTAAGGCTTCGCTATTTATGGAATGTTTTATCATCTGTACTTTTATATCCGTTTTTGGGATTGACTGGTCTACTCGCAGTGCTTAATTTGAGCCAGCGCTTTCCGGAGCTCAGCACCGGCACTTAACTGTCATCACACACTTATGACCCTCTCCCACATGGTGGCGCTGCTCATCTAATTTAGAGATGAGCAGAACATCGGTTGTTTATTAATACAAAATACATTAAAAAAATGCTAATTCCTGCCTCCCCAGCCATTCCTTTAGCTCTGGGGACAAGGAATAATCTGAACTGTCGCACTTGAAGGTGAAAATGCTGGTTAGCAGTTGTTTTGGTGGAGTCATATGTAGCGATGACGGGCCAATCGGTGGTGCAGGCTGTAGTGGCCTCCTGGTCAGAGCCCCGGCACTTATTATATTACTAATTAAGCACTGCCTACTTGTCTCAAAGCCGTTGAAGAATGTGCCATGTAGGGCTTGTTTTCATTTGTTTTGTTATGCTATCAGCATTTGTCAACCATTAAGAGCATATGCTGTGCTCTCTATATCTGGATGCCTCTACGGCATGAATGTAGGAGTCCGCAATGACCAAAGTCATGGTGCGCTGTCGTCACTGGGTTTCGTCAGAGATGTGTAGACTGGACTGTTTGCTGTATTGTTTAGTGGTGGTTTAAAATGTGCCTGTGTGTGTGTGTCTCAGGACTTCTGTCTCTATTTTGACAGTTTAATCCATATCAGTAGCCTGCCTTGACACTCAAATACTGCCACTTATTCTCTCAAAGAGCCGCGGTGAATCAAAACAATATGGAGATTGATGCTCACAGCTTGCTTGGATGCAAGTTAAGTGAAACATCTAAAATTGGGGTGAAATATCCTTGCATCAGGCAACAGCATCCCTTCACTTTGATAGTACTGAAGTCAATCTGACATCTAAGACATAATGGGAACATTTTTTGGCAAGAGCGTAGGCAAACTGACAGATCACTAAAGTTTTCCAGCATGTGCCTCACGCGAGGGCTTCTGGATGATGGAGCAAATTTAAAAAGGTTTTCGGGCACTACTGTGCCCCTCGTGTGATGGTTTGCTGTGCTACAGAGTCCAGTGCCATATCATTTTATAGCGCTAGAAACTGGTAGTTACCCGCTTTCTAAGCAGTTGTATTACAGTATATCGCTAGCAAAAATATAGACTGCCAGAATTATTTATATTTTTGTAAATTATATTTAGAACACAATATTTTTGTCAGACGATATTTTCTTTACACTATTCTAAAGACTCTAGTGTTTTAGATTTGGTAACTGGTTCCATAAGATGGAGGGATTTGCCCAGGATCACATTATTTAGTATGAATGGAAAATGAAAAATCCTGTGTCAACTGATGACGACTTAACCACAAGGTTGCACCTCCTTAGAGGACAGAAATTATATTTGTTTTCTGGTCAGTGTGCTGTTTTGTCATTTGGAGCAAAAGTAGGATATGCAGCTCAGCAGTGGCAGCTCCTCCACTATGGCAGAGGAGCGATGACCCACTGCTTTTGAGCAGTGTAAAGGAAAGGAAATATTAAATGATATTAACTTTCCGTTATTATCATTTTATGTTTCTTTTGCAGGCGGGTCGGCGGGGCTGCTCTGCTCATGGAGCAGTGCAGGGGTGGTTTGCCCACTCCTAAGCGCCCAGTGACTGTTTGGTCAGCCCTCTCGGACCGCCCAAACCAGTCATGCGATCATTCCCCGTTCTCCATGCAGGCTGCATTACAGCCTGCTTGAAGAACAAGCCCAGGCCCCTATTCCCAGGCTGAGCGTCGGACCAGGACGCTCAAAACCACCCTCAACGCTGCGTTGCAGCATTGTGAATATTCAGAGTAGCCTGGGTGCTTACCAATCACAATGCTGCATTGCAGTGTTGTGATTGGTCAGGGGAGCCTGGATGTTCTTCCTGTCCCAGAAGGGGAGTAGGAGCAAGGAGCAGAGACGCAGCAGTGGGAACCGGCAGCAACGTAAGTGTATAATTTTTTTATTTTCTACCTCGTGCGCCCTCATCCGCAACCCCCTCCCTCCTCCACCCACCACCCACGAGTCATGCCGGCTGCCACTGCAGCTCAGCATGGAATAACAGGGTATCAAGCAGGCTGAACACCAAGAACCTCAACAGTAGGAGGCTGCAGACAAGGCTCTTGATCACCAGCTAATCTACACAAGAGCCCCTCTAGATTAATGATCACTGGCTAAGCTACACTAGGTCTCACTACTTCTATCACACTACCACAAGGGTTGTGTTACCAGGCTCAATTACTAACTTCACACATGCATCTAGAAGTTTGGTTTTCCCTTAGTTAAATATTTCCCAGCATTTATCCAATTTTGGAAGCAGAGTAGGAAGGAAGAAACAGATTCTGTCCCGCCAAGTAGACCACTCCGAATTGGCAAGATCTAGTCTTGGCCATCAAAAGAAGATCCTTAGGACCCAGGGGCATAAGCTCTGGAACTCTGTCCTGGACTCCCAGCTTAAGGCCTCTACCTTCACTTTAGGATATACTCCTGAAGATGTACCTTTTGTGCAGGGCTCGGCCAGAATTTTCTACTCGCTCGGAGTGAACAAAGTATGCCAGGATGTGGGCTTTCTTTCCCCTTCATCTGGCTGGACTTTTATTCCCCCCTCCCCCCTCCCCAGTTATACATTTGTATGTTTTTCATTCCTTTTCCTTTGCTTCCTTTTTAGTGCTTTGGAGTTCACCCAGATGACACATCTGAGCTATAAAAAAATGGTAAGACAATATGAAAGTAAAGCTCAGATTGTTATCCATCCAATTCGAGAAGAAAAGTCTCAAGCCTGGGAGACAGGTGTATCGTGATGAAACATGATGTGTACAATAGCACAAGACCCGATGGCTGATGGGAAATTTGCAGGAAGGCGGAGCTTTCGTTGAATACGAAAATGGCGGGATGGCGGAGCTTACCTCCACACCTGGAATGAACGGCGCGCAGTCGGACGAAATTATCCTTCCGCTTCCCCTGAGGAAGAGATGCTTCAAGCCAGGACATCCACGCGCATGCATATCGGAATTTTTCGACATAAAGGTTTTATGTGTTCCTACATTCAGGGGTTGGCTTGGAGTCAGCCGAGAGAGCGCGGCACGCGCAGAGCTACTAAATAATGCATGAGAGACAGCAGCATCCTCTCCGGAATCCAGAGCCAGAGAAGCAGGATTCACTTCCCCAGTATACAGGCTCTACAAACCCTTCACAGGCTGCCAAGCTAATGGGAGGGGTTCCACTCCGTGCACCTGCCTGAGCCCACCCAGAACCCCCTTGCGCGCGGAGATTAGAAAGAAAGAGATAATCAAATGCAGCATGAAACCCACTCTTGAGTCAAAGAGCTCAAGGAAAATAAATTGGCAATGATTCGGTTTAGGAGAGGGAAAAAGCCAACTAAACCGTGCCTGGAAATTGAAAGTATTCTGGCAGGGAGGAAAAAAAAAACACAAGGAAAGCTATAGTATGGGCAAAGTGAGAAAAGAAATGAGGCACAAACATTGTAGAAGTGGCGGGGTCTTAGGCCAGGATGACATCTTAATTACCCTGGCATAATCTCGTAACATTCACAAGTAGGGTTTTAGGGAATTCACATATATTCTTTTTTTGATGAATAGACTTTGTCACATCATTTTTCCACAGGTGGGAAACTGGTTTGTGTGGGAAATGTCTTGCAGGAACTGTGAAACTGAGGTGTGCTCCAGCATCTAGATGTTTTCTGCCTGAACAAGTCTCTCCCGCCGCTACCCGGCAAGGGCTGCTATCAAGGGAACATTATGCGTATTACGTAATGCGAAAATTTAGCAATTTCACGACTCCTGCAGGAGAGAGAGGCTCAATGAAAGTGAGTGAACAAATAAAAAGAAGATGTAGAAGGTATAGGTAGGATGAAGGTATAAAGAACACTAAAGGACATAAGTATGGTGGAGTTTAATGATGGTTGTAGAAGGGAACAACGCAGGGAAATACATCCTTTTTATCCCACATTTTTTTTTACAACGCTTAGGCTTTTACATCCTATGTATATATATATATATATATATATATATATATATACATATATATAAATATACACACACACACACACACACACACAAGACCCCCCCACACCCCCAACTTACCTTAAATGCATGCAATGTTAAAGCATACACAGGGTGACCACATGCAAGCTAAAAAATGTGTGGCAAAGTCACAACATGGGAAAAAAAAAAAAGGGCTGTTTCCCTTATTGATCATTGGTTGTTAGACTCCTAGGTGGCTCCTTAGCCTATTGTATAGCATTGAAACATTTATATAGCAATTTCTACCTCTAGGATGGGCCCAGAAACGCTTGCCTATGTGGGTAGCATGCTACACCACGTAGGGTATATGGTTGAAGTGTGTTGTCTTTGTTTTGATTGTATGTGGGAAGTATTTTCATGCTGTGAGTGATAACCACCGAGGTGGGGCTATTGTGTCAGGACCTGCTGTGGTGGATGTAGTTGACTAGAGCCATGAGGCAGATCTCTTCGGGTATTACACGCTTGTTTAGTAGATGATGGGTGGGTTATTGCTGTGGACTGGTACACTACTGGACGATATGCACGACCTACAATAATTGTGACTTATGTGAGCATAAGACTGTCAAGCAGTATAAGGGAATTATTATGCAACCTATAGGAGCTCCGATCTTTCAAACTGCAACTAGACTACAATAAGGGGCATGCAGCATGCATGAGCAAGACAAGGGAGTTTTAGGGGCTGTAATAAGACAAGAGACTCTAAGGCCTCCATCAGCAAAGATGCAGCAGATATCAACCTGTTCAGACCAGTTAGCTTTCATCTTCCTTCATGTCAAGGGAGTCCTGCTCCATCAGCACATGTCCAATAGCCTGGGCATGAGTCTACCCTAGGAAGTGTGAACTTGATCTGCAGCTCCATGAACATCTGTTGTCACTCAATCAGTTTATGAATATTTAGCAAGTGCCCTTGCAGGATGCATGCTTACCGTGTATCTGAATTACTTGCCTTCAGATAGGCAGTGTCCATAATGACAGCACACATATTAGATTGAGTCTCCTGTTTTTGGCTGAAAACGTCCCACGAAAAATGCATTAATCCATCATTGACACCCTATTTTTCCAAATCAAATGCTTGAATTTGACAAGGAGGATGTTAATGGGATAGCTATCATTGTAGGACAGAAGCCCTGTAGGTCTTTCTCTTTGCTTCCCTGCCTCATTTAGATTGCAGTGGAGCCACTACTGACCCACTCCCCAGATGCTTGATTAATTTCTCCCTGGGTCCAGCATGTAACCTGATGGTCTATATTCAGGAATAACATACATGAGGACAGACACAAAAGATGTCTACTTTAGTGAGTGGATTACTAGGCTCCACTCATGTTGAGCAGGAGAATGTCCAAATTGTTCAGGATTAAAGGTGAAAAAAAACTTTATTCAAGCCAACACCTCACATTTATCAATCTCATTAAAGCTCTACAACAACCACAGCAGTGTTATTAGGCGTGAGACTAGAAAAAAAGAAGAAGGACAGGCTGCTGAGGACAAAACACCTGTAACTCCATCCTGATCTACCAGGCTCCCTCCGTTTTCCACTTCTGCAACAAACGGGAGACACTTTGCATCAAGCAAAGTGTCAGTCCTTGTGGAACCTTCTTGGGTACACAACAACCCTCACATAGAACCCTCAACTTCTTCACTCTAACCTCATACAAACCACATTAACCCTCTCATCCCTCCACTCTTCTTTTGTAACCCATCACTCCACTTCACTTGAAATTTTAACTCTGGCCAAGGTTTCAGATTAGCACCATCGCTGCTTATGGTTTCCCCACCTGTGCTGGGTCCAGAGTTATTCCATTGTTCATGACGAGATCAGCTCGTCATGAGCACAGCTTAACCGTGCCTCATGACGAGCTGAGCTTGTCATGAGCATCGAAGGGGTTAATGTACATTTTTTGCTCTGTTCATTAGAACTCACCTAGTGACAATAGTACTAGTTCTGACAATATCATGAAATATAAAAGAAAAATCAGAAATAATAAAAAAAATAGATTTGCTTACAAAGAGGGGCTGTAGGTCAGCTCTTTTCATTCAATTGTTCTGCATAAGCGTCAGTGACATTAGGCTTTCACCAACAATAGCATATGCTGTGGCCCAGTGGGTCAGCCCACTCCAGCCATTGGCTGTATTGGACACATGTGCACATCCAAACAAAAAGAAGTGCTCTTCAGTCAGTGGACAGTCTTGACGGTGAAACTAATAGAAGAGCAGCACACCCCAAAGGAGCAAGCACAGATATGGAAGGCACAAGCTCAATGTCAGGCATTTTCAGTGTTACCGAAGTTGCAACCCCCACTTGAGAAATGCGTGGGAACAAAAAAATGATGGAAATATGTATACGTATAATGCAATCTACCAACACACCATGAGCATCAAAGTGAAATAGATCCACTATAAATTGGTTATCAACTCCATTCCTGACTCACTTGAAAGGCAGAATTCTTGGAGCTGTGCAATCTTGTAAGCCTATTGTGCAGTAATTTACCTTTCAGGTATCTGACAACATCCACAGCAGGGAACCATTACTGAAGATCACTCTTTTCAAGAAAGAAGCTGTCCAGCTTTAAATGTTTGATGTTATACTGTGATTGTTAAAACGCTTTTATGGAATAGCTAATTTCCAATAAGCTTCCGTTGAGCGGTTCTACTGTTTAGAAGAGGCTCTAAAGCCCCTGAAGTCTCTTGCACTTGAAAAGTAAGACAAGGTGTATTCAAGACTAAGATTGTGCTAAACAGAGTTGTGTTTGGTGTTTGTCCCCGAGGTACTGGCCCTGCCAGATATTTAAGGGTGGCACCATGCAGCCTGCCCAGTGTCGTAGCAAAAGGTATGTGGGGGGGGGTCTGCGTCAAGTGGCACGAGTTTTGCGGGCTGCATCCTCCCCAGGCTTTTACCTGTTGTCTCTGGGCGGCAATCCCTCCCATCTCTCTTCAATCGGCCGCTGTGGGTGGCAAATGAAAGGTGCTCAGTTCTTTGTAACTTTGAGGGAACTGGACGACCGCACGTATATGGAGGGATTTGCATATTCCTAAATTACTACACTGAAACACTGGTTTACACTGAAATACCGGTTTACATGACATCTTGTTTATTCCTATGGCACACACAGATGCAATAATGACATCATGAACTCCATTATCTATTCCCTTGAGCCCTGAAAAAGTCTCATGAGGGATGAAACGCGTTGGCAAGCAATTTTTTCGTGTTTTTAAGGAATGAAGTGTTTGAAAAAAAGGATAATATTTGCTACAATCAACAAACACGACTGTCTGTTGTTTTCATTTGGGAAGCTATCCATCCATATGTTGTTCTGTTGTTTGTTATGATGTACTGTTATATTCACACATAAAGAACTTGTTCCTCTCGGGTGCAGGGTCAATCTTGTGCTTTTGATAGTGGTGGTTTTGTGCCGCCCTTTTGGCATGTATGTGGTCACATCCTAGACCTGATGCATTGAGGTATAGTTAAGGATTACTAGGTCATTACAAATAATGACATTTGGTGCTGGATCTTTAAAGCCTTTAGTCCTTTCTCTGTTGGTATAGGCAAGTGAAACACAGTAATCTCGCCAGCACCCCACTCTTCAATGCGGCAAACGCAGAGTCTGCCATAAGCGTCCAAAGAGCTAGCTACGCCCCTGAGCCTGCCTAATGTTAAGAAACACTTTTGGATACACAGAAATTGCTCATAGTTAGTTTCACTTTATGCAATTACCATTGAAGAAGCATTTGATTAGCATTAGGCCTTCAAGAACCATCATATTATACTTCATGTCTATAAAGAGCCAACGCATTAGCCAAAGTCATGATTGCTCCCACTAAACTTCGCCATGTTTGATCCTGCAGTCAATGAACACCTAGACCAAGTTCCCGGATTCCAATAGTGATTCAGTGGGGGTCCCCAGATACTAGTAATGATAAGTGGGAGCCCACAGAAGTCAAGAGGTTGAGTACTGCTGACCTAGGCAATGATGAAGTGGTGCAACCAAGATCTCAGGGATTAGATTTTCAGGGATCTACTGCATTTACGGTACTGCATGATAACTGTTTCAAGTTTAGGTCTTGTATCTATTAGATGTTGGCAAATGCATTTGTCTATTGAGGCATTGAAGGCATCTTTCAATAGGATTTTACAGGCAATCTTTGGTATTAAGAATAGCTATTTACAGCACAATACACTTTTAAAGCTTCTTTTAGCAAGTGCTATCCTAGGAGAGCTGATGTATGTACACAGTCCACCAATGAGTTGGTTCTAAGCCCAACAACATCAACACAGAGGCTGAATCCCATTGGAAGTAAACGACTTGTACAACAGGACAAGTCAAGTGAAAGCCAAACAAAGGACAAATATATACAATGACCAGGCAACAGAAACCCACACGGAGAACACTTGTACACTCAAACTAGGCAAATGGAACATAACCAAACGAGAAAAGAAGACCTGATTATGCATATCTGAAATACACATTTGGTCCCTCCCAGCGAGTGATAGAAGAGTGTAATTTCCAGGGAGATACACCTAAGTGCAATTTCAACTATCCTGGTATTCCTGGCACAACTTCACTGGATGTATCGGCACACTCAGTGAAACCACTTTAAGGCAGGAACACAGCCTGGCCGTTGCCCATTCTTTGCAGAACCGAAAGCATCATAGAATGCTCCTCCAAGGAGGCCCAGGCTGTTTCAGTAACTTCCCCATAACCTCCCAAACAGTAAGCAGAGAAAGCACCCGGCCACATTCAGAGTCCCTGCCCCTGAATCTGGCTTGGAGCAGACAGGGCCTGCACCAGCCCTAGCAGCCCTAGCTGCAGACTATTATGTCTACTTCCTCCTCTGTCGGTGTGTGAGAGGCCAATCACCCACATCCCTATCCCAGTCAACAACTGTAAGTCTGACCCATCAGGAACAACCGCGTTGCTATAACCACAGCCCTGGCACAGAGTGCACCACCACCCACCCTCCCAGAGCACAAAATTGAAAGCAGACATCACTATCCCTGTCTGACCCTACCCAGCCATGGCATGTCCTGACCCCCTAACATCTACCTTCCACCCTACAGGCTCTCCCATTTACATTTTTTCCAGATGCTCTCAGCAGGCAGAAACTTGGAGTGGATTTATATCCACCAGGAATGGAGTCTGTGTTGATTGTAAAGCCCATTGTGTCATGCCCCAGTCCATGGACAAATCTCTTAATGCAATATTGCAATTGGGATTTGGCCAAAAATCGAATTCCAGCCTCTCGTATCCCCGAGCCAAACTATAGCAAACTCATAATGAGGGCTTTACTGCCAGACTCAGTAAATGTAATAAGAAACAGCTAGCACCAAGTCTACATTAAACTATAGGCTATGGTAAAATAGGACTATGGACTGGTTTGATTAAAGACAAAGGTTGGGTCTCCCAGTGTTTCCCAATGTCTCTTTCTGAAGGCAATGCAGACCATGTGCGTGTGCCAGCTTTACATCAAGACTGCCAACAACAGGTTTGTTCATAACCATTCTGTGTTTGAACCTGTGCGTGAAAGTGGTAGTTTTGGCCCCATTGCCTCTCTGATGCTCACTCCTGCCCTCCTTCTGCTCACCCTGACAAGTATTTTGCCTCTTTCAGCTTGTTTCTGACCTTCATTTTGCCTCTTTCCACTCGTTGCTGACCCTTATGTTGTCTCTTTCTGCTAGTTTTCCTGCCTCTTCTTGCTCTTTCTGCTCATTATTTTGCATCTTACTGCTCATTTGTGACCTTCATTTTACCTTTTTCAGCATTTTCCTGACCGTTACCTTGCCCTTTTCTGCACTTTTTTGACTGTTATCTTGCCTATTTCTGCCTGTTTGTCTGCCTCTTCTCTGCTCATTAATTTGCCTACTTCTGCACGTTTCTGATCTTCATTTTGCCTCTTTCTGCATGTTTCTGACTCTTCTTTGGAATTTCTGCTTGTTTTTCTTCCTCTTCTCTGCACTTTCTGCTCATTATTTTGCCTCTTTCTGCTCGTTTCTGACCCTTATTTTGCCTCTTTCTACTTGTCTCTGACCTTTATTTTGCGTCTTTCTGCTAATTTTTCTGCCTATTCTCTGCTCTTTCTGCTCAATATTTTGCCTCTCTCTCTAATAATTTCTGACTTTTATTTTGCCTCTTTCTGCTAGTTTCTGACCATAATTATAATATTGAGCTTTGAATGCTCGATGGACATAAACTGCGTCCAGTACTATTTGGTAACAAATGAAAACAGCTCAGGACTTCAGTTTATCAGATGTTAAAAATAGCTGCACTTTTATCATGTGTGTCCTGAAGAGGTGCTCACATTCATATCGACATGTAGACCGTGACAGAGAGAGAGAAAATGCTGTGGGCGTTAGCAGGCACATGTGCGCTTTGGAGACTGTGATGGCCTATAGCTCCACCCCCCAAAAACCAAAGAAACAATATAAGTTACTTTCAAAACACTTACTGGGATCCCACAAGCCGAATACAAACCACAAATGCAGCCCTCAACTGTGCACATTCGTCTTTTTACTCCCTACTCTGTGCCTTTCACCGTTAAATGGGTTTCTACAAGGTGGACATGGCCCACACTCAGCCGGGCCTCAGCTGCTTCTGGCAAACTATCTTGACAACTTTAAATTAAAAAGTGCCCTGAAGTCTGTGTTGCATGAGGTTTGTTATTGAATTCCTTGAAAAGTGGTATCCCTGAAGCATCATCCTTAAACCTACTGCATCTCACTTCATTCTACCCTAACACAGTGACAGCCTTACCAAAATCATATCATTTAAAATCTTCAGAGTGGGGGTTAAGACTTAGTGATGCTAGTTCAATTTTAGTACAGTTAATAGTCCTAGCTAGACCTGAGACAGGGCTGTCCCATTGCTATGAAATGAATCACCAACACAATTGCCAATTTCGGTTTTCAGTGAAAACAAGGCCCAATAAAATTACAATAGTGGTGATTTTTTATGGAGATTCAAATGCAGCAATACAAACAACTGAATATTCTATGAAAACACAATGAAAATTAGAATCTTGCACAACATTCTGAACCATTCAAGACATGTGGCTGAGCAGACTCTTGGAAGGACATGGTTCCACGTCGTAGGCAGAAAAAGGAGCTTAGTGTAACCAGAATCGTGTTCCTGGGAATTTTAAGACTTTATTTTCAATTAATAAAACCAGTGTGTTCTGTGGGTATTAGTCTTGGTTAATTTCAACTTAACCTAATAGATGAATCCAACAGATGGTTTGTGAGAGGAAAGCCCTTGGCTGCTGGTGAGAAGCCATCTGGTCACCCAAAAAAAAAAAATCCTCATAAATTGTGGGAGCACACAACATTTGTTTATTGGACCAGTGACATTCCAAATACTTGAGCTAAAGTACCCTTTGCTGAGCTTCATCCTATAGTAAACAGCTAATGCTATAGAAGAGCAACTGCTCACTTGTGGATTAATATAATTTGCTAGCAGAAGCAGGGACGGCTCCTCCGCTATGGCGGAGAAGCATCGCCTCCCTAGTGAAATGCCAGCGCAAATAAAAAAGGACAACAAAACTATTTTATTGTCATTTTATTTTTCACTTCTAGTCTGCGACCATGAGCCTGGGTGGGGCAGGGCCTTGTCTCCACGTTAGCAGGGGGGGAGTGGTAATAAGCACTGAAAGTGCACATGAAGGTTTGGCTAGTCGTTCATGGTCGGCCAAACTGACATGCACACTTTGATATATCCAGGCTGTTCCTGGGAGATGTAATTGGTGCTTAGGGCACAGGCTCCCAGTTCCCAAGGGGCAATTAACTGCCCATCTCCGCCCAATCCCAGCCCTACTTTCATTCTGGGAATAATTGCATGAGAGAAGCACTGGAATTGCATAGGGAGTTTACGAGACTGTGCTCCTAGGGATTGTTGTGCCAGGCACATCGTGGCATCAGTGCTGGATTGGGAACTGAAATCATCCCTGACAAACTGCTCGGGTGGCCCCCCTGGGGGACATGGGGGGTGTGGTCGAGCTGCTTGTTAGGGCTGGTTCAGCCGACTTTGTTACAAGGGGCCAATACTGCCGACTCCCGGTACCAAAAACGGCAGCCAGTGCCCAAAGCAGCCCCCACACTGGCGGCCCACCGGCGAAATGCTCGGTGCCCGGCGCGGACAGTTCGGCCCTGCGTGGCATGATGAGGGAGCAGAAGAGCACAGGCCAGTGAGTGAGCAGAAGAATGCGGGCCAGCAGCGCAAGGTAAGTGTTTAAACTCCCCTACCCCACGCTGCCCTCCCTAAGTCGGTTTGGCAGAAGCCGCAGCTGAGCAGAAGGTGGTATGGATTTTGGGACAACAGTGAACTGTAAAAGAAACAAAAAGAGAATCCATCTATAAATGATAAATCAATAATACATTTTTTTAAGCTAAGTGAGTAAAAGGAACCAAGATTTATTCAGGTCAGATTCCACTGTATTTGATGCATTCCTTGAATATGAAACCCTTCAACACAAACAGCAGTGAGGTTTCAAACAGTGTAAAAGATAGCTTCAGAATAATGAAAATGCAACAATATCTTTCAAATAATATTGGTAACGTCTCAGGAACAGAATATGAGCTACAATATGAGCGTTTGGATTTTAACAAAAAAAACTTGCAGTAGAAGCACAAACAAGAGTACTTCAATGGCTGGCATTTAACTGGCATAATATTTCTCACCAAACACTGTCTGTTTCCTCCTCCAGAACACATTCCCTTTCAAAACTTTCCATCAAAATTTGCTAATTCAACAATCTCTCTTTAGGGCATGATTTGGCACCGAATCTTGCAATTCTACTGGTTACAGTCTAAGACATTATTTTAAGAACAATTCAATAGGGCTTCAAATATGACCCATCGGGTAAATTAAATTATTCTAGAAAACTACATATTTCATCAAATAGGTTCATCTTTGTCTCTTCCACTTCCCTCTAGCGTATTAGTCTCAAAGCTCATTAATGAATTTACATAATGACATCCCCAAACCGCGCCCGTGAGCATCACCGTTCCCTTTTTTGTAAACAATGTACAAGTCATGAAATATTAAGCTAAAACAGAAGATTCATATAGTGATTAGGGCTCATTTTTAGCTTTCCCCTGCAGATATGAGCTTAAAAAGTCACTCTTTTTCATAAACAACAAAACATTTTATTTAGTTGCACTCAAACCTTTCAACAACATAGTAATCATAGTCTTTTATTTTTACAGCAGATAGGCCCAGATGTACGACCAGCAAAATTGCGCCTCGCAAATTGCAACTCATTTGCGAGGTGCAATTTGCCATGTACAACAGTGTGTTAAACACTGTTTGTGATACCCAATGGGCTCTCAAATTGCGAGGCTCATTCATATTATTGAGCCTCTTGCAATTTTCGAGCCCATTAGGAAAGACAGACCCTCCCAGGTATGGTGGCCTGCTGAGCTCAGCAGACCACCATGTCTGGGACTGCTTTTAAATAAAGCCGTTTTTTTTTATGCAGCCGGTTTTCCTTAAAGGAAAATGTGTTGCACAAAAAAAAAACAAGCATTTACAATGCAATAGGTCTCGCAGCATTAAAGTTTGAGTTACTGGCATTGTAAATGACAATGCCTTGCATAATTTTTTTTTAATTTGCAATTGGTATATAAACATTGTTTGTGAATGGTTAGCTGTTGCTTATGCTAAGCAAATTTGGCAGTAATATAGAGTCTTGCTTGTTATAAGCATCCTGATTTAAAGCGCTCTGATACCTGCGGGTAAAGTTTGCGCTATATAAAAGTGAAAACAAATAAATAATAAAAGCCTACCTGTACCACGTCCGTTCTTATTCTTTGATGCCACATATCTTTGGGTCCCTGTATTTATTAACTGCACCCGGCTGTGGGAAACCTCCATGGCAGGAACAACGTGTTGCGGGGAAGACACGGGCAATGTAGCCACTGTCTTGAGGCTGCACCGCGGGGTAACAGTGTAGGGGCAGGAAGGCAGGCAGTTGGTAGTGCGGTGCCGTAGCAGTGCAGTTCTCTGTGTATGCTGGGCATGGGGGTTGCTATTGGCTGACAAGAAGTGGTGAGACGGCTCCTTCTAAAGTTTAGCAACGGGGTTCCATTCATAAAAGTAATTTGTTATGGACTAAAGTTCACCGCGGTTTACATTTTTGATTATGTTGCTGCCCTCTGTAGTACCAAGAAACTCCAGGATTCCAGCGCTTTACCCCTACCAAGACATTGATGGCATTATATCAGAATCCAAAATCCATTCAGAGCACAGACAAATTTGGGCCTTGTATGTGTGCATCAGATGTGTGTGAGGCAGCAGGAGAGAGCAGTGGTGCGCATGCGCAGGACACACGTGGCATGGTGGGTGATAACACACAAAAACATGTCAATAAGCCACTTTGATACTGTGAAACATGAATAACGTCTGGGCTGCATGAGTTTGTAACTTGTCCCAGCAGGAGGCGCTCTTCAGCCCTGACCTCTGCCCTCAATGCACCAGGTACCATCACCAGGAGGGGTGGGGGCCCTTACTCACTCTATTCCTCACGGGTGGGCAGTGCTAGGCTGGTCCTCTCATGCCCACAGCTCCAGTTCTTGCCCTCATCGCTTGGTTAAAAGCCTGGACTTCAGTGGTTTCTCCATCCTGGTGCGAGAGCGCCTCATGGCAGCAGAGTACAGCCGCACAGACACATGGAGAGGATGTGGCCTAACAACCAGAGCAGACGACTTCGGAGTGGAGGATCCGGGTTGGTTGGAGTCTCGGCGTCGGCTCAAAATCCTGTGATTCTGGGCAAATCACCTACTCTTCCGCCCTGCATAGCAAAAATGAATGTGCCCATTTGTAACACAGCTGGTGCTCATGTAAAACGCTCTGATACGTTCGGGTCGAGGTCGCGCTATAGAAAACTGCAAATGTAGCGCCAAGAAGCAGGGACAGGCAGCGCTTGTCCTGCCAGATGGGGCTACTCCCCTCGTCCAACTAAATCTCTGCTCTGTGGTAATTAGTCACTGATGTGGAGAAAAGTGCCACTGCAGGCCGGAAAACAATCTGGGTGGGAGGAGAGAACATACCCCCCCCTCCAGCTCCATCACCTGAGTGCTTAATATCCTTCACCCATGCAGCCAGCCTCTTTCTCAAACCACCTGGGTTTCCTACCTCCCTGCTTTGTACCCCATGTGTGCCCACTGCTGTATCAATATCTAATTTATGATTTATCCTTTACTCCATAGGGGTTTGTGATCTCATGAGTGCTCCTAAGTGAGTATGAATTGCAGTGTGCAGTGACCTTGAGCTCGCGCCTCTCGGCATCTGTGCACTGCTCTCAGAACCCTCTTGTTACGTTGTTCGCGTTATGTAGATGAACAAATCGTTTTTTTCTATCGTTATTTTTTCACATTACATGACATATCAAATGTTTCGGAATCGGACAAAGTTATCAAGCTAAAAGCACACTGAATAATGTTTTCTAAGGTAATTGCCCACCACAGAACTAACGCCATGTGTCGAGTGTGCCCGAACAATGTGTGATCAGCATTTAAATGACAGTGACTTATCAGGTGTCCTCTTAGTGGAATTGTAAGCAATTTTCTGAATGGAATTCATTCAGCCCGGCCGGTATTGATCTGTGAGCAATGATAGCTGTAATGCATAAAATGTCTGCCCCTTGTGATGTCACTTACTCGTAAACCAGCTCCTTTTTGGCAAGCTCGTAACTCTCAACACCCAGCCGTGGTAGACAGTGGTTTTACAGAAGCTTGCAATCTTTGCGACAGTATCTCTTGAAGCAAACACGAGTTGCTTTGTTGCAGTTTCATCGCCCATTTAATCAATGATTGTATTGCATTATAATTGCCCTTACATAGGGCCTCGTACCTCGTTTTAGGATGCTGAGGTGCTGTTTGGACAAGTAGCATGTTACACTGTGGAGGAGCACTTGGTTGCAAAGGGGTTGTATTTACTGTTCTGTAACAAGCAAACTCACCGCCGCAGCCCGGCTTCAACAGGAAGCCAGGCAACCTTTGTTGGGACGGGGGCGGGGCCAGACAAATACAGGAAGCAGACGGGAGCCTACCCCGCGCTCCTGTGCCTGCCGGAAGATTTGCGTCTCAGCTAGCAAGGCTCCCGTCCTCGTGTAGAGCCCCGCGGCCACCGCCTGTTGCCCCGAACGACCTGCTGGCTGCCAAGGGACACGCGAGAAGAACCTGGTGAGTGGGGTGTGAGGAGGATGTGTGCGCGCGTGTGTTTGTGTGTGCGCGTGTGTGTATGTGTGCGATGGTGGGGGTGGGGGGGTTCTCTGTATGTATGTGTGCCTGCGTGCATGGGCGCTCGTGTGTGTGTCTCTGTGTATGCGCATGCGTGCGTGGTGTTGGAGCTTCCCAGGAGACAGCAGCTGGCCACAGAGAGCGCGTTCACGTGCGCGTGGCCCGCTCTGATCGCCTGCTCGGAGAGGAAATGCGCGCGGCCAGGTGCTGTCTCCTGGAAAGCTGCGTCACTAACAATAGGTCTTCTGCGAGACAGTGCTTCGCGCTGTAATCGCCACGAGACCTAAAAAAATGAAACGTTTTTGTTTAATTTTTGAAGGGCAGGTGGTGGTCCCTGGAACCACTGCCTGCCCTTAAAAAATATTTTTAGAGACAGCCACAAAGTCAAAAGGGTGGAAAGGGTCCCCCTCCATATCCTTAATCTTTGTAGACCGCCGCCTGAGGGGCTGTAATTCTGACTTCCCCTGATCATAGGTCAGTGAGTAAACACACTTTTGTATAATCCTTGGCTAAAATGAATTCATGTTTCTAATTAGTCTATTTGCACCATCAGGTTGTTTCCCCTCCCTCCCCCCCATCCTGAGGAAGACCCGCCTGCAGGATATATAAACTACCCTCCATACGCAAGGGTCGAAAAGTCGAAACTCTCCCCCAGCGGGCCGGTACCCAACGTCACCTTAACCCTGCCTCTTCACAGATGAATAAACTCTGTGCGCTACCAGGAAACAGCAAACACTTGTAAATCCATGAGAGACAGGCCCAATTATGAGACTGGTGTTATTGTAAACCACGACCAGTTTACTAAGTACATTACTAGTTGAAATTGTTTAAATTTATCATTTTGATTTCCCTCCCTATACATCTGCTCTAATTCACGAGAACTCTTCTTCTTCACACTCCAATTGGAGCAACCCTTCTTTCTGTTTTGAAGCATTATTTACAATGATCTGTTATAATAACTATGAAATTAAACACTCACTATTGTATCTATTTTTGGTGCTTGTGTGTCATTTTGAGGCTATATATTTAATTTAATTGAGACTGAATTTAGGATGCAATTTGATTTCTATGTGTACCATGCATATACATTTTGACTTAATGAGTAACGTTCAGAAGTAAAATCAACTAGAAACAGTCTAGGACCATTGTTTTTTATACCAAAGATTACAACCGAGGCAGGATGTAGCAGGTAAACTAAGTATTGATACACACCCTCAAGAGCATTACTTGAAGGTAGAAGACCGCAGCATCACTTCTAACTACAGATTTTTTAATTTAAGCTATACATAATTGCCCACATGCATCAAGCATTTTTGGAATCGCAAACGGTGCGATTCCTTAAAATCGGCCGTTTGCGATTCCAAAAATGCTTTTTGGGATGCATCATTGCTTTTTGTCCAAAATCGCTAATTTTGCGATTTTGGAAAATGCGATTGCATTTAAGGAATCGCAATTTTGCGATTCCTTAAATGCAATGCATCATTTATTGAAAAAATTGCGATCTTGAAGATTGCAAGTGCAAATTACCACGAGGGGGAACCTCGTGGTAATTTGCGAAAAATGTCTAAAATGCTCAAATTTGCATTTTAAACACTTTCATGTTACAGACACACATGTCCTTAGGACATGTGTGTGTGAAACATCCATTTAAAAAAACATGTCAGGGGTGCAAGGGGGGGGTCCTTTGGACCCCCCCCCTGCAGCCATGAAATGCATCAACATTTTGCGAATTCCCATTTGCGAATTCGCAATTCCCATTGATTCCTATGGGCCTTTTGGCCCATAGGAATCAATGGGAAATGCGAAATCGCACATTTGAATTCGCATAATATTTGCGATTCGGTAAAAATTGCGATTTTTACCGAATCGCAAATATTATCCACTTTCAATGATGCATCCCGTTTTGCGATTCCATATTTGCGATTCGGTAAAATTCGCAAATTTGGCATCGCAAAACGGGAGTTTGATGCATGTGGGGGTAGGTACCTAGGCTGTATGTTCCGTATTTCTACTGTTAGCAAAGGAAAATAGAAAAGAGCAATCAATTGCAGTTTTAGTGACATCATTGATGTGACTAACGATGCAAAATACGTCACCTAAGATGCCACTCATGATTTTATTCGTGATGTCATCTGTGTAAATTGAAATGAAAGTGTCATGTGTGGCAAGGCTTTTGTATAATAATAATGAAAGCATGTTACATACAAGACAGGCCTCATTGTATGTAAACATGACAGCATTTAAAAAATGTGTGCAATAGTCATAGGGCCTAGAAAAGCAGACTAGGTATTTGAATGGTAATGCTAATATGTGCCTGAGCACCCTCTCTCTTTGTTTAGAAACTCCATGTTTGACACTGTACAAATGAATCATTGAAAACCCTTCCACTTTAGTGGTACATGTGTTGTTATTGAGGCGACATAGAAAGAAATAGCTTGTAAAGATCGGTCTTGGAAGGAAGGAGTTAAAAGTGATCTTCTATAGCTTCAAAATGGTTCTGCACAAGAGCATTGTTTGCACATTTTTGTAGCAAAGCAGGAGCCGAGCTCGAGTGAATCCCTCCTCGCACCGTAAGACATCATTTGGGATAAAGGTATATATGGTATTGACGTAGGGGCGGAGTTAGACAACACAAAGGACCTGAGTACCGAGTTTGGCGGACGGGTTACTCCATCACGAATGTGACAGATATCAAGTCCACTGTATTACGAGTTCCATTATATTCGAGTGCATATAATGTAACTCGTAATATGGCGGACGGGGTATACGTCACTTTTGTGATGAAGTAACCAGTCAAACTCGTACTCCGGCCCAGAGTGGTTGATGAGAGGAGATGCTGAGTAACTAACTTCCATCTGCAAATCCGATGACAACATAAGCTATATATTGCTGGGCATCATTTGAGTATAATAAACTAATAGTGTGGTAACTTGGCTGGCTGACAAAATGTAGACACGTTGGGTAGGTTAGAGATTTGTGATGAAGTATGAATGGGGCCTTTCTAACATTTAGCCTAATTTACATTGTATCTGCTGAGTTGCTTATAATTTCGATGATCTTTCTGATACACACTATTTTTAGAAACATAATGCAGAATAAATAATTGTATTACTGCGAAATATAAAGCAGTGCCAGTGCGTACTGATTTGGGAATAGATTGGTGGGCCCATTTTATCATCAACTGCAGATAAAATATTTTTTTACCAATCTTTTTGGCTCCTAACAATCCCTCTGTAACAGTGGATAGCTTTCTAGAAGATGAGTGAGTCACCATTCAGTTCTGCTTTGCTTTTAGGACTAAAGGGATCTACTGGATGGGACCCAATAATTGTACTGAACATGGCTAAACGCTGCTGCAATTACAGCCATTTGTAATACATAACCTCATACATTTTAATTACAGTAGAAAGCCTGCATTAAAACACTATGCACATTCTCATTAGCAAAAGGCAAATGTAACGGAACAGTAAGCAAGGGATTTTGTATTTTCACTGTGAGGAAACAGGTGTGTGAAATGTTGCCAAATGGAGCTTCAGTGATCCCACTGATGACACTAGTGGTGAGGTTATATGTAATGTCAAATGGGATAGCATCAGTGTTATTTCTTAATACATCATGTTTCTAAAAATGAAAGAAAACTACAGATATTTTGACCAGCGACATATATCATCTTGAACATTCATATTTGTTGAAAGGATGCAGTATAACTTTGAACATAGATATATGCCCTGGAAATGGATAGGTACAGACACATGACTGTATATCCACTATTGCTGTTCACTTTTGAGTAGTCAGGGAAGGCATACCTCGAATGGCGTTAAAAAAATTCTTTGTGGTGGATAGCAGAATAGTGATAGAAATATTTGCAGGTCCACCAATTCAGAAAACCAGTGGTAGTTGACGCAAAACTCAAGTGAGGGGGGGAGGGGGGGGAGAGGGACTAGATGGGGGAATAGCGAAATAATAATAATTTTAAACAAGCATTGGAAATGCAATAGGTCTCGCATTAGGAAAGTTTGAGATATTGGTATTGTAAATGACACTTTTTTTATTTATGGGTTGGTTTTGAAAGTAGCAAAATTAATAGCTTTGTCAGTTACAATGTCAATAGTTTTAACTTTTGCAAATGTGACACCTATAGCATTTGTAATGCAATGTGTGTTGTATTTACGTGACTTAGATGTATTGATATTACAAATAACAATGGCTTTTAATTTTGTAAATAATTAATACTTAAATAAAAGTTATTGTAATTTATAATGGCAATAGCTTAAACGTTTGTAAATAACTTTTGTGAAGATTATGTTCAGTGTATTTTATTGTGACGACAATCCAAGAACATTGCATTTGCACCTACACACACAGAGCCACACACATGTAGATGTGGTGGTGATGGATCTGGGGGATATGGTGGTGGTGGATGTGGTGGTGGTGGTGGATGTGGTGGTGATGGTGGTAGATGTGGGGGTGGATGTGGGGGTGGTGGCGGATGTGGTGGTGGTGGTGGAGGTGGTGGTGGTGGTGGTGGTGGGGGTGGTGGAGGTGGTGGTGGATGTGGTGGTGGTGGTGGAGGTGGTCGATGTGGTGTTGATGTGGTGGATGTGGTGGTGGTGGATGTGGTGGTTGTGGATGTGGTGAAAGTGGTGGTGGATGTGGTGGTGGAAGTGATGGTGGTGGGTGTGGTGGATGCGGTGGTGGTTGCGGTGGTGGATGTGGTGGTGGTGGATGCGGTGGTGGATGTGGTGGTGGTGGATGCGGTGGTGGATGAGGTGGTGGATGAGGTGGTGGATGTGGTGGTGGTGGATGCGGTGGAAGTGGTGCATGTGGTGGTGGATGTGGTGGTGGATGTCATGGTGGATGTGAAGGTGATGGATGTGATGGTGGATGTGGTGGATGTGGTGGTGGATGTGGTGGATGTGGTGGTGGATGTGATGGTGGAAGTGGTGGTGATGGTGGATGTGGTGGAGATGGTGGATGTGGTGGTGGTGATGGTGGATGTGGTGGTGGTGATGTGGTGGATGTGGTGGTGGTGGATGTGGTGGTTGTGGATATGGTGGTTGTGGTGGATGCGTTGGTGGATGAGGTGGTGGATAAGGTGGTGGATGTGGTGGTGGCTCCCTCAACATCCACTAGCTAAGGTCTCTGTCTGTTTAACTCTGTATCTAAGCCTTCATTACATCTACTACATTTCTCTGGACTGCCTATTTATTTTTTCAACCTTTTCCTTTCAAAATACTTTATTCGGTATTTTGCAACCATAAAAGCACATGACAGACAAATATAAACTCAATAAATAAGTTAAAATACAATTAAAAAACAAAACTTTAACAACAGCCCTTTACAGATTCAGAATGGATAAGAATATAAATAATGGGAAGCATTTTCTAACAAAGACTAACTACTGAGCTAGTAACCCTGCATCTGAACTTCCAGCGGAACTCCCTTTAAAAAGTTACATGAGGAACACTGAAAAGTTTCGTTAACAATACATGCTCTTTAAGAAAATAACCAATTCCTTTACAGTGTCCTGTGCCCGTGAAAAATGTGGGGAGAGAAAACTCCCAGGACATTGCTTGGGAGGGGGTAATGAGCAAGAGTAATTTGAACAGAACAAAAATAGCATCCATTTGAATAAAATGGTCTCTACACAAAGGTGACATACCTAAACTTCGTTAGTAAACACTCTTCTAAAGCTCTTAATAAAATTGTGCAAGATGAATTAATCAGTTGCTTCTATATTCATTAGAAAAATCATTAAATAATCAAAAATCTGTCTGTCAAATTGCACATATGAAAAAAATCTTCCACAACTGATGGCAGGTAGCTAGCACAGATTCGTCAGGGCTCCCAAACTTGCTGGGGTAATGCCCTTACCACATGGTGGTGGTAATACTTCAAGTGATTTAAAAAAAAATGTACATTCAAGTTTAACTTCGGGGAATTGGTACTAACAATTGGAACAGATCTAACTGACCAGTATTACTGTGCAGTGTTTGTGAATAATTGTGGTCCATGTGCTGCGTACAGGCAGGAGCGCCACCCTTGTGGAAGTGCAATTTGCCAACTACTCTGAATTTTAATTCAGGTTGACACATCTCATGCACTTGATTTCAAGTTAACGGCAGCCGTTTTGTTGTACTTTTTATATGCACACTTTCTGCACCGTAACAAACGCCCTTGATAATGTAATTTGTGAGAGTGTTGTACTTGTTATATGCACACTTTCCGCACCGTAACAAACGCCCTTGATAATGTAATTTGTGAGAGTGTTGTACTTGTTATATGCACACTTTCTGCACCGTAACAAACACCCTTGATAATTTAATTTGTGAGAGTGGGGTTACATCATGGTGCCCGCGGAGGCAGCACACACAGCCTGGTGACACGAGAGACAAGGAGAAACACGGCCGTCAAAGTGAAAGTACGGCCGGCTGAGGGCATTACTGAGGGGAGGGGGGATGAGAAATGCGACACGGCGGCAGGGGAGGGGGCGGAGCGGGGAGAGCGGCATGAGGGTGTGAAGCAGCAGGGGAGGAGTGCTGCTGGCGATTGACTGGCGATTTAATAATTGTGGTCCGTGTGCTGCGTACAGGCAGGAACGCCACCATTGTGGAAGTGCAATTTGCCAACTACTCCGAATTTTAATTCAGGTGGACACATCTCATGCACTTGATTTCAAGTTAACGGCAGCCGTTCTGTTGTACTTGTTATATGCACACTTTCTGCACCGTAACAAACGCCCTTGATAATATAATTTGTGAGAGTGTTGTACTTGTTATATGCACACTTTCTGCACCGTAACAAACGCCCTTGATAATGTAATTTGTGAGAGTGGGGTTACATCATGGTGCCCGCGGAGGCAGCACACACAGCCTGGTGACACGAGAGACAAGGAGAAACACGGCAGTCAAAGTGAAAGTACAGCCGGCTGAGGGCATTACTGTGGGGAGGGGGGATGAGAAATGCGACACGGCGGGCAGGGGAGGGGGCGGAGCGGGGAGAGCGGCATGAGGGTGTGTAGCAGCAGGGGAGGAGTGCTGCTGGCGATTGACTGGCGATTTGATGATGTGCACGCGCATTTTAGGTCAATGCGCTTGCGCATTGACCTAAAAGCGCACGGGCACAGCATCAAATCGCCAGTCAATCGCCAGTCTAGGTAAAGCTTATTTAGGCCCCTATAGAGCTTGCCAGCTATGCGCATGCGCACAGCAGGCGAGCCCTAAAAACGAACCGCTTCTGCCGCCTACACTGTCGGCCGCCTTATTTCTCATCTTCTCTCCTGATGGTGTCCCAGCAGACCCTAAGACACCAGCTAGGCTCCTCACCCAATCCCGGCACTGCTCTCATTAGCATGCCAGGCACCAGGCTTGGTCTGAGCAGCTTGGTTTGCCATTCAGACAATGCCTGGGAGTCTGTGCTGTTACTCCAACCTGAATGTCGAACACAGCTGGGTTGGAGAAATCTAAGTGCGCATGACTGTTTGGCTGACGAAGATGCGCATTTACAGTGTGCACTACTCCTCCCCTGCTATCATCATGGCTCCATCCCACCCAAACTTGGCTGGCTCTAGCAGGGAAAGAAAAAAAAATGATAAATTGGAATTATTAACATTTTATTTTTCTGTCTCCCTCAACTGGCTCTCAGCGGGGAGGGGGGGGCGATGCTCATCTGCCATAATGGATCAGCCGCCACTGCAGAAAACCAGTGCAGATGGCAGGACTCCTGGACTTCAAATCTCATTGAGTCTACTATGACCAACTTCTCAGATACCAGCGAAATCTGCTGGACAGTTTTGCCACTATGATATTGATATCCACTGCAGAGGTCTAGGCAACACCAAAGTCATCTTTTGCTGATTATTATTGCAGCAGCATAAACTGGGGAACCAAGCCTACTTTGGATCCAGCCGTTTTTCAGCAAGAGATCCTTCAAGTAAGAGTTGACTGGTAATGTTGGGAACACAAGCTGATGAAAGTAATAAAGCATAAATCTGCTAGTGGATGACTACCTCACTTCGAGTGGGTCACAGGTTCTCTACTATGAAATACACTTTTCCATCAAATTTATATCACGTAAGGCATGGCATTCTCCTCAAATTCAGGCAACAACGACACAAGTAGGTGATGTGATGGTGTGGGAGATCCTTCACTGAAGAGGGAGATGACATAGCCCTCTGTGCAGAGCTTTGAGGGACCTAATAACATTTTGTCTCTGAATGTCTCAACTCTAGAAAGTACTGAACCATCCATCCCATGGTTTCCTCTCTGTCTGTCTCACTCTGCTCCTTTTTTAGGGACTTGGGGCCCGATGTAGGTAGCCCTTTACCGATCCGAATCGGCCGAAAATACCGATTTTCGGCCGTTTCCGATCGGTAAAGGGCTACCGAGATGTAGGGGCACATATTCGGTAAATTTACCAAATCGGTATCATTACCGAATCGGTATATTTACCGATTCGGTAATATGTACCGAATCGGTAAAATAATTACCGATTCGGTAATATTTACCGATTCGTTAAAATTACCGAAAAAGCAATGTAGGTAGAAAATTTACCTTTGGCACATGGCTTACAGAATCGGTATTTTACCATGGAATACAAATCCATGGTAAAATACCGATTCCTGTGTACATGCACATCTGTGCATGTACACATGTGCCATGTGACAGACAGACGTGCCCTTAGGGCATGTCTGTGTGCCACATTGCACACATGCCCGTTTTGGGGGTGCTAGAGGGTGTCAAAGTGACACCCCCTGCACCCTTGAGAATTCTTTAATTACCGACTCGGTAATGCCTAATCATTCCTATGGGCTTCAAAGCCCATAGGAATGATTAGGCATTACCGATTCGGTATTTACCGAATCGGTAATTAAAGAATTGTTAAGGATTCGGTAACGAATCCAGATGTTGGGACCTACATCCCATTTACCGATTTTGAAATACCGAATCGGTAAGATTCGGTATTTCTAAATTGGTAAATGGGATTAACCTACATCGGGCCCTAAAAGTATTACGTTTCTTAAAGAAGTGTTTTCTTGCTTTCATGTCTGCTCTACGTCTCATCTCTCTTCTGTGTCAACAGCAGATTAAGTGTGGCATAAACTCACTCCTTGTTTATAATCCATATGGTCCTTTTCTAGCAGGACCAGTTGACTGCATGACAATATAAATCCATATCCATTTTAAAACTGTGCAAAAGTCTCTCAACCAGGAGACCTGCCCCTTGCTAGTGAACCATGTTCCCTTCATAATGTACTCCCCAGTCACTGCAATTTGTTTATTCAAGTTCAATTAATTAAAATCATTACGTCTAAAAAAAAAAAAATTGAGGGTGATTTGCACTTAGACATAAAAGAAAGCGACAGGTGGAACCACCGACGCTTTGCTAGTAAGGACATATGATAGAATACAATCAGTACCATACAATAAATAGGAACATTTCGCTCTCTAAAGCCAAGGTAAAACAAGATAACAATCCGGTTGCATACGATTAGCACCTTCAAGCAAAAGTGGAAACCTCCATGGATACTCCCCAGTCAACCAGCAGGACCTTGCACACCATTCGTGAGAATGGCCCTTTGAGTGGCGGGATCTTCAGCCCAGGGTAAATAATAATTTCCTGGTGATCAGTATTTATTGTGTGTGATACATATCTCCTTTACAAGTTTCTCCTTAATAGGGAGTAATAGCATACATATGCATGTTTTGTTTGTTACCGCTTTTTTTGCCATCATAACTTTTAGAAAGTGCTTGGGGAAAACTGCACGGCAAATTACCCAATGCTATTTTCTTTGCAGCGCTTGTACATACAATATATAGGGCAACAGGAATCATGGCACACATCGGAACAGAGGAGGAGTTTACATGCTGCTCCCGTTCCGAAATGGCAGTTGAATTGCAATAAAGGAGAAACAATTTACAGAGAAATTCTCTCCCACAACTACTGCAATTGCCTAATGAACATGCTCAACCTGCAATGGTAGATACACCTGTACGATAATCAATCACATCTCTAGGCTACCATTTCCATAAATCTGCGCCATCCCAAGCCCTGCTGCATGCACCACAGAGAACCAACATCACTTTGTTACAGGAGCTGGGACTCCGCAGGCCCATCTGCACAAAGTCTGGCGCTTACTTAGAAGCCCCATCCTCGTGGCCGAGTGGAAGCCCACCTTCTTATTACACTCTTTGACACAATTCCTAAGAAACAGATGGGATTACTAAGGGTGAGTCTGGAATATATGGTCCCTCCTTGTTAGAAGGGAAGGGATTTGGAATGGGACATACAGAACGCGTTCTTGCAGGCAAGAGTGACCTGATGCTTGTTGAGGGTGTCTTCAAGACGACGAGACGAGTGAGGGAATGAGATTTTCATCTCAGTGCTCCTTTACTTCTCATTGCTTGTCAGAGTCCAGCCATTAGCACACTGTATGGCAGCAAAGTGTAATGACGTTTTTCCCTCACATCAGGCCCTGAAAAAAAAGCATTGAAAGTTGGGAACCAGGATATGGTGTTTACTAAGGGACCAGTTCCATTTGACCGTCTGAAACCTGGTGCCAAAAGTCGGTGTTTCATCTGTTTACCGTCCCCCATTTGCTAATATCCCACAACCCACGGCGCTCATGCCAATGTATTTCAGGCATGACATGCATGTATAATCTCTAGTTCACCAAAAATATGTTCACAAACACTTCCCCAAATATTTGAGGGCTGGAGTTAGAATAGTAAACTACCCTTCTATTTGGTGTAAATTTCTAGGCCTTTCCTCCCAGTTTTAGAAATAACATAGAAATACTGCCACTTCCGGAAGGCCCAGGCAGGTGGGGGGTTTGGACGTTTCGAACACCAGCCCTGACCATGGACATTCGCCATTTTAAGCACGGAGGAGATAAGTTAGCGACTTAATTAGCCTCGTTTCTCTTGGTTTCGCCAGTAACAGATGAACACCATGGGGCATATTTACAATAACTGGCGCATCCCTGCAAATCAGCAGGGATGCGCCAGTTATTGTGCGCCACTGCTCCGCCATCATGGATGTGCCGCATCTACAATGCGGCGCACCATGCGTCATGCATCTGTGCCGTAAAAGTGAAGCATTGCTGGAGTTGCGCCGCAAGAGCGACGCAGCTCCAGCAATGCTCTGGGGCCCTATCTAGTTAATGCTGCATCAATCCTTACGCCTGCTTCAGGCAGGCACAGGGTTTTGATGCAGCATGGGCCTAAAAGTGACTGAGTGAAATCTTGTAGATTTCACTCAGCCAATTTTAGGAGGCGTTCCTGCGCTGGAACGCCCCCTCCCCCCCTGCACAGGAGCGCCTACATGTGGCGCAGGGCATTACAACGTGACGCATCTCCCAGATGCGTCACGTTGTAAGTACCCCCGTACCATGGAGCAGGATTTGCGCCGACGCTGCGTCACAAAAGTGACGCAACAGTGGCGTAAATGAGGCGCAAGGGGCTTGTAAATCTGCCCCCAAGGGTATTTGCCCCCGCAAGCAAATAGCCAAAGGAAAAACGCTCGCATTATAGGGAGTCATCAAAACAATGGCCATGACAAGCCAGCACTAACTAACGCGCCCGCCTCAGGAAGGAACGCACATACATCAGCGGCCGCGTGAACCCCCCCATCCTTGCTCCCCCCACCCTCTGCAGAGCCACGTATCGGATCACGCAGCATGCGGGGGGAAATATTTTAAATAGCGCCTATCCGCGACGTACCGCTACGCCACACAAGGAATAATTAGAAAATAAATTACATTTTTTCAAACTCCGCATTGGATGAATCAGATAGATTACCGACTAACGCTGGTCTACTGCAGTGCTTCGTACATCAACAGAGCTCAGCGCAATTTGGAGATAAAATGAAAATGTAGGTTGGAAAACATTAATAAAATTAACTTCTACAAGAAACTCTTTAAGAGCCACTTGTAGCGACCGCTCTAAATCTAGATGATGTATGAGCCACTTCTCGCTCAGCACTCTGCGCCTGCCCGAGGCCACGCAGTGGCCATTAGGAGGGCGGGCTCTTAGTCATGGAGGGCTGTCCCGCCCCCACATGACATAGTACTTCCTCACCCCAGGGCAGTCTCCCCTGGTTGGTGGAGACTGTGTGGGTGATGCACGTCCGGGGCGGCTGGGAGGAGCCGGCGGGAGTATTTCTGTCCACTTCCCCGCTGGGGAGGCCTCTTTGCCGCTCCGGACGTCGTTGTAGTTCCATGTTGGGACACTCTTTTTGCCTCGACGCGTGGTAGTGTCCTCGAGAGGGACTCTCTATTCCTGTCGGCTGGAGGTCTCCTTCAGTGCCGAGGTCCCAAGGGGGCACCTCGATGGTCTGGCGTCGTGTTTGTTGGCGCCTTCCGGTGCGGTGAGTCTTGCCCGGCGTTGTTTATTGCGGGATACACCAGTTTGCATTGCGCCCCCCCCCCCCTTTTACGCGGCGGGAGAACAGCAGGTCCCGAGGTTAGAAGTCTGTGAGGGGGGGCGAACAAAGCAGCACCCGGGCGCGGGGGATAGATTCTGACCGCTTCCTCAGCTTAACTCTGTTGAAGCGTGGCTCTTCCTGAGTGGCTGGTTTGCGCGCAAGTAACGGGTGTGCTTGGTGGGATGGCAGTAGGGGTCTCCTGCAGGTGCGGTAGCTGCCGGGGGAGTCGGCTGGTCTCGTCCCGTGGGCGTGGAGGCCTTTGCTGCCGGTGGTATTGTCACGTCGCGGCTCAAGCGGGTTCTAGCGCATCCTGGGTAGAGCAGCGGGTGCGTCGGGCGGGTTCGCACTTCTGGGGGCAATTAGTATTGCGCATATGGGTTGCGGTCATCATCATCAGTTGTTGTCATCTCACCTGCTCCTGCTCTCTGCCCCCTGGTGTCTTTGGCCCCTTTTGTGTTACTGTTGTGCTGCTATGCTGTTGTTCTCGTCTCTCATCATCATCGTCATCGTTATTGTGGGGCAAGTTGTCGGGAGTTCGGCTGGAGCACGGGTGGTGCCGTATTGTGCTGAGCGCAGCTCCGCGTGTATCTTGGTGTGAGGTGTTCACAGGCGGGCGTCGCCAGTGCTATGCTGATTTCCGCCCCGGAGGAAACTGAGTCATCTTCGGCATGTTGTGGTTGCGGCCCGGGACTTGTCACGTAGGGGCGGTTGTAAGAGGCATGGAGTCATTTCATTGCACTAACCCCGGGCTATTCGGATCCATAACGCGGCGGCTGTGGTTGCTTGTGAAATGCTTCCGACCGCGGCGCTAATTCAGTTTATTACTCGCATTATGGGTATATTTAAAATTCTGCGACATCGGTGTAGTCACTCCGAGCACATCATTCAGTCTTACCATTGTTGGGTGTCGGCCATCCTCGGGCCTTTCGCGGCATGTCTGTTGTAGGTTTGGTGTGCTGACACTTGGGTCACCAGTCTCCCAACGACTAAGAACGGCGCGATTCTATAACGCAGTGTGGTTTGTTAATATACATGCATAGGTGGGCAAGCGTGGGTATGGTCCTGGTTCCTTGCTGTTGCTTACTACTATCCTGGTGCACGTGTGTAATGGCTGAAGGGTGCGGCCATTTTAGGGACACCATGTTGTGATGTCCGGCGCTTAAGGGTAATGGCGTCCAGTGCGGCCAATTTTGGTGGTGGTTTGTTTCCTTTGACCGGCGCAAGACGTGTATGGTGCCTGTTGCCGGTGAATTTGGGTCACGGTTCTTCGATATCGGCGCATGTGAGTAAGTGAGGACAATTTTGACGGACATTTCCGTGGAATGCATGATTAGAGGATACTGTGTTCGGGTCCTCCCTCCCCTATTATGTTTCCTTTTCGCTCCGCCTGGCTTGCGATGCAGCCGGGTTCTCCATGACTTGCGGTGTTAGTCACGAGCAGCACGTCTGGTGTGGGCTTCTATACCTAATTTTGCCATTCTTATTTCAGACTTCGCCCCCTCCCCCCCCCCTTTGCGCACTCCCGGCGCCGCGCTGACCAAGCAGCTCCTGCAACCACTCCTTGTGAGGTATGTATGCTGGCAAACAGGAGGGTGTGGTTTTGAGGGGGCCTCAGGTATCCGATTCGTTGCATCAGATGGGGTCATAGTCATGTTAGTCTCCTTCCTTTGCAAGTACAGCGCGAATTTTGTCATCTGGCTTCTGTTACATTAAGTCTCTCCTCATTTATATTGTCATATACAAGCAGTGATTATGGGTTGGTATTGTCTCGTGCAGGGTACATTAACGTCGTGTGATTTGAAAGGGAGTTACCGGCAAGTTCAGTACTGCTGCAAATCATTTGAAGGAGATTGCCGCACCTCTAAGGAGCATTCGGGTACTCAGTAGTTTGTGTACCTGCACTTGCTTAATTCTTTTGCACGAGATATATGTACGGATGAATGCTAATTACGCCACCCTGTAAAAAAATGGACTCGCCCGCAGTCTTTAGAATTTTGCGGTGAAGGTTTTGGAGAGCGAAAAAAAAAAAAAAAAAAAATATCATCTCTTAGGGGCAGTCTGAATCTCTGTAAACTTCTTGTCTACACCTTCATCGCGCATCCAAGTCTTTGTATTATCACATCTGCTGATGCACGCGTCTTATCCATACACAAGTTCCTTTTCAGCCTCTCGTGCGTGCAGGTCGACCTTACGGTATGTTTATGGTTTGAGGAATTGTTAGGAACGCCGTCCGGGACCACTAGTTCTTACCAGTGCCGGATACGTAGATGGTCTTCTGGCTAAATTATTTATTCCTTAACGAAGCACGTTGGTGTGTACCGCGGCTGTATCAAGCCTTGGCTGTGGGTGGGAGAATGTTATGTCTTTATGAAATCTTCGGCGTTTGGTTTTGTTTTGTTGGGTGTTACCTGTGGTGAAAGGAATGCGCAATATTGTCCGTCATTTTTGAGGTAGCATCATGGGATTCCAAAGACACATCTTCCCCCCCGCTTGGGAGCAAGTCCTCTAGCTCAGTTCCCAGTACTAGCCTCAAATATTTAGGCCTCTTACCTAAATCGGAATTCTTAGATGCCGCTAGCCCGGAAAATGAGGGGTGTAGAGTAGCCATGTCAGCCTAGCAGATAAGCACAAACCTAGAGGCCCGGGCCCCAAACTGAAAGTGTTGCACAGATACTTAAGTAGGTAATTCTGGTAGGCTGAAATAACTATTCTGGTGTGTTCACATGTACCCCTATTATGATATTGACAAGCTATTTATAAGGAAGGGCACTATACGATTTGAATGGGGATCAGCCGTGCGGTGCTAATCCTTGATTCATGTTACGTCTTTGTAATTTCTCCCTGCATCGGTTGTGCCTTCCCTATAAGTCTCTATGAACAGGTGCGAGTGCACAAGCCTTAAACGTCATCAGTATTGTTCATCTTGTAGGATGGGCAGTCAAGAATATTTTCAAATTCATTGACCCCCCTGCTCGCCAATTTGGTCCGGTTTGGGAGCCCGGCATAGGGGGAAGTCGAGGCTAATGCGCAACTTCCTGTCCCAATGGTATCTTACTATAAGTTGTCTAACCATTCCATTACAATGTGTGGCATTTTGGTGGCAAATGACATGCCTACGATCATATCACCCAAGATATATATTGGATATTCGACCAGCGTCATCTTTAGTTTAGCAGGACAGTTTCTCTTGCGATGGAGGGGGCGAGTGGTTCATTAGACTTATTGAAAGCGATCCTTCCGTCGAGCCCTGCTTCTATTCCTATTAATACATTACCTTAAGCCCCATGTATGACAGAGATTAATGCTGGTTCTTTCTGATATTATCAGGAATAAAATGGAAAGTAACCCTCTAACCATACGGGAACTGATCAGCGTTGCAGGTAGTTATCTACAACGGCGTGGGTGGGAGTATGTCATCAGCGTAGCATGTGATAGAACTTGTTTGATAATATTATAGCTGGTTGCTGGACAGGATTTGAGAATAAACCCATTCCTGTTTTATTTGAAGACTCCCTCACTGAGACAGGCAAACAAGAGCGTAGCTGCAGCGGGTGCAGTGGCACCAAGGACGCCTGTCTCCTCATTGTTGTATTTCATCATGGCTGTAATTTTCATTCTATCTATCCTGGGACCCATATCTTTCCGGTAACAGTGCCTATGACACACCAACTACTGTATTAGGCTTGCTCCCCGCTCCCACACCTTGCGATTCCTGCTCAAAGTAAACGAGGCATTTGCAGTTTAGATGATGCTGCACGCCGGGCCATGTTTCGGAAAGTAACCTGACGCTTTGGCAAGGCACGACTACTTTAATTCGATAGTTCTGCCTTGCATCTGGCCCGCAGGTAATCTTGAAGGAAATCCAGTATAGTTTTATGTTATAATTATTTTCGAAGCACTTTCGTTATAACTTGGTCCCATTCACCACACAGAGGTGGTCATCATACTGATAGGCTCTACGGCTGATCTCTTTTCAGTCCTTTTTCTAACATGCGGCGAAGTGCTAGATATTAGACATCATATGTCACACGTAAAATGAATGGATATGCCACACATACTTAGTCTCAAACTGTCAGCTATGTATAGGTCCCCGTATTTACTCCAGGAAGTTATGCAGGAGGCTTGCTATTATTTTAAATACTAGGGGTTTCAATTGTTTTACAGGTACAAGAAATATTATGTACGGGTGTGAATGAGGTGTGAATATTCAAGCCTACAAACTGTGTATGCGCTAGGGCACAAGTCATTTGAGCCGCTAATTCGAGCCCTTGTGGAGCAACTGTTTTTCCCCTCGTTTTCACGAGAAAGCAGCACTGTGAGCTATTGAATTGTCACTCATAATTACACTCAAATTATAAAATGTCTCACATAGCAGCCTGCACTTGGTAGGATGCGGATTGGCGTAAACTCCCCTGCGTCAGTTAAGTTTCATGTTACACGAGTGAGCGCTCATGTTAAATAAGCCAAGGCCATATGGGACTGCCTTGGCGTGCCCTGTAGTCTGTTAGCGCCAGTAAAGATGTACTGTTCCCAAATGTTTTGTTTCATGCTAACCAACAATTTCTTGCTACGATAATATACTAAATTGTGGGCAGACTCCTCCTCCTGGCATGTCCCAGCTACCCAGACTGTACTTTGTGAGTGGGTGGGTGGGTATGTATTGTGCGCCTCACACTTATCAAATCTGCTGTAGCCATCACCAGCCTTAGTGCTGTGGCACACCGGAGAATTCGGAATGGATCTATATTCTAGACTCTCCCCCTATGATATCTCATTCAGAATAAACCTTCTCCCAACTAAATCGTCCCTGTTGGACATGTTTTCTTATGCCAGGCAATTTTAGTGGTGTGGCCATTCCTGGGCTTCTTCTGGCCAGAACCTGAAAGCGATTTACTGAGTGTGGTATTCTGACTAGGGTAATCAAAAATGCTAAAAACTCCGGGAGTTGATAGTACCCCCCCCTGGTTTTTTGGGCAGATGAAGGGAGTGCTGCACAAGCGCTTGTGCCATGCTGGTCGGCAAACTTGCCACCCAGTGTGGAGGCAATAGGTATAGCACGCAATAGACACCAGGGCATTAGAACATACGGGACGTTGGCAATGTTAGCGCTGGTGTAAGTGCAAGCTAAACACGTGAGAAAGTGTAAGTGCAAAGATAAACACGTGGGAAATAGCAAACAGTGCGTTCAGAGAAGTGGCGTGGCTGGCAACAAAGAGTCCCACACACTGGTACTTAGGGAGCACTGCAATAATGGCAAACACGTAAAATTGAGGAATACTACCTGTACTCTCCTGATACAGCACATGTGTTGCTCTACCATGAATAGGGAAGGTCGTATGTCAATAGTCATTTCCCTCTTTCCTTAGGTCCTGCTGTCTAATTTTCATCTTAGGCTCGGGTACCTGTTGGCAGCCTACCCGCGGTCTGCAGCCTTAGTGTAACAATCAATTCAGGTATAAGGAGAACATCCGTGGCTACCACAGCCCGAGCCCGGACTGTCTATATTCATTGTGGTGGGTCCCTAGAATTCCATTGAGAATGTTCTATCTGGTATCTTACCCGGTGCCCCCCCCCCCCCCCGGTGTTGGTTCCATATCCCTAGGGGGGGTCCTAGTTAACTTAGGACAGCTATCCCTGTGGTAGGATAGACTGGCAGCCGGCAGGACGGACTGGGGGGCATGTGTTATCGGCTGTCCCCGTGGTGTTTTCAGTTTTCACTTGTTAGACCACGTCGCTAGTTATTCCAATATATACATTGGCATACTGCAATAGACTTCTGTATTCTGTAGGGGTTATGCCTACGGGTGCCTGAGTGGCTTTTATTTCTCCAGGCTTATCCCGGCGCAGGTCTGGAGCTTAGGGGGCTCCCCGTTGCAGGCGCAGTTCTCCCCGGGAGGTGGTCGTAGGTGGCTTACAGACTAGTTAACTTTGGTATCTTGGCCGATGCTGCTTACCAGCCCAAAACCCAAGTCGGCCTTCAGTCTAGCTAATTTTACGGTATGTCTGAAGCCGCTTCCAGCCTCAAACCTAGAGGGCAGGGGATGTCGGCTGTTTGGCCTGGGAACCCGGATTATCTCTTATCTGGGACTCGTCCAAGTTCTATAGTATGTCCGGTGCCCTCCTATTCCCTCGTGTCAGTGAGCACAATTACTCTCCCTGCTGGATTTTGAAGACAGTAATTCATATGCATCTGTGACTCCTTGGCGCAATTTTCTGACACTCTGTGGGAAGGGATATGGTGGCGTCCCAACGGCTTGCGCTGGACAGCCTATTTCATGTTACTGAGGGCCTCCGTGGTAGGGGCCCCTTCCTATCCCTTTAGTTTCCCTGAGGGGTTGTAGGACAGGTTTATTGGTGCCTGATGGTAGCACCCAACGCCTTGGGCGTTGCCCTGTTCCTCCTCTGTCTGGAGGTAGCAATTCTAGGTGTAGGTTGCAGGTCAAGAGCAGTAATAATGGTGGGGGGCCCGTGCGGCAGCGGGAACCACCTCACGGGCTGTGGCGGAGTTACTGGGCGATCCGGAAGAAGAGAGGTGCAAACGCTGGACATCAGCGGGCACATAGGGGTGCCAGAGCATAACCTCAGAGCCTAACCTGGAACCTCATGGGAGGTGCAGGAATCCGTGTCGGCGCCCCAGTAGTCCTTCGGGCGGTTGTGGGCCTGTGCAACCGGGGGTTTGCCTAGTCACGCCCAGCAAATGGGCGTGTCAGTATAATTATGGTATTTGTACAACAGTTGGGTGGTTCGCCACTGTGTTGTTTGGCTCAACAGGCGGGCAGGTGGCGAGAATGCGGCCTGCCCTAGGATCGCCCGTAAGCTAACCCACCGTCATTACATATGTTGTATGTAATAAACCTGCAGCAATTTTTACCCAAACCTAACATTTGTGTCCTTGTGTTATTTGCGGGTTTGGGCATGTGGGGCGGGTGTTCATGTGGGCCCTGAGGTGACTATGCGCCTGCCCGAGGCCACGCAGTGGCCATTAGGAGGGCGGGCTCTTAGTCATGGAGGGCTGTCCCGCCCCCACATGACATAGTACTTCCTCACCCCAGGGCAGTCTCCCCTGGTTGGTGGAGACTGTGTGGGTGATGCACGTCCGGGGCGGCTGGGAGGAGCCGGCGGGAGTATTTCTGTCCACTTCCCCGCTGGGGAGGCCTCTTTGCCGCTCCGGACGTCGTTGTAGTTCCATGTTGGGACACTCTTTTCCCGCCCTTCCTCTAACCCAGAGTGTCTGCTTGAGGGGGCTCAGGGGGGAGCATTTAATGTGTTCCTTTTTCGTTGCAGGCGGAGTTACTGGGCGATCCGGAAGAAGAGAGGTGCAAACGCTGGACATCAGCGGGCACATAGGGGTGCCAGAGCATAACCTCAGAGCCTAACCTGGAACCTCATGGGAGGTGCAGGAATCCGTGTCGGCGCCCCAGTAGTCCTTCGGGCGGTTGTGGGCCTGTGCAACCGGGGGTTTGCCTAGTCACGCCCAGCAAATGGGCGTGTCAGTATAATTATGGTATTTGTACAACAGTTGGGTGGTTCGCCACTGTGTTGTTTGGCTCAACAGGCGGGCAGGTGGCGAGAATGCGGCCTGCCCTAGGATCGCCCGTAAGCTAACCCACCGTCATTACATATGTTGTATGTAATAAACCTGCAGCAATTTTTACCCAAACCTAACATTTGTGTCCTTGTGTTATTTGCGGGTTTGGGCATGTGGGGCGGGTGTTCATGTGGGCCCTGAGGTGACTAACAGTGTTGTCTAAAAATAACTTCCTCTTCTTTCATCCGAAGGGTCAAGCCTCGCTATCCACAGTGTCTGCACCGAAGCAGAGCTAGACGCTTCCTGACACAAACACGCATGCGCCTTCTGCCTCCACTGTCACACAAGCAGGCCAATAGGACCACAGTTAATAGACTGGGACCATTGGGCATGCTAAGATTGCGAGCTCTTGAAAGCAGAATGCAGTATGGATGGTGACAGTTGATTTTTAAAAAATCATTTAGAGGATTTGGTCCTCATTCCAAGCTGGCCACAAATCACTAGTTGAGAACAAATTGTGCACCTCGAGATTTTTGCCTACAAAATGTGGGTAAGTTAGAAGATCGCTGCACAAATCACGCAGGAAACAGTCCAAATTTTTGAGGTTTTGCACCATGGAGCAAAAAATAAATAAGTAAATAAATATATATATATATATATATATATATATATATATATATATATATATATAGTGAACAAGGCGGACTTGTCCGCCGAAACGCGTCTGGTCGTTTTTTTTATTAAAAACATTTGATTTCTAATCCACGGAGTCGATGCCTGTTCTTTGAAAGCCAAACCAGGATTGGATCCAATATATATATTATATATATATTTTTATTTTGGCTCCATGGTGAAATATATATATTTAGCATGTTATCCCAAAATCCCAAAATTATGAAAAGTACAGTTATTACGTACCCATTCATCACAGCAACATTTAATATGTCAAAGTGTGGGTGTGCCAAAGCTGGAATTTATCCCTTTGTGCAGCACTATATCAGCCATGTTTCTAAGGCCAGGGCACGCCTAGGATTTTGATGGACAGACTCCAGAATTTGAGCATTTGCTCTATAGGCTGCATCAACATATCAGTGGTAAAAAAAAAATGCATTCTGTTGTGGTGGAGTGATATTCTACCACAAGGACATCATCATAATTGGTGGTAGAAGAGTGAGTCAAAAAGAAATATAGACTTATGATGCTATCCTACAGACACACTATAACTCACAGAAAATCAAGGAGGGTCTTTATTGTCTTAGGACTAGTCAATGGTAGTCCTTGGTACCCTTTAGTTCCCCTGTGCTAAACAAGGTCTGCAAGGAAGGCAAGATCTCTTATGCGTAACAGCGCGGATCCCAGAGTGGAGCCACATTTCACGGCGAGCAGGTGTGTGTATACATTACTGTATGAAGTGAATTATGCTTCATGGAAGGTGTTGCTCACAAACCTATCAGAACATAGTGCTTCATAGTGAATTAACCAGGTGTTTCTGCAGTTTGGGAATTGTGTAACAGCACCTCCCTTTTCAAAGAACATGAAATGTCAATGTCCATATTTCTTTAATGAAACAATTGCAAGGTATGAGCTGGGAGGTCACATTAACAAACTCTTAAGAAATCCTAACTCAAGGGGGATACTTTTACTCACAGCTTCAGGACATGATCAGGAGCTCCATGAAGATGTATATTGTACACAAAATAAATACACCCAAGAGACTCTAACATATATAGGTATAGGACAGTGGCATCATGATGCCACTTAAACTTCCTGAAGTTGTCTCCCAGTGCTGAATTTGAGTTGGTGGTTCGCTGGCACTTATTTTTGGGACCGGCACTAATTTTTTTCACATCAGTTACTTAGTAAGAGCAAGAGAAGGAAAAACACTAAAATCTGAAAGATCGAAAAAGAAAGAGAAAGATGGAAAAACTGTCACAAAGGGTGCAAGTAGAAACCCAGAAGAGTGAGGTAAAGGGTCTGGGAGTGTCCGATAGTGAAGATAAAAGGCTTAAGTTGGTTTAAGACTACCAGTCTTGGCATTCGGTGCACCAATGTTTAATAGCGTCAGCCTAAAGCTTCTGAGCAGAGCTTCGGGCCTGGCACTTTTTTTTTTTTACAAATTAACATGTGGGGTTCCCTCAACAACTACGTCACTAACTCTGGCTGCATCACCAGCTAAGAGTTTGACATGAGGATCTATCTTTGTGCTGATAAATAGAGCTATATAGCGAGTGGCCACTCACACTCATTAACTATGCTCTTGAGGTCGGATCCCCCCGTCCCAAAAAAAAATGCGAGCAGGAGTAATTGCATAATTGTCGGTAATTCTGTGCTAAAGAGTAATGCAGAATTACCAACATTCCTTCAATTAGTCTGGCGTAACTTAAATTCTGCCCAGGCCTACTCAACACTAGTCCAGCTCACAAGAATGGAGCGGAAGTGCAAATAACTATTCCATCTTCAGTTGAGAAATGCATCATGCTGAGGTGTAGCTATCAATAGTGCAACAGTTGCAGTGGCACCAAGTTCCATGAGTGTAAGGAGTCCACTGCACACAAATTATACCTGCCTTTTGATACCAGACCAGAAGATGGCTGGCAACTTGTCTAGCTTGCATTTGGGCTCATGGAACCCTTGCTATTCCCCTGATACCAGAGAGTGAGAAAAACCCAAAGGGAGAATACCATGGAGGCATTGGGGTAGGTGCTTTACATGTTCAAGGAGGCCTACACAAAAGAGACATGTCTATAAAGAGATCCTTCTACTTAGGACACTATGGGCCATTTTGAAAAAAGAAATGGAACGAAGCCGAATACAAACATTGCACCAATACTTTTCCTACCTGAGTACTCCAAGGAGACAACAACATATTCTTTTTAGGTGTTTTGAAGACCGCCTGTCTTGAAGAAGAAGATACAAGAAGTCAAAGTCGTACCATCCATCTGCGAGCCAAACCCGGAGAACAAATGTAGATTGAAATCCTTATAGGAGAATAGGAACTTCTCATAAAACCCTGTGTAACTATAGTCAGTCACTTTGCAAACAGCTTGCTGAGTGGCAAACCTACACCAAATGAACCTTGCAAATACGATAACCGGGCTTGGATGACTTAAACAGCATCATCAACTTCACATACCAATAAGCACAATTCTGTGTTGTACACATTACCTTCTGCACTCCAATTCAACGTCATCTCATGGCCTACCTAGCAAATTTCTAGCATATTCCCTTCTTCCCATTGAAAAAACACATGTGGATGTTTAAACATTTAAGAAGTTTCTTAACTGGTGCAAGTTATGACAGCTAGCAATGTGAACACCTTTCCACGCACTGAAGATGCAACCAAGCCTCCTTGATGTTACTGAGATCCTCAAAGATTCATGTGATGGGTAAACGTCATCATGGGTCGTGGGCACCCCTGTGTCTCAGTTCCTCTCCTCACCTATACTTTTAGCCAGTCGATCACCATTTGAGAAATGCCACTAGTATCTTATTACTCTTGCTTCATATGGAGTCAACATCCCAGAGACCTGTGTGGGCTTCAGCACAGAGTATGCGGTGATTGCATGAGGGACACTCTTTCACCATTCAGTTAAACAGGCCTTGGCAGGAATATAATTCCACTGAATAAATATTTCTGCCTACATGGGTGGATTGTGTTTGGATAGTAAATGAGTTCCAGTATTAGGCTCCTCTCTCCATGCCACAGGAAAGACCATATGGATCCACGCCCTAGCAAAGGCAATGTAATGCATATCCGTGAGGTTATAATCATTCTCAGTAGCAACAAAATGATTGCTTGTGGGGCTAAGACACCAAGCTTTGCTCACCACAAAACACCCATCCACCTAGATTCCAAGATAGTGAATCAAGCCCAGGTGCTGCAGTGGCTGATGTCCTCTACAGTCCTACATCAACACTTGGGAGATGTAGGGAGGTGCGTCAATCTCACAGAATTGTAGATCTTCGGATTTCCCAGCCATAGCCGGGCTGACAGGAGCAGGGTGTCTGCCAAGTGTGTTAATAGTTCTCAATAATGAGTGATGTGCCCTGGCACCCAAACTCAGTGCAGTCCGTGGACCCTAGGCGCCTTCACCGGTATGGTGACTCCTTGGGAGGACTACCGAAGTATAAGAGGACCTTGCATCATGGCGTCAAGGCATCAGGAAAATCAAGTCATGGCTAAGGTCAAGGAAAGTAAGACTGGTGGTCTGCTCCACATTGGCCGATGTAGAGATGTTGTAGAACATCTCAGTGGAGAAGGGTGCAGATTGAAAAAGATTCCACACCATGGAGTTGGTTTTTCCTATATTGGAGAAGAAATGCGCAGTCTTTAGTGATTAGGTATTCCTGGATCTCAAAATATTGAGAGGAGTGCCTTGTTCCCTTTCCCTCTGTCTCTCTTTGTCAGCTGGCTTGTAAGAAAAGAGATCCCACTAGCTGCGGCTGTAGTAAAAGGAGGGCATATTGTCAAGTGCTCAGTTTTTTTGTCAATTTGTTTGGTGAGTGCAAAAAAAGAAGGAAAGGCTTCTTAAGATGGTTCCTTAAGACAGGGCTGCCGTTTGTAGTGGAACCCGGAGATTGCAGGATTTTTCACTTGCTGGTGCAACGTTACGCACAACGTATCTGTACGCTTGATAAAAACCCCACCACTGCCACAATTGAGAGGCAAATGAGATTATTGCTATGCCCATCTGTTGCCAGAGATGGCCAGAGAGCATTCTCAGACAACAGCTTACCAGCTCTTTCACCTTGAGAGGTGATGTGGATTCAAAGTGTTCATTAGACTAACAGTAGTCATTGGTGCATAGCTTTTTGTACAGACTCATGCATATTGTCACCCATAGAAGTTTTACAACCCCAGCTAAACCTCAGCTGCATTGTCATCTGAATCCTCACCCTGGGGCTGTTCCTCATCCCACCCAGGGCCCCAACAAACCCCAACACTGGAAAGGGAGTGTGCCCATGGGGTGGAAATCTATTATAGTCTTGCAGTACAGGGCTACATTTTATGAACAGTTGAAGTGGTGCTTAGGTTTCCAGTCACCATTCTTAAGGCATATGTGGCTTGCTTATGCATTGAGTGGAATATTTTTTCCAAGTTTAAATTAGGCCAGGATAGAGTTCACAGCGTTCCGCTACGCAGAACTGCCAAAGTTACTAAAAAACAACACTGCTCTATGTGGCGTTCCGCAAGTGGCAGGGTTTGTTCGGTTGTGCCGTTTGCGCTGATTTTTAGCGCCAGGCGTTGTCCCACGCTGCATAATCAGTGTAAATGGCACCATGCGCAGTGCTTCTTTCTGCCGCTCGAGTAGATGTTCTACTCGAGCTGCAGCTTCATCAATGCGAACTGAAGGTTTCTCAACACGAGTAGCAGTGGACACCCGCGACTGCCCGCGTTGTGAAATCTCACTGGGAGGTGGTCTAGAGTAAGAGTTTCCTTACTCGCGCTCGTCAACTTAATGCTGGGGAGTGCGAGTGAGGAAAAAACTCTGCTCTGCTACACTGAGTGGAATTTATCGGAACACCGCACGCTATGTGGAGTGGGGAGTAGGGAAAACTCTGCAAATTCAGTGAGCAGGGCGGAATTTCACACCCAAGCCAAGTTTAAATAGCACCTGGTGGTGTCTCTTTCCAGGTCCCCAGAGCCCGATGTCTCTTGACGTCCATCTCTCTTCCGGTGCCTTCTTATGGTGGAGAGAAACATCCACCTCATTCATCCCACTCCAGTGGGGGTCACAGCGAGTGAATCAAATCCCTCAAAAGAAACACATTTTCTCAAGTGCCTTTCCTGAGAGGCTCAGTCTGTAGGTCACCGTCGGCACGCGGCCCGGGGGGCTTTGAGGAGGTAAAATGGCTAGTTTCAGAAGGATGTTTTCCAATATGTACCATCACATTTACCCACAGAGAATGGGTAAAACACCTTGATACATCAGCCGCCTTTACTAGTGAGTCAGTTTTGGGAAAAACTCACCTTTGCCGCCACCGCCGAGAGTCAGTTGCAGGCACAATCAGCAGCAGGGAGCATCAGGGAGCTCCAACAGCCACCGCCGCCACCGCCAAGAGTCCCAAGGCACCGGACTCCGCGCCGCCGCTCCGGGAGACCACAAATCCCGGCAGGCAACGCGGCGGCGCGTGCAGAGTGACGCGCCTCGCGCCCAGAGAGCGCCAACGAGGGGATAAAGACCGGCAAACCCGGCAGAGCGGGGGGAAACACTCACCTTTGCCGCCACCGCCGAGAGTCAGTTGCAGGCACAATCAGCAGCAGGGAGCATCAGGGAGCTCCAACAGCCACCGCCGCCACCGCCAAGAGTCCCAAGGCACCGGACTCCGCGCCGCCGCTCCGGGAGACCACAAATCCCGGCAGGCAACGCGGCGGCGCGTGCAGAGTGACGCGCCTCGCGCCCAGAGAGCGCCAACGAGGGGATAAAGACCGGCAAACCCCGCGTCGCGGGACGCGAGCGGGACGCCCGGGGCGAAGCCCGGGCAAAGGGCGGGCCCTCTTAGGCCCTCAGAGGCCCGAGGAGGCCCGAGGAGCCTGGCCTGGGCCAGACACCCTGCCAGTTTACAAGTAGCCAAAGGACACCGAGACTGCAAAACTGTAAGTTGGCTAAAAACTTGCTGTCATATATTAGTGTGAGTCCCTGAGATCTTGTTGTACTGAAATAGGTACTGGTCTTTGGCCTTAAGTTTATTTATTCCTCCTGTTTAGGGGGCTATTTGTTGGGTCTGCCATGAATCACCCAGAGACCAGAAGCATGGCAGCCGCTGGGGCAAAGAAATTAACAGGTACCTTAGATGACTTTATAGTACGCACACATGCTCTCATAGATGAAGGGATCATACTGATGGACAGAAGGGTGTCCCAAGACTTAGCCATGGCAAAACGTTCTTCTCTGGGCCATATTGCTCAAGCTTGCACACCCAATAATGTATCCGCTCCAAAAACACTTGTAATGGTACATAAGGGTCAGGGTTCCGATTTACCAGCCTCGCAGGAAGGCCTGGAGGCGACCCCAAATCTCTCCTTGTTGCTGGAAAATGGCCCAGTGGTAATTGAAAATGAAACTTCAGCTAGTACCCTGACTGAAAGGGGGAGGAAGGAGGGGGCAATCCCTAAACAAAAGAGTATTAAACAAAAGTCCATTAAAACGACCACTCGAAAAGGGAAAAAACCCCAGACTAGTAAAATCCATGACCCAATTCAGCTGGATCCAACACAGTCGAACGTGAGCACTAACTTAGATGCACACGCCGATATTAATGACACCGCAGGGGGGCCCCGGGTAAGCGTGGGCATAACACTAAGCCTGCCAGACGAAACCATCTTGGATAGTAGTTTGGAGGGAATTTTGGAACTAAGTGGGGTAGTTGACAACCAAGCGGGAGGGGGAGAGGACAGTAGTAGCCTAAGCATGGTTAATAAGAACATCTTTGCATTGCTAAAAATTCTTTTAGAACCTATTGAGGTTAGGCTACGATGTCTGGAAACAATATTGACTAACATCCATAAAGATATTAGTGCCCCTAGCTTTAATGCGAACAATAAAGTTCCACCAAAAAAACCAACTATGAATAGACCTCCCACAGTTGCAAAAAATGATGTCATTATCAATCCACCATCAAACCCTACCACCATTCCACCTCCAAAACCCACCAATAATCCACTTCCAAAACCGACACCAATACCTAAAAATTCAACTACAACTGATAAAGCAGCACCACCCACACAAACTCCCAAGGATAAAGCTAATGTTGAAAAAAGGGAGTCACGTAGAAACATACATCTACCACCAGAAGCCTCTCCATACGTGGTGGTCCTTACTGGAGTCCCACAACCTGATAATAAATCATATGAAAATAATGGGGGACTTATAAATAAAACAATACACTGGCTAAACGACAATTACCCTTTGCCACCAGCCCTTAAAAGCAATATTCTCATGGTTGAAAGGGCTCCTTGGGTGGGGTATAATAATAACAACAAAAAAAGGACACACGGTGATTGCGTGGTGATAACATTTGAGAATCCCCGCACCGCAGAATTTATTACATCGAGGCCCCCAAGAAATTATGGTCTGTCTATTGTGGCTAGGCCTTTATCCTTCTTTTATCCGGAGGGTGAACAACCGGACAATAGGTGGAGCTGGACCAGGGACAAACGATGCAATGGTGGTAATACTGGTCAGGCTTTTGATAATAATTATCACAACACACAGTGGAATGGGAGGCTTGAAGATGGTTGGAACATTGTGAAACACAAAGGGAGGCCCCCTTACTCTTACCCTCAAGGCTATGACCTAGGGCAGACAGGCATCCCGCAATTCCCTCCGTTCTTCCCATGTTACAACCGGTATGATTGTTTGGAAAGTGTGGATTGACTCCCCGAGACCAAGGAAGATGTCTTGCTGCCTAACAACTCTTTGGGCTTGGGTTCGATAAGCTGTCCAGGGCCTGATGAAACCTTAGAAATACAGGGGGGGGATCAGTCTATACAAGGGAGCCTGGTCAGCAGACCAGGGGACAGTATAGATACCTCAACTGCAGGAAAAGATTATTGTAAGGTGCTTTTCTGGAATGTGGCTGGGCTAAAACAAAAGATTACCAATCCAACCTGGGATGAGGCCATTACCGACGTGGGAATACTAGCCCTCCAAGAAACTTGGGCTACCACCCCGATACATCTTAATAGCTATAAAACATACTTTACCCCGGCGGTGGGTGGAACACATGGGAGACCTAAGGGGGGGTTGATTGTATACATATCTAATCTCCTAGTATACGATAACATTTCTTTCTCCCCTGGATCCAGCTATTATCAAAAAATTGTAATTTACACAAGGAAGGGTCCAAAGATGGTTCTTTTTAATTTTTACAATAATTGTCCAGATGGCATGATTAAGGATGTACTTGACACATTAACTACAGAAATGCAAAATGAACTTGATAAGAGCAAGAGGGCTGAAGTTATGCTATTATGGGGGGGTGATTTTAATTGTACTCTCTGCAAAAAGGGCCAAAAGGGTATTTGTGGTTTAATGCTGGAACAAGATGTCAATTTAACGCATTTTGAACATACCCTATTAGGCGACTCACTAAATGAGATAATTTTTAACTTTAATTTTGGGTTTTCAAATGAGTTAGCACATTATACAATGCCATTTGTACCAACATTTGTTGGTCGGGGTGCCTCATCTACCATTGATTTTAATTTATGTACGCTCAGCTCTGCGAGCAGACTGATCAAAGCAAATATCATGGACTTACCATTGAGTGATCACCTGCCACAGGTATTAAAATTGGAGAACCTATTTGCTGTAGCTGATATTAGAGAGGGTCCGGACCAAATGGTCCAGGACGTGAGGTTGGGTGCTCAAAATGGTTACAACCTTAAATGGAGCAGACTGGTCCCGGATGATTTCCTGTATAAAATATTGAGTAAATGCATGAATAGTTTCTCGATCTGTTTAGATGATTACGCAGAGCATTGTGATATAATAACCCATTTTAATATTATCTCCAGTACTATTAAGGAAGCTTTGTGGGTTGAAAGGAAATTTTTTTTAAAGTCCAATAGGAAATGGTTCGATAGGAACTGCACTAGAGCCCTAACAAAGCTTAGACTTGCAATTCATAAAAGACCACGGGATGCAATCCTAATTAGAATTGCTAGGAAGGACTACAATTTAGCACTGAAGGACAGAAAGGCCTCGATAAAAAGGGAGGCTTGGGACAATCTATGCACTGCCTCAAAATCAAAGGATCCGGCTGCTTTTTGGAGGGTTATTAATACCCCCCTCCTACATGAACAAAAAGCACGCTTGGAAATTGCGATCTCAGAAAATGAGTGGGTGGCTCATTTCTCCTCCCTTTATAGGGCTGTGGAACCAACCCCTGATGTAGGCCAGGACGTGGGGTTGTTAAATTTAGACACTACTAGAACTCTGACTGTAACCCTCCCAGAAGTGATAGCTAGTTTGAAGGCGACTAAGGGGGGCAAGGCAGCAGGGCCAGACGGCATACCAGCTGACCTCTCTAAAGCTAACATCGAATTATGGGGGCCTTTGCTGGTTCAGCTTTTTAATGCCGCCCTGGTAAACAGCCCAATCCCTACCTGGTTTACATCGGTAATAGTCCCAATCTTCAAAAAAGGTGACAGGCTAAGCTGTACTTGCTATAGGCCAATTTCATTATTGGACTCTTCTATAAAAATTTTGGGGAGAGTGATTTTAGCAAAACTGCAGAGCTGGGCTGAGGATAATGGGGTGCTAAGTGATTTTCAATTTGGGTTTCAGAAGGGTTTGGGGACCATTGAGCAAGGCTTGAATCTTTTTACCTTGCAACAGAAATACATAAAGGTTAAAAAACAACGTCTATACCTCACTTTCGTTGACTTAACATCAGCTTTCGACTGTGTGTCACACACCAAATTATGGTCAATTATGGCCGAATTGGGGATAGACAATGCCATTATATGTTTTCTGAGAGAGCTTTATTCTGGGGCCACTGCTAGTGTCAGATACGGGAATAATGGTGAATGCAGTAGACAATTTGGGATTGGTAGGGGTGTGCGCCAAGGGTGCGTTTTAGCCCCCTTTTTATTTTTGTTATACATAAATGGAATGGAGAAGCATGTCGTGCAGGAGGGCAGGGACATGCCTATGGTGAGAGGTAGGCCTGTCCCTGCACTGATGTACGCTGATGATGCCGTCCTGATGGCACGCACAACAATGGCTTTACAAACTCTGGTTACAGCCTTTAACACCTTTATGCTTGGCTTAGATTTGAAAATCAATTGTTCTAAAACTTTATCAATGTTCTGTGGGCCCAGAACAAGCAAGCATTTGAAGCCAATCTTCATAAATACCAATCCCTTAGAAAGGACCCCTACTTTCCCGTATCTGGGCATATTGTTTCATGAAAGTGGCTCATGGACTACAGCAATCCATGCGAGATCTCTGTTATTTTCTAAGACTATTATGGCCCTAAAATGCTTTATGAAAAAATTAGGTAAAAAACCCATAAAGGAGATTTTAACTGTGTATAATGCGACCTGTATATCTGTAGCCACCTATGGTGCCGGATTATGGGGGTACTCAAAGGTTAATGCGCTTCAAATCATGGAAAACAAGTTTTTATTTCACATTCTGTCCGTACCCCAAAGTACTGCAACAATGATATGCCATGCTGAACTGGGCACACCCTATATTACAGACACTATTAAAATTCAGCCAGTCCTCCTTTGGCATAGGGTTTGGACAAATGATGAATGTGTTGTCAATCGGGTTATTTTAAAGGATATCATGGTACTGGACAATATCAGTGACTTTCAATGGATAGGCTACGTCAAAAACTTTCTTGAAAAAATAAATTGCCCCCAATACTTTGAGGACCCGCAATCCATGGAATATATATCTAGAAGGGATTTGAAAAATCTATGCACGGTGTACCTCAAGGAAATGAGACATATAGAAGAGGCGAGAAAAAAGACTGTTTCCGCCCACCGGGACATTCTATGTGGAGAGAGATTGCAGCCATATCTTTCATTGTATATGTCCAACCATGAACGCTACCTCTTGACCCGTTTTAGACTGAATATTGTTTTTAGGACACTATCGTTCCCCTCGATGAATTGTTGGTCGAAGGATCTATGTCCTTGTCCATGTGATGAAGTATCCCATCAATCCGATATACACATTATTTTTTTGTAAATTTTACACCCTTCCTCGAAAGAATCTTATCATCCCTATCCTCAAGGATCTAAATGTATATAGATGCCGCCTAGCGTTTACAGAGTGCCAGAAAATGGAAACTGTTTTTATGGTTGCCTCAATTGCAGAATTTTTAAAATTGGTTTTTAAGTGCCGTAAATCAATTCGACCTGACTGATTGCTTTTATTGTATACATGAATTAATTTTGATGTTTTTCTTTCTTCTTGTGTTTTTAAAAAATAAGCATACTTCACCTCCTGTAAACTGCATTTGTCATGCTACTTTCATAGTTATCTTGCTTTTTAACCGAATAAAGTATTTTTGAATCTTGAATCTTGAAGTGCCTTTCCATAACATAATCAGGATGCTGACCCTTCAGGGATACCTATGTCCTACCAAGGAGCGAGGCAAGGTAGAGGCTCATGTTTAACAAGCGCCTTGAAACCAGCAGTGCTAGGGTTACATGTAGAAGACGCTGGCCATAGGTAGTCAGAAAGAAGGTGAGCTTTGAGATCAAACGACCCCAACCACACTCCATATTTGAGGAAAAAAGGCTCTTTCTCCCACTGAGGTGATACTGGGAGAGGCATTACTGTTTGCTACTGGCGCCCTCTTTAATAACCGGGGGTGCCTGGATTTAGGATTAGCATGTCGGATCCATTTTTGGCTGCAGTGCAGTATGGGCTCGGAAGATGTACAGACCACGTTAATCCTCATTTACGAGACAGTGGCACTTCTATAAGGCGGTCTTTGTGCGAATGGAGCATCTGATGTTTCAAAGACACTGATTGTGTTTCACATAAAACTAGGGTGAGTGAGAAAGACAGGTAACTGTGTTTATCCTAATACAGAATGTAGCTGGTCGCTCTGACACAAGTCCACCATTGTACTGTTACAGCGCAAGGTTAGGCTATTATGTACACTGTGCTTGCACTAATGCAGGGCAATCCCAACTAGAATATCGCATGCACTACTGCGAATGCATAGCAAGTTCACACTGCTATAGACATTACACTTATGCTAATGCATGGTAAGGTCTGGCTGGTATATTCACTGCACCAGGGCAAGGTCAGGCTATTATGTACACTGTGCTGGAATTAATGCAGGGCAATGTGAGACTAGAATATAGGTGCACCGATGCTAATGCATAGCAAGTCCACACTGGTATATATATATTACATTTATGCTAAAGCATGACACGGTCAAGATGGTAAATTCACATGCCTTATGCTAATGCAGGGCAAGGTTAGGCGTGGATATGTATACACTGCTGATTATATTGCAAGGCAAGGTCAGCTCCTATATAAACTACACTAATGATACTGCATGGCAAGGTCAGGCTACGATCAACGGTGCACTACCACTGACCCTTGGCAAGGTCAAACTGCAATACACTGTGCACTAATGCTGAACCATGACAAGATCAAACTACAATATACTGTGCACTAATGTAATGGATGGCAAGGTCGGACTGGTATATTCACTGCACTTATGGTAAAGCAGGGCAAGGTTAGGCTTGGTTACACACCCTTCTAATTATATTGTAGACAAGGCCAGGCTCCTTTGGACACGACACTAATGATAATGTAGGGCAAGGTTAGACTTCAATTTGTTGTGCACTAATGCTAACCCATGGCAAGGTCAGGCTACACTATTCTGTGCATTGATGCTAATGCATGGCAATGTCAAACTATAATGTGCTGTGCCGCGCGCTAATAAGAATGCATGGTAAGGTCAGGCTGCAATATACTGTGCACTAACGCTAACGCATGACAAGGTCAGAACACCATATAGTGTGCACTAATGCTAATCCTTGACAATGTCAGACTACAATACACTGTGCACTAATGCTAATGCAGAGCAAGATCAGGCTATAATACACTGTACACTAATGAGTCATGGGAAGTTTAAACTACAATATACTGTGCACTGAGGTTAATGCACGGCGAGGTCACACTACAATATCCTGTGCTCTAATGCCAATAAATGGAAAGGTCAGGCTGGAATATATCTTGCACTAATCCTAACCCATTACGAGGTCACACTACAATATACTGTTCACAAAGGATGTGCAGTAATGCTAACTTATGACAATGTCAAACTACAATATACTTTGCACTAATGCTGATGCATGGCACGGGCAAACTACAATAAACTGTGCACTAATGCTAACCTACGGCAAAGTCAGACTACAATATACTGTGCACTAATGCTAATGCATGGCAAATTCAGACTAAAATATACTATGCACTAATGCTAACCCATGGCAAGGTCAAACTACAATATACTGTGCACTAATACTAAAGCATGGCACGATCAGACTAGAATATTGTACACTAATGCTAATTCATGGCAAATTCAGACTAAAATATACTATGCACTAATGCTAACCCATGGCAAGGTCAAACTACAATATACTATGCACTAATGCTAATGCATGGCACGGGCAAACTACAATATACTGTACACTAATGCAGTGCATTAATTCTAATGCATGGCAAGGGCAGGCTACAATAAACTGCACACTAATGATAACCCATGGCATGGTCAAACTATAATATACTGTGCACTACGCTAGCCCATGACAAGGTCAGACTACAAAATACTGTGCACTAATGCTAATGCATGGCACGGTCAGACTAAAATATACTGTGCACTAATGATAATGCATGACAAGGTCACACTACAATATACTGTGCGCTAATGCTGTGCACTAATTCTAACTCATGACAATGTCAAACTACAATATACTGTGCACTAATGCTAACCCATGGCAAGAACAGACTGCAATATACTGTACACTAATAGTAAAGCATGGTAAGGTCAGACCAGAATATACTGTGCACTAATGCTAATGCATGGCTAATTCAGACTAAAATATATACTATGCACTAATGCTAACCCATGGCAAGGTCAAACTACAATATACTGTGCACTAATACTAAAGCATGGCAAGGTCAGACCAGAATATACTGTGCACTAATGCTAATGCATGGCTAATTCAGACTAAAATATACTATGCACTAATGCTAACCCAAGGCAAGGTCAAACTACAATAAACTGTGCACTAATGCTAATGCATGGCAAATTCAGACTAAAATATACTATGCACTAATGCTAACCCATGGCAAGGTCAGACTACAACATTCTGTGCACTAATACTAAAGCATGGCACGATCAGACTAGAATATTGTACACTAATGCTAATTCATGGCAAATTCAGACTAAAATATACTATGCATTAATGCTAACCCATGGCAAGGTCAAACTACAATATACTATGCACTAATGCTAATGCATGGCACGGGCAAACTACAATATACTGTACACTAATGCAGTGCATTAATTCTAATGCATGGCAAGGGCAGGCTACAATAAACTGCACACTAATGATAACCCATGGCATGGTCAAACTATAATATACTGTGCACTACGCTAGCCCATAACAAGGTCAGACTACAAAATACTGTGCACTAATGCTAATGCATGGCACGGTCAGACTAAAATATACTGTGCACTAATGATAATGCATGACAAGGTCACACTACAATATACTGTGCGCTAATGCTGTGCACTAATTCTAACTCATGACAATGTCAAACTACAATATACTGTGCACTAATGCTAACCCATGGCAAGAACAGACTGCAATATACTGTACACTAATAGTAAAGCATGGTAAGGTCAGACCAGAATATACTGTGCACTAATGCTAATGCATGGCTAATTCAGACTAAAATATATACTATGCACTAATGCTAACCCATGGCAAGGTCAAACTACAATATACTGTGCACTAATACTAAAGCATGGCAAGGTCAGACCAGAATATACTGTGCACTAATGCTAATGCATGGCTAATTCAGACTAAAATATACTATGCACTAATGCTAACCCAAGGCAAGGTCAAACTACAATAAACTGTGCACTAATGCTAATCTACGGCAAAGTCAGACTACAATATACTGTGCACTAATGCTAATGCATGGCTAATTCAGACTAAAATATACTATGCACTAATGCTAACCCATGGCAAGGTCAGACTACAACATTCTGTGCACTAATACTAAACCATGGCACGATCAGACTAGAATATTGTACACTAATGCTAATTCATGGCAAATTCAGACTAAAATATACTATGCACTAATGCTAACCCATGGCAAGGTCAAACTACAATATACTATGCACTAATGCTAATGCATGGCACGGGCAAACTACAATATACTGTACACTAATGCAGTGCATTAATTCTAATGCATGGCAAGGGCAGGCTACAATAAACTGCACACTAATGATAACCCATGGCATGGTCAAACTATAATATACTGTGCACTACGCTAGCCCATGACAAGGTCAGACTACAAAATACTGTGCACTAATGCTAATGCATGGCACGGTCAGACTAAAATATACTGTGCACTAATGATAATGCATGACAAGGTCACACTACAATATACTGTGCGCTAATGCTGTGCACTAATTCTAACTCATGACAATGTCAAACTACAATATACTGTGCACTAATGCTAACCCTTGGCAAGAACAGACTGCAATATACTGTACACTAATACTAAAGCATGGTAAGGTCAGACTAGAATATACTTTGCATTAATGCTAATGCATGGCGAATTCGGACTAAAATATACTATGCACTAATGCTAACCCATGGCAAGGTAAGACTACAACATTCTGTGCACTAATACTAAAGCATGGCAAGATTAGACTAGAATATATTGTGCACTAATGCTAATGCATGGCAAATTCAGACTAAAATATATACTATGGACTAATGCTAACCCATGGCAAGGTCAAACTACAATATACTGTGCACTAATACTAACGCATTGCAAGGTCAGACCAGAATATACTGTGCACTAATGCTAATGCATGGCTAATTCAGACTAAAATATACTATGCACTAATGCTAACCCATGGCAAGGTCAAACTACAATATACTGTGCACTAATACTAAAGCATGGCAAGGTCAGACCAGAATATACTGTGCACTAGTGCTAATGCATGGCTAATTCAGACTAAAATATACTATGCACTAATGCTAACCCAAGGCAAGGTCAAACTACAATAAACTGTGCACTAATGCTAACCTACGGCAAAGTCAGACTACAATATACTGTGCACTAATGCTAATGCATGGCTAATTCAGACTAAAATATACTATGCACTAATGCTAACCCATGGCAAGGTCAGACTTCAACATTCTGTGCACTAATACTAAAGCATGGCACGATCAGACTAGAATATTGTACACTAATGCTAATTCATGACACGGGCAAACTACAATATACTGTACACTAATGCAGTGCATTAATTCTAATGCATGGCAAGGGCAGGCTACAATAAACTGCACACTAATGATAACCCATGGCATGGTCAAACTATAATATACTGTGCACTACGCTAGCCCATGACATGGTCAGACTACAAAATACTGTGCACTAATGCTAATGCATGGCACGGTCAGACTAAAATATCCTGTGCACTAATGATAATGCATGACAAGGTCACACTACAATATACTGTGCACAAATGCTAACCCATGAAAACGTCCAACTATATTATACTGTGCACTAATGCTAATGCATGGCAAGGTTAAACTACAATATACTGTGCACTAATGCTAACCCATGACAATGTCAGACTACAATATACTGTGCACGAATGCTAACCCATGGCATGGTCAGACTGCAATATACTGTGCACGAATGCTAACCCATGGCCTGGTCAGACTGCAATACACTGTACACTAATGCTAATCCTTGGCATGGTCAGACTGCAATATACTGTGCACTAATGCTAATGCAGAGCAAGATCAGACTAGAATACACTGTCCACTAATGCTAATCCTTGACAATGTCAGATTAGAATACACTATGCACTAATGATAATGCAGGGCAAGGTTAGGCTGCTTTTTACACCACCCCAAAGATAGTGCATGGCAACACCATGCTGGTATATGCAGAAAACGAATGCATGGCAATGTAAGACTGGTATATACATAACACTAATGCAGGGCAAGGTTAGGCTGATATAGACACTTCACTATTGCTAATGCATGGCAAGGCCAGACTAGAGTATATTGTGCACTAATGCTAATGCCAGCCAAGGCCACGCTGGAATATACCAATAATGCTAATGCGTGGTAAGGGTAGGCTTGCATATCCATTGCCCTAATGATAATGCTGGGACTGCTAATGCGTGGCAAGGTGAGTCTGGTATATACACAACACTAATGCATGGGAGTGTCAGGCTGGTATATACACAACACTAATGCATGGGAGTGTCAGGCTGGTATATACACAACACTAATGCATAGCAAGGTCAGGCTGGTATATACACTGAATGAATGCTAATGCATGGCACGGTCAGGCTGGTATATACACAACACTAATGAATGCACGTCAAGGTCAGGCTGGTATATACACTGAATGAATGCAAATCAATGGCAGATTCATTCTGGTATATACCCACACTAATGCATGGCATGATCAGGTCGGTACACGCACTGCATGACAAGGTCAGACTGGTATATACACAACACTAATGCATGGCAGGGTAAAGCTGGTATATACACAACACTAATGCATGGCAAGGTCAGGCTGGTATATACACAACAGTAATGCATGGCGGCTGGTATATACACAACACTAATGCATGGCAGGGTCAGGCTGCTACGCACACCACATGAATGCCAATGCATGTTAAGGACAGGCTGGTACATACGCTGAATGAATGCTACTCCATGACAAGGTCAGGCTGGTATATGCACACGGTAATAATGCATGACAAGGTCAGGCTGGTATATACACTACACTAATGCATGTTAAGGTCAGGCGATACATACGCTACATGAATGCTAATGCATTTTAAAGTCAGGCTGGTATATACACTGTAGTGATGCTAATGGACGGCAGGTTCAGTCTAATATATGCAAAACACTAATGCATGTCAAAGTCAGTTTGGTTCATACACTGCATGAATGCTGATGCATGTCAAGGTCAGGCTGGTACATACGCTGCCTGAATGCTAATGCATGTCAAGGTCAGGCTGGTACATACGCTGCCTGAATGCTAATGCATGTCAAGGTCAGGTTGGTACATACGCTGCATGAAGGCTAATGCATGTCAAGGTCAGGCTGGTACATACACTGCCTGAATGCTAATGCATGTCAAGGTCAGGTTGGTACATACACTGCCTGAATGCTAATGCATGTCAAGGTCAGGTTGGTACATACGCTGCATGAAGGCTAATGCATGTCAAGGTCAGGTTGGTACATACGCTGCATGACGGCTAATGCATGTCAAGGTCAGGCTGGTACATACGCTGCATGAATGCTAAAGCGTGTCAAGGTCAGGCTGGTACATACACTGCATGAATGCTAATGCGTGTCAAGGTCAGGCTGGTACATATGCTGCATGAATGCCAGTGTGTCAAGGTCAGGCTGGTACATACGCTGCATGAATGCTAATACATGTCAAGGTCAGGCTGGTATATACACAACACTAATGCATGGCAGGGTCAGGCAGGTATATACACTGAATGAATGCAAATCAATGGCAGGATCATGCTGGTATATACACAACACTAATGCACTGCAGGGTGAGGCTGGTATATACACTGCATTAATGCGACTGCATGGCAAGGTCCTTTAGGTTTATACACTGCAGTATATACCCTGCAGTAATGCTGCTGCATTGCAAGGTCTGGCTGGTATTTACATTAAGCTAATTCAGGGCAGGGTCAGGCTGATATATACTATGCATTTATATAATTTAAAAGTAAGCTTAACCCTTACGCAGGCTACTCTCATTTTAGGAAGGGCTGCTTTGGAATGTACACTGTGCTTATCTAATTGCAAGGCAGGTCAGGCTGCCATGTACACTGAGCTTAGCCCAATTAGAGGGGGCGAGCCACTATAAAGCTCGAGCCATGCTCACACTTGAAGCCTGGCTCCGGCTGAGCTCCAGCTATCTTTGGAACCTCGAGCCCATAAAGAGCCGAGCTTTGACATGGCTTATGCCTGCTACCCTAACCACGAAGTGATTTCATTTCTAATTTATACAAAGTTAAACCAAAAAAACTGGATTCATCACAGCTTCCCCATTACAAATTGTGTAATCTAAGTCAAATATTTTATTTTCCTGATCCTGCTTTTTCATCTCTATCGAATATCACAGCATCTATAGATATGTTCAGAATACCAGCTGTACCAAGGCCGGTTGGGATTGATTTAATAGACTATAATATGTTGAATGTATAGGAATCTGGGTCACATGCTCGGTTCACATAACTAATATCTTGCCTCTTAGTTCCCTAATGGCACAGTCGCCATAGTGGGGCAGAAATGGTTTTAAGTTCATGTTTAAAAAGCATTGCTTTTAATATCTACTTCCCATGCAATGATGTAACGTGAAATATTAATGTCAAAGCATCCACATGTAAAAGAAATACACTTTTATTTATTTATTTATTTTAAACTTTATTCTTTTACGTTGTTTAATGTATGCTTTACATGGAAAACTTTTTCAGGGCTCAGCTCGTGCACGGGCTGTAAGAGCCAAGATCAGGTTGGTACCTTCACTGTGCTTACTTCACTGCAGCTCAAAGCTAAGCCGACATGCTAGCCCATTGGGGTGCAAGGGCAGGCTTCTTATCCTATTGTAGGGAAAGAACAGACAGGTATGTGCACTGCATTTATCCCTATGCAGGGAGAGATTATGCTGCCATGTAGGCATGCAATCTATACCATGAAGGCAAGGTCAGATTGGTGCATACCCTTTGTTTATATTATACATCGTCGGCGAAGTTCAGGCTGGTATGTATACTGTCCTTATGCGTCTGCAAGGCCAGGCTGGCATGACCATTTGCTTATGCCACTGCATGGCAAGAATAGGCTGGCATGTACATTGGGCCTCATTTATGAGAAATTACGCATCGCTGCATGAAAGCAGCGATGCGTCACTTCTCAGTGCGCACTCCTTGCGACATACCTTAAATATGACGCATCATGTCGCAAAGAGTTACAGATACGTCAGTATTTCTGACGTATCTGTAAGTGCAAAAGTGACGCATTGATGGAGTGTGTCACAAAAGTAATGCATCTCCAGCAATGCGTCCCTTCACATGGGGCCAGGCCCATGTGAAAGGGCCTGCGTCAGTCTTAAGCCTGCTGTGAGGCAGGCGCAAGATTTTGACGCAACAGCGTCCTAGAAGTTGTTGTGAAGTCAGCATACCAGTAGTTGGGTGTGGGCGGAGCTAGGGGGTCAGAGGAAGAGGAGGAGCGGACTTAGGAAGTGGGCAGTTAGAGTAGGGACAGAGATAAGGATGGATGTATAGCAATAAAGCTCCAGTAATTATAATTGATGGTGTCTGTAGTTATTGTAGCAGGATGCTACAACTGGCGACGAAGGTGGGATCAGCAAAACCCACAGACCCCAGCACCTTGTGAAAATACCCTGTCCCGAGCAGCAGCCTAAATCGAGCTGTCGAGCGTGACTGAACTGCTGTTTCGACTGAAGAGGCCATCAGCAGGCAACTCGACCCCTCTGCAGATCGTGAGGGAACTGAGAGGAGAGACTGAAAAGAGCGCTGAAACGCTCGGTGCCAGAGAAGAGCCCTTCGCGCTCAAAACGTGAAGCACGCCGGCGGTGTGTGCAGTGAGTGGCCCTCATAAAGACAGGAGTCGGGAGCCCACTCCGACCCTGCTAGACCCCAGAGACCTGGAATAGGTGCCCAGCGGTGGGAGAATCGCTCCCTGAAGGACCGGCTGAGGAGCGCGAATGAGCGCCGGAGAACTGGGGCCTGAATGCCCGTGATCGGAAGGAGAAAAACCCTCACGCCCGATGCGTGTAATTTGGGAGGGTGTCGGTGTTGAGAAGCGCGAAGAGCGCTGAGTAAGGCGGGAGCCCACCCCGGCGGCAGAAGTCAAGGAAAGCTGCCCTACCTGAAGTAGTGACTCCAGCGGTGGATCCTGGCTGCAACCGGTAAGTGGAAGCACTGAGAAATGCAGTAACTCCGGTGAAGAAACGAAAAAACGGCCGAAATCCCGTCGAAAACGAGATTCCCGCGCGGCCATCTTAGAGTCAGGCAGCTGGAAGGACATCCCTGTGAAATTTAGCGGCGGCCATCTTTAAGTCAGGCGAACAGTGGGAATAAGCATTGGCAAAGGACAAACATTGGCAAAGACCAAACAGCCATTGGCAAAGGCAACAGACATCCAAACAAGCACTGGCGACTACAAGAAACAAGCATTGGCAAAACAAACAAGCACTGGCGACTACAAGAAACAAGCATTGGCAAAACAAACAAACACTGGCGACTACAAGAGACAAACTTTGGCAAAATAAATAAGCACTGGCGACTACAAGAAACAAGCATTGGCAAAATAAACAAACATTGATACATGCAAATCAGCGAGCATTGGTGCATGCGAAGACCAGTACAAGCAGTGGTACATGCAAATAAACAAGCGTTGGCACATGCGGAGACAGGTGAATCAACGAGCATTGGTACATGCCAGTAAACAAGCATTGATACATGCAAATCAACGAGCATTGGTGCATGCAAAGGCAAGTGAAGCAAGCATTAGTGACTAACAAAACAAACATTGACGCATGCAAACAAGCGTTGGTGCATGCAAGTGAATATTAATTAAGTGCCGAAAAGACGACAAACCAGCCCATGCAAATGCAAGAAGCAATCTAAGAAGACGAGCATTGGTAAAGGAAAGTCACCAAGCATTGGTGCCTGTAAGGACAAGCATTGGCCCAGAGCAAACAAACATTGATACATGCAAACAAACAAGCACTGACACGTGCAAATCAACAAACGGAAGCAAGCGTTGACAGTGACCAAACTAACACTGGGGAAGACAAGTTAACAAGCACTGGTGCAGGCAAACAATCACGTGTTGGTGCGTACAAGTCAACAAGCCTTGGTATGTGCCACTAAACAACGCTGGTAAATGCAAAAGCAGTAAGCGAGGACAACGACACGTGGACAACATTGCACGAATCTTGGCAACCAACCAGAATAAGCACATGCTAACGCGAGAGTGTATCAATCAACAAGCACGAGCAACCACAAGAGTGACTCAACGAACAAGCAGCGACAAAACTAAGGTCAGCACGGGTGGAAACGCGAACAGTAGGATACGCAAGTGACTGTGCAGTGGTGAATGTCAGGAAGTAACGCGCGTCCGTCAAATAGAGGAGGCCACAAACAAATATAAACCACGACAAAGCATAAGTAATTACTCCCGAATCAGCAACGAGCACGAGCCAATGCGCATGTGGGGTAGCCAATGACCACACACAACAAGCAAGGGAAATCCAACATTGTCACCAACAATGGACAAGTTCAGGAATGTAATGTCGACCGAATACTGAAGGACTAGTGAGCAAGCTCATGCTAAAACGGAAACGGAAGCACCTGAAATCCAAGGAAACATGGACAGCACAAGGTCCCGCGTCTACGACCGGTCAGGACTTCCTTCTCTCAGGGCGGGAGGAAACGTAACTCAATGCTTCAATCCACATCTTGAAGTATCGCCCCCAGTGGCACAGAGTGACGATTGGATTCAGGACCTCAAACGGCACTGGTGGCTGGAAGCATTGGACGATTTCTTGAAAGCCAACGGTGAGCAAAGGGAAAGAAAATGTCTACTGTTACTCCTCCGTCTGGTGGGTCCCGGGGGCCGATGCCCAATTAGAACATTTTCCAAGGAAGAAGCAGACACTTATGACAAACTCCAAGAGGAACTCCATGCCCATCTCAATGCACAGGCAGAGGTAGATCACAATCGCATGGTCTTCAACACGGCACGGCAGGAACCAGGCGAACCATTGCCGCATTTCATCATTCGGTTGCAAAGTCTGGTTCAAGGCTGTCATTTCAACTCGTTTACGAATGAGGATGCTGTTCGGCTCAGAATAATCGAAGGCTGTGAAAACCCCGAAACAAGCCGCAAGATACTTAGAGGACATTGGTCGCTAAATGAAATTATCAAGAAAGCTGAAATTGGGATGCACGTCCAGACAAGAGGCAAATGGAGGGATGTGCATCTGAGTACAAAACTTCGAAATACCTGGGAAGAGAGAACCCAGAATTCCAACAACCACAAAAAGAGAGAGAGAGAAGGCAGGCCAGAGAAAAGACAAAAAAGACAGCGGAGGAGGCACAGTAACATGGAATGCTCAGAGTCAGACTACTCAGCGTCCGGCCACTCGGAGAGAACCAAAGAATACTCGGAGTCACCCCGGAATAATCCATCCTCCAGGAGTCCCTCAAGAAGTCAGTCACCGCACAACACACGTCACTCTGACGAAGAGAGAGCGTCCAGTGGGACAGACTGCACTCCTGGGCAAAACGACATTCTGCACAACCAGTGGGGGAGAGAGACAAACAATAGGAGGAGCGGCAGTGATCAAGACAGGAAATCGACGTTGGAACATCAATCACCAAGGGGCAAAGATAAGCCCGAGGAAACAGCTAGCAGAAGGATGCACCCCCCACCGATCAGAGACACTAGATCACCAAACAAATGGAGAGGAAAAGACCCACACAGTCATGGGCCTCAAAGCATCCCTGGGCCCCGCGACAACGTAGAAACAGAGCGTGGATGGGTAACATCAGACGAGGAGAACGAAGAGGCAACCGCCTGGGATCAAGCGCAAGGAACAAGCGCGGAATCTTCAAACAATCTCCCAAATGAGACAACCGTGAAAATGTTACGACACAGACACACGAAGAAGCCTTGCAAAGGCAATTCCGAGACGGAAAGCAGCTCGTCACGGACTACCCGGTTCCGAAGACCACCGGGTAAGACATTCCCAAAGGAGCACTCACAGGGGAGACTAAAGGAGCACCCCTCTGATTCAGAGAGCATGTCGGTCCGATCCTTTGAATCAGGAGAATCGTGGTCCCGACAACGACCACACGCAACATTTTTAAAGAAACATTCTCAGCGGGAAGTGAGTGAGGACCCCTCTGACTTAGATAACATCTCGGTCCGATCCGTTGAGTCGACAGAATCGTGGTCCCGACAACGGCCATGGCGCCAAGCACCTGAACACATCAGCGAACCAAGGGACACTTTTCCCGTTCAGAACAACGTGTCTAGCCCCAATGACAATGCACACTCGATTACTCCACCAGACAACCTGCCACATCGAGCACAGGTGCCTTACGACGCAAAGACTACACCGTCACCCCGGGTAGGGGCAGAAAGGCTGACTCGAAGGTCCTGGTCCTGGTCCCACAAAGGGGAAACAGATATCGTGGCCAGTAGCACTCAAATAAGGATGGACCAACCAGTTGATCCGCAAAGGGAGTCGGGCCCGCCCGGAGAGCCAAGTCATCATCAGACAAGAACGAAACACACAACTATCCAGCCGGTTCCAAGGTTTGTTTGGATCAGGTGCGAGCAGGAGTGGGAGAAGCAACCCGAGGCAACCACTCAATCTCCGAGTCATACCAAGATGGCCTCCCCAGGTCATACTCCACCGGCTGGCATCCCAGACTCGAAACAGGAAGACAGTGTTGGTCTCGACCTGACAAGGCAAAATGAAGCGAAAACACATACGGACACTTGGAAGGGAACTAAAGTAACATCCCCGTGGAAAAGAGGCCGAGCGTCACGTGAGCGAGAGTCACAATGGGGGACAGACTGCCGATATCAAACTGAGCTCACCGGAGGCACCCCAGACATTGAAGGCCCCATCCCTCCAGACATCCACAACAGAGCTTGTCTAGTCAAAGACGAACCATTGGCGAATACTTATCACGACATACGTCCATCCCAGAGACTGATAGTGGAGATGGACTGAGAAGTCAGTTTATTTGTTTGTTTTGTTACAAAGGGGGGAGATGTTGTGAAGTCAGCATACCAGTAGTTGGGTGTGGGCGGAGCTAGGGGGTCAGAGGAAGAGGAGGAGCGGACTTAGGAAGTGGGCAGTTAGAGTAGGGACAGAGATAAGGATGGATGTATAGCAATAAAGCTCCAGTAATTATAATTGATGGTGTCTGTAGTTATTGTAGCAGGATGCTACAGAAGTGACGCAGTGAAATTTCATTGATTTCACTGCGTCACTTCTACGAGACTTTTTGCGGGGGAACGCCTCCCCTGCATACATTATACCTGATGCAGGTACAATGTAGCGCAGGGGTTTACAAAGTGACTCATCTGCTTAGATGCGTCACTTTGTAAATAGTGCGCAACAGGAGGCATGTTTTATGCCGCTGATGCATCACAAATAGTGACGCATCGGAAGCGCAAAACTGACGCTAGGCCTCATAAATGAGGCCCATTGTGCTTATCTTCATGCAGAGCAAGGTCAGGCTGTTATTTGCAGTGCGTTTATTCCACTGGATGGCAAGGTCAGGCAGGTATGTTTACTCCACTTACATCATCGTAGTGCAAGGGGGGCTGATATATGCACTGCCTTTGTTACACAGCAGTGCAAGATCAGGCTGGCATGTACACTGAGGCTATCTCAATGCAGGGCAAGGTCAGGCCCCTTTGTACACCGTGCTTACTCCATTGCATTGCAAGGTCAGGCAGTTGCTTACACTGCACTAAACCAAACGCAGGACGTATACCAGGCGGCTATTCCAATGCAGTGCAAGGTGTATGCAAATTGCGGCCATGCTAATGCAGGCTAAGGTCTACTGGGTAATGCATTTTTTCCGAATGCAGGGCACCGTCGAGCAATCATGCAGTCCTTGCACACCCGTGTGACCTCTGAAACTGACGAACGAGCCCCTCTGTATAATGATTTTGTCAGTCAAATAAAAGGTATCAAGGTACATGTTGTCCTAATAAAGGGCGGGTAAGGCTGCTTTATTGACGGCACTCTTTCTTTCGAAGGACACAGCACCACCCCCAGGCTACGGCACGTACTACACCCAGGTGCAGGCCCCCAGGGCTGTCCCAGAGAACCCCTTCCGCATTCTGAGGACTCTACACCAGATGCATATCGCTCCACAGGTGGCGTTCACCGGGCCACACAGCCCCAGCCGGCACAGAGCATAAATTATTCAGAGCCATCAATGATTAATGTGCTGCCGTACCTGACACGCCTTGTTGTCAGAAAACAGGCAGGAAAGGCAAATCCAGTTATCCTCTGAGTGGCAGGTCCTTATCTACGTTGATGTTTACCTGCCTGCCGTTGTCTATATGCGTGTCTGTCCCAGAATGAGCCCCACGGGGCTGGGTCCTTGGTCAACACTGTCATCCATCTTGAAATTGAATGCATATTTCCGGCAGAGGCACAGTGGGACCCCAGCTTCACCTGTGCGGGTCAGAGGGGCTCTTGCCGATGGGAAACATCCATTACAACACAGTCATTACAACAGCCTACCTTTACAATGTAACTGTTACAACGCAACTGCATTTACATCGCATGCCAATACAATGTATATCCCTATAACGCATATAAATATAGCGCATGCCATTACAACGCATACCATTACAACGCATGCCATTACAACACATTATAAGTTAAGTAATGGAGATTTTCTTAGTATTAGGGTGGGTATGGGTTTTGGGGTACATGGGAATAGTAATTATTATCCCTACACTATCCAACACTTTCCCTACTGTTGCACTCACTGGAGTGGGAATAGTCATTTTTACCCCTACACTATCCCACACTTACCCAACTGTAGCCCCTTTAAGTATTATGCATTGTAATGGTATGAGTTGTGATGGTATACGTTGTAATGGAATGCGTTGTAATAGAATGAGTTGTAATGGTAGTTTAAAAAATATGTTGTAATGGCATGCATTGTAAAATCATGCAATGTAATGGTAGATGCGATGTAAAGACTGCGTTGTAAAAGCATGCGTTGTAGTTGCATGCCTTGTAACGTCATATATTCAGTGCCAATGCTTTCCGAGATGAACGCAGCAGCAACACAGTATATTTCCTGCATCATTGTAGCCCTAGGCCAAGTTCTAGTTACAGGCGTAATTTGCAAAGTTACCCAAATTTCTCAGTTGGCATTATACAATTCAGGGTACGTTTTTGAGCGTAAAAAATGTCTAGTGACATACCAGCTTGGAGATTGGTTTCATAGAAAAAAGTTTTGGTCAGAAACATTTTGGTGCTTGAAGCAGTCTCCGGTTGTATCCTGCAAGTCTTTTTTCATGGAAAAGTCATTCTTTTTCATGGAATTTTGCAAAATGTCACAAAAAAGTAAGCAATTTTGCACATCCCTGATTATCAGTATGGACCAGAACGCCTGGTGCAGACTCTGTTTTGAGATATGTGCTTTGTAGGCACTAGAAAGTAGTGTCACATGACTACTTTCCAAGATGTGGTGTGTGACAAAACCATTCACAACAGGCAGATATGTGTTAGTGCATATCTGACATAACCCGAAGGAAAACAAAAACACAGGGAGGGCAAATTTACAAGCCCCATTCACTACCAGAGCATCACTTTTTTGACGCTTCGGGGGCATAGCACCATTTCCCATATTTACAAGGTGGCGCTGCGGCAAATAGGCAAGTAATGGGTGTTACAGTGGGCTTTCCAACGCAATACCCATTGCTTTTTTACGCTGCCCCAATCTGGAGCAGTGCCAAAAACGAACGCCAGGAAATACCTGGTCTTAGAATGGTGATACGAGGAGACCTTATTAATTTCTCCTAGTTTTTTGCTTTTTCACATAGAAAGAGCAAATCATCCCTTCCTACAGATAAACAATAACCCCTTGCAGCGCAGGCACCCTTGTGATATGGCGGCAGGGTGCCTGCACTGGCCCTAGGCAGCTTTTTTTGTGGCAGCGCTAGGGAAACACGGGGGGTGCACTGTATTCTTGTGAATACGGTGCATCTCTGCTATTAAAAAATGTAGTAGCACGGCGTTGCAAAATTTGATGCAGCACTGCTCTCTGTCATTGTTTTGTGAATATGCCCCTGGGTCTTGTGGTATCAATGCTGCTCTTATGGTGCAGATCCAAGTTTACCATTTCAGGGCCCTATTCATAAAGAGCCTCCGCATTCGTGGTGGAAGTCCATAGTCATGGTGCATTCGCCACACTTGTGGGGGGACATTCACAATGAGAAACTGCAGTCCAAAGATTCCGCCACAAGGGCAGAGATTCCACCATCACTAAGGAATCTCCGGCAGGACTGCAGAGTCTCCTTGAGAATAGGGCCCCAAGTCGCTCGCGTCCAACACATTGCACGCTCCTCAGATACTAGGTGTGATAACTCAGGAAATGATAATCTGTTCCTGTTCTCAGGGGCGAGTTCAAAGCAGAGGTCTGGGTATAGTGAGGGTCTGCTTCCATTTAACGCAACCACTAACTAAACCCCTCTGCTTTCTGCATAATGGGCACAACATAACATGAGGAAAATGATGGACATTAGAGACACCAGGAATACAGACTGTCAACGCAGATGATGACACAAGTGCCATGCATCTGCTGTAAATCACTGTATCGCTGCCATTTCTGCCACATCCCATCATCTTTGCCCACAATGGTAAATCGGGATGGCCTGAAAGAAGATCTACGAGGATCCAAACCCGAAAGATCATAGGGGTCTTGTGAAATACCTGGTCCTGCATTCCTTCACCGATGAAGATAGATCTTGTCCAGAACAGGGGCAGAGGATTACTTTATAGTCAGCGGTTGCACCTCTGGATGTTCACTTTGTGAAAAGAGATATTGCAGACTATGAGAAGTTCTTTTTGCACAAGGACAGAGAGTGTTCTCAGGAGTCCCTGGATACATTCGACATTTGGCTGAGGGAGTTGGTGGTGACCTGGTACAATCATTGGTCCTGTCCTCTCTGGATGAAGGAATTATGGTACATGTGGGCCTTACCAAACCTTCCACTACTCTGTTCAAGTCCATCTTTCATGCTGCACACTGATGAGCAACCAAAGCCAACAAAGCAGACCATATCTCACATATATTAAGAGACCTGTAATAGCTTCCCGCTGGACCCACAGTGGGTTCCTCTAGAAGCAAGGATTACATTGGAATTAACATGCATAACACACAAAAATCCTTTACAGTGTCCCCCCGTCCCAAATCCCCATTCTTATCTAAACCAAAGCTTCAATGAGGAAAGAAGCTCGCTTAAGAAAGAAGTTCTATCAGCAGAGGAAACTAAGGGTCTGTATAATTTGATGTACAAGGACATTTGTCACAAAGATGGTGGATGCCCCCCTTACCATGTTTCAAGAACCGTTGACTTGCAATTCGGCAAATTGGACAGCTGCCCTATTTGTGAAGGAGTAACCTGTACGCCAAAATCTAAATGCGGTCCTAGAGTCTTAAAAACAAACGTTCTCCTGTTTCACCCCCAAATGACAATATCCGCTGCTTGATCATCTCAAACTGATTTGAGACCTTCTAGCAATCAGAATTTTTTTTTTAAACGACCCAAGCTCTCTGACTAAGGGGGTCATTTGGAGATCCGCGGCTGCCCGGTTGTGATCTGTGAGTTGAACTGATGCTGTGGGGGTTTCCTCCATAGCACTCCAGGTTTGCTGAGCGGGCACCATGTTTAAAACACCCACTTAACAAAGTTTTTTGTTTAGAGAAAACAAACTTCTAAAATGTAAACAAAAAACAACCAGCCGCGAGGACCAGGGTGCGGACTCAGACAGTGAAAATCAGTGACAGTATTCCCTTCTATGACCATCCCTGTGACTAGCGGTCCTTTGGAGGATTGATCTCCAGGTCTGAAGCTTACACTGGTGCAAACAGCAGAGACTCAGCTCTAAACTGAGCGGGGAAAGAAGAATCTGGTAGGAGGAAGAACAGCTGGATTAATACTCGACCAAGCTCTACACAAGGCACTTGCCATCTATCCCGATTTTAAAGCTGTTTTATAATCTTATCTGCACCTCTGGTAACCAGTAAGGTTTGAAATACTTTATTGTATGATTACCTAAAATCATTTACAAAGTGCGAAGCATATTACAACCTTGATAAAACAAATACATAAATAAATAAATAAATAAATAAAATAAAACATTTAAAATGCAGTGAGATTAAAAGAAGTAACCAGTAGTGGCCATTGTCCTTGCAAAGTGCTGGGTCACGGGTAGGGGGAATATGACAGACAACCCCCCAAAAAAAGAAAAAATACATACCTGCCTCTCCGGCACTCCTCTCTGGCTCCGTGCACTGCAGGCACAGGCTCCCTGAATCCTCTGCGGCCAATACTGACGCAGTTCTCATGTGGAGAGCAGCATCAAGATTAGTCGGAGTGCTCTGAATCTGCACTCCCAGGTAGACTGAGAGCCAGTGCCAGCTGTATCCAACCTATTTACAACAAGGGGTGGTGAGGGACAGAGTCTCTGAATTAAACAGAATACTCTCACCCAGTCAAGAGATCAGGGCTAGATCCATCACCGTTTTTTAGCTCACTGCACCATCCCAGTTTCAGAACCCGGCTGTATGCAAATTAGTCTGTTCCTGTCCCAGTGCATGATGGGAACAGGGCAAACCAAACTACAAAAGCCAATTCTTACACTGGGAAGGAAACAAGCTACCGGGGACCGGTTTCTGGCATTTCAGCCTCTTCGGCCCGGCTTGCTTGAATCCTGATGGTGCAATGAGCAAGGGACTCACATCTGAGTATACCCTTCCACGCTTAGGGTGGACAAAAATATTTACAACAAGGGGTGGTGAGGGACAGAGTCTCTGAATTAAACAGAATACTCTCACCCAGTCAAGAGATCAGGGCTAGATCCAACACCGTTTTTTAGCTCACTGCACCATCCCAGTTTCAGAACCCGGCTGTATGCAAATTAGTCTGTTCCTGTCCCAGTGCATGATGGGAACAGGGCAAACCAAACTACAAAAGCCAATTCTTACACTGGGAAGGAAACAAGCTACCGGGGACCGGTTTCTGGCATTTCAGCCTCTTCGGCCCGGCTTGCTTGAATCCTGATGGTGCAATGAGCAAGGGACTCACATCTGAGTATACCCTTCCACGCTTAGGGTGGACAAAAATATTTACAACAAGGGGTGGTGAGGGACAGAGTCTCTGAATTAAACAGAATACTCTCACCCAGTCAAGAGATCAGGGCTAGATCCAACACCGTTTTTTAGCTCACTGCACCATCCCAGTTTCAGAACCCGGCTGTATGCAAATTAGTCTGTTCCTGTCCCAGTGCATGATGGGAACAGGGCAAACCAAACTACAAAAGCCAATTCTTACACTGGGAAGGAAACAAGCTACCGGGGACCGGTTTCTGGCATTTCAGCCTCTTCGGCCCGGCTTGCTTGAATCCTGATGGTGCAATGAGCAAGGGACTCACATCTGAGTATACCCTTCCACGCTAAGGGTGGACAAAAATATTTACAACAAGGGGTGGTGAGGGACAGAGTCTCTGAATTAAACAGAATACTCTCACCCAGTCAAGAGATCAGGGCTAGATCCAACACCGTTTGTTAGCTCACTGCACCATCCCAGTTTCAGAACCCGGCTGTATGCAAATTAGTCTGTTCCTGTCCCAGTGCATGATGGGAACAGGGCAAACCAAACTACAAAAGCCAATTCTTACACTGGGAAGGAAACAAGCTACCGGGGACCGGTTTCTGGCATTTCAGCCTCTTCGGCCCGGCTTGCTTGAATCCTGATGGTGCAATGAGCAAGGGACTCACATCTGAGTATACCCTTCCACGCTTAGGGTGGACAAAAATATTTACAACAAGGGGTGGTGAGGGACAGAGTCTCTGAATTAAACAGAATACTCTCACCCAGTCAAGAGATCAGGGCTAGATCCAACACCGTTTTTTAGCTCACTGCACCATCCCAGTTTCAGAACCCGGCTGTATGCAAATTAGTCTGTTCCTGTCCCAGTGCATGATGGGAACAGGGCAAACCAAACTACAAAAGCCAATTCTTACACTGGGAAGGAAACAAGCTACCGGGGACCGGTTTCTGGCATTTCAGCCTCTTCGGCCCGGCTTGCTTGAATCCTGATGGTGCAATGAGCAAGGGACTCACATCTGAGTATACCCTTCCACGCTTAGGGTGGACAAAAATATTTACAACAAGGGGTGGTGAGGGACAGAGTCTCTGAATTAAACAGAATACTCTCACCCAGTCAAGAGATCAGGGCTAGATCCAACACCGTTTTTTAGCTCACTGCACCATCCCAGTTTCAGAACCCGGCTGTATGCAAATTAGTCTGTTCCTGTCCCAGTGCATGATGGGAACAGGGCAAACCAAACTACAAAAGCCAATTCTTACACTGGGAAGGAAACAAGCTACCGGGGACCGGTTTCTGGCATTTCAGCCTCTTCGGCCCGGCTTGCTTGAATCCTGATGGTGCAATGAGCAAGGGACTCACATCTGAGTATACCCTTCCACGCTTAGGGTGGACAAAAATATTTACAACAAGGGGTGGTGAGGGACAGAGTCTCTGAATTAAACAGAATACTCTCACCCAGTCAAGAGATCAGGGCTAGATCCAACACCGTTTTTTAGCTCACTGCACCATCCCAGTTTCAGAACCCGGCTGTATGCAAATTAGTCTGTTCCTGTCCCAGTGCATGATGGGAACAGGGCAAACCAAACTACAAAAGCCAATTCTTACACTGGGAAGGAAACAAGCTACCGGGGACCGGTTTCTGGCATTTCAGCCTCTTCGGCCCGGCTTGCTTGAATCCTGATGGTGCAATGAGCAAGGGACTCACATCTGAGTATACCCTTCCACGCTTAGGGTGGACAAAAATATTTACAACAAGGGGTGGTGAGGGACAGAGTCTCTGAATTAAACAGAATACTCTCACCCAGTCAAGAGATCAGAGCTAGATCCAACACCGTTTTTTAGCTCACTGCACCATCCCAGTTTCAGAACCCGGCTGTATGCAAATTAGTCTGTTCCTGTCCCAGTGCATGATGGGAACAGGGCAAACCAAACTACAAAAGCCAATTCTTACACTGGGAAGGAAACAAGCTACCGGGGACCGGTTTCTGGCATTTCAGCCTCTTCGGCCCGGCTTGCTTGAATCCTGATGGTGCAATGAGCAAGGGACTCACATCTGAGTATACCCTTCCACGCTTAGGGTGGACAAAAATATTTACAACAAGGGGTGGTGAGGGACAGAGTCTCTGAATTAAACAGAATACTCTCACCCAGTCAAGAGATCAGGGCTAGATCCAACACCGTTTTTTAGCTCACTGCACCATCCCAGTTTCAGAACCCGGCTGTATGCAAATTAGTCTGTTCCTGTCCCAGTGCATGATGGGAACAGGGCAAACCAAACTACAAAAGCCAATTCTTACACTGGGAAGGAAACAAGCTACCGGGGACCGGTTTCTGGCATTTCAGCCTCTTCGGCCCGGCTTGCTTGAATCCTGATGGTGCAATGAGCAAGGGACTCACATCTGAGTATACCCTTCCACGCTTAGGGTGGACAAAAATATTTACAACAAGGGGTGGTGAGGGACAGAGTCTCTGAATTAAACAGAATACTCTCACCCAGTCAAGAGATCAGGGCTAGATCCAACACCGTTTTTTAGCTCACTGCACCATCCCAGTTTCAGAACCCGGCTGTATGCAAATTAGTCTGTTCCTGTCCCAGTGCATGATGGGAACAGGGCAAACCAAACTACAAAAGCCAATTCTTACACTGGGAAGGAAACAAGCTACCGGGGACCGGTTTCTGGCATTTCAGCCTCTTCGGCCCGGCTTGCTTGAATCCTGATGGTGCAATGAGCAAGGGACTCACATCTGAGTATACCCTTCCACGCTTAGGGTGGACAAAAATATTTACAACAAGGGGTGGTGAGGGACAGAGTCTCTGAATTAAACAGAATACTCTCACCCAGTCAAGAGATCAGGGCTAGATCCAACACCGTTTTTTAGCTCACTGCACCATCCCAGTTTCAGAACCCGGCTGTATGCAAATTAGTCTGTTCCTGTCCCAGTGCATGATGGGAACAGGGCAAACCAAACTACAAAAGCCAATTCTTACACTGGGAAGGAAACAAGCTACCGGGGACCGGTTTCTGGCATTTCAGCCTCTTCGGCCCGGCTTGCTTGAATCCTGATGGTGCAATGAGCAAGGGACTCACATCTGAGTATACCCTTCCACGCTTAGGGTGGACAAAAATATTTACAACAAGGGGTGGTGAGGGACAGAGTCTCTGAATTAAACAGAATACTCTCACCCAGTCAAGAGATCAGGGCTAGATCCAACACCGTTTTTTAGCTCACTGCACCATCCCAGTTTCAGAACCCGGCTGTATGCAAATTAGTCTGTTCCTGTCCCAGTGCATGATGGGAACAGGGCAAACCAAACTACAAAAGCCAATTCTTACACTGGGAAGGAAACAAGCTACCGGGGACCGGTTTCTGGCATTTCAGCCTCTTCGGCCCGGCTTGCTTGAATCCTGATGGTGCAATGAGCAAGGGACTCACATCTGAGTATACCCTTCCACGCTTAGGGTGGACAAAAATATTTACAACAAGGGGTGGTGAGGGACAGAGTCTCTGAATTAAACAGAATACTCTCACCCAGTCAAGAGATCAGGGCTAGATCCAACACCGTTTTTTAGCTCACTGCACCATCCCAGTTTCAGAACCCGGCTGTATGCAAATTAGTCTGTTCCTGTCCCAGTGCATGATGGGAACAGGGCAAACCAAACTACAAAAGCCAATTCTTACACTGGGAAGGAAACAAGCTACCGGGGACCGGTTTCTGGCATTTCAGCCTCTTCGGCCCGGCTTGCTTGAATCCTGATGGTGCAATGAGCAAGGGACTCACATCTGAGTATACCCTTCCACGCTTAGGGTGGACAAAAATATTTACAACAAGGGGTGGTGAGGGACAGAGTCTCTGAATTAAACAGAATACTCTCACCCAGTCAAGAGATCATGGCTAGATCCAACACCGTTTGTTAGCTCACTGCACCATCCCAGTTTCAGAACCCGGCTGTATGCAAATTAGTCTGTTCCTGTCCCAGTGCATGATGGGAACAGGGCAAACCAAACTACAAAAGCCAATTCTTACACTGGGAAGGAAACAAGCTACCGGGGACCGGTTTCTGGCATTTCAGCCTCTTCGGCCCGGTTTGCTTGAATCCTGATGGTGCAATGAGCAAGGGACTCACATCTGAGTATACCCTTCCACGCTTAGGGTGGACAAAAATATTTACAACAAGGGGTGGTGAGGGACAGAGTCTCTGAATTAAACAGAATACTCTCACCCAGTCAAGAGATCAGGGCTAGATCCAACACCGTTTTTTAGCTCACTGCACCATCCCAGTTTCAGAACCCGGCTGTATGCAAATTAGTCTGTTCCTGTCCCAGTGCATGATGGGAACAGGGCAAACCAAACTACAAAAGCCAATTCTTACACTGGGAAGGAAACAAGCTACCGGGGACCGGTTTCTGGCATTTCAGCCTCTTCGGCCCGGCTTGCTTGAATCCTGATGGTGCAATGAGCAAGAATAACGGTGATGGATCAAGCCCTGATCTTTGGACTGGGTAAGAGTGGTCTGTTTAACTCAGACACTCTGTTCATCACCACCCCCTTTTCTAAATCGTTTTGGCCACTATAGGTGTGGCAGGGTATACTCAGACATGAGTCCCTTTCTCACTGCTCCATCAGGATTCAAGCAAGCCGGGCCGAAGAAGGCTGAAATGCCAGAAACCGGTCCCCGGTAGCTTGTCTCCTTTCTGGTGAAGAATTGGCTTGGTAGTTTAGTCTGCCCTGTTCCCATGATGCACTGGGCCAGGGACAGACTGATTTGCATATAGCCAGGTTCTGAGCTGGGATGGGGCAGTGAGATAAATAACGGTGATGGATCAAGCCCTGATCTTTGGACTGGGTAAGAGTGGTCTGTTTAACTCAGACACTCTGTTCATCACCACCCCCTTTTCTAAATCGTTTTGGCCACTATAGGTGTGGCAGGGTATACTCAGACATGAGTCCCTTTCTCACTGCTCCATCAGGATTCAAGCAAGCCGGGCCGAAGAAGGCTGAAATGCCAGAAACCGGTCCCCGGTAGCTTGTCTCCTTTCTGGTGAAGAATTGGCTTGGTAGTTTAGTCTGCCCTGTTCCCATGATGCACTGGGCCAGGGACAGACTGATTTGCATATAGCCAGGTTCTGAGCTGGGATGGGGCAGTAAGATAAATAACGGTGATGGATCAAGCCCTGATCTTTGGACTGGGTAAGAGTGGTCTGTTTAACTCAGACACTCTGTTCATCACCACCCCCTTTTCTAAATAGCTGTATCCAACCGGCAATGCAGCTCAGGTTGGAGACAGCTTCAGTGCGCATGACGGATTGGTTGTTCTAAGACGGCCGGCCATACCGTCATGCACACTTGACAACAGTGAACCTACCACTCCCCCTCTCCTGTCATCCCCATGGCCCGGCCCTCTAACCACAACACTATGGAGAAAAATAAACAGATAATAAACAATTGTTTATTAGCATTTTATTTTTCATTTTTTTGGCTGCTGGCAGAGGGGGCGACGCTCCTCCGCTATGGCGGAAGAGCCGCCGCTGCTGGCAATACTGGCTGTTAGAAATCACTGTGATTAACTCCTTATTGTGAAGCATGTTGCTGCATCTGTGGTTGGGTATAGAAGTTCAACAAATAAATAAATAAATCAGAATCCATCAAGCAGGAGAAAGCAACAGAGTGCTACCCACAGTTAGACAAACCCCCAAGGAGAAGTGAGAGAGCACAACCATCTTGAGTGATAGGAACAGGGACCGTGAGACCTACAAGGACGTACAGCTATATAGGGGTGCATTAAATAAATATGCAGACCGACGAATAAAAGAGCGTGAACTAAGAACTTAAGGGGCACACAAGTAGAGGGTAGCAAACAGTTGACAAGGAACCAGTGCAGAAGGGAAACAACTAGAGTAGCAATCCGAAAACGTGGCAGAGCTAGGAGATACCACGCGAATCAGACCAGCTGAACCAACACTTTGAATGACACATAAGGGCGGCTGTAATGGAATATGAAGTGGGACAACAAATGTTAAGAGATGCCAGGAGGTGGATCAGACAGATTGAAAAAAGTTTGGGTGTAGACTGGTTTTGGGAGAGGGCAATGGGGCGAAAGCTTAAACACAAAGATGTGAATCAGTATTCCCATGCTGACGCACATAAATTAACATCTATGAGTTCTGACTAACAGACTAACTCTAGCTTTGCTTAAAAGCCTTGTTATTATTATGTCCCCATTTGAGACAAGAAAGCTAGTGTAAGGAGATTGACGCAAGAGGGTGAAGCCGCAGTGGCATAAAAGCAGCATCAAACCATCATGCAGCTAATTGTTGCTCTCGAGTGACAGTGAAGTGGCTGCAAATCTGTACTGTACAATTTACTCAACATCTTGTGATGGAAAAGGGGCAGCAGCTGAAGTGTACACAAGAAATTGGAGTTGGACAAATGGCGTACAGGACATTTAGGGTGAGAGGGGGGTGGGAAGAGGGCAGGCATGGATATCCGAGCGGAAGGTGTGGGATGTAAAAGGAGAGAGGAATGCGCTAAAGGAGTAAGATAAAATTAAGTGAGACGGTAACTGTGTCTCAAAAGGAGACCAATAGTAATCTATGGACATTTCCCCAAGAGTAAATGGGTGTGTCTGGTGACCAGGTTTCACATGTGTGTGCCAGTGAGAATTTGGAGCCATTGTTTTCCATTCACAGGGCATCACAATTGCCGAATCTGTTTTAAATAACTGCACCTGTAGGGGGTGACAGAATAGATTGGTAGAGTTTGTGCTTGAGTGAAGTTTTGCCGTTCATGGAGAGGATTCATTCAGCAGGATGTTTCAGTTGCGTTGGGTTTTGACCTTGCACCACTACATGAAAAGTAAGTGGTATGGAGAAGTTCGTGCATGAGAGCCTCAGCTTGGCAGGCCTCTCCAGATGTTGGGGCAGGGCTCTTTGAGATGGTCATGCTGCAAAGGAGCATGGTTTGCATCTTCCTGGGTGGTCACACACAATTGTAGAAGGTGATCATTGAAAATGGTGAGTGGTAAATAACTCAACTCAAGTTCCACCAAGTCAGCAAGTCTGACTTCCTTTAGGGTGACTGAGGTGAATTCTCCCTTGAGACAACTTTGAAATAGTGGAACCAAATTAAGAGTTTGGCACACAATTTGCATATAAATATGCCGAAAAAACATATTTTCTGAAAGGGTTCTCCTCAGCACAGTTCTGATCCATGCATCCCAAGGTTGTTTAGAAAGAAATCTTGCAAAATTGTGTATTTGTATAAGTTATTGAGAAACTGTTTTAAACGCCAAAGGTGATATGGGTACCTCGCAGCCAACTTCGTTTGGCCGATAATTTATTGTAAAATGAAGCTCAACTTGGATATTTAATTTTTTTTAATTCTTCCTTTTTACCATACTGCCTCTCTCAAATATATTCTCAGTCATGACACGGCCCGCCTTATGCCAAGAGCAATATTCAAAGAGTTGGCATTTCTAGGACATGATAGCCCACAATAAGCAACATTGTTACCCACACTTTTCCTTAAAATGCCAATATATATTATTGCTACACCATCCAAACTAGTGTACCTATCAAAACCACCAGAAAGTTGCATAGAGCTCCAAACCAAGTCAATCACTTAATCATGTACATGGGCACATCTGATCACATGACTATAGAATTGTAAATCTAATATAGGCCTGGGTGTGAAATTCCTTTCCGCTTACGGAGTTTCAGAGTTTATCCCACTCCGCGCAGTTGATGCTCAAGTAGAACATCTTCTCAAGCGGCAGAGAGAAGCTGTGCCCTCTTGCCACCCACTTAAGTAGCCGCTTTAGACAGATCTCAGCCTGCCATTGCAGACTGTATGTGCATTTTTAAACTGCAATTTCAACCTGGCAAAATAAACCTTTTGTAAGGCCTAAAACTTCCCTTTTAATACATATAAGTCACCCATTGTTTAGGCCCTAAACAGCCCATTGAGCAGGGTGCAGTGTATTTAAAAGTCGGACATGTAATTTAAAGTTTTACATGTCTTCGCAGTAAAAAAACTCCTAAATTCGTTTTTCACAAAATCAAGGCCTACCTCTCCTATTGGATAACATTGGGTTATCTTACTACATTTATTGGTGATAACTTTCAGTTGAGAGCAAGTAATAATGTCGATTTTGGTGTCTAAAGAACTGTAATTTAAAACTCTAATTAATGGTAAAGTCAGATACATTTAAAGTCACAATTCTGAAAATGCCACTGTTAGAAATTTGGAATTTTCGTATACTATTTAGTGCCAGCAGCCTGTATCCTGTTTCACATGACTAAACATAGCTAGCAGTCGGTATGCATGTATTCTTCCCAGAGAGTGAGACAAAAGGGGATCAGGTGTTGGCAGGATGGGCCATCTCTGATTTTGTGGGGGTTGGAGCTGTCACCTATCACACTTGAAACACATGAAAGGTGTTGAGAGGCTGCTTGTAATAAGTCTAAGCACTGACAATTGCTTGGGGTAGCACTCAAACCCATTGTTCTTTTGCTCACCATGCCACCTCAGTTTGGATCGAGTCATATGCAGATCAGTCTTGACCCTGCTCCTCATGGGAACAGTCCAGCCCGAACTGCCAAGACAGGTCCTCTATGAATTAGAACAGAAGCAACCCAGGACCAGTTTTGCCCTAGTTATGGTCTCATCAGCCGGGTACAGCGTGATTCCAGTGGCAGAGTGAGCATAGGACCCAGGTTTGGAATACTCATGCCACTAAGGGCGATACATGAAACACACAAAAGCTAATAGAGGTTGCTTACAATAAGCCTAACCACTGGAAATCGCTCAGAGTGGCAGTCCATCCCTCTGTTCTTTTGCCTACCATGCCACTTCAGTTTGGACCCAGACATATGGAAGTCAGTCTTGACCCAGCTCCTCGTGGGAACAGTCGCCTGAACTACCAAGCCAGGTATTCCCTTAACCATCCCACTTGCACATCACAAAACCTCTGCCTCAGCACACCCACAAGGGTTTCACATTAGACTTTTGTGTCCCCCAGCCAATCTAGGGCCTGAACTTGTGGCTTTGTCCTGGTCCGGCATGAGCAGATAACCACAGTTGGCGCATTGTGCTTTTTTGCAATATTTTTACCTAAATCTTTAAACAGGCGTGCCTCCAGTTCTACTGGTTTCATTTTTGTTGTATTCGTTTCAAATAGTTTATTACATTTTATTCTATTTTTCTACATTGGAATGGGATTTTTCTTGTGCTGTGCTTTCACTTTGTTACTGTTTGTGTGCTCCATAAATATTTCACACATTGCCTCCAAGTTAACCCTTACTGCTTTTGTGGCAAGCTACCCTATGGTTGATCACAGGTTAATTTACAGTTTCCTTGTGTTTCATCTGGCAAGAATGCTGGTTGATGCTTGAGTAAGGCTCAGTGAATCACTGGCTACAAATGTAGAACACATCAGAAACTAGCAGTGGCACAGATGAGTGCTTCTTGTATCACACATTTATGTCCAGCTATGGAAGTGATTGATTTTGTGAAGGGGAAGAGAATAACGCAGCACCTAAATGGCTCAAACCAAAATATCACGGATATATTGTGGGTGTTGAGAAAAAATTTAAAAAAGGTGGAGCTGGATGTGATTGGCTGCAGGATGCGCTCCTTGAGAATAACAGCGGTCACAGATGGTGCACAGCGCGTGAGGTAAAAGTAATGAGGCTGGAAAGATTGCGATCACCCGGGTACCTCTGGCACAGAAACCTCCATGGCTGTAAAGGTGAAGACAGTGATATAATGTAGCTAGCTTGCCGTTCCTCCCTCTCACCTCATCGACTGCGTGGCATCAAAGTGATAATATAGGCAAACATATGCAGTTTTTCCATTCTGAAGTTGTGTAACGCGCAGGCAGAGAAGAAGTGTTGAGGGAGGAAAGTAGGTCACAGCTTTGTAGTGGAAAATTGGAGATGCTGAACTTGGGAGAGTGCATTGGTCCAAGTTGATGCCTGTGAATATTGCACTTAGATGTATGCAGAAGATATTGGATGAGATTACTGATACTATACGAAGAGTAGAAGTACATACTGCATAATTTAGGTCAAGAATTAAGTTTCCAAAACGGATTTGTGGGGACATAAAAATGTGGCCAGTTAATGATGTTCTCACTACTTCTACAGGGCACACGTTTCTGTGTTCAAGGGCAAGGTTAATGTAGCCTTTAATATGATTGACATGTATCTAGCATATCCACAGACACAACCTACTATTTTGGCATTAAAAAACATTACTAATCACACATGGCAAAGAAAGCAAAGCCAGAGTCCAGTTGGAATTGTGTAATTCTGCATAATTGATGATGTATTTCACTTGCCACATAATCCACCATCTGGCAAATAATTTGCATATTTAAAAAAAAAATCCCATTCAAACCTTTCAAATGTTTCTAGAAAAGTGCACGCATTATGCCATTCAGTGGCAAGCCCTTTGTAAAGATTCACTGGTCCAGTTTTTCTAACTCCAATTTTATTCAGCTGTGAAACTATTGACAATGTGGCAACGTGTTTGCCCAAACACGATGAATGCGAGTTCAAATAAAAAAACAATTAAATAATAGTGCCACAGATTGTACCTCAAAAACAAATCACACCTTTTCCTTTTTCTTGCCACATAATTAAATCAACCTTACTGCATAATGTGATCCTCCTTTGCTGCATAATTCCTGCACCACAGAGCAAAGCCAGCATTAGCGGATGCTTCGGCCACTCAGTAGCCGCAGTAGCACAAGCAATCCGTACAGGCTGAACACATAGCACAAGCGCCAACATAGTAGTCATTTCCCAGCAGACACATAAACAATAGTAGTTGCAATGAACTCTCACATACTCTACGTATAAAGAGGGCTGTTTTGATGGAGTGCAGTGGGCAGTTTGATGTGGTGATATACAGGTAGACTTAAGTTAAACAAGGTGTTCTTGTAAGCCTACAAGCTATAATCATGTACCACGACACGTCCCTGTTACAAACCACCAGACCAAATAAGGTGTTATTGTAACATATTCCAAGTTAATTCAACCACATTCACCCCATAGTATGCATAAACATTTGAGCATTTCATTATGAGGCACACCACTGAAAGCGCTGACTTGCAAGAGAGCTGGAGGTGACAAGGAGTTATCGTACACTATTACATTACATCTCTGATATCTAAAGGTCACGCAAGTGAAAGACACAATTACTTACCAGTAATCTTCATTGCCTGAATTCGAAGTCCTCTTCGTCCCAGTCCACATATTACAAGGCCTGGGACTACGAGAACGCAAACGGCCACAAAAGGCCAGCTTAGAGACAGGTGCCAAGGGTCTACATTTGGGAAGAGTGCTTCTGGTTGCAGGAAGGTTCACAAGACAGCTAAAAGAGTATTGGCTTAGGGAAAAGTCAACACAAGGAGATGGACAGAGCGCTGAAACTTTTCAGACACTCACCCCCAGTCACAGATCTTAGTTGAATCCATCATCCTTTTTTAGCTCACTTCGCCACCTCAGTTCAGACCCAGATATATGCAAATCAGTCTTCACCCTGTGGCTTGTGGGAACTTTCCAGCCCGAATTGCCAAGCCAGTTCTTCCATGAACCACAAAACAAACATCCTGAGACCGGTTTCGGGGTAACACCCCTCACCTGTCAGGCTAGCTTGTATCCAGTGGCAAAGTGAGCAAGGGACCTACGTCTGGACATACCCTGCCAACTTAGGATGAACAAAGCAAACACAAGAAGATGATGGACAGAGAGATGAAACTTTTCAGACATTCGCCTCCAGTCACAGATCTGGGTTGAATCCATCATCGTTCTTTAGCTCATTTCCCCACCTCAGTTCAGACCCAGCTATATGCAAATCAGTCTTCACCCTGTGGCTCATGGAACAGCCTAGCCCGAACTGCCAAGCCAGGTCTCCCCTTAACAGGAAACAAGCATTGTGGGACCAGTTTTTGGGGTAACACTCCTTATCAGCCAGGCTAGCTTGAATCCAGTGGCAAAGTGAGCAAGGGACCCACGTCTGGGCATACCCTGCCAACTTAGGGCAGACAAAGTAAACCCAAGGAGATGATGGATGGAGCGCTGAAACTTTCCAGACACTCACCCCCAGTCACAGATCTGGGTTGAATCAATCATTGTTCTTTAGCCCACTATGCCACCCCAGTTTAGAGCCAGCCATATACAAATCAGTCTTGACCCTGTGCCTCATGGGAACAGTTCAGCCTGAACTGCTAAGCCAGGTCTTCCCTGAACCGGAAACAGGCATCCTGGGGCTGGTTTCGCAGTACATTGTTCTGCATTCTGTCCATCAATTGTTCTTTTTGCATTTGTCACCCCGAATGGGACGGGTATGCCCAGACATGCGTTCCGTGGTCTCCATGCCACTGAAGTCCTGGTTGATATGGGGTGAAACCCCGAAACCAGTCCTAGGATGCTTGCTTCTAGTCCAGGGAGGACCTGGCCTGGCATTTCTGGCTCAACTGTTCCTATTGGGCACAGAGTCAAGACTGATTTGCTTAAGACTGTGTTCAAACTGGAATGGCATGGGGAGCAAAAAACGATGGTTTTAGGTCCAGATCTCTGCCTGGGGTAAATGTATGACATTTTTCTGCATTCTGTCCATTTTGCATTTGGCGGAAAAGTCAAAGTCAGCTGCTCTTTGAAGAACAAGGTACTGGCTGAGCATGGAGGAGGACTTTGATGAGGAACTATGAAGTTCTGGAGCTTTGAGGTCTGATGGAGGAGGGAGGTTCAGCAAGTTCCAGAGCATTGTCGGGATAAGTAGCTGAGAGTAAAGTAAGAGATGGTTAACTGGGGCCGAGTGTTCTATAGAAAGAAATGAGATATATGTGTTTCTACTTTGTCGGGGATGTATAGCTCGGGTTGGGAGAAGGCGATAAAGAATATGCATGTTCATTCTTCCTCCATGAAATTAACCCGTTTCTGTAAGTTCGAACCCAGCCACGGCCTGCGCCGAGTTGCTCACTGGGTAAAGTGTGAGAGAGAAGCACGTAAAGAGGATAGGCCTGTAAACAGATGCGTGGCTATCATTTTCCGTGCTTGTAATAGGACCCATGACTCCCTTTCTATGCTCTTGTGTGTAGAGAGGCCGCGAGCACTGGGGGGGGGGGGGGGGGGGGGGGGGCTGTGAACGCGCCTGGGAGCAGCAGGAACCGGGCGAACAGCGAGAGAAAAAGCACGTTGTTTGTTTTTCTACTGATCGCTTCCCCTCTGCACCTCAAGACAGCGCATTTCCGCTAATTAATTGCCGGAGTAACACCCGCCCTGTCTTTTGGTGACACCGAGCTATCAGCGTCTCTCCCCGCACCGCTCCTCGCGCATCTGTGACGTTAATGGGGGGCCTGTGACAGCACGCGCTTCGGTGGGGACCTCGCGCGCTCCCCGCGCGCACCGCTGCACGCGCCCGCGCGCAGCACTTTTTGTGCACAGCGGCGCGCCGTTAGGCGGCAATTTGCGCTGCTAATAGATTCGCACCGATGAAGGTGCGCAGCCTTCACATCTGCCACCCCCTCCCACCGCCCAGTCAGCAGCATGCGCCGTCGTTCATCTTTTCAAATATGTTCCCAAGCAGCGGGTGACGGAATCGGCATGCTTTCCACGCAAAGAGCAGCGTTTCAAACTGTGTTGTCACGTGCACTGCTAGAAGCGGTAGGGCTTGGAGTACAGGCCTTAATGCAAACCAGTCCCTGCTGTCGCCACCTGACTGAGCAGTACAAGACAACCTTAATAGGGGCTCTTTTGGTCTCGGCCACTGCTTGGCCCTGGTACCCTACCTGTCCACCACTTGCCTCAAAGATGAAGGTGCTGTCAGGCGTTTAAGAGGGTGATCCCATTAAAGTCAATGGGGAATGAACACTTTTTTTGACGGTGAAAAAGGTTTGAAAAGCGAGTGAGTGGAGGGGGAGTTGACCTTCTGAACTAATAATATAAATGACTGACTAGAAGCTGAGGTGTACAGTTTTGTGGTGCCAAAAAATTGGTAATTTATGAAGTTAGTGCTCCATCCGACCAGCGGCGAAGCAACTTGCACCTCGGTGCCTTGAGCTGCAGTGCAAGCAAGGAAAATGGGACCCGGTACCACCCACCTACAAGAGAGGCATATCTGAGGTGCATTGGCCCCCCCATATTACCAGCTCCCTGTGGGACTGAGCCTATTCCACTAATGGTAGCCTTAGGCTTGAATTTGGAATCAAAAAGATCCATGGAAAATTATACAAAAAAAGTATAATTAGATTTTCAGTTACCCTCCAACCCTAACTCAGTCAATAACTTTTCCTGCCCTCCTGCCAGGTCACCACAAGTTGTTCGACCAGTCTAGAAACCTTTGGATGCTCATTTGAATGATTCATAGCATGAAGCGAAATGGTCTACACATGGCATACTCTGGGTGGAAGACAAGCCTTTGGGGCCCTAATGGGAAACTCAGCTCATCCAACTGACCTGTTACAAAAAGTTTCAACTATACCCAGTAAATTGCTTTGCATGGGCATATTACGTGATGTGAAGAAACACCCAGGTGGTTTCAGTAAAGTCTTGAAGATGGTTATTGTTGTTGGTAGAAATGTGTTTTAATGTCATGTTTTTAGATCTCGCCTACAGACAGTTTTGCTGTCTGTAAGTGAAGACCTATTGTAAAAAAAATACCAATACTTAGAATGGGCCTTGGGTCATCTCCTTGCTTACCATTGGCTGGCTTTCTTGTCAATCTCACCTGATTGAATCATACTGGATGGCTTTACTTCCTCTTGCTGTGTTTGTTACCCCCTGAAGCATACCTTTTTCCCCATAATTTTGATTATTCTTCTACATCTCCTCATCGGACAAAAACTGATGCATGGCTTTTCTTGCACAGTCCTTAATGTGCTGATTACTCCCTTACATTCCCATCATAGGCTCTCAGGGTTCCAATTCCCACAAGGTCATGCATTGCTTACCTCATCCACGCTTGCCTTTTTATTTCATTTATACACCCATCTACTTAGACCCTCTGCTGCTCCATCCTCTCATTCCCCACACATTCTAGTGTTGCTCCCTCCAACGTTAAGGACTTTTAAAAACTTTTTTGGAGGGGTCATCAGCAATTTATTTACAAAATTCCCTTTTTTTAAATAATTTACCACTCCAAGATTGGTATCCCCCATTTTGGAAAGATAAATTAGAAGAAGAAGAAAATGTGTGATGTGTCATGACACATGCATGGTGACACGGTTTCACATATGCTGATCTGACAGGTGGTTTTCTGCAACTGACGGGCAGCCAGAGAAGAATCTCAGCGATTACTTCGCCTTTACATCCATGGGGATCATATTAACATCCCTGGATGTTAAAATGTTGTACACTTAATCTGATTTACAAGGACCTATTAAGTGACTCAAGCCACTCCGCACCACTGCGGTGACGATTCATTCTTGAGAGCTGTGGACTGACCTAGTCTGCCACTTTGGGTGTAACATACGGTTGCCGTATATATATGCCATTGTCCTGAAGAATACCCGCATGCAGATGTCTAAATTTACCCTCTACACCTACGTCGGGTCGAAACGTTGATATCACTTGTTTTTTGGCCTGCATTACATTGTATTAGTCCCCGTTTTGTTTGGATGGTGCATTTTGAGTATACAAGCACTAGCTCTCAAAACAGACTTTGAAGAATAAGAGAAAGTTGTTGGGTAAACAGACCTATGTACACTAGTTTACTGTTCCTAATTACTCGAGCCAGTGTCCATTGTGATAAATGATGAAATTGTAGTCTCCATATACCTAACTCTGAAATGTTATTTTTCTTTCAACCTTTGATTGATATATTGTTGGTATTTATATGTATTACCTACCTGCTTTTGCAAAATAAGGGAATATAAAGGTGATTTGTCTCTAAAAATAAGCATTTGTGTTTTTCTCTCAGGAGTGTAGAGAAGAATATATTTTCTCTTTTGTATAACAATGAATTAGTTTAAACTACTCAATGACCAACCCAATAGATTTGGGGGCCACCACCTTTTTGGTCTGTCCAAGAGGGCCATCAGGACCATCCTTTATCTTTATCACGTTATACCCAGGTTCTTTGGCGTGTCATGGATTACCCCATTGGTTTTTAATGGTTGACTGTTTCACATATGGCACATATGTGTGAAGACACTTGTGCACAGATACATCATTGTGCTTTTTCTCTTTTAGCGGATGCTGTATAGTATCAGCAAAACCAAAAGCAACACCTATTGGTTTTGCAAGTGCTTGTTTTAATCAGAATAATCTACCTTCTTTTTCTACTGGACGAAGAAATGCTCACTGTACACCCTCATACCATAATCCAATGCTACCACATGCTCCAGTTTTAGCAAATAAGGTCCTTAGGCCCTCAGGGACAGCAGGCAAGATGTCGCTGGCTACATCCCATAATGCATATTGCAAACAGCATTGATAAATCTAAGGGCAAAGCCAGCAGAAGAAACCGTTCTCTTTGCAAAAGCATCAAGTCTTTTTGATTCCCTATTTAGAGGACTGGTCAGAAAAGAATTCAGATAGTTCTAACTTGCTGAAGTTTGTACAATCAGCCTCTCTAATGTGGGATGCTCTGGCTGAAAGTTCAGGTTACTGAGAGCTGGTCTATATCAGTTAGCGACATGGAGACAGGCATGAGCATCGTATGGACCATGAAGCCAGGAAGGCATCAGTAAAACTTCATTACATGGCAATAATAACTCCGATGAAGCATGCCCTGGTTGAAGAATCTCAGCCAATAATTAGATTTTGTCTAGAGAGTTGGCAAGTGCAATTCTAGTGGGTCTGCTGCCCTTCTACCCACCAGCACAAACAAAGCACTTTTGTCGATTGGTGGCCCAAGTAGAGAATCTAGCTCCATTTCTGGAGATGGGTTTAGCCTAAGCACAATGAATCTTCAGTATAGTGAGATAGCAGCAATCTGTCCTCTTTCTCATCATCATCAGTATCATAAGAGACATTGGATTCTTGCACTGGTGAATAGGATTCAAAAAGAGTGTGAATCCTCTGTTGATGCTGAAGTCTAGATAAAGGCCAGATATTGAGGTCTGATTGTATAACTTCTAAGTGCACTCTCATGGGATTTCACAGCGTGACATCTGTTTCGGGTCGAAGATCCGTATCAGGATCAGATCATTGGCCGCCTCCAGATGTCAGTGTCGGCATTGGTACAGAAGAAAGCAGTAAAGACATTGGTGCCAGGCTAGAAGTCAGTACTGAAGTTGGTATGGGCTCAGTGGTGGGTACAAGGAGATAGATAGCATCAGGGGCAGATCTGCTGGTGGATGTCTGACTGGAGACCTCCGCAGCTCCCATCGGCCCAAAAGCAAGCCAGAGGGAGCCGGACTCAAACGAAACTCTGCAGCATGACCCTTTTAAAGGCCCCTGTTTGCTGCAAAATTGATGATGCGCTGGGAAACTCAGGTTTACAGGGACCATTTTTGGGATCAGTATAGACATCATATTATAATGCCCTTGCACTTTCTCGTAGACTTCGAGTGGCAGGATGGCTCAAATCCCACTTGGCCTTCTTACGCTTACGCCTAGAATTTGACTTTAACCTACTTGAAGACTTCGAGCAGGAAGTGGATTTGTCTCAGGAACAGGTTCAGGACCGCAATGAGGCCCTATGCTCAGAACCTGTGCCTGTGGTACCCCTATCAGTGGAATCCTAAGTCACTTTGACTCATTTGTGGTACGACCCTTTTTATAGGGGTGTAAGTGATGTGACACAGAAGAATAAATGATGCTAATTGTTGACACTTTGAGTGCATTACCAAATCAATCTATAAAAGTTCATGCACACACAACCTACATTCATTTAAATAAGCGTTTTTGTTTAAAAATGCTTTATTGAAAGGCAATCAAAAGGAAAAGCAGCAACATATATGGAAAATCTTAATATTGAGAGTCATATTAAAGTCAATAACCGTAATGGAAAAAGAATAAAATAAGCTTAAAATCCTACAATAGATGTTATTTAAAATAAGACATATCTCATAAAAAACTAAAAAGGCAATGTTGCAGTAAAATACAACTAGCATTTTATAGATTTTTCATACATTGTGCTGTGGATTTAAACAAGTCTTAAATTGTGGAAATAGGGGAGGTGCATATCATTTATGGAATTATTACTTAAATAGAAGGAAATAAATGTTTTCTTAAAAAGAAGAGGCAGATCTCGTTGTTATGCCAGTCTTGCACTGGAAATGAGAAATAATGTATGTAAGGCACACAAACAAGTACACCATGCACAAACCGCATAAGTTAAGAGTATAGGTTATGCACGAATCAATAGTAAACATACAAGACTTTCCAAAAACCCAAAAGGCTTGCATAAACATATTTTAAGCATTTCGTGGTTTGCATGTACACATTCGTACGGGGATGAAAAAATACCTGTATGTTCAAACAAGCTATTGCACACGCTCACTGCACTGACAAACGTGATGGCCAATGCCTTTAGGTTACAAGCTAAACAGTAAAACGTGATGGACAAGACATTACTATTCATGAAAACATTGGGCCTTGACCTATTCCATATTTTAGGCTACATGAGGGAAATGTACACTAAATTATTCACACTGCTCTGCTCCTCGGATATGACCCCCGTCCATGATTTATTACACACGCAAAGGCATGGGTTTCCTACACTGATCAGCTAATATACACTTCCTTAAAACATGCCATTAATTCCTGTAGAGTCTTTAGGATAATTAAACATGTAAAATAATGTATGCACTAAAATCTAGGGATGAATTTGCACAATCCCATATGAAGGGCCCATATTTTTCTAAAGGATCTTTTACACTAATCAGGGTGTCATGGAAAATATTTTCATTGTCTATATCAGTAGTAAATAACCTCCATCATCATAGAGGCTTGAAAAGAGTTTAGGCACCACAGCATCCATTGTCCTTCAGTGGAATATTATTGTATAAGAGGAAAAATCCGAAAGCCTTGATTACTTACTTCTATTCCCATTACTCCTGTTCTACCTCCCCACTCCAGTCCCGGCATCAAAAGGTATGTCCATAACCGGAGACAGAAATTAAACTGTCTACCTAAAAGAAAAACCAGACTCCTCCCCAACTAGATGTGCCTATAAAGGGCCAACTCCGCTCCATCCAAAAACCTCCTGAGTAGACTTGTGTGGGGGGGGGGGGGGGGGGGGGCTGGGGGAGGTGGTTGTGCGCAGAGGGGGTAATGGGGGCGGGGTGGCACGGGGAGGGAGGGCAGAAGTACACGGGGGGTCGCAGGGGGGTTTGGGATCGCAGGGGTCTTATGGGAAGGTGGGGGGAATGGGGGTCAGGTGGGGGGCACACAGGTGGTGGGAGTCGCACGGGTGTGGGCGGGGGTTAATTTAATAATAAAAAAGAAATTAAACTTACCTTTCTGCCGGCCGGGTGCCGCATCTTCTCTGCTCCTGCTGTCCTGCCTCCGACAGGAACAGGGAGCAGGAAGCCAGGCTCCCTCCCCTAAGCCAATCACAATGCCACAAGCAACGTTGTGATTGGTTGGGACAAGGACCAGCCAGGGGCTTATGCGGAGGTCATGTTCTCAATGCAGGCTGCATTGCAGCCTGCATGGAGAAGAACAGAGTACTCATGATTGGTTTGGGCAGCCCCAGAGGGCTGACCAAACAGTCATTGCGCACTCAGCAGTGGGCACACCACTCCTCCTCTGCCCTGCTCACAGAGTAGCCCCATTAACCAGCTCGCCCGCAACCAAACATAAACTGGTAATAACTGAAAGTTATTACCATTTTATGTTTCTGCTTCTTGCACTGCAAGAAAGCAGTGTGGCGACCCTCCTCCACCCTAGTGGAGGAGCCACCCCTATTTTCTGGGTATATAAAGGGCACCCCTAGCACCCAGAACTCAGATGTCATTGGACTGGAGAAGATGACAGAAGGACTGCCCTGCTGCAGTAAACACATGGCAAAAATAAGGCTGAAACGTTGTGGAGTGCACTTGATGTACCTGGTGTCTAACAAAATAAAGGACAATGTCTGCTGTGTCCTACTCATAGTGAAATCGTCTCCTAAGCCCAGCGAAAGCAAGACACTCCTATGGCCAGTTGGCTGACCTCCTGTTCTCACCACAGGGCCACAGCAGCTGTAGAAGCCTGCTGAGGCGAATTGGTAACCGGATCACTGCACCTTCCCACCATGCAGCACCGGGGACCAGGATTCAATGCTCAAAAGGTGCCCTGGAGCTGCTGGACCCATTATAGTGGACGGAGTGTAGCTTGGTTGCCCAGAAGGCAAGTTACTGCCAAAAGGGGGGAACTGATGAAACCACTGTAACAGGCGTCTGGTATCCCAGTGTCGAGTGGACTCCTGCCAGGCTCAAGCGGACTTGGAGGGACATCGACCCCTGTGGCAAAGATCGCCTCACCAAGCTCATGGACCAAGGAGTCCCCCCCCATTGACTACACAGCATCTTCAAAATCCCTGAGCAACTTCAGCATCATGTGTCCCTTTAGGACTGCTCCTTGGAAGTCAATGGCAAGGAGCCACTGATGCTGGAACTGTACTGAAGACTGCTTTTCTTAATCGAGGAAACTGTTTCTGAGGCCCTTGCTCATCTCTCTGACTGGCTGCCTGCCAGAGTTAGTTGTCCAAAGTAACTCTAAGTTACCACATTCCAACTTGCCCAGGTTTTTCTTGAATACGTTTTTAAGTGTCAAATTGATTGAATTTGCCAGGGGTTATGTCAAAAGTGCAGATTTACTATAAGTTGTAAATTCTGTATCTTCAGAACCCTCCAGTGGATCTTTTTCATCTTGATGTCAAAAATATATGAAAATCTAAACTATATTTATAAATTGGTGTTGGATTTCTTGTGAGTCTGTTATTTCTTTTCGATGGTTTTGGTGCTGACCAGCATCAATTGTCAACCAAGGTAGCAGCCAGAAAGGACAAGGTCTAGGCACAAAGAAGGAATGAAGAAACCAGACAATCAACATAGCCCAAAGTGCCAGCATCAAAATAAACTGCCAAGTAGTTGTGCCTAAAATGTACAACTTGTGTGGCCATAGGAATAGGCACCCCATAAAAAGAGATTTTGACAATAGCCAACCACGCAAATCAAAGGGCTTAAAAAAGCAAATGTGAATAAATAAATTCAGAAGGGAAAATAAGGTAGCAACAATAAGAATATCAGCACAGCAGGCACACTGCAGGTGCGTACAGTGGCAAGAACACCATTGACATGTACCCTAGGATGTGGGAGGGGCATCTGGGACAGAATTGCCAAACAAGGTGGCTAGGAGGCAGTAAAAGGCACAAGATTATGGTCTCTAAAACAAGCTCATTGCCAAGCACCCTCAAGAACATAGATAGAGAGCCACAAACAGGCACCATGCTTGATCCATAATGGGGAAATGAGCACAGCAGTCAATGCTAAGTAGCAAAGGCATGCCTAAGTGAAAAGGTAGAGACAGGTAAAATACCTTCAAGGCAGCGTAAAAGCGGCAAAGCCACTGGTGGTGAAGGTCCAGATCACTAGATCAGGCACAACTGGTGAAACCCCCAAAGAAGGTCACTGAGAAAGCACACCCCTTCACAAAAACACAGAAAGTTCGTGCCACAAAAAGATACGCTCAAATGGCAACATGCATGGGATTTACCAAGGCACACTTACTCACACCACAGACAGGGCAAATCAAGTATAGTCTCTATACAATGGGACAAAGAAACTCCTAACAACCTAAGTCAAGGAACCAAACTGTCCCATAGAACCACAAAGGATGCCGAGGCACACATCGGCGAGAGAAAGGAGGAAACAAGGCAAAAAATAAGAACAAGAGTTGGTGTCCAAAGTCCCAGACACCCATTACTTTACACTACATGGGTGGCACCGGTGATAGTGCACCAATTTTAAGTATTTTGATAGTGATTAGTCCATAAATATTATAATAATGTTTTAGGTAGTATCTCTTTCCCAGAAAATATCAGAGACTTCTGGTTTTCTTTGCCTGCCACCATTTCTTGTTCGGTATATTTTTCTGATGTTGATTTAAAAACTTTTCTTTTACTAAGTAAAGCACTGCCAATTAATTAATTATTTAGCTGTTATCTCAGTGTGTGTTGTACTCTGTGTCTACCCTTACATCACCACGTGAAGTAAGTTTTTGACTGCTCCACTGTTACCTTGCGAGTCAAGTGATAAAAGGGACTACTGGGTCAAACAATATAGCCTTATAGCCCGCTGTAGCGGGCTATACCGGCTATTAAAGGCCCGCTGAATCGTTAAAGGCCCGAGCCGAAGGCGAGGGACTTTAACGAGACAGCGGGACTTTAATAGCCGGTATAGCCCTGCTACGAAGGGCTATAAGGCTATTAGAACATTCTTCCACTAGAGGGCAGAATGTTCTAACAAATTAAACAAAGGGTTCTCGAAGCTCGAGGGGATATAAATCCCCTCGAGCTTCGAGAAGCCTTTGTAGAACATTGGAATGTTGCTCTGCGGGCCTTTACCGGCCCGTAGAAGCAGGGAGCACTCTATTGTCTGCAATGGAGCTCTCAACATTCCAATGTTCTAATTTGTGTTAAACACCAATATGGCTACAGGACGATAGTGAAACATGGCTTCAATTGTCATAATTGAATCTCAGTAACCGCTGACTGCCCTGAGACCAGTTACAAAGGACTATACACCTTCTCCATAATGTTGACTGCATGCGCCTGCAACATTGGGCGTTTAGAGAAAAATATTGGGAAAATAATATCTTGTGGATGAAATATTGTGTAAAGAATATATAGGACAAAAGTATTGTGAAGGTAAGTTTCTATAGCTAAGCTAAGTTGTACTATGTATAACTCGACATATCTGTACCATGATGATATGCATATTTTATCAAGGTACGTAGATGTTTATTTAAGAATAGTACATCTATAAGGACCTATTTGCAATTACCGCCTCGATAATTTGGTCCTCGATACTTTTGACACAATATTCTGTCCACACAATATTTTTTACCGATATTCTGTCAGCGATCCCATTGTTTGCCACCTACAACCAGCACTCTGAAGCTACTTTCTCAGAATGAATTGTAATTTGGTATAAAATTGCCTGTACAATATGAAGAGGTTAACATTGTTCTCATTTCATTTCATTGTATGCTGAGTAATCCAGCAGGTATCTTTGCAGGAAATCCCTATGTCTATTGTTAGTTGGGTTGGTGGCAGTGTACTTGCGATGTATGCTGTTGAAGAAAGGGCTCCGGAGAGAAATAGTACTTCACGATCTACCACACTAGTTTTTATAATGTGGGACATTTACAGACCTTAATACCACCACTGCAGTCCTTAATACCTCAATTACAGACTCTAATAACAACTAGTGTTGTATTCTTCCACTTAACAGTCTCTGTAATACGGCCTCTGCTCTCAATCAAGCCTATTGTTAGTGGGTAAGCGGGGAAGTACACATTGGTGTCTTTGAGGACCATCATGTCTACCAGACCCTTCTCTATGCCCTCAAAGCAAGCTGGGATACCCATAGCTTGCTAAGAACTGTCCACTAAGGACAGTGCTCCATAAAAATGTACATGTAAGCTCCACACAGACATTCCCACAATCCCTCAGTGGTATTCGCTGAGACTGCACCTACAGTGAATTCCAAGAGACTTCACTGCTGCCTTCATGTAGACCCCATCCACAGGCTCATGTGTCTACTTTCAGTAATATTAATGCATGGCACTTTTTTGGACCAGAGAAAACAAAAGGTGGGCTGACCAAGACTGAGAGGCAGTTTAGTGATGTAAACAAATGCCAATAGGAAAGTTAAAATCAGGCACCACATTCTAAATATATATTTATATTAAGGTGGCATTAGAATAAAAGTACACAAAGCGAAACGTGATGCTTTCGAAAAGCAACATCTCAAATCAGACACCAGTTTGCGCTTTCATGTCTATAGTTTTAGACTAGAAGGCAAGGTCATTCCTACTGGTGGTAGGGGTCCTCGTTCGTCCTCAATGGCAGAACTCTTTGGTGTTCTGAGTGTCCTTCTCTCAGAGACTGGAGTCAAAACCACAGAAGCGACTGGCCTTTGGAGTAGATCAGGACCTTTATACTGGGGATAGGCGCAGACCCACTAAACTATGACCCTATGAAAAGTGCTACATTTAAACTGATGCATGAATACAGCAACCCCCTACCCACCATTTAAAGCTGCCAATTGAAATAGATTTAGCAGAAACACTATGTACCACCTTGTTTAAGTGAGGGGAAGTATCGCATGGTGTACAGCTTTTGCACATTGTAAGGTGATATACATGTGATATTACATTATGCATGCAGAAGGTTTTCAGTCTAATGAACTCAAATGGCTACATTTTAAGCTACTATGCCATGGACATAAAAATCAGATTTCGAACAATTGTGAGTCAGGGGCCCAGTGGGATTAAGGGCTTCTAGGTAATCCTTGTGGCAAGCATTACCTGTGGTCCAGGGAACCCAAAGGTTTAGGCATTACTGCACAGCTCAGTTAAATTACAGTAACATCCTTTCTGCGGGTTGACGTAGCTTTTCCTGGACCTCTGTTCTTGTACTTCTTCCGCTTTATGGGATGGACCTGCTTTTTTCCCCAGACTTTCTCATTGTACTGTTTTTCTTGTTCTTCTTCCCTCTTTCTTGCATATTTTCTCTTCTAGCCGGAGCTATATTCTCTCTCTAACTATATATCTTCCTTAGCCCAACTTCCAGCTCCAGATTTAACTTCATGAGACTGAATTTATCTATATATTCAGGACCCAGTGAGGGATCAGGGAGGTGGCTGGCGTGGGAACTAGAGATATAAGATAAGCAAAATATGGGTGGTCTGGAGAGGTCTAAAATTACACAGAAAATATTATAGTCTTTGCACAGGTCACACAGTGGACATCCTGACAGAGCTTAGGCCCGGCCACTAACCTCTGACTTATGCAAATTCAATTAAATTCCACGCACTTGGCCTATATGGCTCTTGAAGACTGCTCTCAGTTCATCAGTAATATTAACTTATATATGGCATCTGAAAGGTTTTGTATTGGGGAGAGTGCCTACAGTCCTGATGCGACCTATGGTTGACCTATCAAACACAATAAGATGATGGACAGAGTGCTGAAACTTTTCAGACACTCACCCCGAGTCACAGATATGGGTTGAATCCATCTTCGTTCTTCTGCTCACGAAGCCACCCCACTTTGGACCAAGCCATATTCAAATCAGTCTTGGCCCTGCTCCTCATGGGAACAGTCCAGCCCGAACTGCCAGGCCAGGTCTTCCCTGGACTGTAAAAAAGCAATCTGGGACCGGTTTCGGGGTTTCACCCCTCATCAGTCAGGCTAGCTTAAATCCAGTAGCAAAGTGAGCAAGTGACCTATGTCTGGGCATACACTGGCCACTTAGGGTGAACAAGGCAAACACAACGTGGTGATGGAAGGAGTGCTGAAACTTTTCAGACACTCACCCCCAATCAAGAGAGCTGGGTTTAATCCATTGTTCTTCTGCTCACTAAGCCACCTCTGTTTGGACCCAGCCATATACAAATCAGTTCCGACCCTGCTACTCATGGGAACAGTCCTGTCCAAACTGCCAGGTCAGGTAATCCCTGGACTGGAAACAAGCTATGGTTGGCCTACCACAGGGCAGGATCAATATGACACACAAATGTAATCTTGTTTTTTATGAGGAATCCCTGACTCATTCTTGGTAAGCAACAAGACCTTTGTTAGAGAAAATGCCCCTAGTATATGCGCTAACAGTAACCCAAAACAACAGTAGAGTTAAGAAATAAATATGAAGTATCTGAAAAGCACATGTTCACCCAGTTGAACTTATTGGAGCTGAATCACAGATGTTTATTGATACCCAACCCAATGGTTTCCTTTTATCGACTTTGGAAGGGTGAAAGGTTGAGTCCTTATGCCAGGATTTGAACCGGCCATGGGGTCAAACATGTATCCTGATAGTGGACACATTTGTCTGCTAAGCCACTAGACTCAGCAGAGAACCTAAAATGCTGAATATTACTTGAAAAGACAAAAATTCAGTACGACGAATGTCACAAAAATGATAAACTAGCTAAGTAATTGAATATTACAAGAAAATCGAAACCATTCCATAGAAAAGCATAGGAAACATGCATGGAATGTTATCCTTTGATAAATTAAAAAGAGAACAATACAAATGACAGCTATTCTCCATAGAGAAGTTTTTTTTTTATGATGTCCAAATATTTCTACAAGTTCTGGTTGCCGAAGTACATTTAAGAAAAGTTCTTAAATCTTCAGGACTGGCACCTCAGATTGCAGCCTGTGCTTTCCAGGTGCAAAGGGCTATACAAAATGCTGGTTTCCGGTCTGCAACACAAAGCACATTTCAAACTGTTCCACAATAATTCTTCACAGCAGGCTAGCGCTGACTACTGTAGCTGCTGCTTTTGGGGAATTAATGCCGTCTGGTGGGCATCTGGGCACACTTCTGTGCCCACGTTGTGTGTAAAGCTCTGCACACTGCGTTCGCTGTCTGTTGCCACTGTCTCTTCTTCTGAATTATGCTTTGTATTTCTACCACATAATGGGCTTGTAAGTAGCAAAACATAGCACAGTAGCAAGAAGCAAAAGATCATAAATAAATGACCAGTTGTTTTTCATATGGAGCATCAGCCAGCCACACACTACACACTGTATAACTGCTACCCTCCACCGTCCTACTCTTTCATCTATATCTGCTAACATTTTGTATACACCAGTGCGTAATTTAAGCCAGTGGTTTCCAGTGCTCAGCACTGAGACTTAATCATCAACACCAGTGCTTTTCATGAACACCAGTTAAGGATACATTCATTTACGGGGAGATTAAATGATTTGCCCATAATCACAGGATGTTGAGCCAACGCAGAGACTCGAGCCTGGTTCCCCTGCACCGAAGTTGGCAGCTATGGCTATTACACCACATTCTCTCCCTAATTTCATGGTTAGTGGTTGGTTCTGTTTTAGGCGGCACTGACAGGGGAAATGGGCTGGTGCAAGTTGCCTCCTGACGAGAGCCTCAGCACTTATTTCTTTTTACAAATTAACCACTAGTACACACCCTCTAATCTTCTGTGTCCTTATTTATGAAATTGATTGTAGTGTGGAAAAGGCAACATGCAGACGCTAACAGAGTAATATTTTATAAATTAGCTCCACTATTTACACAGTGAGCAGGGATAATATCAAAGACCCTCTAGCTGTATTCATAGTGCTGATGTTATACCTCCCTTTATAGCAACTGTTGTCAAAGACAATAAGTCTTGCCTTTCAAAGGAGTTACTTGACCTTTTGACCTTGCCAATATTCTTTGCAGATGCTGTTCTGCACTGACAACAAGAAAAAGAAATGTTTGTTTACAGATGCAAATAGCATTTGGAAAAAAAGAAAACAGCATAATAAGGACACAGCATAGCATCACTTTGCATGTTCTTGCATGCAACATAATGTGGCGGCCATTTTATTTTTTGACTAAGGGGTCGATTACGATGTAGTTCTGAAAGGCTCCGAATGGGATTCAGAATCTCAGAATACGATTCGGAGCCAATGTTTCCGACCTAATGGCACACATATCCAAACGACCGATTATGATGCACGGACATGGACCCGTTCGGGCTGTCCGAATCAGTTCCAAAAGGTATTCGGACAGCCAGAGTCTTTCAGCGCTGAATCGTACAATTCTATGGAGACGGTTTCCAAGCGAGCGATTACGATAACAGATTCGGACAGCGTTCCAATACGGTCTATCCGACACAAAAAAGCAGTGCGAATCTGGATTTGGGGGCATGTAGCAGGCCCCCTTCACAGGTCTCCGGTTGGAGCCCGTTTGTGTACCCAGGGGACCCTCCTGTTAAACCATGCACAGTGTGGCAGGCTCCATGGGGTGCCCGCCACAGAGTGCAAGGTTTTTCCCAACCACCCCTTTTTAGGTCTCGCCTGAGCCAATGAGATTGCGCATTGCTCCGGCGAGATTATAGTAAGCGGAAAAGAAAAGTCTACCAAAACCAATGCGGATTGCATACAGTTCATGTGATCTATGCGCGTGCACACCATAGCCAGCCAAATAACACACCACCATTTGTCTGTGCCTCGGCATCAGACTTTAAAGGCTGCCGCTCCCCCGCCCGCACACCGCGCACCACCATTTGTCTATGCCTTGGCATCAGACTTCAAAGAAAGCTGCTCCCCCCCCCCCCCCCAATCAGGCTTCAAAGGAATGCACTCCAGAACTTGCTGGCCTCGCTCTTGTGAGCCTTTATTTACTTGTTTTCATGGTCTGTTCTTCATCCAGCTCTCTCGCTCCTTACCTCTGTTTCTTCCCCTCTCTCTCGCTTTCAACCTTGTTATTTCATATTGTTTGCCCTGGCTCTTCTCTTCCATACAGGCTCACTTCTGTTGCTCGCTGCTTTTGCTCCTATGAATTTTGGCCTATATCCAACCTCCTCCCACGCTGATCTTGGATCTCGGCTCCCTCCTCCTCTTCCCTCTCTCCCTCGCCTCTCCCGCGCTTACTGTTCCTGTCTCCTATTCAGGCATCTTCCTCATCCAATTTACCACCCTCTCTTCATCTCGCAGACATACTTCCATACTTGGCTAAGAAAATCATTGCAGTATCGATCTGTGCCTACTCGTCTCTCTCCATAACACATCCCATGCTTTGTTAATCAATGTTATATACATAACGAGGGTTTTATTTACAGGTCTATTAAGAGGATACTTCACTCGGGGACACCACCACATCACTCGGGGATACCACCACATCACTCGGGGGCACCACTACATCACTCGGGGACACCACCACATCACTCGGGGACACCACCACATCACTTGGGGACACCACCACATCACTCGGGGGCACCACCACATCACTCAGGGACACCACCTCATCACTCAGGGACACCACCACATCACTCTGGGACACCACCACATCACTCTGGGACACCACCACATCACTTGGGGACACCACCACATCACTCGGGGGCACCACCACATCACTCGGGGGCACCACCACATCACTCGGGGGCAGCTCCACATCACTCAGGGACACCACCACATCCCTCAGGGGCACCACCGCAACACTCAGGGGCAACACCACAACACTCAGGGACACTACCACATCACTCAGGGACACCACCACATCACTCTGGGACACCACCATATCACTCAGGGACACCACCACATCACTCAGGGACACCACCACATCACTCAGGGACACCACCACATCACTCAGGGACACCACCACATCACTCAGGGACACCACCACATCATTCGGGGACACCACCACATCACTCAGGGGCACCACCACATCACTCAGGGGCACCACCACATCACTCAGTGACACCACCACATCCCGCAGGGACACCACCACATCACTCGGGAACACCACCATATCACTCGGGAACACCACCACATTACTCGGGGACACCACCACATCACTCAGGGACATCACTACATCACTCAGGGGCACCACCACATCACTCAGGGGCACCACCACAACACTCGGGGACACTACCACATCACTCAGGGACACCACCATATCACTCAGGAACACCACCACATCACTCAGGGGCACCACCACATCACTCAGGGACACCACCACATCACTTAGGGGCACCACCATATCACTCGGGGACACCACCACATCACTCGGGGACACCACCACACCACTCTGGGACACCACCACATCACTCAGGGACACCACCACATCACTCAGGAACACTACCACATCACTCAGGGACACCACCACATCACTCGGGGACACCACCACACCACTCGGGGACACCACCACATCACTCAGGGACACCACCACACCACTGGGGGACACCACTACATCACTCAGGGACACCACCACATCACTCAGGAACACAACCACATCACTCGGGGACACCACCATATCACTCAGGGACACCACCACATCACTCGGGGACACAACCACATCACTCGGGGACACCACCACATCACTCGGTGACACCACCACATCACTCTGGGACACCACCACATCACTTTGGGACACCACCACATCACTCTAATACACCACCACATTACTCAGCCCAACCACATCATCACTCAGCACCACAACAGCACTGCCCTTGCTTGCTACCAACAAGTATTGCCATAGCCAATAGAAATCGCATTAGGAAAGTGTAAGCTATTGGCTTTGTGAATAAAAATGCTATTAATTTAAATATTTTCAAAGCCAACACATATTAAAAAAATGTGTCATTAACAATAGCAAAAGTCACACTCTCCTAATGTGAGACGTATTGCATTGCAAATGCTTGTTTCAATGGGAGCCTGTGTTCTCGTTTGGAACACAGGCTCCCATTAAAGTCAATGCTAGTCCGACTGAATGATTTTGGGAAACATTGTAACCTGTCGTTTGACTCGCAGAACCCAATTCTGTCGGAAGAGTTTCTGAACGACATCGTAATCAGCCCCTACGTTTACGTTTTCAAGAGGGTGGACACCCATCATAGAGAAGAAAATTTAAAAAGTGTGCAAAAGCTCCTCCTCTATTTTTTTGGAAAGGTGCAGCTCAGCATCAAATGCAGTAGTCAATGTTTTACAGTGTGTTTAGGTGCCCACCATACTCATGTGTTCTTAGTGCTTAATTTGAGCCTGTGGTTGCAAGTGGGGGCCACCAGCACTTATGTATGGGGACTGGCACTTATTTTTCTGCAACAGACATTAACCTAGAGCAAAAGAGGGGTATGCAAACAAAGCTTTAAGATTGGGGTAAGAGAAAGAAGGTAAAACTATTATTAAAAAGAGAAAGCAGGAACCTGCAAGAGTGAGAGAAAGGGGCAAAGAGTGTCTGCTAATGGATTAAAGAGCCTGGGTGGATTTAAGTCTGTGCAGCCAATTTAATTGCACCGGCCACAGGCTTTTGAGCAGAACTTCAGGTACCGGCACTCCTTCTTTTACAAATTAAGCACTGTGTTCTTAGTGTGCATCCAATCCGTTGTCTTTCGTATGGAATGTAGGTCTACATGTATGCCAGTTAGCAAGGAACATAGGTACCTCTTCAGGACACACTCGATTTACAGAGGGGATATCTTAATTGTTCAGCCCAGTTTAGGACGTGGGTTGAAGGCCTACTACTCAAAGAAATTCATTTGGTACCTTCAGAGCAACTGATATCAGCTGACTAACGTCAACTAAGTGATATCTATCTCTCATGTATCTTTCCTCGTTCACACTGATCAGAGCTGCGACATGAGACAAGGAAAGAGCACCATCCTCAGCTGCTTGGGATACTAACCACTCAAGATAAGGTAAGCACCTGCATGTGTAACTGTGTCTATTCTCACCCATGCTTCTGCGCAGTGTCACTCCAAGTGTGGGGCCCTCATGTTGCTGCATTCCACAATCTGCGTAAGCCAAAGACACCCATCCATAAACCACACCCTTTAAACAATGCACTCTAAAGACGGCCGAGAAAGCAAATGAAAACCAGAGCACTTCATGACCTCAACACTGGTATGACGCGTTAAATAAAAATGCAACTGAAACACCCAAAAAACACTTTCGGCCTTGCAAGGGGTATCAGCAGAGCTACGCAAATACCCAGTGCTTTAAATGGACCGGTACCAAGTACCAGCACATTTTTATTTTGAGAGGGGGGTACCTACACTTCTCAAGAGAGAAGTAATACTTTTAATTGAAAACAACACACCCATTTTTCCATTTCAAGCACTGCAAATAACTATAAAAGAGCAATCTAGTCAGTCACAGAAAAACCAAAACACTTTCCACCTTGGCCGCATTGCAAGCACTACAACGCCCTTCCAAGCATTCGCATCAGCAAGTGGTCATGGGCTACCCATCTGATATAGCACGTTGGCGCCTCAAATGGTGCTTAAAGCGCTATACAACATTTTTGACAATGAAAATGACATCTGTGCCTTTCCTCGATGCACGGCCGGACAGGCTCTGAGTGTTTTTTTCTCCTCTTAAGAGCGCATTGAGCTATATATCCAGGCGCTTTTCTGCTTTGTCGGATTCGGAGTGCGCATGTCTCCATGTGTGACTGTTGTGTCGTGTGCGGTCGTGCATCCGTCTTCGGGGTGGGGGGTGCCCGGCTACCTGCCTGCCTCTGCATGTAACTGTGTTTCCCCATCCCTGCTGCAGGCGGCACGAACACCAGTCGTTTGATTTTCTGCCTGGTTTCAGCAAAGGCTGGGCTCGCTCACACCCAAGGGACTGATGTGGTTTGTCAAAACCAATTAATTTTCTTCCTAAGAGTGCTCCAGGCTCCCGAGAATCTCACTCAAGTGCTTGCACACCGAAGAATCGAGGGAAGCGGGCAATAAAACGGCTCCACAGCCTCCGAACGGCGGCCGGCTGCGGCTCCCACAGCGCCGAGCACGGAGGCGCCCACCCAAGGCGCGCACCCTCTCTCCCGCGTGCCGAGCCGCCCCGCTCCCCGGGCGCCGCGTGACCTCTTTAAAGCACCAGCTCTGGGAGGGAGGGAGGCGCAGCTTGCACAAATCAGCACAGAAACCCTTCAAGGATACATAACCTAGATGCTGTTTAATGGTGGGGGCGCTGGATAGCGATAAAGACTGCGGCAGGATCACAAACCATCATTGTTTGGTGGCATTTCCCGTCCTGTTTGGTACATTTAGGAAGCACTTGGGGCAAACACCTTTTACCACCTATTATGAAGGCAGGTTTCTGGAGGTTCTACGGTGGTATCTTTTTGATGCCTATACATTCGTTGTGGTTGTGATCAGGGCTCAAGTCGTAAAAAAAGAAGTGGGGGGACGCTGTCACTGGAAGTGACGTCACAGCAGGAAGTGACGTCACGAAAGATGCCGAGATTCTCCTCCCAGAGAGGCCAAAGAGTGAAGTCCAGCTGTTTGGCAGGGGGGATGGCACCCCCCCCCCCCGGTAAAATGAGTGGGGGACACCGTCCACCAGGCCCAGACTGGCCATAGCGGGTACCTGGCAATCCCCCGGTGCGCCGCAAGGGTGGGAGCCGATTTTGAGCCCCTGGGGGCTGGTTTTTTTACAAGGTCGTTTTTTCAACAAAATCGGCCCTGCCACAAAATCGGCCGAAAACCGGCCCTAGAAAAGTGCTCGGCGGCACCTCCAACCTCACCCCCCCGCCCCGAGTGGGGAGGGGGGCGGGAGGGGGCGGCCGAGCACTTTGCCAGGGCCGATTTTGGTTCCCAGTCCGACCCTGCCGTCCCGTGAGGGTCTCAAGGAGCTATGGGGAGCGGGGAGGGGGGTGCTGCTACTGCTTTAAGAACCAGGTCTTGAGGAGTCTTCTGAAGGCGAGTAGGTCTTGGGTCTGCCGTATGTGGGTAGGGAGCGTGTTCCAGGTCTTGGCGGCGAGATAGGAAAAGGATCTGATGCAGGAGGTCGTTCGTTGGATGCGGGGGACAGCAGCGAGGGCGAGGCTGCCGGAGCGGAGCTGGCTGGTGGGGATGTAGAAGCTGAGTCTGCTGTTCAGATAGGCTGGTCCGGCGTGGTAGAGTGCTTTGTGTGCATGGGTGAGGAGCTTGCATCCAGATATATGATACAACAAGTAACATCATACATACAACAAGTCAGGACTATTGGCTTTGTCAATGGCTGTTAGTTGCATAAAATAAATAAGCTGCAACTATGGCCTGTATATAATACTGTAAAAGCTTCTACTTACAGCCCTGGTGACACCACAACTATGTTGCTGCTCCTGAGTTTCAAAAAGAGACGTGAAATCCAGAGAGAATTTCCCTTCCCCTACAACACTCACCTGGCATGACGTCATGCAGTAACTTCTCCACTAGTGAGAAGTGAGCAGTATGAGCAGGCGCACATCGATGTGCCTGTTGTTACTCTAGTCGGTAAAACAACGGACCGCCTGTGCTAGAGCGCAAAACAGAGCCCGTTAGAGACCTGTTTCGTGGCCCCCTTTAAATAACTGCCGGTGCTTAGCACTGGTGAGACCCGGCTCACTTAAAGCCCTAAATACAAGTGACCATTTACCCACTGTCTCACGGGGAAAAATGTACCTGTGTTGTGCTTCAGCTTTTCAACTACTTAAGACCAGTGTTTAATTTGAGCCGGTGGTTTCCGGTGCTCAGCACACCCACTTAATCATCAACACCAGCACTTTTCATGAGCACCAGTTAAGGAATCATTCATTTATGGTAGGCACAGTAAGTGATTTTGCCCAGAATCACAGGATCTTGAGCCAAAGCCAAGACTCGAACCAGGCAACCCAGCTCCAAAGTCTGCAGCTCTGGCCATTAGGCAACATCCTTTTTTCATGGTCAGTAGTTAGTTCTGTTTTAGGCGGCGCTTACAGTAGAAATGGGCTGGTGCAAGCTGCTTCCTGACGAGAGCACCAGCATTAATTTTTTTACAAATTAACCACTGTTTAAGACACCAAGCAGCCTAAAACTGTGGTACAGACAGTGTCTTAAATTAGTTTTGTAGTTCTCCCTTTATGTGTACGGCCCTGGATCGCCGGTTTATGCAGGGCCAGAATCTTGAATCTGCCTAGGAGCTTTGGGCCACTAGCCGACAGGTGGCCCACAGGCCACAGTGTATGTCTGTTCATTAGGAGCAGCATGTCCTAACACTCTGGCAGTCAACTGTACAAATAATGAAAGTTGCACCACAGCACAAAGTCTCATTGTGACATAACACAATCTACCTAGGGTATCAGCCAGTTGCCGCTGCCATCTGTCCCGGCACATGTTTATTGCATTCGGTCTGCTTGCCAGTTGTGCTCACCTCAGGCAGCTGTGTGTTGAATCCCTAGGCCACGTGCCAGCCTCTCCAATCCCAGGCTTCCTGTGTTTAGTCCCTTTGCGTCCCATGGTTAAGGCAGTGTGTCTGCAGCAGATGTTTTGGTATATTCCTAAGTGGTTTCTGGTTTACAGCTCCTCTCTCTTCCTGCATCTGCTTTCTGTGAACCGTCTGATTGCCAGCTCTTGTTTAAAGTGGTGACTGTCTCTGCTAGAGGCTGTTTTTTAATTCCTAGGCCTTCTCTGAGCTGTCGGAAGAGTAGCCCTTCATGGTTGGACTGGGAACCAGAATTCGACCTGGCAAAAATATTCAGACAAGACCCTCACTCCTTCCTATCACGCTCTTTCCTGTCCATTTCTTTCCAATCTGTCTCTCTTATTTTTCAGGTCGAGTCCGGGCTGCGCATGCGCTGCTCCGCGAGGCATGCTGTATTCATGTATGGCATTGAAGTTTCGCCCACGCTGTGTCCATATTTTTCATTGGCTTGTCTCATTGTTCACTGTAAACTGTGGTTTTTCATTGGTCAATAGGCTTAGTAGTCCCCCCTTAGTACCTCCTTGTCTCATTTTGTAACTTCCCATGAGGACACCCCCCTGTTACATGTGTTGTTACTTTGTAAGCTTTAATTACAGCCTCCGAGCACTATTTTCTCAAACAGCTTTTTTCTTGCGGCTGTTGCAGCTAGGACACATTTTCTCCTAACGCTTTATTTCTAATCTTTATAGCACATGCACCAAGTGCATTTGCAATGCAATAGGTCTCGCATTTGCGAGACTTTAAGCTATTGACATTGTAAATGACAATGCCTTTTATTTACCTGTTTTAAAAACACAAAATTGTAAATGCGAGACCTGGTGCATTGCAAATGCTTGTCCTGCTGTGTCTGCTGCCATAAACCCGGAGGAGCTAGAGACAAAAACACACCGTTGATCTTCAAAATATGTCCTCCAATGGCTCCCACCCCATGGGGAAATTCCAGATGGAATAAATGGCCAGGCAGGCCCTGAGCCCATTAAAAGATGAGTCCTATGTTTAGCCTCTTTCTCTTTCCAAGGAGGCCTAAGCAGTCACCACCAATTAGTGGTACCCTTGGGGGAATCATTTTCATAGGGCACAATATAGTTCCCCATCCTTACTAGGATGGGACACAGAGTAGGGCAACCTGTTGTGGTGGCAAGGAGGGGGCAAGTTATCCCAGGATCAGTAATGTGCAGGTCAAGGTATCTGTACTAAAAGAAGTTCCTTGCATAGAGGTGACACAGCAGACGTAGTCAAGTTGTGTCTTTCAGGTTATTTATTATCTTCTTAACATCACTTATAACTCCTCCACAAGGAGAAGCCTGCCAGCTGCTCAGCCCATCTTTCAACTGACAACACTCACAACCAGGCACCCAAACATTCCACTCATGTTAATAAAACCAACATTCTTAGTGCACTAATGGTTTATGGTGCATGGCGTGCATGCGACTCAGCACTAACAAAGTGTAAGAACACACTAAAGGAGATACATGAGAGATATTCTGATCATCACACAGTAAGGACTTATATTATGTATGACTGTTCGTTTATTTTTCAGATGGTACTCATTTTTCAAAGAAGGATGAAAGGTGACCGTATTATTACTTTCCTTTCACAGAAGGCTGAGAGGTTACCATACTGTGTGTACACGGCATGGTTTTTGAATGACCCAGAGACGTGGTGCACCTTAGTGTGTTTATACCGCTCGGGCCATCATATAGGTCCTGATGAAAACCTTGTATTACCACCTACAGGTTGAAACATGTAGACCACTACGATCACTCTTCTTTGTAGATACTGCAGGCCAGTTAAGCAAACTTAGGTATCACAGACTGTTTTTTAACCTTGTCTTATTGCTCCGCATTAAACTGTTAGGGAGTACAATAAAGACATTTTTTACTCACCTTTCCACTCACCAGCACCACTGTTGCAAAAAAAACAGCTCCACTGTAAATCAGGTGTTGAAGCATACCCGGGTAAGGGAAACATCCTTAACAACACGGTCAGTACACCGCAATGCTGTTACATCACGGTCGTTACAAGGCCGCGATGTAACCATGCTATGCCATTACAACGCAATTCTTTATTTCGACTTGCGCTAGATGGCGTGCTAACATTAAAAATAGTGTAGTTTAGTATCCCAACACCTTCCCTACTGATAAGTGGACTGGAGTTGGAATAGTAAATTACACTTTTATAATGTTAGCAAGCCACCTAGCGCACGTCGGTGTAAAAACTTGCGTTGTAAAGGCATAGCTTGGTAACATCACAGTCGTTGTAACGAATGCGATGTAACAGCACACGTTGTAATAACACACGTTCTAACATCATACAACCCCCGGGTAACATTTGGTTACTTGGGTGGGACCCCTATGATGAAGCATGTCACCAGCTAGGTTGGTGAGTGAGGGGTCTCTTTAAAAAAGGAAGAATTTTGTCCTTTTTGTTTTTTCTCCCGTCGTATCTCGTAGTTTTCATTCTTGATTTCTCCGAGGTATACTCCTTCTAGTGTTTATATTATCATTTTCCAGGGGAATAGGAGTATCCCTTATTGTTAGAACCCTTTCTCTCTTTTTGTTGGAAATAGAGATAGAAATATGGCCAACTTTAGCCATTCCTTTTCAGGCCTTAATTTTACCAGTTCTTAACTTTAGGCTCTTCTCATTTGGAGCAGGTGCCAAGATGGTGGACACGGGAGGCAGTGGGCCCTGTATAGACCAGTTATGCCCATGCATGGTCTCTGCCTCCTGTTCATTGGCAAGGGCAAGCAAGCGCGCCCTGAGAGCCTGCAGATGTTCTGGATCCAGTGCTTAATTTTGAAAAGAATAAGGACTGGGGCCCGGTGTTTGCTATGAAGCCCACTGTCAGCGGTATTCAATTTTGGCAGGCTGAACAGCAAGGCTGCCTAAGTTTTGTTCTACCTCATTCTTCTATAATCCATCATCACGCACTCCCGACCCTTCTTCTCACTCCTGCAGGTTCCTGCTTTCTCCATGTGTCTGATTTTTTCCGTCTTTCTCTGCCTCCTCCTTTCCCCTATTTGTGTTTTTGAATCCCTTGATCTAGGACAAAGTCTGACCAGGAAAAAGAACTGCTGTTTCCCAAAAATGAGCGCCAGTGGGCTCCATCTGCAACCACCGGCTCAAATTAAGAACTGTCTGGATCTATTAATGCAGCCATACTACCTTGTGACCCATGGCCACTGCCAGACTTCTCTAGATTCTGACACATTCTTTGCTGTAGCAGGGCTGGGTTTGCTTTCTGTCTCTGGCACAGCGGCGTACCATTAGCACCCGCATCTCTGCTGTGTGGGGGAGGGGAACCGTGCTCCAGGGGGGGTGCCTTCGGAACTGTGTAGGGGTGGCGGCTTGCTGGTGTAGGAGCTCCAGACTGGGTCAGGGAAAGGGTGACCCGCTCCATGTACTTTGCAGGGCGGCCCCCCTCAAGTTTTGTTACCCCACTGCTCTGGCACTGTTCTATTCTGCACCCTCTAAACCAGGGCTCACAAGGGCAGCATGGGTGTTTGCAAAGGCACCCCGGGGGCTCTAGGGACTACTGCTGGCGACCCTTACTCGACATGTGTTTGTTAAAGCGCAACTACTCACCAGTGAGGGTCTAAAGGCCATGTTGTACAGTTCCCACAGATGCTTGGAACATGTTTATTTGTATATTATCATAAGGCGCACTCTATCTGCTGCACATACAATATTGGAAGTCACAGCTTCAGCTTACAGGGAACAAAGGCAGCAGATCAGATCTCATGAAACATACAGTAGGAAAGTGGCAGTAGCTCTTCATTGGAGGGGCGGGGCTAAGCATGACCAGGGAGGGAGTGGACGAGCTAAAGGTTCAGTTATTCCCCTCTTCCGGTTTTGTGTGTACTTGATGGATGTTCTCCGCGGATCCTACCATTTTCCTACCCTCGTTCCTTTTTTTTGTGCGTCGCTGGCAGCTATTTCTTGCGCAGTCAGCCCATAAAGCCCCCTCTGCAGCTTGTGATTGGCAGATGTTTCCTGCCTGCTCAACTCCTACGCCACCTCCCGCTCGTCTGTGACAGGTGTGCCCTGGGCGCTCCTGCCCTAGGCCAGCCATGCTCACCTCCGCCTGCATTTCTGTGGCAGGCGGTTTCCCATGTGTTCAGTCCATATGACGCCCGCAGATGTAACTGCATGACGTTCTCCCATTACAGCACAGGCGTGTACGTAAAATGATAAACACCTAGGACAGAGCCAGACTCACTAAAAAGAGAAAGGAATAAAATGCATGAAGACCTATGAATAAACTACATAACGTGTATTTCAACCAAGAAATTTATGAAAATTGTCGCCAAGTAAGCAACAAGATGAGCAGAGCACTAAGCACTTTCTGCTACCATCTGCGATCACCTGGTGATCTAAAAACTCAAATCTTGGTAAGGCAAGCCCAAGCTTTAATCCTCCCAAGGTCAATCAATTTAGCACTATTAATTAAATAATAGCATAACCTGCTACTTACGGTCCTTAGAATGGTAAAAAATGTAAATTGATACTTGTATAGCGCACTACTCACCCGCAAGGGTCTCAAGGCGCTTGTACGAATACCGCTGTGGAACCCATCCTGGCTTTCCCTGTGAGGCGTCCATTCCTGGGCACCCCCAAGGTGGAGGCCAGGCATCCTTAGCATTGTGGGGGCCGTTGTGGAGATTAAGCCAGCTATTGCCCAGAGTTGCAGAGTGGGACTCCATGATTGGAATAGGCACCGAGGCGAGAATTATCAGGTCCGTGGAATTTTGAGCCCAAGACCCGCCGAGGCGGGGAATTGAACCCTGGTCCCAGGCTAGACCTCTGCATCAGGGTCTGCCGCTCTAATCATTGAGCCACACTTCTCTAGATGATACCTTCTTAAAACGAAGGTATCATCTTCTACACAAACACAAGATCACTAAAAGGACAAAAGAAATGGAGGCGGACTGCCACATTCCATTTAACAGGTACAATCTGATTCTTAATTGTTTCGTAAGGCACTGGCTCATAGAATTTCAGCCAATTTCAATGCAAACAAAGTAACTCTATGTAGGCGTCTTCCCCAGAAAAGTAGTGGACGAAGCAGATTGGTGGTTAGGAAGAACCCTCATGAGGATGTTTAAAACAGGCCTTATGAGATACTCAAGGGCATATTTACAAGCCCCTATCGCCACAGGAACGTCTCTTTTTCTAATGCTCCTGTGGCAATAGGGGCTTTGCCTTATTCACAAGGCGGCGTTAGGCCGCCTTCTGAATAAGGCCCCCTTTTCACTCTACACTTAGCGTGAAAAGGGTGGAACTGGGTGTTGCAGAGGGCGTTCCTCCGCAGCAACATATGCTTTTGATGCTGCCCCTATTTACAAGGGCGGCTTAAAAATGGGGCAGCGCCAACATTATGACCAGGGAAAATCTGGGCTTAAAGAAGTGAAACTAGGAGAAATTATTTATTTCTTCTCATTTTTGCGGTATCTATGCGTGCTGCGTTGTGCTGCAGACATAAAAACGTTTACAAAACAATGGTTACTAAGTGGCCAATATGGTCCAAATAGATGCAAGAATTGCATAAGAAAATAGAGCAGTATGTCTCAATTAGAATGGACATTTAGTGCTAGACGGGGCAGACAACACGGAGTTGTTGTAGTGCTCAGTGTGGTTGTGGACGTCGGCCACGTTTGCAGGCGGAGTTGGTCGATATTGCAGCAAGATATTAGCTCATTTACGTTAGTACTTTGGAGCATTATTTTCCAATGTTTTTGATTTAGTGGTTGTGATCTTTCGGAGCTCCAGCTTTCTAGGATACAAAAGGTGATATAGTGATGGTCGGACCAGTCACAGGGGGAATAGATTCGAGTTGAATGAAGTTGGGATTGGAGATGATTAGATTGAGGGTTGAGCCTAAGTGGTGCGTGGGACTGTCACAGAATTGAGCTAGGCCAAGGTCATTTAGGACGTTTTTTAGACTGTTGACCGACTATTCATGTGGGTCATTCCAATGGAGAATGAAGTCACCAAGGAAGATCTGGGGGCAGTGTCGTCCCAGGTTGGAGGAGATTGTTTACATAGTTTGTTCAATTAGGGCGAGGCTGTCTCCTTGAGAGTGGTAGAAGATGTGTAGGCTGCATAAGGGTCTGTGTTTGCTGGTGATGTCAATGCATAGATATTCACAGGATGAGAGATTTGCTTAAAGGGACTAATTTGTTGAGGGACTAGAATGTCAAGGATGGGACCTGAGGAGTCGGTAAGCCAAGTTTCAGTGAGGATACGGAGGTCAAGTTCCTAAGCAAGGATGAGATCGGCAACGTCTGTGGTTTCTACGCTGATCTACAGTTGAGAATCATGCATTTCAGGTGTGAATTGTGGTCAGTGAGAGAGGGCTGTGTAATGGGGATCTGCTTGAGTTATTAATGTTAACGTCATTTGCATTGAGTCGGGGAGCTCTATGCAGGTTAGATGTGAGGCTTTGTATAGCCTCCGTGTGGCTTTGCTTGGGATTAGTCACTCCAGGCTTATTTAAGGAGGTTGTTTGTGAGGTTCCAGAAGGGCCTAGGATGACCGTATGAGAGGAGTTGTAAGCTCGGAGGAGTGAGAGAGTATCTTGTTCTGATAAATGATTTATGGACCTGGTAGGCATAGAAGGTGCGTTAGGGTAGGGAGTGGTATTCCAGTTCTAGCCTGGGGGTTTCTGCCGGAGGTCACTAAGTAACCTAGTGTAAGGAGATGGTAGTTTGGGGTGATGTTGGAACTTAGGCAGGATCTCCTGCAAGGTCTTGTTGTAAGAGAGGTCATAGGCTTGCTGTGAGGTGATGTTAATGAGATTTTGTATGTCAGTTTTGAGTTTCAGGAGTTCACGGTTAATTTCCTTGAGCTTAGACGCAGGATCTGATTGTGGATCATAGCTCCTGTGGAAGGGAGGAGGAGAGTTGCTCACTAGGGTAAGGGTAGGCATGACCCAAGAAAGGGGGCGAAGAGGAGGGGGCATGCCCCCTGAGGAGGATTACTGTCTCTGCTGTACAGGAGAGCAAGGTAAGTGGGCTCTAGAGTTGTAGTGAGGAGGAAGTTTGGGTGGGAGGGGGGACTGGTTAGAGAGTTGACGATTAGATTGTGAGCGATGTCTCTTGGTTTTAAGGAGGTGAGTGGGAACTGATTCCCTGGGGGGAGTGGGCGGGCCAGCTGTGGGGAGAAGGAGTTATGTCGGAGGGAGCCAGGAGCAAGGGTAGTGGGGGAGGTGAAGGAGAGGTGGTCAGAGCTAGGGATAACATTTGCTCCAGCAATACGGGAATGGAGTTGGTTAGGACTGGATGGTCGTGAGACGGAGGTAGAGGCTGTGGCGCCCCGACTTGGCTGAACTAGTGCCCTATGCGTGTTGTTCAGTCTAGGTGTGGTTATCAACATGTGGTTGTGGCACATTAGAGAGGGATCAAGGAGGTCCTGTGACAATGTTAGGGGGAGGACGTTCCTGGAGTGAGTAGGCATGTCACTTTGGTCCAGCAATTTGTTAATGAAGGCTAATCTGTCATTCCATGATGCCCAGGTTGCGATCGGAGGCCTGAATTAGGATAGTCGCATTGTTGTAGATGGATATGGTAGCATTTGCTCTGAATGTGGGTGACGTCACAGCTAAGAGTCTTAGACCATGAGGAAATTTCTTAGCCGAGGCGATTCGGAGTAAAGAGTGGAACGCCATTCTCCACTGAGCTCTTCTTTTAGTGTAAAAGACCAGGTCACTGGTAATAGCACCTTTTTGTGACAGAAATAGGGGTCAGAGATAAGGGTTTCTGGATTAGCTTTGAGTTTTGGTAGCCCTCTTTGAGTAGTCTATGTTTCAGAGATTTTATCGAGTTTTTGGAGAGGACGGTCGGGTAATTCATTATGTAGCTTATTATGTAGATTAATTATGAATAGCAATTGAAAACTCTAGCCTCAGATCAGCAAATACACACTACAATACATACAAGATTACTCTATTCTCTCAAGCCTACCATATTGGAAATCCTACATTATTGCTGAAAAGAGGGTGGTGGTCGCAGCTTCTCTGTATCAGTCCCTGCACTCTAGAACAATACTCAAAAACAAGTAAACCATCCCAGGATCAGAATAAAACCCCTTGCACATTTCTATGTGGGCAGTGGACATAAATCTGCCCATGGTTTCTTCTGTGGATAATCTGTAAGCATAGCACTCTCTCCTCTCTTTACCCATTCCCCGCCTGTATCCTAAATTATTTAATACATCACATACGAAGGAAGCATATAATAAAGTCGTAATCAGGAACCGAGCCCTACCGCAAACAATAGTCCTAACATTTTGAGATTCACCCCTCCAGATTTAGGGCCTGATTTAAATCTTGCAGCCTGGTTACTCCATCACAGTGGTGACGGAAATCCCGACTCCCGAAATATAAATTTCAAAGGATATAATGGGATTTATTTTTCGGCGGTTAGGAAATCCACCACCGTTGGGACAGAGTAACCTGTCTGTCAGGATCTAAATCTTAGTCTGCTACTGAGCCAGGAAAGGAAACATTCCGTCTGTCTACTCTCACATGTGAAGGACTGCTGGCATACATATCAGGAATAGCCGGTGAGATGGGGTGCATCATGCAACTCATGGATGCCAGAGATGGATTCCAGTAATTCTCTCTGAAGATGTGGCTTTTGATTCTGGGCTGCCAAGGAACATATTGTCAGGAAAAGGCAGAGACAGGCAATGCTCTACAGTACCCAACTGCAATGACCACTGATCATAGGCCAGGGTCTCTCAATGCTGGTCAAAATCTAATAATGTTGCCACCTTCCTATTTTTTTCAGGCAGATTTCATTTTAGCCTTCAAATATAACCATGCTGCTAGTATGTTACTACAATCCAGTGGTGAGGAAGAGTCTTTACACAAAATGCATCAATTGGCTTAAATGTTGCAAAAATATCTTTTTGGGCGTGGTAAGCCCCTGTGTGCCCTCAAGTCAGACTATCAACAAACTTTTGTGTAATCAGTATACACCTTTCTCTTTTCCATCCAATCTCTGTAACCCGGGGTTTCTCTTTTTTATTTAGCATTCAACATCCTTCATTATGCAATCCTTTGGCACTTTGCTCTACAAAACCATCCGTATAACTGTAGCAAACCTTCTCCATGGGCATTGGTTGCAAAGTGGGCATGCCCTGTAAAATCATGGCCTCCACACACCAGTTCACACCACTTTAGGAAGCTTGACCTCAACTGGCAAATACAACTATGGTGCTCTTTTTATCCAACACTTATCACAGGCAATAAACCAACACCAATCAACAGACTCTCTTGTGATCAGCGACTGAAGAATATGTATGCTTAAAACACATTTGTTTCTACCATAGACAACCTTCACCAAACAGATCAACCTCAGCACACGCAGCCACACTTAAACACCAGACCTCTTTTTCACATATATTAGAGAAAGATCATCCCTTGATTAGCCTTTCTCCCAGCTTAGGTACAACCCACAGACATGTGATTATTCCTGTAGCAGTTAATATAATAAGGTTGTAAATATTACACAAAGGTCTTATTCGAGCACAGTAAGTTGAAAGCTAAGTGCTAATTTAGATGCCCTCTTAGAACAAAAATGTTGGTAAAGCTTATGCCAGAACTCAAGGCAGAGTCTGCAGAGCATAAACTCCCAACTACCGAAGACTCAAAACAACAGCCTACATTTTATAGAAGCATCGATGGTTACTTTCCATGAATGAAGTTGGACCATGTACGTTTGACCCTCTATGTTTTTGCACAGCTATCTTATAGTAAAGGGCTTTATGAACCATGCGGGAACATAAAAATGAACATCAGAGTGTATTGTTTAATACAAATATTAGCAAGTGGGTGCAAGTCTGAGATTTGTTTATTTCATCAATTGACAAAAACCTATTACATACATTGGGTTTATTAAATACATGTGAAAGAAATTAACATGTACCCTTTTCATTTAAAAAACAAAGCAAGGAGGCTGATCTCAGCTGGTCAACAACAGGGAAAGGCAAAGGTTTAGTCAGCAAGACATGGAGGGAGAGCATGGGGAGACAGAGCTTTTGATGTCCAAAGGAAAGCACTGCCTACGTGTTGAAAACAATTCTTGATCTGGCAACTCCTGTAATAAAGGTACCAGACTGGTATGCTGTAGCAAAAGCAGCAGAGTCTTAAACCCAAAGTCATTCGGTCCCTACGTTACTATCACAGAGAGCAGACAGTCAAGCTCTACACAGGGCCTTCAAGAAGTCTTACTGCTGATGCTAATCTTCGCCCCAGGGCCGGACTGGCCGGATTGGGCATCGGGCGTTTCCCTGAGGGGCTGGAAGGGTGGGAGATGGTTTCGCACCACTGGGGACCATTTTTGCAGCAATGCCGCAATATCAGACCCCAGTAACAAAAGCAGCAAGCAAGCGTTTACAGCCTCCCAGGCCAGGCAGTGTTTGGCCGGGTGCTGGTCGAGAAAATTGCCGGGGCTGCTTCGGGTTCCCTACTTCCTCGGAGTACAAACCAAGGGCATTATTCCATAAGCCTCATCATCCTCAATTATACATGGAAGTCTGATGAATAAGCCACATACTATTGCCCTTATTTTGTTATCACACCAGTGCCCTTACTGAGATCTTCAACAACTTAAATATTCACGGAAGATACCTCAAAGTGAATTTAATTCAGCTTTGTGGGGTGGAAAACAATGTTCTCAATTTAACGCACCCCTGTGCTCTCAGCACCCACACCAGAGCCTCAAAAATGGGCTAGACAACAGAATAAGATTAATGTAAGATCTGCTGCTGTCAGAAATAGAGATTTAAAAATAAACCAGAACACCCCCCTCTGCACAGAAGACCTGCTTCTTTCACAAAAAGGCAGAGTCTCCCACCACTAAGCTGAGCCACTGAACGAAATCATAGCAAAAAAAATCGAAATTTGTCTACAGTAAAAGGCTCTCGAGGAGAATAGTCTGAGTGCCAGATGCAGACGGCGTGTAATCCTTCTGCAGCGGCATTGAGTTAGTTTGCCTCACCCTAACAAGAAGCCGATCGATACGCAACAAACTCTTCTTGACCAAATTACTAAATATGAAACCGTCAACATTCGTAGTAATTTTATCTCCACCCTGCGAGAAAGCCAATCAAGGCTTTTCTTACATTCTAGGCAGTGGTGTTGTGTCCGCTACGGCGGTGGAGTGTCACCGCCCCAGCCAGCCAGCCAGCCAGCAGCCAGCAGCCCGCAGCCCAAAAAATGAAAAATAAAATGAGAAACGCTTGTTTATTATCATTTTATTTTGGCTGTCGGAGCCAAGGCTTGGGGGCGGGGCCAGAGATGACAGGTTGGTGGAGGAGTGTTTTCCTTGTAATCAGTGCGCATGACGGTTTTGCCAGCCGCCTCAGGACAGCCAAACCGTCATACGCACTGACGCTCTTTCCAACTCTAGCTACGTTTGCTGGGTTGGAGAGAGCAGGTAAATAAACCCAGTCGACCTGGGAGCGCATATCGATGGCGCTCAGTTCAATGCTGGTGCTGCTTTCATGCAGCGTCAGGATTGGCTGCAGGGGATTCCGGGAGCCTGTGCTTGCAGTCCACGGAGCCAGTTCGGAGCGTAGGAGCCAGATCGGAGTGTGGATGCAGGTAAGTAATTTCTTTATTTTGTTGTCTGGCCAGTGTTTCCCTCTCCCCTGCTCTGCCACTTTGCCCAGATACCGGCTGCTACTGATTCAAGGAAGAATTCAACGGATCACAGCAGTAACATAGAGTGAAGGAAACATCAATCTTGGCCAAACACTAACTTTTAGATCATTGATTTTGCCCACTAGGGAGGGATGAAGCACATCCCATTGAGTAGACGCAGCGACTAGATCAGTAAGCCACGGTTCAATATTGTCAGTATCAATATGCCTTGAGTGGCAGGAATGGTAATGCTATGGCATTCCGATGTCATGCTGGAACGGCACGTGCAGATCCGTACGGGCGCTCCTGAAGTAGGAACTTCATAAAACAGGTTCTAAAAGTAGAGCAAGAACTTGGTAGAGAATAAACTTTGACTATAGGAGCAACATTCAGACCTTGTTAAATCCTTTTTAACTGCACCCAGAACTGCAAACTATGAGAGCAAACAAGGGGATGGGAGGAGATGTAGCCGTAGCGTCAGAGCGGCTGACTATGAAGCTAGTGATCAAGGATCCGGTCCTAGGCTTCTGTACAACATCCTGTGATTCTGGGCAAATCATTTAAACTCCCTGTGCCTAAAAAATGTATAATGTAAACTGTTATTCATGTAAAGCATTCTAATTATGTTTGGCTAAAATTGAGCTATATAAAACTGCAAAAATATTTTTAAATAATGCAGCATTACAACAAACTGTCTTGTTTCAAGAAATAAGAGATGTAATAGTAGTTTCCTGGAGGAGAACAGTCTGTCTTTTTTAAGACCATACAGACAGAATTATTTATTTTTAACCAACGTTCCAATATATCTCTGGTCCATTTAAGGCATTTTGCACTTTTTTGTAACAGAACCACTTTTAACAGGCGCACCAGAGTACAAATGACATACAATGCTTAATTTGAACTACTAGTAGGAGGTGAGGGCTACTGACACCCATTTCTGGGGACCAGCACATATTTTTCCTCATCTGACTTTGACACAGAGCAAAAGAGCGAAATACACAAAAAAGAGGGAACGAAGGAGGAAGATAAAACAGTAACAAAGGGAGAAAGAAGGAATGAAAAATAGCCTTTAGGAGTAAAAAAAAAGAGAAAGTTAGGGCCTTATTACGATGTTGGCCGGACAGTCTCCGACCAGTGGTCAGAGGCTTTCTGTCCGACATCATAGGTGGCAGTCCAACCACTGTATTAGGATGACGGTTGTCAGAATGAAACCAATGGGGGAACCTGTCGAAAGGCACCATAATCTCCTAATGACAGCGGCCTGGCTCCGCTGTCGGGATTATGATGGCACTTTCCACCTGCCCTTTCATGGTGGTCCGTCCGCTGACCTATGGTCAGGCGGTTCCAGACTGCTATTGGGTCTGCATAACATCATAGTTGTCTATGAAGGATGCATGTGGTGGAATCAAGAATACACAGCCTTAGTATTCGGCACCCTGACATTCAATACTGCGGGCTGCGGATTTCAAAGCAAAACCTTAGGTTCTAGCACTCATGGTGGTTTGTGTGGTACTAGACGAACATTGTTTGATGCCAGTCCAGATGTACAAGTGACTGACTTTATTCATTATAAAAATGTTTTTGTAGACACTGTATTCATCCTTTAGATCACTAAATACACCGGGAACATAGAAGAGATGTGAATGTGGTGATCCAAATCACGGGGAGTCCCCCAGCTTTGATATTATCCCTCATGTTGCTGGTGGCACCTTTTAAGGAGTTTCTATGTTGAAAGATTCAGCCTTTTTCTGTCTTGTTCAACTGCAGTCATGAACTGAATAGGCAACTTTAGCTACTAAGAAAGAAGATGATGGCTATGTCAAGGCGTATGTGCTTGTTTGGACCGATCATTAATATATGTCAGATCACCTGTTAATTGGGATTACATTTAGTTCTGACTCCTTCTGACTTAGGGCCTGATTACAAGTTTGGCAGTCCGATGGACTGCTGAACCCGTGGTTGCAGTGGCGTTGCAGGCCCTGCCACACTGGTGGTCCGACCACCCTATTAAGAGTTTGGCGGTTGGACCGCTGGGGGACCGATGCATACGCTGGGGATCCTTGATCCCTCAGCGGTGTTGCAGCAGTGTGAGGCAGCAATGTGCTGGTGGTGCCTCAGCAATACTGCCAAGCATATTACGAGTTTCCTCAATGTGACCCTTTTCGTGGCTGCGAGCCCACCATTAAAAGGGTAGCAGTGAGGAAGCTACAGAGGCCCTACAGGGCCACCCTGTTACCTCAGGGGCTGGTGGTACATACAGGGGGCATATGGTGTACCCCCTGTGTGCATGCAGCACCTGTTACTGAATGATATGGACTGCATAATACATGCTTTGCAGGAACAGGCTTTGGCGCTCCCTCTGCCCTGCTTTTCCGAGGCTCCCTTATGAGCACTTATGGCATCGGTGAGCAAAAAAACAATGGATTTAGGCCCAGATCTTTGTACTGGTGTGAATGTATGACATTGTTCTGCATTCTGTCCAACAACTGTTGTTTTTGCATTTGTCACCCCGAGTGGGACGGGTATGATCAGACGTGAAACCCGTGTTCTCCATGCCACTGGAATCAAGCTATCCTGGCTGATGAGGTCTGAACGCCCGAAACCAGTCCTAGGATGCTTGTTTCCAGTAGAGAGAGGACCTTGTTTGGCAGTTTGGTCTGGACTGTTCCTAAGGGGCACAGGGTCAAGACTGATTTGCATATGGCTGGGTTCAAACTGGAATGGCATGGTGAGCAAAAAATGATGGATTTAGGTCCAGATTTCTGTACTGGGGTGAATGTATGACATTGTTCTGCATTCTGTCCAACAACTGTTGTTTTTGCCCCTGTGTGCATGCAGCACCTGTTACTGAATGATATGGATCGCACAATCCATGCTTTGCAGGAACGGGCTTTGGCGCTCACTCAGCCCTGGTTTTCTGAGGCTCACTTATGAGCTTTAGAACTGCACCGCTGCAGAACCGCCCAAATACCGCCTTCCAGACCACGAATGAACTCACAATATGGGGGGCGGTGTGCGGATGAGTTTGGCAGCGGGGCGCAGGCGTGGCGGCCAGCTGTGACACCTCCAAACCTCTAATCAGGCCCTTATTTTGGATGGTAAATCTATCTATCTATCTATCTATCTATCTATCTATCTATCTATCTATCTATCTATACATATATGAGTGGTTTTAGAGTTTAGGAATTTCTTAGGTTTTAGGGAGTTAGCAATGGTCATGCTATATTTTTTTTAGGATTGGGGTGTGTGTATTAAAAGTGGTTATAATATTTTAATAAGGTTCAGGGATGTGCATAATATTTTTCCTAAAAGTAGGGGGCATTGGGGGCCTACCCCCCCCCCCAGTAATGTAGGTCAAAATAAAGAATATTTTAGCAAAAGTTCACCCGCTGTGTCATCGCCGTCCTCTGAGGCTTTCGAGGGGGAAGGAAGCAATACGTACGGATCATGATGGATCCTAGAGGATGACAAGCCCTTCAGTTTGCGTTGCGGCAACAGTCAGCAAGCTGATGTTGTGAAGGTTTTCAAGCCACCGAGCCCCACCGTGACAGAATTTATGTGTGGATAGCAATGGAACTCTGGAAGTGGGACGTCGGAACTAGTGGGCCAGATAACCACCCAGGTAAAACTACTGAAAGCAACTGGAGAGGGAGAAGGGAGACCCGCTGACAGTGTACAGGCCCATGATGGTTGCTACGGAGCAGGGCCGTGAGAGGACATTTAGGACATTTAATACTCGAAAGTTGAACGCAAGGAGATATGTCGACCAAAGAGATGCAAGAGCAGGAGGAGGCTGCTTTGAAATTGTTTAGTGAAGAGTCTATGACTGAAACGGGTGCAACAAGAAGTAATAGTATGCAGACTACAGGAAGTGATCGAACCATAAGTTAAAGTGACTTGAAAAGTTGAAAGAAACGGAACTATCCAAATGGTGGGAGTCAAGGTCATTACAGCGATACCTTGAAGTAGGACAGATCCCACAAGGTTTGTGAATTTTAGTGGCTCTCGGGTAAGAAGACCAATATCCATACATGTTGCATGAATAGGCCAGCAACAAAAAGGATCTCTCAAGGAGAATGTTAGGCATTCTAGTCGAATATGTGGATATTGGCAGAGCAAACGTGCTGGAGAAAATGGACAAACTGCATGAGACCCTGGCCAAAGAAGAAGATCAGGAAATAATTTAAAAAATGTACACTAGTATGAAAGAGAGACTTACAAAACTGGAGGGAACAATTGAGGCCAGAAAACCCCGAAATTCCTGCATGATAAAACGGATTATGAAAAAGGACAAATTTACACATTCCTGAGAAAATATGAAACCCTTCACAGGCAGCATCTTTAGGAAGCCACTGCGGTGAGGCAGGTTCACCCATCTGAGTTAGCAGCATAGTCTGTTCAGAGGTGGACACTGGCCTAGAAGCGGCAGCTGGCACAGTACGACAACAAAAATGTGTAATTCCATCAGTTATTGAAGAGTTGGATTTTTTAAAGCAGGGCAGGCAGTTCAACTACTGCCCAAGACAGTTTAAAAAAAATATCAAGCCACCAAAGTGGAAGAGGCAGAGATGAGCAAGGACAAACGAACAACAATCAATTGAAGGAGAAGATGGGAAAATGGTCCAAGAAATAGCAGAGCCAGTGTCAGAAACAGAAAATTCTATCATCAACCTTACTGATATCGTATTGATAACAAAAGAGATAAATATCTTGAAGCTCGGGCTCTCTTTTTTCCCAAAGCAAAACATGGACTATGCACAGACAAGGATTGATTTTTTAAACTGGTATGGTCTATGAAACTAAAGAAATTTTTCATGACCCAGCCAAAGAAAAATACATTGGAAATTACAAGAAATCCGATGGATTACTCCAATGCACTACAAATTGATGGCATGAACTTGATGCTAGAACTTCGAGAACTTGAATAGGCAAATGAGGGTATTCAGGCACAACTGAATGAAGAAACTATAGTTGGAGAACAGGGACTAGAAACCTATGGTGAAGTTTAGACGAACTTTAAACCAAAGTCCAAATTAGTTTCATTGATATCCCGCGAATCCATTGATATGTCAGTGAACTGGTTACCAATAAATTAAAGAATCTCTATAGTGAAAGCAGCAAAAGAAATGCATATAGCCAACTAGAAAATGATTATTAAGATTTAATGAATACATTGCAAATGAAAACTGAATGTGTGGTTATGAAATCTGATAAAGGTGGTAACATATATCTGTGGGAAAAGGAGAAGTATCTGGCTGAAGCCTATAGACTAAGCATGGGCGGAAAATCCGTTTCGCTCGCGGATTTTGCGGATTTTCGGTAAATTCGCAATCTGCGAGATTCGCGAATCTCCCGCAAAATCCGCAAATCCGCGAGCAGCGGATTTTGCTCGCACTGCTCGCACTGTTCGCGTGAGTTCGCGGCTTCCCAGTACAACTTCGCGCCCCGCGAATAAGTGCAAAATTGCAGAAATACGATCTTAGCAAAACTGAAACTACTTACCAGGTTTAAAAGTTCAGGCTCATCATTAGTAGCCATTTCCTGTAGTGCTTCCTGAGGGGCCCCTCCAGAGTTCAGTTGCCAGTTGCAACTATTATGTGACCCTGCTCTGAACCTCAAAATAGTTACACATATGCCACAAAGGTCCTGAATTACAGCTAAGGGAGACAAGCAGGAGCCATGCTGGAGGTTCAAATCCATTAATCAGCCCCTAATTCATTATTGTCAGTTGGGGCAGGGCAGGTGTTGTAACTAATTTTGCAACAATGAAAGCACTTAGCAAGTGCAAAAGATCACTAATCAGGAAGCACTAAGGAAGCAGGTGCCAGCTAAAAAAATATTCTGTGACACATTAATCAGCCCCAAATTAATTCAGGTCACTTGAGGCAGGGAAGGTGTGCTTGCGTTGCCACAATAATGTACACTGACTGGACAACCAGAGGGTGCTGTGATGAAACAGAGGGTGGCATGGGTGGGCCAGAGGGTGGCATGAGTAGTCAGAGAGTGGCAGTGGTGACAGAGAGTGGCAGTGATGAAGAAGAGTGTCCCAAACAGGCTGGACACGTAGAAACAACAAGTTCGCGAAACTTGCGACCCGACAGGTAAGTTCGCAATTTGCGACATTGTACAAAACCCTCACGAACTGGCAGAAACCCGCGCAAACACACAAAAAAAAAATCCGCAAATTCGCGAGAATTCGCGGATTTTGCGGATTGCGAGTTCGCAAATCCGCAAAATTCGCGAACGCGAGATTTGCAAAATTCGCCCATGCTTACTATAGACAGTTGAATGATGAGCGGTGTTATTGTTGTGTCACGAAAGATACTATGGAAAGCTCTCTCACAAAAGTGTACTCATTTTTTAAATCCTGGCGTGATAAGGGTCTTTTGAGTCAGGGTGAATATTTGCTTTGGAAAAAAGATCACCTAGTTATATCACTGTTTTATTTCATACCAAAAACTCACAAGAATAGCGACAACACCCCAGGGCGTCCCATAACATCTACCGTAGGCTGTTGTTTGGAAAATGAATCAAAGTATGCTGATCATTTTTTGGGTGACTTTGTGAAAAATATCCAGTCTCACATTCAAGACACAGGTGACTTTCTGCAGAGAATATATGATCTCCCATTGGAGGTAGATTATCTTCTAATAACAGTTGATGTCACCTTATTATACAGAAGCATCCAACATAGTGATGGTATGAAAGCAGTGAGTATAATACAAAAGAGTTCGAACCGCCGTGTTTTCTTGCTAAGGGCAAGACAAATCAGCTTAATGCGATAAGATCCTTTTGTGGTACAACAATTTTACTGCATAACAGTACTCTCTGACAAGCATAGAAACCGGAAGCTCTGCTTGATCGGATAGAGCATTTTAGAGTGCAGTAAAGTTCAAGAGTAGTATGTACAGAAACAGGTGAAATCACATGATGTTTTATGAAGTCAAAGCTCTATGTATTTGATTAGAGTACATCAGAGCACTCGTTTATATTACGAATATATTCAAGTGAAGTCATACGATATTTTAACTAATACCTAAGTAGGAGAATGAAGTTAGTGATCTGACATGTCATGTTAACCCTTGAATCAATATTCCTTCCTCTTTTATGCTCATCAGTGCGGGGCTCCATGTACCTGAGCTGTGGCCAGGTGGGGTGGAGCGTTTCTCTCCTACAACCTTGGTGAGTGAGAGCAATCATTTCAATTTTGGAAAGTGTGGTGCACTCTGAGAGCCACTAAGTCTCGATTTTGTAACGTTTCATTCAATACATATAACCTGTGTATATTGTAATCCGACTGACTGATTGATCTGTTGGTTGTTGTCTCCTTGTATGTGTCTGCATGGTCATTACATCTCTACTGGGATCCTTTGGATTTCATTTAAGGTAGGAGAATGATTTACTACTGAAATACCCAGGTGATATTTTCTTCATCTATTCACTTTTTAAATGAGCAGTAGAGACAAAAGGTCCTGAAGAAAGCAGCAGGATGCTTATGATGATCCATAAATTAGTCTGCAGAAACATGTTGACCACATATTAAGTCTAGAGGCTATTTGTTAAAACCTCCAGCATCGCACGCTTTTTTATTTTTGGGAATAGAAAGGTGGTTATTAAAGTTAGTTTTCCATTCTATTACCCAATTTTATCTGATCACATCACAGTCTACACTTCTTTTCACTTCACATCATGCACTGCTCTTGAGTTGTCCTTCCTTACCCTGACACTTGAAAACATACAATAGGTTTTCATCTTCACAATCTCAATTGGTTTAAAATTTACCTTCCTGGTGTGAAGGAAACCCATATGATGAACAGGGCGCCCAGGATCGACAGCTGATGGGTATTTTTCCACACAGGAAAGATGCTCCACTTTTGACGTAGTTCATAGCCTACCTCTAGACACATACTCAAGCCGACCACTTGATAGACCCACTACTATTCTTTGTTGTGAATGAAAGCAGTGAGGCCTTTTCTTGGTACTAGCTATTGCATTTATGGAAAAATACCAAAATGCTGCTATCAATGATAGAAATTTGCCTTAATAGCAACTTTTTAAATGTTTACGGGTGAACTGTTTCAACAGACATGTGGCTCTATGATGGGTATCTGCTTCTCCCCCAGCTATGCAAACTTGCATATGGGCTGGTGGGAGGAGCAGGTAATAGGTGCCGAGTACCTAGAAGAGTGTGAGGAACATGTTGTTCGCTGTATTCATTTTATAGACCATCTTTTTATTTTACCGAAAGGCACAGAGAAGAGTGCCAGATAGTTGTTGCACAGAATAGAGGTTAGCAATCTTAATTTACATTTTACTGGCAAAGTGAATAGGACAGAGGTGACAGAGGGAACCAGTGGCAAACAAAACGTTCAGGAAACCAACAGCTGGGAATATGTTATCGCACTCTACTAGTTTCCACCCATGAAACTTAGTTGAAAGTATCCCATATGGGGAATGCCTAAGAGTCCGACGGAATTGCAGCTACAAGGTAGAAGAGGTGAGGGCAGTTAATGACATGAGAAAAAGATTCAAAGCTATGGTTTACCCAGAAGACTGCATTTGAATCTCCATCTCGAAAGCTATGTCTAAATCCAGAGAACAAGTTTTACTTAAAAGTAACTGTAAAGTCAAACATAAGAGCTTTGACTCCCACTTTAGGCTCATTACCACCTATAATACACAAGAGGAAGCAATAAGAGCCAGTATGCATAAGTATTGGCACCTGATCAGGAATGATCCAATACTGAGTCCTGTAGCCTCACATTGGCAGCGTATTACTTTCAGGCGGGCTAGATCAATGGGACAAGATCTGGTGAGTAGTAGTCCGGAAACAGAAAATGAAATGAAATGAAATACATGCATTTGTAAAGCGCATAGCTACCTCCGGGGAGGTGTCCCGGCACTGGGGGCAGTCGGAAAGATTAAGCGAGCTATTGCTCAGAGTCACATGGTGCTGGGTTGACCTGCCACCGGCACCAGGGATCGAATCGTGAACCCGTGGTCCAGAGTCAGGCACCCTGGCTGCTGCGCCACACCTCTTCCAGAGGTCAGAACAACATGGCTGACTAATAAAAAAGGGCTTTAAAAAATATGGGAGATGTAAAGGTTGTCAACATGGTAAAAATACAACATAATATATCTTGCCACTCAACAACTCACACAAAGGACATTATAACTGTAATACTGAGTATGCTGTGCACCTGATGAGATGCCCATGCCGTTTAGCATATATAGGTAGCACGATTCTACCAATGCACAAAAGATTCCTTCAACATCTTAGGGCTATTAAAAATCATGATCTGGGCTTCCCAGTAGTGAGACATTTTGAGGAACACCCTAATGATGAAGTGTAGGGCCTAACCTACTTTGTGATGGATGCTGTTCAATGAAATTTGTGAGGAGGATATAGAGAAAGGAGGTTAAGGCAACTGGAGTCAAGATATATAATTAAAGTGAATACTAAGACCCCATGGGGCCTTAACATTGAAGAGGATTTGTATATGCATCTGTGAAGAAATATGAGCAATACAAGATCGAGTAAGCACTGACATCCAGTGAAGGGGCTGCCATCCTGCTATTGGTAGAATTGATTTTTTTAGTAATTGTAATGTTTATAAGTAGGGTTAAGTTGAACACTAATACAAATATGAAATGGGAAACAGTAATAGCAATGCACTTGACAGGTGATGTTTTAGAAAGGAATGTTTGTGGAGTCAAAGTTACGTGCAATAGAGCTGTTAGCTGGCAATCATTTAAGCACAGTAACTGTTCCCCACTTGCGCTTAATGGCTTGGAAAGATATGTGATTGAAAACAAGTGGGTTTTTGAAGTGAAAGAATACATTCTATGTACAGAAACTGAACAGTCTCAAGGTGTATGCTTTATATACTGAAGGTTTATATATATATTAAATATTAAAATTGGTATATGGAATTTTAGCACCTTAAATTAAGAACCATCAAATGTTATAAAATCAGTGTATTTATACAAAATAATTTTTTTACAAATAGTGTGTGTATAGATGATTTTTACAGAGTTTGTATTTATTCATATATATATTAAGACATTTTCACATTCACTGAATTGTACATTAAATAAACAAATTGCTAGCTATAAACAAAAAAACAAACAAGGAAGGCTAGTGCTAACATGTGGTGAGTCTGTTTACAGTGTCTATGGCATTATGTCAGAGAACTAGTATACATAAATATGCAAGGCTGAGTATCGTAGAAATATGTTAAAAAATGATGAATGATGTGGGTTGATATAAAGAATACTTCAACAAAAGGTCACCCACTGAAGAAAAGTAGGATCTGCTTCTTAAGGGTACCCCCACTTTTTGCTTGATGTGATGCTGTTTTTGGCTAGTCTGACTGGGATCCTGCTAATCAGTACCCCAGTCTATCTGCTTTCTCCCTACACTGTTGTGTTTAATACCTAGGTACATCCCAGATTGGAAACTGGGGTACCCTTGTCAGTGTATAGTACCCATGTACCCAGGGCATAGGTACCCCAGAGGTCTCCCATGGGCTGAAGCATGCATTATGCCACCCATGAGCGACCATTCAAAATGGAATTACAGGCCTGCCATTGCAGCCTGTGTAGGTTAGTCCATGCGCCATTTACTAAAGATATAGGCTTACTATATCTAAGGGTCACCGCATATAAAACTTATAAGTCACCTCTCTAGCAGGCCTTTACAATCCTGAGGACAGGGTGCCTGGTTTTAATTGAGAAGATGCCCCTGCATGAGCAAGACACCCCTGCAGCCTACGGAGTTCATTCTCCCAGGTTGTCAGTTAAGCAGCTACATACTACATAGAAGGGCATCGTCTGACCGCACGATGACTATCTCGAAAACGGCTGCAACGATTCCTATCATGTTTGGTTTCAAACATGTTGGAATCACCGTAAATGGTGTGGGTGGTATGATTCCAAGCACTGGAAGAGCCTTCCATTAAGCTCTCGGTGTTCCCGGTACCAACCTTCTAGACCCGGACAGCACATAAAGGTTGCTGACGACCAGAGACACATTTTTGCCCTCTTGCTGCTGAGCCACGCTCGAGCAGGGAAAGGCAGAACAATAGGCATCCTGTCACAGGGAGGTGTGACTACCTCCCAGACAAGATTTAGTGTATTAGGGCTGGGTGGGTGTGCTTGCCAGCGCCTGAAGTCTGCATGAGGGGCACATTTGGTGTCCCTGTGCATAGTCCAGTTCAAACGAGTCCTAGGAGCCGTTAGCTCCCGCTCTGGCGCGAAACTGGACAAAGGACATGGGGAGTAAACCCCCTCCATCCAGACCCTCACTTGGGAGGGTCCCCTGAATATTCCCAACCATTTTCCTAGGGTATTTAAGGGCTTACCTGGGTGTAGGAACCTAGATTCATCATGGGATAAGGTTCAGACCTGAAACCACTGCACTCTGGATTTTGTTTAGGCCTGACTTTGTCTCCCTTCCTGTCTGCTGCATCATCTCTGCCTGTGCATTATACAGGAACCTTCCAACGCCTGTTAAGCACCAAGGACAACCAAAGTAATCTCCCTTGGATTGAAGGAGTCTTCCCTTACATTCGTAGGCACCTCAACACTGCTGACTGGTCTGCTGATACTGAGCTTCTGCGGATTCCAAAGAGTTCAACAACACAGGTAGTGATTATCTACGTCTTCTGAGGCCCAAGCTTCCCTCTCTCCAAGTCTGAGGACGAAATCTCTTGTGGAGGCTGCATTAACCAAACCCCTGTGCACTGCGTACTTTTGCAAGTGCATATGTTTGTTGGCAACTCTGCGACAACAGCATTGGGATCCAAGTACCCCAACCTCCGGTAACTTCTTCCACCGAGATCTTCAGCCACACCGACTCGTGGGCAGTGTGGCCTGCTCCTTTTGGTGAGCTGCTCGAAGTGCTCTCAATATATATTTGGCCAGACCCTTCACCAACCCCTCCATGCGGCCAATCCCCCACTGTGCATGGCCTTCAGCCATACAAGGGGTGTGGGTTGTTGCAGGCCCTACACCTAACCACCCATTGGCGGCCACCTCCAGCCATGCAAGACTTTTGGCTCTATGCAGCATGGGTTAGCCACAGAGCCATCTGCACGTACCAAGCCAATCCACTACAGACACTCAACTACCCCTTTTGTTTAAAAAATGTTTTTCAGATCCTGTGAGACTCTCGTGGGAGCCAGCCCAGTCCCAGCTCTCCCATGAGAGTCTTGCTGGAGGCAGGCGAGTCCTACTGGCTCCCGTAAGAGTCATGCAGGATGGAGGCAACCCAAAACAACATTTTTATTTTTACTTTCGGCCCAGGTTGGTCCTTCTATGTCACCCCCACAAGGTTCATGGAGTGTTGGTACTACCACAATGCCCCCTTATAACTTTAGATTTCAATTTTCAGGACTCAGTGACCTGATCCTGTCCAGATATATATACATTTTGAACCTTCATTTTTCAAAAATGACTGAACAGATTCACGCTAAATCACATAAAGCACACTTTGTGGGTAAAGATCTAGATTTTTGACAAATTTGATATAATTCAGTTCAGCTGTTTGGTCTGCAACGCTGTTCAAAAAATCTCTATGGAAATCGCATGTGGAAATTTCTTTGTGGGTCCCGTCATTTATGTCGGCCCCCGCTTGACAGATCACCATTAAACTTTTAAAGAAGGATCTGAGGGGGGTGAAATTTTCTTTGTGAAAATTTGGTGCAGATTCAACAACTGGCTCCAAAATGATTGGCAAGCCAAAAAATGCTCTTCCTATGGTAAGTAAGCCCTAACTATAACTAATACATACACACACACATATATACATATGTGTGTGTATAAAAAATCATATAGGGAAATTATGGGTTGCTTAGTTAGAATTAAAGAAGTTGGGGATTTAAAGGAATTGTTTATGAATTTAAGGAAACTTAAAATGGTAAGGACTTCACAAAATATTAACAGAAAAACAAATCATAAAAATAAGAAATAAATGTACATAACCCTATGGGTCCAAACTAAATGCGATCCGATGCGAAACATCCGAGGTAAATATATTCAAAATAAATGCATGCAATTAAACACATACAACTGTCGAGGGTGCTAGAAATTACAGATCGTTCTATTCGAGCACATGCAGGGCAGAATCAGAGTGAATTCAGAGACCACCACCACCCCAGCATTAGCTTTAGTGGCAACCACGACACTCTCTTCCGCCACCTTATGCCGCCTAGAAAACAACTTCCGGGGTAGCACCTCTGAAGAGGATGTTACTCCACCTGCCGCAGGCCGTCTGCGGTTCAGGTATTTGTCCGCGGAGATTGCCCAATGCTTCTCTAGTTGCCAAAACGCCTCAACTCATGGTCCAAGGTCCGCCCGTGGGAAGCCGGATCAGAGAGGCCCGGCGCTGGCACCAGCCTCAGAGAACCTCCGCGAGCCACGTCGCCAGCGAGATGACAGGGGACGCGGAGACGCAAAGCAGTTCCCATTATTCGCTGTCGCATCCGTGCCAAGTCACTGCTGTTCCTGCCTCCCCCCTTTTGAGCGATAGCATCCACAGAGACTCCATGGCAGCCAGCTTTGGCGATAAGAGGCCGCTTCTTGCATCCTTAATGACAACCAAGCACCTCTTATCAGCATGAGAAGTGGCAGAAGGATTCCTACAAACCCGGCGCAGCTTGAGGGGGGGAGATGACACCGTTTCCTAAATAGCTCTCACTCCTGGTGTCGCGGGAGCGCTCGCTGCCTCCTCCTCTCCTGTCCCCAATCTCTGCTGCCTGCATTTTGCAGATGCATCTTAAAGAGCAGCGGCGGGAGCTGGCTTTCCCGCCTTTTTTTTTACCCAGGGCCCAAGAGAGCAGAACCGAGGGCAGCGTTTTAATTGATTCTGTGAATCAACTTCCAAACCTGGCCCAGTTTTCCTGTGTACACACAAATGCACACGCACGCGCAGAGCTGAAGAGCAGCCCTCCGTGTTTGCACAACTATCTCTGCAAAACAGCTGATTCTCTGCAAACAAGGCGCTTGCCAGATTTTCAGGTCCCCGCGCGCCCTCCCCGTTGTGTGAGGAGGCTGCTGGGAATGTGAAGCACTGACGGAAATAATCTGTCAGGGGAAGTCAGTGAGGGGTGAGTGTGCTAAAGATGGAAGGCTGAAGCTTGCGGCCCGGCAAGAGGACAGGCCATTTTCTGCACAAGGGAGACTAGCCAATCCCGAACACCTCCTTCCTACTATCGCTTTAACTTGGTAGAACAGAGAACTCAACGGCAACTACAGAACACCCCAGTCGCAGCCCTGGATTCTGGGCGTTGAGATGCTCACGTAGATGCTTCTGTGGACAGTCGACCACAGGAAGACTCCTGGGGCCATATTACAGATGCAGCGCATTTTCCTGGAGTGCGCTGGGTGCATTTTTTTTTAAAAGGTGCACCTGGTGCATTCCAGGAAAATGCGCAGCATTATTGTGAATGCGCTGCCCCTAGAACAGCCTCGAATTCGCACTGCACCCAGGGCAACGCATTCATGTGAAAACGGAGCGGCTGCTTTGAAGGCGCTCCATGTTTTCACAGTGCAGGCAGCAAACCGCCTGCACTTTTAAAGGGGATTAGAGATCCTCTTGCAGGAGGCTGCAGTCAGTGACTGCCCCCACCTCCAAGGAGACGTCTGGGTGGTGCATAGGACCCTTTTTCCCCCTCCAGAGGGCTGCTCTCAATGGGTGCACTGTCAGTGTGCCTCCTGAGAATTTCCTTTCCTCTGCCCCGGAGTCTGTAATACGGCGCAGAGGCATTGGCATTCCTCATTTGCATGTGACACACCCCTATGCAAATGAGGGAACGCCCCCTAAATATAGCGCTGGGACTTTAGATGCGCGAGAGCCATCGGTATTACAGAAGGGGTTGCACAAGCATCTGCAGCCCTTCTGTAATACCAAAGTGCCCCGTGGCGTGCAAAGCAGGCGCAAACGCCTGTTGCCCCCCCCAGGGCACTTTGTTAATATGGCCTCCGTTTTAACTGACAGACCTATTGTCTTCTGCCAGAGAGTGATTCCTGCTATCGACTTTCCACAGAAGTATCTTTGTGAACATATCAAAGCCCAAACTTTGGGGTTGCGCATCTGGTGTTTTGTAATAGTCGCAGTTGAGGATTTGCAGACTTATCACTACAGGATAAACACCAATACGCTCTCAATATCGGTGTCTTACCTGCAGTGATTGCCGTTTTTTGTTTAGGAGGGTTCCCAACATGCCCCAGCTGCCCTCCTCAACTAGCCCACTCGCACTTTGCCACCTACAACTGCAGTGCTGTTTAATTAAGCAATTAAGTGCTGTGGGGAAATGATAGTCGGCATAATAAACACGATACAAAGTCCGCATACCATGTATTAATAGTCTCTGTCACCTGGAGAGACTTAAGGGCCATTCTTGATGGCACTTACAAGAGCCTCTCTTCCCAATTGGAAAATATATTTAATATAACAAATATGGAAAAATCGGGAACGCAAGACTCTTTTCTAATACTTTACTTATTCCTGTAATGCCTGGAACCTGTGACGTGGCCAGCCACGCAGTCACTGCATGAGAACACTCTCAGACAAGAATACTCCTTCGAGCACAAATCTTAAAGAGAGTGTGCACCATAGGCTTCATGCCTGCAATGGCAGTGCAGTACAAAGAGAAGCCAAAATATCTGCAACAATCGACATACATGACTTTACAAAAAGTAACAAATAATAGCACAAAGTTGATTTAAATGAAGCTACAGTATATCACACACAGTGCTGATAATATCATACGACAAAGAGTTAATAATATTATGAGCGGCAGCTCACATCTACGGGGAGAGAGAGCTGAGCACGTGCATGCGCAAAATAAAATAAAAATTAATAAAAATGTACCTGAACGTAACGTCCTAGACTCCAGTCCTCTTCTCACCACCGGAACTGAATGCAGCAACTCCCTTGACCAATCATGTTGCTGCTTTCATGCAGCATTAAGAGCAGCGCCCTGATTGGAGTGAGAGGCCTCACTCAGCGATCCACGTGGAAGAGGTCTGGCGCCGTGGCTAGGGCGACTGACTCCGGAATCTGAGGATCACGGATTGATCCCCGGCAGCGGATCAGCCCAGCATCATGTGACTCTGGGCAATAGCTTGCTTAATCTTCCCGACGGCCCCCAGTGCCTAGAGACCCGTGCGGGTGATTGTACGCGCTTTACAAATGTGGATTGACAGCTGGGTTAGAGATGTTTAATGTGCGCTTGTGTGGCTGACCATAACTAGACGGCCGGCCATAAAGACATGCGCAGTTTAAACAAGTGAATCAGACAGACCACTGTCCTCCCTGCTGCTGTCACTTAGCAGCGGTCCCGCCCCCATCCTGACACTTGGCTCGGGACGGGGATGAAAATTATATGGTAATAAATTACCATTTTATTTTGTCGGGGTTTGGGGGGTATTTTAAGTGGGGTGATGCTCCTCCGCTCCAACGGAGGAGCCACCCCTGAATACTATTCCCTCTGACAGACTGAAGGGGTTGTGACATCATAGCAAGAGTGAATTTTTTGTTTCGCTTTTCCTTCTCGTACAGTAAAGGGAAGATTTTATCTTGAAATGTCTCCCTAAACCTAATTTGACAAGAAGGACTGGCTATATTACACACAAAAAGCAATAGAAGAAATGCAAAAACACAGGTAAATTGATAGCATCATCTACAATTGGAAGCGATCAGAGACACACGTATAGGTGAAAGAGAAGCCACGTCACACCAAGAGAATAGAGTATGGGAAAACCAAAGACACAGAGAAGGTAGAATAAGAGACTGAGGTAACATGGAACAGACAAATAGTCAGAAAAGGAACCACCACTGGTGCAAGTGAATGAGAGAACATAACTTGGAAGTTAAGGCAGGACCATGGTCATATCCATGCAGAAAACAGAGCCCAACAGTCTGACGGCCTTATTGGATATAATGCAATTGTAATTGAGAGGAAGAGATCTCAGTCACGTTTGTTGCAGAGTAACCACTCAGCTGAAATCTAAATCAAGCCCTAGGTTATAAATTGTATAGTCGTTTCAGTGAATTGAAAAATCTTGACTGAAAAGGCAAGCTGCACACGATTTGCCTGACCTAACTTAACTATTATTTTACAGACCTTGGGCCCCAATATGAGTTACGCAGAATTCAGGGGGTGCAAGGTCGAGCAGGAACAGAAAATGGGTCTGGCACCAAAATAAAAATGGCCCCCATTCGCAAATCAGATAACAAAAAATGTGGCACATTTGCAAATCAGGGCAGCTTTGACCTTGTAAAGACAAGTTTTTATATGTTTTTTGAAGATATGGGTGACTGGATGCCCTTGTGCTGCAGGCAATGTTTGTGGTTATAGGAAAGAAAAAACAGCCTACCAGATCATAACACAGGCCCACAAACAGCCAAAAGGCAGGCCCACATAGTGACCTGTCAGACCAGCCCTTCATGCACCACCAGATTGCCCTTTAGGCCAACATGACCCTGAGGGGTGTGAAGTGGGGACATTGACTTAGAAATGTGTTGATATTGGAAACTCCAACCCTGCAGGAAATAAAGTCTCTGGGATGGGGATTAACTTGTGTATCCAATTTGGTTTTAGCAGGATGGGAAATGCACTTGCTGGAACTAAGCCAGGCATTTCTGCACTTGGAACATCGGCCCACTCTGAATTCGCCAAAGTGGTAGGTCTACCAGAATACCACAGCAGCTGACTCGTAATGGGGCCTTTGAAAAGTATTAACACCTTCCCTGGATATGATTCGAAAACCACCTTAGCATCGGACCTGGAGAGCATGTAAGGGGTGGACATTTTGGGAGGAAATTGCTGTCTCTAGTGCTTTCCTGGAGAGCAACTCTCTAAGAGGGTGATGATGAGGACTGGAATGGAGGCACAGTGGGCCATACCAACAAAGAAGTGGATTGCTCTCCTTTTGATAGCCTTTTGGATACAGGTTCTGAAAACATGAGTCAGCAATCAGGGCACTGGGAGATCCCTGCTTTGGCATGGTTTCTTTGTTTTTGTTGCAGGTATATATAACGCAACTTGACCCAACAGTATTGGAGCACTTTACACAAGCACTGGTTACATTACCCAAGAACATATTAATGTTTTCACGCACAGGGAGATTAAATGATTTGCCCAGAAACACAGGATACTGACAGGGCTGGACTGGCCATAGCGTGCACCAGGCGTTTTCCCGGTGGGCCGGAAGGGAGAGGACTGGTTTGGGACTGGTGGGGGCTGATTATGCTACAAGCGGCCAGGGTGCAGCAGTGCTGCAATTCCGCCCCCCTGTACAAAAACTAGCTGCCGTGTTTTACAACCGCACCTACTTCCCTCGCGGCCAGTCTGACTGAATTGCCAGAGCCGGTTTGTGTTCCCAGTTTGGCCCTGGATACTGAGCCAACGGTGAGACTCGAACCTGGTTCCCAGTTACAAAGTCAGCAGCTTTGGACATAATGCTTCATCCTCTCCAATGTTCTAATTTCTAGCAAGAAAGCAGGGTCCCTTATCATAAAAGGCATGGAGCTGATTCTATCATAAAGGATATGTTTGATGTTTCCTTTCTGACTGGCAGACAGTAAAAGGCTCTGGGACTGGCGGCAAAAGAGGTGGTGGCCTTGAAGTCGCCACGTCTGTCAGCACTAGTGAGAAGACCCCCACTGTCTTGTAAGTGGGCTGGAGGAAGATAAGCTGGCTCTCCAGGAGGGATTTTGCTGGTGGCATTATTCAAGGTGAAGTGAAAACTTACATGTCCCAAAAATAATTAACCTCGGCCATTCAGAAAAAATTAAATCAGTTTTGTGTTTTTTAATTTCTGTTCAAAAAGTTCAGTGTATGGATGCCCAGTCTACATTGCAAGTACACAACAAAGGCTTGCAAATGATGTCTGGGAATATCAAGAGCCATGCACCAGCAGTTATCCAAGTAATCAGCCTATGATGAGCATAAAGGCTTCCATCGGTGCACTAGAATAGGCCTGGGCGAAACTTTTATTACACATTTAGTGCTAATTTCTTAGTGCAAAATGCATCCTCTGGTCCATTTTGGATTTGAGGGTTCATTTTGCACTACGGCAATAGTTCTAAATGCTGGTTTATGCTCCTTGCCTAATTCCACACAATCTCGCCTAATTTTGCTGTAATTCATGCAATTACCCTATTGCAAATCACACAATTTATGCCCACTCCAACACAAGACCCCATGGAAGGCCCTACTGTACATGTTCAATGCTTGAAGAAGTTTTTCCCATCCTTAACAGAGGAAAGTTGACGCACATGACATTCAAAATATGACAATTAAGGGTGGGTGTAACTAAAAGTAATTACTCGTAATTACACCAAACGTATCTGTAATTATACGTAATTGTGTGAGAAGCGTAATCCAGCATTTAGTGCTTATTTTCGTAGTGCAAAATGCACCCTTGTGTCCAAAATAGTCCTGAGGATGCATTTTACTCTAGCAAAATAGAACTAAATGCTGCAGAACATGAACAGCAGTAGGACGCAGTCTCTGTCTCTTTTCGTTCGTTGTTCCCGGGCTCCTGCAGTAGGATTTTTGCCCCAAATTACTCTTATTTACTCAGGCTGGAGTAATTGCATAATTTCGCATCGCAATAGTAAGGCTAATTACTGAAATTACTCTGTCATAATTAAAATTTCACCCAGGCCTAATGACAATCATTACACCTAATGTAAATAGGGAACAGAGGTTATGACGGGGGGGGGCACATCCATTGCTAGGAACATCCCCATGTTTAAACGATGGGGGCATTCACGCAGGTGCACGCTGTGGACCTTGGATGCGTAATTGGTCTCTGCACAATAATTTGACACCACTTGCCTGGGTGCACACAGATCGGCTGCTGCTCCTTCCGTCTACCAGTGTAGCTGTCCACTACCTGCTACTTATACTTCCCTTCTTTTAAGCTTCAGAGAATATTTGCCAACAGCGCCCCAACATCCGTTCTGTGCAGATGGTGAAACCCAAAAACCTGTCCTAGGATGCTTGTTTCCAGTCTAGGGAGGACCTGGCCTGGCAGTTCGGGCTGGACTGCTCCCATGAGGCACAGGGTCAAGACTGATTTGCATATGGCTGGGTTAAAACAGGAACGGCATGGTGAACAAAAAAACGATGCATGTAGGCCCATATCTCTGTACTGGGGTGAATATATGACATCAGCCGCAGCCGGTAGTGGGAGTTCCGGCCGGGCGGTGATGTGGGGAGGGGCAGGGTGGGGGGTAGTCATTTATGAATTATGGACTTTAACAGATAAGTAAACATAAAAATAAATAAAACAAATTTCGTTGCTTTCACTGCATCACCAAATGCGATTCAGTGCGCACAACGAAATTCGTTGTATTTATTTATATGTTTACTTACCTGTTAAACTCCGTAATTCATACATTACTACCCCCCACCCTGCCCTTCCCCCTCCCCACTTCACCGCCCGGCTAGTACTCCCACTACAGACCGCGGCTGTATGACATTGTTCTGCATTCTGTCCATCAATTGTTCTTTTTGCGGTGGTCAGGGCATGGGCACACAAGCCCAGGCAAAAGAAACATCTTCACATACCAAGAGCATAAAGTACAGTTGCACATACGAGTACAAGAGGTAGACTTGTGGGAAAAGCAAGTGGCCTCCAAACCATTTTCAGGGTAAAACAGCGTGGATCACAAGCATAACATGTGTATTTGTAAAGCGCACGTTCACCCGTAGGTATCTTGGCACTGAATAACAGATGTTTCTTGTTACCCAACTCCATTGGTACTAATTTTATCAACCTCAGATGGATGAAAGGCTGAGTGGACCCTCCGAGATTTGAGCCTGTGAGCATGAGGTCGAACACAGGCCCCAGCAGTGGACGCATTAGTCCACTGAGCCACCAGACCAGGCTCAGCACGACTTAGCACAAAATAAGAAACTAATATACATTAAAAACAAGCAGTGGGGAAGGTAAAATTAGGCACAAAGACAGTCCACAGACAAAAACACAATGCACTTGGACACAAATTCAGGCGAAAAGAAACCAATTAGACAGAGTGCGCCATGAGCAAAGGCATACACAATCGCTGACAACAGGAGCAGAGCAGAATGCACCGCCAGTCGTAAAATGAACAACTGCACGCTGACAACAAAGAGCGCAGGGAAGACACAAAGGCATAATAAAAAACAGTCATGCAGTGACACCAATTAGCATGGTCACCGAAAGACAGGAGCATAAAGAACCACTATTTACAGGGAACAAAGAGCAGGAGCATAAAGAAACACATGCGGAACAAGAGGCATCACAAACCGCAATCGAGGACAGGCACTAAAACGGGCCACAGTTGTAACCAGAACAGATATGAGGAGACACACATCAAACTGTCATATACACAATATATTTAAACAGAACCACATCATACCTGCCAACTTGAAGGACAATCTCACCGTGTGAGGAGGGGGCGAGGCCTCATGCCCAGAAGCAGTAGAGGCACTTTTGAGCCCCACCCTGCCCCCAAAACCCCTCCCCCTAAAAAAAAACTTACTGATGCTGGTGCGGATATCTTGGGAGGGGGTTTGACACTTCTTAATGGACATTGGCAGTTCAAAGAATCAGAAAACGAGCTGGAAAACCAGTATTTATAGTGGTTTTTAGCTCGTTTTCCCTGCCACCGTGTGATGTGGCTCCTCATCAGAGACCGTGTGATGGAAGCCGATATTGTATGTCACACAATGTCACAGTGTGAGCTGGCAGGTATGCAACATACACAAAGCTATACATGTGGAGAAGTGTGGCTCACTGGTTAGAGCAGGCAGACCCTGAAGCAGAGGTCAGACCCGGGACCAGGGTTCAATTCCCGACGCGGCAGGGTCTTGAGCTCAAATGTCCACGGACTCGATAATTCTCGCTTCGGTGCCTGACCTAATCATGGGTTCACACTCTGCAACTCTGGGCATTAAGCTTGCTTAATCTCCACAACGGCCCCCCCGCGGCGGGATGCCTGGCTTTCACCATGGGGATGCCCTGTAGGGGCTATCTCACAGGGAAAAGCCAGGACGGGTTCCCAAGGCAAGCGCGGAGATACCCCTTCGGGGGTCGATTCAGGCGCTATATAAGAAACATAATAATAATAATAATGTACAGTAAATACAGTATAGCAAGCACACAAACTATTAAAACTCTCAGGACACGTAGTGTGGACATAAAATGACAGGCACGAACAATCCACAGGACATCGGCTAAAACTGGGAATGTAATGCATGGCAAACAAAAGCAATACAAGCAGAAGGGCGGCATGCAACAAATAAGCACAAAGGAAATCACGGTTATCACATAGCTGGTAGATGTGAAGATGCTTCCTCGAGGTCAGTTGCATATGTACAGCTTCTGAGACTCCAAGCACTACAGAGTGAATTGAGATACTCCTGAAATTCTCCAAGCCATGGTATGGAGAGTTGCACCCAAGGAAGGCGCGGAGTAGAGATTTCGTGGTGAGTGGCGCCCATATGAAATTTCCCATCAAAAGGAGAAGGTCCTAGCAGTGTACATGTGTCAAGTAGGCAAGCAACAGTATTGCTTGTTCAAAGTGTCAATCCTGCTCTTGAACCACAGACTTTGTGTTGTGTAGCAGATGTAATCAGAATGATGACAGTGGGTCGCCCAGCTTATGTTATTGAATGGCAGGTGGCACTTGGTTTCTACCAATACCTTCAAACTTGAGTGACATTCAGTGTTCTTCAAAGCAACTCAGAACAAACATGACCACAGTAAGATCGCAGAGTAAAGCAAGGCTAAATGTAACTGCTGTGGAGTGGTAAGGACACGTTGGTCTTACGTAGTTGACGCACAACGCAATGCATTGACTCCGAAAGCGATTGTATGACTGGGAATGGCTCAAATCAGTTGATGATAATAAGTGCATTACAACGGGGAGCATAGGGGGTTTGAAAACAAAACTTACCCCTTTCAGCTTGTGAGGGTCGCTGAAAATCTTCATCACACCCTCAATCTCCTGCTCCAGTTGTCTGGCCCAGAACTGCATCCTACAAAAGAGAAACCAGAAAAGAAAGTCTGTAATGGACCACAACAGACAGAAAGTAAAGAGTCAAAAAGTCAAAAAGTGCAGCAGAGATCTAGCCACTGACACATGGTAATAGGAAACCAAAGCAGATACTGAACACTACACAGGAAAGGCAGAAAGAGTGAGACATCAGTGGAAATAGAGACAGAGGCAAATGTAGAATGAGTGACACTAGAATGGAACTAGGACAGTGAAAGCCTGAGGCCTATCACAGCTGCGAGGAAAGAGACAAAATTGGAGTTAAATAACCAACGACAGCAGAAACAGATCAGCATAAAAGATAGCCGGAAATCTTTAGAGTCAGGGACATAGCACAGTCAAAAACGCATTGGCAATGCATTGGTTTTGCCTATACAATGAATAAAGAGCTGTTTTCAACAATCATCGTCCGGGAGAAAGAAAGAGCACCTGATACATAGCATGGATTGGAGAGGATGAGGCGCAGTGGCCAGAGCTGCTGGCTCGAGAGCTGAGGATCCAGTTGGAGCCTCGGTGGCACTGCGCAACAGCCTGTGATTCTATGCAAATCACTTAAACTCTCCGGGTGATCAATTGTAATATAAATATGCTGCAATTTTTATAGGCAAAACTTTATGAAAATATAGTTCTACCAAAGCGGATGCTAACAGTATTTTGGCGTCGGGAAACTGATAAGAGAAACAGACGAGGAACAAGCATTGGTAAATTCAGGAACATATGCTAGAGCCAATAGAAATGGAGAAAATGTAAGTGTAATGTACAGGAACGAATGAGTAGCCAGGAAAAAGAGGAGGCGGGATGTAAGTCCCTTTTAAATTTGTATTATAACAATAGATTTCTCAAGCACAGTGCAAGTGCTTTGCACACAAAATCTAAAAAGGAGAGAGAGAGCTACAGATACCAACATCTCAAAACTCCTCATCCACCATAAATTATAAAATGTTAAGACCAAGCAGATAATAAACAGCTTAACAGCACCAGTTACACAAATACAACTCCTATCAAAACCACTAACACAAAAACAAAAAGCCAAAGCCAACATTTAACATAAAATAGAGAAAAAAATCTACTGCGCACTGGGAAATTCTGATTGTGAGAGCAAAGACAACACAACAGAAAATGACTAGGTGCCAATGGGTATCATACTGACAGCAGTTAACTAAACCAGCAACTTGCTCCAGCTCCACAATCACCAAACTGCATCTCAGCTACTAAAATACACTCTTATCCGAAGTGAAACAAATATCCATTAACCACTGACAAGACATTGCTGCACCGAACTGCATATCAGCCTTTGGTGAACAAACTCTCCATCAGGTATGATAAAGACACCACTACCATACATCCATGAGAGGTCGGTCTTCTGCAGAAACAATTATGTTGGTGGGCTTGAGGTCCATAGTTGGGTTGATACAATTCATAATCTCTCGTTAATAAATAAAAAAATTAAAAAATTAAAAAAAACTCTATGAAACACTGAAAGCAGTTGTGCAACTGTGCTGGAAAGGTGGAGACAGAAGAATTACACCTTTTAGATTTCTACTAAAAATACTTCAGTGAGACCAGTGTGCACGAGACCATCATTGAGGAAATACTTGGTGCTACTGACAACCAATGCGGTTTACTGAACTGTGAGTGATAGGATCACCTTTCTTTAACCCTCGTATTACGCCCACAGCTGCACTGTGCCCTGCTTGGAGTTGAGCGTGCGAGTACTTAGGAAGGGTCCTATGGAGGGCATTGTTAAAATTCAGCCTTGCAAGCCCCAGGAATATAATCACAAGCTTATGGTCTTTTTTTGTTAAATGATGTGCAATTTGCTTTATCAGTCCAAGCTGAAAAACCGCAGATTTGATCATCCTGCCAATTGAGGTACCACCAGGAGGCTTGATCAATAGAACTCATGAGCGTTTTACCTCATCTGTGTTTCTATGGTGAAATACATTTATTGCAAATCACTATGCAAACTAAAATTGCTAGGTTCAGAGATGATCAAAACATCAATGCTAAATGTAGTGGAAGTGGTACAAAATCCCACAGGCTCTCAACAGCAGGTAGACATGATGCCCATTTACATGACTGCTAGGGCAGATTAGGGAAGACCTCAACATAGGGGTGGTTATATGGAGAAAATCTAAATAGAAACCTTCAACTCAAATAAAAGATTTCAATGTCCATAGACATTCCAAGCAGGAGCCTGAGAGCAGACGCTCAGTGCACAGCACTAAATATATACGTAAATAGTGATGTAAAAGGTTTCTAACTCCCGATACTCAAGGAGACCCACCCTAGTAGACTCTTAAACTCTAACCAGAGCACAAAGGTTCTCCAGGGTCCTGTTGCCTCCCTCAAACTCTAGTCAGACCTTAAGGTCTCCCCGGGACCCTTTTGTCCTCTCAAACTCTAACCAGATCACAGTTTCTCCAGGGCCCAGTTGTCCTCTCTGAGACTCTAGCGAGACCACTAAGGGCCCGATGTAGGTAGGGCGTTACCGATCGGTAACGGCCGAAAATACCGATTTTTGGCCCTTACCGATCGGTAAACAGCCATCGAGATGTAGGGAACCAAAAACAGAAAGAATCGGATAGAAAACCGAATCGGAATGAGTACCGAATGGGAAAGAATCCGATACGTACATACCGAAAATCGGATATGTAACGAATCGGAAAAACACCGAATCGGATGCAAAGACCGAATCGGTCCAATTACCGATTCGTTAGTGACACCGAATCGGAAAATCACCGATTCGGTCCAATTACCGATTCGTTAGTGACACCGAATCGGAAAATCACCGATTCGGTCCAATTACCGAATCGTTAGTGACACCGAATCGGAAATTCACCGATTCGGTCCAATTACCGAATCGTTAGTGACACCGAATCGGAAATTCACCGATTCGGTCCAATTACCGAATCGTTAGTGACACCGATTCGGAAATTCACCGATTCGGTCCAATTACCGATTCGGTACAAATACCGAATCGGACATGATCCGAATCGGAAAACATGCCGATTCGTATGAATCTCCGATCGGAAAATTCCCCGATTCCGACAGTTGGGGAGATGTAGGGAGGCACAGAAACACCGAAATCGGCTCAAAATCGGTAGAATTCACTCGGTATTTACCATGGATTGCAATCAGGTGGTAACCAACTCCAACCCATATAAACAGTCCCAAAATGCATTGCAACTTGCAGGATGGCAGCTTTCTATGTCATTGCGAGGTGGCTATGGCTACAGCAGGAAGGACAGAGGGAATGGCTAAGAAATGAACAGGTCTACAGACAGAGGGTAACCCTGTTCATGCTCACTGAGGCTGAGATCCTACAGAGATACAGGCTGGACTCTGACACCATACTTGAGCTCATCAGGGACCTTAAGCCATTCTTGGACCACCACACCCCAAGGGCACACGCCATCCCTGCGCACGTCCAGGTGCTATGCAGCCTACACCTGCTTGCGTCTGGCAGCTATCAAAGTGGAGTAGCAGCAGCAGGAGGGG